>NC_143072.1:2500-1213500 GCF_052426305.1 Pelodiscus sinensis | reverse complement strand
AAACAGGAAGACCACTGAGGCAAAGGAAAACAAAACAAAAATAATCAAACATGTTTATCTCTGGAACAATAAAATGGCTCCAGTGGCAGACACTTAATGAATTATACAATATGTAACTTAATTTTCTGGGTCCCAGATGTTTCATTTTTCCTGTATGAAGATGACTGAGCCTTGAATGGCAGTTGCAGGCAGTCCTTGGTTGCTCTGTGGGTCACATGCTTGAGTATGACTTGCATTTTAGTTGCTTTTTATATGCTGTTGCTTTATCGCACATGGAAAAATTGACATCATATTGGGCTGCTGAAGGCCTAGCCAAGAGTAATTCCATAATTTTATTATGCTTTGTGTTTAAGTGAGGGAGAAGGAAGGTTGCCGGTATTTAAATTCTGCAGCATTATTGAATCAGTGAAAGATGGAAGAAAGGAGTTGTAAGAAACCCTCTCAATTTGTAGTTGAAAACACAAGGTTTTATTGACGAAGATCTGTTTTAATGATGAAATATGATCGCTTTAATGTAATAGTTATGTAAATTAGAGGTGAATTGTGGTGCACTGCTGAGCTCTCATTTAACACTTCAGTTTGAATATTTGTCCACACAGATCGCAGTGTGTTAGTTGTGTGTGTGAGAACCTGAAATCTTTTAACCATCAGTGTCTGTTGGAGCTGGGCATGTACCCTGTACGTTCTTACAGTGAGGATTTAAAAGGCTGCCACTCCGTTCCTTCTCGCTGCCCATGATTTTGCTTCTGGCCAAGAGTAAGCCTAGGATTTCTGAGACATGTTTCTAATTTGCTGCCAAAATAACCTGATTTGTCTCCCTCACAGCCTTCCATGAACTTCTTTAATTACAGGGATTCTAATGAAGGTATTCCAGGAGAAGATTCAAGTGATACTGATAGCTGCAGGCTGTGCATGTCAATTCTGGTATTCTGCCTCAGTTGATCAGTCCCCCCTTTCTCTTTTAAACCTCTTGGACATTATCTGACAGAGCCAAGGCCTGGTTGCCCCTTCCCCCGTCAGTATAGAATCTTGCTGACTTTATTTGGTGAGCTGGCCTGTTCAGTAGCTCTGGAAAGCAAACTGGAAACTCTTTCCTTTGTATTCTTTTCAGAACCATGTTCAACTATTGGTCCCTTCTGTTTTGAGCTACTTATTGTCTTTAAAACATGTGGCTTTCGGTTAGCATAGTAGAAGTCTATTTAGCCACTGTATCATTGTACTGTCCATTCATTTTCCCCCATCCCACTGTTTCTAAATTTTGTAAAAATCTGATTAATGTGTTTCTACCAATGAGGGCACCATTTCCTACCTGGAACTTGAGGGGGTACTTGCTTCTTTGAAAAATTCTCCTTCTAAGCCCATGAATCACCTTCCTAATAAGATGGTCATTTTAGCAGCCATCATCTTCGCTTGCAGAGGAAAGAAAATCAAGCTTTACCATGTGGTAAAATGTAGCCTGCTACAATATTTCATAAGGACCAGGTAACTCTCACGTCTCATATAAAATATCTACCAAAAATTGCTTAATTTTCATATAAACCAGTTTATTTATCTGATTTTTTTTCTACAACTTCTTACTCCATTGAAGATTCCAGATTCTTAGGGCTACATCTTTTTCCTTTTACGTATCTAGGACAAAGTCTTTCTGCAGTCACCTCAGCTTTTCATGGTCTTTTGTAAATCTAAGACTTTTTTTCCTTATAAAATGTGTCCAAATGGGTTACAGGCTGCATTAAAATGTCCTGCTCTTTGAGTAAGCTACCAATTCCCTCTAAAGTTAGTTCACATTCAACATGAGTAACTTGTTTCAGGGAGTCCCTGCTTTTAAGTTTCAAAAAAGGGCAACAAAAATGATAGGGGTTTGGAGTGGGTCCCCTATGAAGAGAGATTAAAAAGACGTGGACTAAGGAAGAAAAAGAAAAGAGACTAAAGGGGGGGATACGACAGCGGTCTGTAAAATCATGACTGGCGTGGAAAAAGTGAATAGGGAAAAGTTATTTACTTATTCCCACAGTATAAGAACTAGGGGTCCCCAAATGAAATTAATAGGGAGCAGGTTAGAAAAAAACAAAAGGAAGTTTTTCTTCACTCAGCGCACAGTCAACCTGTGGAACTCCTTGCCAGAGGATGTGGTGAAAGCTAGGACTTGAACGGGGTTCGAAAAAGAGCTGGATAGATTGATGATTAGGTCCATCAATGGCTCTCAGCCAGGATGGATTGGAATGGTGTCTCTAGCCTCTGTCTGGAAATGGATGACAGGAGAAGGATTGCATCATGATTACCTGTTGTGTTCCCTCCCTCTGAGGCATCTGGTATTGGCCACTGTCGGCAGATAGGATACTGGACTAGATAGATCTTTGGTCTGACCCAGTCTGGCCGTTATGTTCTTAAAATCTGTAGAGCAGCTACCAACCTCCCATGTCCTTGAGAAATCACTTCCAGCTACTCTTCGTGGGCAGATGCTTAAAGAAAATACTTACTTTACAATAACTGATGCTTTTGTCCCTATGGCTCTCACAACCCATCCTCCTGCACAGTAATATGGAGCCCTTATCTGGATTTGTTGGTGAAGGAGTTGAGAGGCGTTTGGGACCTATGTTCTGGAGCAGAGTCTTTGCACTATGAGTCATTCTGGTGAAGCCATGTGGAAATCAGTGGCAGCTTCATTTAAATTTTAATGTTTTTAATTGACTCGATACAACTATGAGAGAAGCAGTAATCCCTCTCTGATGTCAATATTAAATTAAAGTGTTTTTATTCTGTTCTTACATTTTCACTGTGCTCCAGATTTAGGGATACTGCAGAATGGGTGAGGCAGGTGTTTATCCCAGAGTCACAGATGAGTTGGATGTTCCTTCCAAAATGGAGAGCAATGAAATAACTAATAATCTCAATCTTAAATTGTTTTTCTTTTTCAGAGTTCACAGCCTATTAAGCTCAGTAGGGCAGATCACAGTGCTCTAAGAGATGTTGTTTGAAGCCATCTACAGATTCAGGATTGTAACCAATTCATAGTTTTTATGGCTATTTAAACTTAATCAATGTACTTTTAAGTTTCTTATCAGATTTTAAGTTAAAACTCATAGGACCAGATTCTCCCTCCCTACAGTTGGTGGCATAGTAGTGTGCCTGTTGAATAGTTACATTAGAATAAACTCTTTCAACAGTTCCATTTAAGTGAGCAAATGTAGCAAAAACTAGCCCACAAAGAGTGCACTGGAATGATCTTTGTGGTTCTGATTCACTGAGCTATGTTTTCTAGACCAAAATGGAATCTCCTGCCTTCAAGGCTGAGTATTACACAGTGCCTTGTACATAATACATAAATGAAGGCTTGTTTCTATATATGCATAAAAAGGTGAGAGAACTTGTATTTTTTATAATAAATACTTTTGCTGAGCAAACAATGTACATAGCTATTAGAGACTGAGAAGTAAGTGATTTTAGGCTGTCGGAGTGCCAGCTATTGATGTGGTGGTTGAGCTTTTAAAATGAAAAGAATGAATCCTTTTGAAGATTCTTCTGAATGCTGTTGACACTTGCTCTTCGAAAGAGCATACAGTAATTTAATTCATTACTCTACTTAAAGATAATATTTATGGTTACAGCACAGCCTCACTGGGTGTTCAGAATACTATGCTAGAGATGCTTAGTTGAAGTTCTTGAAGTGTCTGAATCTTTTATTAGATCTATTCAGAAGTATTAAGATGTAAAAAAGCAAGATTGGAGGAATAGCTTTATGAAAAGGAGACAGTAGCCTACCTAGGGGAGCCAGCTGCCTGGCTGGGCTCCTGGGCAATATTGGGATGTAGCTGTCCTGGAAGGGGTGGGGGTCTCAGGAAGAAGAGGTGGGGCCAGGAGCAACCAGCTCTCAACATAGCCTGGACCTTGACACTCCTCCCCCTCCCCCGCTGCCAGCCCTCAGCACTGTTCAGAGTGTGGTGCTCTGATGGCAATTTAAAGGGTCCAGTGCTTCAGGCACTGCCTTAGTACCAGCAGTAGCAAGCCCTGGGTCCTTTTGAATCACCAGGCCCTGGGGTAGTTGCCCTCTTTGCCTCCCCCCCCTTGGCAGGCCTGAGCATACCCAAAATAAACCAAGTGGTATGTAGCTGACTGACTATAAGAACAAAGTTGCCCTTACACATGGTGGACACTTTCCATGGTAGTCAATGAGATTCTAGATCTGAGGGTGGGACTTGAAGCACTGTTTTTAGAGCCCTGCAGGCTTGTTTAGCTTCTTGTGCTTGACTGTTCCCTCAGTGCTATGGGAAGTCTCTTCAGTTGTGTCCCACGTAGGCTATTGATTTAAAGTACTGGGATTTATACTACTTTGCAAGTAGATACAGTGATTGTCCTAACAAGTTTAAGTACTTTGTCTTCACCTGCCAGGCTCTGCATTCAGCCTCAGTTTGCATCTGTGTGTTCCCTTCTTTCTACTTCCAGTCTAGCTCCCTTTTCTTCTCTGAAGCCTCTCTCCTACATCCCTGTTTTCTATCCCCCTCTCACGACGTTCTTTATGTTTAGAATATTCTCCCTGTTCTCAGGTAACAGGCAACCTTTACCTCCTCCTTAAAATTCTTCCTCAAAAACATGTCTTCTACAGAGTTTTCCAGAAATGGACTTTTACACCACCTCCAACTCATACTGGCATTTCATGCTTTGTGTGTTTGAGCTGCTGTTGGTTTGTATTCGACTGTGATCTTGTAGCCAGGGACTGTCATCTTCAACTTATAATTGGAGCCAGAAATCTTGTTGGCTTGGAATGAATGACAATAATCACACCAAAATAGCTCTTTATTACATTGAAGTTTTCCTTTAAGAGCTGGAAACGTTTTTTTCCTAAGTGAAGATAAAAGTTTGTTCAGTGCTTTAACTTGACCTCTTCCATCTGACCCATCACTGGAGATGCCAGATTTGATCATTTGATTGTTCTGGTACTTATCTTGTTAAGAGACACTGTTTTCCATATGAAAATCCTTTTCTAAAAATAGTTTCATTTTAATTCATGCTTTAGCAGTGGGAATAGACTTTTTAGGCCTGATGCTTTAAAAAAAAGTGAGATTTCTATTTCAAAACTGGCATAAAGGATACAAATATTCATAGGCTCATATAGTTCATCATGTCACTGGTACCTAAACATTTGGAACTATATTGGTTTGAAGGGAAAATATAGTCAATAAATAATGTATATTATTCATTCAGAACATCTTTTGCATGTCTTCTTCCCAGTAAAACAGCTCATCAGCTCATGCCAAAAGAGAAAAAATTGCATCTCAAAACACATGTTGGTCTGTTTTCCATATTGTCCAAAGGATACCTCAACAGGCAGTTCTTGTAGCTCCTGTGAATATTCGAGATTTTGTACAAATGGAGAGTTTAAAACAATTGCATTTTGTGTGTATATGTAAATGGTATGTGTGTATAGAAGAATTATGTATAAAATAAAGAATTATAAATGTGCTAATCAAATACTCTAAGCAAGAGTGCAAAACCAGCAATTCAGCCAAGATTTAAATCCATACAGGTAGGATCTCTGGTTTGGCACCTTCAGGACCTGACCAGTCTTGAACAAGGAGTTTGCTGGAACAGGGGGGAGGTCCCTTGCTACTGGCCCCTGAGCCCACCGCCCCTCCCTGCTGCTGGCCCCAGCTTCCCACCCTTTCCCCTCCCCACACCCAGTTGGTTCCCAGCTGCCAGCCCTCTGGCCACTGGGTTCCCAGCCAGGACTCCTTGGACCAGGAACATCCATCGTCTTGCCAGACCACAGATGTTGCCGGACCAGAGAGTTTTGGGAGGTCCAACCTGTACTCAGCAAGTTGATCCAATATCAAGAGTCCACCAGCATCCTGGTGTAACATCAGATATTCTCCAACCCCTCTCCTAGCACAGACCTGAGCAAATAAATGGGCCATACTACATGTCCAGCAGGAAAAGAAAAAGGTGAACTGTTTTGCCCCAGCAGGAGAGAATCCCAGAATCCAAAAGCCTTCACTGATGATGTCCTACTACCAGACCCCCCCTCTCCAAAAATGAAAGATGTTTGCATAAAATAGGACCACTTTTCTCCTCATGCTGTGGGGCTCCGATCCTGTAATTGCATTCAACTGAGCAGAGTCCCATGGAAATGAATGAAGCTTAGTGCAGGGGCAAGAATTTGCATGGGCAGAGTTCTTGAGTGCTTGCTCATGTCCATTCAGCTTAGGCGTCTGTGCTCCATACATGCACCGGTGCTGGAAGTTTTTCCATCAGCCATGTCTGTAGGGGACCGGCGCTGGTGCCCCTTGGAGTGGTGCACTCCATATGGTGTGGTATATAGGATGCCACCAGTTCTACTCACCCTCAGTTCCTTTTTGAAGGCAGTGCTTGGAACTATGATGCTACTGTCACCCTTTCCAGACGTTGCCTCCAGGCATGCCCTGGTTCCCAAGCTTTAAGCCATGTAATCACTGCAGGAGGTCTGTGCTCATTACCAACAGCCGCTTGCAGTGCTTGGGCAAAGCTGGTGTCAGTGATAAGGGCAGGATTTGCAAGTTTTTCAAACCGAGAACTAAGATGGAGACATTTGGTTGAAAGCCATCCTTATGGAGTCCGCCTTCACCCCGGCACAGGAATGACAGCCAGATGTGGTGCAAATTGCTCCAGGCAGCGATGGGAGTCCCTGCTAGCTTTTAGTGCCATCCACACCAAAGGCCCTACAAGCAGTGTGGGACATTGTGTCATGGCTGGTGCTGCCCACATCAGTTGTAGATGAACCAGAGTTTGGACCACCCTGTCCCCCTTCCAGGCAGCACTCCCTGTATAGTGACACATGATGCTAAAGATCACTCCCTCATCGCCAGCATACTTCTTATTGGGACAGGCAGAAGGCCCATAGCCCAGCGTGGCCACAGGTGGGGCAGCAGGGCACAGAGGCTTGAGGTGTGGCTCGCCGATGACAGGGTGTAGACCATATGAGGCATGCACCATCTGGCAAAAGTGGCATACCAAAGACTGGAACTTCCCACAATTCTGATGCCACTCACAGGAGAGATCACCCACCAGCCGGCACTGTTCGCAAACCAACATCGATCTCCCAGACTGACTTCTCCAAGTTGCACTTCCAACAGACATCAGGCATATTCTCGATCCTGGTCAAATTTCCAGCACCCATCTTCTGTTCTATCAACTTGTTGCTGGCCCATGGCTGCCGCAGGTCCTCTGACTGATATCTGTCACTGGGAATCCATTCCAGGTGCTCCTTAGAGTCCTGTAGATTTCATTCAGCCAGAGGTGGCTGATATAGGACCAACAAGTGTCACTACTCACCCTTATCCTGGTCACAGGGCAGCAACATCTCTAGCAGCCTTAGCTCAAAGTGTGGCTCCTCACCAGCTGTGCAAGCTCCACTACTGGCAGTGCTGCTCTTGGCCCCCACAGTGGTAGCCTTTGAACCCATGGAGGTTCACCCCGCCCTCTCAGGTAGCCTTGGAGGGACTCTAAGCCACTTCACAAGCTCCTTCTGGCACTGGAGCCTTCAGTGACGGCCACCCTACCGATTCAGGAAGAGGCAAAAGAGAGCAATCCACTGTTCCTTCACTGCCTGAAGAGGACCCTTCATTGCAGGCGGCATACTTGTCTTCCCCCAACAAAGCTTTAGCGGGAGTTCTCCTCATAGTCCCACAGGATGATGCAGAGGCCCATCGGGTCTTTTTGAAGAGGGTGGCTGCCTATCTTGACCACCAGGTCGAGAAGCTGAAAACCCGCAATCACCCTCTTTGGAGTACTTGGACAGGTGGCCCTGGCCAACGTGGCTCTGCCGCTACACCATTAGCTTGCTAGGACTGCTAAGATCCTCTGGCAGACTCCCTCCTTGTTGGCCCCAATTTCTAAAAGAGCATAGGGAAAGGACTTTTTCCCTGCCAAAGGGCATGAGTACTTGTACACCCAATTCAGCTCCTCACTCCCTGGTAGTAGATGCAGCGAGACACTCTGATTGTTAGTGTCAACCATGTGCTACTCCTAGATTAAAGATTCACGGAGACTTGACCTGTTTGGGCTAAAAGTTTATTCATTCTGTAGTCTACAGCTTTGAGTAGCAAATCACTCATAGGCTGCTATTTTAATATGCAGCAGCCCATGTCCATCTTTGAGTCTGCCCTTCCTGAGGCCTCCAGGAAGGAATTCCAGGTGATTGTCAAGGAGGATGCTATGGTGGCAAGAGCGGCACTCCAGGTGGCATTGCATACGGCAGACTCTGACACTTGCACTGTGGCAACATCAATCTCCATGCAAAGGGCACCATGGCTGCTCCTCTCTGATCTCTCCACAGAGGCCCAGCAGTTGATTCAGGATTTCCCCTTTGATGGCCCGGCCCTGGTTGCGGAGCAAACCAATTCAAAGCACCGTGGCCTTAAAAGTCTTCCATGTCTTCAAGATTGTATGAGACTTATAAGTCCCCGGACCCTCCTCCCATAAGTGATTTAAACTGCAGCCTCCCTGGGGCCGAGGGAGCCACTCCCTCCAGAAGCCACCTTACAACAAATCCAGGGGCTTTAAGAAGGAACTGAGAGTGGGAAGAGCCAGGAGCACCATATCTACCGCACCATATGTGGGCTACTCCAGAGCACGCCAGAGCTGAAGGAAAAAACTTCCAGCACTAGTGCATGTGGTGAGCACACACCTCTAAGTTGAATGAACATGAGCAACCTATCTGAAGGACACCAGTTACAGAACAGGAACATAGCCTTTTGTCTAAGGTAGCCAGCACCTAATACCAGTATATGAGTTGTTTGGTTGGACTGCTTTTTCCTTAATTTCTTATCTTTCTGAAAACCCTTCACAGTCTCTTCAATCTTTGTAAAATGTATTAAGCACCTGACTCAAAACTAACAAATGCAATTTCATATTTTTGAAAAATAATCTAAGTATCAATTTAAAATTCCTGGTGTCTCATTTCTTAAAATTTTTAAATGAAACTTTAAAAAGAGAAAAATTGCTGTAATGTTAAAATAGTAAGAGCTTGGTCAAAAATGAAGTTAGGAAATTCAGATACAAACTTGAAATTTCGCTATTTATTTCCTTCACTTTGCCAGGTATTGCAGCACTTCCAGCAAAGTATGGAAAGTGGCCAGATGTTTGTAGAATACTATAGTATTTGGATACCCCAGCAGAGTTGAAGCAGCTTCAACCTTAATTTTCTATTTTTTCCAGCATTGTTCATTTTCTACGAGTCAGATGCCAAAAACATAACCTTTTGAGTAATCTGTTATAAGTACCGTATTTTCCGGCGTATAGGGCGACTGGGCGTATAAGACGACCCCCTATCTTTTTAATTAAAAGATAGGGTTTCATCTTATACCCCAGCGCCCTTCCGCCTCCTTTGCTCCCGGTGTCCCTGGTCTGCTGGAGATGGTCCCCAGCAGACCAGAGGCACCGGGAGCAAAGCCGCCAGGAGCGCCTGGGCTCCCCCCCGCCGGAGCCCCTCCGCGGCTTTGAAAGCCTCGGGGGAAGCCGGCGGGGGGGCATCCCAGGCGCGCATGGGATGCCCCCCCGCCGGCTTCCCCCGAGGCTTTCAAAGCCGCGGAGGGGCTCCGGCGGGCGGGCAGCCCATGCGCGCCTGGGATGCCCAGCCGCCGGCTTCCCCCGAGGCTTTCAAAGCCGCGGAGGGGCTCCGGCGGGCGGGCAGCCCATGCGTGCCTGGGATGCCCCCCCGCCGGCTTCCCCCCAGGCTTTCAAAGCCGCGGAGGGGCTCCGGCGGCGGGGCATCCGGCGTACAAGACGACCCCCGATTTTTGGGGGATGTTTTTTAACTTCAGAGGTCGTCTTGTACGCCGGAATATATGGTACTGTAAAAATTTTGTGTTTTGCTTGAAGTATGCAAGTCAAGTATTTTTAGATAAAATGTACAATGGTAGTGACCCTACAGTAGCAAACTGATGCATAATTATATTTCCCAATCTCTTCAAGATTCTTTGAGCTTTTGATTGTAGCAGCTCTGGCATTGAAACGGACCCTAGTCTTTGAGCTCTTCTTTGTTATAATTTATGCAGCATCCACATCTCTGCAGATGTTGGACATAAAGGAAAGAACACACAGTTCTTTCTCCAAAGAGTGTGGGAGCAAAATTTTCTGAAATTTTCTTCAGTCTTATTAAATATTATATAGTACCTATGCATAAGAAAAGAACAGCAGGCATAATAATTGAGAGGGAAGTACATACCTGTGTGGAAAAGTGAGATCCAAAATGGAACTAGTAGGTGAAAAGTTTTAGCCTTTCAGACTTAACTGTGTCCTTTTAAAATATTTTTTCAATCTGGTATTTTTCTGTATGAATGTTAAAAAATGCGCAACAGACTGAAAACACACAACCTAGGGGCTTTTCTTCACCATATAGTAACAGTGTTTGTGCTCATTTGTTTTCTCAGGGCTGATGAAATTGAGATGATCATGACGGACCTCGAAAGAGCAAATCAGGTAAGATTTTAAAATAAGCTTTACTCAAACATTTTTTTAAACTTCCATTGATTTTTATCTTGGTAAATATTCCCTGCTCTGGTGGTCTCCTGGCAGTTCTAGTGTCTTACCCATGTTTAGGAGTCTAAGCTTACTACTTTGTATGGCTGTGTAAGCTGCAGATATAGCGCGGGAAACTCTGTAAAGACTCTGTGTCTGCAATATGCAATGCTGTTTACAAGCAAACATACTTTTTTAGTTTTTAATTCTATTTTGTTTTTTAAATGCTTCAAGTGTTTGCAACAGCACCACATGTGCCTATTGATTGTGACTAGCTTCAACCAAGTTGTACCTGTATTGCTTTCCAATGTGGTTATACTGTATTGGTCCCAGGATGTTAGAGCGTCAAGGTGGGGGAAATAATCGCTTTTATTGGACCAACTTGTGTTGCTTTTCCTTATCCACAGTAGTTGGTCTAATTAAAGATATTTCCTCACCCATTTTATCTCTCTGCTCTTGTTGGCTGTGTGAGGGAACTGAATCTGTTTGCTCACAGCCAAGAATCAATAAGACAACATATTAGGCAGATCAGCTCTTGTTAAAAATAATCTTCAGCAGCTGATCACCACATTCCCAATCTGACCAAACAGATGCCAGACAATAGCTACATCCTCAGGCTTAAATTTTCAAAAAGTGACTAATGAGTTTGTGCTTCAGTGTTTGGGTGGTCAGTGTAAGAAATGTTAGAACGGGAATATTTATTAGAAAAAAGCGAAGCATTTGCCCTTTGAAAACCCAGTTCCTTTAAGGTGTCAACTGGGGGCAGAGCAGAGCGGTAGAGGTGGAACAAAGCCAAGGTGGGGACAAAGCTGGGCTGGGATCAGAGTGGAGTTGTGGCTAGGATCAGAACTGCTTGCAGGGCTTGAGTGCCCCTTCCTTGCCCCCCATAAGGCTAGTCCAGGCCCTGTCTCACAGTCCACCCTCCTCCCAGATGTTCCTCCCACCTCAATAGGGGGTCATCCCTCACATTTTGGTTGACTGCTGCTGCCTACAAAAAATGTATTTCTATTTAAATGGTCCAAACTGGAATGTGGTTCAGAAGAGATATTCAAAGAACAACAGAGCCTTGGGCTGAAAAACATCATTATCCGAATTTTTCTGCTTAAAATAATAAATATATTTTCATTTTCAAATACAAATATTTTATATTTGAAAATCATTTCCTTCTCTTAGCTGTCAAATCCTGAGTTCAGAATTCTTGCTTTATTTGATGACACACCTACATCTTTTGTAGCCAGTGGGAAAAGCCATTGCCTTCTCTGTTGCAACTGATGACGTATTTCACTTTGTAGAAGAAACAGATCCCTGATCTTAGGTCATGAAAGGGAATCAGCACTTCATTTAACCCCTAGGATATTCAGAGAGTACATTCTCATTTGCCAAAGGCCATCTTGAGGGCCATCCCTCAGCAAGTTTGCGGATGACACTAAGCTAGGGGGAGAGGTAGATACGCTTGAGGGCAGAGATAGGGTCTGGAGTGACTTAGACAAAGTGGAGGATTGGGCCACAAGAAATCTGATGTGGTTCAACAAGGACAAGTGCAGAGTCCTGCACTTGGGACGGAAGAATCCCAAACATAGTTACAAGCTGGAGACCAACCAGTTAAGTAGCAGTTCTGCAGAAAAGGACCTGGGGGTTACAGTGGATGAGAAGCTGGATATGAGTCAACAGTGTGCCCTTGTAGCCAAGAAGGCTAATGGCATATTAGGTTGCATTAAGAGGAGTATTGCCAGCAGATCCAGAGATGTCATTATTCCCCTTCATTCGGCTTTGGTGAGGCCACATCTGGAGTATTGTGTCCAGTTCTGAGCCCCCCCACTACAAAAAAGATGTGGACGCATTGGAGAGGGTCCAGCGGAGGGCAACCAAAATGATTAGGGGGCTGGAGCATATGACTTATGAGGAGAGGCTGAGGGACTTGGGTCTGTTTGGTCTGCAGAAGCGAAGAGTGAGGGGGGATTTGATAGCAGCCTTTAACTTCTTGAAGGGAGGTTCCAAAGAGGATGGAGAGAGGCTGTTCTCCGTAGTGACAGATGGCAGAACAAGGAGCAGTGGTCTCAAGTTGTGGTGGAAGAGGTCCAGATTGGATATTAGGAAAAACTATTTCACTAGGAGGGTAGTGAAGCACTGGAATGGGTTACCTAGGGAAGTAGTGGAGTCTCCATCCCTAGAACAGAGGGCTGGACTTGATGATCTTTTGAGGTCTCTTCCAGCTCTATGGTTCTATGATTCTATGATCTTCCCCCTCCCAATGAAAAAGTGCTATGAAAACTGAGCCAATTAAAACATCTAGAGTGTCTGAAGAAAATAGTGTCTCCTTCAGATCTCGAAAAGCCAAAGTTGTGCCATTGCTCGATGGTTCTTTCACTTCTTCCACTCCTAATGTACTTTCTCTTCAGCCCTCCAATCCAATGAACACTCATTTTGGTTTGTGCACTGGGCATTCCCCGAGGGAAAGGAGAGTGCTGTTGGTTGTGTTCACACTGAGGATGTAAAATCCTGTTGAATCAGTGAATCCATTAAAAATCAAGTCAACCTGTTGTTTAACCAATTAAATGAATAAGTGCGATGCCAGGCGGGAGACCACTCCAGCCTGACTGGAGCAGCCTGCCGGGCTCCTAATCCCACCCACAACAGGTTATGGGAGGGTGTTACCAGTTCATATCTGTAGTTCACACTGCCCTCATCAATTCCCAGAAGGGATTTACTTCCCAGAAGTGTTTGTATACTCTTATAAAATCATTACACTGAAGTTAGTGATTTGGGATTGGAAATTCTGGAAGAATAAAAACTAGTCAGGCAAGCATAGGCTTCATACATTGTGGCTAGGGGAGTATGTTATACTCGAAAAAGAGGGCAGTGTCCATAGAATTAGGACTTGTCTTCACTGTGTTGTTAGCTCCAGGTACAACTCAAGTTTTGCCCAACTCCTGTGTATACACAAATCTCTAAGAGTGAGTTAATGTTTTAAATTAAATCTGTGGTTTGAATTGAAGCTCAAGTGCTGCTGATGCTGCAGCTAGTAATGGAGTGCGGGTGTGGTAGTTTGGGTTTCCAACCATTCACTCATCAGATGCTAATTCTCTTTCTGTGTCCTGCTAGTCAAATCATGTGATCTAGTTGGAATGTGTTATCGCACGGCCCCTCTCGCTGCCCTCAAGCCAGGCTATGGGCTAACTCAAATGAACTAACTGCCGCAGTGAAGCCAAGCCTTTTGAGAGGTATGCTGACTGCAATAGAGGTAACCAAAGAGATTTTATAGAAACAAAGTTCTGCCATTAGAGGATGAAAATTTATAGGGATAGTTTGATAAACCGTTAATGATGCCACAGACCTAAAATAGAGGGGCAATGCAGAAGAAGCAGAAAGATAGTGAAAATGGAAAATCAAGCAAGGTACAGTTTGAACCTCTCTAGTCTGCCACTGTCTGATCTGGCAACATCTGTGGTCTGACATGATTGTAGTTAGCCAGATGTCCACTTATCGGTGTGACCAAGTTTCCCACTGTCCCATAAAGTTTGTTTCCAGCCACCAGTCTTAGCTTTCAGTGTTCTGTGCTGCTGTTTAACTCTGATTTACCCCGACATGTCCTCCGGGTTCTTACAAGTGTTTGCAAAGCTGCTAGACAATATTGACCTCACATGGTTCGGTTCAGCACTAGTCAGGTCTCGAGGATTCCGGACTAGAGAGATTCAACCTGTATTAAAGAAGTGAGAGGGATGAACCAGTATAAAAAGACAAAATGGAACAATAAGTAAAGTTGGCCGTTGTATAGAGTTCTGTCTGGAAGAACAACTTCATAGTTCATTAACATTTAACTTTATTTTAACATTTGGTTTAGAGTCTGAAAGATTCAGCTGAGACCTGATGCAATTGCCTTAGTAGGAAAATGCTACAATTTTGGTTGCAGGATAACAAAAGAGCTGTCTCTCAACATGTATCTCATTTTTTGCTTCTCTGTGAATCCTCAGAGCCCTATAACTGAATACTTGAATTGGTATCAAAAAAGGAACAGAATGGAAGAAGCAGAAGTTTGCTACTTTTCAGTTTAATTCACAACTTCAGTATTTCTTATAAAAAATAGAAGTTTTACCTGACACTTCTGTAAGGATTTAATTAATAGAGCTGTAGTGAGGAATATCATTTTATTGAGGTTTCATTTCACACAGAGACTGCATATTTGCTGATATGCTGTGAAGTGTGATAATAAATAATTAAAATAAACTGACCTTACTTTCCAATTAATTGAATTTGGCATAGTTTGGGACTCAGAATATGAGTTTTTATTGTTTAATTCAGAGAATTATTTTTTTCTGTGAAGTTTGAAGTTCTACTGTCCTTTTCTGGGTGTATAATACTGTGCATATGAAAGCAAGTTACAAATATTGGGTGATAAGTTCTTGCAAATGAATTTATCTTTCTGCTGCTGGTGTTTTCTCCAGTATCTGTGGGGTTGCGTGGTGGTACGCCTTGAAAATGGAGGCCTTTGTTGAAAACAACAATCCACTGTGATATATGGACAGAAATTTTCTGTAATGTCCAATACTCTTTTGAGATCCTGGTATTGACTTCAAGCTACTGCAGATGAGACTTGAATTTATCTACCTTCAGTTTCACATGACCAAAGTTTCCAGATCTTTATGACCAAATATTGGGTATCCAAATTTTGAAAAAAGGTGTTGTAACTGGTATAATTTCTTCCTTGGTAATGTTGTTTGAAAGTGTGTTCCCCAAATACAGCCAGTCCCCGACTTACAAACGGGTTATGTACCAAACACCTGGTCGTAACTCAATCTGTTCGTAAGTCAGATTACATTCACTTACGTATGGCCTCGCTGTTCGTAATTGCGGATTTCATTTGTAACTCAGGTTCTGGCTGTATAGGAGGTTGGTCGTAAATACGAACGGTCGTAAGTCGATGCGTTCGTAACTCGGGGACCGTCTGCAGAAAGAGTGATATTATAATGTCAGTGCTAATCAGCTGGCAGAGTCATGCTTTGAAGAATCAAACATGATTAAAAAAAAAAAAGCTTAGATTGAGAAATGTCATGTTTACAGCATTTCCAGTGGCATAAGAGACTTTTCTCCCTGCAGAATACATTGAAAAGGCACTGGAAATATATAATTTATGGTTTTTTTCATACAGTATATTATGCCATGTTGTATCTATGGAAGATCAGCACGTTTTCATTGTCCCAGTTTCTTCTCATGATGCTGATGAAGTTTCTGAATTTGTCCTTCATGCATTCATGTGCTTTGTAGGTAGACAACTGCCGAATATAGAAAGTTCTGCCATAATGGAACAAGAAAAGAGGAAACATTCTTTCAGAGTGCCGGGTGAATTTGTTTAAGGATCCCAACTAGATTAGTGCTGTGTGTTTAATGAATTAAGTTGATGGATTTTAAGATCATTAGAAAAGAAATTAATAATTAACAATTGTTGAAACAATAAAATGCAAAAACTGCTGCATCTGCTATAGCAAGGATAAGCAAAACCAGTATGTTTTCTTTTAGCCTAAAAAACATAAGGAAAATTAAATGATTTTGGCATGTGTTTTTTTAATTAAATATAACCTTCTAGCTGTAACAGATCATGCTGGAAAATTGTTTAGATTTATATTTTGAACTTAGCACAATTGTTGTGAAATATGCAGGCCATTATCTTGAGTGATTTCTCCTTGTTCAGTTAACAACACTGACTACAAAATATGTGCAAAAGATGGGTATAGGACAAAAATTAATTTTGTTCTAGAACTGATGGTAGCACCAACAATGATGACGATGTGATCCTGTTTTTATTCACCAAGAGGATAGTTTTCTTATCTCCGCACAATTCCGTCATCTGCACTGAGGCTGATGCAGTGAGCATTAGAATATTTGGATTCTGTTTCTGACTCTTCAACTCACTATGGCTAGATCTGCAGCTAGCACAATTTTTTTATACCAGAGTTCCCAACCTACAGTCAGCAGGCTGTATTTAGTCCACGTGAGCTTTTCATAAGGCCTGTGGCCTCCTATACAACAGTCTAGAAATGGCCAATTCATTAGTGTTTTGTCATCTTGCTTGCATCAGTTTAGTTTCCACAAGTGTGTAAATAGACAATACTATATATAGAAACCACTTATATAAATACATACCAAACAAGCTGAACTTCAAATGTAAATCAGTACTGGAGTCTTTTAATTTTATTAAAATATAGAATCTGTTTGGTCCACATAAGATTGTGCTTGGGTCATGTGGCTCTCCTGTGTAACAACAATAGTCGCGTTTTAAATTGCAAAGTGTAAACTATTAAGAGAAGGTACACGCAGCTGAAGATTAAATGCCAACTCTAAAAACTATTATTTGGTCAGTGTTAAATTATAACTCTGAAATGTGGCCATTCACACACACAATACTGGGAAAGGATGTGCTGTGTATACTCACAGTGCTTCAGTGGAGAAGTCCTTCTGTCGATATAGTGCTGTCGACACCAGCGGTTAGGTTAGTACAACTATGTCACTGTCGGTTGTGGAAAATCCTGACCAACCTAGTTTTACCAACATAAATTTGTATTGTAGTCCAGGGCTACAGTACTTCAGATTATGATATTATAGAATAATTCTGAAATTATCATATAAGCAACAGAAAACTATTGGTCAACGACCAATTGGTCAGAGATCTTATGAAAAGAAAGATTGGATTTTCTGGATACATTTTAAGTTGGTCCGTGGACGATGCATGTTTTCAAGCACTGGAAGGAAAAGTTGGTGATAGAAGGATACAAGATGAAGAAAGATAATCTTGAATGGACAGTATGGTATTCTGGGTGGATCAAAAGAACTATTAATCCACAATGGGATTGACAGAGGATTGTAGAGAATGGTCTACTGTGGATGCAAACCTCCTATAATAGAGCACAGAAAACAAAAAAGTGAGCTGAGATTATTGCATGGAAAGGGGTATGTAATTGCAAAGTATGTTTTTTATTTTCACATATGTCCAGAAGACTCCTGTAAAAGCTTGCCTTCCAACTGGAAGCACATTTACCTAACAGTGTTTCAGTGAGGAAAGGAAAACGGACAAGACTGAGGACAACCCAACTCTTTTGTTTTATTCAGCTTATCTTTGGCATCAAGGAATGCAGATCCACCCATATCTGGATGACTGGCTCATCAAGGACAGCTCACAAGTCGAGGGCTCGGCCTGCTCATCAACACAGATGAGTCAATGAGCTCTGGGCGGAGCTCAGAGCATGTGAGGTCTTCCTCCTTAAGAATCTTCATGGTGACGCACCCTCACCCCCACTCCCACCCCCGTTGTACAGACATGGTGGAGCATGCTCACCAGCCCTCTGCAGGACGATATTTCTCTGGATGCTGCTTACTTGTCAGGAGTCAAACATCATGGTCAATCGTTTGAGCAGAGAGGTCTCTTCTCACCATCAGTGGGCCTTCCACCTGGAAATGGCTTCCACTCTCTTCCATAGGTGAGGTGCTCTCTAGGTGGACCTGTTTGCCACGAGGGAAAATAGGAAGTTGGATAACCGGGCTCCTTTATGCCTTTCCTGCACTGCAGTTCCTATCATCAGCAGGGTCCTGCTGAAGATCAAGCAGGGCAAGTCTGAGATAATCCTCGTTGCCTCTAGTCTGATGTCTCTTTCCGTACTCCCACCATGGTCTCCTCCTGCATGCCAACTTGGAGTCCCTCCATCTTTCAGCATGTCTGCTTCATGGTTGAATGTGGGGGAGCAGCCCTGCTCTGAGGGAGGACAGTGGGTCCTTTTGGAGAGCCAAAAGCCGTCCACCAGGCAGATATTCTTGTCTAGGATCTCCTTGTGGACCATGCAAAAAAGGGGTTTCCTCCTTTGAGGCCCCAATACAAGCCATATTAGACTACCTTCTTTATTTGAAATGGCGCTTGCCTTGATCAAGGTCCACCTGGCAGCAATTTTGGTCTTCTACCCACCAATTCAAGAATGGTCAGTGTTTTCTCATGAGATGGTGCTTCCATTCTTAAAAGGTTTAGAAAAGCTCTTTCTGAATATCCAAGCACCCGCTCCTAAATGGGACCTTAATTTGGTCCTTTCCTGTCTTACAGGACACCTCCTCTCTGTTTGCCTTTGTCATCATGCTCCCTTTTGTACTCCTCTTGGAAGGTGGCCTTTGTTGTGGCTATCATTTTCGCCAAGAGGGTCTCCAAATTCTTTGTGTGGACCTCGGAGTCACCATAGACAGTCGTTTTCAAGGACGAGGTGCTGCTATGATACCACCCAGTCTTTCTCCCATAGGTGGTCTGGTCTTTCCACATGGATCAAAATATCTTCCCCGGTCTTCTATCCCAAGCCATATAGCTCCTGATGAGGAGTGAAACCTCCACGCTTTAGATTTAAGATGGGTACTTGCCTTTGACCTGGATCGCACCAGATCTTTTTGCAAGTCCTCATAGCTCTTCATTGCTTGCACCAACAGGATGAAATAGCTCTCAGCATCCATACAGAAAATTTCCAACTGGATAACCTCTTGCATCTGGACATGCTACAGCCTGGCAGGTCTTCAGCCTCCTCTGCTGGTGAGAGCATACTCATCCAGAGCACAGGCTTCTTCAGCAGCCTTTCTGACTCATATCAACATCCAAGATATCTGCAAGGCTGTACGTGGTCCTCAGTTCCTACATTTGTGACACACTACACCACTACATAACAAGCCCGAGATGATGCTGGGCTCAGGAGAGTTGTGTTACAATCAGCATGTCCTTAAACTTCTTCCTACCACCAGAGACGCTGCTTTCAGTCATCTACGTTGAATGCACCCAAGTAAACACTCGAACAAGAAAAAAGCTACCTGTGATTTCTGATGGCATAGGTACTCTTTACTTACGATGCTCAGAAAGAAGCAATGCACATCAGCACAAACAGGCATAGAATATTGCTACCGATTTAATTATTTTAGGCAGACCTGTGAGAGCTGTACTTTGACAAATGACACTTCTCATTAAAAGACCCTGTTTGTTAAACTTTTCAAGCACTTATCAATTTGGCAGAAGTTTCCCATGCTGTGTGTCTGTCTTGGGCTGATTATTTCCCCCTGTGTTTCAGCAAAAAAACGGCACCACCATTTCTGAGAATATTTTCCCATGTTAAGATTCTTGTAATTCTTTCCCAAGGAAGCTCTAGTGCCTTGATGCTTTGGAGCAGGGACCCTGAAACTTGGCAAAGGAAGGTGCCCTTTGTATCAAGGATGCACAGCCTGTTGTTCCTGCAGCAAAAAAAGTCCACATTTGATTGATTTCAACCTCTAACAAATCTTAGTTTTACCTCCTCAGTTGAGACTTGCTATATTTTGGCAGCTAAATTGTCTGGTTCTGTCAGTACTGAGCAATCTCCAACTTGGGGACCCAAGGGCTGAGCAGGATTTTCCTTGTAATTTCTGCTTCTGGTTGATACAGGCTGCTTTGGTGCTGGACACTGAAATTGATAGCAGAGAGTCTCCTTTGCTCTGTGTTTCCCCCTGCTGGTGTTGGGGAACCATGAAGGAGACAGTGTGCCTGGGGACTGAAAATGGAAGCCAGGAAATGACGGCAGGGAAAGACGGGGGCTGCATGGACAAGGAAACAGGGACTGGGAGGTGAGGTGCATAGAAAACTGGGACATAATCCTTATTACACAGGACAAGTGCCTTATTCAGAGCATAGGATAAATGGTGTCCAATGGAGAAACCAGAGTTGTGTAATAAAGGAGACTGTTGTGTGCAGGACCCCATGCTTCATTTGTTACAGCAGGTGGGAAGTGCCCTAAATCTGTAGCATCCCACCAGTTCTGAAACGGTAGTTGCTATAATGGCTACTGCTATAGCGAACTCTCTGGACTCAACCAGCCAAATAGCCACATATGGCTAGTGACTAGCATGTTGGACACCACAGCCCTAGAGAATTCGTTTTTTACCAAACCTCTACCAGAGGAGATATGTTGCGCTGAGCTAATGATTTTAGCCAAACTTCTCGTAGATGGCCACACAGTGTGTGTTCCTCCTTGCACAGTGTCCACCTACAGTCTATTTTGGAGACATGTTGAGCATTTATCTCTGCAATGAAGTCAGTGGGAACAGTGCTTTGAACCTTTGGAATGTAAAGTAGCTTCAAGAATCCAGTCCTAGTCTGAAACTGAGTGCTAAAAGTTAGTGAATCATGTTTACCTTAATTTCTGTGTGCATCAGCTGCCCTTATGTAAAAGGGGGATAATATCCATTCCTGTTACAGGGGAGGTGTGAAAATACATTACTGTTACCGTTTGTGAAACATCCAGATACTACATTGATGAAAGCCCTTGTAAAACCTATTAGGAAATGAATACAGGAAGTCCCCGGGTTACATCAATCCGACTTCCGTCGGATCCCTAGTTACAAACGGGGGGGGGGGGGGCAGCTAGTGCGGTGTGCCTCCCCTACTGTCGCCGCCTCTGGCGGCGTGGGGGGGTGCTTCCCCCCAGCAGACCAGGGAGACGCGGAGCTAGCGCCCTCCCTCCCCAGCAGACTAGGGAGACGCGGAGCGGCTTTTCTCACCGCGGAGGACACGGGCGGCGGGACCTCCAAGACACCCGGCCCTGCGCCGGGCTGCGGCCTCCGAGAATAAAGCTTGAGAATAAAGGACTGAGGGAAGTGAGGTGTGGGAGAATAAAACTGAGCTCTGGAGGAATGGTTGGCTAGAGTTTCCCCTACAATATGTACCAGTTCCGACTTACATACAAATTCAACTTAAGAACAAACCTACAGTCCCTATCTTGTACGTAACCCGGGGACTGCCTGTAACTATTCAGAGCAGAGTTTTAATAGGAAGCAGAAACTGTCCCAGAACTAAGTCACTGAACAACAAGGATAAAATAAAATATTGAATAGCTGCTTAGTTGTTGTACACCACACCTTTTGTGCACTGATTCAGGCATGAGTCCTTGGGTGGGGGGGGGGGGGGAATAGCGTGTGATCATATAACTGAAAATAGTGTCCTAATGCATATGCACAAGGGGAGGCTCAGCTAAGATAACACAGGGAGCTTTATTCTGGCATTTCCAACTTTTGGGTGTTTGGATTTTTCAACCTTAACAGTCTGTTGTATGGTAATTTATTATTTATATTGAAGGAACATTGAAAAGTTTACTAAGCACTTTTCAAATGCTGAGGCATAAATAGTCCTGAAGGAGCGTATAGTCTTTATTAAAAAGCCCATATTTTCCAATCTGAGCTGTCTGAAGTTCGTTGATTTCTTTCATGCAATGTATAGTCTGAAATCTTGTTTAATATTATTCATACGATTACAACAGATGTGCTAAATTGGCTAGGGAAACTGTGCGGGAAGGAAGGGCAGCTGACAGCTTACAGTATATGCAGATGTAACGTCTATTAGAAATATCCTCTGTGGTTTGTTTGCATGCAAAGTGAAGAGATTCTCAAAACAATGCTGCTGTGAATGGAAGACATCAGCAAAATTGCTTAAGGGTGCACAGCCCATTACTTATACAACGCTCGATGTAGTAACGACAGTGTGGAAACTTGTTCTATTTGCAATAGTTATTTAGCAATTATTAGATAAATATTTTCTCACATCTAATGTAAATGAGAGAAAATGTTATACTTCAATAAGACTTGTTAGTCCAGTTTTCTGTCCTAACTTTATCTACCTTTGGAAGCCAGTTTAGCTTTAACGAGGAACAATATTACTGGGAAAAGACTGCTTCAGGCATCTTTTCGTGTATCACACACACTCTGCTGATTAAATGTCTTGTGCAGGCCTGCCAACAAGAAGTCCAAGCCCCACGGCAGTACAGTCAAAGGACCCCTACGCACGCACAAGCTGGACATAGTACGCCTGACATTTGGGTGATGCTGTGTCTGCGCTGGCAGGCACCCTGTGAGCTGCCAAGATTGGCCGCATGGCTGCTTTCGCTGCAGCTGGTACTGCCACATGTGTGCCTAGGAGTCTTGTGGCTTGTCCGGGTGACTTACAATGGCTCCGGGATCCTGGCCGCCACCACCATTGCAGCACTGGAACTCCCAAGACCTTTTAAATCACCCAGGCCCCTGGACAACAACCCCATTTCTCCCCATTGGTGGGTCTGGTCTCCAGTACATGTAGGTTATTAGAACTAACCTGCTGTGTCTTGAACGATTCCTCATTTGCTCTCAACTGTTGTGAAATCTGTGCAAAATCATCAGAATGTTGCAAGAAGGTAAGATCCATAAATGTTTAATTGCTGATAGTATGCAGAGTAAGATCAAAATTAAGACACAGTTGTTGTTCAGTGTCAGAATTTGAAAGGCAGATAAGGACAGAAAATGGCTACAGGGACTTGGGTTTTGCTAGTTTGTGGATCTTGCAGGAGGGATTTATTGAAGAGGGAGGGAATATAATGCACAAAAGTAGGAAGCTCATTCCAGGTGTAAAGGGATGTGTGGAAGTGAGAGTCAGATAAGAAAACAGAGTGTGCATCACTGGGGTAGTAAAGGGAACAAGTTGGATCAGAGATGCAAAGCTTGTGGTATAGATAAGAGCAGCATTTGCACAGTGGTATTTAGTATCTTCATCTGGACACAGGACCAAACCTACTCAGGCATTCAGAAACTGGAGGGATGTGGTCTGAGCAGTGGGCATAGAAGATGACTGTAGTTGCTTTCTCCTGCAAGAGGAGTGACATTTTAATGGGGGAGGGGGGGCAGAGGGTGCAGGTGGTAATCAGGGTGGATAAGCATCATTTTTACTCCTAATAAGTCAAAGGTGGTGTGTGGTCTAAAAATAATTAGATTTTTATGCTGTTTTTCTTAATTGAAACTTGGAACAAATAATAGAAAACACTTTTTTCCCCACATGCCCTGTGAAGTCACCTGTCATCAATCAATCCCCACCCAAACTCCTGTGCGGACAGTCTTTCCCCTGAAACCTATGTTTTTTCATCTTTTTAATTATTATTTATTAATTATTGCAGTAGTGACTGGGAGCCCCAATCATGATTAGGATCCTGCAGTGCTGCACGTTCCTTGCCCCTCAAAAACTTATCAGACATGTCTGAAATTGTTGGTGATTGGTATCCGCTCTATGCAAAGTTGTTGAATTTAGGGGGAGGTGTTAAATATTGTCCATAAATAGAGCAGCTGAAAAGACAAAACTTCACAACTCAATTTTTGGCAAATAATTGCCGAAGAAAAACAACCCACAACATTTACAACATTTGTATTTGTTAGGGAGAATAGCCAGACTGTCTTTTAATTCAGTGCTTACCCGTGAGAATTATTCCCACGAGGAATCCTGCAATAAAATCTGCTTGGTCTAGAAGAATAGAAAGAAATTGAATATGGAGACTCCATTTCCACTTGTATTTATTCAGTCTGGGAAATTCAGTGGGCCACAGCATTACTATCAGCAGGGGATTCCTTGCTCCTAGCGTTAAATTACTGTCATAATCGCTCAATTATTTCTTCCTTGTACTGTTTAAAATAAAAATCCATCACATTCTATGTATTTTTCCTAACATTTATTAGGTTCAGTGTTTAGGAAAATCAATTATAGCCAGCCAGGCATGAATTGATGAATGTTCTTGTAATAATTGTCAGTTGTTAAACTAAATGTACTTTCTCTTTTCACCTCCTTTTCATTTCCTTCAGAGGGCAGAGGTGGCTCAGAGAGAGGCAGAGACCTTAAGGGAGCAGCTCTCGTCAGCTAACAAATCTCTCCAACTTGCTACGCAGATCCAGAAGGCACCTGATGTGGTGAGAAAAAAATATTTACTTACTCTTACAGGTTTCTGACATTCCTGCAGTCCAGCTCTTTCAGCTTATGTTCACAGTTATAAAAATATCTGTTTGGAATAATATTTTAACTGAACCAGACTTGTGTTCCTGGGAACTGTAAATCGGTTACGTTTTTGTTGGACAAACTATTCATTGAGATTGGAGGGAAAGACGGAGCTTTGAAGTGGAAATCCCACCTGCTCTTTGGATGCTAGTATGATCTGGGCAGCTCTCAGCTACTGATTGGGGAGTCCAGGTAGATAGCAGCAGCTATCAGAGACTCTTTCAAATCGATAGAAGCTGCGACTGCTGAAAAAATTAAGCAATGCCACGCAGCAAGGCTTGAATTGGTAGGACATCAACTTGCAATAGGTACATAGACAGACATGAGGCTGTAGGTAGGCCATGTGACCTCAACTAGCCAATTTATTTAGCATTGCACTAGAGGCCTATCACAGCATCATGTGCAGTAGCATACAGTAAATCCTCATTTAACACTATACATGCGTTTCTGAAAATGTTCGTGCTAAGCGAAAACATGCTATGGGGGGGCGGGGGTGTCAATTTTCCCATTTAAAAATAATGGAAAAGGTTGGGGGTTGCGTTTCAGGTGGTGGTGGCGGCAAAGTCAATTTTTTATTGGTGCTGGGTCGTCAACATTAGATATCTAGCAACACAGGTCACCGCGGTTTGTTAAAACACAAAGATAAACACGTGAGTGAGCGGAGGAGCGCTGTGACCATGTGAATTCATCTGCTCATGCGTATTACCACTGTTTTCACCAGCTTATACTGCCGTGCGAAGTAGTCCACTACTTGATTATTTTCATGTTATTTCGGGGACGGTCGTGTTATTTGAAAAATGTTCCCTAAAAAAAAAATCGTGCTATTGCGAAAACATGTTAAGTGGGCACGTGTTAAAGAAGTAATTACTGTACTGTTCTTAGCATATGGCTTGAGTACAGGAGTGGGCAATACTTTTTGATGGGGGGCTCTCCAAGATTTTGGTAAGTGGTCAAGGGTTGCACTTTTCCACAGAGAGGGTGCAGGGTCTGTTATGGAGGCTGGGTGCAGAAGGGAGGTTAGTATAGGGGACTAGAGTGTAGGAGAAGGTGTGAGGTCTGAGAAGGAGTTTGGATGAAGGAGGAGGTTGTCATCTGGGGCAGAGACTTGGGGTGGGGATATGGGTGCAAGAGAGGATTCTGGCCCGGGGGAGGGATGTAGAAGGGGGTTCAGGTCAGGGAGGGAATTATGACCTGAGGGACGGGGTGCAGAGGTTTGGGTGATGACCTGGTACAGGAGGGTGCGGTGGCCTCGGGCAGGCAGTGGAGGAGAGAGAGGGATTGGGGTGCAAGAGGCAGGCTCTGGCCAGGAGGTGCTTACCTAGGCGGCTCCCAGCCAGCAGCCCTGCAGGACCCTGAGGCAGGCTCCCTGTCTGCCACAGTCCCAGGCTACTCAAAATGGCTGGCTACTCTCTGAGGCTCTCCTCCTGGGGCAGGGAGAGGCTTTGCATGCTCCACCTCCTCCCCTCCAGCAAAATCTGTCATCGCCTAGTGGCTTAAAGTGGCATGGGGCTGCTCTGTGTCTGAGGGGCCTGGCGGAGTAGCCCACAGGCCATATCCAGCAGCCTGACGGGCTAGATGTGGCCCATAGATCTTGCTAGTCCCTACTCTAAAAGAAAGTTTTTAAAATTACATCTTCAACCAGGACTGGGCAAAATACGGCCCGGCAGTCCGCCAAGTCATCGGATCCAACCCACAGACCGCCCTATTGGGACAGTCAGGCACACAGCTACCGTGGGTTAAAGCACAGTCCGTGCAGCTCTCTGCCTCTGCTTGGAGAGGGGGGAAGGCTTCCTGTGATCTCCCTGCCCCTAGCCCAATCTCTCAGCTCCTATTGGCTGGAAACAAATGGTCAATAGGAACTGACCCCAGCCAGTCTCTCAGCTTCTGGTGGCTGGAAAGCTGAGAGATTGGCCTCGGATATGGAGTCGGCACAAGCCTCTCCCCCGTTCAGGAGCTGAGAGCCACGTGGAGGGACAAGTCTGCAATTTAAAGTGATGTTGGGCTGCAGCAGGCAGGGACCCCGGCCTGCCTTGGGGGTGCTCCAGGGCTACTGGCCAGGAGACACTTATGTAAGCACCTCCGAGCCAGAGCCTGCCTCTTGCACCCTTCTGCACGCCAACTCCTTCCCTCGGGTCACCATCTGAACCCTCTGCACCCAGATCACAACTCCCTCCCACACCCTGGACCCCCTCTACACCTGACCCAGATCACCATCCAAACCCTCTGCAGTCTGCACTCCCTTTTCCCCTTCTTCCAGGTCATAACTCCTTCCCAGACTTTGCACCTCCTCCTAGAGCCCCTCCCCCAAGCCAGAATCCGCTCCTGCACCCATATTCCTTTCCTGACTCTACATCCCAATCTCCTGACCCAGGTCACAACCCCCTTCTTCACCCAAACTCCCCTTCAGACCTCACCGTCTCCTGCACCCCAGTCCCTTATCCCGTGCGCCCTTCTGCACCCAACCTCCATTCTAGACCCTGCATCTCCTCCACAGAAAAGTGCAGCCCTTGACCACTTTCCAAAACCTTGGAGTGGCCCCCTCCAAAAATGATTGCCCACCTCTGTCTTAGACTGTGTTGTATCTTTCACCAAATATGTCATATTATATCAAGTTAGTTCATAAGCAAATAGGAAAAAATTAGCAAACTGATACAATATGCACTCTTCCTTGTTTTCCACTAAGTATTTTAAAACTAGCGGGTGAGGCCTGTCACTGACCCAGGCAAAGTCATTCTGAGTAGATTACACTTATAGGAAAGTTGAAGAAATTCAATATATAGAATTTGTTAGTACAGTAATGTGCTTGCAAAAGGAAAGTAGAAGAGAACAGTTTTAAAGTTATAGGATTTCAACTTTAAACATTATTCATTTCTATAGAAAATTACCGTATATAGTAAATTTGAATTGGAAATTCGTAAAGCTTCCATTACTCTTTCCATAACTAATTTGAATTATTTTGTGATTTGCAACAATAAAAATTTTCTTTGACCTAAAATGACAGTTGAATAAGTGACTCAATTTTAATTTTGTTACCCAATATTTTTTATGAACTCTAATCATAATAGTCATGATTTTTTTTCCGATGAAAACAAAAATAATTATTTAAACCTTTCACCCCGTTATTCCAGTGTAAAAAGTAGTGCATTCAGATAAGTTAAGTGGCAGGATTGTTTATGCAAATGTGGTATCTATAGGTAATTGAGAAGTTTATTTTGCACAAACAAACACTTGTCAAATTATAGGACTATGTAGCACTTTAAAGACTAACAAGATGGTTTATTAAATGATGAGCTTTCGTGGGCCAGACCCACTTTCTCAGATCAAACAGTGGAAGAGAATAGTCACAACCATATATACCAAAGGATACAATTGAAGGCTACATTTCTATTACTTGTCAATTTATGTAATAGATACACTTGTTTTGTTTTGGGAGATGGGTCACACAATTCCTTTATCTGTTTCACTGTCCAGGCACAGACTATTACATTCGTCGGTTTTTTTCTGGCTCAATAACCACCTAATTTAAAAGGACAATTCCTTTGGAGTTTAGCCTATCAAGGTGAATGGTAACTTAAGTATTGTTTACCTTAAATGGAAAATTGGCTCTGGTTGCAACTGACTAATCAAGCAAAATCGTGCTACTTTATATTATGAACCAAATATGTTCTCCCCTCCATATTGTACAGTAGAATACATAGTTGCCTTAAAAGTAATTTTTGGTACAGTCATCAGAAACCAGAAAGTCTGAAAAATTGTTTATGAGCCCTGGGAACTTCTCACTGAAGCCAACCAGAGCAGAATTCTAGGCCTAATAGTATAAACAAAAGGTCAGAATAAAAGCCTGGATATTGAATTACCTGTCTGTTCCCAGTTTATATTTCTGCATCTTATTATTCTAGTATTAGGTTTTTCTTGTATTTAATAGGACTTGTGCGCTTCCATTCATAGTTAATGTGACAGCTACTGCAGGATAAAAATGATCATTATCTATCTTATTTCAAACTGTATTCTGGTCTCAACAGAGATATGCACTAGACAGTTACACAACTTGTGATGTTTAACGCAACCAAATTAAAGGTTTTTTTTCAAGGTAAAAAGTATAATTCACTATAATAGGAGGGCATTGTTAACTGCTGTTCAGACTTCCAGCTCTCTGTGTGAGATACAGCACTATTATATAGACATTGGAACTCAAGCTAAGGGTTGGGAAGATATGGAAAAGGCATTTAGTTTATTTCTGCTCTAGAAAGTACATGGGTATCCAGTATCCGGCAGCGCCATTTGCTGTAATAAGAGGGACAGGATGTCAGTATTTCTGGGTTGAATTTTCACCACTGATTCATGGTGTGTGTTTTGGCATGTTGCTTGGGGGGTGCACTTAATCGAATAGTAAAATGGATACTCACTTCATTAGCATATTTGTGCGATTTTATTCCTTAGAAATTGTACATTCGTTTAGCAGTCTTGGAATGAGGATTGCTGTGGGAACACCAAGTATTGGGTTAGATCGTGCTCCCTAGATTGGAACATAGAATCCTATTCTTCCAAAATGGCATCCTATCTGATTATTTTTTAAAGCACAAGATTTCATTGCCAGAAAAGCACCATTACTAATAATCACTTAAGTGGAGAATTTTGTATCTCTTCAGACATTGACTCCTGCATCCTCCCAAAACCCATGCGATGTAGATAAGTCTGTTCTCTCCATTATCCCCATTGTATGCATGAAGCACCTGAGCCATAAGGAGCTTAATTTCCCAAATCTACAGAGTAAGTCAGTGGCGTATCTACTTAGGAGCATCTGGCATCAAGTTCCACACTTCCTCCTGATCCAAGGACTTCCAGTTTGAGCTTGCTGCTTTTATTGATATATGATTTCTTTCCCATTAGGAGCAGGCCATAGAGGTGTTGACAAGATCTAGCTTGGAGGTGGAACTAGCTGCAAAAGAACGAGAAATTGCTCAGCTGGTCGAAGATGTCCAGAGACTCCAGGGCAGCCTCACCAAACTTCGTGAGAACTCCACCAGCCAGATATCCCAGCTGGAGCAGCAGTTGACTGCCAAGAACAGCACACTTAAAGTAAGGATCAGTTGGGCATTCAACACAGTTCGCTCAGTCCTTATTCAGAGCAAGGCTCTTAACGGAAACACATAGTACAGGCAGTCCCCGAGTTACGCGGATCCGACTTATGTCGGATCCACACTTACGAACGGGGCTTTCTCGCCCCGGAGCTCGCAGGCAGCGGGACCGCCCAGAGCGCAGCGGTCCCGCCACCTCGACCTCCGGGGCGAGAAAAGCTGCTCCGGGTGCCCCTGGTCTGCTGGGGACCGTCTCCAGCAGATCAGGGACACCTGGAGCAAAGCCGGGGAGGCAGAGGGGTCCCGCGCCTCTGAGGCTTTGCCCTGGCAAAGCCAGGGAGGCGCGGGACCCCACCACCACTGTGGCTTTGCTCCCCGTGTCCCTGGTCTGCTGGAGGAGAGGGGGGCACAGCTAGTACGCCCCCCCCCCCCCCCACCACCAGCAGACCAGGCTTTTGTTGTGGACCCTGGGGTAGAGAGGCTGGGGTGCTGCCGGGTTGGTCCTGCAGGGACCTACCTGGCAGCCCAGCTGTTCTGTCCCAGGCTCGAGATTCAGCCGCTGTTGAAACTGATCAGTGGCTGATTCCAGGAAGCTGGGGGCAGAGCAATTCTGCCTCCGGCTTCCTGTAGTCAGTCCCTGGTCAGTTTCAGCAGCAGCGGCTGAATCTGGAGCCAGTTCCGACTTACATACAAATTCAACTTAAGAACAAACCTATAGTCCCTATCTTGTACGTAACCCGGGGACTGCCTGTAGTTCACTCATGCAGATTTCATCATGCATTGTAGTTGTGAGTGGCACAGCATGTTCTTCGAGTGACTGCCTGTGTACATTCAGCTCTAGGTGTGGGCATGCCTGAGCATAGTCACTGGACGCTTTTCCCTCAGTAGGATCTGTTGGGACAAGCTTGAGCACCCTCTGCTACACCACGTTGAGCACATTGGCATAGGCCAGCCAGCCAGCTCCAAGCCCGTTCAGTTCCTTCCTACTGCCTATGAGAGTAGCTGGGACTGGGATCCTTGCTTGTGGAAACTCTCCATGATCTTTTACTTCTTTTTGGTAGTTGCCAGTTTTTAGTCCGTCTTTGCTCATTTTAGTGATGTTCTGTAACTTATTGTTTTAGCAGAGTTTTAGTGGTTCCCTGGTTCCAAGGCATGCATTGATCACTGGGCTCTGAGCTGGGTGTCTCCTGAAACAAGGTGGTCCTCCTGAGCAACCTAAAGGGCTTGGAAGAAGCTCACATTGGGGACCGTTGCCAGATCTGTAAGGACTAGAGGTGTCTAAGTCTCGGCTTGACAAAGCCCTGGCCAGGTTGATTTAGTTGGGATTGGTCCTGCCTAGAGCAGGGGGCTGGACTTGATGGCCTCCTGAGGTCTCTTCCAGCTCTGTGGTTCTAGGATTCTATGACTTGGAGCCTTGGAGAAGGAAGACTGGGAAGCTAGGCTAGAATTTTTGTTCCATCTCAGCCAGGCCAGTCAGACTTTGCATCTAATGTCTCAACATCAACAGGGATTGCTCCTTCTACCATACCAAAGTCCTGGCATTAATCACATCCTCAGTGCCAAGGACACAGATGGTCCGGGGGGGGAGGAGTGAACCCCAGCACCGAAGACAGCCAGGCATGAGAATCAGAGGGGAATGCGATCTAAACCAAAGCACACTCTGCCTTGATACCGCAGACATTGGCATTATCGACTGTGGGACCTGTGCAGGCACATTCAAGTCCAGCACCAGAAGAGCTGTCTACATCTGTGGTATAGCATGACCACACCAGAGACATTTGCTGCTGTCAGAGACTTTTTTTTTCTATCCTATCAATACCAGTATTGTTGGCAGTACAACAGATGGTGTTATCAGTGTCTGGGGACAGAAGGGAGGCTGGCTTCAGTGCAAGCATCTCTAACGTGGCACTGGTCTTGCTGAGGAAAGTGGCTTTAAGTTTGGGCATACAGGCAGCGGTAGTGAGTCCTCTCATAGCCTGTTTGACAAGTTAGCAGCCCTGGGCCGCTCAGAAGTAGGGATGTGAAAGTGTAACCATATAACAGTTAACCGATAAGCCTGGGTTCATCGGTTAATCTTCACAGTTACACGCAGGCTCCCGGTATTTGTGGAAGCTGGCTTAAAAGCCAGCTCCTGGCACACACCAGCTTCCAGGAGCCGTGTCTCCTCCTCATTCCCCCTTCCCCATGGAAGGGGAAGTAGGCCACAAGGAGCCAGTTTAAAAGCTGTCTCCCCATGTGCACGGGCTCCTAGGGAGTCTCCTCTGTCCTCCCCCACGCTCCTGCCTCTGCCTTGGAGGGCGGGGGGAGGCAGGAGCTGATGCTTAAATTTTCAGCAGTTACATGTTTACTTGATTAATTGCATTTTAACATCCCTACTCAGAAGTTGCCCTGCCTGTCAATGAGGCCATTATGGATCTTGCTAAGTCCATTTGGCAGATCCGAACCTCCCTACCCTCCACATCCAAAAGAGCTGAACAAAGATTTTTTGTTCTTGCCCAGGGTTATGAGTTCCTGTGCACTCATCCTTCCCCTCCCGCAAGATCCCTGGTGCTATCTGCTGCCAGTGGGAGAGAAAGGCAGGTTCCCTTGGTTCCAGCCCCAAAATCAATACTTGGGAAAATTAAATAATCTTGTTTGGCAGGAAAGATTATTCAACTAGGGAGTCACAATTCAGTATTTCAAACCAGCATTGGGCCGATATGATTTGAACGTGGGATTGCATGCAGAAATTCAAGGACTTGCTCCCACAAAAAAGGGTAGGCAAGGCTTCTGCTTACTGGTGAGCCAGGGAAAATCAGTGATGAGGGCCTCGTTGCAAGTTGCTTCAGATGCGGCTGATTTGACAGCTAAGTCCGTGGCTTAGACATACAAGGTTCAGCCTCTCCTTCGTGTGGGATCTGCAGTAGAGTTTCTACAGAATTTAAGAGGGAAGGGATTCTACTCCCATTATTTCCTAATCCCAAAAGCCAAGGGAGGTTTCAGACCTGTTTTTAGATCTGTGGCACCTCCGATACTATTTCTAGAAAGTAAAGTTCCACGTGGTCACCATGGCATCCATTATCTCCCCTCGATTTAAGAAATACCTATTTTAACTTATCGATACACCAAGGACACAGACATTTCCTCAGATTCATAGTGAACCACTTACACCACCAATTCCTGGTCATCATACTCTGTTTGTCTGTGGTTTTGTGTGTGGTCACAGAAAGCTTGGCAGTAGTGGCAATTTTTCTCGGGAGATTAGTGGTGTAGTTCCATTCTTATGTAGATAATTTACTAATCAAGGCCAATCCATGGCTCAGGTAGTGTCTAACTCGCCCGTGGCCTTCTCATACACAAGGCTGCACCTCAGACCCCTCCAGAGATAGCTGGTGTCAGTGTACTCCCCAAATCATCACCATATGGACCCTGTACTCAAGGTATCTCAGTGACTTCTCATCTCTCTCCTGTTGGTGATTGTGCTGTCACTCGATGTCAATGTTGTTCTTTGAGATGTGTTGCACATGTCCATTCCATCACCCTTCTGCCTCTCTACGTTGGAGTTTTTCCAGAAAAAAAGGCACAGAGGGGGTGCCAGGTTGGCTTGGCACTTTGTATTGGCGCTATCAACAAGTGGAACGGTGACTTTTCTTGGAGCATGCACAGACCTGGAGTGGAATGGATTTGTGCAACATATCTGGAAGAATAAGTTACAGAAAGTAACTTTTTTTCTTCGTACTAAGCCATTTCTTCAGAATGTAATTTAATTGCATTTTTACTGACATTTTGTGGGGTTTGTTTTAATGACTTTTTTTTTGTTGAACTCACTCTGCTTGTTTCCAGTTATATTTTAAGTTCATTTATATTTATACTGTTTTTAGTTCAGACCTTTCTGATTAATTTTCACAGAACAGTAAAATTACTGTAATTAGGATAATTTAAAAACCTAACTACAGTACTATGTATATGTCTGAAAAATAACCAACCAAAAAGCACACAGCAAATCCTTTCAGGATTTAAAACTGACTAAGTTATGCCTTCTTTCAGTATTACTGTTTAGTTAAGGACATCTGTCATTCAGTCAGCCTGTAACTGATTCCAGCTAGCCATTTCTAGCCTTCCAGCTAGCCTTTCTCCCACTGGAAAAAGGGACTTATCTTCTTTGGATGCACAAACCCAAGAAAGCATGAGGAGTGAAAGGAAGGATTTTAAACTTATTAGAGCATATTTTTTTCATTTTGACTCTTTTTTTTTTTCCCCCTAAGATAGTATCTTATTTGTAGCAAGTATTGCAGTCCTGGGCATTCAGCATATCAGTCAGTAGCACTTTTGCTGAAAACCACAAGGACGGTATATCTAACTCTTTCTTGAATGACCCCATTCTCTTTTGTTTCCATGGCCTGTCTTTGTGCACCATTCCACACATTTCTGATCTGTCAGTAAGCATGAGAAATGTTTTCCTGACATCTGTTGTGAATCAGTTTCCGCTGACTTCTGTCTCTTTCAATGTTCTACCAGCTATAAGATGAGAATAGAAAATTCAGTTAATTTCGCTATTGTATTAAAGATGTCTTAGTTTTTGGAAGTAAGCAATTTTAGCATTCCTCAAAATCAGAGGCTGATAGTGCCAACTTAAGCCAGCCATGGCTTGGGCAGTTACTGTCTAGCCCTTCTGTATCCAAGTGCCTCAGCTCTCAGTTGCAAACCTTGACACATTGTTCTAAATCTGACATTCTTCAGAGGTACAGTTAACTTCAATTGGACTAAGTTTGGTCCTTTAGCCGACCTGATGACAGGGCATTTCATTTCAATAATTTTCATAATTAGGTTTGCCAGCTAATGCTAATACTTTGATATCTTGATTCTATCTAATTTACCTTGTTTGTGCCATTATTGCCTTTCTTTTCCTTGGTGCTGGAAAATCTGAGATGTAAACTTTGCTGTACAGGGAACCATATCAAAATAGGTTTTTTGGAGACCTTACATTTTGATTATAAAACAAGTGCTTCTAGAATAGCTAAGATTGTAATATAGTGATAGAAATGTGGCCGTGTTAGTCTGGGGTAGCTGAAGTAAAATGCAGAACAATGTAGCACTTTAAAGACTAACAAGATGGTTTATTAGGTGATGAGCTTTCGTGGGCCAGACCCACTTCCTCAGATCAAATAGTGGAAGAAAATAGTCACAACCATATATACCAAAGGATACAGTTAAAAAAAATGAACACATATGAAAAGGACAAATCACATTTCAGAACAGATGGGGGATGGGAGGGAGAGGTCAATGTCTGTGAGCTCTTGCGAGTCTCTAAGAGTGCATCTTGCATCTTAAGAGTGCATCTACGCAGCTCCATAACTCAAAATAAGAGACATCCCACTCTCCCCACCTCTAATATCAATTCACAGACACTTACCTTCCTCCCCCTCCCCCCCCCCCGCATCCCCCTCCTGTTCTGAAATGTGATTTGTCCTTTTCATATGTGTTCATTTTTTTAATTGTATCCTTTGGTATATATGGTTGTGACTATTTTCTTCCACTATTTGATCTGAGGAAGTGGGTCTGGCCCACGAAAGCTCATCATCTAATAAACCATCTTGTTAGTCTTTAAAGTGCTACATTGTCCTGCATTTTTCCTAAGATTGTAATGGTTGCCTTCACAAAAAATGAATGTTTCACAAATTAAAGTAATATTCTTTATTTGTATCTTGGAGGAATTCTTTAATGTTATGCGGTTTAATGAAACAATTCAGCAGTACTTCCAGTGTCTTTCAAAATTGCTTCCTTTGCTTCATCTGATGTAATCATCAGAATCTGTCCACTAGTGTAAAGGCTTTTCTGACTCTAAGTATATTAACCTCTTGTGAGCTGGAGACAGAAGTTCCCCACTATCCAGCAAAATAGTAGTAGTCCTAGGGTACGTCTAGACTACATGCCTCTGTCGGCAGAGGCATGTAGATTAGGCTACCAGACATAGGAAAATGAAGTGGCGATCAGCTGTTTGTCGGCTCAGCGCGGCAGCCATGTAAATTTAAATGAAGCGGCGATTATTTAAATCACCGCTTCATTTTACTACGTCGGGTAGCCTAATCTACATGCCTCTGGTGACAGACGCATGTAGTCTAGACGTACCCATAGTTAGCCAAGAGATTGTGTCTGCCTGGCACCAAATGATCTGGGTTGATCAACTGTTTGTGTGTGTACTCTGCATTATCACTTAAAATCAATCTAAAATATTTTAGCAATAGGTCCAATCTAGTAGATTCTCTGAAACTTGGTATTTTAATGTTCTTTTGTATAAGAAATGCAAGTTGATTTCTTAATCAGCTAGTGCTTCCTAAAGTACTTTGAAGAAATATTTTTCACTGCCTCCAGCACATTTGTATACTTCTGAGTGGAGTATTTTTAGACTTTGTGGGACAGTAGAATACATTTTATTTTGTATGAATTAACCAGCTTGATATTTAGATCAAGAGATTAGTTCCTTCGGACTGTTTCACAGTTTAAACCTTTTATTATGCTTTGTGCTGTGCTTTTTACAGGGTTGAGACAATTAGCACACCAATATGTTTTACAATAGTGATTGGCCGGGGAGATGACAAATACCTAAATGGTCTGATTACATACAGATTGTATTGTCAGATGTGCTTATTTGCATTTTTTGCTAAAAGTAAAAAGTGCAGAATTTCCTTGGCAGCAATCTCTGTATTTATTATGGGGTTTCAATCATTCCTTTGGGACCAATGGGTATAAATGCTTCATTGTAGTGTTCACTATCTTCCAGTGTAACCATCCTGTTTATAAGATTGATCTGTAGGTTTGAGGCTGCAAGGGAGACAGCTTCACATAGAAAACAAAAATTGTAGATAATGATTTGTAGCCTTGGGCTGTGGTAACAATCACAGAGCTATACTTAAAAACCTTCTGAAATATACCTGTATAAAACTACACTTACATTAAGGCTAGCTTACAAGTGGAAGTCATTGGAAAAACTTTAAAAAAACCTATATTTGACAAGTATTCCTATAAAGAAAGCCTTTCTGCTTAGCATATCCCTGCAATAGTAACTAGCACAATAACCAGATTGGTATTAATGGCCCTATTTTCATTCTGTCATATGGCTTTCTGTTGTCAAACTTATAGCCAGTCGAAATCATCTACATTTTGATTGTCTCTGTATGTCATATGATAACACAAAATGTGTGGATCTTGGAGCTAGTATCAAAAGAGGGATGGATTGTAATGCCCCTCCTCCTCTCCCCCAGGTTCTAAATCACATAAATGTATCAGTTATGAGGTGTTGGCTGTAGAAGGATCAAAAAAAGTTGTTAGAAATGGCTGGCAAAGAGACATGGCCCAAGTGTGATGTCTTGATTCAGCAGCTCTCTCAGTAAGCCCAATGGCAGAGCTGGAAAGGTGTATCTTTCCCTACCCTCAGGGGCGGTCAGGTTTGTAAACGTTGAGCCAGATTCCCTGGTACACTAAGGCCACTTTCCTTTGTGTTCAAGCTGTAATATGAACAATTGGTCAAACGAATGACTCAAGGAACTGAAGTGTCGCTGGCTTCACCTTGGACGTAAGGATTACACAGATGTGGAACACACTTTGTAAAGAGATGGCATTCTGTGCAGAGCTGGTTTAAAATGTACAGGAAATCCTTCAAGTTTTTCTTCTGAACGGCATGGAAGATATTTGAGGGAGTAAAAAATGTTATTGCTGTACAAGAACAAAATCCAGTGTCCTATTCCTTCTAGTTTGCGTGTGGTTCCTTCATTAATGGCTATTATTGGCAGCTTCAGAGGAAAGCTCCAAAGTGTGCCTTACTTTATCACATTTACTGTAGAAGGTTTTTTTAACTCCAATAGCCATTATTATTTTTCACATAACTAGAATAACTGTAAAGATTATTCATGTTCCTATTTTCTATTCTCTTAACTTCACAAGAAACTACTCTCTTCATTAATATCCTTGGAGCTGTGAGTTCCACAAGTTAAAATTCACTCTGCTTTCCTGGAATTCACAGTGCTGATAATTTGTTAGAACTTATTGCTTGTTGAGTGGATATCATAATAGCATCTTGTGCTGCTTTTTTCTGGGTTGTTTGTTTTTTAATAGGATGGGATAGTTTCTTTTTCATTGCCACTGCCATTGCAGCAAAATTGATCAAACTGTCATATTTTTACAATATGGAAATTAAGGGTAAAAAAAGGAAAGGGACAGAAATATTTCAGGTACACAGAAATAGGTATGAAATGCATTATAAGAAAGAACATTTGAATCGGATAGCCTAAGAAATACCAAGGAGGCTATGAGGATTGAACATTATGATATCGAACAGCAGAAAGATGTGTTTAAAAGCGTGCAGCATGATGAATCAGGCAGCCATTTTCTGTTCCTACATTTTTGTTTTTCAGAGAATTTCCAAATCTTGAGAACATAGGTTACAGTATAATTGACATGCCAGGAGGGGCTGAAATTACAACCAGAAATGCCTGGCCTGAGCGATGGTGAAAGTTTGCATTTAAAAAAAAAAAAAAAGGGTACATTCCACGTTGGAGTTCTAGAAGAAAAAGTTCTGCTTCTGGATGCAAGTGCGAATATTTTGCTAGATTGTCTGAATTATCCTTAGATCCTTTTGAATTTTGAGATTTTTCTTATTAATGCACATAAATGCATGTTGTGTGGTTGAAAAAAATGCAGATTGAGTCAAATGGAAAATATGGCTACTTCCGTTTAGTTTCTTTGGTAGGCATGAGAACCAGAGATGAGGAGTTCATTGCTGAGTTGGACATTCTTTTCTTCAATCCTGGTTATGCTAGTTTTACCCTCTGAAGAAGTCTCATTAAAGTCAGCAGAACTATCCATTTACTCAGGTCACATCTAAACTACATTCCTCTTCTGAAAGAGGGAATGTAAATGAGGCTGATCAAAAGAGCAAATGGAGATTTAAATATCCTGCGCTTCATTTGCATATTAGCGTCCAATCGGTGTTTCAAAAAAGGGTTTTTCAAAAGTGAAACCGCAGTCTAGACAGGGTTCTTTAGGGGAAAAGAAAACCCTTTTTTGAAAGAACACGTACTCAGGAGTACAGGTTCTTTCGAAAAAGAGTTCTTTTTTTTCCAAAAGAACCCTGTCTAGACTGTAGTTTTCCTTTTGAAAAACCCTTTTTTGAAACACCGATCGGATGCTAATATGCAAATGAAGCATGGGATATTTAAATCTCCGCTTCATTTGCACTTTTGATTTTCTTCATTTATATTACTCTTTTGACAGAGGAATGTAGGCTAGACATAGCCTCAGGTGATAAGTTATCCAATCTGTTGAGGCATTTATATTTAACTAATGTTATATAAGAGCAGCCATACTGGGTCAGACCAAAGGTCCATTTAGCCCAGTAGCCTGTTTTCTGACAGTAGCCAATGCCAGGTGCCTCAGTGGGAATGAACAAAAACAGGAAATCATCAAGTGAACCATCCCCTGTTGTGCATTCCCAGCTTCGGATGAACAGAAGCTAGAGACGCTATTGATTGGCCTATCCTCCATGAATTTATCTAGCTCTTTTTGAACCCTGTGGAAGACCTGTTCTTCATGAGTGCCTCTGGGAAGGAGTTCCACAGGTTGATTCTGCATTATGTAAAGCAGCAAAGAGTGTTGTAAGATTATTTCCTGTTTCAGTTGTTGCTTTGTAAGATTGGTCATTTCTACCCTCTTTCCATCTGATATGTTTCTCTTGATTGTCTTACTTGTTAAGTTTGTTTTGTGCCTTTTCTTGTTACTGTAGATTTGTTCAGTGAAGAAAAGAAATAGTTTGACGTTTAGTGAGATTTTGGATTCTGTACAGATTTTGCCCTCACATTTTCAGTGCATGGAAAATTGGCACAGTATATTGTTGTTTCATGCCACATTATACTTTATCGCTGTAAATATATTGGCTTTCGCTACATCATGCTTCAAAATAGCACTGCTACTCTCAAAGTTGCAGGAGTGGAGGGGGCCTATTTATTTTTACTTCAGATACTTCGTTATCATTTTGGATCAGTTAGCTGGACAAAAATTAAGTCAGTCAAATAAAGCACTCCCAGCTTCTGTGGATATTGTAAGCCAAATCAGTTCTCTTGATATTCTCTTGCGTGGCTAAGATGTATCTATAGTAAGCAAGGAATCTATTTAGATTGTAGGCTCTTTTGGGGCTTAGACTGTATTTTTAGTTCTTTGTACAGTGTCTACCAGTAATGTAGCATCTGCAAACAGCTTTGTTGGGAACAGTAATCATAACACTAGAGTTTAGGGAGCATTTATCCTACAGTGATGGGCACTGACTTTTGGGTAATGTCCAAATTCATGGCATTGTATTGTGGGTTGTGTAAGGAGGATCAGCACTAGGGATGTTAAATGGTTTACTGGTAAGCATGAGGCTTATGCGTATGCTAACCAGTTAACCAGCCTTTGCTGATGAACTCTGGCAACAGCCAGCCATGTCGGACCACAGCAGCTCTGACCACAGAGGGGCCAACAGGATTCCGCGGCAGTAGGAAGCCAGTATGCTAGGCCCCAAAATAAAATGATCTGGTTAACTGCTAGCATTTCACCACTTCTCTGTTTTCATATCCCTAGTCAGTGCTTGTGGCTTCTTCTCCACACTGAAGGCAAACCAGTACAACTGCAGCAGCTTAGCTAGACCTGTGTAAAAGATCTGCTCAGCAAGTCTGTGGTGCAGTCTTATTGGATCCTCTTCCGTGTTTAATCATATTAGTTATTGCAATAAGTAATGCTTGTAACACACTTTCTACAGCTGTTCATTTGGACAGAAGGCATTGAACAAGTGTTGCAAGCCTAAAGCACTGTGGTCAATAACTTCTTGAACGTAGACAGAACTGTACAATAGTAGTGCAGCATGTGCCAAAATACTACTACTTTTTTTTACTCTTAATAGCTTTGTCAAAATTTTACCATTTGTCCCACAATCTGTTTGTAACTCTATTGCATTACATAAATTGTCACATTGTCAACTGTCCAATGAATGAATGCTTGGTGCTCTGTAAACAAGGAAAAGAGCATCAATGGCAATTTGGTTTAATTGGATTAGTTATTGTTTGTTTTCTGTTATATGTAAATTCGGTATCTGGTATGTCTAGACTCATGCACTCTGTTGTATCAAATAAATAATTTAAAGGGTATTTTGAAAGCTTACCCCTTTGCCCCACAAAAAAATCAAAATAATTACATTTTTCTCTCTTTTTAAGCAACTGGAAGAAAAACTGAAAGGACAGGCTGACTATGAAGAGGTTAAGAAAGAATTAAAGTAAGTGTTAAATGGTTAAATAATTTCTTTGCAAACTGTAGATTTATGGTGCTTGTTAAATAAAGCCACAATCTGTATTCTTGGAACAATAAAGAATAATTCAAAACCACAAAAAGCAAGGAAGTAGAGTTTTGGCTCAAATTGCATCCAGAGCCCAGTATAATTGTGATAAATCACAGTGGTTCTCAAACTATGCTCCTTAGTTGCTACTGGAATATTATGCAGTTGGAAATGATAGGGCAGGTGTTCATGAAACATTCTGTCTATTAAATTATTGCCCACTCTCTGGAAAAATGTTGAGAATCTTTGGGATATTGAAATACACAAACTGAAAGCATCAGTTAAATGTGAGTGCTCACTTAAAACTCTCTTTGCTTTTCAGTCCATGTCTGTTGCTTACCATTGTAATATGTTGTGTGTTTTACAGTAAGTTTTTAAATATACTATGGTTTTCATGTAAAACCACGAACAGCATCTCCATAAGTCAGAGCTTATTAAGAACATAAGAATGGCCATACTGTGTCAGACCAAAGGTCCAACTTGCCCAGTGTCCTGTCTTCCGACAGTGGCCAATGCTGGGTGCCCCAATGGGAATGAACAGAACAGGGAATCATCAAGTGATCCATCCCCTATTCCCATTCCCAGCTTCTGACAGAGGCTAGGGACACTATTCTTGCCCATCCTGGCTAATAGCTATTGATGGACCTATTCTCCATGAATTTATCTAGCTGTTTTTTGAACCCCGTGAAAGTCCTGATCCTCACAACATCCAGTGGCAAGGAATTCCACAGCTGACTGTGTGCTGTATGAAAAAATACTCCCTTTTGTTTGTTTTTAAACCTGTTACCTATTAATTTTATTTGGTAACCCCTTGTTCCTGTGTTATGGGAACAAATAAATAACTTTTGCTTGTTATTTTCTCCACACCAGCCATTATTTTATAGACCTCTATCATATTCCTCCCCACCTTTAGTGTCATCTTTTCTAAACTAAAAAGTCCCAGTCTTATTAATCTCTCCTCTTACGGCAGCCATTCCATACTCCTAAACATTTTTATTGCCCTTTTCTGAACTTTTTTGAGTGCCAAGGTATCTTTTTTTCAAGAGATGAGGTGACCACATCTGCATGTAGTAGTCAAGATGTGGGCATAGCATGGATTTATATAAAGGCAATAAGATATTCTCTGTCTTATTCTCTATCCCTTTTTAATTACTCCTAATATGTTCTTTGCTTTTTTGGCTGCTGTTTCAAACTGAGTGGATGTTTTCACAGACTTATCCACGATGACTTCAAGAGCTCTCTCTTGAGTGGTAACAGCTAAATTAGTCCCCATGATTTTATATGTATAGTTGGGTTTGTTTTCCAATATACATTAATTTGCATGCATCATCATTAAAATTATCTGCTGTTTTTTGTGAGATCCTTTTGAAGCTCCTCATAGTCTGCTTTGGACTTAACTGTCTTGAGCAGTTTGGTATCTGCAGATTTTGCCACCTCACTGTTTACCCCTCTCTCCCGATCATTTATGACTATGTTGCATAGAATTGGTCCCAGTACAGACTAAGGATTGTGGTTTGGCTCGAGATGGGACTTGAGCAGTCCTGGCTTGTGCCAGCTCTGAGTGCATTTTAAATGTCGTATAAGCAGCCAGAGCACGAACAGAGGTGCTGCCAGAGCAGCCTCCCCATCCTCCCTACTGCCTATGGAGATGGTGCTGAGGGACTTTGAAGCTGGCTCTCCTCAGAACTGGCTGCTGCCCCCCCGGGGCAGGGGAGAGTGAGTAGTCAACTACCCAATGAGCATAGGTGTAGCATCCCTATTACAGACCCTAGGGGACACCACTAGTTACCTCTCACTTGATTAGTACCTTACAAGTTCTTTTTGACTATCATTTTTAAGATACAGGCTCCCAAGCTAAGAGCAATTTTAATACAAAAATAGTTTCCTAGCTTGAGATCAATGCAAGATCTCCATCGCTCCTTTTATCAATTTGGGGTTTTGGTTTTTTGATTTTGCATTTTTTGTAGCTTAAAATCCAGTCTTTAACTGGTCATAGAAAACCTTCAGCTCCAGAGAGGAGAGTGTTGTGCCCATGCTTACAGGTCAATGGAGAATCTGGGGAGCAGGGTTTTTTTTGCAAAACAAAGCATTCTACTTCCAGCATGTTTACACCACCATAGTTATAGTTCTGGCTTCTTGCCAGACATACACATCAGCAGAGAGTTGGTCTTTTCAGAAACTCAGCACTTTCAAGCCTCCTGGGAAGGGGGAGATAAGAGGCTGACTGCATGGGGCAGGTGGGGTGGACGGAAGGGAAGGGGTGGATGGGTGCTAGCATTGGGATGAGGTGGAAGCAGGAGGGTAGTGAGTTTGTGCTGTGAATGAGGGAGGTGTGGATAATTTGTGCTTTAGCTGGAGTTAGGACAGGACAGATTGCTGTGCCTGCTAGTTTGAGAAGCAGGATTTTATCCCAGCCTCCACCTGGGCTGGGGGGAGCAGATAGCACAGGGGTAGGTGGGGAAAACGGGGTGGGTGGGTGCTGGCATCTGTGGAGTGAGGTGGAGGTGAAAGGGGGAGTTTGTTTGGAGTGTCCTGACTCACTGCAGTCCTTGCCTGACTGGGTTGGAAGGGCTGGGGGGAGAAGCAGACTGCATGGGGAGGTTACTAGAAGGACCTTTGCATGATTGCCTTTCAAACAAAGTTTACATAGGTGTTAATGGCTTAAAATAAGAAAGAAAAATTCTTTTAACAGATTTTTTTTTTGAGTGAGGCAGATATCTAAAACTCTTATCTTAATGATTTTTTTAAAAAACCCTGTGTTACTAATTAACACATGGTAAATTGTATTGCATTAAGGCCAGATCTTTTGCTATATGGTTGAGTTATGGTTCTTATGAGTCAGAAGTAGCAAGTACTTCAAAGTAGGAATAAGAGATCCTCCGGAATAGGGCTTTATTCCGGAGGATCGGGCCAGTCTAGACGCTTTTTTTTCCGGCTTTTCCCCAAGCCGGAAAAAAAGCGGCGGACATGTTTATTTAAATCCGCGGGGGATATTTAAATCCCCCGCGGATTTCCCTATTCCCACTTTCAAAATTAGCATGCCCCTTCCGAAAAAGGGGCCAGTGTAGACATAGCCTTTGAGTTTTTTGGGGGGGCTATTTTGTTTGTATCGGTGGTGCACATCCACCCACTACCTCAATATTGGTGTTGCACATAAGAAATTTCAACTTTCCCAAAAGAAAATTCAACCCACCCACGGATAAAAAATGTTAGAGGGAACACTGCTGGTGGCTGTGGTCTTTATAGGGGAAGTGACAACTTTTAAAGGGCCACCATCAAAAGAAATCAACTGCCCCCACTAGTACTACTGGAAAGATAGTCACAAGGCTGAGAGAAGCACAGAGGGGGATGAGGATGCCTGTAACAAGTGTCCCATGAAAAAGAAGTAAGGGGCTGCTGAGTTTTCTCAACTCCCTACTACCAGGAGACTGGTACTGAAGTTACATGGACCCTCCTGATCCTATATAACACAGTCACAGTGACTCAAAGATAAAGAATGGCTTTGATTGAGAATATAATTTTTTAAAATAGAATCAAAAAGGGAGAAATGCATGGCCACTTTAATGTATTGCCATGTGTGTGACCAAAACATAACAGTCAACAACAGCTAAATGCTTTTGTTTGCTTGTCTGTAAGGACATTTTGTGCATGCGAAAGGCAGTGGAGCTGGAAAATCTCCTGTTAGCCATAAAACAAGTTCAGCCTGAGAAGCAGTAGTACAAGCTTCCTAAAACCATAGAAAACAAACTGTTCATGTGTTGTGATGACTACAGCTGAGTTCTGAAAACCTGCACACATCGAAGTAGTAGTTTGAATGGAGTTAAACTCACATTTCTACATTGTCCTTCAAAATGCACTAGGAAGCTACCTCCTTTGGTTCTACCACTTCTGGAGTTCCACCTTCCAACGACTCCATTGCCTCAGAAAGTGAAACTTCAGCTATAATGGATCTTGTTGGCTTGTTTCTGGTACCAACTTGCTCCTAAGCCTCTTTTTTGCAGCTCTGGGACATGGTGGCAAGAAGAGATGTTTAAATAGTAGCAATAATAGAACTCACTTTCTCAAAGAAAAGAAAACGCAAAAATCACTGGATTTCAAGGGTAGAAAAAATACTGGGCTGTTAATATAAACTTCTCTGGTTCTGTTCAGACTGATTCCCGGAATAATTTGTTTTCCCAAAGGGCTTCAGATCTCCAGTTCTGCAGTCCCTTAGGCATAGGGTTAGTGTTTAGTGTTCTTTGGGCAGTTTTTTCTCCAGAAGGAACTAAATTGGCCCTACTCTGTGATCTGGAACAGGAAGACTTCCCAGCTTCTTTCCTCTACTCTCTAGGACCTGTAGGCTACTCACATGAGCCTCAGCACCAAAATGGCATCTCTCAGAGCTGAGACCCTACACATACTGAATCATCCATGTCTATATCCTTCCATATTTCCCACCTAGAGTAATGTTCTGCTCCTCTCAGGGCTTCAGAAGGAGGAGTTTTCCTCCTGCTGTATGTTGAGATTTGAGTTGCAGGATCCCAGGATCTTTTCCTCATCAAGACTCGTTACCAGTTTTTTGAGAGACTCAGGATGAGTTCACAGATCTGTGGACGGAGCTTCCCCATAGACCTGGAGAGATAATCATCCTTTACTTCTCCACAAAAGGTCCGTGTGTGTGTGTGTGTGTGTGTGTGTGTGTGTGTGTGTGTGTGCGCGCGCGCGCGCGCGCGTCCATCCTTCCTGCCTGAGCCAGAATTTCAAAGCGCTGTCTACACCGCTCTTCTTAGAACTGTAGCCTAAGTCCGTTGACCCACGCTGAGAGACTCATTTCCACTGACTGTATAGACTTAACCTTTGTGTGCAAAAAACTGTGTGAAAATGACCCCGATCTTCAAGAAAGATTTGAGTTTTCCCACACTCATCCTGCTCCATTCTCATTGGTTGTAGCTGCAGTTGCTGTGAGATCGAAGGGCTAAAGAGCTCATTCTGTCCTAGATGACAGCAGGGTCAAAAAACTAAACGCCACTAGCAGAAAATTGTATCACCCCATGTTAACAGTGTTGTATTTCTTGTTAAAGTAGGCCTCTTCGCTTGACTATCCCAGGAAGGAGTAGTACTTCTTGCTGTCCTCCAAGAGTCTCAGTTTGTGGAGGCAACCTGAGAGAAATGAAGGTTATTTATCAATAACTGGAGGTTTTCTGGTTACGTCTCTGCACAATGACACTCTTTGTCCACCTTCTCTTTCTGGGAGTCCAGGTGGAAGAAACTGAGACAGCAGAGACAGAGAAGAGGAAGCTGTGTATCACATTTGGTGGCCCTAGCTCTTACTGTTTAGGAGGAGACAACATGCCTGTGGCGAGCTGTGGGGAGAGAATACCGTCTTTTAGCGGATATACCTAATGGTTTTTGCCATTTGAGTTTAGAAACCCCTGTATACCCTGCTCACGAGAATAGCCAGCGGGGGCGGGGCTTATTCGGGTGCAGATATATTCCTGCCTGCCCCTGCTCCTGTGCACCATGGCCGCCTGCAGCCTCCCTCTGCTGCTGCTGGCCGCCGAGCCCCGCACCCACAGCTGCTCAAGGTGTGGCAAAGGGGCTATAAGGAGGATTTGCAAGGGGGCGCAGCGGAAATTGCAAGTGGGTTGCCAGGGGGCGCGGGCGATTTGCAGCTACCCGCCGCCCGGAACCGGGCTCTGGGCTCCTTTCCTTTATCAGCCCGGGCTGGGAGCCTCCCACCTTGTGCCTCTGCCCCGGCTCTGGAGCGTTCCCGGAGAGACTTTGCCCCCCACTTCTTCTTCTGGGAGAGCCATGCTGGGAAAAAGTTACGGGGATGCACTCCCCCCCCCCCCCCCCCCCCGGTAAGTTTCCCCACTGGCCCTGGCTCTTTGCAGGGGCAAAGGTGTTTGCAGCTCCCCACCCCAGCCTGGCAAAGGCTCAGCCAGGAGGGACTCTCAGAGCAGGGGGGGGCATTCTCCAAGGCATGTGCTGCATGGCCTGCCCAGCACTGTGCCCCATGACGCCTGCCTGGGAGCCTGATCCGGGCGGGGAAGTACTCACCCCCATGGTAGCTTTCGGAGGCCAAGCCTCCTGGCGGGGGAAACGCTCACCTCCCAGTTCCCGCACACCCGCACTCACCCCTAGGTGAGTAAAGAAAGTTTTGTATACCCCGCACCTGAGTATACCCCACAGGGAGGGTGCGGGGTTTGTAAAAATGAATATAACCCGCGGGTTATATTCGCTAAAATACGGTAGGCCCCAGCCCACCCCCTCACCTCCCCCCCACACATCCCCATGGCCATATACTGAAGGATCTTCAGATACGCTGGTGGCTAGAAAACAGCAGCTTTTGGCTGGGTGCCCAGCTCTGATGATGGTTCTCTCCCCCTCCCACAAGCAGCAGGGCAGAAGAGTGACAATACCATACTACACCATCCTTATTTCTACGCTGCTGCTGATGGCAGCTCTGCTTTCAAAGCTAGGCTTCTGGCCAGCAGCTGCCGCTCTTCGGCTGCTTGTCACCACTGCCAGCAGCAACAGTGCAAAAATAAGGGTAGTAGTACTTCCCAATAATCTGGCAACTCTCCGTCAGTTCCTTTTTGGGTCAGGACCCCTACAGTCATACCACCATGAAATTTCAGATTTAAATAGCTGAAATCATGAAACATTTTTTTTTAATTCTCTGCCTGTGAAATTGACCAATATGAGCCATGAATGTGGTAGGTCCCCAATCATTACTTTTGTGCTTGTATTTGTTATTGGCTTATTGTGTGTCCTTGTCGAAGTCACTAAAACCAACATTTTCACAAGTGTCCACAAATTTTGGTCACTTCTGATGCTGGGTCCCCAACATTAGACACCTACGGCCTGATTTTCAGAGGTGCTGAACATAGACAGCTCCATTGGAAGTAAATGAAAGTCAAATTCTACATTAAGGTGGTACCCAGAATTAATGTACACCTCTTAACATATTGACCTTAACCTCTGTGTGACGTAGATTCCCTTTCTGTGAAATGAAGAGCTTATTCTGTCCCACCTCACAGAGCTCTTCTGAAGATTAAATATTTGTAGCATGCTATGTAAACTGCTATGTAAGTTTTAAATGGGTGGGAGTTGTGTTTTGGTGAGGTGTGACTGGTTTTTGTTTTGGGGGAGAGAGGGGATTGTTGTTTTGCAGGGGGAGATGCAAAACAATCTTTAAAAAGCCAACACAGAGTGGTATGTTTTTATTCCTATGTAGTATTATTCTAACCAAAAGACTTTGGGTAGGTGGAGAAGAGATGCATAACTAAATGAAATTATCAAATTCTTCTCTGAATGTATTTATAAATGTTTGGTTCTTTCATGTATCTTAAGAAATATTGAACACTCAGTCTTCCCCATACTGTAGAATGGAAGGTTATTAAAATGAAGAACTGCCTTTTTAGCTGTAGTGCATTAGTTGGAAAAATAATTTGTGCTTTTTTATATGTAAGCTGTTGTGTTTTATATACAGTATTATAATAACTGTGATGGCGATATTCTGTTTCGTTGCTTTGTTATAACTTTTTCATTCCCTTCAAGCTTCACAGATAAATTTATATTGTTTCTGACAGCTTAAAATGTTATATCCTTATTAACCTTTAAATTTATGCTCTAAACTGGCCTGGTGGGATTGTATATAGAATGATTTAGAGGACGCTTGAGAAAATTTTCTTATCCAATAACTGGTTGGAATAGTTATTCTGTATTCATTATCAGATTATATTACTGCAAGGAAAGTTGTCAAAGTTATCACTTACGGTGTTCCTGGAGAGTAGGAAATTATTATGTTAATGCTCATTAGTGGAATTCTTATGAAAGGAAGAACTAGAAAATAACTCATTTTTGTACCCTTTACAGTATTCTGAAGTCAATGGAATTTGCACCGTCTGAGGGATCTGGTGCACAGGTACTGAATCTATTTTTGTTTTCTTAATTCTTTCTCTCATTCAGCTAGCGAATATTGTTTTTGTGTTACCTGGGATAAGCATGAACAATTTCCTGTGGATCTGTAAACTTGATGCTTTTCAGTGTCCTTAAAATGTGGTGGTACACAAGGTCATCATTGGCTTCTCAAGCCCCATTTATAAAAGCTGAATTGATCATTTTTGCTTATTAATTAAATTTCTTTCAAGAGGTCAAGGGCAAGGAAAGACATTTCAGGTGGAATGTAAGTGAACAACCTGAATATTTTAAAGATGCTAGCTCTGGAACACAACTAAACCGAAACGTGGATAATTATTGGACTAATATTAGGCTGAAAACCTTGTTCAGCAATTTTTTCTTATTGAATAGCCTTGAATATTCGATTCACAAAAGAAAACAAGGAAACCTTTAAACATGAGAGAGGAGTAGAATCGTCTAATAAACTTTAGTATGCTAATCTCACTTAAGATCAAAGGTTATGTATTGGATTCCTGCTTCTGAAATCCAAACTGAATATCAATATACCGGGGTAAAGAGGATTATTTTTTAATATGCTTTTTGATGATACAGGGTTAGATATTTAGTGGAAGGTAAATGGCTAATTTCTGTGGCTGATTTAATTTATGATCATGTGGCCCATTTGCACTGAAACACATAGCTTTTGAAGGAAGTATAAAATACCAATGTAGTGGATTCTTCTACGAAGCAGAAATACTAATACTTACTCAAATTAGAACAGCTTTTAGTTATTCATTGGAAACTATACTAGCACAATTTTTTTAAAAAGTACATAAGATTAACAGAACTTAACGAGATTGGTGAGTGATTTACATAGAAAGTTCAGTAGCCTCTGAACATTCACATAAATATATGCATGATGAATTGTACAGCCTCAGTCATGGAAAAATCAAGTGCTTTCTTCTGAGGTCTTTTACAATAGCTGAGTGACCCACTTAAATTGTTTAATACCTTCATGGCTAACCTGAAAACAAACCTCACATTTTGACTGTATTTAGGATGCATCCAAACCACTGGAGGTGTTGCTGCTGGAGAAAAATCGCTCATTGCAGTCTGAGAATGCCACACTGCGTATCACTAATAGTGACCTGAGCGGTAGGTAGATGTGATTTTTCTGCTGTGATACTTCGTTTACTGTCTGGGGGGGAAAGGAGAGTGAATGTGAGATGAGAGCCCAAGCTAGTGTGTGACAGAAAGATTAATGGATAAGAAGGATCTTGAATAATGTTTGATTTTTGCCATTTTATAGGCTGGATAATAGAATAAGACTTGGAGACCTGAGAGATGCTCTGAAGTTTAGAAAAGAGAGGCATTGTAGAATGTGCCAAATGGTAGCATTCAGGTTGTTTGTGGTTTAGGTAATAAATTCAGCAGTAGTGTGCAAAGCTCTGACCCCACCCCACTGGCCCCCCAACACACACAAACGTGAAGCAAAGGGTTTGCATATAGAACACAATCATCTTCCTGTCTTATATTCTTAGATATTTTCATTAGCTGATAGTTAAAAAAACAAATACTGAGAAAGGTGTGTCTTTATTAGCTTTCATATTGTAGGCATATTACACGTTCTGTCCAATTTTTTAAATGGTGGAGTTGTGGCATTTCCAGATGCTTCTGTTTTTAGCTGCTGGTAAAGGGTTAAAAAGTTGCCACTGGCACTGGGGTTTTCTACATTCTGAAATGTATATGACTTTAACTGAGTAATCTTGTTGCATCCACTTACATGTGATGTCTTTAATTAAATGGATTTGTTCCAAAATGTAAATGTTTGCTGCATGAGGTTCAGCCAAATCTATTGAGTAATGTCTTGAATAAGAGATGCTGAAGAAACTTGCTGTTTGTAACTGACTTTATTTTAATTGTATAACTGCACTTCATGTAATTGTTTTAGATTTAGAGTTTGTAAGGGGGATTCTCCAGGCTGCAACATACAAGAAAGGTGCAAACATGAAATGCATGTTGTTTGTTTGGGGGCCTTGTTTGGCATATTATAAATTTAAATTAATTAAAAAAAAAAAAACCAACCAACCACCACCTCATTGGCCCTTGTAAAAACTGCACTTTTTCCCTTCTGTGGGGCAAACTTTGCATTTTATCTTGGTTTTTCCCTTTTTAATCCCCCATAATGCATTGTTTGACCTTCCTTGTAGGGTCAGCCAGGAGAAAAGGGAAAGACCAGCCTGAGAGTCAGCGTCCTGCAACCTTGCCGGCCTCCCCTTCTTCTCAGTTGCTCCGCAACACAGGGGAGCAGGCTTCCAATACTAATGGTACACACCAGTTCTCACCAACGGGTTTAAGTCAAGACTTTTTCAGCTCATCCCTGGCAAGCCCCAGCTTACCCCTGGCCTCCACAGGAAAATTTGCACTAAACTCTCTCCTCCAGCGACAGCTAATGCAGTCCTTCTACTCCAAGGCAATGCAGGAAGCAGGAAGCACAAGCATGATTTTTTCAACAGGTCCTTACAGCACAAATTCCATATCTTCCCAAAGTCCATTACAACAAAGTCCAGATGTTAATGGCATGGCCCCATCTCCCAGCCAGTCAGAAAGCGCTGGGAGCATCTCTGAAGGCGAGGAGATAGACACAGCAGAAATTGCACGTCAGGTGAAAGAGCAATTGATCAAGCACAATATTGGACAGCGGATATTTGGACATTATGTCTTGGGACTGTCACAAGGGTCTGTGAGTGAGATTCTAGCACGGCCAAAGCCATGGAATAAACTGACTGTAAGAGGCAAGGAGCCATTTCACAAGATGAAGCAATTCCTCTCAGATGAGCAGAATATCCTGGCGCTACGCAGCATCCAGGGTAGACAAAGAGGTAAGTTCTGTTTACTGATTTAAACTTTGGTCTTGTAAGCTAGAGAGATGCAAATCATAAAAGGTTTTCTCCTCCTAGGTCATTTACGCAACAGAATTGTTTTTCGCCTTACGCCTTTACAGAGCTACACTGCAGGAACGTATTCTTTACAAAACATAACTTTTCTAAATTTAATTATCTGACTACATTGTTTTCCAGCAGTTATACAATATAGTAATATTTGACACTGAGAAGCAGCGATTTTCCTTATACACTGGCCTGGGTTATTGTTGGTTTTTGTTTTATTTTTGGTGGGAAAGAATGAAGAGCTCGTATATTAAAGCTTGTCGTAATTGAGAGTAAGTCCTATATCAGAATGAAACATTGAGTGAAAAGTAGCTCTCAAGAACGTCCGCCCACTACATGTACAGGCAAAATTATAGTGGGGATTGTTTGCTGAGAATGTGTGTTTATTGTGCCCTTAACACTTCTGGTGGCAATTTTTCCTAGGTGTATTAAAATAGTTATATGGGTGATGAATAAGATTAGTATAACAAACATATTAAAAGCAGCTTTACTTATTTATATAGATGATTTTAATAAGTACCATTCACTTTCACGTCAGTGTGATTTAGTTTTAAACAAACACTAAAGCTTGCATTTAAGAAAAATGGAGAGAGCTGTTAAAACCCTAGAAATAGTTGAAAGAATAGGCAGCATTTTCATAGCAGTTTAAATGAAAATGAACATCTTTACATTTATAACTTGTTCTTCCTTTTGATAATTACAATTGGGAGGTATATCTATCCATCTTTATATCTATCTAACCCCTCTTTTCTGTATATAGATGTAATATTAATTAACAAATCTGTCAGCCTCACATCTTCCAAAGTATTCTGCTCCTCTAATGCTCAAAGATTCAAAGGGTTTAAGAGAAGCCTTGAACCCCTTGTATTTAGTGACAGGCAGCTGTCTTTTCATGTCACACAGCCCATGATGTGAACACAACCATCCCCTGATTGTTTTGTTCTTACCAAACTTGTTTTTCAACAGAGAATCCAGGCCAGAACCTGAACAGACTATTTCAGGAAGTACCGAAACGAAGAAATGGGTCTGAAGGTACGTCACAGGCAGGTGTTTTTCTTTGCAGTTAACATCTAGAAATGGAGTGTGCTTTAGATGTGTGTTTCCTTAAAACTGTGCAGTTTGATTCTGGCCTGGAATCTGATGGAAAAACAGACAGTAAGTATAAAACAAACCATGGGTTAGAAGAACACTTTACTTTTTCTAATTCCACCACTACCATACTAACTTGGCCTGTTCTAGACGGCTCCTCCATACCCCAACAAATATGTCTATATATAAAAAGAGATAAGTGTTAGAAGTGGCACTTCAAATAATGAAAACTTATTTAGTTTGTCTTGATTGTGGCTTCCAAGCAAGAAAGTTACCATCCATGAAGCAATTCCTTCACAAATAGGTAAAAAGTATACCGTCTCTACTAGGGGTACTATCCTAAGTAAGTACATGTTGACAAATTCAATATAAGATGCTGTTAAAATAACGTGGAACTTATCTTACCATAATATATGAAAAAGCTTGGATAAAAGTTGTAATTGAAAATCAGAGCACTTAACTACTCATTTGAAAAAGTAGAAGTTGCTGTTTAAGTATAATCTTGTTTGTCTTGTAACAGACCAATGGTAGAATTTTACATTTAGCAAGAGGGCAAAACAAAAAAATGAAAACGGGAAAAAGAAAAAAAAAACATGACCCTAAAACAATTGTTTTGTTTCTGGTGAAAAATTATATCGCCCATATTAGTGATTATTCATAGAACACTTCTAGAGCATTACTATGTGATGAAAAATGCTTTAAACTGAAGTAATCTTCAAGACCATTAGGAGTTTTCTATCTTTCTTTCCTTGTTTTAAAAATGAGAATTAAGTCTCATATTGTTGCAACACTTAAAAATTTATTTCTCCTATTGTTTTGACATCCTGGAGAGGTAAAATAAACTGGAATATTGCTGTCTTGTACCTAATGTTCTTCATTTTAGATTACAAATAGAAATAAAATGTACAGTGTATTCAGATATCATATAGAGTCAAAACAGCTAATGTGATCTTTTTATAAATTGTTCATGCCATCACATTTTTAGCCCCCCGAAAGAAGAATAGTCAAAAGATTTATTTTATTTTTTATTTTTTTGTAATTCCTGCTGGATGGTACTATTTGTGTTGCAGTTGATACTGAGTACATGGCCTGCTGATTCTCCTGCAGTTTATATTTTAAAGTTATCCTGTAGCTGCTGCTGCTGAATGGTATATTTTCAAGCAGGGAAGATCTGGAAAAGAAAGCATTTCCAGTACTAGTAAAGGTCAATAAATCTTAAAATCCTCCCAGTGAATGCTTACAAGCACTTCTGCAAACTGTTGTCGGGTTGAATTACACGTGTTACAGTCATGATTGCTTAATAGTATTAGTTTCCTTTTTCTCTTCAGGTAACATCACCACAAGAATCCGAACCACAGAGACTGGCTCTGATGAAGCCATCAAATCCATTCTAGAACAAGCCAAAAGGGAGCTGCAAGTACAGAAAACAGGTACAGACTCACTTTGTCTCTTGTTCCTTTTCCTTCAGAATTTAATTAAAACAATTATCATGAGCTTACTGGTTGGTTAATTATGTTCTTAAAATTTGAACAAGTTTTTGCAGAGCTGATTCTTTGGAGTGAGGAGTGGTTTATGTATTTAAAATATATTGATTTTCACTGTTTATACTTAGTTCTAGGCAGAACCTTTTTAGAAAAAGTCACAGTTCCTCTCCTGTTCCTGCATTGATGCTGGGGGAAACTAAATTGTGACACTCTTTACTGTTGCACCCTGTACTTTCTCCCTTGCACTGACCCACATCTTCTGGCATGCTGGGAGAACCATTTCTACCTGCTTGCTCATTGGAGGGGGAATACTGGCCTCGCTATCCTACTCTCTCTTCCCCACATCTGCCCAGACATAAGACAACCTACTACAGTTGGTGATTTGCTCCATCCTGCTCCCCTGCATGCCTATTCATGAGCTAGTCCTTAACTAAAATGTTCTTACTGTATTGTTTTTTTCATGAATTGGGATTATAACAATCATTACCTGGATCTGACTTTTACTGCACTTTATATGGGGCTGTAAATTGTTAATTGGAGCATATTTGCTTTCCATTTTCAAATGCACCTGTTAGGTTCTCTTTCCACTGTGCGATTTTCCATGTGTTTAACAGCTGTCAGAACTGCTGAACTAATCCTCCAATCCTGTGTATCCACTTTTGGGACTGGCACTGCCCTAGAAAGTGCTTTGCATTAAAGTTTGTTTTTAGAAATAAATGTTAGTTTATTACTTTGGATTCAGCTTCCTAGTTAAAATGAATCACACGGCAAAAAGTGTCCACAGGATTAATTAAAGATGTTTTTAATAAATAGAAAAAGATATTCGATGTCTAAATGAGTAATAGCTACAATTATTTAAAGTGTTAATTACTAATTTTCTGCTACAGCACACTTCATATGAGGATCTCAAAGCTCTTTGCAGACATTAATTAATTAAGATTATAACTTTCAATGAGAGAAATAGTTAGATAAAGCAGAAAAGGCATCCTAGTTATTTTTTTCCCTGTATCTTTATTTCTGATTTATTTTGTGGGGTAAGAATCAGAAGGGAAAGATGGTGGCAGAATGAAAACCTACATAGATGACACACAATATTATTATAGGATAAGGTACATAATTATATTAATTTTATTTATTTTAATTTGTGGCCACTTCTTGAAGCACATAGCTCTCTTGTCACATCATGTGCTTCACATTGTCCCACTTCCATAATGGGATTTTTAGGCCTTGAAATTGATCTTCAGTTGAGGCCTCAGTAGAGATGGCTATAAATCTGAATGCAGGCCACTCGCCAAATCTCCTGGCCAAGGGAAAGAGAAGATTTGGACTCTCTTGAAATTCCATCCTCTGCCGAAGAAGGCCACATTGGCCGAAGAAGGCCATAGCCCTTATTCAACACCCAAACCTTTCAGTTGGACTAGCAATGTAAAAGTGTAGTTGATTAGTCAACTACCCGATGAGCCTAGGATTATCGGGTAGTCGAGTCAACTACTCACATTCCCCCCCCACCCTGTGCTGCCACTCTTTCAGAGGCAGCAAAGCGGGGAGGGGGAGAGCAGGAGCTGGTGCTGGGGGGGGAGCCACCTTAAAAGCCAGTTTCCCCCCAGCACCATCTCTGCAATACCATTTTCCCCTCTCCACTGTGCTGCTGCAGCAGTGCTGGGCGACCAGGGGAGGCTGCTCTGTCAGCAGCCCCTGTCCACAGGGAGCCCAGCAGCAGCCCCAGCCTCCGTGAACGGAAGCTGCTCTGCAGCAGCTCCTGTCCATGGAGGGACCCAGCAGGGAGCTGAGAACCCCGGCAGAGAGGGGCTGCTGGACCAGGCGTGAGTCTGGAACTGAGCAAGCCCGGCTCAGTCCTGGCTCGTGCTGAATCCAGGAGCTACCTCTGCTGCAGCTCTGCAGTTTAAATGTAGTAGGAACTGGGCTGCCTTCAGCTCCTTCTTAGCACCTTCCCCTTGTATCTACTACACGATTACCCAGTTACCCACCTCTTAACATCCTTAAATTGGACTGTCTCTTCTTCGATGCCCATTAGCTCCCTACAAAGTGGAGATCAAGAATTCTCTCTAAGGCTTCTGCTTGGCAATGCAGACCACTATAAGTGAACATTACGCTTATTTTTTAAAAACTGTTGAATAATTGTGTTCTTCTTAGTGATGTTTCGTTCAGTGGTTTGGAGCAAATAGCCAGAGAGAGAGAAAGCGAGAGAGAGAAAGCTGAGTAATAAGGGAAAGAAAGGAAAAAAGTTCTTTGAAAAAGTCCTTGAGTTTTTCAGTTCCCAAGTCTGATTCGGGTAGTGGGATTAACCCTGATAGATTATTTATGTTTTAATGTTACACTGGCAGTGCAGCCAGGTGACTTGGATTTTGTTAGCGCATGAGTCACTTGGGGGAGGCAGAGAACCAAATGCTTAAGTAACTGTATCTGGGATCATGAAATGTAATGTCGTTTTTGAGATATATATGGGGAGGGGCAAAATAGGGCCAGTTTTTCAAAATTCTGTATTTGCAAATGTATTTATGTGTATACATCAGTTGTTCATATGTGGCTTGGATGTCTGTGTGTGCATATGTGACTGCAAATATTTTCCAGTGCCTCATTTCAAATATTCTCATTGGATTAGAGAAAGCCAAATGTTATGTACATAGAAATGTACTGCGGGCCATCTACTCTCACACAGGCTTGTTAGGAAACACAGTGACACTGATGTTAGAAGAATGTGTATATTCTATATAATAATCTTTGGTTTGTTTTCACAGCTGAGCCGGCTCAGCCAACTTCTGCATCTAGCAGTGGCAATTCTGATGAGGCCATTCGATCCATTCTGCAACAAGCCCGGCGTGAAATGGAAGCACAGCAGGCTGCCCTGGAACCTGCCTTAAAAGCAACACCTTTGTCTCAAGCTGACATTTCCATCTTGTCCCCAAAACTAATAACGACACCGGCAATGTCTTCGGTTTCCAGTTATTCTCCTTTGGCCTTGTCGCTGAAGAAACATTCATCGGTCGGGGATTCTAATGTAGCTACGTTACAGAACCTCTCTGGGCTAAAAAAGGAGCACCAAGACACACCAATTTTAGAGCTCCATGGAATCGCTGATTCTGCACAAGGTGTGCTGAGGCACGTTAAGAATGAATTGGGGCGTGGTGGTGTGTGGAAGGACCATTGGTGGAACACTGTACAGCATGACAGAAGAAATACCACTGTCCCTGAAGATGCAAAGATTGACGAAGCCAGCAGCGGAAAAGAAAAGATCAGCAATCAGACAAGGCCCGATCGTAGTCAGCTCCAAGGACCATCCTCTTCAGAATATTGGAAGGAGTGGCCCAATGCTGAATCGCCATACTCCCAGAGCTCTGAATTGAGCATGACGGGAGCAAGCCGCAGTGAGACACCACAAAATAGTCCCCTTCCTTCCTCTCCTATTGTACCTATTGCAAAGCCATCCAAACCCTCAGTTCCTCCATTGACACCTGAGCAGTATGAGATTTACATGTACCAGGAAGTGGATACAATAGAGCTGACTCGTCAGGTCAAAGAAAAGCTAGCAAAGAACGGCATCTGCCAAAGGATCTTTGGGGAAAAGGTAAGGAACTGATTATTTTTCATTACACTAGCATTTTAAACATGTAGCGCTATAGTCTTCTGTTGTTCTGGAGTGAGTTTACTTATTACATTCTCCACACATGGGGATAGGAACCTGACACACATAAAGGCACAATGTTTTTTCCTTCAGTAGTTACAGAATATATTCACAAGTGAAAAGTCTGAGTCTTGTGACTTTATGAAATTACAAGCTCTTCTAACTTCAATACAAAACATTTCTTCAGCATCTTCTTAGAAGAACACAAAGCTGTTTTCTTCATCTCTCAGTTCCGGGCAGCTGCACGTGTATTTCTTCTCTATGGTCCATCAAGAGTGACCACTTAGCAGTTTCTGAATCCATTTGCTGGATCAGAAAGAAGGTCTGAGTCAGTTTAAACTTGGGCTACTTATCCAAAAGTCCTTTTTTTGTCTGTTGGTCTCTGCTGGGAATCTGGTTTGAACTATTATGTGCAAGCTTCCCCGAGAGGCTTTCCCTACCTGAGTAGGGATGAGGGAGGGAAAAGACTTGCAGTCTGCCTAATTTGTATTATTATCACTCTCTGTTTTTAATTCCTGGAGATACCGTCACAGCCTAGCCTCATGAAGCAGAACACAGCTATTCATTTAAAACAAATGGACACCTACAATATGCATGTGTTTGCCATATCTGTTACATCCTCAGCTATATTCATTTGAAGTTGGAACTAGGGATGTTAAATTTAGTTTAATCAACTAGTTGATGGAATTTCCATCGAATATCAATACGTGGGTGAGATGTAGCGGGGTTAGCTCCCAGGTCTTTTAAATGTAAAAGGCAGAGGCATAGCATCCAGGACTGGGCATGAGCCAGGAATCAGCTGATTCCCGTTTTGCACCTGGTCCCCCTGCCCGCTGCGGAGACGATGCTGGGGGGAACTGGCTTTTAAGCCAGCTTCTCCCAGCACCAGCTCCTGCTCCCCCACTCACTGCGTCTCTCTGATAGAGGCAGCAAGGGTGGGGGGGAGCGATTAGTTGACTATTGCTTCATTGATTATTTGTCTGGTCACTTACATCCCTAACTGGAACGTAGATTGAGATGTTATATTTTTAATATCCACTAAAGCAATGGTTCCCAAACTGTGGCACACACCCCCATTAAGAGAGACACAGAGGAACATGTGGGGAGTGCAGGGCCCAGATCAGCCTCTGCAACTGTCAGGGAGGAAGTGCCACCCAACCCCACTCTGGTCCTTGCTCCTGATGCTACCCCCCAGCCTAGACCCATGGCCACAGCCTTTGCCCTGGCCATGGTTCTGTTCCTGGCCCCAGATGCTCTCCTCTCCTCCCGCCCTCAGGAGCCCTGGCTCTAGCTCCTGGAGAAAGTGGGGAGGGTTGTTGGGGTAACCCCGAAAAGTTTGGGGACCACAGTGCTAAAGTGAACTCATGGAATGCTTGAGTAATATTCTTGTCACAGATCAGTAAATCTAACACCTTTTTTAAATGAATGTTGAGAAACTATGGAAACGTGAAATCTCTTGTTTAATATTTAAAAGTAATATAAGGAGATTTGGAAATCTTTCTTCTCTCCTGTCTTATATTTTTAATTAAGAATACTCATTGCCCATCCCATAAGTGTCCAGCCTTCTAGTTACTATTAGTACGTTGTTTTTAAGCGAGCCTGGGTACACACATTGTTTATATAATTTGGAAGCTACTACACCAGTGGTCCCCAACGCGGTGCCCGCGGGCGCCATGGCGCCCGCCGGGGCATTTATGTGCGCCTGCCGAGTGATCAGGGCCAGTCCTGCCATGGGCACGCGGCGCATGGGTGACCCCAGCCCCAAGTGCGTGGCGCATGGGCAGCCCCTGTCCCCGGTCGTGCAGCGCGTGCACGGCCCCTGCCCCAGGCGTGCTGTGCATGTGCTGTGCCGGCCCCGGGTGCGTGGCACGTGCACAGCCCTGCCCCATGGCGCCCGGCAGCCCCAAAAGTACTACACTGAGTTCAGATGGTCACAGATCTCTCAGCTAAGTAGGGTCAGGTTAGGCGATTACTTGGATGGAAGACAACCAGTGAACATCAGACTCTAAAGCTATAGGAAGTGGAATTGGTGATTCACCAAGTAGCATTATTCCTTCTGATTTGGTATTGAATCAGTGTCCCAGAAGGGTATGAGGGACATTATGCTAGTATAGGTACCATGCTTCAAATAAGACGTAAAACTAAGAGTTTGACTACGTGGGGTCATTAGCTAGTCCATGGCAGCTTTTGTAAAACAGTGGATTTGAAAACCTAAGTGTCCCTCCTGGTTGAATTCCAGGTCAGCTAATTACAATCTACCCATCTACATTCCTCCTGTAGTTTTAATTGGTGGCAGTATAATAGTTTGAGAGGAGGTGAATACTATTGTGTAGAATTGCAGTTCATAGTTACAGATGAGCTAATTTGTATACAACCGTGCTGTTAAAGTTTCTAAATGGTTAGCATGGTTGAAGGGCACATTTGAAATTTGTTAGTGTTTATTTTAAAACAAAATGCATGAAAATAATTTCCTATTTTTATTTACCTGCAAGGACCAGATCTCTGATTCTCCTGTTAGAACTGATGAGGTTACATCATACAGTGTATTACACAGCTCTCTGAGCTCTTGAAGGTGTTTGTTTTCCCTGCAAGAGCACATTCTCCTGAACTCAATATTTACACACACACAAGATTACCATTTACTTATGAAATATGTCTCTGTAATATAAGGCTACCCATGTGCTTTCTGGTTAATGATTAGAAATCACATGCCATGTACAATGTGCTAGTAGAAAGTATATCACAAAAGTTACCCACCCCCAAACCAAATGTGCTAATATGCCATTATTGGTTGCTTCTCTTTAGGTGCTGGGCCTTTCCCAAGGGAGTGTCAGTGACATGCTCTCCAGGCCAAAGCCATGGAGTAAATTGACACAAAAAGGCCGAGAACCATTTATTCGCATGCAGCTCTGGCTGAATGGCGAGCTGGGACAGTGTGTCCTGCCGGCACAAGGGCAGCAGCAAGGACAAGGTAATTAAAATTCCACTATGTTGTTTGCACTGAAGGAGAGGAATTATTTTTAAACTGCAGTAAGCCATAGCTTTTTCTTACGTTCGCGCTGCCATTTGAGTAAGTAGAATTGCGCACCTCAGCTTCACAACCTGGTGTTAAGGGACTCACTGAGGTGTTACACAGAAGCATTAGTTTCTGCTTAATTTATAAGCAGGAGGCCAGTTAAGATGGTGGTATTTATGCATACATACAGTAAAACTCCAGTTGTCAGGCATCCAGTGGTCCGGCACTCCTGATAGTCCGGCACCACCTGGAACCCGGAAGTGCTCCAGGCAGCCAGAAAATTGGAACTGCTCTGCCCCGGGCTTCCCCGAGTCAGCCGCTGGTCAGTTTCAGCAGCGGCTGACTTGGGGATGCCTGGGGCAGAGCAGCTGGGGTGCTGGGAGAGGCAGTGCTACGGGACCAACCCGGCACCCCAGCTGCTCTGCCCCGGGCATCCCCAAGTCAGCCGCTGCTGAAACTGACCAGCAGCTGACTCGGGGAAGCCTGGGGCAGAGCAGCTGGGGTGCTGCTGGTTTGGTCCCGCAGCACCGCCCCTACCCCAGACCCCTCATAGGCCCCCCTTCCAATAGTCTGGCATATCTGATAATACAGCACCCCCTGGTTCCTAAAGGTGCTGGATTATCAGAAGTTTACTGTACTAGGCATGTATCCAAGCACAGTTAACGGATGAGCTTGGGCTGCTTCTGAATCCAAGGTGGGAGCTGGTGTGCACAGGGAGCCGGCTGTACAAAATTTCAGCAGGTACTAGGGTTGCCAGAGGCCACAAATACCAGACTGTCCGGGTCAATACCGGACACCTGGCAACCCTAGCAGGTGCATGTTTACACAAATAAATGCATTTTTAACATCCCTGATAAATACAGCATGTAAATCAAGGAACTTTGGATAAAGGTCTAGAAAAATGTGAATGTTAAATTCAGTCACATTTTCATAGGATTTATTTATTAGGGAGGATATTTCTATGAAAAATTTTGATTAATTTAACCAGATTAAAAAAAATGTAGTTTTAAAGAGGGAAATGATGGTTGTAGTTCTGTTTTCACCATTGTTTATTGTGCTATTTAGAAGTACCAGGAATCAAATGATTATTTTTAGTAATACCAATAAACCTTTTGCCCCCACTTTGTTGTCACTACAATTAGTGTTTGACAGTTTGTTTAGAATTGGAGTCACTGGCTGATTTGGGGGATTGGGAGTTTCCTTTATAGTTCCCTCATTTTAATCTTCTCTCTTACTTAGTCCTCCACTCGGTGACATCACTACAGGATTCCCTACAGCAGGGATGTGCAAGCTCAGGTAATCAACTGGTTCCTAATGATTTGCTATAAAGTAATTCACTACATTTTATTCTGTTTATGCTGTGTTGATGCCTAAAGGCTTCTTATGTTTTGTTATAGCATGCAAGAGCACCTTCAGGGGTCTTTTTACTGACAGTTAATTCCTCACTCCCTCTGAGTTGCTATGGCAGATCTTGAAAATGCAGACATTTAACAGAATATATTAGTCTGGAAAACTGTGATCTGAAATCACGCATTATCTTTTTTTAACCATGGTTTATCAATTTGACATATGAAGTGGCCGTAAAACAAAAGTGTTTCATTTGTAAAGTGATCTACGTACCCCAACAGTTGTATTTTGTTACATTTTTTCACCTCCCCTCCCCCCTTTGTGGTTCTAAATCAGCTTTTCTCATTTAAAGTTCAGGAAGTTTGCTAAATATGCTGCTCCTCCTCCCACCCCTTTACTAAAACACAACAGAAATGTGTGGAAAAAATGCAAGTAAATTGCTTAAAGAGTTTTATGAGGATGACCACTAGACTAGGGAACCCAAGTATAGAACAGCTGTGTTCCTGCTGTTAGATGCCAAACTCTACCCACGCATGTTATTTAACCAGTGCTACAGTTAACTGATGTTAGCCATTTATGTTGTATTCCAGACTAGAGAAATATTTGTGCTCTGTGGTTGCAAGATGATCAGGTGCTATAAATGAAAAAAATTACAGCAGTTGAAAATAGAAAGGTCATGAAAAAACTTTTAAAAAGATGAATAGTCCTGCAGCACCTTAGAGCAGTGTTTCCCTATTTTATCTGGCCACAGAACCCTAGGGCCCTGCTGCTGCGTTTCGTCAAGCAAAAAAAAACCCACTGTGGCTCTGTCTCTTTAAGAGGGGCCGGGGAAGTGCTGGCTCTTCGCAGAACCCTTGCTTTCGAATTGCGGAACCCCAGGGTTCTGTGGAGCACCAATTGGGAAACACTGCCTTAGAGACTAACAAAACACGTAGATGGTTTTGTATCATGAGCTTTCATGGGCACAACCCATTTCTTCATATTTCTTCAGGTGAATCATGTTAGGTCATCTTTCCCATCTCCTCGCAATTGCAACATAGTACATTTTTTTCTGATAACTTGTCCCATTTTGGTTAAATGTCCTAAATAATGCGGTTTCCACCATTTTCCTTATCATGGGACACTTATAGTGAGATGTACTGTATTAGGCTGTGAAACAAAATGTATTTCTCATACTGAGAAATTCTCTAAATTTTCTGTTGGAGTTAGATGAAAATGGAATGAATAAAGTATAGGCAAAATGTCAGCATTAAAACTAATCATGAAAATAAAATCTTCATGAATAAATGTAGAAACATTCTTTGCAATCACAGAGCTATTGTTAACTTTACATATAGGCATTTAAAGAACATGTAAATTTCCGTAGGCATTTTTAGACTGCTGCTCATGAAAGCATGTAATAGCAACTTTTCTTAGCATTCATCCAACAGAAGTCACTATTCTAATTTAAAAATATATATACCTACTTAAGGAAACACAGAAAATATCATAAATAATACATTTAACTGGTCATAGTAGGATGGAGGGGGGGGGAGAGAGAAAAGGCTGTATTTCATTGTTAATTTTTCTAGTCCCTAGCCATAATTAAGAAGTGTTCAAAGCCTGACCTTCAGGATTCCAATCTGACCCAGTGTATAAGTTCCCAGGAGGGATAGCTGGTAACTAACAGTTATTTCCTTTGGGAAGTTTAGATGTGAGATTCTGCTCCATTGCTACATATACCCACCTAGTTTGCCAGTTACTGCCCATGAGATAATATTTTACTATGTGCAAAGTTTTTATTATCTGATGGAGCATATTATTGATTATTACCATTCATTAGTCTTGCCTTAAAAGTGACCTGCAAATGAGGAAAAAATGGGATTGCGTCCACTTCTTTATGATAAAAAGTTTGAAAATTAATAAAAAAATTTATTTTTAGAACTAGAAGTTCATTTTGTGTTTTCCCTTGAATACTTGATAGAACTAATAGATTTATGAAATCACAGATAACAAGAGACTGAAGCATGAGAGGGGACAGGTATTTTGATAATTTTTTTGTTACCATCTATATTTTAATTCAAATGCCCAACAAACAGTTGGTAAAAGAGCTATGTTTCTGAAAGATTCAATGTCCCATCCCTCAATTTGAGGGCTGTAAATGCTCAAACTCCAATTAAACTGTCCTCCAAGGAGTTTTTCAACAAAACAAATGAAGACAAGACATATCTAAAATAAAAATCAAGGAGTATATAACTTTTAAAAAAAATTCAGGACTTCTCTATATGATATACACACATATTTTTCCTTAGCATATTCCATTTAAGTATTTGTAAGAATAGCTGCTAATACAGAAAAACGTCAGATTATATTTTGGTATTTTGTGTGTCTGAGCTTTAAACATCAGTCTTGTAATCAGAAGATCTTTGCGCGAGTTCTACAGAATTTTACACTTAAATGGTGGTACTTATTGTTCCAGTGGTCAAAAAGAAAACCAGTATGTTCTCTCTAACATTTTTATTCATGTATCTTTTTACTTTTGCCTTTGGGTAATTTGCATCTTGTTGATGCCTACCTCATTAAAAATACGGACCAAATCACATAAAAAAATTCTGAATTAATGTCACCCAACTGCATCACATTTTTTAAATAAATTGGGACCTTATTTAGTCACATTTTCGATGGTCGAAGCTAGATTAAAATTAGAAAGTTGCCAAATTTATTAGGATATGTACATATGGTTGTGGGCATACAGGTATGTAGCCAAAAGAGGCATGTAGCCCCTGTATTCATTTTCTTTGGATTTGAAGGGGTATTTTCTTCACTGAGTGTCTGTAAACCATTACAAAAAAGGGGGGGGAGACACACCACGATATCATGTATCGATTTCATTGATTGATTTGATATTCCGAAGAATGCTGAATTTTTAACTCATTTCTGTATTTATCCTTTGTGAAGGTCATGTAATATCCATATACTACATAAGACTTGCATACAAAATGACATGTATTTCTGTTAGGGTCTTCTTATGACCTAATGTGAAAATCTTCATTTGCCAATACAGGTGCAGGTGATCTCAGGGGATTTTGAATTTCCCTTTTGTTTGTCTTCCGTTGTGGGTATCATCCATCATTCCTAAGTTCATGCTGCTTAGCAGTAGAAATGCTCATGGGATTTGAAGAAAGGATTATAGCTGCATAAAATGGGGAGCTAGTTGTAGCTTGTTTTTTAAATCACAATGTGTATCACCTAGTGATTTAAAAACCAAAGATCTACTAAAATGTTACAGAAAACCTTTCATTTCAGAATAAAAGCATTTGTAATAAGGGGTGATTACTCTTTATCATCCCTGGGGAAAGAAGTATAGAAAAATCCAAAGATGAGTATAGGATAAAGTTTATTCCAGATGTGATGTCATTCTGTAATCCAAGTACCGCTAACAACAAAGCCAGATATCTGATCTGTCTGTCTCCATTTATACCACTGTTCATCATCTTTCAATAACAGGTGATAATAAATAGTTAATCATGGATTGGCTCGATCTCCCTATTACATAGCAACAGAGAGTTTGTTAGATACTGTTTTCGGTCTTCTTTTAATTACTGTTGTGGGAAAACTTAGGCAAAGATACAAGTGTTGCTCTTTCGTTCTGGGTGCAGTGAGATTCATGGTCATTCCAATCTCTTGAGGAAAAGAGTTTGATAGCCTGGATGTGGAAAAAACTCTGCTCCCATTTCTCATTAATCTTGGTTTTGTAGTTTCAGAAGCAACAAGTGTCATAGAAAGTGTCTCAGACCAGTCTACTGAGAACTTTGGTAGAACCATGTGATAATGTAAATGGACATCAGTAGCTCTGCTCCTGAGACCATTGCAGATTTGGATTTTTATCTGTAAAACAGGCAAATAACTCCTTGTAGCAAGAGATAATGGCCCTGTGAATGTGTGCACACATTCTTGGTTAACTAAGTTGTTTATGGTTTGAAATGATTCTTTCTGGACATAAAGTCACATTCATCAGATAGAGAAGGGAAATATTTGATCTTTTCTATTGCTGAGTCATAAGACTAATGGAATTCCTTATACAAATGTTAAATTCACTTACTCGTTTTAAACTTTGGGTTAAAAAGTCTAATGAAAATATAACTGCTGTCTCTTACCAGTGTGAGCCAGATCAGAATAGAATTTTTTACCTAGTTCCATAGAGCTGTGTGGTTAATGAGCCCTTGTGCTGACTCTAAAATGTAATTTTAATAGACTAATGGGTTAAGTTTCCACATCACTTCTGCATACAGAGGTTGCTACTCTAAAGTAATTGGCCCCACTTGTGTTGATTTCATCTGGCACCTCACGAGGACAGCTGATATAGTCAGTGTTATATGTTTGATTGAATTTTGGCCCATTTCCCTGATAATTTGGACGATGAAAATCTTCCTTGTAACTTTTGTAGTATCAATAAAGCACAGAGAATCACTGTCGAATGTACTTTATTGGCACTTTGAGATTCTATGCAAAGTTGGTATCAAAATTGATTTAGGGTGAGTCTGCTCTGCACTGTAGGTCGAAATAAGATACAAAATTGCATATCCTATTTTGATCTTATTTAAAAATAACTTATTTCATCATATGGCACTATCTACACAGTGCCAAATTTTGAAATAACCCACTATTCTAAAACATCCCTTACTCCTCGTGGAATGAGGTTTACGGACACGTCAGAATGGCGAGCCCGTTATATTTCGAAATAATGGGCTTCCTGTGAAGATGTGGAATAGCTGTTTCGGGCTACTCTAGTATCCCAAAATAGCACTGCAGTGTAGACTTAGCCTTCGCGTAACATGGGCAGCATTGCTAGAACATTAGTTTCATTTTTTTAATCTTCTAGAACTGCTCTTTTAATTCCAATTTGTTATGCATACCTGTAGTGCTATGTGTGTATTGTTAATGTTTAATAAATAATTGATTTTACTGAAACTACCTGCTATTCTTTTCCATGGTCTCTTTAGTGAGAGAGGTGCTTTTATCATACAGATATTGATCATTTTTTTTGCATGTTATGCTAGAATTTCACCTGTCAAAACCCTTTCCACTCATTTTTATTATGGTTCCTTCCTTGCTGTGGTCCCTGCCTTACAGGTATAAAAGTGTGCTTGGCATTTATAAAATCTACAATTACGAGCACAATACTATAATGAAAGATTCATTGTAGATGTAATGTGGGAACTAGGGGACAACACTCTTTCCCTGTTTAAGTGGAGGAAAGAGAACTCACTCATACCCTGATGTAGGGATGTTAAATAACGGTTAATTAACCAATTGAGTAGTCAATGGAATTTCGTGCCAGGCTCATACTATATTTAAAGTGAAGAGCCACAGTGGCGTTAGTTCATGGGGGCAATGCAAGCTGGGACTGAGCAATCCCAGCTTGCTCCAGGACGACTGCAGCTCTGCCTCTCCTGCCCCTCCCCTCCTGCACAGTGGAGATTGTGGGGGGAACCAGCTTTTAAGCCACCTCCCCCAAGCATCAGCTCCTGCTCCCCGCACACTTGCTCCCTCTGATACAGAGGCAGCAGCTGGGAGAGGAAGCAAGTAGTCATTCTACTAGTTGCTTACATCCCTACCCTGAAGCTGATCTTAATTTATTTTAAATATTGAATGTGTGTCTATCTCTTTGTTGTTAGAAGAGCTGCACACCATCCATTGCAGTCTGTATGGTTTTCTTTTTTTTTAATCAAGTTTTGTAGATTCCGTAAATTGACTGTCCCGTGGCTGAGAGAACTGAGCTTATTTAAACAGAAGAGATAAGTAAGGGGGGGGGGCGATTTGATAGGAGGCTTCAACTACCTGAAGGCGGGGGGGAGGGGTCCAAAGAGGATGGAGAGAGGCTGTTCTCAGTGGTGACCAATGGTCAAACAAGGAGCAACGGTCTCAAGTTGCAGTGGCGAAGGTCTAGATAGTACATTGGGAAAAGTTTTTTTCACTAGGAGTGTGGTAATTCACTGGAATGGGTTCCCTAGGGAGCTATTGGAACCTGCAGCCCTAGAGGTTTTTAAGTCCTGAATGGAGAGAGCCCTGGCTGGGATGATTTAGTTCAGGTTGGTTCTGCTTTGAGCAGCGGGTTGGACTAGATCACCTCCTGAGGTCTCTTCCAACCCAATACTTCTCTATGATTCTATGGTCTGACCACAAGACTGAGAGCCAGGACTCGGGCATTTGAGTTCTCTTCTCTGTCACTGATTCCCTCAATAAACATGAGCAAGTCATATAGGTTCTCTGCCTCCGTTTTTCCTTTGTAAAAATGGAGATAATACTACTTCCCCAGATGCTTCTAATTAGTGAATACATCTAAAGCTTGCAGATGAAAAATTTAATTAGTTGTAATCAGTTACCTGGTTAAATGTTACAATTAACTGGCTAACCGATTGAGTGGGATCCCGTGGACAGGGGGTCCGGCCCAGGCGGAGCAGTCCTCTGTCTGTGGTGTGCCACAGGTTGGGGGCTGCTCCCAGGTGCCAGATAACAGATTACTGGTAAGTGTTACCTATTCAGAGTGATGTTTACCATTAACCGGTTACTTATTCATATCCCTAGTTGTACTGTTACTTCTGCTTTTGTCAGACAGTTATGGAAAAGTTAACACGGGAATAGGCAAGACAGCCTCCCTGTGCCAGATCTGGTCCCCCAAGGCAGTTGATCTGGCCCATGGCCTCCCTACCGCTCCCCTGCCCTCAGCCAATTGAGACCTGGGGACGGGGGAGTACACAAAGACTCCTTTCCCCACCAGGGACACACAGCACCAGGGGGAACCACCAGCTGTTCAAAACAGATGACGGTTCCCTCTAGGAGCCACGCATCCCTGGTAGTGCGGGGGCAGGGAGCAAGAGACTTAGTGCGCTGCCACGCTCCCAGGCTATGATTGGCCTAGTGGGGGGAGGGAGCCCACAAAGTGTCCTCTCGCTGCCAGGGTTGTATGACTCCTACAGAGAGCAGCCAGCTGTTTTGAACAGCTCGCCTTTCACTCTAGGTGCTCCACACTCCCCTTGCAGGTGGGGGCAAAGACTTCAAACACTCTCCTGCCCCCTAGCCAGTCAGGGTCTGTGGGTGGTGGGAGCATAGGAAGTCTCCTGGTCCCGCCCCTCCTACCCACTGGGGCCTGGGGCCACTTCAGAAATTTGTGAATCCCCCCCCCCCCATTTCAAAAATTATTGCCCACCCCTGAGTTAACACTGTGTTAGTGTGTCAGTGCACTGAGATTTTTCTGTCAGCATAGTGCTAATAGTTCCTTATTTAAGGGAGTACAATAGTCCAAAATGTTTGATTAAATCTTTACTTTTGGAATAGTTCATTTGAGCTAATGACTTGTGAATGTATTTTAAGATCGTGACTTCCTTGGTGCATGTTCTTTCCAAGCAGAGGTCAGATAAAGATCTTGTCTGTTAAATATGATGCCCTTTAAATACTGATTGCTCTCCATTTCTTTAAGTTATTTATCATTCACATATGTTTTTCCACCATACATTGAAAGGGGTGGGGTAGGGGGAAATGAGCTCTTTCCCTTCATAAGAAAGCCCAGATCCTCTGACCCTCCCTCTTTCCAAACAGTCTGTAGATTCTTCAGCCAGCTGCTAACTCCAGAAGGAGTTGGTATGAAGGAATGATCTCATGTTTTGAAAGCCAGAATGCAAAAGTAACTGACCCTAAAACAGCAAGCTGCACTGACATATAGGATGCCTTAGCATTTATGTTGTGGTGCCAGCAGGTCTGATAGCTTGGGGAAGAGAGGAGTAGGGCTCGGGTGGCTTGGCAGCTGAAAAGAAGGGTCAGGCACCTTCCTCTGTATTGAGGGGGAGTCTGGAGGGCTTGGCAGCTGCAGAAGAGGTCAGGAAAGGTACTTCTCACTAAGGGTCAGGCTTTTGTCTCCTTGTGATGGGAGGGTTTGTCAGCTGTTGAGTCATGTTGGGTTTTTGGTTGCTTGGAGGGAAATGAGGCACATGGTTCGTCACGGGAAGCCTCAAGGGACTGGCTTCTGGCGTTGGTCACAGAAGGGCCCTTAACGGGGGAAAGACGGTATTCTGTTCCTGTTCCCCTCCCCCCCGGCTGTGGTCATGGATACAGCCAAACTACAACTTCATGTTGCTCAGCAATTTAGTAAGATGCTGTTGAGGTGATAAAGAATTACTTTGCTTTGGCTGTATAAAACAGATAATGGACTGTTTAATTCCCAAGTTATTGCTTCCAGTCCATAAAGCGGATATGTCTTTAAGGCAGATATGTTTCCCAGGAACAAGTCTTAACAGGAAGTAAACAATCTATGCTGGAAAGTAACGTATTATATTGTTGAGAAATATATAAAATAATTTCCAAGAAGATAAAACAGAAAATTACTGAGAAATGAAGTATCCTTCAAGTTACCTTGTGGCTGTCCCTTTTGTTTCAGTGGAAAGGAAGAAAAGAGAAGAGATAAGTGTCCAATCTAATTTGATAGATATTTGAGATTCTTTGTAAATTTGTAAACAAGCATCCAGAAGTTTGCTCCTATGATTATTTTAATTCTGATGAAAACCATTCTCTTCTAGGTCAACATTCCCCTACAGCCCAAATGTTGAAATATAATGCTACTGTGTGGGAGCCAGACAGTTAAATAGACTAGAAATCAAATATAAAGAAAACTGAAATTGACTGGTCAATTTTCATTATCCAAACTGAGTGAAATGTAAAAATTAAACAAAGGATATACATAAAGTAAATTTGGTATTTAAATTTCTTAAAGTTGTAATGATCAAAGACAGTACTTAATAATACATTGAAGGCAATTGCTTTCTTTAAAAAATCATATTTGAAAATGTGAGTTCCTCTTCAAGAAGGATAACATGAGCACCATTTGATAGCAACTTAAAGGCCTGATCCTGAGAGATGCAGACCACAAGCAAAATTCCTTTTGACATCCGTACTCTGCACATCTTGCATCAGACACAAAGACAATGAGGGGAAAAAAACTTTGTACAAAAAAAAATTATCTTTGCAACGTGTTCCTTCCACTTCTCCTACCCATGTCCTAACATTATAAAACATACCCTGGCTGCTGCTTTCTCCTATAAAAATTCATCAATCCTGCACTCATACTTCATCCACCATAGCACCCTCCTTTACACGTTTGCTTTCTAAGGAAATATGAGAATGTGTAAATGTGTGGAATTGCCCCCTCCCATTCTCCATATCTTCACACAGATGAACAAGTAACTAGTTTAGTTTAGCCTCAGCATAAATTCAGTTTTGTTTTACATTGTTTTTCTTTTCTCTTTTGGAACTTGTATCCTAAAAATAGAGTGACTTTGAACTGGTAGGTGTTCCATTTGTCCTTTAGAAGAGGACCAAAATTAGCCTGTCATTTGGCACCTAAATAAAGCAGTTAAATTGTCTTCACAACTTTACAGTTGCAATCTATTGAAGTTGCTGCATTTTATTTTATGGTATTATGCAAGCAAGATCAACACCTAAAAATCCACAAGGCCTTGAAAGAGGGAGGATGAGGAAGAATGAATATAACTGTGTTTTTAATTTCCTGTTTTGAGTGAGGTGGTTTTTTTCATTAAGGTTTTTTGGTTTTGGTTTGTTTTAAAGGTAACTTGTAAATGCTCTAAAACTGCCTAATGTACAGATAAAAGAACGCTAGTAAAAGGACAGCGATGGTTTCTCTAATTTTCAAAGAGAAAATCTGCACAGAATGCCTGAAGCTGGGTTAGCAGTGGGACTCCCCAGGGGCAACAGAAAGATGTTATAATCAATTACCACATCATAACACTGATGTATGATAATTACTGAGTGTTCCTCCTGAGATAGTGCAGCATTTGGCTGGGATGCAGCTCTTTCATGGTCCACTGCCTGATTAATATGCAAATAATAGGCTGATTGCATGATGAATGCAGAAAATGAGTTCGCTGATAACGTGAGCACCGAAGCGGGAAGATGATAAATTACTTTTACTGACTGTCCTACATTAAGTACCATTTCTCAACAATTTTATCACAAATTAAGTAAAGCAGTAAGGAGAGATTATGAGGATGTGTAAAATAATGCACCTTAATAGCTTTTATAATATTGTTGCGTCTAATGTAAATGGCATTTTCTTTCAGTACTTTAGCCAGTACTCCTCCAGAACGTTTTGCTTCTAGTACAATAACATGCAGGGGCATTCCGTTCAGCCACTTTCTGTTAAGATGAAGAGTAATCCATGATACCAACATATATAACTGGTGATGGCTTAGTCTTTCTTATGAGAAATGGAATCCAGATATTAGTTCAAGTATCTTGCTCCTAGCAAATGAATGTCCACATTGTTTAGTGAGGGGGGGGAATATTCTTCAACGCAGAACAGAATGTACACTCTACATATGTATGCTGTTTGCACCTGGTTTTAAGTTGTATATCCAGGGGCAAACAAGAGGTTAACACACTGAACACGTTCACAGAAGTACCTGCCTATTTTATCTAAGCTGCTTGAGGTAGAAAGAAGAGCAAACAGATATAGTGGTGATAACATGTTGATCACCGGTCTCTGAGCATCCAGCTTTGGTCATAAGCTAGAGCATCAGCAAAATTATAGTAATAACTAAGTTAGGATCTCTGAAAAGCATTGAAAACTTGTCATATAATGATTAATCTTTGGTTGCAATAATGCAGTTTAAACACAAGTTTTGTTTTTGGCATATTGGTAGAATGTTTTTATGACAGATATTTATTTAATCTTCAAGAACTCATTAATGAAACTGTTCCTACACACAAGCTGCTTTAGTAATAAGGTTACTGAAGATAATTTCTAACAGTTCTTCAGAAATCCATATTGATTTAAGAATAAGTAATGAGCAATGCTAACACAGAAAAATCGAGTTTTTAAAGCAAGTTTGGTGGAGTAACCTGCCAAGATATGTGTGTTAATTTAAAAATAATCTTCTAAAATTAAATCAAATTTTAATTTATATAATTATCTCAATTGTGGTTCTCAAAACTGTGATTGTCTACTTGCTAAAACAAGCACCCATTTTTGTCTCTGCTTTTTAAAAAGTGCATTAATGTAATGAATAGCAATACAAATGAGATGGACAAAAATTTGTAAGATCACTTAGTCTATCCCTTGGCTGCTTCAGGAGCGTTCCTTAAACTATATCTTTTTTTTTTTTTAATGACACTTAATGGTGTTTCCATTCCACAGGCTAATTATTGTGTTATTTTTATTGCTGGCATTTCTCTTTCCTTAATTTTGTCTCATTGCCTCTCTAGTTACTCCCTTTGTTCAAGTTTAAATATGTAATTCTCTACATCTTTGATGTTCATACTGACCATCATTGATCAATACAAATATTCTTTTGAGGATCTAGCAACTCTGAAAGTGTAACGTTGTAAAGAGTTAGAGGTCAAATCATCTTGTTACATATTGTATGTAGTGGTTTATGTTAACAGAACAGTACAGGTTGAACCTCTCTAATCCAGAACACTCTCATCCAGAAACATCTGTCATCCAGAATGATTTTAGTTAGCCGAATGTCAACTTTTCATGGGTTTGGCCAAGTTTCCCACGGTCCCATAAATTTATTTACAGCCTCCAGTCCTGGCTGTGTGTTCTGTGCTGTTATTTAGCTCTAATTTACCCTTAAATGTCCTCTTAACAGCACAGTAAGCATTGGAAGTGTTGGTAATGCTGCTAGACAGTATTGACCCTCCTGTGGTCCAGAAAATTCTCTCATTCAGAACTAGTCAGGTCCCGGGGGTTCCAGACTAGAGAGGTTCAACCTGTATCTCTTTCCTCTGTGTTCCACCTTTATGCGTGCTGCTATTCATGCCCCCCGTAGTCTGACCTGTGGGACAATATTGACATCAGTTTTTTTCACGGTTTGCCAGTATCAGTGTTAGACAAGGATGAAAACATTTGTTTAGATTGAGTACTGGACAAGTTGATATCTTTGCTGCCTATTACATTATAAATGAAGTCAGTTTTGGGACTACATGTTGATAGAGATGGTGTGGTAGAGACTGAGGAAGTGACCCTTTCTTCTCTAATCTTGAAATATTTAATCAAATTAGATACCCAGCTCCAATTAAACACCAATGGCAGTTGGGGTACCTAACTCCCTTGAAGACTTTTGAAACTCCACCCTTTGTCAGGCCCTTTGATGGCCATTTTGGTTGCTCTTTTCTAAACTCCATTTGTACGTGTGGAACGAGCATAAAATTATGGAAAATGCAGAAAAAAATTGGCGAGATTGTACAATCCGTTGTTGATGCTCAGAAGTAATTTTATTCAAGTGGCCACAATCTTTGCCCCTAATTCTGCAAACACATCTGCACATGTAATCTTAGACACCTTCATGGGGCCTCTGTTTTTCATTTTTTTCCCCAGAAATGAAGAAGTAGCATGAACCTAGGCTTTTTTGTTTTCATGAAGTAATTTTTAAATTATTGGTTAAAGGTAATACATTTATATTTTTTCCCCTTTTGAATACACACAAATATAGCTAAAGGATTTTTCCACTTTTTTTTTTTCCTGTCAGCCACAAAAATTCACCTCTGAGGCAAGACCAAGACTGGAAAGTTTAAAACTCTTTTAGGTCTAAAATCAGTTATAACATTTACAATCACCACCACCACCACATAACAACCATCCAGGGAAATTTATAATTTTAATGTCTGCTGGCATTTGCTACCATGAATTTATATACATACAAGCTTTATATTATTGTATATGTATCTCACACACATTTAGATTTTGAAGAGGTTTGTCTTTTCAGAAGCGATATAAATGCACAAATTGTGAATAGGCAATGCTCACTTATTGAAAACAAATCCATTAAAACACGACCTCTGAGAAAATATTCCGTATTCATAGATCTATACTATTAATTAGTCATAAGAGAGCTTTATTATAGTATTGTGCCAGAAATGCTTAGCTGATTTATTACTTACATAGGTCAAACTTGTTTCATTTCACCACTGGGCACAAAAAGCTCATTACTGTGTCTTTTGGAAGAGCCTATGAAGACATAAATTCCTGTGTAGGAATTAAATCACAGTGTAGAAAAACTAGAGACCAAATTCTGCATAAAATTTTCAGATGCCAGAAAACTAAATGTGAGAGTGTTGCAATTTACTTCTCTTGGAAATGAGCAAAGGCCTAAAGATACATCAATGAGAGTAGGCCATGTACTCTGGTATTTAATCTTTAAAATGGAGAGATTGGACAAACTAATAATTAGACAGGAAAACTAAGAGTTAATCCAATTTTAATATGAGCCACTTTGATCTTGGGGAGCCTGTCTAAATATGTTCATTGCCCATCAACTCACCTGTGGGAAAAACAGGCTCTCAGATATCAAATGCTCTTCTGGGAGGCTATGAAGGAATCCTTTGTTGATATTTATATGCCTTCCTCTTCTATAATAATTTGCCATAGAAAAAATAACCAGAGTATGGAACACTCCATAGAGTCCTCCCCACTGCTACATACCCTGTGTTGTTCTGATATTCATTTATAAGTAACTTTGAATAGGACTGGTTTGGTATGCACCTAAAACCTGAGCACTGGCAGTTATGGAAAGTGGTGCATCAAACCAACTGCCAGTTAAATGATGTTTGGGTTCTTGTAGGAATGTCACAGAGTACCCTGTCATTTTGTTTCAGCAACTTGTCCTTCCAAATGCACACTTCGCCTTATGGCATGCCAGCAGTAAAAATGTCACTTACAATAATTACTTTTTGGTGAAAATGCTTGCTGACTTCCTACCTTCAAGCTGTTTTTTACACAGTGGGGAGATAATAAGAAATGACTTTATCCTGACTGCTCAAATGAACACTAAATGGAATTTAGGTTATTACTGCATATAGAGGGCTGTGTACGGAAATTTAAATAGTGGATTGGATAAACTGCAGAGATTTGTCTCTAAAAATTATAGTGGATCTGCTTTTTCAATCCACTTCTGTCTGAAACTTAAGGCAGCTCTTATCTTGCTGCTGCCTTCAGAATATAATATTTTTCTTAATCCTTTTATAGGCCCCTGAATACCTTCTGTGTTTCAGGTGGTCTTTTCCCAACATCTCCATGTTTTGTAACTTGTTCCCTATCAGGCTTTTTTGGCAGTAACACAAATTCAACCACTTATTCACTCCCTTACTGTTGAGCTAATATAGTCTGAGTGCTTCTTTCTGGGAGTTTGTGCAACAAAAAAATGTCTTGACACAGTATTTTGGTTTGAGAACTCAGGTGGTTTTGGTCCCGATCTCTCTTGTCCTAGCAAAAAGCTTTGGATTACATTGTCTTGGCAAAATCAGAAAGGGAAGGAAGCTACTTGCTGATATCACTAGTGTTGCCAGATGGTTGAAACAAAAATACCGAACACCCACTCCCTCCCAACCCCCCCCCCCCCCAAAAAAAAAACACCGGGGAAAAAATTCTGTTGAAGGAGGAAAAAAAGGGGGGAGACCAAAGTTGTTGAGCCAAAAAAAAAAAAGACTCCAAGACTTATTAAACTATAACACTCTCTCTCTCTCTCTCTCTCTCTCTCTCTCTCTCTCTCTCTATATCTCTCTCTCTCTCTATAAATAAATAAATAAATAAATAAATAAAACAGCATGTCCCCTTTAAGAGTGAGATAGGGATACAAACAGGTGAGCGGTTGAGCACTAAGATCAAGGGAAGTGGTTGCTTCCCCTTGGTCTTTTTGCCCACAGCCATTTTGTGCCAGCAGCCATGCAGAACCAGGTAAGCATGAGGCCAGGGGGGAGTGTTGGGGTCAGGGGGGGCTTGCAGGGGGCGAAGGCCGGGCGCTGAGTGTTTGTAGGGTTGCCAGGTGCCCAGCATTTTTTGCCTCCTGGCCAGGGAAAAAAATCAGAAAATACCAGACATCTTAGGTGTCTGGTATTTTCTTAATTTTTTTTTACCGGATAGAAGACTAAAATACCGGACTGTCCGGGTGAATACCAGACACCTGGCAACCCTAGCCATGACTGTAGAAATAACAGCGGAGATTGAATCAAGTTGGTGCTTCCTGGGATCCATAGTTCTAAAAAGAATACAAACAGTAGTTCATAAGGAGCCATGCTGCAGATAGCCCACCAGGAAATGTCACCTTCTATAATGTCCTGTTTCTGGGAATGATAAGGTTGTATCCATCACCTAGTATTTGAACACTGCACCGTCACCCAATTACCTCTTCTGAAGGAGTATTTCTAGGCCTTGTGTCTCAATCCTGTTGAAGTCCATGCTCTTCTGAAGACTTTGTAACTAGTCAAGTCAAGCACTACTTGCAAGCCTATGAACACCAGTATCTGTATTATTCTAAATTAGTTTAGTTCCTCCCAAGCTTGAACCTCTTGCTGGCTATCGTCTGTAGATCTGGGCACTGTTGGTGCATAGATAGAATAGTTGAAGACACGCTGCTGTAAAACTATTTGCCATTGAAAGAATCAAAATAATATACATCACAAATCAATTATCTTATCCCATCCATCCTCCTCCAATTATAGGATATAATCCCCTGCTTAGTCCAGATGAAGAAAAAGGGAAAATCCTTCCTTTAAGAATATATAACAGAACCCACATTTAATATAGTTTTCAAGCATGACCACAATTTTTCAGACAGAGTGGGGATAAGTTCAGCAAACTCTGAAGATTTATGCACAGTAGGTCTGGTTTTTATCCTACACTGTAGTGAAAGTAAGATTCAGGTCCATTCATACTTTTACCTGAAGTCTTTCTGAATCTGGAGGTTTTAAGGATTCTGGAGAGAGTTCAGAGCTTGCTGGACTGGCTCCCCCATCATCCACTCAATCTTAATGTGACACATCTGACTTTTGGAGGAATGGGAAGTTTAGTTAGCTGTGATTCAAGTAATCAAAGATTATTTCTAATTGTCCATGATTCTCTTTGATATCTCAGGTAACGCTCTCCATTAAGAATGTGTGCATTTGGCGTTGATGCTCAGGAAGTTATTGTGGGAGTGTCCATCAGACTTTATATGTCTGTGTGACTGCCAAGCGTGAGTCCACCTGACACTCAGTTCCTTCTGCTAAATCAGAATCCATTGTAATACTCTGAAACTGTGGGGAAAGATAATGTACAACCAAAACTGATGAACAAAAGCAAGAGCTCTGAGCAGTGCTTTGGAGTCTGTGATTTGAGGTAGAACTTTGGTGGTGTGAAAAAGTAGAAAGAATTCATAAAGGAGGTTGGATTGAAAAATACTCACTTTTAAGCATTTAGTGGCTTCATCCACTGCATGTGGGAATGCACGACCACAGAACAGGAGATTGATATATTGCAGTGGGCTCAACCAGAGTCAAGTCATGTTCTCTCAGTTCTGAGTGGAATGCAATTTTGCAGTGTTTATTTTTTTCTTAACTTGCTGGATTTAAATATAAACTTTACCGTTAAGGTTGCGGAATCAAACTATCACTGGTCAGGAAATTTCAGAACATAGGTATTTTTCTGCAGCATTAACACAACCATATTGTATAACCTTCAATTTTTTGTGTTCTAAAAATAACATAATTAATATACATTTAAGAAAGAAAACAAAATAGAAAGCACGTGGGCAATGTTGACTTATTTTACATTCATTCATTAATTTCTGTAGTTGTGTATATATTATTCTTATCCCACCCTCTTGGTTTGCAGTAGAAACCAAATTTCCTGACTTATAACACTTTATGTCCAAGGAGAATAGTGGGACCCCTCCCGAGCTTGGTCCACAAGCCATGCTCCCTTATTGTGCAGATCTTGATAATATGAGCATTTCTCTCTTCTTTGCTGTTTTGATCAGCTGTGAGGTAATTAACAATGTGAACAACTCAGTTGTAACCGGTAAGCTTCAGTGATGAAGGGGGTCTGATCACACTTTTCAAATGATTCTGATTGTCTGCACATTCAGTCAGCAACACTTCACTAATTATATTCAGTTCACCTTTGAAAGCAGCCATATAAGGAATAAAAGCTTATATTCAACGGTACAGGAAGGCATACTGCTCTGTTGACATGACTGCCCAGACTCCAGTTTTAGAGTACTTGGTTTCTTATCTCTAATGTTGCACTAACACTTGTTTTTTGCATTTGCATGTATAATTATGTGTGACTATTTAACCCTTTTAAATATTACATCTTTCACACTCAGTATATCTGAGTGTTTTACAAAATAAATATATATGCCTGCTCCTACAGCCTTTCGTTATTTTTCTCAGGGTATAGTGTTATGATCTCAGAAGGGTTGTATATATAAAAGTTTACCTGTTTTAAATATTATAAAAATGCTTTCCAAGAGGAAAAACAAGAGAAATCCCTACAAACCACACAGCGGCCCTCTTGAATTTCAGCCACATGCCATGTCTAAAATCAAGGCAACGGTGTGTGCAAACATTCTAGACTGAAATATCTCCCTTCAGCTTGTTGGTCTTAATGGAAGAGAGAACATCATGTAAGGTCTTTCTAACTAACAGTATTGCATGGATGCCTTTTAAATTGCATACATAACCTCTTTGGGATAATAAAGTTTTCTTTTTTCTGGACTGATTAAAGTGACCTAGTCATCAACTGGGGAGCATTGCCTCTTGAACGATTACCCCAACTCATAACAGTAAAATCTGTTATCCCCCTACCAGTAACATGGTCCCTTTTTCTAGCCATAAATATGGGTATAAAGAATTACATATATATTTGCTTGTTATGAAAAAGTATTAATTTAATCATTTCAATTTCAGTAGTAGTTCTCACTCAGATGTGAGGTTTGAGAAGTAGACAATATGTCAAATATTAATTTTCTATAATGCTGTCAGTTGCTATTTATTGGAATCCTTACTCTGCTTTTTCTCAGGTGAAACTAACAGGGGAACTAACTAATTATATCATAAAACACATGAAATGGCTGCAAATTAGGAGGTCAAGAATGTGATAATTATTAAATTAGATTTTTTTTTCATTTCTTCTGTTAGCAACTTCTACTAGAACAGCCTTTTGTAAAAACAAAACAATTTTCTATTTAGTAACAAAGAGCATCTGCTTTGAGATTTCATTTTTTCTTGAAGAATGAATTTTTTGTTTCTCAAAAATGTCTGTTTTTGAAAATGCTTTTAAATTAAGAGAAATACACTCCATGTTCATTTTTGTGAATTTTGTGTTTTCATGCGTGTTTGTGTTTGTGTATAATATATAGTTTGAAATCACGATAACTCATTGCTCATGGAATAGACCAGTTGTTTTCCTTTGTTGCATTCTGAAATCAGATTCAGATAGTCTTACCTTTTTTGAGTAAATAAAATGGTTGGTTGATCTTAAAAGCAAAATCTCAAGAAGCTGCTGATATGCAAAAATAAACAAAATAATTTAACTGATCCACTCTGTCAGCAACATACCACATTTCAGTGATAGGAGAGAGAGAGAGAGATTGTTTTACCTTTGATGTCTGCAGTAGTAGGCTGAAAAAATAGACACTGGTGAATGCTTTTGTTTAGTCCTGTGTGAGGTGTTTTGGTTTTTACTGTAGGAGTGATTTGCAGTGCATGTATGTAGAATTTCATAGGAAATTTGCAGCAGTTATTTGGTAAGATATGTTTACAAAATTAGAAGGAACTTGAACTAGTGCTGTGCAGTTTATTAGCCAGGCAGCCATAATTTTGACCTTGATGTGGGTTAAAGGACACAGACCTGAGAAGAAATCTGTTTATCATGTAGGGAATATATGCCATCCCTGACAGTGTACAGTGAACAAGATGGATGATCTGCCAAATTGGTCCCTCGCATGGGTGAATCGGGGCAAATTTACAGTACAATTCCTTTGCTGTTCCTGATACAAAAATAACATTTGCTGGGTTTTATATTCTGTTGTATGAACATTTGGGGGTGAACAGAGAAAACAATAAGATTTGTAGGATTCTTATTATTTTAAATATTTATAAAGAACTTGCTCTCCTTTTACGTCTGTCTCTTTTGCATCTTTCATAAACTACTAAAAAAAATAGAATTACTTTGATTGAGAGAGGAGTTTTTTTGTGAATGTTTCAGGGCAGTGTTCCTAAATACAGTACGGTAAAAGCTTTTATTGTTAAGGCTTTTGTTGCCTTTCATTCCTCCATTTTATTGTGATTGCATTCAAACACCATGTTTACTTATGCAGTATAGTCCTCTATAATAATTGACACATCCACATATTTTGTAAGAAGATGACACAGAATACAATACCTTGAAATCTAAAATTTATACCCAAGTGAGTTTCTTGCAGCTCTTCCCATTACTGAATCTTAATTGTTTAATTTTATTTTTCTGTTGCTTTTATATATCTTGCCTATCTGAGAAACCATTTGATCGATCTCTGATAAAATAACAAAATAGCGTAGTTTTAAAATGAAACTTTTCAGTACCTTAAGCCTTAAAAGCAGCAGTTTAGGGCTTTGCTGTATTTTTTGCATATCTGGGCATGTGTTAAAAGTATGCAGAACATAAACAAGAAGGAATGTAACTTTAATGCTTTTGTTGCAGGATAGGTATATGCTAAAGTCAGTTTTCTCCTTTTTTTAATTACAGAAAGCACTCCAAAGACCTCTGCCAGCTGCAGTCCTGCTCCTGAGTCTCCTATGAGTTCCAGTGAGTCAGTGAAGAGTTTGACTGAATTGGTACAGCAGCCCTGTCCAGCTATAGAGACAAGTAAGGACAGCAAACCACATGAATCAAGTGAGCCACCTGTTTCTGAGTCCCAGTCGACAACACCTTTGCCACTCTCTGGCCATTCAGCACTTAGCATTCAAGAACTGGTTGCCGTGTCTCCTGAATTGGACACATATGGCATTACGAAGAGGGTTAAAGAGGTGTTGACAGACAACAACCTTGGTAAGTTTCTTTGTTCTAATGTCTTTAATGAAATAAAACAAAGTATTCATGCTTTTTTAAAGTGATGTGACATTAGAAACACTGTTAAGGGACCCTGTCAAACTATTCAGGTCTAAAACATAATCCGTTCTGAAACTGTTCTAATCCACTGAAGAACATTCTCCAGATTTTAAATACCTACTTCCAAACAAAGAATCGTCACTCTGCCACATTACGTACCAACCTGAATACCATCCCCCGTTCCCTGTCCACAGTCATCTGAGTCCCATAGGCTCTTCAGATATCAACATTTCTATGCTGTTCAGTTGTCCACTTGAGAAGCTGTACCTCACGTCTAGCTTCTGGTTTCCCAGTCCACATAGAGATGGTCACCAGGTCCCTAGAGCTTTACAAATAGGCCAGGGAAAGGGTTGCAAGAGAAGGACAATCACAGGCAGATGAGAGTTAAGGAGGGATGTAATGGATGTGGTGGCAGTGGAGGGGGAGAAAGAATTCAGATACAAGAAGGTAGTATGTGGGAATGAATGGGACAACTTAATTGTTACTTCACATAGGGCTCACAAAACTATTGCCACCCTAGTCTGCAGAGCAGTTTTCTGATGCAGGGTGAAGCTACCAGATGGATGTATTGCTGATGTAGTTGATAATATACAGTAGTGCCAAAGGAAATGTTATGAGTTAGCTAAAGTATAGGAAAGGGAGCCAAAGAAATGTAGGTTCTACTCCCAATTCTGCCACTGGCTTAATCTGTGGCCTTTATAACTCCTCTTACATGTTTAATACTTCCTTTCCTCACAAGGTATTGGGTGGTTTAATGTCTGTGGCGCACTTTGAAGTTCTCGGATGAAAGGCAGTAGAGAAGGATAGCGTACTGTTGCACCGCTCACTCGTACACCAATGTTAAACTTCTGATTATGGAATTTAATGTAGTCAACATCTGCCATGAAGCAAGAATGCTTTGTGTAAATGTATGGAGGCTGCTCGTTTCAAACAGAAAAGTGTGGCTGGGGATCTCAATATTGAGGCCTCTTTTGGAGTTGATGTTGGGAGAAAATCATTTTTCTGTGACTTTAAAAAGAGATTGATGAAGCTTTTGTAGTCATCCCTTTCTCAACTCAAGCCAAACCTTTTTCTAGGACCTTAAACAGTTTAGACTGTCTCATTTATTATAACCACTTAAAAATATTATACCCAGCTTCTGCTAAAGCTTTTGAATGATAGCAAAAATATAACCCTTTTATGCCCTCTTAGACTAAAGTAAAACCCTCAGTATTTTTTGTCACATTCATTAAAAAAATGCTAGGCAGTTCATCTACATACAGTCCTACATGAAAGCAAGTCCCATTAAACTTGAGGCACCTACTTACGTGCTTATGTTTATATGGTCAGAGTGCTAACTTTATGGAGCTACTCACAGTAGTAAACTCTACATGTGGTTTTAAGGGTTTGTAGGATCAGGCCCTTCGTTTTTTGTTCAGAATGCTGTTAGGTACTGTTCCTTCTCTGGTGTTCCAGAGACTGTTTGAAAAGTATTTTTGTTTACATTTATTTTGATGCTATTTTTACTTAGTCTTTTTTTTCCCATGATTTTTGTTTTCCTACAGTGTGGCTGACAAGCCTAAAAAGCAGCAGAAGAGCCAGGAAATGTGCCCCAAACTCTGCATTAGGTGTGGAACAAGTTTAAATGTCTCCTTTTGCCCTCAGTAAGCTGAAGTGCCAGATTTACTCAGAGCTGAGGCGTCTGTTTTAGGCCACAAGGCCGCATGAACCTGTCTCAGCCAATTTCTAGTGGCTCAGTAGTTCAAAAACCAATAGCCACTAAAGAGGGCAATAGAGTGAAAGTGGTTTGGGTCACATGCGTCACTAAATTGAACTGTGTTCGGAAGGCCTTCCCTAATTGGCTTTCTTGTATTCAGACACTAGTAACAATTCTAGGAACCATTTCCAGCAGTGAGATGTTGGTAGCAGTACTAGGATTTTCCAACTAAGTCACCACATCAACTTGTCACAGAGGGGAAAAAATGTAATTACCTACCAAAAAGTAGGGAGGGAGGGCGGTTTGCAAAAAGTGCCAAAGTACTGTAAAGATTTTTCCATAACAATAGCTAGGACACTAATTCAAAAGCGAACTCTTGTGGCTACCTAAAGATGGGGAAGTCAGGAATAAAGATGGAGAAAATTAAATGGCATGGCTCATCAATTGCTGTTTGAATATTGTGTATGATACACCTACTACCTACAGATAGTGATTTATGATCCATTTCCCATTAGCTTGGCAGTCCTTCAAACCAGTTACTCGATCCCATATGGTTGTACTTAGGGCAGTAGAATAAACACAGAAGTTGCCCTTTGAAACATTTCAGTTTTGCCTTTTTCCATCGATGTAACATTAATGTGATAATTGCAGCATCCCCTAACTTTTCATACTTAGTAATGTGCATACTTAATGATTGCTGGAAATATTAAGGGAATGTTGTTTAGTTACAAAGATAATTTAAAAGTTAAGCGGAACCACTGTAAATAGGTTACAGTGCTATTACTCATTCTGGAAATTTCAACTAATTGGAAGTTTTGGAGAGGGAGCTTCATTCTGAAAGATCCCCACTCTGTACCAGGGTACAAATACACTCTGGATTGAATATGAACTAAATCTGGCATTTAGTCTGATCTTTCTGAATTCCAGGTAATACAGGTTTAGCTGTATATGAACTGGTGAAAAATGAATGTATTTTTAAATCACTTCTTCCTCTATTTACTTGTAAAATAAGAGTTTAGGGTTCTCTGTTTCCATAGTAACAAACAAGAAGAGAGACAACTGTAGGCAATATTGGGCTCCACACAAAGTAACGTGCACGTGGCAGCCATGTTACTCCATTCTGGATTCTCCCTCCCCAGCTCTATTTACATATGACCATTCCCTCTTCTGGAAACCTCTTTTTGCAGCTTCCTCAAGCTTCTGTTTAACCCTTGCCCATTTGCCCCTTCATTTGGATGCCTCAGGAGCGAGCAAATTCCCTCTCCAATTAAATCGGGAAACTAAAAAAAAGAGCCAGTGAAAAATGTTCCAAGTGGGGGAAATAGGGCATGGTTTGAGAGATCTGAATGTTTGCCATGGCCTGCTTATGTCAGAGTCAGATGCAAGGATAGACAGGAAGTAGTTGGTAGTGATGGCCTGGCTCAGAGGCTCAAATATGTGCCTTTACTGCTAGAGCCTGAAGCATAGGTAGGCTTCCATGCATCTGCTTAGGCCACATAGGCCTGAGACTACGGCAAGTTAACTTCCCTTACACCTAGAGTAAGTGAAGGAAAATACTCTCTTGGGGGGCAGACACAGGACCCAGAGGCCAAGTCTTAGCAGGTAAAAAGCTTTTCAGATTACCTTTGCAATGTACAGTAGATAAAATCCTATTAGAAACCAAGTGACTCAGATGACTGCAGGTTTCTCTTTTGTAACACAAGTTATTTAGGGTTGCCAGATGGTTTAACAAAAAATACCAAACACTCCCCCCCCCACCCCCCAAAATCGGGAAAAATTCTATTGGAAAAAAAAGGGGGGGAGGGGAGAAGACCAAAGTTGTTAATCAAAACAAAGGGGTGAGAAGGGGATTCTGCACCTTTAAATGGCCCTGTGCTCCTCATTCCCCACCAGACGTGGCAGGGGAAAATTGCTTCCATCTGAGGGAAATGGGAAATACTGGACATTTCACATGTCTGGTATTTTCTGGGGGTTTTTTGTTTGTTTGTTTTTTGTTTTAACACCGGACAGGGGACCCGAATAACGAACAGTCCGGGCGAAAACCGGGCACCTGGCAACCCTAAAGTTATTGCATATCAGGACAGTTTTAATCAAGAAAAGTGTTAAGGTTGTTAGGAAGCTAACTGTAAAGCCAGATTTTGAGTGCTGTGGACATTTTCTGTAGTTACTGCAAAGGCAAATTTTACATATAAATGGAACAATAACTGTATGTACATTCCCAAATACATAGAAATTTCTGCTATGCTAGAGCATAGCATTTGAGCAAAGCTTAAATAAAGAATTCCTACGAGCAAGTACTACATAAAAGTTGCAAAAATACACCTTTCCTACATTTTTTTAAAAGCTCTTGTAAAACCTCCCTGCAGTTGCTAAAATATATTTACAATAGTAGTAAAAACAATAGAAAATGGAAAGCACGTGCACTGGTGTGAATGTTGCTGAACTGGAGAGGTCTGATTGAATTGTATTATCTTGATGGAAAGAATCAGTTATAGCACCTTCCCTCAGAAAGCCAACTCCAGCAAGAGTTGACTGCTTAGTGAAAAGCTTGAATTACTTTTTTAATCTTGTTACGTTTCACTTTTGTACATTACGTCCATGATAAGGTCCTGATCCCAAAAGGTGTTGAGCTCCTCCACTTGCCAGAATCAGACCCTAACTACTAAACTAAGTAATTTCCAACTTTAATGGAAGAAGAACTATTCTTCTTTTTATTTCTGTTGGATTTTCAGGCAAGTCTGAAGTAAGAATAATTGACTGTGATTTTATATAGCAGAGCTCTGCTATTCTTCAAAGAACTTGGTCCCCTTCTAGCCTTTCTTTTGCATTGTTTTTGTCTGTCTTTTTAGCTTAGTTTTTGCCTCTTAGCTGAATAAATACATTTCAGTTTTGTTTTCTTATTAGGTCAGCGTTTGTTTGGGGAGACAATCCTAGGGCTAACGCAAGGTTCGGTCTCAGACCTTTTGGCTCGCCCAAAGCCCTGGCACAAATTGAGTTTGAAGGGACGGGAGCCCTTTGTCCGCATGCAGCTGTGGCTAAATGATCCCAACAATGTGGAGAAATTGATGGATATGAAGCGAATGGAAAAAAAAGGTAATTTGCAGCAACTGGCTAATGCATATTTTTTAATTTCAAATGGGACTTTTTAAATTATTCATCAGTATTATATAGGTCGTATTGATCAAGCATTATTGAAGGGTAAGGAGAGAGCTTCATAGCTTCTTTCTGTTTGACTTGTTGCTGGCTGTGCTTTTTCATACATCTCTTGGGGGAGAAGGGAGACCACCGGAATGCCCAGTCTCAGGAAGCTATTGATAGATTCCACTATCAAATTAATTCCTGCTGCCCGAATGCATCAGTGATAAGTTGCCTCACCAAATGAGAAAACAGGAGAATGGGATTGGCTCAGGATATCCATCACTAGGACCACACATGTTGGAATGGAAGGAGTAAGCAGTTCTTCCTGAGGGAACATCTTGCTGGCCTAACATTAGTGATGAGTAGAAGGAAAGATAAAGTTATTCAAAATGATTCTCTGAGATGCATTTAATTAATTTAATTGTAGTATCCTATGTTGTTCTGGTTTTGATCCAAGTATGCTACCCTTAACTGTTGAGATAAAAAACATTTACCTATATAGGCTTAAAAAATTATCTGACATTTTTTTGTGCAACATGTCCAGTGAATTTCAGAGCTTTCTTTTTATTTTGAATCCATTGCTGAGAAATAGCAATCTTTTAGTATGATCACATGATTCTACAACACAGCTGCTCTAGACACTGACTTCTAGCAGCAGTTCTAGAGTTGCAGAGTGCTACCTAATTATCCTGGATGACAATAATACAGTATAAGAAGTACTACCGTTGACTGATTTCACAATTACACGAATATGTCATGAAGAATTTTTGTAATTATTCTGAAAATTGCAATTAAAGAGGCCTACAGAAGAGTTAGTCTCCTGTTGTAAGTGAATAAGAGAAACATATCCCTGCTACACTAACTTCTCATAGTACAACACAATGAAATATCTTCTCAGAAATTGCATGAGGTCTTCCGCTGGGAGTGGAATCCTCTCAGGTTTCCCACTTAGCACGGTGAACTAAAGGGAGCTGAGTTGGCTTCTGCTGCATTAGAAATAAAGCAAAAATAGATGGACCAAATTTTAACATTCCTAAGAGATTATCCTATAGAATGTTGAATAAAACCAAATAAAAATATTTAAAATAACTCTGTCAGCCTTCATTTCTAAGCTGGTTTACTTTCAAAGTCCCATGAAATAGACATGCTGTAGGAAAGGAAACTTTTTCCTGAATAAAGATGAGGCTGTAAATTGTTTGAGGGCTTCAGCTGAGCTCTATTGAACTATGTAAGTGCGATGCTGGTAGCAGAGCACGGGGAGCGAATTCAGCCCTCTATTCACGCCAGAGTTCTCTTGTGCAGATAAGTGTCCCCTTGTTCTACCACTTAAACTACTCTGGAGTCACATCAACAATGTAACTTTCCACTCAGGTAATGTCACTGAAAGAACACTGTAGTAGTTTCTGTTACCAGTGAAACATTACTACCAATTATTCCTCTGCCACATTTTATCACAGGAGTAATTTAATTGTTACGGTAAAGGTGAGATGAGCACATCTTCCTCTCCCCCCATCAACTTGAAACTTGCACTCTGAGAGTTCTGTAGAAACAGTGCAGCAGATTTCTAATTTATGTTAAATCAACTTTTAAGAGTGGTCTTCAGACTCACCAAGATCAGATTCCTTCCCCCTATTTCCCTCACTTGGAATAATTAGCTTCTACAACATATGCCACCCCATTGTGCATGCTGCTGCAAACTTGGCACTCTCCACTGAAAAGTTCTGAAGCCTAACAGGAGAAATGTTAATGCCCTATATTTCCCCATCCTTTCATTTCTAATAAGCTTATTCAGCTCCGTGCAGGATAAGAATGATATTTTAAAAGGCTCTATTGGAAGTTGGTGTGCTATTTCCAGCTGAGTGCATGCTGGGGAGACTCGTCAAGGGAACATGGGTCTGCAAGAACAGCGAAGCAAAAGATGGTAAAATCCTAGATTTGAACTGGATTTGGTCAATCCAACAGGCAAGACATCATAGTCAGGACAAAAAAATGCAGGCAATTCAAGTACCCAGGAAAGATAAATAGTATGTCAAAATTCACTTTGATCATCCTGTGACAGTGTATAACAAATCCCACTAGAGCCACCATCAGTGTAGAAGGTGAAATGACAAAGCAGAGCTGGACACTAAGGGTGCGTCTACACAGCAATGTTACTTCAGAATAACTGACATGGTTCCGAAATAACATGGCACACATCTACACTACAAGCCTTTAATTCGAAATAATGTCGAGCTGGAGGACTTCTTGTTCCAACTCATGGTAACCCTCACTTCACGAGGAATAAGGGAAGTCGAAGGGACAGTGTTCTTCCTTCGACTTCCTGCTGTGTGGACAGTGCCAAAAGCCAAATTAAGCTGTTTCGACTTCAGCTGCACAATTGACATAGCTGAAGTTGTGTCGCTTAATTTAGCTTTAGCCCTTCTGTGTAGACATACCCTCTTGGACTTGGCAGTTCTGCAGAGGAAGAGAGGGGTGCTGTATGAAAGCTCTCTGGTACTATAAGGGGTTGAGATCTGTACACAGAAAACTTGAGTTGTATCTCAAAGTGGCCCATTCCTGTTCATATGAAAGTCTTTTGTATTTTTTTTATCATCTATGCATCCTATTCCTGAAGATAATGCCTATACTAAAGGAATGCATTTAATGAAAGACTGTTGCTGGCTCAGGTGACCAACTCCACCAGCTTCCAGATGTCTGTTATGAGTCTGTGCTCTAAAAGATTGTCAAGTTAGTGCCTCTTTGTTTGGTGTCAGGCTGATATAAAAGCAACCTAAGAATCTGGCCTGTTGCGTCCCAGATTTTATAAACAAATATTTAAAATATGTTGATCAGGCCACTGCAGCACTGTATTAAGTACATCTGTAAGTACCGTTTTTTCCCCCTCTGCAAGGGAAACGCCTCCTCAACATGACTCTAACTGGTGTGGCATGATCCCATCTCCCTCCACCCAGTGTAAGTCAATCAAGGCAGTGATATCATTAGCCAAATCTCTTACCTCACTGAACTTACCAGGATGGCACTCACCCCTGTGGGGATGAAGGAGCCTATCTGCACAAATCAGCAGCACTCATCAAATCTCATTGTAAAAAGATCTTGCTTGAAAGAAGGAACAGAAGGTTGTTTTTATTGTTTATAACTTGTCTCCAGTATATTCATCTAAAACAAGATCTGGAGGAAAAAGCAACAAACCTCTCAACTGTTCCGTAGGGCTGAGACCACATTGTGAGGATTCCACAGGTTCCAAGCGCCATCTTGTGTTGGAACATTGTTGTGACCTCAGCTTTTACCAGCTACCGTAGTTCTACCTGAATTCAGTAGGAAGCTTTAAATACCAAGAAGCGTGGACCATTTCAGCTACAGCACAGCATAGCTATCCTAAAGGAATGTACATGTACAAATGTGGTACTCATAAAATACTCATGTTTGTTGGGTTACCTTAGAACTCTGCACCACGCTTAACATCTTATGTCCATTATTTGTGTCTCATATTTACCAAAGGGATGGAGAACTTTGAAAAGTTTATGGCCAGTTCGTCCTTTGTTCTCTGCCTTCTCTTGCTGTCTTTTTTTGATCTATCCCAGAATTTCCTGCTCTCTCCTTCCCTGCATACACCTCCCTGCTTCCCCTCGCAATATGGGATCTTTGCATTTATTCTACATTTCTTGTATTTGGTGACTTTATTTTTGCATTGGTTCTGTATTTCTCTTTCAGCCTACATGAAACGACGGCACAGCTCAGTCAGTGACAGTCAACCTTGTGAGCCCTCTTCGGTTGGAATAGACTATAGCCAGGGAGCCAGCCCACAGCCCCAGCATCAGCTAAAGAAACCACGAGTAGTGTTGGCACCGGAAGAGAAAGAAGCTCTAAAGCGAGCCTATCAGCAAAAGCCATACCCATCACCAAAAACCATTGAGGAACTTGCTACACAACTCAACTTGAAAACCAGCACAGTGATCAACTGGTTCCACAATTACAGGTACGGTACACATCCTGCACAGCATCTCTAGGCAGCACAATATAGTCTCTCTATAAAAGGCTGTTATTTCTATCTTCCCTAACTCGTGCTGGACAGTGACACAGAATAGAATGTCTCACTAGCAAGGAATGGGCAGTAATAATGATAGTGCAAACAGTTTTAAAATAATTCCTGGGGAATAAAAATGCCCACATATTGACTTTAGTAGTTTGGTGAAATCCTGCATTTTGATTTGATATGTCAGAGTAGGACTTTAAACTAAAATAATTGTCCACTGTCATTTGGAATATTTATTGTTCCTGTTGTAATCTAGATAGTCTTTGTGCTACTGTCCCCTGTTGGATGAAATTGGAACTGTTCTGTTGTCATAGATCCTACACTGCTGAAAATTAAGATTTTCATTTAGCTCCAGGTATAGAGAGAGATCTGTAGTTTGGGACCAGATGACCATGGTGTGCAGCCTAGTGACAACTATGATGTTTGAGGTGGCTGCAAATTTATTATACTATTATGATAAATCCTTGATGCCAAGAGTCATCCTGAAATGAAGTGACATTAGAGTCTTAGTTTAATCTCTTGTTCCCATTATAAAGAACCACAAGTTGGTTGCATTAAATAATTTCTGCCTACTGAAGACCTAATGCTTGACCAGCATGTGAGAAGTAGAAGGAGTTGGATAAACACATCCTGTTTTTGTCAGCAAGGAACTGATTGGAAATCCTCATCACCTTAATACACTTTTCTCCCAGAAAGTGGCATTAATCAGTCAGTATAATCCAGATAAAAAGTGAGAAGTAAAAGAAAACACTCAAACTTCATTCCCTTGCTTTCTGAACCAAGAGTCCCTGATTATCATAGGACAGTTCAAAACAAACAATTTGTATTTAAAAATATTTCTCCCTCTAAGCTCCTCTTTGCTACGTCCAAGGCCACTATGGACACAAAAAAGACTCCTTTAAAAGACAGAGCTAAGAAATAGAATATATGGTAGTAGACAAAAGAAAATAATAAACAGAGTCACCGATAGGTGGTAACATTTATGCTCACACTGATTTAAATGTTGTCAAATTTGATTTGTGTGCACTGCAAATATAGCATCTTAGTTTAAAGTTCTCCAAATACAGACGTCTATTCCATTTCTCACTTATAGCAATTATACCCAAGTTGGAGTAATGCCTATGTAAATATGTTCCCTTCAGCCTGACAGCAAAATGTGCTGTTCTCACTTATACAGATGAATGAGAGTACACTGGTGACATGTGTTATCTTCCTCATTATCATGAGATCTTCTGTTAGGCACATTGTGCGAAAGTACGACAAGTCATGATCGATCAGCACATTTAGCCACACCGAGCTACACTTTAATTCAGACTAGTCCTGCTGCTTTAAACAAAGTAAAATATGTACAAGCGAGGCAGCTCCATCATCTTATGGTTGGAACACAGGGCGTGGCATAAGGCATTTGGGTTCTGTTCCCAGTGCTACTCGTTGGCTTTGTGACTATAAGCAAGTTATTTATGGCCTGATTGAAGAAGATGGGATTTGTTGAGTGCTTAACACCTATAAAAACCAAGCCATGGACTTACCACTCTAGGTCTGGGGGGAGACTGAATGCAATTTGCCAGGTTTACCCTGGCGGAGTGCCAGCTGCTTTTACCTGAGCATCTGCAGGTGCAGTCATTCACGGGGCCACTGCTTCCTGCAGCTCCCATTGGCTGAGAATGGCAAACAGGAGCTGCAAGCGGCTGTACCTGCAGACATTCAAGTATCTAGCCGACAAACCACTTTTTGCTCACCCTTCCTCAGCTTCACCATCTAAAAAATAAGAATATTAACATAACGGTGTTGTGAACTTTTTAAGTCATGTCTGTGAAGTGTTGATAGAGCAGGGATGAAGGAACCTTTTATGGGTTGGAAGCTGTTGAACCACAGAAAAATCTGTTGGGGGCTGCATACAAGTGAGAAGCAAAAAAATCAAACCCACAAATCCTCACTTACGTGGCCCCTGACTGAGGAGAAGGACATTCCCCACAGCCTAGTGGGGTCCAAGCTAGTAGATTTTGTGCACTCCAGCCCTGCGGGCAGGTGGCAAGGGGGGTTGGAGAATAAGCGCAGGAAGGAATGAATGCTGGGGAGGATCCCTGAGCCTTGGGGGCTGGATCCAGGCAAGCCAGAGGCCTTAGGTTCCCCTCCCCTGTTTTAGAGCCTCAGTAGAAAGGTGCTCTACAAATGTCATTATTTTTATTATTTATTAATATGTTCTGGCTGGTACAAGAAATGAATTCATGGAACTGAGCAAGATTCCCCTTCTAAGTATAAGGAATCTTGAAAGAAAATAATGTGGTGCCTGTCATGTTTTAAAACAAGTCAAAAGCCCATTTTCAAATGTAGCTTGCATTGTGGGTCCATCGAGCGTTTGCTCGTGTCCATTCAGTATAGGTGTGTGTGCGCCTGTGCGGGAAGATTTTCCCTCTGTAGTGTCTGCAGAGTGACCCACTCCAGCGCACCCTGGAGTGGAGTCCATATGCTCTGCTATATCGAGTACAGCCAGACTCCGTTTCCTTCCATTCCTTCTTGCCACCAGTGACTCCACTTAGAACTGCTTGCCTCAGCCTTTCGCTGAAACCTTTGTATTGTTGATACTAGTTCTTTCTATTGTAAATAGTTTCCTTCTTAGTGTGAGCAGTTTTTAACAAATAGTCCTCTTTAGGGATGTAGCCAAGGAAAGGGTTCTCCGGCAAAGCTCCATGCTGAAAAAAAGCGCCAGCCATTTTTATGCTAATGAAGCGGGGGAGATTTAAATCCCCGCTTCATTAGCAATTGCGATACGTCTAATTTACATCCCTTTTACAAAAAAGGGATGTAGTCTAGACGTAGCCGAAGATCTTTCACTCACTTCAGTAAAAGTGCCACTTGGATGCGATCTCAGCTTTTCAGCTGTCGTTTCAAGGCCGCTCTGTGTTTTATCAGTACAGAACAGCTAGATTCTTGAAAGGTCTTGAGAGGCTCTTCCCTCCTGCCTGAGCCCCTCTGCCTCAATGGGACCGTCACTCGGTCCTTGCCAGGCTGATAGGGCCTCCCTTAGAACCACTGGCTTCCCGCTCCATCTCGTTCGTTTCCGCCAAGGTTGCCTCTTTAGTGGCGATTAGGTCTGCCAGGAGAGCGTCTGAACTCCGTGTGTTGACATCAGAACCCCCTTATGCTGCCTTCTCCCAAGATAAGGTGCAGCTCAGGCCCCACCCAGCCTTGCTGCCCAAGGTGGTTTCTGCTTTCCACATGAGTCAGGATACCTTCCTTCCAGTCTTCTACCCCAGACTGCATAAGATCAGTGAGGAACGGTGCCTCCATGCTTTGGACATCAGGAGGGCACTTGCTTTTCTACCTCGAGCAGATGAAGCCCTTTCATAAGTTCTCTCAGCTGTTTGTGGTCTATGCTGAGCGAATGAAGGGCCTTCTAGTATCCTCACAGAGGATATCTAAGTGGATTACCTTCTGCATCAAGATGTGCTACGGATTGGCCAGGGTACAGCCACCCTCCTTGGTGAGGGCGCATTCTACCAAAGCACAGATCTCTTCAACGCCGTGTCACACGGCTATGGGGATGACATTGTTCCAGGTGGAGTGGTCCACCTCCCCTCTAGCATACTTATCCCCACCCTTTTTCTCCCCAGCTGCTGCCTTTATTGCTGCCCCCAAAGTCTGTCTGTTCCTTCCCTCTAGTCCCCTTGCAGGAATCCTATAGGCAGGGCAGCATAGTTCAATAGTCACTGCATGACACATGACCCAATGGTCAGAGTCTATTTGCGAGGGAGCAGGTAGGGGAAAGGTTTACATCCCCCTTCAGAGGGGGGTTTAGGCACTCCCACTCCACTGAACCTCAGCCCAGGGCCCTGTTAGTGCCTTACTCTCACCACGGAGTCAGTGGGGAAATCCTAACTGCAACATGCTGATTCCTCGACAGCAGCTCACCCACCCGGTAGCCATTGCCGTTCCTGGGCTTCTTCCCGGGTCTCAGCTCACTGGTGAGTTTCTGTTTCGCCACCTCTCTCTGCATTCTGGCTACTTCCTCTTATTTCCCGAATCCAGCGTGGTCTCTAGAGGTGTCTGGTCTCCAACCTAAGTGCCTGCGTCCTGGCCTTTAGGTAGTCACTGGGGCTTGCAGGAAGCTGGCTTAGTACATCCTCTCCCTCTGGCTGCCAGCCCCAACTCAGCTGAGCTGCTCCCTTTTATAGCACTGCAGCCAGAGCATGCCAAGTAAGGTATAGGGGGAGTGGCCGCCTCTGCATTCAGGGTTGATGCCCTTCCTGGCCCACACTCCTTTTCAACCCCATCCTCAAGGCTGCGACGTGGTCTTCTGTACATACGTTCGCCTCCCATTACACCATCATGGAGCAGGCCAGAGACAATGCTGGGTTCGGTAGAGCAGTGTTGCTTTCAGGATATCTCCTACTCACCTCCACAGATGCTGCTCAGAGTCAGCTATATTGAATGGACACATGAGTAAGCACTTGAAGAAGAAAAGACACGTTCCCTGTTTCTGTAATTGTTGTTCTTTTAAGCTGTGTTGCTGATGGCCATTCAACATCCTGCTCTTCTTCCCCTCTGCCAGAGTTTCTGGCAAGAAGGAACTGAGGGCGGGAAGGGGTCCAGCTGCACCACATATAGTGTGGCATGTGCGCACTGTTCCAGCAGGCACAGGAGCTGGTCCCCTATGGATACTTCTGAGGAAAAATCTGGCACCAGTGCATGTGACACTCACTCACTCACTCACTGTCTGTCTGTCTCTGTGTATATTGAATAGACGTGAGCAACACATCTCAAAGAGCACCAGTTATGGAAACAGGTAACTGACTTATTTTATACCTCCCATACCTCTTACTTTGGTACAACTTCTGTCTGAACTTGTACAAGTTGTAGTGTACTGTTCCTTTGCATTCAATACCTGTTTCATAATGTCTCGCTGTCTTGGATTCTGCGTCTCAGGAATCTTGATACAGCAGTGCTCATCCTTTGGGTATATGGCTTATGACACACACATTCCACAACTGTTGCTGCATTAGAATATGCCCTCAGACCCATCTTTGTGGAAAGAATGTGTATTGGCATTTATGTTACAGCAAGAGGCACTACAGAAATAGTTGTGAGAGAGAATTTCACTTTAAAATATAAATATTCAGAAAAGATTTTACAAACAAATCTAAACCTTTCTGTTTGTTCCCAGCCCTTAAGGCTCAACACATACACTGAGATATATGTTATTCTTATGTATGTATTTGCGTTAAAGAAGCTTCCAGAGGCCCTTTTTGAAATTGAGACACGCACTCCCACCACCATTGTTAGAAGCTGTAAAAAATACATGTAAAAAGATGGTGCCTGCCTCAAATGATTTACATTCTAAAATGTAGGACAAGGGATGGAAAAAAGGAAGAGTAGTGTTAACCCCATTTCACACATGGGAAACTGAGGCAAAGGTGTTAAGTGACTTGTCCATGGTCACCTTGAGAGCATGTGGCAGAGATAAGAATTAAACCCCTTTCTGTTGAATCCCAGACCAGTGCTAATAAATGATTAAGCTCCATTCAATTTAATTTATAAAAGTTGCAAAGAAGCATAGCTGTTTTGAATGTCTGTCTATATTACTTGAAATTGTGCAAAGACATGTATAATGAACTCCAACACTATCTCCAGGATGTCCTCATTGTTTGATAACACTGAAGATTGCCTTAAGGGTGTGGTTGATATAATGGTCATCTTCCACTGATAGGCACTCTATGCCCAGAATTTCCTAGTTGCTGCCACGAGTTCCTGTTTATTGTACAGACTTTATCTCCTAGCTAATGAAGTGCTTGATTGGCTTCCAGACCTAGTGTGCTGGGGATCAATTCCAGGGATTTGTACATCCATCAGACAGACCCATATTAAACAGATTTGTGGCCAAATATTCAAAGAGTATGCTGAGATTCACTTTCCTAAGTGGAACTGTGGCATTTTAAATGACATATTTCTTAGATGGGCAGACATGAAGTTATCCATTTCCTTCTCCTGACTCAATGAGCACCCCAGGAGCAGTGTGCTTTGGATCGCTGCCTGGAAAAGGAGATTTATACGACGTAAATAAAGCTTAGTAATAAACATAAAATGCATGGAAGGAATGTTAATAGCAAATTAATATTTGTACCTATGGTTCCTGGTCTGGTGAATATTATTCTCTGAAGGGAAATGATAGCCCCATAATCCCAGAAAAAAGCATTGTCAGCAATTACTGCTGAAGTACTCTGTCTCTGAAGCAAGTCAATAATGTCATTAGCTTCAAACACAAAACAGACATTCCACCAGTGTTCAGTTGCTAGTCTGTGTTCTTCCTAGTGTACATTAGTTCCTGCAAGAATTTTAAGGCTCTGTTGAAAACTTGGCACAAACATGAACATGAAGAGGATTTTTTCATCTGTGACTTGAAAGAATAGGCAGCCCTTGTTCATTAAAACCAGTGCTGGGTTTGTTTGGTTTTTTTTTAACACAAATTTTCTCTAAATTGTTACTGTGTTAACTGAGGCTCCTTCTTGCTATCTCAGAACTGAGGGGGCATCTTGCAGTATACATTTAACTAAGCAAAGCTGCAGGCCCCCCCATCATTTCATTTGCCTGTGAGATCCAGGAGATTAGTAATCCCCCTATGAGAGGCTCAAATAAATGACGCAGGCAGTACATTTCTAGCTTTTTTCATATTTCATGTTGTAAGAAGCACAAAATTGAACATTGGGTGACTTTTATCCATATGTGGAGTGCGTTAATTCCTCAACAGCCACAGGACAGGAAGTGCACTTCTAATGTTCTAAAGTTGAATTTATGAATAAAAAAAATAAGGCAGCCAGCAGATGAGGCTCTTTGTCATTCAGTCAGAATTCTGACTTTTGATCATGGTTTCCTGATTGTAAAAAAAAACCCAACTTGTTCTGGGTTTTAATTTTAGGCACGTTATAGCTAATTTTTAGGTGTAGAAACCGGAATGTTTATAAATTGTTTCCGCTGTAATCAAATAAGAAATACATCCCTCTGAAGTCCTGTGTCCTCCGAACAGAAAGGAATCTTTAGGTTCTTCAGGCACCGTCTGCAGATTCATGCTCTCAGAAGTGAGCTTCCAGTGAGAATGGGAGATCTTTAGGGCCTTGTTTGTTGATCCCCTTTTTAATTAATGTGTGACCCTGCAAAAATTGTAAATGTCAGTATATACGTAACTTGGATTGAAGTTCTCCTAAAGCAACAGATATTGTTTAGTTAAAAACTAGAAACCCAGTATGTATGAAGTAATAGTGTCATTCTAGAACGATTCTTTTATCTGCACAAAAGTTAAATTTGCACAGAGTGTGAGGTAATTGTTAAACTGAATAGTCAGAAGGAAACAGATTTACAACAATTAGATATGCAGTGTTGTTGTAGCCCTGTTGGTTCCTGCATGTCAGACACACAAAGTAATTGAGTTAATATCTTCTAATGAATCAATTTCTCTTTAAATTTTGGCATATTGTGACTATTACCCACAGTAAAAATGGTGTCCAAATCAAAACCCAGATCCGACATCCCCATTCTCCTCCTGCTCTTTGGGAGAATTTCTGTCTGGACATGGACTTTGTAGGTTGAGCCTACTATAATGTGCTATTTAAAAGTGGGCATATGGCACATCACAGGAAAGTGTTAAAGAGGAGCCTTACTGTATTTCATGTTTTTTTTCCAGCTGTTTCTTCAGCTCATCCTTTGAATTTGAATATGTAAACACTTCTGAGCATTCAGATTTGGCATTTCTGTTAACAAGCCAAGGAAAAAGTTTATTGTGAATGTGTGTTCATTTTCTTTGTCAGTTCCCTAACAAAGTGTACATTATATATTACTGTGGTTTAAGATTATGAATGGCCAGCACCAAACTAACCATTCTGTTATCATGTCTTCTAGATCTCGCATCCGTCGAGAGCTGTTCATTGAAGAAATCCAATCAGGAAGCCAGAGCCAGGCTGGGTCAAGTGACTCTCCTTCAGCCAGAAGCAGCAGAGCGGTTCACAGCTCGGAGGGAGACAGTTGTGATGGTGTGGATACAGAAGGCCCACCTGAAGGAAAACCAAGTGGTCTGGAGGCAGATGAGTACAGCAATGCAACCACAAAGTCTCAGGGAGGGCAAGCAGAGTCAGCTTTTGAAGCCGGGGAAGAGGTACCACAAGATGCCAGATCATCAGAGAAAACTGAGTCATTCCATTTGGGAATGGAGAGCCTGGAGGATACTGATGATGAGGGTAGGCTCAAAGCACCGCGTCAGAGTTCTCCACCAGGGTCTCAAAGTTCAGGGGAAACTCTGGAGACAATGCCAAACTCTGCTACAGAAGAGGATGCCTCTACCTCAGCTGCCTCCACCTCAGTCCTTACAGGGGAGAGCTCCTTCAAGTCAAAAGAAAGTTCAGAGAAGATATTAAGTCTGCCAAGTACAAGTTCCACATTGGCTGCAGGCTCACAGAAAGCCAACTCTATTCAGAGTTTATTCAACTTTTCTGAGGCAGTAAGCTCCAAGAACACGAGGGACAACAGCTTGAGGAAAAAGAAAGCAGCAAACTTGAACAACATAATACACCGTTTAGAGAAGGCCGCTAGTCGAGAAGAGCCCGTCGAATGGGAGTTTTGAGATTAAACTCGCCCAGCTCTAGAGAGTTGGGAAAGTTAAACTGGACCTCTACTGGTTTTATTGTGTTGCGCACTTACCGCCCTGCAGGCCACAGGGCAAAAACGCCATAGGCCAAGGTGCATATAGAAAACAAAAGGAGCGTTAAGCCCAATTTATGTTTGTGTTTTCAAGGAAGAAAACTGAAATGTGTGGTCAAGCTTTTTGTACCCTGAAGTGTTTTTATTAATGCCCTAAGTGATTTCCACAATTTCTGGAATAACTCATACAGCTTTGCCTTGTGCCCTCCTCTTTGGTGTGGGCTTTAAAAAAACAAAAACATAAAAAAAAAATCAAACCCACATATTTAAAGGGGGCTTTTTATCTGCCATCTAATGGCTACAGAGCGATAATACACTATTATCTTCTTAAACCAGGAAAAAGGGGAGATTTTTCAAAAAGAAAAAAAAATTTTGTAGCTGTTCAGTTGCCACTAAGAGATTGCACAGTCAACCGACTCTAAACACACTAGTTTGGATTCCTAAATATTTTCAAGAAAAAAAAAAAGAATTGTGTTTGAAACTTTGAATTAAAAAAAACACATTTACTCCACATATTTTTTAACAAAACAAAAAAAGTCACATCAGGAAAATATCTTAATTTGTGGTAGCTGACTTAGTGTTTTCTTGTAAGTGAAATAGAATATTGACACGTAGTGCACATTGTTTCATAGCTTTAACTGATTCTGGTCTTTTGCAGACCAGAATTTGTTTAATACACTCCATTTTAGGCCAAATCAGGACAAAAAAATCTGAATCTAGGTATTTTATAATCTGCTTTTTAACCTCTAACCACAGAGCACGCTGATCAGACCTCATATCCAGGAGGTTTAGGAGACAACTTAGAATAGTATGTATTGGATCATTTCTTTTGAATTGTGTGTGGTATATCTAGTATCTTTTGGTTAAAGAAGGAACTGAAAAAATTTGGCCAGTAATATTTCAGCCTGCAGCTCTGGGGACATATTGTTACAACCTGAAGCTACAACTAACATGTAATCCAGTTAGATTAAGTTACGTGTGTAACTGATATCTCTCACCACTAAGAAGGAATTGGCCATTTACTGACTCTCTTCCGACCACAAGCACTGATTTAAATGTTTTAGTTGTGGGAAGTTTATTTTTGTGTAGAGGAAGAAGATATTGCAGGTTTCAGATCGGCTATGACCAAGGTGTAAATAGCCCAAACATTAAACCAAAATATTCATGCTCTTGAATCCCACTCCAGACTAATCTGCCCTTCAAAAATGTAGCCTCTTCAGATTAATTTATGCACAGCATAAACTGATCCAAGTACAAATTCTGACTTGTCTCTAACTCCTCCTGTTGTCTATATGTATATGCGTGAGCATAGAGGTGTGTGGAAGAGAGTGTGTGTGTGTGTGTGTGTGTGTGTGTGTGTGTGTGTGTGTGTGTGTGTGTGCGCGCGCGCAATTTTATACGTCTGTGTATTTTCTTACGTACTTGTGCACACATAGAGTGCATTACTGCCACCTTTTTTCAATAAGCTGTTTTATCAGTTATGGCTTCTACAAGTTTGCTAATTTAGACTCCTTTATTGCCATATCTTTAAAACTAACAATAGATGATTTCGGTATATATATATATTTTTTTTGCTTATTTATAGGTGCTGTATTTTATTATCTGATTGTTAGGAAGGGATGAAAGGGGGCAAATATTCTTTAGAGGGATAGACTGCCGGCAGTATTGGGTATAATTTACAAGATGTAGTTGTCATACTGTATATTATTGATTGAAGACTTTTTGACCGTATTGTGTATCATTGAAACCTTTGTCTTAGGTCAGCATCTTTTGATGACACTTTAATGGTGCATTCATTACTTAAGTTTAATTAATATTACTTTTTTGATTTTTGGGGGGGTGGGGAAAGGAGTTCCGATTTTAAAGGTATGCTCCCAATATTACACCTCAGTGTGCTTGTATTAATTAACTAGTAGGACTTTGACTGTAAGATGTGAACCCACATTTCTTGCATGATGTTTTAGAAATTATGTATTTCATTTACAGTCTCAACATGCAACAACAGCACTTAGTTAACTTTTCACAAATTAAGAGTCAGTACACTAAAAAAAGTAGCCTTTTCATGAATAAGAAAAGAAGGCTCTAGGAGGCTGAAAGGCAGAGATTTATTTAACTGTTTTTGCTGTTACAGTCGTTTCAAATTACCTGCTTGAGTAACCAGAGACTTGATTTGTGGTGCACAGCTCTGATTTGATAAACAAAGATAGCAACTGGCCCTTACTGTGGTGAGCTGAAGAAAAAGTTTGGAATATGTGAGTGCACCTTCTAGAATTACTGTAACTTCTACTTATAGGGACATAAAGTTTGGCTGAGAGAACTTCCAACAAATGAGATGGCAAATCAAAATGTTACCATTAAAAATCTTCTGTTCACCACAGTGTCTCCTTACAAGCAAATGTTCTGGTTTGATTTATAAAACACAGCTCCATTTATGACTGTATGTCCCATTCAAATGCATGTACCTGAACATAAATAACAAAATATAAACATCTTCCATTCAGCCAAGAGACAGAACTTTTAATTAGACAGATCCAGATGTTTTCTTACATTCTAACTTACCAGTTTTCTTTGTTTACTTTAGAACAGTATATTTGCCATGTGTTGCTTACCCTCTATTAATTCCACATTGAGATCTGGGTGCTTGATGCAGTCAAGTGGTTAAATTGTACTTGCTTGTTGGGGTTCTGTTTATTATCTTGCATAATTATGATCCCAAGAACTGTTATTGGATAAGCGTGCATCTTTATTGCATTCAATAATGCTTACTGAGAGATGTCACAGGAAGTAGAATTTTATTTACAGGATGAACCCAAATGCAGCATTTAGGGTTAATCTCTCTTCTCGATAAGCAATACTTAAGTGCCTTCAAAAGTATCCTTTTTCTTTCTTTTTGTAGTTTTCAAGTTTCTGCTAATTACATTAGAGGAGCCAAACACTCAAAAGTCTCTCCTTACTTTTGTTAATGCTATATCAGTTTTTTTAAAGCCTGTTTGTAGTTCTGCTGTAGAAGATGTGTTTCTCTTATAACACTAACAGTTAATTGTAAACTTCATTGTACTATTTACAGTGCATAGAATTTTTTTGAGTGAAAATAGCATTCACAATTTTATAAGTCACCCCATTCTGCCCTGGGCTGTCATCAGTATTTATTATAAAATTAGTCAACTAAGATGCTCTTGGGATTCCCTGTCTTTTGGCACTTTATTAATGCTTTAGTTTCTTTCATTATTTAATGCATAATGTCATAGGTAGAATGTACATAAAACTGTTTGTTAGAATGCCATTGGGATGACCCCAGACTTTGTTAGGAATCCCACTACAAATCTTTACCAGATACCTTGCTCTCCCATTTGTAGAGTTGTTAAATATTAGTTACCAAGTTTAAAAAAAGGGTTAAATTGTATCTGTGGTGAATGATTTTTAGCTATATGTCTTTTATGCTAATGAAGTACATTGAAATTATTGTTATTAGGAAAATTAGTATTATACTCCTATTCATTACTTCATAAAGAGCTACTGGAGAAGTAATGTAAAAGAGTTGGAACTGTGACTCTTCAATGCTTTTTAGTCACTCATTAGTTGAAAGGTGAAAGGCTGTATATAAGGTACCACATGTTCAACATGTGGGGGCTGTTCTCCATGCACAGTTATTTTATAGAGTCAAGAATACTGACAATAAAGCACTTGCTGAAGACACCCTGTTCAATACCTTTCCTGCGAAATAAAAGCACATACATATCTCTAGCATTACAGGTTTTTCCATTTTTATGTTCTCTTTAACATCTTTTTTTTTTTTTAAACCTTGTTTCTGTTTACAGTTCAGACTTTGTCTAAAGCAATGGAAGGATAGGCCACAGGCTGTTTTAACATACCTATTTTTATACTGTAGGTAAAATTGTCATTTTTATCTCTCTGTAGGTAGTGCAAAAAGGGGAGGACAATTTTGAGATTTAACTAACTGGAATGGTCTCTTTTATTATTGTGTTAATGGAAAGTGGATGAAGCATGCCTGTTTATTATAATTGTTCCTTTTTTCAAATGCAATTTTCTTTATCAACGGGATAAAATAAATACAGGATGCCATAGAATTTGATCATTTTATTGTAACTGGCACTCATGCAACATTTATAAATAGACTTTGTGGGTAGAGCCACTCCTTAAGCCTTGCATTGGTGTGCTGCATCCATAGCATCTATCAAGGACCCCTTTAATAATAAGCTTTTTTAATAGAATAAGATATCTCTAGAAATAAAAATTGGATGCATGCCTTTCACATTTTATAAGAGATTTTTGCAATAATTTTCACATAACTTTCATGTGGGGGTGCTACAGAGAAGGGGCTAATGAACACTACAGAATTCTATGCAATATTCTCTAGTCCTCGTTATGTAAAAATATTACTATTTGCTGTCTTTTAAAAGTGAAAACAGTGAGCTAGAGGAAAAGTGTGTCATTCCGGTGTTAGCTCAAAGTGAGATTATAATGCTGATTAATTTAAATAAAGTTAAGAGAAAATCTCACAGAATCATGACAAAGATGATAAAAGAGATTGCAGTTGCTACTAGTACTCCTGCAGACCAGGACTGGTCAGAGTTTCCATCTTAAAATCCCTAATTTCTATGATTTTAGAACTCCACTATAAAGTGAAAAAAAAATTGCTCTTGGCAGGAACTTGGTAATTTAGAAATGGAAAAACATTTTGACCATATTTAAATTATAAAAATACCAAAAAAAAGTAATTGGTTTCAGATGTATTTTGCACTTAAATCCAAAACCGCTTCCTTATTTAAACTGAAATGTCAGTAATATGGGCTATTGCCTTTAGCAGGGCTGCTAAGAAATCAACAGTGTTATGTAGCAAAGGGATTTATTGCAACTATAATAAATACATTCATAACAATTTTTGACATGTAGGTGGAGGGTACATTTGTTCCTTCACTTGTCTATCTTACCTTTCCTTTTAAGTGAGTGAGTTCTTTAAATCATCTCTCTTGTGTACAGCCTATGTGTATCTACATATGTACTGAGTCTTAAAAACAATCCATATACTTGAATTCCATGGGTGGTTTGTCAGGATTTCATGGAGATTGTAAGAAAGATGGGGAGAGAGGAAAACATGATTTAAAGTCTGATGTAGTGTCGGTTGAAGTCAATGGAAGTCTTTCCTCTCTTCAGTGGATGTTTGTTCAGCCCCCTAACAAGACAGGCTTCTTGTAGCTGATCTTCCCTAGTTTAACGTATGCAGTATAACAGATGTAAAACGCAGCATTCACTTTAATTTACTCTTATGCTAGGCCTTCCAGTTTCCATGGCGCTTTCTGTTGTCCCTCGAGCTAAACACTAACATGTGTTATCCATGTCCTACATGCAGTCGGTTTAAAATTAAAGGGCCTGTACATGTTTTGTATAAATACAAGGTTTTCAGAAAGTACCAAACAGCTTAAAATATAATTCCAAGTTACTTTAAATAATGAAAATAAACATTACTTGGGAGGGCTGGGTTCCATTCTTGGCTCTGTCATCAGGGTGACCTTGGGTGCCTCTCTGTGCCTCAGTTTCCCTATCAGTAAAATGGGGATTATGATACTGGCCTCTTTTGTAAAGTGCTTTGAGACCTATGGATGAAAAGCACAATATAAGAGTTTGGTATGTACTATTCGTTCATCAAAAAACATTTTATTTTCCTCAGTTCATTTTTTTAATTTTATATAGTTGATATTGAATATACCATGCATTAAATATATGTAATAATACACTTTAAGAAAAAAAAAGTCCACTGTTATCCTATGTATCCAGATACTTAGTTTTATGACCTTTATCACCCCAGGATCTGAATTACTAAATTTTGTGTTATGCGATATGCCATAGCCTATTAATGTACAATGATTAAAAGACTCTCCTCTGGAGAGGGTCAGCTATTGGCCTCTGCATTACTTAAAAACCCAGTCAAGCCCTAGAAAATATCTCTTAAGTGGTGCTTTGGTTTTGTCATGGTCCTTAGTGTAGGGATGAATTTTGTCCCAATAGAGTTGTTGTTTGACACGTAAAACAAATTATTTGGTCTCAGGTCCGTTTCTTGCAGAGAAGTGTTCAAGCCACAAGAGTTACCCACATGACTTTTTACTAATTGGCACCCTTATTAGCATCCTCTGAAAAGGCCAGAAATTGATGGGCTGTGGAGACTAAACTCCCTTCTCACCCCTTCTTTGACACGCCCTGGGCACGCTGGCAATGACGGGGAAGCTTTCACTGCATATCTGTTACATAGATAAAAAATGGGCTTGAGTTACCAGAGTTGTCAGTTGATCACCGTTCATGAGCATGTTCAGGCACAAAAATGTTTAGAAGGAAAAATGTCTACTTAAAAATTATACTTGTGATTATTTAATCCTTTGTATTTTGACAGATTCCTGCCAGAGGGCAAGTTTTGCCATCATACAAGCATGCAGCTTCCATTGACTTCAGTGGCAACTGCATGTTTAAGAGCTTTCTCTCTTGATTCTTTCTATTACAAAATCAGGCAACTTTGGTGTCTCACTGCAATTTCTTTAGTAAACTGAAAAGTCAAGTGAGCCCTGACCGTATAAAAGTTACATGGCAAATAATCATATTAGGAAACTGCCATAAATACTAACTACCACCCTACTTCCCGTAGTCCCTCCATCAGAGGATATCTATGGCTGTTCATTTTAGTTTTGGAGATATTTGTATTATCAAGTCAAGATCCATTTCACTACTTCAGTAATTTCCTGTAGTAGTAGTGATAGGAGTCCTTGCATAGTGACTCTGTAATGTTGTGGTAATGTTTGTAACAGCACAGTCTTTCTGTTGGTAACAATAGTAGTAACATGTTAACTTGAGTTACCCCCTTCCAGCTGTGCAGGTCAGTCATACGCATTTTTAAAAATATATATTTACCCTATTCCTGTTGGAAAAGTTTCTAAATATGGAGCATATTTACAGTTTAGGTGTTAGTGGGTCCACAAGGAATTGCTGCAATCTATTAGGTAAATTATATGCTTTGGGGCATGGCTGGATAGCAGGTTTAAAAATGATATTTCCATGCTAATGTGTATGTTAATGCATAGAGTGCCATTTTCCCACTTGCCAGGCAAAATCCATGTTGCAAGAAAGGGCCTGCGGGCTGCTGAGGGATCAGATTGTTTGAACATGAAGGTTTAATTAACATGAAGGGGGAAAAAAAAGTTCACATTCAGAATACATAAAAATAATTTCAAGGGTCTGGCTGAGATGCACAAAAGCTGGATAGTTCAGAACTAAGGATGAAATCATATCCCAAACTCATCCTGTATGAATAGGTTTTGCTCTGCTGTGCCTATCAAGAATTCACTTCTATACAGTATTATGGTCAATTAAAGGGAGCAATATTACCCCCTTTAAAGCAAATTATTTTGCCACTCTTTATATTGAACGGCTTTTTAAAAAGAGGGGGAGGCGGGAGAATGAGTGAATTAAACCAAGGGATAAATCAAAACCAGAAATTTATCTCTGGCACCCCCGTGCATGCTGAAAATCCTACTATGAGGTGTATTGTATATTGAGTTCCTCTCACGGGACTTTGATTACTTGAAAGAGAAACAGATATTTTAAAAGAAAACGAAGCATATGTGGAACTAAAAAAAATCTGCATGTGTGGTAAGATTGGTACTTAGGGTTTACTGCATTTCTCTGGCTTTTGTTAGTTTTCATTAGACCCTTAATTCTATTTTAATGTATTATATGTATAAATTAATTAGCTTTAAAAAAGTTTCCAAAGCACCTAGTTACCTCTGAATGCTCATATGGTATATACAGTAAGTATTCTAGATAAACTAGCTTAAAGGAGGGCAGATGAAGAATAAGCAACACAGCTATATTGTGCTGTTGGGTGGGTTTTCTCTCTCCCCGCTTTCCCTCCATCAGAGGTTTCCATTTCTTTTTCATCCTCCTCAGGAATGAAGAAGTTCATGGATCGCATACTTATTTGTTTTTTGCGGGGTGGGTGGAGGGGGATGTTTTTAAGATTATTCTGAAATGTTTTTCGTTTAAGCAATGCTATCACGCAATTTTAGATGTGTTTAGCCTATATTTCTTGTATCAAACTTTCTGTAATCAGAAAGGTGCCTTATCTTCTCATCTCTTCATTGAGAATAATCTAAAGCACAGTGATCTAGAGTTCAGCATACACAAGAGCCTACTTTTTATTTCAGAAAAAAAAAGTCTGTTTAAGGTGAGTTTCAGTAGCCCAAGGTTACTAATCGCTTTGATAAAGAGCACTTAATACTACTGTGCATTTAAAACGTTGTGCAATAGAAGTTCTAGTTTTATGTTTAGGAGCTAACACACTGTATGCCCAATGTAGGCAAAAGTAAGCTTTAGTCTAGGAGTATTCAGGTGACTGAAGAGAATATTCACACTGGTTATCCTTGCATGATGGAATTTTGGAATAAATAGTCCACCATTGTGCAGCAATCTTACATGCATAACCGCAGATTCTCAAATATCCTACTAATGGGCCTCTCAGTGAGCATTTAAAAAACTTGATTGGTCAAGCACCCATGTGATCTCCAGTTATAGCTGACTTTCACCATATTCTTACATGACTTTAAAACAAGCACTTACAGCTTCATGTCAATTTCTTGAGCCATGCCATCTTTAAATGGTGATACACTCACCGTAAGGTCATTCCAGTTTAACTGGGACTTGTGAAGAATAAGAATTTTTTTTCTCTACATCACACTCCTACCTCCTCAGTCCCTAGCACTTCTCTGTTATTTCTGGAACTCATTCTTTACACAGCGTCATATGTCTAATATATTAGTGTTTCATCGTTAGAACAGAACAAAATTCTGGTCTTTCCTATTTAAGAGAGTGTTTTAAAATGCCTTTTGAAGATTTTTATATAAACATAACAGAAATATACATATCACTTCTTATTGCTTAAATGGACATAGATGATCCAGTGCCACAAACTCATTCTGTTCTGTTTAGAATAATTTACCTGATCTGGGAATTGGATGGGTTGCATGTACTTGACTAATGAATACCATATCAACATGTTGTGTTTTCTGGAGCAAGCCACTTTAAAGGGACTATATATCAATGTCTATAAATATTGGTATTTAAATATTAAAAACCATTTAGTATTGAGATTAAAAAGTCTCAGTTGTGAGAGAAGAAACTCCAATACAAAGAGAGAGACGAAAAATAACCTAAGCCTCCTAGAGCCTCTCTTAAGATTTCATGAAGATGCAGTAGCCCTTTGTCAAGGTACATTGCAATCTACTCAAGAGTATTACTTTAAAACAAGAGAGACTGGTATCCTATAATGTTCATCTTTGTTGGCCTATGTTATAATTTCTGAATTCATAACTATTTTTCTTACATATGAAGTTGGTCAAAACAACCTTGTGCAGCAGCAATTTTTCCTGGTATGAATATGAAAATGCTAGTTGTAAATTTATATCTGTGCTAGAGGAGTTTTTTGGTTTCCTTGCAATGTAGAAACATTAAGACAAGCATTTTGGGTAGGTAACGGTTTGAGAGAGAGAGAGCTGCTTAAACAACACCTGAAATGTTGCTTTAGAAATAGTCTTGTTTGTTATGAGGGAGGGATGTGTATGCTTGAAGGACGATATAAAGGGCCTTCAGTAAGCACTGAACCAGCATGGGCCCTGCAAAAGAGAGCTGTACAGAAGGCAAAGATGTAAGGAGCTGAGATGGTTGCAGGGCGCATCACCTCATCTGTGGATTTGGAAGCAAACTTGCACTTTGCCTTTTTTTGAGGACATCCCACTAAGAACATCGGATTAATTTTTCAAAAATAACATTTTCCCCAATGCCATAATTTTCTCCTGGCATAATTAGAAAGAGGGAGGGAGAGGTCCTACATTAAACTATAAACTATTAGATAATTTTCGCGAAAGGTTTTCATTTCTTTCAGAATAGTCTATGCATTTCTGCGTTGAAAGCCGTTTTCTGCTGTTCCTTTTAAGAAAACTGGCACTGTCTGTCCCACTCTCTGTAAATGATCCAAGAATGTTAAGTGTGTGCATTTGGACGTTAAATCCAAAGTAAATTGAGACTAACTAGTTGGAGGTGGGGGTGCTTTTGTTTTTTAAAATGGTTTCCCTCATGTCCCTTTTCATTTTTATTAAATTAACTCTTTGCATTTGTGCAATAACTACTTGCCATGATAATGGGCAGACCTTTGAAATGAATGCCCTGACTACTAACACAGCACAAGATGAACTCAAACAGAAAGTGGTGTACTTTTTCCTGAGAACTTTTTTGTTTTTAAATAATAAGCTCATTTTACCCCCGTGTATTGTGGTGTCTTACATTTTTAGCAGTATTTTATATTTTTTTCTGTAACGCACTAAGTCTTAGACATTTTTAGAGCTTGTTTGTTATGTTCACAATCACAGATTTTTAAAAAAAATCCTCACAAAGAACCAATTGACCAAAAAAAGTGTCATTTTTTTGTACAAGTAGCTTCGAGAAGCTCACGTTGTGTTGCTGTGACTCATTTTTGTAACATTTTATTTCTTGGTATTTGTTTAAACATAAAAGTAAAAGTTTATATGGCTGGCAGTAGCGGGGATGTGCTCCCTCCGTCAGCAGAATGGCATTGTTTCTTCTGTCTTTGTTTGGTTAGCCATATAATGTTTGTTCTCAGCACTGTACAACGGTCCCTATATGATATGGAGAAGCAATATCACTGTATGAAACTCACATGATGTATTATTATTATTATTCACTAGCACCCTAGGTGTGATAATTGAAGTAAATATCTTTTATACAAACACAATAATGTGTGGGTTGTCTTTATTAAGGTGAGTAAAGACCTGAAGGTCAAAGCAGCAAACATTTACATTGGTAGTTTTGATCATTTTGCTAATCAGTAGGGGGGGGGGGAGGTTGGTTGGTAATTGACATTTCTAGCTTTGTGTCTAGATTTTTGCAGAAGAGTCTGTTTTCGGTAGCTTAAGCATTTTAAGTGGCTAAATTTTAGAACTCAGTTCATTTCCCATTAAATCCAGTGTAAAGATCCCAATTCAGTGGGAGTAGGATTGGATACTTAGGCTGCAAAGAATGATTACGTTCTGAATGTGAGGAGCGATACAAGGACCAAAATAGAATGCTAGGTTTGTTGTAAAATTATCATTGATTGTTGGAGTTACCAGTTAGCTGTGATCAGAATGTTTAGCATTCAAAAATCTAGATGTGGCTGAACTTTGGCCAATATTTGGCTTGTATTGTGACTGCATTTTTAACAGATATTCATAAAGAAAATTATTTGCTCTTGTGGTGCCTTGAAATGTTAGGCTGTTTTTTTTTTCCTGAAAATCTATTGAGTGCTTCCTGCAAGTTTAGAATTGAAAATTTGGTTCAGTTATTTAGATTTAAGAATGAAATTCTTTTTTACAGCTCAATAGAAATCTGTAGCTTGTCTTCACATTCAGTTGTAATGCAAGGGTGTTTCATACCCTTTTACCAGTCCTGTTGTGAGCTGTTCTTTAAACTGTGACGTTGAGGTCGCTGAAATTATTGCAGGCCGGACATAACCATGCAATATCATCTTCTCCGTATATAGAATAGTCTCTTTAACATTTGTCCTGTTCTTCCATCAGAGTTTATCTCGCTCTGTTTCAGGAACTATTGTTGATAAGTTTCTTGTAAGCTGCATTGCAGGCTACTTTCCATTAAGCCCCTCGCAGGAGTTACTAAGCTCCACTCGGGGGCTCAGGGTAGCTGCGAGGAGAGAGATCTCCCCAAATCCTAAAGCTGCTAGGACCAGTGGGGAGGAGCCCCTCCCCACCGGCCCCAGCACTGAGCTGCTCGTACCCAGCAGGCAGGGATTGCTTCTCCACCCTCCCCAGCAGGGAACCACCCAGGTAAGCCAGAGCCCCAGCCCCATGACCTACCTTAAGTCCCCCCAGCCCTGAGCCTCCTGCACACCAACCCCCCCTTCACTCCAAACCCCTCATGCCCAGCCCCCTTCCAGCACCTGCACCCCAGCCAGAGCCCTTGTATCCCAGCCCTGCATTCTTAGCCCCAGCTGGAGCCCTACCAACCCTCTGCCCCTCTCCCACACTCAGAACCTCTTGGCCCCACTCCCACCCCATGAATTGTATGTGCACCAATCAAAGCTGATGTGTCTCACATAACTTCCATGCTTGTGCGCACAAAAAAAATCCTTCAGCTCAAGGGTGGAAAAAATTAGAGGGAACACTGGCTAAGTTTATAGGTTTTGCACTGTTCTCTCCCAGATTGTTTGGCAGTACTTAGTGGCATGAAGTTATAAAGATATTAACCAGCTTTTTCTTTCCCTTCAAGCTGTTCCAGAAATTCCCCCTATTGGTTTATAGTACACTAAATTATATCTCAGGAGAGGGCATTTATTTAAATATTAACAATGTTCAATACATTTTATTTAACTTTCATTCCTCTGTTACTGCATTTCATTACCTATGAAAACGTCTGTGACAGTTTGCTCAGTAAAATGTAAAAATTACCGTTTTAAAATAGCAATTTTAATATTTAATGACTGATCAAACTGTTGATTTCTGTGAGTATAATAGGGTTGTCTTGTGTAATGTGACCTCAATCATTTCAGTGTTGAAGTATCTACACTTTAAAAGCAATCTCACTCTGCTGGTTAATTTTCTGTATATATTTATAACTGTGCATGCTCTCAAGCGTACTGAGTTCTATTAACACCAAATATACTGGAAACATACATGTAACTATGCAAGAGAAGCTTAACATTTTCAAAAATAGATATTTGCATCTGACCCTATCCTGAGAAATTGGGATTTCTTTTTCAGTGTAGCACAGAAGCCTTTGCCTGCTGTAAAATCAGATTATGCCCAAGTTTTCCTGAACTCTTTGCAGTTGAAGAAAAATACCTAAAACCGTGGGGCTCTGCATGAGTTCAGAGCAAGTCTGAGAGCCAAGAGAGTTGTGGGCTTACAAGAAAGAACCGTGCATGCTATCTACACCCCAGATCTTAATCTCAAATGTTACGGGAATTACTGAGACACCTGTTTGCAAAAGGAGAGGTGTGCAGTGTGTTTGCCAGCAGACTTTTACAGCTTGTTATAATCTTATATGTCATTGTTTTCATTTTGAAATGGCTTCTCTTGATGATGTCCTGAGATATTATAGTTCAAACAGAAATTCAAATAGTCAAGCAGACAAGCCTTTGCTGTTTTTAATCAAAGGAAAGTTTGTTTCTAGTATCTAATATTTTCTTCATTCTGTTATTTCTTTTTGTTGAAATAAAGGAAATGAGCAAACAGTTTGTTATAACATTATTTTACTATATTAAGTGGGACTTTTTTTATTACTACAAGCTGGAAGAGGTGATATTACAAGGATATTATGTTGGTTTTCTTGAATTCGTTAGTTACCCATGCATGGTCCTTAGGAAATTCCAGCATGGAGGAGGATTCAAAGAGTGAACTCGGTTGAATAACACTAAGTTCCTGGTTTGGGAACCCCTGAACCATCCATCCTTTTTAGGGCTCCCAAACCTACAGTTACAGCAGTTGTCATTTATTTTAAAAAGTCTGGATTCTTCATTACACACTGTCTCTGGCTATGTCTATACTGCAGAGGTTTTTTAGAATACCAGAGGTATCGCAAAAAAGCTCTGCTGAAAAAAAATTCAGAAAAGCAGACATGTTTTTTTTGGCATCCCTGTAAACCTCATTCTACGAGGAAGAAGGGATGTTCTGAAAGAGGGATTTTTCCCGACATTTGGCCCTGTGTAGACGAGCCAAATGTCGGAAAAGCCTCGTTTGGAAGAAAATCGGAAAAAGATATGCAAATTACGGTTCACAATTTGCGTATCTTTTTCCGACTTTTCTTTGTAGTGTAGACATACCCTGAAATAACAGTTTCCCCTTATAGCAGGAAAAGGAATCAGCCAGTAACTGTGGAATCTGCAGGTAAATGTTGACTTTTTAATGACAACCACAGAGTCTTGTAGTATCAGAGGGGTAGCCGGGTTAATCTGAATCTGCATAAACGAGAAGTCCTGTGTCACCTTATAGACTAACAGATTTATTGGAGCATAAGCTTTTGTGGGCAAAGACCCACTTTGTCACGTTCATCTGACAAAGTGGATCTTTGCCCACGAAAGTTTATGCTCCAATAAATCTATAAGGTGCCACAGGACTTCTTGATGTTTATGCAGAGTCTTGTAGACGCGAGGCCCTCTCAAATGTGTATGAAATCTCAATCCTGTCTGGTACTTGTAGTCAATATTTCGATGTCCAAGTGTACCAATGGGTGATTTTGTTTTTAAATCTTTTGAATTCAACATACACTAGGCCAGTTTTTCAGCTTGTATAAATAAGCAGTTCTATTTAAGTCAGTGAAACTGTGCTGATGGTATAAATTTGGCTCCTTGTCTTGTTAGTTCATTTCCACTACATAAGCTTTAGAGTGCTATGCACAGAGTATGTATAATGTTACCTATTGTCTTAGTGAATTTTGGTAACTTACTTGCTTAGTTGGCTCTAATTTTGCAACTACCACCTTGGAGATATTTCCAAGTGCATTGACAAGAAACTGGCTGTAAGAGAGACTGTATAAGGAATGTTAATTTATTGCAATGAGCATGTTATTTAGCTAAGATAAAATGTTTATGTCCTTCCTATAATTCTGCTAACAGAGATGGCGTGGTGATCTATTTTAGCTAGTCAGGCAGATGCCACAGAATATGAGATCAGATGATGAAGCATGATCCTTTTTTTTTCTTCTTGTCCCCAGTTTACTAGTTTTATTAACAGTGCAAGTGACCTTGTAACTTTCATTTCCAGTATAGTAAACTTATTATTCATTGCAAGTTGCAGAGGAAGGGCAGAATCTGTCCTAAATGTTCCTTGAACTTTTTAGGCATTGGGCATGTGATCTCAGATGCCACAAAGCATCCTCATGTTCCACTCAGTGACAAGGACATAAGCACTGTCAGATTCCACCTTTCTGAGCTGGCATTGGTGGTGCACTTTGCAGGCAGAAGGGAAAGAGCCCGTAGGGGCTCTCTACATTTCTTTGCCTTTGTGAATGGGCCTGATAATTGTCTTCAATGGGGCATTCTCTGGTTCTGAGACTGAGACTTGAAATCCCTGGACTGTTCTCCCACTTGAAAGTTCTAGAGACATAGTAATAGACATAGAAGAGCTATTCCTCCTTAAAGTAGTCATGGACCTCTGTTGTCTCTGATCCAGGTGGTTCAGAAAATTCACCTGCTAGAGGCTCTGAAATAAAAAGCAATAGAGACAATAATTTACTCCTTCCAGATCAGTCCTTTTACTCACTGGGACTAGAATGAATTTACTCACTCATCTGGGACAGAAGAGTCAAAAGTCCACGGTTTGAAAATTAGAAGTCTTTCCTTGGTGCATAAATACATCAGCAAATGTTACCATTGTCCAGCTCTGGGCTTCTTCCCCACCTCCCAACATGCACACAATTTTTATGGATTCTTCTTCGAGTGCATGCTCATATCCATCCCAATTAAGAGTGTGGGTCTATGCCATGTGTATGACTACTGGAAAGCTTTTCTCTAGCTGCTACCCATCAGGTACAGCCCCTTGGAGTGGCGCAAGTGTGGCACACTGTATGTGACCTTGCCAACCCAACGCTCCCCCCCACCCCGCTTTCCTTATTACCAGTGACAGCTGTTGTCCCTAGCATGTTGACTTTCTTGTTTGCTTAGTTTTAGTTGTAGGGCAGAAGGATTTCCCTTCCCACCCAGAACCTCTCGGGAGTATGCCCAAGTTCCAAGACTTCAAGCTCTGCAGTTCCTGTGTAAAGTCTGTGCCGACAAGCGACCCCCACGACTCATGCCTATGGTGTCTGCGGGAAGCCCATCAGGCAGACTGAACATAAGAACGGCCACACTGTGTCAGATCAAAGGTCCATCTAGCCCAGTGTCCTGTCATCCAACAGTGGCCAATGCCAGGTGCCCCCAGAGGGAATGAACAGAACAGGGAATCATCAGGTGATACCTCCCCTGTCTCCCATTTCCAGGCTCTGATAAACAGGCCAGGGACACCATGCCGACTCATCCTGGCTAATAGCCATTGATGGACCTAACCTTCAGGAATTTATCTAGTTCTTTTTTGAACTCTGTTAAAGTCTTGGTCTTCACGACCTCCTCCGGCAAGGAGTTCCACAGGTTGACTGTGCACTGCGTGAAGAAAAACTTCCTTTTGTTTGTTTTTAATCTGCTATCTGTTAATTTCATTTGGTGACCCCTAGTTTCTTACATTATGGGAACAAATAAATAACTTTTTCCTTATTCACTTTTTCTACAAATGTGCCACCGTGCCTTAACAACCAAGTAAAAAAGCAGGATCAACAAAGCATTCAAACCTTGAATGAGGAAAGAGCAGGACTTTCAACTTAAACAGCTCCTGATGGAATCTGCTCTTTGCCCGCAATAGCAGGGCCCAGTGCCAAATGCCTTTGTGTGAACTGTACCACCATCAGTCTAGCCGACGCAGAAGGCCAACTAGGTGCAGCAACCTTGGCATTGCTGTTCGCCAAAGCCGTCATCCTCCCTGCACCAATCTCACTCCAGATCAAGGCTGGCAACAGCACTGATGGCACCGCTGCCTGTTCCAGCACCAGAAGGTCCCTCAGCATCCAAGCTTCTAGGGCCTCCACATCCGTCTCAGGAGCTGATCCCTTTTTTGCAGGACTTACCGTGAATGGCGGAGGTGGAGATTGGACCCTCCTCTGCACTGGACACATTTGAGGTGACATGAGGCCTTGCAGAGCGTATGGTGCCTAAGTCGCCAGCTCTCCGGGACAGGTTGCAGCCCCTTCTCCATCAGCTTTCTAAGAGGAAGCCTGCCATTATGGGCCTGCTTGTGCCCAGCCACTCAGGGCGGCTCTACACAGCAAAGTTATTCTGAAATAACTTTGCGAGCGTCTACACAGCAATTCCGCTATTTCGAAATAATTTTGAAATAACGGATGGCTTATTCCGACTTCTATAAACCTCATTCTGTGAAGAATAACGCCTATTCCGGAATAGCTATTTCAAAATAAGGCATGTGTAGATGCTCCACTTCTGTTATTTTGAAGTAGCCCCTCACCAGGGCCATTCAAAGTTAATTTCTCCTGAGGCTCTAAATCAAGATAGCATGCCTGCATTAGGGAAGCCTGTCTCGGACTAATTTTGAGGTTTCCGTGCAGTGTAGATGTGCTATTTCGAAATCAGCTGTTTCAGAATAACTATTCCAGCGTAGCTTATTCCGCAATAACTGTGCAGTGTAGACATAGCCTCAGAGTCCCGGCACCACTCCGGTGAATAGCATTGGTCAGGCTTGTGGCAATGTCCTGAAGTAGGACCCACCAGAGCTGCAGTCATTCCAGAGAACCTCCAGATAGGACCTTCTGGTCAGGATCTGGATCCACTGTGAGATCCCGAACCTCTTGGCACCACTTGGATTCTGCCAGTCGCTCCAGGGAGCATTGCATGTACTGGCACTGCTCTTCTCGGCTCCAATCATCACTGGAGCGCAGTGCCTCACTATGGAGACGTCACTCCCCAAGTCTGTCCTGACTCTGTGCTGACCCTCGGCATAGATCAGGGGTCTCCAAACTACGGCCCGCGGGCCGGATGCGGCCCGCGAGGCCCTCTCATCCGGCCCGTGGAGACCTTTTTTTCCTAATGTCAAAACTTTTGCATCAAGGTACCTGTGACGGGGCAGAACCGCCCCGCCACTCGCAAGCGGTAGCTGGTACCGCGGGAGAGAGGGGCGCAGACGCCGCAGCGCCGGAGGACGCGAGGAACGGGGACGGGGAGGCCGTGGCGCGTCATCACGGCGCGCCCGGGAGCGTGGCGGGTGACGTCACGGGCGCGACAACGGAGGGGGGAGGGGGGAACCCGGAAGTGCAGGGGAGCAGAAAAGGGCCGGGACGAGAGTGGCAAGGGGGAAGCAAGGAGGAGGAGAGGCGAGCGACGGGCAGAGGAGCCCCGAGAGGAGCGGCCCCGGACGGGAAGGCGGAGAGCGGAGCAACCCAGTAAGCAGGGCAGCGGCCGGCGGAGTGGAGTAGGACCCAGGGCGGGTCGTGTATCCCGGGAGCAGGTGCGTTTGGGGTGCTAGCCCCCCTGCTACCACCGAGAGGTACGCTCTCGGTGTTAGGGCCCTGGGTCGGGGTCCGGAGTGAGGGCGGGCCCGGACCCCCCACTCCGCCGAGGAGGTGCGAAAGTAAGCGGTGCATTGTGCACGACTGGATGACTATTAGACCGGGGGGGGGGCGGCGGACTGTGCTGCACCCCGTGACAGTACCTTTCAATCTTTGGAACAACATACCTGTGTGAACAAACATTTTCAAGAATGAAATACGTGAAGAACAATTTGAGAACAAACTTGTTCGATGATAATCTCAGGTCACTGTTGATGTTAGGGACAACAAATCTAAAGCCAGAAATGTCTGCTATTTTGGCATCCAGGAAACAATTTCACCATTCACACTAATACAGGTGTTCATGTGTAGTGTATCAATGTGTTATTAAATAATAACTGAATAAAATAATATTAAATAAATAATTAAAAACAACATCCATGTTTTGATTGTTTTTTTATTTGGACCTCAAGTGTGTAGTCGGCCCCCGAACTGCGGTTTGATAGTTAATGCGGCCCTCGGGCTGAAAAGTTTGGAGACCCCTGGCATAGATCACAGTCCCAGTGCTGTTCTTCATCCTGATGCCAATCTATATCCTGGCACCAATCATCATCCCAGCACAGTTCCCCCTGGCACTGCTCATCCACACTGGTCATGGTCATCCTCCCAAGGGCAGTCCAGGGTGTGCTACCTAATGCCATGGACACATGCTCCAGCACTAGATGCAAAGTCAATGACGTCCAGTCCCCACCCCCAGGCCTTCTCGTTCAGCATCACCATTGTCTCCTTCTGTGGGGGCATCCATGGCTTCAGGACATTCGACATCAGTGGTCCCCAGGTCATCCAAAGATACTGGGGCTACACAGTGGGTCCCTCAATAGCAGTTTTGGACTCTGTTAGGCCTTCCACCAAACCCAGGGCATGGTGCCACTGGATCCTCCACAGGCTCATTAAATTTAAGGAACTTCTGTTCTTGTTCAGGAAGTGCAGGGGCTCCTGAGCGTGGAGGCGGTGGAGGAGGTTCCTCAGGAGTTCAAGGGCAGGGGTTTCTGTTCCCGCTACTTCCTCATCCTGAAGGCAAAGGGAAGTCTCAGATTCCAGAGCTCAGGGAACTAAACAAGTGGTCCACAATCATAAGTCCCATATAGTCTCCTAAACTCCATCATCCCCTCCTTGGATCCAGGGGATTGGTATGCCGCCCTCAACTTGAAGGACGCTTATTTTTACATTTCCATCAGGCCTTCCCACAGGAGGTACCTCTGCTTCACGGCGTGGGGCATTCCTTTTCAGTTCACGGCCCTCCCCTTTAGTCTATGTATGCTGCCCCATGTGTTTACCGAACACATTGCAGAGGTGGTGGTTTTCCTCTGCCACCAGAGGTCCAGATCTACCCTTTCTGGGTGACTGGCTCTGTCAGCAGGTGGAGGCTCAGGTAGACCTCACCAGAGCCAGGCTCACGAGACTGGGCCTTCTAGTCAACCTCAACAAATCTACCTTTGTGGCCGCCCAATGTAGCGAGTCCGTAGGGGCAGGTGTTTCTACCAGAGCAGCGCTTCGCCTGTTTTGGTCCCTCACTGATTTCACCACCACCACAGCCAGAGTGTGCCGCAAGCTACTGAGTCACATGGTGCCTTGCACTTACGTAGTTCGGTTCACCAGGCTTTGCCTTCAATTGCTACAATCCTGGCTACTGTCATGATGTCATCCGCACTGCGTCTGCATTGATATGGTAGTGATGCTCTCCACCCAGGGACTTGCTGATGGTTTGTCCCGCAGTTGGTCAACATCGGAGTCCTGTTTCACCCTCCACAGCCCTTACTTGCTCTCATCACCAGTGAGTCCAATTTTGACTGGGGAGCTTACCTCGAAGATCTCCCTGCCCAAGCTCTGTGGACAAGGGAAGAGCTATTGCTCCAAATCTGCATAGGAGAGCTCTGGGTGGTTCGCCTCTTGTGTCAGGCCTTCCTGCCCCACCTTCAAGGCCCTTATGTGTTGATCGTGAAGAACAACACAACGGCCATATACTAGAGCAACAAGGAAGGGGGGTGCCCGATAGTTGCCTCTCTCTCACAAAGCCCTTCTGTTGTGGGAGCTATGCATAGCCCACTCTATCCATCTTCAACCATCCCACCTCCCTGGAGTGCAGAATCAGCTGGCAGACCATTTCAGCCAACGCTTCCTTGTTCATGAATGGTCAGTTGGGTCAGATGTAATCCATGCTATCTTTCACAAGTGGAGGTTTCCCCAGATAGATCTTTTCACAACCCAGGACAACAGAAGTGTCTCTGGTTCTGTCTTTCCCAAAACTCAGTCTTGGAGACGGGGGAATATCTGTTGGGCAAGTACCTCTCACTAAGTCATCTGAGATGTTGGTTAGGGAGGTAAGACATCAATATACATGATTTTCTTTCCAGGATCTTCCATCGCAGCAGGAGATTAATCTCATTGGGCTGCCACGGCAGCTTCTGAAACTGCAGCTATTCAAAAAAAGATTAGAATTTATTTCCCTGTGCAGAAAAATACATTTTTCAACTTCACTGCTTCCAAAGATCTATTCTCAACAAATCAGCCCCAACTAGGGAGAGAAAAAAGAAGAGATGATTAATAAACTTAAGAAAGCTGAGGGACCAGGAATTGTCCTGATTTGCTGCTCTGTCTCAAACTAGCTTTGACTGGGGGTATGTCATAAAATCCCTGTCTGGGTTTCTCCATCCTTTAAGTTGGGTTAGTTCTGACCTATCAGATAGGGGTATTGCAAGTCTTAATCCCTGTAGAAGCATATTGCTTCTGGTCAATAAAGTAATCTTAGAACCCCCAAGCCATCTGTGTTTCAATGCACATACATACTGTCTGTGCATTTCCAAGAGAAAATTAAAGAAAGAAGTCTTTTTTACCTTGCCAAATCACTAGAGTTGTTTTCTGACTCCAGGGTGTCCAAGACATTTAGAAAACAAGCTATCAACTAGTGGAATCATAACGGTTGCCTCTCATTTGACAGGCCATAGAATCTGGGACTAAGTTGCTGTTACATCTCAGTTTCCTCCATCTGTGAAAACAGATGCTGCACACGATTTGCCAAAAGAGTCCAGTCACTAGGGTTGCTTCCATGACTTGAAGTGCTTATCACTCTGAAAAGTGTCAGGACTTCTTTACTATGAACATACTTTGGATGTGTGTACATCTGCTGGATTCTTAACTGCCGTGGCTCACATGGCATCCAAAGCTCAGGCTGTCAATAGTGTTTCTTGACTAAAGACAAGAATTTTAACCTCCAGTTTAATGAGGAACATGGTTCAACTCTAAAACTGATGGTGCTCTCACAAATGAGAAAGACGGGCATATAATTCAGTGCAAGATGCTATCAAACTTTGCCAGAATATTCATGATTGGTCTAAACCTATTACAGTCGACCTTTTTATATCATCTTTGTTCTCTATGTCAGTGTGGTCAGCTCTAATCTTTTTGAGTGGAATGAGGAATCCTTTTAAAACCCACGGGCCTACAGATGCCTTCACCTTCAGTGCTCTCCACCAGACGGTAGTTTGGATGAATCAATAAAGATCACTCAGCACTAGCATTTTCCTTTTTGGTACTCTCAAGTTGAGCGATGTCTTAATTCACGACAGTCTGCAAGGACCTTCCATCTGGGCATTAAATGATCCTTTTTAATAGCCTCTGTCATAAAAGTTTTCTCCCTAAATGATCCAATCCTTACAAGAGACTTGCTCCAACTCCCTGGCTATGTCTAGACTGGCCAGTTTTTCCAGAAAATCAGCCACTTTTCCGGAAAAACTTGCTAGCTGTCTACACTGACCGCTTGAATTTCCGCAAAAGCACTGACAGTCTCATGTAATACGGTCAGTGTTCTTGCGGAAATACTATGCTGCTCCCGTTTGGGCAAAAGTCCTTTTGCGCAAAAGCTTTTGCCAATGTAGACAGCTCAGATTTGTTTTCCACAAAAAAGCTCCGATCGCGAAAATGGCGATCAGGACTTTTTTGCGGAAAAGCGCAGCTAGATTGGTATGGACGCTTTTCCGCAAAAAGTTCCAATCTAGACGCCAATCTAGATGCTCTGTTCCGAAAATGCTTTTAACGTAAAACTTTTCCGTTAAAAGCATTTCCGGAAAATCATGCCAGTCTAGATATAGCCCCTGTGTCTTCAGTAGGAGTAGGATCAGTCCATAAGGTGAGAAATGGTTCTACCATCTCATACCAATGGATTCAAAGGAATAGAGGCTTTCATTAATGATGATTTGACACTTTTCCTTTCCTACACCTGGAAGATTCTTTGGGCCTTCAATTCCTGGTAGGCATCCTTGCATGTGGCCACTTGCTCCTTAGTTATTTTCTTTTTCCATGGCTTAATTCCAGTTTTCAGCTCTGTGTGTTTCATGAAGGCTTTTCCTCCGCCTTCTGCCTTTGTACTAAGCTTCTAACAGTAATGGCTTCCGATGTTTTATCTTCATAGTCACTGTTGGATTATTTAAAAGGGGTTTTCCATTGCTGCCTTCTACGACCAGCTCTAAAACTGAGCCATCTCCATATCCTGAAAGATGCTCATCTAGTCTCAGCACCAACTCGCTCTCTTCCAGTTAGAGGCGATTGCACGCCAGGGAAACGGACTGACATTTGACACACATGCCAGTTCCCATCTGACTGACGTGTGTCAATTAAATTGCCTTATGAACCAGCAGGGATCTTATGAACGTCACCCCAGAGGGAAGAAAACAACAAATGGCCTGGTTGCACTTTATAGACTAACAAAACATGTAGATGGTATCATGAGCTTTCGTGGGCTATAACTCAGCTACCCCCTGAAACCCCAGAGGAAGTTACTCAATCGAAGAATTCATTTGCCAGATGGAGCTCCAATTTAGTTCTCATGCCTGTGACTGAGGTGGTTTGGCTAAAATCCAGGGCTATGTCTACACTCCAGGGTTTTTGCACACAAAAAAAACCCCTGCGGAGCATCCACACCTCAAGCACGTTTTTGCACAAGAAAATCTACAGTCAATCGACAGAACAGAGGGCTTTTTGTGGGGTAGGTATACCTCCTTCTACGAGGCATAACTCCTTTTTGTGTGTGTGGACACTCAACAGGGGTTTCTTGTGCAAAAAGAGACTATCACAAAAAGCACAGGTGCTGTGATTGCCATTCACAGAACGGCCATCAGAACCTTCTTGCGCAAGAGTGTCCATGCAGTGTGGACGCTCTCTTGCACAAAAGCACATCGCTTTTGCGATGTGCTTTTGAGGTGCAGACACGCTTTTGTGCAAGAAGTTTTTGTGGAAGATCTCTTCCGCAAAAAGCTTATTTCACAAAAACCCTGCAGTGTAGACAAAGCCCAGGTGACACGACTCAGATTTAATAGTATTCAAGCCGTACATGGAGGATTGCATATATAGCCCCGTTAGAATCACTAGTGGCAACTGTATCTCAGCTACAACTGAGATCACCTTAAACTGGTTACTTTGCAAGAATTTAGGGCTCAGTTCTAATCTCTCAAGTGGCGCACACAACTCAGTGGCCTGCAAAGATTGCTGTGCTTGTGCCTGCTTTCATACAAATCCCTGTTTCAGGATACACAATGCTGAGCACCCATATGCCTGATTTTCTTTGCCAGGCTCACGTTCCTGCCAGCCTTCTCAGGCAACAAAGGATGTTCAAGATGGTTTTGTCTTTTCTGCAATGCACCAGAACTGCAGCATTGTATAAATGTCAGTCCTCAGATCCTGGCATACAGGATAAAGGAATCCCATTACCATCCAGGACAGGAAGTCCGATGAATGTAAATTGCTACCTCCTGCTGGTGTAGAATTCCAACACAGTGCTATTGGGATTAGAAGAGATAAGCAAACAGGATTGTCTTGGCAATGGTACACACAGGCTTATCTCATGAATGCTGCCAGTATTGTGAACAGCTTAGGGAGGGGTCCTTCATGCTCCTCAGTTTTCATATCCTTTACACAGCAGAATAGCTTGAGTCAAATGAGAAAAGTAGCATGTGGGAAGATCTTTCTGTTGCAGTTACGGTACATGTATGTCCTTGAGAACTCGAGTGTGATTTCTAGCTCTTCTAGGAAAATCTTGCGCTAATGCTTTCAAAACTGTTTTGTTGAAATTACTAGATTTAAACAGGCTCAAATGTTACCTTTAGAACCAGTAAAATTCATATTAGGGTTTCCTATACACCAAGCTCAGGGCTCTTGAAAATTCTGCAAAATTCATTTTGGCCAGTCTCATGTTAGGTTTTATTTTAAAGGCTTTGTGAAATGTTGTAGATCGTTCTTTTCAGGCAAGTATGGCACAGGCAACAAGTCAGAAGAAAATTCAAGGCTTTGAGCCAAATTCTTTCCTCGGTATGATCCTAACATCCATTGTAATGGTGCAAATGGTTTGTAAGGCTGGTGGATCTGGAACACAAAGATATAGACATTCAGCCTCATCCAATCAGTCTAGAACCTGATAATGTGCCTCTGTCTCAAATTAGCTTCTCATAGACAATAACAACAGCTCCAGATCTCTCTGTCTGTTGGCTCTTTAGGGTACGTCTACATTGCAATGCTATTTTGGTATACCGGAGTATCCCGAAATAGCTATTCCGCATCTTCACAGCAAGCCCATTCTTTTGGGCACGCTATTCTGATGTCCCTGTAAACCTCAGTCTACAGGAGTAAGGGATGTTTTGGAGTAGCGCTTTATTTCGAAATGTGGTGCTGTGTAGACAGCGTCAAATGACGAAATAAGCTATTTCAAAATAGCATCGAAATAAGATACGCAATTTGCATAGCTCGAATTTCATCTCTTATTTTGAGTTACGGAGCTGCGTAGATGCACTCTTAGAGACTCGCAAGAGCTCACAGACATTGACCTCTCCCTCCCATCCCCCTTCTGTTCTGAAATTTGATTTGTCCTTTTCATATGTGTTCATTTTTTTTTAAATTGTATCCTTTGGTATATATGGTTGTGACCGTTTTCTTCCACTATTTGATCTGAGGAAGTGGGTCTGGCCCACGAAAGCTCATCACCTGATAAACCATCTTGTTAGTCTTTAAAGTGTTACATAGTCCTGTTTTTTGTTTCAGGAAAAAACAGGATTTTTCAGTAATATCTGTTTCAAACTGCATAATATTTCATCCTTGTCAGGTTGAGTCAATAGGGTAAAAAGATCCTCACTGCAGACAGCACTAACCTACCGGATGGCAGATTTCAGGAGGTGTCAATACTTTGTTCCTGTTGCTGACTGAATGCATAAGATTGGCCAGTCGTTTGTTCATCACCACTCTTGACAAAGTGCTGGAAGTGCCAAGATCCTTAGTAATTCAGACTGCGTTGTACCTGTCAGGTATGCTAGAGGCCACCAAGTCTGAGAATGAACAGTACAGCTGAAAATTCTAGTTTCCCCATGACTAGCTTATTTGTGCCATTAGCTCCTGCAGTATGTTCGCTAGGAGTTGAACAGTCCATGAAAGCTCATTTATCTTAAGCTGGCTCTGTGTGTGTGAGTCTGAAGGGTTACAGTGAGTTCTGTTAAATGTGGCAACGTAGTGAAGATACAACATGGATATTCTTGTATTCTAGCTCAGAACTTGAGGAGTCGGCATTCTACCCCACTAACGCAGGTCACTCTAGGTACTGTGTGAAGTTAAAGGGGACCTGCATAGAAACAAACAAACAAGAGCAGCTGTGCCCCCTTTATTTTATTTTCAGTGATATTTGATGCCTGAAAAGAGGCTTGTCCAAAGGAAGGATGAGGATTGTTCTAATTATGGTTGCCTTTTACATTAGAGACTCAAGCTGTGTCTACACTGCTTTCTTGGAAGACACTCTGTAGACAACTGGAGAATCAGTAGATTATGACAAGGCTGGTACCAAGGAGTGAAACTTGAGCAATTGAGAGAACCCTTTTTTTACTCCATTTAAAACTCCATTAGTTAATGGCTGGGGCGGGCACTTTCCTTATTAAAAAACAAACAATTGAACTCAAGCACCTGAAGATTGTTTAGAAGGAAAGTTCAGATAAGGGTCTAGAGATCTTCCATTCTAGTCCTCTGCTTTGCCTAAAATATGAAAGTCAAAAATTCAGTATTCTTGATGTTTCTAAGGTTTAGGAAAAAGCAAAGAGGAAAAAAAATCTTTTCACTATTCTTTTGTACATTAAAAAAAATCCCACTACCCCAAAACATAAAGACCCAAAATTAATGTTTCCTTTGCATGTAAACTTTGCGGTGTGTGCTTTTATACACTGGCCGGGATCCACTGAGCCATGGGAAAATGAACAAAGAATTTTTTGATTTTCATCAGCTTGGGACAGCCACCACGGGCCTCAGACCAAGGTTGGGGGGCGGGGCAGCCCTCTGGCGGAAGGCATAGGGCCAGGGCAGCCACCCTCCCAGCCCTCAGAGTTGCACAGACCAGTGATCTGACAGCAATTCAAAAGGGCCCAGGGCTCCAGCCACAGCTGTTGCTTCAGTAGCAGTGGTGGCAGCCAGAGCCTGGGAGCCTCTTTGAATCGCCAGCCCCCGGGACAACTGCCCTCTTTGCTCCCGCCCCACTGGCGGGCCTGAGTCAGAGGTGGAAAGTCAGGGTTAGGAGATCTGGCTTCTGGTTTTAGCTCTGCTGCTGAGTCACTGTTACATTTGGTACCGTTGTGCCTCAGTTTCCCCATCTATAATATAGCAGTAATGACACTTTTGAGATCCCCAGATAAAAGATGCTGCACAAATGCAAAATAATATTGATTTAGTTCTCGTCCCTCTGTTGGTCTGATGCATGTTTATACTGCTGCTGAGTGGGGCCAAGGGAAGATTCTTCAAATGCATTAAACTAATTTAGTTCTTGAGTATGAACTAACAGTCGGCGACTGCAAGGTCCAAACTGGCACCTAAAGGTTGAGCTGTTTTATCTGGCCCATCCCCATTGGCGGGTCCCCTCCCTCTGAGCTTCCATGACCATCTCCCTTCATACCACGACAGATTTCCCTCAAGAGGCCACACGCAATGCCCAGGGAAAGCTCTAGCAAACTTCCAGATCCCTGTGCTGCTCTTCTCTCTACCACCATCTCCTGGCAGTGCTAGTAATCAGATCCCTTACAAGAGCTACATTTCCTCATGTATTAAGGGAAACATTTCCCTTTCCCTGGACTTGCCATCCTCTACGTCGGGGGAGGGGAACCTTTTTTGGCTTGGGGGCCACTGACCTGCAGAAAAATCAGTTGGGAGCCACACGCAAGCGAGAAGCGGGAGGACTAGAGCACCAGCGCAGGCTCCCCAATGCTGGAGCGGGGACCCTGCGCCTGGGGAGCCAGAATCAGGCAAACGGGGCCACTTCTGGCCCCCGGGCCTTCGGTTCCTCACCCTTCTTCTATGTGCCACTAATACTCCTGCACTCATATCAATGGGTCCAGTCTTGCTCCTGCTGGAGTTGATGGCCACTGATGTTTGTCCTGCAGGATTGGGTCCAGTGCACACTAAATGGTGCTGAGTATACTGCAGAATTGGGACCTATTTTTATTTTCTTGGGGTTTTTTAGGGACAATGTTTTGCTATTTCAAAATAGTTTGTATCTGAAAAGATTCCTTCGAATGTAGTGAAATCTCGGTTCTCCCAAGCGGGAGCATTTTGAAGAGCAGTGAGCCTTTCGCATTTCTTAAGAAACAGCATACTCTAGTGGTACTGCAGTTCTATTGCAACCGAACTGTTGCGTAATGGATTTCAAACCTATATCATAGAACTATAGAGCTGGAAGAGATCTTAGAAGGCCATCAAGTCCAGCCCCCTGCCCAAGGCAGGACCAATCCCAATTAAATCAACCCAGACAGGGCTTTGTCAAGCCAAGACTTAAACACCTCTAGGGATGGAGACTCCGCTATTTCCCTAGGTAACCCATTTGAGTGCTTCACCACCCTCCTATATGCAGCAAAATAAATAACTGAACGATGCCTGCCTTATGTATCTATTTTTCCCTGTAAACAAGCTCTGGCCTTATGCAGCTACTTGCTGTGTAAGTTGTATTTGAGACCATTAGGAATAATGGTGGGTTTTAATACAGCACTTGGTGATAAATGAACTCTCTTTTTTACAACCCGCTCCTGCTCACAATACCTTTGTGAGATAAGGAAAGCGCTGTTGGCATTTCACAAATGGGGAATGCGATCACACAGGAAAGGAAAGGCCCCGAAAGTGAGTGTGTGTCAGAATTTAGCTAGAATCCACATCATCTGATTCCTGGCCCTGGGCGTTAATCTTTTGCTCTCATTGTCTTTGCTGGCAAATCACCTTTGCTTTGCAGGACTGAAAAACCCAGGCCGAGAAGAGCAGGAATCTGTGCAATTTGGGTCATGGGGTGTTGTGGAAATAATGTGGCACTAGCAGGTTTGAATGTTTGTAAGTTGCAGGTTCTAACAGGCTCAAAATATCACAGCAAGGCTACCTCTACACTGGCATGATTTTCCAGAAATGCTTTTAACAGAAAAGTTTTCCGTTAAAAGCATTTATGGAAAAGAGCATCCAGATTGGCAGGACGCTTTTCCGGAAAAGCACTTTTTGCGGAAAAGCGTCTGTGGCCAATCTAGACGCGCTTTTCCGCAAAAAAGCCCCGATGGTCATTTTCGCGATTGGGGCTTTTTTGCGGAAAACAGTCCTGTGCTGTTGACACTGGCCCTTTTGCGCAAAAGTCTTTCGGAACAAGACTTTTGCCCGAACAGGAGCAGCATAGTATTTCTGGAAAATCACTGACGATCTTACATGAGATCGTCAGTGCTTTTCTGGAAATTCAAGCAGCCAGTGTAGACAGCTCGCAAGTTTTTCCGGAAAAGCGGCTGATTTTCCAGAAAAACTTGCCAGTCTAGACACAGCCCAACTCCTCCCAACTTGCCCTACCAAATGTCACCTGGTTTTATGTCAAAAGCCTACCCCCCTGCATGGTTTCAATGGGGAATCTATACATTAGCCCAGACTCCACTTCAAGGGTGAAAACCAGAGCCAGTCTTTCAGGGCTTAGTTCCAAGTTTATAGTACAGCGGACTGCTGATACAGAGGCTCCTGCCTGCTTGTCCCCCTCATCCCTGTACTACTGCTTCTCTACCAGGAGGTTTGCCTGACTCAAAACAACATTTTGATTATTTCAAAAAAGTGTTTCGGGATCTTAAGAGTCAGCCCTGACTTTCCAAGTGCAGCTTCTTCACAGGGACACCTCTCTTATGCTCCAACACTGGATCACTGAGCAATTTGCCACCCAGCTGTTTGAAGTTCAGGCAAGGGAAGGCGACTCACCCTGTGCGGTAACTGAATTTCTTTGAGATGTTTCCCTGTGGAGGTGCCACGTCAGGTGTCAGTGTGTCCCAGCGCTATTGATCAGAGATTTTCAGTAGCGGCGTCTGTCTGAGTCAAGCACATGCAGTGATTATCTTGCAGCATCGTTGGCACCTCATCTAATGCACATGAGACTTGACCCCCTCAGTTCCTCCTCCACTCTCCTTGGGCTGAGATAGAACTCCATAGTGGTATCAACAAACCTGGGAAAAATCATTAGGAATAGTTAGAATTAATTAGTGACATTCCATTTTACTTTGTTAATAGTTTCTCATCATCTTTTTTTTCCCCTCTAAAAACCCCCTCCACTGATTACAAGGTGCATCATCAGCATGGGACTCTAACAGCTGTTAATTAAGCGTTCACCTATCTGAAATGCATATCCTGTGCACTTAATCCTATAGCCTTCACTGACGCTAATGAGAGTTTTGCCTGTAAAGGAACTGCAGGATTCAAATCTAGATACCACTGGTATATTATTTTTTACTATGTTTAAACAGCTGGAGAGCTGGTTTTTCCTAATACCAAGAGACACAGGAAGTCCATAACTAATAAAAGCACTTTAAAGACTAACAAGATGGTTTATTAGATGATGAGCTTTCGTGGGCCAGACCCACTTCTTCAGAAGTGGGTCTGGCCCACGAAAGCTCATCATCTAATAAACCATCTTGTTAGTCTTTAAAGTGCTACATTGTCCTGCATTTTGCTTCAACTACCCCAGACTAACACGGCTACATTTCTATCACATAACTAATAGGTACATGATCATATCAAAAGAGAAATTAATTTGTAGTACAGTATAGCAGGCCATGATTAATGTTTATTAAAGTCAAGACACATTGGTTTAATGATATACTGTGTGTGTATAGAGATGTGCACAGCTGTGACATTAGTGATGAACATTAGGACTTTTATTCACTTTAAGTTCCTAGTTTTGGTCATCTAGAGATTGCTTCTTGCACAGAAGAATGCTAGTCCCATTTTAAGGTGTGATTTTACTTAGACAAGTATTCCAGAATCAGCACATTCTTGCATATTGAGACTCTGCTATTGGTTCCTACTTACTGGCTTTCTTTGTCAGCCCGTTTGTTTTAGGAATAGAAATAAGGTTTTACTGCCGCTTATTCCTGTCAACCCTGTAGGAGCCAGAAAAGGGGAGCTTCTTGTGCATCAGCAGAATTGGCTGGCAAGTTCCAATTAGGGATGCTAAAATGCGTTTAATTGTGTAAACATGTAATCGCTGAAATTTTCAGCAGATACACATTTACATACGGGGGGGGGGGGAAAGCAGGAGCCGGTGCTCATGGGGACCTGGCTCCCTTCCCCCTCCCCCTGTGCATAGTGGCTCCCTCCTGTACCCTGTGCTGCTGCCTCTGTGGGAGGCAACGGCAGGGGAAGTGGCTCCACGGGGCAGACAATCATGGAGAACCAGCTTAAAAGCCAGCTTCCCACGTGTGCTGGCTCCCACCTGCCCCTCCCTACATGCTGCTGCCTCTGATACAGAGGCAGCAGTGTGGGGAGGAGGGGGAGGAGTCATCTCAGCAGGCACCAGCTTGAAAGCTGGCTTCCCACATGGAGCGGCTCATGCCTGGCCCCCTCACGCCCGTGCTACTGCTTCTCTATCAGAGGCAGCTATGCGGGAGGAGAGGGGGCAGGCAGTTCATCAGAAGCCGGTGCCTGTGGAGAGCCAGCTTTTAAGCTGGCTCCCCCGAGCACCAGCTCTGCCTCCCCCTCCCCCATTACTGCTTCTGATAAAGGGGCAGCAAGGGGGCATGTGCATGTACTCGTTAAGATTAACCAGTAAGCCCAGACCTGTTAGTTAATTGTGTAAACGACTACACACTAAAATCCCTAGTTCCAATCGCTCTGCCGTGCTCACAGCCTTGCTTTCAGAACGGCACGTGGGCAGTTTGGTGGCTTTCGCTCAGACATCACACAAAAATGTTCATCTCAGACTTGCAGTAGGATGGGTCTGAACCCGAGCGCCACATCCAGTCTCTCCTTAATTGGGTGGAGGTTCTGACAAGATCCAGGCATTTAGTGCAGCATCCTCTCAACTTTGCACCAATTGAGCCCTGCCCGTGTTTTGCCGGTGGCCTACTGCCAGAAATGCTCCCCAGAGGCAGAGGACGACTCCTGCTGCGCTTCCACCGCCTTGAGTCCCAGAGCCCCAGATATGGGGCCTGAGCCCTGGCTCTTGCAAATGGGATGTTGTGTAGCTCATAGGCTAAATGACCTTTGTAGCCTTGGCCATTCGCAACTGAACTCAGATGTCCGCATCGCTCCAGTTCATTGTGCCCGGCCTATGGCTGTGGTTTGGGCTTGCAGCTGGCGTAGGCCACTGCTGAAAGAATCCGATCAGCAGCACTGTTCTCAGTCGTATGCCCTGCGCTCCAAGGAGCTGCATGGTAGGTTCCTCCCTCATAAGCCTCTAGAATCCAAAAGGACTAGCAGGATAAGGCAACAGCGATGCAACAGGAGAGTTATTGCGTCCCTGAGTGGTCCGGGTCTCGGGATGTAAACCCTTCCTTTTTCTGCACAGCATGTTCTGGTATTTGTTTGTATGTTTGTTTGTTTTTTAATTAAGAAAGGTGGAGGAGAGGGCTAGCCGTTCAGAAAGTTATAGCGCGTCCCGACACACAATCAATCAGGCAACACATGGGAGTGGATAAGCTGAAATGTGATCAATGAAATGAACAGCTGGATAACTATTCTCAGAGAGCAACAAGGAGTCCTGTGGCACCTTATAGACCAACAGATGTATTGGAGCATAAGCTTTCATGGGCAAAGACCCACTTCGTCAGATGCATGTACATAAGGTGCCATTCCTTGTCGCTTTTGCAGATCCAGACTAACACAGCTACCCCTCTGATACTTGTTCTCAGAGACTAATTATTAATGGTTCACAGTCTTGCTGGAGGGGCATAACAAATGGAGTTCTGCAGGGGGTCAGTTTTGGGAGAGGTTCTGTTCAATATCTTCATCAATGAGTTAGATATTGGCATAAATAGTACGCTTATTTAGTTTGCAGATGATACCAAACTGGGAGGGGTTGCAAGTGCTTTGAAGGACAGGGTTAAAATTCAGAATGATCTGTATAAACTGGATAAATGGTCTGAGGTAAATAGGATGAAGTTTAATAAGGACAAATGCAAAGTGCTCCACTTAGGGAGGAACAATCAGTTTCACACATGCAGAATGGGAAGTGACTGTTTAGGAAGAAGTACTGCAGACAGGGATGTAGGGGCTATAGTGGACCACAAGCTAAATATGAGTCACATGATTCTGGGATGCATTAACAGGTGTGTTGTGAGCAAGACAAGAGAATTCATTCTTCTGCTCTACTCTGCACTGAGTAGGCCTCAATTTGAGTATTGTGTCCAGTTCTGGGGACCACATTTCAAGAAAGATGTGGAGAAATTGGAGAAGGTCCAGAGAAGAGCAACAAGAATGATTAAAGGTCTAGAGAACATGACCTATGAGGGAAGACTGAAAGAACTGGACTTGTTTAGTTTAGAAAAGAGAAGAACGAGAGGGGATATGATAGCAGTTTTCAAGTATCTAAAAGGGCGTTACAAGGAGGAGGGAGAAAAATTGTTCTCCTTGGCCTCTGATAGGACAAGAAGCAATGGGCTTAAATTGCAGCAAAGGAGGTGTAGGTTGGACTGCGGCAGATGGAATCCTCTGTGATGGAGATTCCCTAGGCAATTTATTCTATAATAATGTACAGCGAAGGTCAGCTCAAGGCAACAGAGGATTCCATCTGCCGCAGTCGGTCGAAAATCGTATCAGCTGTAACAGAGATAAAGACCCCAGGCTGGAAACTGGGGACCGAAGGCCTTGACACCATGAATTTGCATATTTCTTCTAGTGTAGCCGAGGCTGCATGCATTGGACCAAAGGAGCTGCCGGGTGGGATGGAAAGGGAGTTAGGTCCAGGCCCTTCATGCTGACCAGCCAGGGTCACTGGCTTTGTTTTGCAGCTCGTTGTGCTGAGCTGCAGATCCAGTTCACTGAAGCTGTTGCTACGGTTGCTGACCAGAAAGAACTCATCATCAGCCTGGAGCGTGACCTCAGCACTATCCAGCCCATGTCTTCCATGCGTCGCCCTGATGCTGAGGTAATTCCAACGGCTCCTTCTAGTGGCCAACCTGTTAATTCCAGGAGATTTCTTTGTGTTCCGTTCCTTTTCCTCTCCCCCACTTCTCTGCCTTCCAGCCCTTCGCCTTCTGCGATCCCAGATACGGTATTTTGCCATCCCACGATCTTCAAAACCTCTATGCTGTTCCAACTAGGTTCTCAGTTCTTCATTCTCTTTGCTGTGCCAGCTAATCTATTGAAACATTTCCTGCTCTAGTTCCTCAAGGCCCCAGAATTCTCTGCCTCCTTATACCCCACTTGAGTGTTCCCGTTCCTCACACGACTTGAGGGCCACCACTAGGACCCTGCTGAGCCCCCCGAGATGGATTTCAGCTGTGATAGGGGAGCCCATCAGGAAAACAAAGGAGGAACGTCCAAATTCTCCCCGATCTCTTGTGAATGCTTCTGGAGTCGGCCCGCGCTTTACTTTGTCACATATTTATATTCAGGCCTCGTAGATGGTTTGAGACTTAATGCTCCTGGCTGGACTGGAGCACGGGGTAGAGCTGCAGGTGTCAATGCAATGAAAATGTCTCTGGAGCAGGAAGTCAGAACTTGAGCCATCTTCCTTTGTACAGTTCAGCCCTCAAATGTTATAATCTGGAGCCCTTGTTCTCAGACTAGGGGAAAGCATAAATCTTCAAATCACCCCCAAAGAATCTGGTACGGGCCTCAGCGAGGGCAGGAGAAACTGTTGCTCTGACTGGGGGTAGGGTTGCCTCAGCTTCTGACCTGTGCGCCTCACCTGCCCTCAGCGTTCCTATTCACATCTGATTTCTCCACCTAGGGTGCTGCTGACCACAGTCTAGAGAAGATTCCTGAGCCCATTAAGGAAGCTACAGCCCACTTTTATGGTAAGAGTCTGGACTTAGTCCAGTTGATGCATGGCTGTTAGATTGCTGGGTGTCTCCGGGAGGTCAGCATGGCAGGGCTGTGGAAGATCACAGCTTTACGTACTATCTGTGGGGTTCATTTGCCAGATGCTGAATGTGCTGAGTATTTACTTGTGTCATTTTCGTAAGAGGTAAGTTACCCAGGGAAGGGCAGAGACTATGTCATGGGAGGCCCAGTTCAAGAGTGGGGATTCTCTGTTCCCTTAGGGCAGTGGTTCTCAACTCGTTTCAGTCCATGGACCACCAGGCCAATCAAAAAATTTTCGTGGACCACCTTCTTTTTGAGACATGATAAAAAGGCAACTGCTCAGTATGACGGTGGCAGCTACACTGACGCTCAGAGCCTCAGACAGAAGTTACTGGCAACACAACGCGGTTGCGTCCTAGGTGACACTATGGATGACAAGCGTCGTGTGCTTGTGAACACGGTGTAAAACAGCCTAACGGCGGTGCCTGCTCACGCCCTGTGACTTTGGACAGTGTTCCTGTAGACCACCGAAAAAGTCACCGTGGACCACCAGTGGAGAACCACAGCCTTAGGGGTTGGGACCCGGAGCTGAAGACTCAGAGATCTATCCCGACGTAACATCCACCCCCACAACAGCCACGAACTCCTACGTAGAGACAAACCTTGTATTGAACTCTCCTTGGGCCTGATTTTAGGAATGTTGCACACCTCGGTGTCCTGTTAACTTCAGGGGGACCGTCCCTCAGAATCAACCCTTGTTTGCAGTTGTTCCTGATCAAGTTCCTCCATCCTGTAGTTCCGGCAGTTTGTATCAGAGCCCTGACTGCTCCTTCCCAAATCGTTCCTGTACGCTCACTCCCACTCAGTCGCTTATCTGTTGTTGCAATGTTGCCTTGTTGAACAGCCAATGCCAACAGTCTTGGGAAGGGATTTAACGACATGGCCGGGCTATTAAGAATACTTAGTTTTCTGGTTCTCGCTCTGCAGGGTCACGGACCGTTGCTTCCCCTGATATTGTCTCCCTAAAGTACAGCTCTATGCAATGTAGCGGATCGACCTCTCCCCCCCTCCCTGCAGTCACTCCACTGTTCCTTTCACATGCACGTAGAATTCCAGCTGACACCAAATCCCCCCAGCTTCAACTTCCGGTCGTTCCACAATGAGTCTCCTCCAGAACTCTAACCGTTTCCTTTCCCTCTGCTGTTCACTGCAAGGGCTGGAGGAGAAAATGAATCAAATAAATGAAGACTGTTGGCTCTGCTAGAAAAGAACCCATTTCCTTTCCTTTTTTTGTTTGGAAACGTTTTTTAAGTAGAATGATAAACAATATCATGGCAACGGTTCCACCACGTAAAAACAACCTGAAGCCACCCATCCTGCTCCTATGAATAGCTCCACTGTGTAGATTAGCTGAGTCACTGCCTTCTAGGACACATTTATCTTCTGCTGTCCCGCGTAACCCTCTAGCGATGCCAGACCTCATTCACGGCCCTTGGATGGGATGGCCAACAGTGGGGTTATGGATGTACATGCATGCTAGGCAGTTGCAGCCACGCACGCCCCCTGCAGCTTCAAAATGCAGCTCCCAGTCCCAGGCTTAGGAAATACACAATTGTTTTAGGCCAGCAAGCAACCAGTGAATGTTGGAAGAGGCACTCTGTTAGGCTAAGGTGAAAAAAAAATGCGGGGGGGTCCCCATTTCACCATTTCTGCAAAACATTTCAGGGAACTGGCAAATTCTGACAGGAAAAATATTTTGTCTTCAGTTTTTCCATCCAGTTCCATGAATTAGCCACCTGTGAAGTCCTTTGAACCGTCCTGGGGAGGGTGCTATAGAAGCGCCACATGTTATTTTTGTGCCTCGAATGTCTGCCAGCTGAGGATGGTCTCTCACGCTTAGCTCTGCTTCCTAGGTTATCCTCCATCATCTCCCAGCACGCCGCTTCCCGAGGGGCAGATGGATTCCCTGCTGTCCATCATCTCCAGTCAGAGGGAGCGCTTCCGGACAAGGAACCAAGAATTAGAAGCGGTATGCTAGGCAGCTTACAAGGGCCTAACTTAAGATGCTGAACTGTGGAGATCTAGATTCTATCCCAGTCTCTGCCACTGGTCTGCTGGGTGACCTTGGGCAAATCACAGCTCCTCTCTGCCTATTTCCCACCTTTACAGCAGGGATAATGATACCGTCCGTTGTGAAACACTTCGAGATCAGTTGATGACAAGTGCTACTTTAAGAGCTAGGGGTCGCTGCTATTGTGGTAAAACAACACTCCCAGCCAACAGCCACCCTGAGACAAGGTGTGGGGGAGCTGGTGCCGTGTTCCCGGAAGGGGCGGGGCATCAGGTTGAAGGAGCGGGACTCTGGCAACCATCATGCTAAGCCCCCCTTCCTTCCCCAGCTCTCAAAGCTGTGCGGAGCAACACTCCAATTACAATTCAAAGGGGCCCGGAGCTCTGGCCACTGCTGCTGCTACAAATTGCGGGGCCCAGAGCAACTGCCACGTTTGACCCTACCTATTGGTGGGCCTGCTCCCAGCTGTGCATTTCTGGGCAATTATTGTACGTCGCAGGGTTGAAGTCCCTTAGGCCTGGGCTGAACCCCAAACTAGAGTCGTGTTCTCTCCCCACTTTGGTTCCCAATAACTCATTTTGATCTGTGGTGGGAGGGATTCCCCCGCAGAGGTAATCTCTGTGCTGATTGCAGTTAGGGATGTAAAGGGTTAACCAGTTAGCTAGCAGCCTGCCCAGGCCCACCATAGTGTGCCATGGGCAGGGGGCCCACCACTCCGCGGCAGGACCCCAGCCCGCCAAAGCAGCTCTTACCCCACAGCATGGCGCAGCAGGTCCCCAGCCAGCCGGAGCACCCCACTGCTCATAGGCTGTGTCTAGACTGGCAAGTTTTTCCGCAAAATCACATGATTTTGCAGAAAAACTTGCCAGCTGTCAACTCTGGCCACTTGAATTTCCGCAAGAACACTGACGATCTCATGTAAGATTGTCAGTGTTCTTGCGGAAATACTGTGCTGCTCCCGTTCGGGCAAAAGCCCTTTTGCACAAATCATTTCCGCAAGAGGGCCAGTGTAGACAGCACAGTGCTGTTTTCCGCAAAAAAGCCCCGATCGCGAAAATGGCGTCTAGTGCTTTTGCGGAAAAGCGTCTTGCCAATCTAGACGCAATTTTTCCGAAAATGCTTTTAACGGAAAACTTTTCCATTAAAAGCATTTCCAGAAAATCATGCCAGTGTAGATGTAGCCATTGAGAGCTGGGCTGGAGGAGCCGTCTGCTCACTGCAGGCTAACCAGACCCAGGTCAACCAGTTAAACACTGAAAATTGTATCGTTGAACTGGGTAACATTTTTAAAGGGTATTTACATCCCTAATTGTACTGGACTTTGTCTCTGCTGCCTCAGGCAGCGTGGCTGGGAGGGGATTTTATTTCTGCTCGAGGACAAGTTAAATGGCCGTTTCCCTTCCCAAAGAATGTGCCGACGCTGGCGTGTGCTGTGTGTTGCAGGAGACCCGCATGATGCAGCACACGATGCAGGCTCTCCAAAGTGAGCTGGACAACCTGAGAGCTGACAACATCAAGCTATATGAAAAGATCAAGTTTCTCCAGAGCTTCCCTGGCCGGGTGAGTGTGGAGCCTGCCTCCGTCTCAGCTGCTGTCCCTTAATGGCTAGTGCTTCCCCCTTCGGCGAGTTCTGCTGCACACCCTGGGGGTAGGGCAATGCAAGTAACTGTCTTTGTTCATTGGCAAAGGGCTGAGTAGAACCGGATGACACTGCATGGTTTTGTTCACACCGGCTTAACACCAGGCCTAAAACCACATCAGACGAGGGATGTTAAATTTCGATTAATCAACGAATTGAGTAGTCGATGGAATTTCCGCGGACTACTCGATTAGTGGATAAGGGGTGGTGCGCTCGCTAGCCCCGCTGTGTTCTGCCTTTTACATGTGGTAAGAGCCACCCGCAGCTCTTGCGGCGTTTCAAAGGGAGAGGCAGAACTTGAGGGGAGCGGGGGCTGCTTGAGTCCCTGCTGGCCCCGGGTGCCCTGCGCCGCCTCACATTCCAAAGGGAGAGGCACAGCACTCAGACTGGCACGAGTGGAGACTGCTTCAGTCCCCACTCATGCTGTTCCCCCGCTATGCCTCCACTTCCCCTGCCCCCCCCCCCCGTAGAGACAGTGCTGGGGGACCTGGCTTTTAAGCTGGCTTCCCCCAGCTCCTGCTTCCCCCCCCCCCTTGCTGTCTCTCTCTGATAGAAGCAGCAAGAGGGGGAGTGACTAGTCAAGTCACTACTCAACTATCCATGAGCACGTACTTATCACGGAGTCGACGAATCGCTTACAGCCCTACATCAGAGCCCAGGCATTTCCTCCCTGCCTGTCCCGTTCCTAGCCTTTGGGTTAGTCCAGACGTTCCTTGCCTGGGGACAAGGGCACGATGCTCCTGCAGGTGCTGTCTGTGGGTCGCCTTATCCTGTTGGGGGGGGAGGCGTAGCTTGAGAGCAAGTTCCCCCATCAGATCCTACACGCAAGACTCTGAAGCAAAGAAATTGAGGATGGAAAAGATCTAGAGTATCGGGCCACCTGATCCATCTCCCTGCTGCTTTGGGCAGAGCTGTCCCATTCCTAGGATGAATCAGGGTGGGTGCCCCAAGCCCCATCATTTTGAGAGCCCCGTGGTGGCTCCCCCAACTATTCTATGGACGGGAGGCAACCGGGAATTACAAGGGTCCGGCATGGTGGCAGCCAGGGTCGTCTTGCCCCCTCTTCCCACTCCCCACGTGGGCAGCAGGAGCTAGAGTGGCCCAGCAGCCTGCTCTGCCCTGCCCCATCACCTGTTCCCGGCCCACTGCACGCGGCTTCTCAGTGGTGGGGGGGAAGCAGAGCGCTCTCTGGTTCCCCCCCCCCCCGCACCCACAGAGAAGAGAGGCAGGAGTATGGCACAGCAGGGAGGAGCTGGCTGCTCTGGCTCCCACCACCTGCGTGGGGAGGGGGAGGCAGCCGCTGCACCAGGCCCCATAATCCCCCAGGCTGCGTTGCTTGGGTGAGGGGGGTAAGAGGGTGGCATTTAGCAGGAGGGACAGGGTCTCTGGTGGTGGTTTCCCCAGGCCCCATGACTGGGACACTGAGAGGAAGTTGCCCCAGACCCCACGCTCCCGCGGGTCAGCCCTGGGTTCAGGGTTGTCCTCCGCACCTAGGGTCACGTTCTCCATCTCTCTGCAGTGTGAGGAGAGTGTCTAGTTGTAAACGTCTCAGTGATGGAGCTGGCCTCTTGGCCGAGAGTTGTCATTTCCCACCACAGCGCACCAATGCCATGTGCTTTGGGGTTCACTCCCTCACTCTCCATGTGCAGCATCACGGATGCTCCTGTCTGGCCTGGCACCAAGGAGTTAAATAAGTCCTGAAATCATTCAAATAAGAAATAACTCCGCCTGTGTCAAAACGTGACTCGTTCTTGCATCCCGGTGCATAAGAGTCGTCCTGAGGAATTTAACCGAGAGATTTATATGGCACATGCTCCCTTTCACAGAACACTGTTCATTCAGCTCTCTGACCGCAGGAGCTATGGAGCGGAGGCCTCGGCAAGTACCGTTCATGACAAAAGGCTTTGCTGCCAGCGCATTAGTCACCAGTTTGCTGCCCCTTTCCCTGCACACGACGTCAGAATGGCAACTGTTTTCCGTTCTTCGTGTGCAGTCACAAGGGATGATGGGTGACACCGAGAATCACCTCTCTCCTGCTCTAATGAACTAGAAACTGTCATGCCTCTCCCCCTTTCTGGCCAGCAGGGAGAGCTCCTTTCCTTGCAAGGCTTCCGAATGCAGCTTGTACCTTAAATCTTGTGGGTCTATCATACTCAAAAGTGGAATCCCTAAAAGCATCCAACAAGAGAGACTGTCTCTATCAATAATAGACACACATGAAATAATGGCATAAAGGTTCACAGAGCCACACAAAACTCAGTCAAACATCACTTCTTGCCAATGATCCACAATCATTTTCCTCCTTGTTGATTGCGAGACTGTCTGATGTATCAAGGACTTTCTCCCATGCATACAGGTGGGGTTTAAATCTCCCTCCACGCCAGTGGCCAAAGAGACCCTATCACAACTGTTGAGAAAATTGCTTAAAACTGACAGTTGAAGAATTTTTAATTGTAGCTCCGTCTTTCAGCTGAAATGTCCAGTCATAGCTCTAAAATGAAAACAGATGCACAGTAGGTAAACTGTCCTAAAAATCAACTTTTTGTCCTGAACTGCTGCATGGTATTGCACTCCATTGTGCTACAACTGCTAAGTCTCGCCCCAGAGGTGGCTGCATTCAGCAGTGGGTCAACTGAATCCATGCAATGAATCAATCTTAAATTTGTATGGGATTCTTCAAGAGGGCAGATCGGATACATATTAAAGTGCTAATTACTCTCAGGCTGAATTGGGTTGGGCTTTAGATTGTGAAGCACTTCCATTTTAATACGAAAAGCAAACATCTCTCTCTATTTACATCTCTGACATGCTACCCCCAGAATATCATCCTCATTGTACCAGGAGCAATAAATCCTGCAGCAAACCACCAGGGAGGGTGACAACATAAAGAACCTAATGAGACACATGACTGGTTAAAAATAATAGTCAAGGCTATAGAGCCAGGTATGCTTATAATGACTGCATGAGCCCTAAAGTGGGACCTCATCTAAGCCAGGGATCGTGATGATGTAGTAGCCTGTGTATCATGTTCTAAAGCATAGAGGTATTTGCTAACGGTTCATTCAGCTTGGGATTTTCCCTGCTGAGAGGGAACCACAAGATCCTAGCTGGATGTCTGGGCAGAACAACAGGGAACATGTAGTAATGCCTAGAAAGACAACTTAAAGGTCAACATTATAATTTTAAAATTGTGATGATGTAGAGATGGAGAAACAGGGAACAGCTGATTAACAGCAGCATTGCAAATACGATGCACTCTCATAATTAAAGTGTGAGGCAGGCAGATATGGAATCATAAGACACCCGGGCATAAATAGAACAAGCTGACAGAGCACCAAACTTCAGCACCAGAGGGGGTTCTACATTTTCAGTTCCTCTATTTTAATTCTACTTAAATCCCCCAGTGGCAAAGAAACAAGCAGGAAACCCCAAAGGGAAGCGTAGCATATGGGACCCAAGCACAGCTCAGTAAATCTGTAAATGATTCTCCATTCAAACATGCCCTAAGAGCCAATGCATTGTACTGCCTCTGTGTCTATGGGGAGAAGCTAAAACATTTTGGGGGAGGATATTGTTTTACCTGGGTACATCAAATGTTGTCAGGGTTAGTTTGGGGAGGAATCGGTAACCCTAGAAAAAATGGGAGCCGTTTGCAGACATGTCGCTGCACACAGGGGTTTCAAGGCACGCTTGTTAGTTTTATGGGGGCTTCATAGTGGGTGAAACTTGAGATGGCCATACTGGGTCAGACCAGAGTGCACAGATTTGGACAGGCTGTGTGCCTTCTCTGAGGTGAAGGAGGGATTGTCTGGAGGTGATGGGAACTTGGAATTGGGAGACTTGGAGTCTAGTCTCAATTTGGCCATGTTCTGGTTTTGACTCCCTGTTGCCTGGTTGCCCACAACTGTGCAAACAGTTGCTCTCCTGATTAGGAAGCATTTTACACCCACTCTGCACTGGGATCAGTGATTGTCTCCAGGAACAAGGCAGGGGAGAGTCAAACCCTCTGGCTACGTCTACACTGGCCCCTCTTCCGGAAGGGGCATGTAAATTTCAGCAGTCGTCGTAGGGAAATCCGCGGGGGATTTAAATATCCCCCGCGGCATTTAAATAAAAATGTCCGCCGCTTTTTTCCGGCTTTTAAAAAAGCCGGAAAAGAGCGTCTAGACTGGCCCCGATCCTCCGGAAAAAGTGCCCTTTTCCGGAGGCTCTTATTCTTACTTTGAAGTAAGAATAAGAGCCTCCGGAAAAGGGCACTTTTTCCGGAGGATCGGGGCCAGTCTAGACGCTCTTTTCCGGCTTTTTTAAAAGCCGGAAAAAAGCGGCGGACATTTTTATTTAAATGCCGCGGGGGATATTTAAATCCCCCGCGGATTTCCCTACGACGACTGCTGAAATTTACATGCCCCTTCCGGAAGAGGGGCCAGTGTAGACGTAGCCTCTCTGTATAACCTTGGGCAAGTCACTTGATGTCTCTGTGCCTTGGTTTCCCCACTTGTAAAGTGGGGATAAGACTACCCACACCCTTTAAGGCCGTGGTCCCCAACACGGTGCCCGCGGGCGCCATGGCGCCCGCGGGGGCACTTGCATGCGCCCGCCAGGTGCTCGGGGCTAGCCTGGCCCCAGGCACATGGCGCGCGGCGCTTGCGGGGGGGAGGGGGAGCGCCGGCCCGGCCCCGGGCGCGCGGCGCTTGCGGGGGAGATGGGGGGGCCGCCGGCCCCGGGCGCGTGGCGCTTGCGGGGGGGTTGGGGGGGAGCGCCGGCCCCGGGCGCGCGGCACTTGCGGGGGAGGGGGGGGGGGCCGCCGGCCCCGGGCGCGCGGCGCTTGCGGGGGAGGGTGGGGGGGCCGCCGGCCCCGGGCGCGTGGCGCTTGCGGGGGGGTTGGGGGGGAGCGCCAGCCCTGGGCGTGCGGCGCTTGCAGGGGGGGGCCGCCGGCCCCGGGCATGCGGGGGCTATGGGGGGGCCGCCGGCCCCGGGCGCGTGGCGCTTGCGGGGGGGGTGCGGGGGAGCGCCAGCCCCGGGTGCGCGGCACTTGCGGGGGGGGGGGGGGCCGCCGGCCCCGGGCATGCGGGGGCTATGGGGGGGCCGCCGGCCCCGGGTGCCCGGCGGGCGAACGGCCACGCCCCCTGGCGCCCGGCAGGCAAACGGCCACGCCCCCTGGCGCCCAGCGGGCGAACGGCCACGCTCCCTGGCGCCCACAACCTGAAAAGGTTGGGGACCACTGCTTTAAGGTGTCAGCCTCCCCTTGCAACTATTGCAATAATTCTGCACCAAATGCAGAATTCAGCCTGCAGTGACCAAGTGAGCCATCCCAATATCCATTTCACTGTTTCACTGGGAGGGTGGTGAAGCACTGGGATGCCCTAGGGTGCCTAAATGTTCTTCAGGCCCAGCCTGGCTATGGTGATTGAGTTGGGGTTGGTCCTGCTTTGAGCAGGAGGCTGAACTAGATGACCTCCAGAGGTTTCTTCCAAACCTAATATCCAATTCCTGTGCTTCTGCCTAAAGGAACCAGCCATACATTTATGGGGCAGGAAGCTGAATCCACTTAAAAAATTCACTCATGCTCAGATTTCTAAAGTCTCCAGCCTAAATGTGTATGGGCATATGTGCAAAGGGCAGAAACTTGGCTGGATGTCCTTAGTTAATTAAGGTGCCCCTTCTAATTACAAAAATTAGGGCCAGCAAAGGTCTTCCTGGCTAAGTATTGTACTTTCCCTGTTGCTTGGAAATGAATGTAGAGTCCATGGCTCACCCTGAAATCGAGCTGCCCAGTGGGTAGGTGGTACAGCAGGGAGCCAGCTGCTCCCAGGAAAACACTGTGCAGAGTTACTCTCTTGCCTCCCCGCCCAGCTATCAGTGGCGGAGAAGGAAGCTAACTTCCTGTTTGGCTCCTGTAGGGTGGCAGCAGTGATGACACGGAGCTCCGCTACTCCACCCAGTACGAAGAGCGCCTGGATCCCTTCTCCTCTTTCAGCAGGAAGGTACGGGAAGCCAGAGGGGTTCACGTCTCTCATGGGCCCTGTTTGGCAAGGTGCTGCCTTGCCCTTCCCTCCCCATGAAGACCAGCAGGGTTGGGGGCTTTGAGCACCTCACTGGATCGGGTCCCAAATGATTTGCACACCGGGATATTTTGCCATTTAGTGTAAGGGGGAGGGGAGTTGTCTCTCTCACACGTCATATTCCCTCCAGACTCTGCCGCTCCTTGCCTCCCTCACAGGCGTTAACCATTCCCAGTGGGTCCCTCAGGCCCATGGGACCGGTGTGTGCAAGGCACGTGTGTCCCACAGCACTTCCTGGGCAGGTGTGTGTGTGCGTGCGTGCATCCGTCCGTCTGTCCCCCATCCTGAATTGTTCCGCAGCCAACACACCAAAAAAGAGCACTTTGTTGTTGCTACTCGCATGTTCTCCCCAGCCCATGAGATCCCACTGCATGGGCCAGTGGAAGAGGCTGCTTGACACACAAAAGGGATGAGATTTGTGAGTAGCCGCAACAAAAGTGTAGCCAGCTGCCTTCCCCAGTCTTGTGCTCCTGGCTGGCTGGTCGGGGCAGGAAGTGCCTTCCAGAGAGAAACCAGGCAGTTAGAAACCAGGGAGCGTTGCTCAGTCTACTGGGTCCACCCTAGAGGCATTTTTCTATTCAGGCAAAAGTTTTCACACACAAGCCTCGCCTCCACCCACCTCGCTTCTTAGACTGAAGGGGCTCTGTGGTTTGGGGAGACAGAAGATTATTTTGCAGTCCTGGGGCTCCCAGGTGGACACTCAGAATACCTCTCTGCTCTACAGGCTGCATGGCAGGGGGGCCGCAGAGTGAATATTGATTGGCAAAACTGAGAATTCACAGTGACGCTCTGGGAAGAATCCCTTTGACTTTCCCAGACTCTTGGTGAAGGGGCAGGTAGAGGCTGATATCTGGCCACCCCACCACTGGAGTAAGAACATTGCGGAGGGGTAGATTTGGGAGTAGAAGGCAGTACACGTGGCCTGCCTACCTCTCTCCCTTCCATTAGAGGTACAAAGTGCTGCTTGGCTTTTTGGCAGGCAACAGTCTTTCTCCAAGCCTAAAATCTGGAACCCTTCTAGCCCCATATGAAATCACTTGTGCAATTGACTTTCAGGAACGCCAGAGGAAATATCTGAGCCTCAGTCCTTGGGATAAAGCCACCCTCAGCATGGTAAGTGACGGCAGGTTACCTACAATACATGATACTCTGTCTCCACTTCTTGTTATGCTAAAGAGTGTGTTAATCTCTTTGCTTTCAACAAGAGCCTTCCTTCTTGGGAAAGTCCCAAACACCACACACTCCTGCATGCAGGGCTGCACGCTTTCCGATCCTTTACCCAATTTTTGCTTCCTGGGTTTGCCAGTTGCCATCCAAGCCAGCCTTGTTCCCCTCTGGTCTTGTGACAGAACTACAAATCAAGCTGTCCTTGTGGCCTCCTACTTCCAGACACAATGGCACCCGGCAGATGGCCCAGAAGCAGAATTTCTCGGCAGCCAGTTTTTGCATGGGAAGCTGAGCTGGGAAGGAAACTCTTTTTTTTAAGCACAAATATCTGAGCAAAGGGACCTCTGAAAAGTAGCAGCCAAGTTCATTCTTCTGACTACAAATATGTTCTCTTACGGCCAGGTATGTGCCACCCACTTTGTTGTCTGTGCCTGTGAGCAGAGGGTCCCAGCTCGGTATGCTCAGATGGGATCGGTTTATGCCACGTGGGCCTCACAGACAGTCCCTTCTTCCACTCCTAACACTCCCGCTTTGCAAATGGTCCCATGTCAGAAGAGGCAACAAGGCCAAACGTTGCCCCTTTTGCCGTCGCCTCCTCAGAGTACTTGCCCCGTCATGGAGCCAACTGACTGGACCCCAGAATAGCTGAGGGGGCAACGCTCAGACCCCACCCTTGCCCGCATGACATAGTGACCTGAACAGGGCGGGCAGGTGGTTAGTGTGGCCTTGACTTTCATTTAAGGAGCTGTTCTTTTAGAACCGTTTGGCTTTTTCGAGATGACTTGCAGAAGGTGACGCATCGTGCACAAGAGGTGGGGTGTTGCCGGGGGGAGAGTGAACAGGGAAAATGTCTCTTTTCCGCCACTGTATGAGGGACTAGAAGATTTGCCCAATGTCGCTTGGGTCCTTAAATCATTTTTTTTCCTTTCATTTAAATCATCATTCTGGGGTGGGGCAGAAGAGGAGGGGTTCAGAACACCCCCAGCCCTCTCTCACCATAGCAGGTTAGGAGCAGATGAAAAGCCTCTGTCCATGGCCACTGCAGCTCCAGCAAGCATAGCTGGGGGAGGGGGGGAACATACAGAAAGACACACAGAGACAGATTCCCTGAAACATAGAGTAGATTGCTATCCCTTTCCCCGCCCTGCCCCATGCTGGGCCAGTGGGGTTGTAGCTGTCCTAGGTGCCACCTCTGCCCCCCTCAGATTATTCTACAGTATAACGGTCCCTCCTCCCACGCCTTCCTTTTTCATTTTATGAGAAACAATTGAATTCGAGACATGTCCCATCATCCTGGCACAACCAAACCCTGCCCGTGCTTTGAGTTATAATGAGAGGAAGCTGCCCACCAAATTTGGTGGTCCTAGTATAAAGCCGACAGGGGAACAGAACCTGGGGGCTCTGGAGCCCAGCGCAGGAGCCTCTACAGCCTGAACTAGAGGCCAGCTGGCTCTCCACTAAGGCTGCAGAGCAAACCCGTTCTTTCTGGTCTACATGCCACTCGATGGGACAGTGCACCACAGCCAGGTGTGGGTTACACTAGCGCTTATTGTTCAGCATGAATTCTTGAACTAATGGACTCACAGACAGATGGACAGACAGATGTTTCTAAAATATATTGTAAGACGATTATGGAGGCCTCAATGGTTATGCTAAAAAGGGAGGTTTTTACCTTGCTGCAGGTAGGTGAGTTCAGCTCCCCGACGGAGCATAGTGTTGAACTCCTCAAGCCACAGCAAGGTAAAAACTACTTTTGCCTGGTCTCCGCTAGGATTTTACAGTGAAATACCCACCTGTGTTAGCGATGGGGCTGTGCAAACACCCTTTTCCTGGCAGCGAAGTCATAGCCTTAGCTTAAGAATACCACACTCCGGAGTGGTGCGTGTGTGTGTGACATGGAGGAAACTGAGCAGAGGGCCTGGTTTTCCAAAGATCAGGTGTGCCCAGGCATGTGCAGAGGCATCTCTCATTTGCAGCTGCAACAGTCAGTGGAGGGGTGTTTATTACCTTACGGGCTAGATTGGGATTGACCCTTGCGCAGGGTGACTGTGATCCCTGCATCAGCACAGGGATGGCTGTTCTGAGGCAAGAGATTGTGCGGTTCTGTTGTGCCTTTAACTCTGAGCGTGGCTGAGGGGCAGGGTTTGCTCACTTCGTACATTTCCTCCACGCCTCAGAGACGCAAAGTGCACAGCTGCCAGCCGCGGTAACGAGCGTGGAAATAGCAAAACCTTCTTCCTCGTGGTTGTGCCCCTGCTCGGTCACCTCTTCCTTGCGTTGAGCTTTCCAGTTGTCACCAGCACCGTGTGCGGTGCAGAGCAACGCCGGAGACATCTGTAAAACGGCAGGCGTGGTCCACGTGGGGCTGACTGGGAACGGCATCCTGAGCATGGTGGTAACCCAAACAAGCTGTAGCAGGATGTGACAGCCCCAGACTGCACAGGGGCACACAGCTGAAGGCTGGGCCATTGCCACTGAGGCTGTCTCAGGTGGGGGTGGAATTGGAGAGTCCATACTGTGCCTGACGATAGCAGCAAAAAGAGAATACAGGGGCTACTTATGATGCTGAGCTTTACAAAGCTGGTTTAGGGGATTTGGACACACAATTCCCATGCATTATGTGCCTCAGTCCCTTGTGGCATTCCAAATCTCTACCTATCTAGCATTTTTACCTGGGATCCCTGACGTTGCCAGTGCTCATTCCCACGGCTGCCTTTATGTACCTCCGACAAACGGTGGCTGCAAATTTGCATCCACAACAGCCGGAAATAGCGGTTGAATCACGATCTGCAATTACCACATGCACTGAACAGGGGGACCCCTTTTGCTGTCAGTAATAGCAGGCTGTTACAGTTGCTGGAACTAGCCAATGGTGGTCAACTCACTTGCTACGGGCTGGTCTGTACCAACAGCGGGTGGCAAGCAGGGGTGTAAATTGAACTCACACTAGCCTGCTGCCTGCTAACACTCTGCACGGACCCTCCTGCACTTCAGTCTGCTCCACTTTGGAACATGAACTCTCCAGACAAGCCCCAAACCAGCATGGCACCGCAACGTAATGGCTGCATGGTGAGCCCCGGTCCAATCACCATATGCCACGGGAGCTACTCAAATGTGCCCTGGAACCAGTCAGCAACAGCCGACATCAACTATTCTTCAAAGTGTGGGCATGAGGCAGAGAGCCAGCAGAATGGCACCAGAGCGGCTCCGTACAAGGGCAAAGGATCTCACACCGAGCGTGGCAGCTACAGGCTGATCCCATTGTTACCAGCCCCTGGAAACGCCTTTGCTCACGTTGTGCTTGGTAGGGTGCAGCCGCTCCGTAAGAAACGTCATCGTCCACAGCAGTCGAGTTTCCCTGTTGGGCCATCAGCAGTGGAGCCTTCTCCTCTGGCTTCAGGTGGAGCTGCACTGAGAATCAACGGCCCTCTTCACATGGCGTAGATGGATGTCACAGCAGCTTTTGAGTGTCTGATGGGTCAGCACTTTATCTCACACCGAAAGGAGTAGTTGTTCCAGCTAATGGCAGCCCCCAGCTTACGAATGGGTTCTGTCCCAAAAGTTTAAGTCAAGTCGGTTGCATAGCAGGGACCAGGCACAAGCTGGGAATCAGCTGTCCCAGCTCATGCCTGGCCCTCGCCACTGTGATTCAGCCTTTTAAATGCATCAAGAGCCTGCTGGCTCTCAATGCATTCAAAGGCAGATCTGCAGCAGGGTTAGCCGGCAATTCCATCAATTAGTTGATTAAATGCAATGTAACATGCCCTAATGCAGAATGTAAGGCGCACGGTGGCAGGAGGAGGCCAGCAGGTAAAAGATGCTATCGTTTCCAAGGGGGTAACGCTGGAGATAAGCATGCTTGTAAACGAATTACAGGCTGTGATTCAGCCTTTGCGGGAAGCTAAATCCAAAAGGGGGAGGGGTTAAAGGTGAGATATAAGAAGTGAGGAACAGAGGACAATGGGGAAAGGAAAACTAATTCCGCAGTATTCGCTTCTCAAATGCAGAGAGCAGACTTCTGTCCCAGAAGAGGGGTAACTGGGCACAGCCCCATCAGGTACAGGAACCAATTGCTGTTGGGATCCAGAGGTAACCACTGGGTGGTGGGAGTAAACTTTGAGAAACATCAGCTGGATTGGGATTATTTTGTATATCCAATATTAATAGCCAAGGCCTCTGGAATTACCCATTTGCTACCCTAACTCTGGGTTCTGACACCGCACCGCATGCTGTTGATTGGCACAGAGATGGATTCGATATGGTGGCCGACTGACTTTTCAGCTGGTAACACTAGCCATCTGGTGGCCTGTTAGCTATTCAAGCTGCCGTGCAAAACGAAATCAGCAGCAGATAATCCTCTCTGCCCAGCCTGCTTCTTCCCTCAACAAGGAGCTATGAAAACCCTCTCTGGTATTGGGCCAAGCCCACGGAACGTGTGTCTGGAATAGCACGGACTGTGTGCTTGCTGGGGGGTGGAGCTGGCAGAATGGTTTGGAAGGAGCATCACAACTAAATACAAGGTGCGTATTTCTGCGATAGGGGCTGAATCACCTGCTAGAGCAGCCTGCGGTTATGTGGTTTCATCCATCAGAAATTTCGCCAGCTGGGCAGTTACGTCAGTCAGAGCAGATCTATTTCATTTGGCTTGTCGGACAGAGGGCATGGGGAGGGACTGGGCTCCCGTTCAATCGGTGGGTGTGCGTATCTCGTTTTTACATCAGCTGGAGAGAGCGAGAAGAACCTAGAGCTGTTCCACATCGAAGGGTCTGTCTGAGGCGAAGCCCCCTTGTGGAAAAGGAGGTTACCTGGCCCGTGGGTCCTGCGAGCTTAGAAATCAATAGCAAAACTCCTAGTGCCCTCGCTGAACAAATGTGTTGTCCAAATTCGAATTTAAATCCAGTTTTTCCCAAGATTGGACTTAAATGTGAGAGTTTTATGTTAGCAGCTCAAGGCACCGGGTTGAGGGCTCTACCGTGTTGATAGTCCCATATGAAAGGGGCTAAGCATCTGGGATAGTTGGTTGTGACAGCCAAGAAACAAAAATACACTGTATAAAAGTCAGATAGTCTTTGCGCCATTCACACCAAATCCAAGCAAAGGGCAACATGAATAGGGATAAATGCAAGCGTGCCAGTGAATTGACACAGCTCACTTACAAAAAAAAAACTGACTTGAGGGAGGTATTCCTCTGGAATATTGACAAACATCATTTTGCTTGTTACAGTGGTGATCTGCCTCGCCTTGAGTTAGCTGAAAGGACACCGGCAAAGAATCGGTTTCATTGTGGGTCTTCTTTCTTTAATTCCATCCTGAGAAATCCTGTGGTAGAATTTTGGAGGCTTAAAGGAGCATTGACTTTTGTCAGAATCTGTCTCTCTTAGAGCAGGGATAAATTCCGAGCCTCTGTTGTAAAACATCCATTCTGGATGTTCAGGGCTTTAGGGTTTTCCCTGGCATGCTGAGCGGGCTCTGGAGACTTTCCCATCCTCGTCCCCAGCTGAGATTTGACCCAGGTCAGTAGTGGCTGAAGATCATTAGCACCTGACAGCTGTTTGATGCCCTCCAAAAAGAGCAATCTGGTGGCAACACAGGAAGAACAGGTGTCCATGTCACAATTTGCACTGACATCTTTGCTGGCCAGGATTCAATGGCTATAGAGCATGGGTTCCCAAACTGGGGTGTGTGCCCCCTGGGGGGGCATGAAGAAATTCCAGGGGGGGCATGAGGCAGCCCAGCCCCTTCCCCGCCCCACTCCCCGGTCAATATCCCCCCCTAAGTTTTGCTGCCCTAGTCAGTTCCTTTTTTTTTTTTTTGCTCAAGTTTTGCTGCTATTGGGGGGCGCATGAGGGTTTCTCAAAAATCAAAAAGGGGGCCTGATGCCGAAAAGTTTGGGAACCACTGCTCTAGAGGCTGAATCCCCCTCTCATCCCCAATGATGCTCCTCCTGGGAATACACAGAGGACTCCGGGCCTGCAAGCACCATCCCCCAGCATAGATTTCCTGGAAGATGTCGAACCTGTCGCTTCCCTTGTAAAAGACGCCGGTAGGGGCTGCACAGGAGCATATTTCTCAGCCTGTGATGGGACAAGGAGAGTGTTGATAACACAGGAAAACCTGCATCCTAGCATGCCGCTTCTGCTCATCTGAAATGCTTCCCCCTCCCCAGAGAGCAGTTGAGGGACATCTCTGAGTACCCCAGAGGAGAGGCCCCTACGCACATGTCCACCGGTCAGACGCTCAAGGACTGACCACGAGCAATTTCTGTACAGAAATCAGAAAACAAGGGAAACAAACAAACTGAGGGACCCAGCCCTTTGGTAATCATAGAATACTAGGACTGGAAGGGACCTCGAGAGGTCATCGAGTCCAGCCCCCTGCCCTCATGGCAGGACCCAGTACTGTCTAGACCATCCCTGATAGACATTTATCTAACCTGCTCTTAAATATCTCCAGCGATGGAGATTCCACAACCTCCCTGGGCAATTTATTCCAGTGTTTAACCACCCTGACAGTTAGGAACTTTTTCCTAACGTCCAACCTAAACCTCCCTTGCTACAGTTTAAGCCCATTGCTTCTTGTTCTATCCTCAAGCCAAGGAGAACAAGTTTTCTCCCTCCTCCTTGTGACACCCTTTTAGATACCTGAAAACCGCTATCGTGTCCCCCCTCAATCTTCTCCTTTCCAAACTAAACAAACCCAGTTCCTTCAGCCTTCCCTCATAGGTCATGTTCTCTAGGCCTTTAATCGTTCTTGTTGCTCTTCTCTGGATCCCTTCCCTTGGATCCAAGAGGATTTTGGAGGGATTTTTTAGCTACATGTCGTTTCTCTGCCTCTGCCTCTGCTTTGAGGTCGTTTTTGAGCTGACACTGCCTGACAGCACTGCAGAACGTCCCTCTTTGTGTGCTTTAGACAGGGCCTGTGCCGTGTGTATTGTACAAAGTTCTTGCCAGCCCACTAGTTCAGTCTTTTCTTAGCATGAGGGTCACGCTGGACGAAAGGAGGGTAGGAGGAAACCTTCCCTGAGGGCACCTGACAGCCTATTGGAGAGGTTTTTGTGCCTTCCTTTGAAATACTTGGTGCTGAGCTCTGTCAGGGAGAGGACACCGCTCTGGATGGTCTGATCTAGTTTGGCACTTGATCTACAAAAGGCACATTCAAGTGCCTGCAAGTTTTTTCTCCTAACTGCTGCTGCTAATTAACAATGTCGAAAATTCACCTGCCTGAACCGAGGAAGAGCAAAGGGGCTGGAAAGTTTGTGTAAATGCAAATTCTGTGTCTAGGCTGGGCTGCTGGATCCAGCCACAAACTTCCGCAGAGGTAAAGGATCCGAGCCTCGCGCTGGCAGAAGCCAGTGTGTGAAAGCATCACCTCCATTGGAGCTGGAGCACGCGTGTGGGTCTTAAACTCCCAGGGCTCCAAGCACACGTGTCAACGCAGCAAAACTCACGCGTCACTTGCACCATCTCGGTAGCCCCATTGGGTGCGTCTACACAGCAATAAAAAACTGCAGCTGCATGTCTCTCAGCCCGATGACTCAGGCTTGCAAGGCTGAAAATAGCAGTGTGGCTGTTGGGGATTTGGGAGGAGCCCGGGCTTTCTTACAGGGTTTCAGAGCCCGCACCCAAACTTCTGCCCTGAGATCTTTAGTCCTCCAGCCTGAATCTGCACCTTAGTGTTGGGGATCTTTTATTGCTGTGCAGACTAGGGATGGACAATCTCGTTTAATTGGTTAACCAGCGCTTACTGGATAATTGACTAACCCAGCGTTTCCCAAACTATGGGCTGCGGCCTGGTACTGGGCCGCAGGAAAAAAATACCAGGCCTCAGCGTGGTTGCCAGGGTGTTCTGGGCTCCCAGAGTGCTCTTGTGGCACCAGGTCCGCCAAGCCCTTGGCCGGCTTGAGCATAACCTGCATCCTGATGTTCTGGCTCCCGGCAGAGGCGTAGCTAGGGGAGATCGGGAATGGGGGAGTGGGGAGGAGGGGGAGAGCTGGCTACCGGAAGGGGCACTGGGCAGGGGAATTGGGGTGGGCTTTGGAGATTTGGGGCAGGGGGCAGCTGGCGGAAGCAGAGCTGGCCGGGGGCCAGGGGGCTGGCTGGGAAATCAGGAGGAGTAGGGGAGAAGCAGCTGCCGGAAGCAGGGCTTGCCTGGGGCATCGGAGCTGGCTGGGAGAGATTGGGGGGGCCGGCGAAGCAGGGCTGCCGGGGGGTGCAAGGTCGAGGGTAAGGCGCTGGCTGGGGAAGATGGGGTGGGAGAGGGGGGAGAAGCAGCCACCAGAAGCAGGGCCAGACGCGGGCAGCAGAGCTGGCCAAGGGAGATTGGGAGGAGAAGCGGGGGAGAACTGGCTGTCCGGGAGGGGGTTGGGGGAAGTGGAGCTGTCCAGAGGCGCAGCCGGGGGAGCGGGACTAACCCGGCCATATATAGATCTCAGGGCTGCCCCCCCCCCCCCCGCAAAGCACGAGTGAGTCCGGCCTGGGGATTCTATTGTGCCCCCCCCACCCCCTCAAGGAGTTGCGAACTGGCCGGCTGGTAGACACACTCATGCAGCCTGAGCACGTTTACCAGGCAGGCAGTTCAAAACTACAAACTGACACATCTAGTAATAATAAAACGTACCTAACGAGAAAATACCAGACATGTTCTATGTCTGGTATTTTCTCGGTTTGTTTTTTATGTGTTTATATTTTTGTGCTGCCAAAAACAGAACTGAATAAAAAGGGTTCCAGCTCAGGTAAAAAGTTTGGGAAACCCTGGTCTAACCATCAGAGGGGTAGCCGTGTTAGTCTGAATCTGCAAAAGCGACGAGGAGTCCTGTGGCACCTTATAGACTAACTGAAGTGTAGGAGCATAAGCTTTCGTGGGCAAAGACCCACTTCGTCAGATGCATGTAGTGGAAATTTCCAGAGGCAGGAATAAATATGCAGGCCAGGATCAGCCTGGAGATGATGAGGTGATCCAATCAAGAAGGATGAGGCCCACTTCTAGCAGCTGATCTGGAGGTGTGAATACCAAGAGAAGAGAAGCTGCTTTTGTAGTTAGCTAGCCATTCACAGTCTTTGTTTAATCCTGAGTTGATTGTGTCAAACTTAAAGATGAACTGTAGCTCAGCAGTTTCTCTTTGAAGTCTGGTCCTGAAGTTTTTTTGCTGCAGGATGGCTACTTTTAGATCTGCAATTGTGTGTCCAGGAAGATTGAAGTGTTCCCCTACAGGTTTTAGTATGTTGCCATTCCTAATATCAGATTTGTGTCCATTGATTCTTTTACGTAGGGACTGTCCTGTTTGGCCGATGTATATAGCAGTGGGGCATTGTTGGCACATGATGGCATATATTACGTTGGTGGATGTGCAGGAGAATGTACCAGTGACGGTATGGCTGATCTGGTTAGGTCCTGTGATGGTGTTGCTGGTGTATATATGTGGGCAGAGTTGGCACCGAGGTTTGTTGCAAGGATTGGTTCCTGAGTTCGAGTTATTATGGTGTGGTGTGTAGTTGCTGGTGAGAATATGCTTCAGGTTGGCGGGTTGTCTGTGGGCAAGGACCGGCCTACCTCCCAAGGCCTGTGAAAGCGGGGGGATCATTGTCCAGGATGGGTTGAAGATCACTAATGATGCGTTGGAGAGGTTTTAGCTGGGGACTGTAGGTGATGGCCAGTGGTGTTCTGTTGGTTTCTTTCTTGGGCTTGTCCCGTAGCAGGAGGCTTCTGGGTACACGTCTGGCTCTCTCAATCTGTCTCCTCACTTCCTCGTGTGGGTATCGCAGTTTACAGAATGCTTGTTGAAGATCTTGTAGGTGTAGGTCTCTGTCTGAGGGGTTGGAGCATATGCGGTTGTACCTCAGTGCTTGGCTGTAAACAATGGATCGTGTGGTGTGTCCGGGATGGAAACTGGAGGCATGCAGGTAAGTATAGCGGTCGGTAGGTTTTCGGTATAGGGTGGTATTGATATGACCGTCACTTATTTGTATCGTGGTGTCCAGGAAATGGACCTCCCGTGTAGATTGGTCCATGCTGAGGTTGATGGTAGGGTGGAAGCTGTTGAAATCATGGTGAAATTCTTCCAGAGTCTCCTTCCCATGGGTCCAGATGATGAAGATGTCATCGATGTAGCGTAGGTAGAGAAGGGGTGTAAGTGGACGAGAGCTGAGGAAGCGTTGTTCCAGGTCAGCCATGGTCTAACCAGCTTTCTGTCTGTCTTACACTCCATTTACCCAATCCATGTTCTTTAACTTGAGGGCAAGAATATTGTGGGTGACCATATCAAAAGCTTTTCTAAAGCTGGCATTGGGGGCTTTGGGAGGACCAGAAACAACTTATTTGAATAGTCATCATTTGATTAATGAATATGCAAATATGCAAATTAATGTCACTGGTCCTCCAAAAGTTCATGAATGGATTTACTGGTCCCCGTGTCAAAAAGTTTGGGAACCCCTGGGCTAACCTGTTTACCTCCCTAGTGCAGACCTATCCGTTGCTAACAAAGCCCTGATCCGGCTTAGCACCTTGCAAGACTTACCCCTTAACCATCCTTTCAGGCCTCCATTTTGTCCGTCTGGGCAGGCGTGTGAGGTCTGCTGCATGGGCTATAAGGCCTCCAAATGAGACCTTGCTTACGGTACACAGAGCACACAGGGCTGCGTGGGGTTACAGAGAGGAAATGAAGTGGGCCAGAGTGAGTGAGAGAGATCTGGGAAAACAGAGTGAGGTGATCAGGAGAATGGTCTTCCTTGACCAGGCGCAAAGAGCTGGTGACCTCTGAAACTTGCCAGAAAGATTTTAAAAGCAAACAACTTTAAACAAATCCGTGGTGTTCTGGCCCGCCCTGGTAGTTAGGACTGGAATACAGAGCCTTCCCTCTCTAGCGCATCTGTAGGCCGCCAGACCAGGCAGGTAGCGAATGGCAATGATCAGCCGGCAGGAGGTCTGTTGGGAATGTCCAGTCCCCTGGGTAAGAACCTACACCTCCGAAACAGCCACCATGATTGGACCCGGCTGGCAGGCCCTCCAGAAGGGCCAGGAAATGACGGAGCCCTTTCCTCACCCTGTCCGTGTCTCCGGTAACGCCAGGTGCAGGCTGAGATCTGCCTGAGATTGTCCACTGAGATCTGTTTACTTGCCTGGAAGGATCAAGCCCCTTCAGGGCAGGAGCTTTAAAAGGGTCAAAAGGAGAGGAAGGTCCTATGGAGGATGGCTCAGACCGAGTTCGGGTGCCAGCTCTGCCACAGAACCTGTATGACCCTGGGCAAGGGACTTGCATACTCCTGGTGCCTCTGTTCTCCATCTGTAAAATGGAAATCGGAATCTTTCCTTACTCCGCCCTTTTGCCTGTCTTGGCCAGTTAACCTGGAAGCTCTGTAGGGCAGGTACTGCCTCCTGCTGGGTGTGTGCGGTGCCTAGCACATTGGGTCCTGAGCTTAGCTGGAGCCCCTCTAGTGGTTAATGCAATAATAGCGCAGCCAGTGTCATTTTGCTTTAACTGGACTGACTCTGTTTCTCCCCTTGATCTTGCTGTAGGGCCGGCTGATCCTGTCCAACAAGACAGCTCGTACTATTGCATTTTTCTACACTCTGCTGTTGCATTGCCTGGTCTTCCTGGTAAGTGTTTAGGTCTGGAAGAGGAATTAATGGTTGCTTACAACAGCAGGAAAATACCCCATCAAGAACTCGGCTTTCCATTTAAAATCAGGAGACGTACTCTTGCCTCTGCCATGTAACCATCCACCAGTGCGGTGAAAGGCATGTGCGAGCCAGGGGACACGTAGCACAAGGTGATGGGGAGACGGAGGCACTGAGGTGGAAAGTGTTCACCCGGCATCACAGTGTTGACGTGGCAGACCTGGGACTAAAACCCAGGTGTCGCTTGACGCTTTTCCCTGATCTAGATGCTAGGCCACATTGTGTTGGGGGTGCTGCTAAAAACACATGGCTGGCCTGGGTCTGCAGGCTCAGGCTAAAAATTGCACTGTACATGTTCAGGCTCGGACAGGAGCATCTAGTCATTCAACAGGAAGTGCAGAGTATAAGGCCTTGTCTCCACTTGTAGAGCTGGAGATCAATCTTCTGGCGTTCAATTTAGCAAATCTAGTTAAGACCCACTAAATCGAACTCTGGAGGTGCTCTGGTTGGCGCCAGTATTCCTTGCAGTCGCAAAAAGTAAGAGAAGCCGATGGAAGCATTTGCTCCCTTTGGCCTCCCTCTGTGAAGACGTCTTGGCTTAAGGTAAGTTGATTCCAGCTCGGTATTTTACATAGCTAGAGTTGCGTACCTTAAACCGACCCTCCTGGCCTTTGAAAATTCTAATGTGGACCTGGCCTAAGAAATTTAAAAAATAAGAAATGTCCTTGCGACCCAACGTGCCAGTCTACCTTTAGCTCACTGTGATCCCATCTTCCCGCTTTCTCACTATGCCCCTTAATCTCATCACTCTTCAGAAACCAACGGAGAGAGTTCTGCCTGTCCAGGCCTAGCAATTTAGACCATCTTTGCCTTGCATTCTGCAGGATACGGTTCTGCTAGTGATTCCTAAATTCCCCTAGCATCTATACTTTTAGATTTGTCTTTTAGTTTCTAACATTTACCAGTGTAAACACACCCATGACCCACCCTCTGTCTCTCTCTCTCTCTCATAGAATGCTAACAGTTTCATTAGGTCACCTTTTCCAAAGGGAATAATCTTCAACTCCATTGTGGGAAAAGTCCTATGGAACTTGGCAGTGATAAAACACATCTAGGTTTAAAATCCCACAGAATTGTGAAAGTACTATACAGATGAATAGACAATGATCTCTTTTCTGTAGACCTTTTTAGATCAGGGGGGCAATAATTTTTTGCCGGGGGACACTTCAAACATTTTGGATGTGTTCCCAGGCCGCACCGGAAGGGGTGGGGCCTCAGACGGAAGGGACAGGGACAGGATGCTTCTGGGCCTTCCCACACACAGACCATGATTAGTCTGGGGACTGGGGAGCTTCTTTGCCCTCCTTCCCCCGCAATACCCCTAGGCACCCATTCCCCTGGCAGTGAGAGGAGACTTCCCATGCTCCCCCACCCCCAGGCTAATCAGGGCTTGGAGGGGGGGGAGCACTCGAAGTCTCCGCCCACCCTACCAGGAACGTGCGGCACTTCAAAGCACTGCATGCTCCAGGCAGGGCAGAGGAAACTTTGTGCTCCCCCCCGCCCCCAGGCACTGATTGGCATGGCAGGCCAGTTCTGGTCCGTGGAGGCCCTTTTGCCCACCCCTGTTTTAGAACATGCTATAGGGTTGGATAAAGAATTATAGCCTGGCGAGGGAATTCCGTGTGTTGCTTTGAAAATTCTGTCGAAAAGTTACCTGTCTCTAGAAATACCCCATAAAGGTGACCCTGTCTAGTAGCTGAGTTGGTCTTAGCCCTTATGAAAGCCACCCACGCTGTATTCCCCAGTACTAAGACACACTACTGCAGCATCGTTGTATGCTGTGGCATTTTGGACCAAGACAGTGATCAGCTGCTTCATGCACAGGGATCAGCCAACATATGGTATCTTAGAGGTAGCAGTTTAGAATTCTAGTCCTCACTGCATAGCTAGAAAGAAGCGCTAATGACGTGCTTGCTACGGTCTTTTGGATCTTGGATTTTATTTGCCTTTTTTTGTTGCAGCTATGCCCTGATCCAGTGTTTTTTTTTTTCCTCCCCTTCCCCCCATCCCCCAGTATCTTCTGGCTGATCTGTATTTCCAATGGTGGAAGCTGCTAATTGTAGATTTTCCTTTCCCAGTCAATAAGGCCCTAATGGTGTGATCAGATTCAAACAGGAATCTCTGTTGACTTTAATGGGGCTCTGCATAGGCGTAGACAGCCTCCTGTGTGGCTGGATGAGGATGTATTTTCCAGTATGATCCAGTGGATTTGGATGGCTGCCTATTCAAGCCAGAAAGATAAAGAAAGGCTCAACTGGGAAGTTTCCTTGTGCTCAGGGCTGTGTTCGCAGCTGGGTTCCCCTCCACCCCACCCTTTGTGAATTTCAATTACCCCTAATTTGGAAGCCTGCTGAATCGTATTTCTGGAATTACAGTATTTCCTCAGTGGCCGGATAATGCTGCTAAAAGTTGCATGGGAGTTATTAACAACAGATGCCCAGGTCTCCAGCTTGTATTTGCAGTGGGCATTGTGCTTTTCAATCTATCCTGTTCTAAAGGCTTATTTACAGAATTTTCCTCCCCTGCTATTGTGCAGCATTTCTGGGGGGGGGGGGGGGGTGTTATCTGTCACGGCAGGGAAAAACTCATCAATAATTAAATGAGACAAGATGAAAGACAAACGAATAGCACAAATATTTCTATCCAGATCTTGTTGGAATAAAATTGGCCTGCAGGCATCTTGTGAGGAAGAGAGCACAGAAAATAAAAAGTTATGCATCAAGTTTAAAATGTAATCTAAAAATATTAGGCATAAGAATGGCTTGGATGGGGTAATCTCAACATGTCTCATCAGTACAAAACCAGAGCTTCAAAGCCCAAACACCCATAGCCTTTGAATCAGGCACCAACTGCGTTTACTTGCCAATGGACTGGTCAATTCTGTCTTACCCACTTCTACCATTTGAGAACGGTCTTTCCCCTTCATCTAGAAACAGAATCCTTCATCTCCCTCCATCTGGCTTCCTTTCCACCAGTCTTTTCTTCCTTCTCCCTTTTATGAATTTCAATTATCTCTATTGCGGGGGCCTGCTGAATGGGATATGCAGAATTAGGGTATTTGCCCGGTGACAGGATAATACCTTCTTACAAGTCACAAAGGCATTTGCGCATCAGCTTTGGCAGCAGATGTGAGGTGCATTTGTAGCCCCATTGTGCTTGTCGGCAAAGTCAGTTGTAAAGTTTTATTCAGATCATTTCTCTGTCCCAATCTGCAGAATCTTAATATTTAAATACATTCTGTGTGTCCCATCGGAGATGGTCAGCAGACCAGAGGGTAGCATGCTATAGCTCTGCTCTTCATTAATGGAAGCAAAAGGCGTGAAGGTCTTGATTCAGCCTCTTTGCCACCAGGCGACACATGTCAGGAGATAGCATTTAGACCAGTGTTTCTTAAACTTTTTAAGACCGAGGAACACGAAGCAATAATTTTTTTTTATGCAGAACACCAAGGATTTTTTTGTTGAGCCAAAAAAAAAAAAAAAAAAAGGTTGGGGGGGAGTTGTTGAACAGAACAAAAAAAAAAGGTCACCTGCTCCTTTAAGGACGGGCATTTTGAACTCTGTTCTCCACAGCACACCTCCAACTACAGTTTTAGAAACACTGTTGACACTGTTTAAGAAACACTGATTTAGACTGATAGCTGATTTTCAGAGGTACTGAGCAATGTTCCCTCTAATATTTTCCACCCGTGTGCAAAATAAATTTTTTTACGTGCACCTAGGCATGTGCAAATGTGCATCCCGAGTAGAAACAAAACCTAGCTGTAGGCACTCCGTTAATCAGCTGGGCAGCACTGGAATCTCTCCTGAGTGTCTGTATGAACACCCAGCTTCCAGGGAACACTGGTACTGAGAAAACTAAGCTCCTGTTGGCTTCAGTTAGATTTGTGCATCTGAAAATCAGGTCTCTGGAGAGGGCTGCCATTTGTATGTTAGGGTATGTCTACACTTGCACCCTCTTTCGAGAGAGGGATGCAAATGAAGACATTCAAAATTGCAAATGAAGCCGGTATTTAAATACCCTGTGCTTCATTTGCATATTTGCGTTATGGCACTATTTCGAAATACCCTTACTTCTGCTGAAGCATTTAAAGGAGGGCAGCAGTATCAGCAAGGAATCAAACCCTTCCTATTGGCCCAAGAAGGCATTGTTCTGGCTTGAGCACTGCTCTTTCACAGCTTACTGGCTGGTTCAGTGAAAAGCACTGCACATGCTTCTGTGACAGTAGAGTGAAACCTACTTTTCATTCGTGGGCTTCAGAACGCTTTACAAGGCCAGGCAAGGTACAGCATTCCAGTTCTACAGGTTAGGGACAATGAGGCGCAGTGAGGAACAATTACTACCCCTGGTCTCAAAGCACGTTTGTGGCAGAGCCAGAATTAGAGTCTGGGACCCCTGACTCCCAACTAGTTTCTGACTTACTGGACCATGCTGTGTCTGTGTTGTTAATTAATTTCACATGGTATTAATAGTCCTGGACACCCCTGTTACCTCTTCTCCTAACTCCCCAGCTAGTCTCCATTCATGGATTGCAGCCCTTCCCGTTCCTGTAGCCCTATTTCCTCCCCTTTGAAGTTGCTCTGTTTGCAGAGGCCTGGTGTACATTGCAGATTGAAAATTACAGAATGCAAAACTAATCCCGGTTTGGTGGACAAATGTCCTAAAATTCAAGGGAGGGGAAATTGAATCTTCTGGTTCCATTTTATTTTCCAAAAATTAACACAACTAATATGTAATAATGTGATATATTTAAAGTTCTTAGTAGTGGTAATTAACAGCTGTGTTCCTACCACCCACCTCTTCCTTAATGTGCTTTTTAATCACGTATTTTAAAAGTTCATATTCTGGACTATGTGGAAATCAACCCATTTGAAGATACATGGCTTACGGCTACGAACAACTAAGACACACATGTGCATTCCAAAGCATGCACTTGCTATTCTACCCAGTCCGCTACTGAGTGTGTTTGTTTGACTGGGGGAGACAGTTAATTCTTTAAGGCTGTACGAACATTTCTCTAGCAGAAGTGGAAGAATGAGGCCCTGTGGTTATGGAAAGCAATATAGCATCCCAGAGAGGCTTGAAAGTCAGCTTGGTGGCTTATGCTCTGAGGAGTGGGAAGCTGCACGAATGTACTAAGCAGAAAGTAAATAAAAGGGTGGGGGGGGGGGCTCCCATTGCAATGGGAAAGAGTTAACAGTGTTTCTTATTTCCCAGGTACTCTACAAAACTGCTTGGAGTGAGAGTATGGGAAGGGACTGCGCTGCTTACTGTGCTAAGAAGTACGTATGAAAAGAGGAGGATTTGGTGCAACCCAGATTTCCAGTTACTGTCTTGAGAAAAGAAACAACTTTGATTTAACCAGAGGAACATTTGGGCTTGCAGTCACTTTTGAAACACATGGTTGTATTACAGTGCAGTTGTGTTCTGAACAGCACCTTATTTCAGCAGCCTTAGCTACTGTCTTTAGTACCGGAAGGAAAGGTTGACTGCGTTGGGCCCAATAGCCCTGCGAAGGCAAAAACTGGTCAGACAGAGTGAGCTGAATTTTGTTTCTTCTTGGGCATCAGCAATTTGTTTATTAGGTTCTAATCATGACACCTTTGTCAGCAATAGCTAATGGGATTTTAGAAATGGTTTAATTTGGCGAGGAGGATGTTTTGCTGGTGAAGATGCACAGGAATAAAATGACCCTGGTTCAGCTTTCTGGAAGAACTGTTTTACTCCTTAGAATTTCATACCTTTAAAACAACAAACATAGAAGCCCACAGAGCCATTTTCACACAGAGCAGAATAATGTGTTGAGTCTGCTTTGAAATTAGCTGCCCAATGACAAATATACAAGAAAGTGATAAATTTGGAGAGGAGTGTTTTCAGTAGCTGAGGGCCTGTTCCTATAACATGCGTGTGCCCAGGTAATTAATTCTCTCATGTAAGTAAGGATGCAATAAAGCTGGATGAAGATTTTTAGCTAAAACTTTTCACTGAGGCTGTTCTGCAAAAACTTCTTGTGCAATAGAGCATCCACACTGCAAAAGCACATCTGAAAAGCGATGCAATTTTGTCCAAGAGAGCATCCAGACTGCATGGGCGCTCTCTCAAAAGAAAGCGCCGATTGCTATTCATAGAATGGCCACCAGGGCACCTGTGCTTTTTCCTCTTTCTGTTTTTGTGCAAAAAAACCTATTGCCTGTCCACACACACCTTTTTGCGCAAGAGCTCTTGTGCAAAAAGGAGTTATTCCTCACAGAAAGAGGTATACCCATACTGCAAAAAGCCCTCTGTTCTGTCAATTCACTGTAAATTTTCTTGTGCAAAAATGCGCTTAAGGTGTGGATGCTCCACGGGTTTTTGCGCAAAAACCCTGTAGTGTAGACATAGCCAGAGAAATGTAGATTCAGATTAATTACAAGGTTGAGAAATTGTGTCTGATGCACCAAATGATTCTGGTTAAAAATCCCCCCAAAATACAAATATGCCATTTTGAAACGACTTTTTCAAGTCATTTTTAAAGTATTCTTTTAAAACTAACCAAAATTGTTTGGAATTGAAATTTATATTTTAACCTGAAGTAAGTTTTTTTCCACTATTCAGTTTGCCAAAAATGTTTGTTCTGCCCAGAATGGGTGTTCCCTCCCCTTCTCCCCCCCGAATGGCTAGGGCTTTGGCACAGCTCCAGTGTGAGTTAAGACTTCGGGATCAGGTCCCATGATTTGTTTTCAGCTGCTCTAACTCACAGGATGTTCCTGGGCATGTAAAAGAGGCTGTAGTCCTCTCTTGAGTATGACAGCTGGTGTCTGATTTCAGTGTGTCTTGCAACTTGCTACGGACTTTGTGCTGATTCATTATTTAACTTGTTTGTTTCAGGTATGCTGATCATTTGCACAAGTTCCATGAGAATGGAGACAATGGTGACATGTGGCAGTGAAGGCTGAATTTGAGGCTTTTCACCACCCCAAGGGGAATGTTAATTGGTCACACGTGTTCCACTTTCCTTGTCCCTGCCGTGACCATTGTGCACAGGGCTGTGCCCAGCAGCTTGACTTGAACCTTTTAAAAATTACCTTTGTGCTTTGTAAGGTTGAGAAGCGGTGTTCCCTTCCCCCCATTCCGACACTTGTAGGTTAGAAGCTTCAATAATGAATCGTAATTTTGCAAAATGTAAGTACAAGGAAGCAGGTTCCAGCTGGACTCTAGGACTTCCGTGTGTTCCCTTGGGTGATGGTGTCTGAAGCTTTAAGAATCATTAGAGTAAATACTGTAGTTGGGAAGAATCCACCCTCCTTTCATTTAGATTTGCTTTATAAAACTGTAGGAGGAAGAGATCTGTTCCATTGAAAGCCAACATCTTCATATAGGTTTCGAGGGCTGGGGAAGAGATTGGAATCCTGACCATCACCTCATAACGTCTGTGAAGTCCAACCCATGAGCCTGGCTACCCATGAAATGGGGAAAACTGACCACTTGTAGTGGACTTTACAGTAATTTAAACAGCCTCATATTAAAGAAATGCGTTCATTCTCCAGCAAATTCTTAAGTGATCAAAGACTCCAAATTTTACTAGACGTGGAAATGGCTGGATGTAAGACCCTGCAATAAATTGGCTTTCCTTTGGTGAGGTCAGTCATCCAGAGACAGGAAGTTACTGTTGCGGTTGCTGTCCTGCTGTATTTCTTATTGAATTAAGATCTCGTTCAGCTCTGTATTTAATCTCATGCGCATTTCTTGTGGCCTTTGAGCTCGCTGTCAAGTAAAAGCAGACAGGTTTTTTGTAGGCATTGTTGAACTGGAGACTGACTTACCCGTGAAATGGGACTTGATAGTTGGGATTGGAATTGGCTGAGGGAAGTGGTGCTAATGAGCCAGGAGCTCATTGGAAAGGTAGTGGGCACTCCTCGGAAAATCAAAATGCTTCTGCTGCACATTAGTTGCTTTGCTGCAAAGGATGTATTAGCACAATACAAGATGTCTGATGGACAAAGCTGCTTGCATTGCAGCCTAGCTGGTTACTGTCTGACCCTTCTTGGCTGCTCTTCTGCTTGAATAAGTTAATTGTTGACAGTGGGTTATTTTAGAGATATAAAATATATGAAAAGCTGATTTATATAGAGCTTGTAAGTTTCCTGCAAGGTTCTGCACACCTTCTGCTTCCATTGACCACAATTATCATTGAAAGTGCTCGGTACCATGCCAAATCAGGCCTTTACTCTATACATAATAGCATGGTCCATTCATGCTCAGTTAAAATCCCCATTCTAGGCCAGAAGAATGTTGCCTCGTGGTTAATGCTGCCTAGCAGATATCCACATGCATGTGTTAGTAAGTGTGGGTCTATAAATAGAATATGTAGTCAATGATAAAACTTCCCATATGCCATGAGCACTGAAGATCTATTTATAGTTGCTCAGCCTGTAGAAAACAGTAAAATATTAATTGCAAGGAAGATAATAGGCTGGGGCCAATCAGCACCTGTCTACACAGAGAGCTTCAAGAAGAGTGGGGGCTTGTTTAGAAAAGAGAGATGTCTGTAGTGGATGTGATTGCATTGTTACAAATCTCTCATTGAGGGAGAAGTGGGATGCGCACCAGTAAGTTACCAGTGTTAATCCTGTTTTTACGTTGCAGCGAATATACTGGGGATTCATGCTCATGCAACTATATTGAGAGGGCTACAGCATCATAAAAAGAGACAGGGCCTAAAGTACTGGTGTGCTTGTTAAAATGAACGGGACTCTCGCAACTCCACATGCTGGTTTTTTTCCTTGTGAAGCAGCAGGGCTGTCTGAACTGCAGCATTTTGTTTGCTGTCTCCCAGTTTCCTCTCTTCGAATAACTCAGTGAAAAGTGTTTCTTCTCAGAGATCGGGATCAAAACACAGCCCATTTTCCATAGATTTGTATCCAGCTTAGTCCTGTGCTGCTGCTTCAAAGCAATGTTTAGCCACATTTTTAAGAGGAAGGCAACCTTATCTGGAAGGACTTCGGATTTCTAGAGATGATGCACGCTCTCTCTCAGGGCCTGAGTAGGTGTGGTGCGGAGCCCCTTCCAGATCTCATTGATTTCCGAGGCAGCGTACGGGGCCCAGCACTTATCCAAGTGGACCTGTAAAGCAGACAAGGGTTTTCTAGGGCCAGAGAAAGTTCGGGGTGCTTTTCATATCCAAAAAAGGTAATGATCTTTATTTACAGAATGAATAGGTGTTTTGCTGTACTTGCTAAAAAGAGCAATCTTTGTAGGACTAGGATATTTGCTATGTTAGGCTAGTTTCTTTTAGGTTTCATGGGGAAAGTCAAACTTACTTTATTCAGAAGCTATACTGAGTGGATTAGAATTGCAAAACATGCTTAAAATTTGGCACATTTAATTTTCCGTAAATGGTTGAAAATAGATATTGTTGAGCTATGCAAGTCATGATCAAATAAACGTAGATATGCATCAAGACCGATTTATCTTTGTGGTTCTGTTTTTTTAAAACCCAAGACGCATCCCCTGTTCAGTTTCCAGCTCTAGGAGACCAGCCTTTGCAGCTAGTTTTAGAAATCCATCTGACACCTAAAGAAACCATTTGAGGTCTTACACAGTCAGAAGGAGCAGCACCACCGGCCTTGATCCCTGCTGTGTGAAGACCAGGGCCAGCTGCAGTTGAGATGAAACATTCTTGTCTGGATATAGACAGGAGGGAGAAAATACACTATGATGGACAGGAGGTAGGGTCATTGCTGAATATCCTCACATGAATAGGCTCTGCCTCTCACAAGATTAGAGCCTAATAATAGAGATGTAGCCGTGTTAGTCTGGTCGGGCTGCCCTCAAACCAGCTAGGCATGCAGTCCAAGCGCTAACAATATGGCCGGTTTCAGATGGAATTGTTTGCGCTCAGTTCTCTTCCTAGTGTGCCCTGCAGGCTGTTTTGGTCACCTCCCCATACAAACACCCCCTTACAGCCAGTGGAGTTGAAAAGGGTGATGTTTGATGAGATGATTGTGCGATTAGAATTTGACTTCTGATCATCAGCTTTCAAAGCTGCTTTTTTTCCCTTCTGTGGTTTTGTCTGGACAGCAGAAAAATAAAACAATTCTCTCAGCGTCTACAGCATCTCAAAGGAAACCGGAGGCAGATGGTCCCATGGCTGGCTTTCTTCATGCCCTCTCTACATGTGCCATGCCTTGTAAGCCAAACAACTGAGTTGGGAGCTGTAAACTGGTTCCTGCCCAGCAGCAGTTCACAGTTGCTGCTGAGACAAGTGACGGGTTCTACAGGGGGCAGTAATTCTATTTTGCTGGTGTAAACTCAGCCACTCCATTTTCATGTTGGAATTTACAGAATCCAAAATGTTTCTACTCTTTTTTTTCCCTACCCTTTTCTCTTCATCACCACCCCTCCGTACGAAAAGCAACAAGCCCTTCTAAGCAACCAGGGAGAGGCACTTATTTGCCAACCACTGTTAACATCTCTTCCATCAGCCTTAAAACACACCTAACAGCTACAGCCCACTCCTGTCCCATTGTAGGTTGGGTGTTGTATTGTCCTGATTTTCCCCATCTGCTCCTCTTTCCCCTGCTCCCGTGATCATGCAAGGCCAAAGACAGGAAGCGTGTGCCCATGTTAGTAGCCTCTTGGGAAGGCTGTTTCTACAGAAGTCTCCCTATCCACCTGCTTGCCAGCATCTTGGTCGCTCTCTTCCAGGCAGACAGTAGAGAAGGGGTAATTGCAGCAGCTAGTGCTGAGAGGGAGGCTTACAAAGAATCAAAAAAAAGCTCTTCCTCCATTTGGTAATTTCCCATCACATTTACTCTAGTGGCTTAAACATGTAACATGGTTTCAAGGCTCCTGACCTTGCTTGGGGCCGTTTCGGTAGAACAGAGTGGAGAGCTGCCAGGAGGGAGCTGGAAGTAGCGCGTCTCCTTTCTGAGAGGCGTGCAACAAAGGGGATCTTGCAACAGACTCGATGTCTAACAAATCCGTGACGTCAATCAGCACTGCCAAACTAGCCAAACGTAGTTAATTCTCAAGGGCACCGGTAGCCTCAATCCAGCAGGACTCTGAGGCCCTGCCTGCAGGTTTATGCCAGAGCCCCAGGCAAGGTTTTGGTGAGTGACAGGTGCCCCTGGGTTTCACAGCTTCTCAATGGCTGGTGTCACAAGGAGAAATGCTGGGAGAGCCCCCCGTGGAAGGATGGTCAGAGAATTAATTATATGCAGCTCGTGAGGTCACTGCTTGAGGCCTTACTCCAATGGAAAGGAGACTAGAGTTGATTTACTTGCTTAGCAAGATGGATGCCATTGCATAACAGCAGAGAGACAAACTATCTGTATAGTTGTCTCACCAAATTATATTTCACGTGGCAGGAGTGGCCAGGCAGGGAGAGCTTGGTTCTGCCTCCAGAGATCCCCCCTTCGTGTCTGCCAGCCTCCCAGTCCATCGGAGGGCTGAGGAAAGCTCGGTGGATTCCTCCAAGGATTCAGCAAGCCTGTGGCACTCTGAATGGACCTGTCCTATATCTTAGCAGCTCCAAGGTTGGGACTGCGTCAACAAAGTAGCAGGGAACAGCTAGATCTGTGACTGTCTTAATACTCATTATTTGTACTGTTGCAGCACCTAGGCGCTATGGGGCAGAACCCAATGGGGCACACTAGCAGAGCAGCGAAACACTCTCTGCCCCGAACACAAACCCTCCCATCAAACCCATGATGCATGCAAACTTGTCGGCTGCTCACCAAAAGTCCATTTTGGTTCAGCCAAGGTTCTACTGGGCTTCTAAGCCTAACATGAGCGTGGACCCCGGGGCAGGACTACATTTCCCTCCACGCTGCATACAGCCAGGTAAAGATGTGAAGGACTAGGGAGGTTTCGTGCAGAGGCTGACTGTCTTTTTCTCCAGCAAAGGACAGCCACAAGGAAACTGGGAAATCCCAGCTCAATGTACCTATTCTGTTGGTTTCTGGGTCTTACGCTGCAGGCTTCACCCCTTAGGACACACGTTTGCAATGCAAGAGAGAGTTGGAGGGGAAATCACAAGGTTTGGGCTCACTGCCAGGTAATAATACCTAGCTCTTACCTAGCCCCTTTCATCCATGGATCTTAGCACTTTTTACAAAGGTACTCCGAATCATGATCCCCATTTAACTGAAGAGGAAGCTGACCCACAAAGGCAAAGGGATTAGGCCATGGGCATCCAGCAGGCCAGTGACAGAGCAAGGAATAAAGCCCGGGTCTCCTGAGACCCAGTTCAGCGTTCTATCCACTAGGCAACATTGTCAAAATAAAATAGTGAGCCTGGTTACCCCGAGCACAGTATGGCAGGTGAGCAAGCTGAGGGTGGGGGAAACGTGAGTCTTCGTCACTTTCCAGTCCTGTTCCATCAGCTGCTCTGCTATCATTGTTCTTGCCCTGAGTCAGATTTTCTGGGAACAATCAAGTGACCAGAGTTTCAGTTCTCATTTAGAGTAAAACTGAAGGGAGTCAAGTCCCAATCAGATTGCACTTGGCTTGTCCCAGCCTCCGGCCTGAGAGAGTCACGGCCCTGCAGTGACGTGCGGCACGGCCCTGCAGTGATGTTACCCACGGGCAGACGTGTGAGGCAACAAATGCATCACTCAGCAGCCGAGGCTTCTAGAAGCAGCTCACGTACTGGGCTGAGTGAGAGCACAGAAGTGGTGGCCGGAGTCCGGCCCTCATCTCCGTCCCAGCCGCAAGCACAGTCCACCTTGGCAGCTCAGATGCACACATCCCTCTCCGTCCTCCCTGCTGGAGACAGGCAGCCAGATCAGGCTTCTCTGGGCAGTATACCCTCCGTGTCTCCAGCTTTCACATCCTTTCTTCTTCGCTTTTACCCCCGACGGTTTGTTATCCTTAACCAATCACAGGACAGAGCCCAAAGCAGGATGGCGGGAAGGTCAACGCCCAGAAACCAGTGAGAGACCATTTCCCTACTCACACGCAAAGCGGGTGTGACTCTGCATGTGTCCAGCTTCAACTACAGGTTGTGAGTTTCCATTTGTCAGCCTCACTCACCAGGGGAGCTTGGACCACTTCAAACAGTTGGTGAAGCCTCGCAACAACCTGGTGAACTATTAGCCCCATTTTACAGCTAGAGAAACTAAGGCACAGGGGCATAAATGACTACCCCAAGACCACACAGTAAATCACCCTCATGAAAAACATGTGCAGTGTATGTATTTCTCTTGGGCTCTTCTTCAAGAGTTCTTACAGGAGCCCATAAAAATTACCTACCTACGTTACTACTCGCCACAGACACTCATATCTTTATAATCCACTTCTCTTCCCCCTTGCTCTCTTTGAAATCATACCCTATTACTAAACCCACAGCTTAAACTTCAGCTGCTCATGATAACAATAAGCTACGAATAAAAAGAAAAATTGGGCTCCTTCTGTTGTTTGTGTTTGGATGAGCAAGCACTTCATTTCCCAATTATGGTGAAAGGAGAACTAAGAGGTAGTCCTGGTGCTACAGGACTATTCGTTGTTTTTTCTATTACAGACCAACACGGCTACCCCTCCGAAAGTTACTCCTAACAGGTTTTTATCTCATGCCACTCAAAACCAAGATTTTAGGGGGTTTTTTTAATCCAGCTCCTCTAATCTATTCCTCTTCCCAGGCTGGATAGTTCTCTAGAGCATCTTCTGGAGCGTCACATATCATCATCACCTCTGATCCATCAACTGATCCATCAACTCTGGCACATGTAGGGTTGCCAGGTGTCCGGTTTTGACCCAGACAGTCTGTATTTGAGCTTTCTGTCCAGGAAACAAATTGAGAAAATACCGGACATATAAATGGACTTTAAAGACTAACAAGATAGTTTATTAGATGATGAGCTTTCCTGGGCCAGACCCACTTCCTCAGATCAAATAGTGGAAGAAAAGGGTTTCTGCAGCAATTTGCTCTTACTCAGCATTTTAAATGTAATTATGGCAAGCCATCTTAATCAGTATTGCCACGCTTTCAGGAAAATAAAGGAAAACCCCCACTTTTTATATCCATTAAACTTGTGTCTCTTTCCTCCAGCCACAAGGATCCAGGCAAGGGGATCTGAGCGTCTTGTTTCTGGATCTCAAAATTCGACCAGGGTTGCCTGGATGGCTGCTAGGACAGTTCAGATCTGAGACCTAAGTCAGTTTCGGACTGACCTCTGGCAGAAGTCTCTAAAAATCACTGCCAGGAGATGGCAGAAAGGAGACTATGGGAGGATAGGATAGAGGTCTATAAAATCATGACTGGTGTGGAAAAAGTGAATAAGGAAAAGTTATTTACTTATTCCCACATTATAAGAACTAGGGGTCATCATATGAAATACACAGCAAGTTTAAAACAAGCAACAGGAAGTTTTTCTTCACTCAGTGCACAGTCAACCTGTAGAACTCCTTGCCAGAGGATGTGGTGAATACCAAGACTTTAACAGGGTTCAAAAAAGAGCTAGATTGATTGATGAAAGTTAGGTCTATCGCTGGCTATTAGCCAGGATGGGAAGGAATAGTGTCCCTAGCCTGTTTGTCTGGAAATGGATGACAAGAGAGGGATCATGTGAGGATTACCTGTTGTATTCCCATCCTCTGGGGAATCCTGTATTGGCCACTGTCAGCAGACAGGACAGTGGGCTAAATGGACCTTTGATCTGATCCAGTATGGCCCTTCTTATGTTTTTATGACCAGTCTCAGTGAAATGAGCCAGTGCTTTCAGTCCAATTCCTAAATGGGCAAGAGTTCATGGCCAGTACTAGGTGCCCTTGTTACTAGAGGTGGTCCTTCCAGATCCAGGCAGGATAGAGAATTAGAGTACTTTTTGCTCTGTGTTTTCTGGGGCAAGCGGACTGTCTTCCACTGAGATTGTCCAGGACTCATCTGGCAAAAGCCTTACATTTCATTATTAAAATCCCTTTTACAAATGAAACTGGCTCTACTCTCTGATTACAGGAAGAACCCTTTTAAAAGAAATGCAGAGCGAAGGTTATTGTAATAGACACAATGCAAAGTGCAGCATGAGCCATCATCATTGGAGCTGAGCAGGCCGGGAGGCAAGTTTGGCTATAGCAGCATGAGTTCAAAGAGCTAGGATGATGGCATATTCCCCAGGAAAAATTCAGACACAACCTAGTGGTTGCAGACTCCCGAGGGATTTGCAGATTTAGTGCAGCGAGGAACAGTAGAAAGATATGGTAATGTTCCTATTTAGTGGCTGTGAGATGCAAACAGACCGTATCACAATAGAGATGATGAGAGCAGTGCTATTTAAAAAAAAAATCACAAAAACTGTGTCTAGAAAACAACCCAAAAAGCACCTCTCATTGTTTGGTTCTTGATCTAAATGAGTTTCCAAGCTAGAGTCATGCAAATCCACAGAGGCCAAGGAGAACAATTTTTCTCCCTTTTCCTTGTAACACGCTTTTAGATACTTGAAAACTGGTATCATGTCCCCTCTTTCTTCTCTTTTCTAAACTAAACAAGCCCAGTTTTTTCAGTCTTCCCTAGAGGTCATGTTTTCTAGACCTTTAATCATTTTTGTTGCTCTTCTCTGGACCGTCTCCAATTTCTTCACATCTTTCTTGAAATGTGGTGCCCAGAACTGGACATAATATTCCAACTGAGGCCTAATCAGTACAAAGTAGAGCACAAGAATGACTTCTCATGTCTTGCTCACAACACTCCTGTTAATGCAGCCCAGAATCATGTTTGCTTTTTTTGCAACAGTGTCACACTGTTCTCATATTTAGCTTGCGGTCCACTATGACCCCCTAGATCCGTTTCTGCAGTGCTCCTTCCTAGACAATCACTTCCCATTCTGTATGTGTGAAACGGATAGTTCCTTCCAATGTGGAGTACTTTGCATTTGTCCTTATTAAACTTCACCCTATTCTCCTCAGACCATTTCTCCTGTTTGTCCAGATCATTTTGAATTATGACCCTGTCCTCCGAAGCACTTGAGCCACCCCGCCCCACCCCTGACCTGGTACCTTCTGCAAACTTACACATACTCTTTATGCCAATATCGAAATAGTTGATGAAGATATTGAACAAAACTGATCCCAAACCAGACCCCACTTGTTATGCCCTTCCAGAATGACTGTGAACCATTAATTACTCTCTGAGAACAGTTATCCAGCCAGTTATACACCCACCTTATAGTAGCCCCATGTAGGTTGTATTTCCCTAGTTTAGCGGTTCTCAAACTTTTTGGGCTCCAGAGCCCTTTACATGTGTAAAAATTTATGTGTAGCCCCAGCGGTCCACTGATTGTATGTGTTGTACCTATTGATGTTTCCAGTTTGTCAACCTCACGGAGCCCCTGGAGATGTCTCGCGGAGTCCTGAGGGTCTGCGGAGCACAGTTTGAGAAACACTGCCCTAGTTTATTAATGATGCCATGCGAGACTGTATCAAATGCTTTACTAAAGTCGAGGTATACCATGTCCACCACTTCTCCCTTATCCACAAGACTCGTTACCCTATCAAAGAAAACTATCAGATTGATTTGGCACAATTTATTCTTTACAAATCCATGCTGGCTGCTACCTATCACCTCATCTTCCAGATGTTTGCAGATTAATTCCTTAATTACTTGCTCCATTATCTTCCCTGGCACAGAAGTTAAACTGACTGGTCTGTATTTTCCTGGGTAGTTCTTTTTATAGATGGGCACTAGATTTGCTCTTTTCTAGTCTCCTGCAATCTCTCCCAACTTCCATGACTTTTGAAAGATAATAGCTAAAGGCTCAGATACCTCCTCTATCAGCTCCTTGAGTATTCTAAGATGCATTTCATCAGGCCCTGGTGACTTGAAGACATCTCACTTTTCTAAGTAATTTTTATCTTGTTCTTTTTTTATTGTAACTTCTAAACCAACCCAGTTTCTACCAGCATTCACTGTGTTATGCATCCTGTCACCATCCATCTTCTTGGTGAAAACCAAAACAAAGAGGTCATTAAGCACCTCTGCCATTGCCAAGTTTCCTTTTATTGTTTCTCTCTCTCCACTGAGCAAAGGGCCTACCCTGTCCTTGGTCTTCCTCTTGCTTCTAATATATCTGTAGAATGTTTTCTTGTTTCCTTTTATGTCTCTAGCTAGTTTGAACTCGTTTTGTGCCTTTGCCTTTTTAATCTTGCTCCTGCATACTCGCATTATTTGCTTATATTCATCCTTTCTAATTTTACCTAGTTTCCACTTTTTATATGACTCCTTTTTGATTTTTAGATCATGTAAGATCTCCTGGGTAAGCCAAGGTGGTCTCTTCCTATACTTTCTATTTGCAGGTATCTCCTTTATATCTGCGTGTATCTGCAGTTATGGATGCACATATCCGGGGTCCATTTTTGTGGTTACAGATGCAGATGTGAATACAAAATGTTGTGTCCATCCTGGGGTCCATCCATAGCCACTAGAAGGCAGCTGTGTTTTCAACGTACGGTAAATGGGTGGGAGAGATCAATAGGATTTGAATACAGCTGAATGAAACTAGCACACTGCATTAAACACAGCCTGTCACAGTGACTCCCATATTGACAATGTACCAGGAAAGGCGCCTCAGAAACATCAATATAGGCACAGCCAATGCCAGGAGACATGTACTCATCCTTCCATTTCAGTCTAGGATCAGGGTATGTTTAGTAAACTAGGAAACACGCCAGATCAACAGGCTGGCCAAGGAAAATAGCAATGACTCAAGTCCTAGAGGAGCTAGAGACATGATTTTGGAACTTGTTGGGGTTTACAGGGATGGGGACTCAAGTAGCAATGGCAAGCAGATGGGTCTAAATGCAGGATGAATTTTGTGACTTTTTACCAAGGAAACGGCACCTGGCATTTTGGAGAGGGTCTCTGTCTTTTTTCCCCTTCTATTCATAGCTACAAATGGGCACAAGTTAAAGTGAACACTGTTCTCAAGACAACAGTTAAATAGCAACAATCAAAATGAGGACTGTGAATAGGTAACCGGTTAATCGGGTGATGCTTACCAGGTAATGGTTAATCAGTGCCCAGGGGCAGCCCCACCAGGCCCCCACATGGGCTGCTGGCTCCCAGCCCACGTGGGCCGGTAGCTGGCAGTTCTGGGTGGGGCTGGGAGCCAGCAGCCCCACTGGCTGGAGTGGTTCTTGACCTGGGATCCCACTTACTCAGTTAACTGGCTAACTGATTAAATGGGATTTTACATCCTTAATCAAAACCCGTGTGGCATTCTGCAGGCCTCCTGATTGTTAGCTGCCAAGAAACAAAAGGTATAACATAGTCCACCAAACTTGTCCCTTTTAAAGTTTTTCTCAGACACAAATAATAAAGCAGTACACCTAGACCAGGGGTGGGCAATAATAATTTCACAAATTTCTGAAGTGGCCCCAAGCTGCCCCAGAAGGGGCGGGACCTCTGCCAAAAGAGGCGGGACCTCTTCCAGAAGAGGCGGGGCCAGAACACTTCCCATGCTACTCTTCCCACAGACCCAAATTGACCTGGGGGTGGGGGAGTACGCAAAGTCTTTCCCCCACCAGAGAGAACTGTCAGCTGTTTTGAACAGCTGGTGGTTCACTTTAGGCACCGTGCACCCCTGGAGGTGGGGGAGAAGACTTTATGTGCGCCCTGCCACCAGTTCTCATTGTCCTGGGAGCGGCAGGGCAGCTGTGAGCTGGATCAACTGGCTTGATGGGCCAAATGTGGCCCACGGAGACTCTTTTGCTCACTCCTGACCTAGACCATTCATGGATACAGGACCCCATTGTGTTCTGCTGTTTATTTTTGTACTCTGGTTTTGAGCTTATTGAAGGACCTGATGGATTCTCCATCACTCAGTCTTTAAATCAAGACTGGATATCTTCCCTGAAGTGTAGCTCAACCGGAAATTATGGGTTTGATGCAGGAAGTTCTATGGCTGGAATTACACGGGATGTCAGAGCAAATGATGGTAACATCCTCAGGATCTATGAGTTCTCATTTTTTTTCCATTTCTTCTTAAATGGATGGAGCAGTTAACTCTGGGAACCTATGCTTTATAGCAAAGTTGGTTTTAAATTGACTTCACAATTTGAATGCAAGGGACACAAATTGCCAAACGATATTTTCAATTGCCTCCCCTCCCCATCCCCAACACACACACATGGTTGCTCCAGTCCAAGTCACTAGCCCTGTACTTTCCTATATTCAAGTCCTTTATTCTGTCCTCCTCAAGACCAAACACGCTGCTGCTGTTTAAGCACAACTCCTGTAAACTCTAACAAATCGTCTCTAAAACAGTTGCTTTAATTCTATAGAACTACAAGAGAGTTTTTAGTTAAAACTCTAGGCTCTGTGATAGTGATTATCACCCTGGATATACCCCCAAAAAAGCTACAGAGTGATTCAGAACTGAGGAGCCATTTTATATAATCTAATGCTATGCACCTTTTGTAGTGATTGGAGGAACTGTGCATTTCCAGTTAGTGGCTGCTTGATGGATAGTATGTATGTTTCTAGGTGACTGTATCAGAAAGAACTCTATAGAGAAGGGATGGTCTTGCAGTTAATGCACTGGGCTGGGAATCTGATGAGATACATTTAATTCCAGGCTCCACACTCTGTGTGTGTGTGTGTGTGTGTGTGTGTGTGTGTGTGTGTGTGTGTGTGTGTGTGTGTGTGTGTGTGTGTGTGTGTGTGTGTGTGTGTGTGTGTGAGAGAACAAGTCACAATCTTCCTATGCTTTCGCCCCCCCCCCCCCTCCACAAAATGGAAATATTAATGCTTCTTTTATCTGTTTACGCTGTCTGCTCTTCAGGACAGCAACTGTCTTACTAGGTGTATGTACAGAGCTCCTAATCTCCCCTCCAAAATCCACCTGCTACCTCCTTTATCAGTCACTGGGCACCTCCACCATATTGCCTGTTTCTCATGCCTGGAACCTACGTGACATCTTTGACTCGCACCTCTCTCTGGTCCTCACATCCAGGCTGTGGGGAAATCTTGCAGATTCTTTCTGAAGCACATCTCTAAGATCCGGCCTTTTCTATCCATCCACATCCCAGCTCTTCTCTTGTGTCTTGATTCCTGTAACATCCTTCTCTCTGCTCTCTGGCCTTGACTAACGCAATCTTCCTCCCTCCTATTTCCATTCAAAATGGTGCTAAAACAGATCATTCTCCTGGCCTATAGATTTGACCACATCACCCCTCCCTGTACATCCCTCCACTGGTTCTCCCTTCTCTGTGGCATCACCTATAAGCAGCTTGTTTTCATTTCCAAGGCCCTGCATGGACCATCCCACCCTACACATCCTTGCAACTGAGATGTCAACCCTGATCTAGGATTGTGCCGGGGTACCAGCCTCCCTCGCCCACTTGTTCAATTTTCTAACTAACGACTTCACACCTGTCTCCCATGTTGCTCCTCGTGATTGGGAGGAGCTCCCTGTACGTATCTGCAAAACTAACAATCATCCAAACCTTACTCAAATCATAGAATCATAGAATACTAGGACTGGAAGGGACCTCGAGAGGTCATTGAGTCCAGTCCCCTGCCCTCATGGAAGGACCAAATACTGTCTAGACCATCCCTGATAGACATTTATCTAACCTACTCTTAAATATCTCCACAGATGGGGATTCTACAACCTCCCTGGGCAATTTATTCCAGTGTTTGACTACCCTGACAATTAGGAACTTTTTCCTAATGTCCAACCTAAACCTCCCTTGCTGCAGTTTAAGCCCATTGCTTCTTGTTCTATCCTCAGAGGCCAAGATGAACAAGTTTTCTCTCTCCTCCTTCTGACACCCTTTTAGATACCTGAAAACTGCTATCATGTCCCCCCTCAATCTTCTCTTTTCTAAACTAAACAAACCCAGTTCCTTCAGCCTTCCCTCATAGGTCATGTTCTCTAGACCTTTAATCATTCTCGTTGCTCTTCTCTGGACCCTCGGCAATTTCTCCACATCTTTCTTGAAATGTGGTGCCCAGAACTGGACACAATGCTCCAGTTGAGGCCTAACCAGCACAGAGTAGAGCGGAAATCTTGACAATGATCACACTGCTGGTATACTGAGACCACAGCCAAACATGCTGATTGATATTCTCTCATTGTTTCTTTGTACCGCTGTCTGTGTGTGTGTGTCTGTTTTAGAGATTTGTGTGCCTGTCTATGTGTCCATCTGCCTGTGTGTCTGCCTGTGAGTCCATATGTTCAAGAACTCCTCCTAAGTGGTAAGAGCTAGGACCACCAAATTTGGTATGCCGCTTCCTCTTATCCTAATTTTAAAGCAAGGTCAGGGCTTTGGTTGTGCCAGGAAAAGGGAAGTGCCGGGAATGGGACTGTTTTCCATAATATGCAAAAGAAAGGGCACAGAGTGGCCACTGGGGGCAGTTAGTGCGGGGAAGATCTAAACTGCAGAGAAATCATTGGGGGCAGCTACACTACCAAGAGAGTGTCAGTACGGCTGGGGTTCTGCTATTTTACTTGCCACCAGACAGAGTGAATACTTGGGGAAGACAGAAGGCCCCTGGAGGCCTGGGAGAGATGGAACAAGAAAGCTCCTGCCGTATGAGACCTCCCCACCCTGAGCACCTCCTCAGCCCCCAACCCTCACTCTTGCACCCCCCCACACATATATTCCCAAGGCCTGCCCTGACTCCTGCACCCCTCACACTGCCAGCCCCCTGCCCTCAAGGACAACACCTGGGTAAGTCTTCTAGTTAACTTGTACTTTGATTGTAAATCCTTTGTGGCAGAGACAAAGTTCTGAGTTTGTGTAACACCTAACACAATGGCATCCCCGTCCATGACCAGGGCTGCTGGAAGCTTCCACCATACAACTATTAAGTAATACTACATATAAGGCATTTGATACGGTCTTACATGATATTCTTATCAATAAACTAGGCAAATACAACTTAGATGGGGCTATTATAAGGTGGGTGCATAACTGGCTGGATAACCGCGCTCAGAGAGTAGTTATTAACAGTTCACAATCATGCTGGAAGGGAATAACAAGAGGGGTTCCACCGGGGCCTGTTTTGGGACTGGTTCTCGGTCAATATTTTCATCAATGATTTAGATATTGGCATAAAGAGTACGCTTATTAAGTTTGCAGATGATACTGGTTTGTTTGGGAAGATGTGTATTGATTTTTTTTTTAATTAGGGTATTAATTCTTTCGCCAAGTGGTTTTGAGACTGTGAGACATGAACCACTGCTGATTGCCAGAGCTGGCCAGTCCCTGGAGCTGATTTTGTCTTCCTGGTGTGTAAACCTGTTCAGAAGCACTTCTGAACCATAACGGCTCTAATCTCTCTGTCACAGTCTAGGACGAGGCTAGGGTTGCCAACTTTCAAATCACACCAAACGAAACACTCTGCCCCATCCCTACCCATAAGGCCACGCCACCCCCCCTCTCCAAGGCCCCGCCTCCGCTAGTTTCATTCCCCCCTCCCTCATCGCTCACTCCCCACCACCCTCATTCACTTCCCCAAGCTGGGTGAGGGGGCGGAGAGCTAGAAGGGTGTGAGGGTTCTGAGACAGGGCCAGACATGAGGAGTTTGTGGTGAAGGAGGGACTTCAGCTTGGGGCAGGAGGTTGGTGTTTATGGGATGGCTCCCACTGCGGATGTGGGCTCCACCTGGGGCTGGAAATGAGGAGGTCAGGGTGGGAGAGAGCTCTGGAAAAGAGCAGGGGACTGCGTGGGGTCAGGGCTCTGGCTGGGGGTGCAAGCTAGGCGGTGGTGCCAGAGATAAGGATTTTGGAGGGGGTTGGGTTGTGGGGGGGTGCAGGCTCCAGGAGGAAGTTTGGGTGTGGAAGGGGACTCTGGGCTGAGCAAAAGGTTGGGGTGCAGGAGGAGATTAGAGGTGCAGGGTCCAGGTGGATGTTTTGGAAGATAGGGTCATAATTCAAAATGATCTGGACAAACTGGAGAAATGGTCTGAGGTAAATAGGATGAAGTTTAATAAAGACAAATGCAAAGTGCTCCACTTAGGGAGGAACAATCAGTCTCATACATCAGAATGGGAAGCGGCTGTCTAGGAAGGAGTACGGCAGAAAGGGATCTAGGGATCATAGTGGACCACAAGCTAAATATGAGTCAACAGTGTGATACTGTTGCAAAAAAATCAAACATGATTCTGTGATGCATTACAGGAATGTTGTGACCAAGACACGAGAAGTCATTCTTCTGCTCTACTCTGTGCTGATTAGGCCTCAGGTGGAGTATTGTGCCCAGTTCTGGGCAACACATTTCAAGAAAGATATGAAGAAATTGGAGAAGGTCCAGAGAAGAGCAACAAGAATGATTAAAAGTCTAGAGAACATGACCTGTGAAGGAAGACTGAAAGAACTGGGCTTGTTTAGTTTGGAAAAGAGAAGTTTGAGAGGGGACATGATAGCGGTTTTCAGGTATCTAAAAAGGTGTCACAAGGAGGAGGGAGAAAAATTGTTCTCCTTGGCCTCTGAGGATAGAACAAGAAGCAATGGGCTTAAATTGCAGCAAGGGAGGTTTAGGTTGCACATTAGAAAAAACTTCCTACCTGTCAGGGTAGTTAAACACTGGGATAAGTTGCCCAGGGAGGTTGTGCAATCTCCATCTCTGGAGATATTTAAGAGCAGGTTAGAGAGATATCTATCAGGGATGATCTAGATGGTACTGGGTCCTGCCATGAGGGCAGGGGACTGGACTTGATGACCTCTCAAGGTCCCTGCCAGTTCTAGTGTTCTGTTTGCAATGCCTGGCACAGTGGGCCTCTGATTTCGACTGGAACCTCTGAGCTCTGCCACCCTACAACTCAGGTGCAGGTCTGTGTTCTTCCATTGAGTTGTCTTGCCAATTATAGAAGGTTCACTGAGCCGAACTTACTGTGTTTTCATACAGTCTTGGCTACAGCTGGATATGAGCAACCTGCCACTGTTAGCACATGCCTGGACTGCGTAGGAGTACTTCACTGTATTAGATAAAGAGACAATTAAAAATTAAACCACAGTGGACTCAGACAAAGCAGAGGGGAAATATTAAGTGAGGCCCTGTAGGAGCAGTGTTTAGACCTTTGCCGTTGCTAATCTACATGAATGAATCTATCTGGAGCAATCAATAGTAAAGTAGTTACAGCTGATGAGGACCAAAAAAAAAAAAAAAGCCAAATAAACCTGGGAGCGATGAACAAAGACACGAGCAAATGCAATTTAGAGGCCCTGCGTAGAAACCTTGGCAAGTGACCCAGAGGGAGAACAAATGTGACTGCTTGAAGCAGGTCCAGTTGTAGGACTAGGAGGTGGAGGAGGAAGGCTGTGCCAGGCACTGCACGTGAGGACAGCCTCGGCACAGGCCTCCATTCTAGCACTGCCTTCTTCACTTGGCTGCTAGCCCGTCTGTCACCATGGAAACAAGGCCACGTGAGGCCAGCATGTCAGCTACAGCTGTGTTCGGGCTACATCCGAAGCTCTTTACTTAGCCTGGCCTGGCCTTTCCTTTACAGGTCCCTCACCTGCCCACCTTGTTCGACTTGTGCTGAGAGCTCCACCCCCCAACTCCGAGGGGAAGTCCACAGGCAGCAGGACCAGGGCCTAAACTGTCTTTCAGCTCTTGCCCCAGCTGGATGCAGCTGTGTTTAATAGTCTGGGTTTGCTTGCCCCTAAAGCTCTGATCCAAACCCCCTCCTTTGGCAAGCTGAGCCCTCCCACAGGGAAGGCTGCCCCTGTGCCACTATTGGAAGCAGCATGCATGGCCTAGGACAGTGTTTCCTGATTTTATTTGGCCACGGAACCCTTTTCAGCTTAACATAATTTCCAGGGACCCCTAGGGTTCCCAGAGAAAAATTTGACAAGCAAAAAACAACAAAAAAAGCCCCGCCAGAATTGGTTGAGCAAAAAAAACCCTGCAAAATACTCTGTCTCTTTAAGAGGGGGCGGGGCAATGCCGCGTTCTTGCGGAACCCTTACTTTCGTTTTGCGGAACCCTGGGGTTCCACGGAGCACCAATTGGGAAACACTGGCCTAGGAGACCATGGGCAGCTGGAAGTCCCAAGTTCTAATAGGAGTGAACTCATTGTGTAACCCATACAGCTGCTGGGTGTGGTTCAGTCTCATCGAGTGGCACTTAGACCACTTACAGAGAGAGTTAAGAATGAGTGTGCTCTATAGCCTTAGCTGAGAGCCAGCTGGCTTTTAGCTCAAGCTATAGAGGCTCATGTACTGAGGTCCTAAGTTCAGTTCCTCCCATCGGTGTTACAACTGCACCTTGGTAGGTCAGTGAAATGACCATGGATGCTGGTACTAGACTCATGGGGGGAGGAGGGGGCTGCTCCACATAGGGTTGCCAGGTGTCCAGTTTTGAACCGGATAGTCTAGTATTTGAGCTTTCTGTTTGGGAAACAAATTGAGAAAATATAAATGTCCAGTATTCACTAAATAAGATGTAATGTAGATTGTGATGTAATGGCAAGTGTGTCCGGTATATTTGTTGAAACCTTCTGGCAACCCTAGCTCCAGACCAGCGAGGCCACTGGTTAACCATCTACTTCATAAGCATCACCCAGTAAAGTTAAGTCCCATACGAGGAAAGAGACTGGGACTTTTCAGTTTAGAAAAGAGGAGACTGAGGGGGATATGATAGAGGTATATAAAATCATGAGTGGTGTGGAGAAGGTGAATAAAGAAAAGTTATTTACTTGTTCCCATAATATAAGAACTAGAGGACACCAAATGAAATTAATGGGTAGCAGGTTTAAAACAAATAAAATAAAGTTCTTCACACAGCTCACAGTCAACTTGTGGAACTCCTTGCCAGAGGAGGCTGTGAAGGTTAGGACTATAGCAGAGTTTAAAAAAGAGCTAGATAAACTCATGGAGGTTAGGTCCATAAAAGGCTATTAGCCAGGGGGTAAGAAATGGTGTCCTTCGCCTCTGTTTGTCAAAGGCTGGAGAGGGATGGCAGGAGACAAATTGCTTGATCATTGTCTTCAGGCCACCCCCTCTGGGGCACCTGGCACTGGCCACTGTCGGCAGACAGGATACTGGGCTAGATGGACCTTTCGTCTGACCCAGTATGGCTGCTCTTATGTTCTTAAGTGGTTACCCATTAACATGATGCAGGTTGTCAGATTAGAGGATGGTCCACAATTGTCTTTTCTGGCCTCAAAATCTATACAGGCAGTCCCCGACTTACGCAGTTACGAACGGGGCTGCCCCGGAGTACACGGACTGCGGGACCTCGCGGTCCTGCCGCCCGTGTACTCCGGGGCCTTCTCCGTGTCTACCTGGTCTGCAGACCAGGAAGACGCGGAGCAAAGCCGCGGAGGGGCTCGGGCAGCGGGGCACCCCAGGCGCGCCTGGGCTGCTCCGCTTCCGGCTTCCCGGAGGCTTTGCAAAGCCGCGGGGGAAGCCAGCAGCGGGACAGCCCAGACGCTCCGTGGCTGTCCCGCTGCCGGCGTCCTCAGAAGCTTTGCTCCCCGTCTCCCTGGTCTGCTGGTCTCCAGCAGACCAGGGAGACTGGGAACAAAGCCGCGGAGGACCCAGGCGGCGGGACCGCGGTGCGTCTCGGTCCGCCGCCCGTGTCTTCCTGGTCTGCTGCGGTGGAGGGGGCGCAGCTAGTACCCCCCCCAGCAGACTAGGCTTTTCTCAGGACGCCTGTGGCAGAGCAGCTGGGGCGCTGCCGGTTGGTCCCGCAGCGCCGCTCTGGGCGCTACTGGACCAACCCAGCAGCACCCCAGCTGCTCTGGTCCTGATTCAGCCGCTGCTGGTCAGTTTCAGCAGCGGCTGAATCAGGACGCCTGGGGCAGAGCATATGGGGTGCTGCTGGGTTGGTCCAGTAGCACCGAGGAGCGACGCTACTGGAGCAACCCAGCAGCACCTCAGCTGCTCTGCCCCAGGCGTCCTGATTTAGCCACTGCTGAAACTGACCAGCGCTGACTACAGGAAGCCCGAGGCAGAGTTGCTCTGCCCCGGGCTTCCTGGAATCAGCTGCTGATCAGTTTCAGCAGCAGCTGACTTGGGGACGCTTGGGGTTCTTAAGTTGATTCTGTATGTAAGTCAGAACTGGCGGTCAGTTTCAGCAGCGGCTGAATCTGGACGCCAGTTCCGACTTACATACAGATTCAACTTAAGAACAAACCTACAGTCCCTATCTTGTACGTAACCCGGGGACTGCCTGTATATCCAAACAACGGGACAGGCCTGTTGCAGAATTTTCCTGGTCTAGGAGTATCTCTTTAGAAAAGGGTTTTATCCTACACAAAATATTACATAATGGCTGGTGAAGGTCTGCTTTCCTACTATCCCTTATCTGGGACTTCTGGAACAACCAGAGCAGTTTACATTATTAAAGCTTTTGGCAATGAATGGGGAGGAAAACCATTTGCAGATTTTTGTAACGTCTCTGTAATTTCCTTAATAACTGTCTTGGGATAAGTGTAACTAATTCAGGCTGAACTCAAGTGGCATAAAAGCAAACAGTATTTGTTCTAATGCAGTTTTGTTTTGTTGTTTTCTAATTATACAATTATTTTATTGTTCTCCTCATTAGTGAGTGAGACTTCACGGGATGATTTTTCACACAAACTGCTTGAAAGTTACATGAGTGCAAATGGTGTGAGAACGGCAATGATTAAATCAACTGTAAAGCAGATCTTTAAAAAAGAAAATCAAGTTGAAACAGGTATTATTTTAGAGAAGTTCTCTGACATGCCTTATGCAGGAGGTCAGACTAGACTATCACTCTTAGGTTTATAATCTATGAATTGTTCCTGTAATATAGATTTGGTCCTATCGTCCTAACTCACCTGAGGGGAACCATTCCTTCAACGCCTTCCCACCCCCAGCATATCTCCTTCATTAGGTCGCTTATTTGTACAGGCCATATTCTACGTATCTGTCTTAGGCACTTATATACTCATCCCCTCTCACCGTAGGATCCAAGTGCCTCACCATCTTTCGTATGTTTATCTCCCAATCACTCTGTGAGGCAGGACAGGTCTCCTATACCCATTGTACAGATTGGGAATTGAGGCACCAAAGCATTAAAAGGCTGGACCAAGGTCTGTGGTAGAGCTGAGACTTGAACTCATGTCCCTCAAGTTGTAGATTAGTGCCCCAATCTGGACATCCTGACAACCCTCATTCATGCTCAATAGTGCCTTGTTCTAGTAGCTGTCCCACTGACATTGTTGCATATCATATATAAAATCAATGGGACTACTCAACTCCAAGGTGAGCAGAATTTGGCCTGTGGTTAGAACAGGATCACGTGTCTAAGAGAAGTCAAGGATCGGTTTTCAGAGATCCAGCACCCATAATCAAGAGCAGATATTCCAAAGAGTTCAGCACCCTCTGTACATCTGGGTGCTAACCCCTTCAGATTATTCTGGCTTTCAAAAAGCTTGCCAGAGAGTCTGTTTGTACTTCTTGATTCACTCGATGCCTGGTCTTAAGTCAAAAAAGAAAAAAAATTTACTTTGGGGGGAATAATCATTTACGTGTTTAACTTGCTCATTCTACAGTCTCTCGGGGCCTGGTCCTTGCCACTTTATCTGTGCATAAAGCCTCTCACAGGCTGTTGATGCTACACAAAGAAGTCATGCACCAGTGAAATCTGATAACACACAGCAATCACCACTGAAAGCTGAGCTACCGCCTTGATCCGCGTTTACTGCCAGCTTCTGTGGCTTTTGAAAGCGGAATGATTCCAGGCATGTTTTGCAGGAGTAATAGGGCCTCAGTAGTTTGGGAACAAGAATTTTAACATCCGCCTGATGTACCTGGTGGAGTACAGGATTAGACTGGAAAGCTCTGGGAAAGGAAGAATATACAGGTTGATGATACTGAATAAGAAACAGGTTGCGTGTTGACTATCCCGTATCCAGCTGTGACAGGAGGACACAAGCAAATGGAGCGGCGTTTCACATCAAACACTAAACATTGTTGCTCCCGGCCTCTGCCAGCACTGAGTTCTGCTGAAGCAGACATGGTTGGATACCCCAAACAATATGCAGTCTATTGTATGGTACTAGCTTTGTGCATGAGCTAACTATGTTGCCCTCTAGTGGCAAGACCCACACAGTGGATAAAGACCTACTACTACTGCACAGTGTAAAAGCACTCCCCTGTTCCAGAAATGTAAGCCCATACATTATAGCTTGATTTTCAGGAAGCCGGTCTGTCCTGTGAATTTCAGTGTTGCCAACTCCTGATTTTAATTGTGAGTCTCAAGCCTTACATAAAATCTCAGTTCTTGGAGCCACATGGTTCCAAAGAATTCTCAGCTGTTTTTAAAGGGGAGGGAGATGCTTCTGTCCTCATGTTTACAGGAAAAAAATGTCACTCAAATGTAGTTAAGGTTAAAGAACTAGAAAACAAATTAAAAAGCCATGTTTAAAACCCTCATGATTTTTAAATTAATTTCTTTATTTTTTGCTGAGGAGGGAGTTGACATGATTTTTTAATATTTGAATATTGGAATTGCCTCCAAATGTTGAGAATTAAGCAGAGAATAAACTCTGCTGTCTGATACACCTTCCCCCAAAGGAACACTCCTTAAGAAACCTAGCAACAATACAAAGGCAGAAATCTTGCTCACAGGATAAGAAAAAGCACTTGTAAGTCTCTGTCCTACAGATTATTTTTCCTTTGGTATATATGGTTGTGACTACTTTCTTCCACTATTTGATCTGAGGAAGTGGGTCTGGCCCACGAAAGCTCATCATCTAATAAACCATCTTGTTAGTCTTTAAAGTGCTACATTGTCCTGCATTTTGCTTCAGCTACCCCAGACTAACACGGCTACATTTCTATCACTATTCTACATGCAAGGCACTACATTTAGCCGTTTGGAATGGAAATCCATCAACCATACGAAGAAACTCGCACAGATACAGACAGACATCATCTTTCTATCCAAGTGCAAGAAGATGGACATCGTACCCAAAGGACTGAAAGTGAACAATCCATTAAGATCAACATACTGCACTGACTACAGTGAAAGACTCTGCCACACACTAGCCAAGAAATTAAGAAACCACCTAAGTATTTTATACAAGAAACAGAAAACCATCAAGAATGACATTTCTAACTTAGATCGTCTCATCTCAAGACAAACATCCACACCGACTGACACCTTGCAAGACTTTTGTTCCACCAGACAAGAAATCTACTATACACGCTTCTATTCCCTACAACAAAGAAAAGACAATAAATTTTCTAACCTGCTCCATACCACTGGCTACAACAGCAACTGCCTCAACCCACCGGATAATATTGTTAACCTCTCCAGCTACAAACTCAATCCAGCAGAAGAGTCTGTCTTGTCCCGGGGTCTCTCTTTCTGCCCCACGTCCTCCACAAACTGGATACAATTTTGTGGTGACCTTGAGGCTTTTTTTCGCCGCCTCCGTCTCCGAGAATATTTCCAAACCACCACTGAACATCAATCTGACCTACCAGATCCCCCCTATCAACACCAAAGGAAAAATAATTCTATATGGACTTCCCCTGACGGTCGGAATTACAATCTGGATTTCTATATACACAGCTTCCGCAACAACGCACAGACTGACATTATTCGCAAACGACAACAAGCGACACACAATCTTAGCCGCGCTGAACACCATGCCATCCAGAGTCTCAAAAACAACCTGGACATTGTAATCAAACCAGCTGACAAAGGGGGTGCTGTGGTCATTATGAATAAGGCCGACTATAACCAGGAGGCAACCAGACAACTCTCGAACACCACACTTTACAAACCTCTCCCCTCTGATCCCACCTTGGACTACCAAAAGAAACTACACTGTCTCCTTAAAAGCCTCCCCACAGCTACTCGGGAACAAATCCTCACAGAATCACCTTCTGACCCCCGACCAGGATTGTTCTATCTACTTCCCAAGATCCATAAACCTGGGCACCCCGGACGTCCCATCATCTCTGGTATTGGCACGCTCACTACTGGTCTATCCAGCTATGTAGACACTCTTCTCAAACCCTTCGTAACCAATACCCCCAGCTATCTCCAAGACACTACTGACTTCCTAAGGAAACTACAAAACATCGATAACCTCCCCAATAATACCATCCTTGCCACCATGGATGTAGAAGCTCTATATACCAACATCCCACATGAAGACGGATTACAAGCAATTAGAAACACTATCCCAGAGGACACTACTGCCAACCTGATAGCAGACCTATGTAACTTTGTTCTCACCCACAATTATTTCCAGTTTGAGAACAACTTATACCTCCAGATCAGCGGCACAGCCATGGGTACACGCATGGCCCCACAGTATGCTAACATCTTTATGGCTGACCTAGAACAACGTTTCCTCAACTCCCGTCCCCTTTCACCCCTCCTCTACCTACGGTACATCGATGACATCTTTATGATCTGGACGCATGGCCAAGAAACACTGGAGATATTCCACAGAGATTTCAACAACCTACACCCCACCATCAACCTCAGCCTGGACCATTCTACACGAGAGATCCACTTCCTGGACACCACCGTACAAATCAACAATGGAAAATTAGACACCACTCTCTACAGAAAACCCACCGACTCATACAGTTACCTACATGCATCCAGCTCCCATCCAGAACACACCACACGATCCATCGTCTATAGCCAAGCCCTTCGATACAACCGCATCTGCTCTAATCCCACTGACAGAGACCAGAAGCTTCAGGATCTCTACCAAGCATTTATAAATCTCAACTACCCACCCAGAGAAATAAAAAAGCAAATTGAAAGAGCCAGACGAATACCTAGAAACCATCTACTTCAAGACAGACCCAAGAAAACCAACAATAGAACACCACTTGTCATCACCTACAACCCCCAACTTAAACCTGTCCAAAACATTATCAATAAACTACAGCCTATATTGGAACAGGATACCATACTCAAAGAGGCTCTGGGAGACAGACCCATAGTCTCCTATAGACAACCACCTAACCTCAAGATGATTCTTACCAACAACCACAGGACATACCACACTAATACCAACCCTGGTACCTTCCCTTGCAACAAACCCCGTTGCCAGCTTTGTCCACATATTCATTCTGCTGATACCATTATTGGACCTAATCAAGTGAGTTATAAGATCAAGAACACATATTCCTGCGCATCCAGAAATATAATCTATGCTATCATGTGCCGAAAGTGTCCGTCTGCTATGTACATTGGACAAACGTCTCAGACACTTCGCCAAAGGCTTAATGCCCACAAAACAGATATCAGACAAGATCACAAAGAGAAAACAGTTTCTTGCCATTTTAACCAGAAAGGACACTCTCTCAATGACTTAACCACCTGCATTCTGCTTCAAAGACCTTTTACATCTGCACTTGAAAGGGAATCCTCTGAACTGTCATTCATGTTAAAATTCGACACTTTCCAAAAAGGACTTAACAAACATTTGAACTATCTTGCCCATTACCAAGATAGTTTCCCCAATTATCACCTCTAATACCATTAACTCACAAACATCCCACTCTCCCTACCTCTAATATCATCAATTCACAGACACTTACCTTCCTTCCTCCCCCCCCCCCCCGCATCCCTCTCCTGTTCTGCAATGTGATTTGTCCTTTTCATATTTGTTCATTTTTTTTAATTGTATCCTTTGGTATATATGGTTGTGACTACTTTCTTCCACTATTTGATCTGAGGAAGTGGGTCTGGCCCACGAAAGCTCATCATCTAATAAACCATCTTGTTAGTCTTTAAAGTGCTGCATAGTCCTGCATTTTGCTTCAGCTACCCCAGACTAACACGGCTACATTTCTATCACTATTCTTTTGGGAGGTTATTCATAAAACGCAGGGATTTGGAGGGTGGGGGAGAGGGGCTGGAAAAAGCTAGCGTTCTAGTCAGCAAGCAGATCCTTATGAAACCTCACAGACACCCCAGGCAACTCTACATAAAGACCCCAGCATGCCTTCATGGGAGGGGCTGGCTGGTAATAGCTATTGTGTTTGACATCTGATGGCAAGAAGGAGCTAAAAGCTGCTGCAGCATATGGAACAACTTTTCTCCGTGTTATTTACGGTGTTTCCCTGGAGATGGGCCTCACAGGCTTTTCCCGCTCCGAGAGGAAGTGGAGAAATATTTACCTCCCTCCCCCCCAAAATCTGTTCTCATTAAGGCAGTTAAAAGTAAACGAGCCACAATGTGGAAACTCCGGATCTTCTGTTCCTGTAAACATACTCCTGCTGCTTGGAGAAAACACTTAGGGGGACCGGAACTAGAGCCGAGCGTGACAGCCTAGTGAACCCGAGGGCCAGTTTCACACAATGCAAAAACACCTTCAGCGGCATGTAGGATTTGACAGAGCAAAAGGTTCAGCACTCTTTACCTAAGGGAGTGGGGACGGGGTGTATTGCAGGAGCCACCCACAGTCAGCTCAGTGCAGCGGACAAATGGTTTCCCAAAGTTTTATGCCATTGTGAAAAATAAGTTTTGTGTTTTGTTCTCCTGGGTGATTAGGAGGAAAAGGTTGGACACCCTGCCCTCCCGTCAACTATCACTCCCACACGCACCCCACCGAGGTCAGCTAGGGAAAAAGATCACCTGACACAGCCAGTCTGCCTGCACGGCTTCCCAGCTCCCCTTCTTCCAAGACTAACCCTGTTTATCATTATCTTGATTTTCATGGTGATAATGTCTCGGGGTCTTAATCATGGACCCTGGCCACACTGCCTTAGGCACTGTACAAACACAGAACGCAAAAAATTCCATCTCCCAAATTGCTTCCAGTTTGAACACCAAGCATGAGACCAGGCACGGCTACAGGCTGGGGGCAGGAGAACAAAAGTGAAACTGAGAGAGAATATTGGTCAGCGCCATAGTTAGTGGTGGCCGCAGGCTAGCAGCTGGAGCATTGTCAAGGTTTGTGTAGGGATCTGAAGATGAACGACAAGGTAACTTTGCAGTAGGGCTGTCAATTGACCTGCGTTAACGCCTGCGATTAACGCGTTAATTTTTTTAATGTGTTAATCTCAGGCGTTAATGCTGCACTGCCTCTTTGAGGTGCCACTCCAGCACTTCAAAGGGGCAGCGCAAGCAGAGCCAGGGATCAGCTGGAGTCCCCAGCTGATCTCCGGCTCCTAATATGCTGCCCCTTGGAAATGCCACTGCGACGCTTCCAAGGGGCAGCACTGCATGGAGCCCGGGGTCAGCTGGAGACTCCAACTGATCCCGGGCTCCATGCAGCGCTGCCCTTTTGAAATGCTGCCACGGTGTTTCAAAGGGGAGGCGTACGCAATCAATTGCACAATTAATTGCCTTATTAATTGCAGTTACATTTTTTTAATCACTTGACAGCCCTACCTTGCAGATGTGTATAAGACGTATCTCCCTAGTGTGCAGAGCAGCATGGGAGATGGCCCAAAGGTGTTTACAAATGTAGCAATGGGGCAATAGATGCTGACAGGTGGATACCAGGAGAAAGATGAGACCAGAGTCGGGATAAGAGAGGGCTGTGGTTTAGATGTTACGAAGCAAGAATCAGCAAGCTGTAGAGGTAGTCTGGTTGCAAAGCCCCTTGCTCCCACAAAAGTGGGGAGCTATTGACAAGGCTTGGAGGAAGGACAAGAGCGAAGGTGACTTTATACCAGCTTTGCCCAGGATCCCAGAACAGCTGGATGTTTCTATTCCTAACAGTTGCTGCTGCGGAACTGGGCAGCACTCCAGCAACTCATATGTAAAGGCAGTTTTGTGAGCTACTTACTTCAGAATTTACCTTTCTGTGGTTTAAGTGTTAAGGCCTCACAGATGTGATGGGGCCACCAGCTCTCAGTTCTATAATCACTAGTTCACATGGGCACAGAGCAAAACATAAACCTACAGGCCCTGTGCATCCTGCCCACATCCCACTCTGCGGTCCTTCTCTGTGACTATATGCCCCCTGCTGATCCGTTCCTAGGTCCCCTTTTCTTGGAGGCTGCTGAAGGTGTCAAGCTCTTCTCTTGGGCCACAAAAACCCCCATCTTACTGTGGGCAGTGTTGTGCCAAGAAACATGCCATGGCGCTGGGTACTAGAGTCCCTTTCACTGATGGACCCTAAATAAGGACTTGGGGATATAGAAGCTTTGACCTCAAAAGCAGCATCCCCATGGCACAGTCTAGGGTACCTCACCCATCCCTGCACATCACCACAGCTGAGGGCAGGGAGAGCAGGGTGCCACCCCCAGAAAGAAACACAGCTGTCAAGGCATTCTAGGTGGGCAGCTGTCATTACCCACAACAACATTCTAACGGGCAGCACGTGCTACCATGGCAACGTCTCCTGCAGCACAACCTTCCCGACAGGCTGCGGGATTGGTCCAGGACTAATTGTGAAGGAAGAGCACCCCTTACAACACTCCCTATCCCACATTCTGCTCCCCTTTCGATTTGCTGGGAGGTCTCCTATCAAGTCATGTTCCTAGGAGATCCAGAGGATTCTCAGCCCTCAGCAGTTCAGCTGAAGGCCCTGGCAAACATGTTCCAAACCTGCCTGCCTCCGTTCCGAAATCCATATCTAGGCACCACAAACAGCCTGATTATGAAAAGGGGCTGAGCATTTGTGACTCCCACTGAAGTAAGAGGGTTTTTTTTGTTTGTGCAGCACCTTTTACGAGTGAAGCTGTTTTCCTTTTAGATGCCTAAGCAGGGATTGAAGAGCCAAGGCAAGAAGGTTTGAACATGTTGGCCAGAGCTCATAGAGTAAATAGTAATGAGTGGTTAGGCTAAAAAGAATCATCCTCGCAATGCTTAATTCTATATGCTTTTAAATTAGAGCATAAAGATTAACAATATAAGGAGAGAGGCCCTAAAACATAGATTGCGACAATTACTGTTCTTGCTGACTGCAGCATACCCTGAGCCTGGAGCAGCCATTGGAGAGAGAACCCAATGTTGTTAATCATCTAAATAAGAGGGCTATGAAGGGATGGCTCATGGTGAGTTTAGACCAATGGAAATCACAGGTGTGCAATTCACCGTGGCGGAAATACATATTTTAGCGCAACATGAAAAAAAAAACCAGAACAGATGGTCCCGGAAAAATTCTAACAAGCCAGCAAAATGTTTTGTGATGGAGAGAGTGGGACAGACACTGTAGTGGGGCACTATTTGAAAAACCCAGGGGTTTTTAGCCTGCCCACTTCTAAAAGCCTTTCCCCCAACCTTGAGGAGGGATGATTGGACCTAGGGATCAACTGATTCCGGGGGACAAATAATAAAAAAACAGGGACAAGGGATGCGGGTCAAAGGTTTAAGATGCGGGAACCAAATGGGGACACCGAGCAGAGAACCTCAGACAATGCCCATTGCTCCTTGAACTGTCCAGGGAAACAGGGGATGCTGCCCAGAGGAACTCTGCCTGGATATGTGAAACTAGGGAGGAATGGAAATAGGCCCCACAGTCACAGAGCACCCCTCATATAGCATCCTCCTCCTGGTGTTGTATATGGAGGTTTTTGCCAGGGCCAGGTACAGGTTGATGAGGAGGTCCCGTGACTTTGTGGGGCCACGGATGGGGTGTGTGTAAATGAAAAGGTGAGGGGAAAAGTGCCTATTTGAAACCATGGGAGGGACACTGGACCCATGTCCAACTAATCTCGGGGGACAAATAATGACAAAAGGATCAAGGGGTGCTGGTCACAGGTTTAAAACAAGGGAACCGGATGGGGACACTGAGCAGAGAACCCCGGACAGCGCCCACTGCTCCTCAAAGCTGTCGCTGGAGCCAGTGGACGCCGCCCAGAGGAACTCTGCCCGGATGCGAGACAGTAGGGATGAACGGAAGTAGGACCCACGGTCGCAGGGAACCCCCTCATCCAGCATCCTCCTCCTGGTGTTGTAGATGGCAGCTTTCGCTAGCACCAGGAGGAGGTTGACAAGGAGGCCCTGCGACTTTGTGGGGCCATGGATGGGGTGTGCGTAAATAAAAAGGTGAGGGAAAAAGTGTGGAGTGGCCGCCCACTGATCTGGAGGGGGGAGGAACCTCTGCACGAGCCCTTTTGGGCAGAGTCTGGCCCCACCCCCTCACCTGACCGGGAGGCAGGGCCAGGACTATAAAAGGCCTGCCCAGGAGGTCAGTGAAGGCCCAGCCAGCAGAAGAGACATACATCTGCCCAGTGCTCCCGCGCCTACCAGAGGCCTTGGACTGGCCTGGACCCTCACGCCTGCCAGGAACTGAAGAGTGGCTGGGATCAGCAGACCTACCAGTGCCGACAGACCCCAACCACCCAGCGGACCTGCTGGAGACCCAGGTACACATGGAGGGGGAGATGGGAGTGGCCCCGGGAGAGCTGCCCCAGTATAGTGGAGCCGATCCCTGCTGACCCAGCAGCAGACTGCTCTGATGCTGTTAAGGCTCTGAGTTGGGATGCAGTGGAGTGGGTGGGCCTGCATCCCTCCTGCCACCCCATGCTTGGGTGGTAGTCTCCCCCCTTTGCTGTGCTTGAGCAGCAGCCAGCATTTGCTGGATCCCCGCCTGAGCAAAGGGATCCGACTGGGTGCTTCAAACAGGCCTTAAAACTGTTTGCCTGCCGCCCTGCCCTGAGCTAGGGCTGGGCCTTACGACTGTGTTTGCCTGCCGCCCTGCCCTGAGCTAGGGCTGGGCCTTACGACTGTGTTTGCCTGCCGCCCTGCCCTGAGCTAGGGCTGGGCCTTACGACTGTGTTTGCCTGCCGCCCTGCCCTGAGCTAGGGCTGGGCCTTACGACTGTGTTTGTTTGCCTGCCGCCCTGCCCTGAGCTAGGGCTGGGCCTTACGACTGTGTTTGCCTGCCGCCCTGCCCTGAGCTAGGGCTGGGCCTTACGACTGTGTTTGCCTGCCGCCCTGCCCTGAGCTAGGGCTGGGCCTTACGCCTGTGTTTGTTTGCCGCCCTGCCCTGAGCTAGGGCTGGGCCTTACGACTGTGTTTGTTTGCCTGCCGCCCTGCCCTGAGCTAGGGCTGGGCCTTACGACTGTGTTTGCCTGCCGCCCTGCCCTGAGCTAGGGCTGGGCCTTACGACTGTGTTTGCCTGCCGCCCTGCCCTGAGCTAGGGCTGGGCCTTACGACTGTGTTTGCCTGCCGCCCTGCCCTGAGCTAGGGCTGGGCCTTACGACTGTGTTTGCCTGCCGCCCTGCCCTGAGCTAGGGCTGGGCCTTACGACTGTGTTTGCCTGCCGCCCTGCCCTGAGCTAGGGCTGGGCCTTACGACTGTGTTTGCCTGCCGCCCTGCCCTGAGCTAGGGCTGGGCCTTACGACTGTGTTTGTTTGCCGCCCTGCCCTGAGCTAGGGCTGGGCCTTACGACTGTGTTTGCCTGCCGCCCTGCCCTGAGCTCGGGCTGGGCCTTACGACTGTGTTTGCCTGCCGCCCTGCCCTGAGCTCGGGCTGGGGCCACGATACTGAACTAGACTGACTATTGGCTTGACGCCCAGGACTGTAAGGGGCTCTTTAGACATCGGTGGAGTGACCGCCCACTGACCTAGAGGAGGAGGAACCCCTCCATGAGCCCCTCAATAGGCTACAGTCACATTAACGAGGACCACGCACAGTAGTGTTCTCTCTCTCTCTTGCACACATGCATGTATGTGCACCAGGTTATCAGACCATGTGTTACAGACCAAGCAACTCAGCTTGCCTTTAAACATGGATGCCATCAGGCATTACAACACATTTTCTACACAACCCTAACTGCTGTTTCTTTCCCTGACCCGTATCCCTCAGCAAGGTGAGAACAGACTCTTTGGCTAGCCTCCAAGGATCACATTTATAGGTACTCAGCCACCATAAACTGGGACAAGAGGTTGAACAAGAGATCGGCACCCAATGTGCAAAGCCTTTGGGAAAAACTCACCCAACTCGAGTGCTGATAAATCTGGCCTAAAGCATCTGTAGATTGCAAAAGCTAACAATGCAATTTATATAGCAAAGCTTTGCCCTTCTACTGCATACTCAGAATGGAGAGAGGGAACTAGTGGAGTCCCCCAAGGGTCTGTACTGGCCCCTGGACCAATCTTATTCAACTTATTTATAAATGATCTGAAGAAAGGGGTAAAGAGTGAGGTTGCGAAATTTACAGATGATACCAAACTGCTCAAGATAGTTAAGACCAAAGCAGACTGTGAAGAGCTTCAAAAAGATCTCACCAAACTAAGGGTATGTCTAAACTACATGCCTCTGTCGACAGAGGCATGTAGATTTGTTTGTTCAGCAAAGGCAAATGAAGCCGCGATTTAAATGATCGCGGCTTCATTTACATTTACATGGCTGCCGCGCTGAGCCGACAAACAGCTGATCAGCTGTTTGTCAGCTCGCGCGCTAGTCTAGACGTTCCCCCTGTCGACATCAAAGCCCTTTGTCGGCAGCCCCGGTAAACCTCATTCCACGAGGAATAACAGGGCTGCCGACAAAGGGCTTTGATGTCGACGGGGAACGTCCAGACTAGCACGCGAGCTGACAAACAGCTGATCAGCTGTTTGTCAGCTCAGCGTGGCAGCCATGTAAATGTAAATGAAGCCGCGACCATTTAAATCGCGGCTTCATTTGCCTTTGCTGATCTGTCTAATCTACATGCCTCTGCCGACAGAGGCATGTAGTCTAGACACAGCCTAAGTGATTGGGCAACAAAATGGCAAATGAAATTTAATGTTGATAAATCTAAAATAAGGCTGTGGCGGCGCATCGGGGTTACCCCGCCTCCTGCACCCCCATAGTGACATGAACAGACTCCACCAGCCGGTAGAACAGGGGAGTTTATTGCTTCTCCCGGATACAGCACATCATAGATGTAATCCGGTTACAGAGCCAGGCCTAGGATGCCTCAGCCCCTCTTGAGATGGGAGAGACTGGGCCCTTAAATCCCAGCCCTTGCTTAGGCTGCTTTCTCCATGATTCCAGACAGAAACTAAACTCTCTTCCATCCCTGCCCACCCAGCCAGGTGCTGGTCTCCGCCCTCCTTCCTTTGTCTCCCTCCCTGGGAGGCTGAACCTGGGTGTCTGGGTTAATACACATTTGGGAGAGTCAGTGAGAATCTCCCATCCCAGCGCAGGGAGATCCCGGGTCACAGAGCAGACAGCACCCCCACAAATGCACATTGGAAAAATAATCCCAACTATACATACAATATGATGGGGACTAAATTAGTTACAACTACTCAAGAGAGATCTTGGAGTCATTGTGGATATTTATCTGAAAACATCCACTCAATGCGCAGCAGCAGTCAAAATAGCAAATAGAATGTTAGGAATCATTAAAAAAGGGATAGGAAATAAGACAGAGAACAGCTTATTACCTCTATATAAATCCATGGTACACCCACATCTTGAATACTGTGTACAGATGTGGCTACCTCATCTCAAAAAATATATATTGGCATTGGAAAAGGTTCAGAAAAGAGCAACAAAAATTATTAGGTGTTTGGAATGGGTCTCATATGAAGAGAGATTAAAAAGATTTGGACTTTTCAGATTAGAAAAGAGGAAAGTAAGGGGGGATATGATAGAGGTCTATAAAATCATGACTGGTGTGGAAAAAGTGAATAAAGAAAAGTTATTTACTTATTCCCACAATAAAAGAACTACGGTCACCAAATGAAATGAATAGGCAGCAGATTTAAAACAAACAAAAGGAAGTTTTTCTTCACTCAGCACATAGTCAATCTGTGGAACTCCTTGCCAGAGGAGGTTGTGAAGACTAGGACATTAACAGGGTTCAAAAAAAGAGCTAAATAGATTCATGAAGGTTAGTACATCAATGGTCATTGGCCAGGACTGGTGGGTATGGTGTCCCTAGCCTCTGTTTCTTTGGAGGTGGGTGACAGGGGAGGGATCATGTGATGATTACCTGTTGTGTTCCCGCCCTCTGGTGCACCTGGTATTGGCCACTGTGGGCAGCCAGGACACTGGTCTAGATGGACCTTTGGTCTGACCCAGTCTGGCTGTTCTTATGTTCTATCAGTAAATCTCAGAGATCTGCACAGTACAGCCTCTGCACAGTTTCATACATAAGCATCCCTCCCTCACACAGTAGGGATGTAAAATCCCATTTAAAATGTTAACCAGTTAAACTATATGTTTAACTGAAGCAACCCCTCCATCTGCAGCATGGTGCAGTGAGCCAGGCTGGGCTGTAGCAGCCCCACCGCACACGACATGTCAGTTAACTGGTTACCAGTGAGCATCACAGGTGAGGATTTACAGAAATTGAGGTTAAACAACTGTAAAGTTGAGGCCTTGTTCTTTCCCCCCAGTAGCTACCAATTTTGGGTGCCCACCTAGAGAGACTGGTTTTCAGAAGTACCAAGTTCCCATTGAAACCAATGGGAAATGGGCGCTCAGCACCACAAGAAAAATCTCTAGTTCTCCTCTCTCCCAATGCAGGGCTGCTGCATCACCAGTGTTTGCACCAACCCTCAAGAAAACGGGACCTCTCGGCTGATGGGCGTGGGATTTCGGTGGCTTGCTCTTGCTTTTACACAGTGACGCTAAAGTCCAGCCCAGACCCTTGGAAACGTTCTTGGAAACGAGCGACTTTTCCTCCCCCTGCAGCTTTTAAACAAATCAGACAAGCCGTGCCTTAGGGAGCCATCACTGCGGAGGCCTCACGCCGTTCACTCGCTTGTGCAGCGGCAGCCTCATTAGCCACAAACGGAGAAGTTGTCCTGGTTTATTACAGGCCTCCCTTGTTGCTGGATTGCAATTGGAAAAAAAATTTAGCTGGGGGAATCATTCAGGAAAACACAGGCATCGATCGGCCGTTAGTTACTCAGCTAATGTTTCCCTGCTGGGGTTGTTGTGAATTCTCTCTTATTACATGTGCATCACACCACTGTTCACTCCCCCCCCCCATCCATTAGTGCTGCTGGGAGAGGCTGCAACTGTTATTTGCGAGCGACCTTTTAATTAGAGAAACATCAATGCTCGCCCTTTTTAGGATCTCTGGGTGGGATTCGTCAGCCCCTGTGTTGATTCTGCTGTAAGACAAAAAGCTCTTAAGCCTCAGAGGGCTGCAGTGCAGAGGCGCGGTGGGTGGGCAGGGAGCAGAGAGGGGAGCCTGGTATGATAGTGCTCGAATGTCCCCATGGTCCCTGTGTTTCAGCCTAGAGCTTTTTTGCTTTGCAAGGTCCTTTCCTAGAAGCAAAATGTCTGGCTGTATAGAGAGGACAAAAATCTCCACCGGCTCTGAGGAGGAGGAGGGTAGTATCCAGTGTGTCTCCATTGGGGAGGGATCCAAACTTAACCAATGTGATGTCAGCAGGGAACGACTATTCCCATCAACTCCTTGTTGCCCATCCCGTTCCCTGGATGGGGTTGAAGGGCCAGAAACTCTGCAAAGACCCTGATCCAGGAAGTGACCTGGCATTTTTGCAAGGCAGCAGGGGCATGACTAGCCACATGCTGGGAGAATGCCCAGGTGGTGGGGTCAGGGCAGGCTGCAGCAGGAGATGGGAAACAGGGTGCGAGTATCAGATGCTGCAGTGCAGGGGCAGGTCTAGGTGGGGAAGGGGCAGGGAGCCGCTGCAGAGCGATCCTGAGGAAAGATCCACTACTAAATGACTCTGGCCTGGAAACCCACAAGTGTTCAGACTCACAGGCTACGTCTAGACTGATTTTCCGGAAATGCTTTTAACGGAAAAGTGTTCCATTAAAAGCATTTTCGGAACAGAGCGTCTAGATTGGCACGGATGGTTTTCCGCAAAAGCACTTTTTGTGGAAAAGCGTCCTGCCAATCTAGATGCGCTTTTCCGCAAAAAAGCCCCAATCGCCATTTTCGCGATCGGGGCTTTTTTGCGCCAAACAAATCTGAACTGTCTACACTGGCCCTTTTGCGCAAAAGTTTTGCGCAAAAAGACTTTTGCCCAAACGGGAGCAGCATAGTATTTCCGCAAGAACACTGACAATCTTACATGAGATCGTCAGTGCTTTTGTGGAAATTCAAGCGGCCAGTGTAGACAGCTGGCAAGTTTTTCCGGAAAAGTGGCTAATTTTCCGGAAAAACTGGCCAGTCTAGACACAGCCACAGTGTTCCGATTTTGGCTTTCTGAGGTTCAACAGATGAGAAGTGGCTTTAGAAACCAATTTTGCAAGGCAGGACAAGTGGGATCGAACAGCAGACAAAGCTAGCTTATCTGGTTTGTCGAAATGATCATTTGATACTACAGTTGAACCTCTCTAGTCCAGCATGATTTAGTTAGCCACGTGTCCACTTATCATGGGTGTAGACAAGTTTCCTGAAGTCTCATAAAGTTTGTTTGCAGCCACCAGCCCTGACTCTCAGGGCACGTCTACATTACAGAGTGAAAGTCAAATTAAGCTATGCAACGTGACCTATGTCAATTGCGTAGCTTAACTTGAAATCGCTTAATTCAGCTTTTGGAGCTGTCTACACAGTAGGAAGTTGAAAGAAGAACACTCTTCCTTCAACCTCCCTTACTCCTCGTAAAATGAAGATGACAGGAGTCAGAGTTAGAAGCCCATTATTTTGAAATAACAGGCTCTCTGTGTAGACATGCTCTTTTGTTATTTTGGAATAACACCAGTTATTCCGAAATAATGCTGCTGTGTAGACATAGCTTCAGTGTCTTCTGCTGTTGTTTAGCTCTAATATACCCCTAAATGTCTTCTCAGAGCCTAATTCTGCTAGGGTATGTCTAGACGACAATGCCTTTGTCACCAGAGGCATGTAAATTTGACTACCCGACATAGTAAATGAAGCCGGGATTTAAATATTTAAATATTAAAATAAAAATGGCGGCCGCGCTGTGCCGGCTCAGCTGATCATTGGCACAGTGCACGAGTCAAGATGCGGATCGGTCGACAAGGGAAGCCTTTGTCGACTGCTCCCTTATGTCTCGTGAAACGAGGTTTATAGGAGCAGTCGACAAAGGCTTCCCTTGTCGACCGATCCATGTCTTGACTCGTGCGCTGTGCCGACAATCAGCTGTGCCGGTACATCGCGGCGGCCATTTTTATTTTAATGAAGCCGGGGATATTTAAATCCCAGCTTCATTGACTATGTTGGATAGCCTATTTTACATGCCTCTGTCGGCAGAGACAAGTAGTCTAGACATACCCCTAGAGAATACTGACTTCCCGTGGTTCGGCAAATTCTCTGGTTCGGCTCCAGTCAGGTCCTGAGGGTGCCAGATTAGAGAGGTTCAACTTGTAGTTTCACACATGCTAGTTCTAACCTGGTCATGGTGGTTTTCCACACAAGACTTTTTCCCCATCAAAGTGGCCTTTATACAAATAATGACATTTTCCGAAAAGTTAGACCGTCTCAACATTTTCCATGTTTAGGCAAAAATTTCTGTGATGTTTTAAATGAAAATTTTTGAAAAGATAGGAACTGGGATTTGGGAACCAAAAAATGCAATGAGAAAGTACAGGTTGCACCTCTACAATCTGGGATTCTCTGGTCCAGCAACATCCATGGTCTAGTATGACCACGACTGTTCCAGGACCAGAGAGTCCCAGTGCGCTGCAGGAGGGTGGGGGCCTGGGAGCCAGCGCATGGCTTAGCTGGGCTGCAAGGGGGAAGCCAGGAGCTGGCCCATAGCTCAATGAGGCTGCAAGGGGGAGGGGCAGGGAGCCAGCATGCAGCTCAGCTGTGTGGGGAGGGGCCAGGAGCTGGTGCGTGGCTCAGCTGAGCTGTGGGGAGAGGGGCATGAGGTGCGGCCCCTGAAATGACCTCCCCTGATCCAGAAAAATCCCTCATCCAGGACCTGGGAGGTCCAACCTGCATCTATTTCCTAGTAAACCAAAAATGTCCATTATGATTTCTACTTTTGGTAAAAGTTATTGCAAAAGATGAATTCTGAATTATTTTTGTGACTGAGATTTTTGGAAAAAATGTTTCTGTTTTTCAACTATTCTCACCCTTTCTATGGGTACAGCGAGTTCTGGGGAAACACCCTTGGGGACACAGCGTAGGAAGCACTTTGCAAGATAGCTTTCCCTAAAGGCAGCCTGTGACGGACCCGGCGGGGTCCGCACTAGAGGAGGGAGCGGGACTCCCCCTCCCTCGGGAGAAACCGCGCGCCGCAAGCGGCGCGCCGACCGGCATCGCAGCCCCGGAGTTGGGGCAGCGGCAAGCCCAACCCGGGGCACCCCGCCGGGAGCGGGGGAGGGCACGGACCGCACGGAAGCAGCCAGCCCGCCCGCCCACCCCAGCTTGCGGCTCTGAACGGGGCACGGGCCCACGCTGGGGCAAGGGCGGGGGCGGCGGCGGCGCACGGACGGGGCGGAACGCCCAGATGTCACTCTCCGGCGCCCATAAAGGTGGCGACCGGGCAGACGGAAAGGGGGGCAGGAGCGAGGAGGTGGCGACCCTGGCTTCCAGGGGCACCAAGGGCTCGGCCCCCAAGGCGACCAGGAAGGACGGAGTCGGCAGCTGGCGGCTCGCACTGGGACGCACCCGGAGACTTCGACGTGGTGAGTGCACCCCGATCGGCCCCACCGCCGGGGCGGACAAGCAGGGAGTGGAAGGAGCCTGAGGCAGGGCCCTTTTGGCGCCCGTGGGCGGAGGAGTTGAGGGCTGCCGCCCCATCCGCCGTGGAGGGCGACGTTTAGACGCCAACTCCACTTAGGGCCTCGGGCTGGGACCCGGTGGTGAGGGAGGGCCCGGGTCCCCCACTCCCCCGCCCCCCCTGCAACCCTCAAGAACTGGAGGCTGGGTGAACTGCACCAGCCGCAGAACCTTCTAAGAGCCGGGACCCCAACCCCTTTTTTCCCGGACACGCCACGACCAAACCCCCCTCTCCGGCCGGAGGAGGGGGCCTGAACTCGGGGTTCGCCGAGCCCTCTCGGCCACCTCTGGTCGGGAGGTGATCGCACCCCCCCGCAATACACCCTGCCAACAAACCCTGGGGTTAGAGACAAGGAGAGTGACGAAGGCGGTGGGTCCGCGGAGCCCCGCCCCTGGCTCTGTTCGAAGCCAATAAGAGGGGGCGCGAGGCGCTCGCACCCGTAAACCCGCCACACAGCCTCTCACTCAGAACTTGAGCAGCTGTGGGCTGCCAGTCATATAAAAGGGAAGCCATTGACTCCTTCTAAACCCGTGAGATGACAGGCCATTGTGGGTACGTCTACACTGCACTGTGAACTGGGGTCTGGAGGATCGCGGCTTGTGGACGGGGCACTTCCAAGCTCATGGTTTAGCATCTGCTCTGGATTAGACGCTTTGGTTTCTAGTTATTGAACTGAGTCTCTCAGCCATGCTAATGTGGCCACGCTACACTGTGCAGGTCTTCTGAGTCAGGGCTGTGACGGGGGTAGACCCAAGTCGCATCAAGACTCTGGCTCTGGCCCATGTCCCAGCAAAGTCCTAAAACCTGGGCCCTTGCTGACTCCAGTCAGACAGATTTGTGTACGGAAGGAAGGCTTGGGCTCAGACCTGAGTCAGGGCCTGGGATTAGTGTGGACCCATAGGGGTGGTGCTGTCTGCTGAAGCAACCTGATACTTTAAGCAGAGAGGATAGATTAGGAACTGAAGCAAAGACAATGCAACCTAACTGGCAGTACCATCTGCCTTTAGTAGTGCAGACACCATGGCTATGTCTACACTGGCGCGATCTTGCGCCAGAGATATGCAAATGAGGCTAAGAATGGAATATTGCCGAGCCTCATTTGCATATCTAATGAGCCGCCTCTTGTGCGAGAAGGAGCATCTACACTGCCCCTTCTTGTGCAAGAAAAACCCTCTGCACAATGCCATTATTCCTGAAAATAATCAGCGTAGCGGCATTGCACAAGAGGGGTTTTCTTGCGCAAGAAGGGGCAGCGTAGACAGCTCCTTCTAATGCTAGAGCCTCTTCTGCAAAAATGGTGGCTCATTAGATATGCAAACGAGGCTCGGCGATATTCCACGCTTAGCCTCATTTGCATATCTCTGGCACAAGATCACACCAGAGTAGACATAGCCCATGTGAGGGCTTGGTGCCTCTGGACAATTTCCTTGGAATTATGGGAAAGCCTTATTTCCTTGACTAGAGTCTGGCGGAGGGCTGACTTGTTTTGGGAGCTAGGACAGGTGCAGGAGGTTCACCAGGAAGGTGTGCCTCGATTGTACATAGCACAGACGCTGTCCAGACAAAGCCCAGATATTTCAGAGTTTTGAGTCCCAGGACTCCAGGATCTTTCACAGATGCCATGAAGGCAGTGGCAGAGTACAGATAAACCCGAGGGGGCCCTGAGGAGAGGAGAGTGAGCCTCAGAACCCCTGTATATTGGTATTGTGGGTCTAAAGCAGGGGCGTGGAACCTTTTTTGGGTCAGGGGGGCCGCCCACCCACAGAGAAATCCGCCGGGAACTGCACACAGGTGAGAAGCGAAAAGCCAAACACAAACCCTCACTGACATGGCCCCAGACTGAGAAGGAGAAAGACACTCCCCACATTCCCCTCACACACCAGAGCCTGGGGGGGCAGCCTACTAGATTTTGTGCGTTCCAGCCCTGCATGGGGGGGGTCCTGGAGCACCAGTGTGGGCTCCCCAATGCTGGGGGGGCATGAGCTTCAGGAGCCAGATCCAAGCAAGCCGGGGCTACATCCGGCCCTCAGGCCTGAGGTTCCCCACTCCTGGTCTAAAGGGCATTTAGCCAAGTGAGGCTCAGGTCATGGTGTCTCTAAGGCCAGTGGCTCTCAGCCAGGGCTTTGAGGCCACCTGGGAGCTACAAGCGGGTTCCAGGGGGTTTGCCGACACTCGCTGGGGCCCAGGGCAGAAAGCCTAAGTCTTGCTCCACAGGTTTGGTGTCCTGAGCCCCAGCATGCAAGGCAGAAGCCTGAGTAACTTAGCATGTCAGGGCCCCCTAGGGTCCCGGGGATCTTCCCTGTTTCCCACCCCCTGGCCCAGGCTTCTATATAGAGTTGCCAGATGGTTTAACTAAAAATCCCGAACATCCTCCCCCCCAAAAAAAAAATCCCCAAAAAACTGTTGAGGGGGAAAAAAGCGGAGACCAAAGTTGTTGAGCAAAAAAAAAAAAGGACCCCGAGAGTTATTAAGCCTAAAAAATAAAAAAAACCAGCATGTAAGCCATCCTGTCTCCCTGCTCCGGGCCAGACAGCTCCCCTGCGGAACCAGGTAAGCACCCAGGATTTTCGCCTCCTGGCTGGGAAAAAAATCAGAAATTACTGGACATTTTAGGTGTCTGGTATTTTCTGAATTTTTTTTTTTACTGGACAGGAGGCGAGAAAAACAGACTGTCCGGGTCAATACCGGACACCTGGCAACCCTACTTCTACATGCAGAAAACCAATTATGGCACAGCTGTGCTGTAGGGTTTTTATAGCCTGATGGGGGGCCCTGGCCTTAATCACCACTGGTCTTTCCTTTTCCCTCTTCTCTTCTTGGTCTGTTAGTGTTGGTACCCTGTCCAGGCTGTGGAAGGGTTAACGTGGGCCTGAAGGGCCAATTAGCCCATCTGGCTATCCCTGGAGGGTAGTCTAGGCTTAATTATGGAGGAAGCCCAGCTGGGAAAAGTGCTGGGCAGTGACTAGAAAGCAAGCAAGCAAGCAGAAGAGTGGGAGGGGGCTGCTGGGCAGCGCTTCACCTTCAGCACTAGCTGCATCCGTTATGATCAATACAATTCCTTGAGCATCTTTCCTTACAATTGAAGCCCAGGGCTACAGCGACTGGAAACTCTGGGGAGAATGGCTACATAGGGCGGGGAAGATGCGGAGCAGCCACTTGCGATGGAGTGCGCTTCGGTGGGGCGGGGGCCCTGATGGAAGTCCGGGTCCTGCCCTTTCAAAGAGCAGGGTGCGTTCAGGGCAGGACTCTGAGGCTACGTCTACACTGCGTGGTTTTTTCGGCAGAAGATATGCAAATGAAGGCCTCTGTAGCGCACTGTAGACGTAGCCTGAGAGGGACTGAAGTCCAAGGCTGAGGAGGGCAGAAGTTGGCTTAAGATTCATGGAGGAATATCCCAGGAGAGCTGTGTGGCCCAGGAAGCAGGGGGAACTTAGGCTGCTGGAGACACCTGTTAACTGGCAAGGGGAGGAAGTTGTCCAGGGAAACGGCAGCAGGGATTTGGACAGAGCAGACCCTTGTTATAGGGCCCCTGAACTGGATGCCAGTACAGTGGGAGAGCCTGGTTTCTACCACCTGGGAAAGCCCCTGAAACAATTGAAAGCCCTGGGAAGACAGTGTACAGACCGCAAGGCCCAGAGTTGGGCCAGGCGGCCTTTTGTAAGGACACCAGGCTCTCTGTTGGGTTTTGTGGTACCCCAGAAGGGATGAGACTAATGAACAACCCACAGGAAGAGCAGAGCATACAGGACAGGAGCAGCTATCCGCAGAGGGCAAAAGATGAGAGCCTGCTACCCCAGGGACAGCAACCAGCGGGCAGGCCAGCGGTGGGCGTATCCTCGAGGGGGTAAATCAATTTAACTCCATCGGTTTTTAGTTGCAACCCATTTAACTGTTGCCTCCACATTCACGGTGCCGTTGCGGCCTTCTTGCCGCTAGTGCTGAAAACGAAGACGCGTGGCAGAGACGGGGCTGATTTTGCACATTGAGTTCTCCGGGCAGCATGGCATTAGTGACGTAGAAGTTCGTCGTTGTGGGGGAGCTGTGGAGACACGGTGTCTCGAGAACCCTAAAACACAGGCCACACTGGGAACTGCCAAGGAACATCGAAATGAACCTGAGCGCCACCGCTCCCGCTTTGCCCAAGAGTAGCAAGCTAGCAAGCTGGCCTGCTGCAGGAAGATCTCCTGCTAGGAAGAAGCGGACGTCTGCTGACACCATCCTCCAGAGCTCCTGCCACCTCACTGCACAGGGGCAGCAGAGTCCGGAAGAGCCAGCATGCCACTCAGACGCGTTCCTGTTTTCCCCCAGGCTGCACTGCTTCCCCGACAGCCAGCCAGCACGCCCGCCCCAGTAAAGCGGTGCTGACTGTGAACTCTTCTGACATGGCCTGCTACCCAGAATAACTGTCACTGAGCATAGCCCGGGGACGCCTCACACGCAGGCTGCTGGCCAATGGGCTAAAAATAACCAGGAAGGTGGAATCCACGTTACTTTCTCAGGCAGCCACAGCTAGAGTTGGGGCTCTCTGCTATTTCTCACCCAGCAGTGACAGCTTATTTCAGATTAGCTCTTGAGCACTGCAGAGGAACGGCCAAAGTATACGAGATATGGAGGTTATGTAGTCCAGGGGCGAGCGCCCCGAGCCTCCAGAGTGGACAACTCTGCGATATCACTTTCCGACAGATGGGCTGAGCGTGGAGCCTCTAGAGCCATGACGTCCAACACGCGAGCCGCTAGCCACGTGTGGCTAGTTCGCTTCAGAACTGGTTGGACACCACGGCACTAGGGTTTGCAGCGAGGTAGCGTGCTGTGCTTTTAAAGGCCCTGTGGTCAGCAGTACGGGCTCTGAAAAGCCATGGTTCTATAACGCAGGGAGGGACCTTGGCAAGACTAGCCATGCCTTCCAGCAGTGCTTAACACGCAGATTGAGAAGGCTAGCCGCAAGGCCCCCATGTGATAAATACTAGCCCCATTTTGCAAATGAGGGGATGCTGGGAGATAAAGATTAGGGCCCAGTTCTCCCCACCCCACCCCACCTCAGGCAAGTGGACCATTCCCAAAGTCACACCGCCTGCCAGTAGCACACAGGGGGACAGAACCCAGGTTTCTCCATTCCTCTGCCTGAGCATAGAACCACTGCATGCCAAAACACAGCCTGAACCTCCTTGGGGAGACCTGCTAGAGTGTGGCTAGAAATAGGCTTAAATGTAAGGGGTGGGGGAACAGCTGGGGATTGATCCTGAACGACCACGACTCTGGGCTTGCTAGCAGCATTTCCACCAGTGAACTGGACACAAACTAGTTTGCTGAAGATCCGTTACTAAAACTCTGGGAGTTTTTTGGTTTATCAGCTTCAGAAGGGGAAGGGTTCATGAGACTGACAGACCCCAGAGACAATGGAAAGCAGTCAACACTCCAGCTCAGCCTGACTGACAGGTTGTAAGTGGGGATTGTTCTGGCTCTCTCTGAGCAAACAGGGAGCTGAACGAGCAGAACAAGCTGTGTGCAGAGGAGGTCCTGCAAAAGACAGAGCTGAAAAGAGCAGTGCAAGCTGTATGAAGAAGTCCTGCAAAAGGAACAGAGAGCTGAGACACTGCTAAGAGGAGTGCAAGCTGTGCTGAGGGGCAGTTTTTGCAGCAGCAGAGCCAGGCATACACAACTCAAGGAGAGCAGACCCTGTGTTAAGCAGCAGACTGGCTGGGCTCAGAGAGCCAAAAGGAACAGAGAAGCAACACAAGGAGCTGGAACTGGCCAAGCAGCACAGCCTGCAGCTGGATGTGGTGAGCACCTGGGACCAGCAAAGTGTGGGGAAAGGCTCTGGACTGGGAGAGGGGTCTGGCCACTTCAAGCTTGAGACTGTGTGGTCACTACCAGAGCTAGCGTGTCCAGCCTGTAGCCCCCCCCTCCCCCCCCCCCCCCGCAGCATATCCAGGGCCTCTAAGAAAGAGACTGTGGACTGTCCTTATACTCTGCAGGCTGCTGTTTTGATGTCCCTGTGCTACAGAGCAGGGCTGTGTGTTCTCATTTAACCATTCTCATTTTTTTCTTATTCTTTTCTCTTTAATCCATTGTTGTTTAATAAATTGCATTTGCTCTGAACCTTATGAAGTGGTCACTGGGCCAAGAAGGCCTGCAGTGTAAAGAGAGCACCTCGGAGTGGGGACACCCTAACTCCTGCCCCTAGTGACTACAAGGTCAGGGATTAAGCCCCAGGAAACCTGGGCCCAGCCTTGTTGGGGTTTCAAGGGCTCTGCTCCTCCGGAGAGTGGAGGGGGAGCCCTCAGGATCAGGGAGCCGTGGGGTAAAGGAAGTGGGAGCGGGGACTCAGATCCTTTCGCTGGTTCATTTCACCGGGGTGTATAGAAGCCAGGAAAGTTCCCCACAATAGCGGGACCATTCCCCCGCTTACACATAGTGAGGAGCCTGTGTCAAAATGCCACTTGCCCACAGATGTACCTGTCTCTCATTACTGCAGCATCTCCACAGGTTTTTAGCCTCAACGCACATTTGAGATAGAGAAATGCCATCCCATTTTACAGAGGGGGGAACTGACCCACCAGGTAATACAGAAGGGAAGTGACTTCTCCCAGGTCAGCAATCTGCAGTTGAGGCAGGACTTGAACTACGCTGTTGTTCTAAGTCCTACGCTGTTGTTCTAGCCATGTTTAATGAGGAGCCTGAATAAGATGCTGACACATTCCTGTCTTGCATCTCATAGTTCTGGCACTTTCCTCTGAGGGTCTCCATGCCTACAGCACGTTTTAAGCACTGGTTTAGGGTATGTCTACGCTACAGAGTTTTTTCAGAAAAATTGCATTTTTTTCTGAAAAAACTTCACTTATATCCACAGTGCAATCGTGTTCTTTCAAAAAAAATCGAAAGAACTGAGGGGTTTTTCTGACATTGGTTAACCTCTATGAAGAAGAAGCCTTTTTCTGAAAGAGGCCTTTTGGAAAAAGGCACATGTGGATGAGGAAGAGAGAGTTCTTTCACAAGAAAAGAAAAGAGGAAAAAGCGCAGGTGCCCTGGTGTCAAATTCCGCCCATAGTAATCACAGCTTACATACGAGATAGCATCCACAATGAATGGATGCTATCTGTCCAAAAAAAGATCACTTTTTCAATGTGCTTTTGCAGTGTGGAAAAATTTTTTTGGGAAGATCTCTTCTGGAAAAGCTTCTTCCAAAAGAAACGTGCAGTCTACATGTAGCTTTAGACTCGGGTTCAAGCCCAAACTCCCCTTCCAGCTACACACAAATCTGTTTGACTTCGATAACTAGTAGCTTAAGAGGAAAGGTGGACACCCAACTTGGGAATGTGCACAGAGCCTGAGGTGCAGAGAGCAAGGGATACAACTCTGGGTTGTGCCTATATAGAACAATGTTCCCTCCAATTTTTTTCCTATCCATGTGCAGAATAAATTTTATGTGCACAAAGGCATGTGAGGAAGTGCACCACCCATAGCTCACATGCTGCCAGCTGTGGGCACTCTGCTGGGTGGCCACCCAAGCAGACAGCTTACAGGGAACACTGGTGTATAGGATTTCATGTCCTTACAGTTAATAAGGGCACCTAGGGCGTGACTGCACAAGCTAGGATACAGCACAATGGAGTACAGCACTTCTTGAGCATGCTGCGGCTAACAAAGCAATGAGTTCCTCTGCTTCCGCCCAGCTGCGCCAGCTAGACACAGAGATTTGTGTGGCTAATCATGTCTATTATATTACAGCTATAGATGTATCACCTAAGAGTTGAGGCCTTTCAGGTGGCTGTTGCTATGGAAACCACTGGCTAATAGCGTCATCCCACAGGTTGTGCATATTTATCTTCGGCTGGCTTTCTAGGGAACAGCAGTAGGCAGCAGCCGAATGGCTGGGAAAAGGAGTCTTGCCGTTCTCCAAACACAAGGGAAAATCTGACCTCTGGATGTTGGCACTTCCTGCAGAGACTGTTTGAAAGTGGCATCTTGGGAAGTTGTATCAGCCTCGTCGGGTTGTGGCTATGCTAGAATCCAGCTAGAGATGCATCCCTCCCCCCACGTGGCAAAACTGAGAGATCAGTGGAAGAGCGTGGCTCTTCCTCACGCTCTCCCCTCGGACACATATGTGTTGGTGGGCCAGATCCACCCCAGTTGGTAAAGGGGGTAGCAAATGGTTCTGTATGGACATATACAGCTGGAGGTGATGCTCAGGCATATGTTGCGTTGCGCCTGTATTTTACAGGGTCTATGAAATTAGCTGTGTTCTGCAAACGGTGTCTATCCGTTCAAAACGCACACTGCCTTTGCCCAGGGAGGCTGTGCTGGAAGCAGTGGTGTACCACCTGTGGCCTCCACTTGTGGCCTGCAAACCCCATGCTGCTCCCTGCCCCTCCCCTTCTTCCCCTCGTACCTCACATGTACTGGGGCCCTGGAGCCTTGCACTTCCTTCCCCCTCCCCCCCAGCAGTTTCGGAGAAGCCATGAATTGCCTGATTCCTGCTCTGTCCCCACACCTCCCCCTCTCTCCCAGAGCTTAAAAAACAATGAGTAATCCTGTAGCACCTTAGAGACTAACAAAAATAGGCATCTATAGCAGTGGTTACCAACCAATAGCTCAGGCTCTACTGGTAGGTCTTGGAGCCCCTGACAGGCTTGGCCAAGAGGCTATCAAGTGCCAGCACTTTAACTGCCCCTCCCCACACTGCTGTGCACCTGCTCTTCTTAGAGCTGTGCAGAGCAGGGAAGGGAGAGGAGGGGGCACGGCTGTCAGGGTGCCCCTTCTCCCACCCTGTATGGGCACAACAGGGCTTGGGATGGAGGGAGTTTACTGACTGCTCTGGAGAGTGGTACAGAGCCAGGGCAGGGGTGATCCTGCCTTAGCCCCACTGCACCACCACCCAGGAGCCACCTGAGGTAAGCAGTGCCCAGCTGGAGCCAGCTCCAAACCCCTGCCCCAGTCCTGAACCCCCTCCTGTAGCCCAAGCCTGTGCCCTAGCCCTGAACGCCTGGGACCCAAACTCCCTCCCAAAACCTGTACCCTGAACCCTCTCCTGCACCCCAACTCCCTGCCCCAGGCTCAGCTCAGTGCCCCTTTCACACTCCGAAGCCTTTAGTCCAAGACCAGAGCCTGCACCCTAACCCTCTGCCCCTGCCTGGTGAAAGCGAGGGAGGATGGAGGGAGGGAGGACAGAGTGAGCAGGGACCGGGCCTCAAAGAAGGGGTGGGAAGGAGGTGGGGCAAGGATATTTGGGTTTGAGGTAGATCCTGGATTGCATTTACATTCAAAAAGTGATCTTGTGCTTATAAAGGTTGGAGACCCCTGCTATACAGTATCATAAGCTTTCACGGGCACCACACAGACTAACACTGCTCTCCCCGAGCTGGACTTCCACGGATCAGCTGTTCACGGCATTCCAGCTCTGGGAGGGAGGGGAGGAGCGGGGACGGAGTGCATCTGCGGTGCTCTGAGAGTGCTGGTAGGGAAGGGGGAGGAGCAGGTAAATGTGGGGCTGCAGTGCCCCAGTGCGTGTGAAGCGAATGGAGGAGGGGCCACGGGGCTGCAGGTGGAACCCCAGGGGTCCGCAGGCTGCTACAGCTCACAGAAATGGAAAGCCATTCATGTGGCCCATCACTGGCTTAAAGTGTGTGTGGCAGGGGAGAGGGATCCGAGCCTCATCTCGGAGGCAAGTTTGATAGGACAAAGTGTCTGCAATCCAGCTCGGTCTTCCCCTTTTTTTGGCTCTGTCTGTGACCCGTTGACTCTCCCCCCACACCCATGCTGTACCCACTGCTGGGAGAGCCGGGGAAATTCTCCAGTGGAGGAAGGGCAGCTGGCATTACTGCTGCAGACTTCCCCCCAGGGGCTCTCTGAAGGGAATCACACCTTTCAGGTTTCCTGGAGCTCTTAATTAGGTCCCTGCTGGCAAAGGCTGCTTAAGAAGCATAATGACTGAGTGCATCTCCTGGCTGGTCCAGCCCCTCTTGGCTCTGTATTAACTCCTTAGGGGTTGGGCTTCAGGGCCTCTCCAATACAGCAGAGGTCATGGCAGAGGACAGATCCTCAGCCAGCACGTAGGTCCCAACATTTGGGGCTGCATCAGACACCTCCATCGCCCCCGGCCCCCTGAGCGGAGGCTGCCGCAACGATGCAGCTTCTCACAGGAACAGTCAGTGCACTCTGCCAGTATCAAGATGCCCGCGGGCTTTTTATTTTCCCAGGTAACACTACAGAGCTCCCTGCTGCTTTCAGGAGTCACTGAGGTTTACCGCATTCAGAAATTTCACAGCTTCTGTTGTTAGTGGCACAGGTTCCTTTTAGAGGCATTTTGCATACAAGCCTTTCTGCTTCTAGCTGCATTTTACTGTCTCCCCAGGGCTCAGGGGATGTCGAAGAGGTGGAAGAAGCTTTCAGAATGAGAGGGGATCGGGAGGAGATTTGGGAGGAGATGACTTTTTCTAAAAGCTGCTCCTAGTCAAGAGAAATATGTTTGTGTTTAATATTTAATGGGCTTTCAAAAAAACAGGAACAGAAAACAAAACAAAACTCCAACCCTGACGCTACAAAAGAGCATTTCAAAATAAAACCTTGTCATTCAGAGAATGCTGGGGCTGGAATGTGAACTGACAGGCGCTCAGCTGGTTTCCAGCCAAGGCTGCCAGACACAAAAGCAATCTGGGGATCAGAGGCGGGAACAGGAGCCAACGTACCTGGCTGGATGTGCAGGACGGTGGGCCCCGTCAAGGTGCATGCAGCGTGGGGTGGCTGGGGAACAAACCTAGCATTGAAGAGGGTTTCCACCACTTGGGTAAAGCAGAGCTCCTTGCGGTGTGGGTAAGTAGCAAGCTGATCTGGTAGCTGGGCCCAGCCATTACTGCAGGACAATCAAGCATGCTAAGCTAGTGTACTGCAAGTGGCGTTCCCAAGTGGGCTGCCCTTCTGTGGACAGTTTCAGTGGCTGTGTATGGCAGGAGGGAGCTGAGTCAAGAGGCAAATGAGGAGAGAGACAAGTGGGGTATCACAGATGTGCACACGGAAACATTCTGCCAGTCTAGGGCAGGGTTCCAAAAGCACAGGACTGCAGGGCTCACCCGGGAGAGCTGCACATGGACCCTGGCACCAAAACCAGCCAATGCAACACGCATTACATCATCAGAACAAACACATGGGCCAGTTGTACTCTGAGGGCAGACTCTTCTGAGCCGCTGCCATTTCCCCCGTGGGCTGTGATCTGCTGGCTTCATACAAGCTCAGCAGCCTTAGGGTGAGTCACTGTTTTGGTGAGAAACCTCCAGAGATCATAGAATACTAGGACTGGAAGGGACCTCGAGAGGTCATTGAGGCCAGTCCCCTGCCCCCATGGCAGAACCAAATACTGTCTAGACCATCCCTGATAGACATTTATCTAACCTACTCTTAAATATCTCCAGAGATGGAGATTCCACAACCTCCCTGGGCAATTTATTCCAGTGTCTGACCACCCTGACAGTTAGGAACTTTTTCCTAATGTTCAACCTAAACCTCCCTTGCTGCAGTTTAAGCCCATTGCTTCTTGTTCTAAGTTTTCTCCCTCCTCCTTATGACACCCTTTTAGATACCTGAAAACCGCTATCATGTCCCCCCTCAATCTTCTCTTTTCCAAACTAAACAAACTCAGTTCTTTCAGCCTTCCCATATAGGTCATGTTCTCTCGAGACCTTTAATCATTCTTGTTGCTCTTCTCTGGACCCTCTCCAATTTCTCCACATCTTTCTTGAAATGTGGTGCCCAGAACTGGGCACAATACTCCACCTGAGGCCTAATCAGCACAGAGTAGAGCAGAAGAATGACTTCTCGTGTCTTGCTCACAACACACCTGTTAATGCATTCCAGAATCATATTTGCTTTTTTTGCAACAGCATCACACTGCTGACTCATATTCAGCTTGTGGTCCACTATGACCCCTAGATCCCTTTCTGCCGTACTCCTTCCTAGACATTTGCTTCCCATTCTATAATTTAAGTGTTGCAGACAGTGGCCCTGTGCGATCAAGGACCTGACAGCTGGGTTCATTAGAGAACTCTTAATGCCCCTACTCTTGCAGCTAGAGCCAGTGTGTGGTGTTTATGGGGAAAACTGTGTGAAAATGACAAGCTATGGCTTTAATTTGGAAATAGTTTCCTGGTTGGGATTGCAGGCTGTGGGGCTCTGCAGGGAAGTAGGTGTGATCCAAGTCCACCTGCAGAAAGCAGCCTGGAGCAAAGTGAGTTGACTGGTGTCTATTTGGTTTAAGGAGCAGCCTGCTTTGTCACTTTTGGGTTCTTGTGAATAAGGATTCTAATGTCTACATCAAATAGTGTTTAATTTAACTTGTGCCTGTGCTGTGAGCATAAAACAGTCCAGCTCCTACAGTCACATTCTGCCTCTCTAAATTCCCCAGTGCAATATCAATCGAGTACAGTAGTCTTCACTTCCTGTCCTGAACTGTTGCGTAGTATTGCTGGGTTCCAAGATACGGAGGGCTGCGTGGGTTGGGGGTCAAGCAATCCCACACTTGCCCACACGGGGTGACTGTGGAGCGTGGCATCTGTCAAGCTGTCAGGCAGACTCTGCAGAAGTGCAAGCATCAGATTCTACTCCATCGTCTGCCACAGGGAAGTGAGCCAACACTCTTACCTGAATGGAACAGTCATGGTCCATTAAGCTGCCGTGTAAGGAAAAGCTTATGCTGGCCTTCTCCTGTCATCCCAGCTACTTCTTGCCACGCCCTCAATCCCCATTCACTTGCTTAGATCTCCTAACCTTCAGAGGCTGCATGGCTCTGTCTCCAACTCTGTTCTTTCCTCCTCCTCGCAGCTTCTTTTCTTTCACCCTCTCTCTGGGTGACTTCTTCCCTGCCCACGCCTCTGCTTTGAAATGCCTCACACTTCCCTTGTGCCAGCCGTCACCTACGCCCAGCCTTGCTGCAGGGTTCTCTGCCCTCTCACATCTGCCCCCCTTTGCATTAGTTGTGTGGGCCAGGCCTTAGGGGCGTGTTTGTCCATGTCCCTTAATCAATCACCGGGGGGCAGGAGCTTTGTTTTAATGAAGTAGACGCTGCGCATTTGCCACTTGAGCATTTCTGACTGCCTGGTGTTAACAGCCTGAGCCTCTGCACCCTTGTGAGGTTGAGACGTATCATTATTCCCAGTTCACCGATGGGGGAAACAGACACCAAGAGATGAAGTCACCTGCCCAAGGTTACGCAGGGAGTCCGGGCAGAACTAGGACCTGCAAGTCAATCCATCCTCCCGCCTACTATTTACAGAGGACCACGTGAACAGCGCGTCTCCTGTTTTTTCAGATCTGATCTCTGCTAGACATAAGCAGAATATGCAACTGCATAGGAAACCATGAAATTTGGGGCACCACTGCCCCAAATTTTATGATGCCCTAGGCAGCTGCATGTTGTGTATGGCCGGCTGACTCCAGCAGCCAGCCCCAGTCCCCTGCTCCTCTACAGGCTACACTCAGCTGCCGCTCACCAGACAGTGGAAGGGGAAACTGCTGCTTGTCCCTGACCAGCTGCCCCTGCTCCACCTCTGGCCTGCATCTTGCACTGCTCCCTGCCTGCGCCTCCCCTTAGCCTCCCTCCCCTGCTCCTGCCTCCCACAGCCCTGGGCCTGCCCCCCGCAGCTCCTGCCCCAGGAGCCCTGCAGCCCCTGAGCACAGTCCCCCCCCATGGAACAGCCAGCCCCCTACAAGGAAGGTACCTCAGGTACTCAGGCTGCACAGGGCACCAGATTTCATAAGGTCGGCCTTGGCTGATGGGAAGATGATCTGAGAATGAAATACAGAGATGAGCCTTTCACCATGTTTTTGTTCTGAGTGATGCATGAAGTAGGATTACATGGAATTTCCCTAGTGGTGAGATTGTGGCAGGATGTACCAACCGGGCACTGGACCTGCATGGGTGAACCCTAGTTCCCTGGCCGAGAGAGCCCCACCCCCACAGCCCTGCTGGGCATGCTCCAGCTGGAGGACAGGTATAAAGGCCAGTAGAGCAGCTCAGGCAGGGCTGATGGCCACCGGGGAAGAAGGTGGCCAGAGCTCTGGAGGAAGAGTGAACCAAGGGGGCCAGTCAGTGGGGAGTAGCTGGAGAGGCCCCCACTCTGGAGGATGGTGGTGAAGAAGGCAGCTGCGGTGAGTCCAGTAGGAAGCAGCCCAGGGTGGGGAGTTAGGTCCCAAAGAGCTTGGTGTGTTTGGGGTGGATTCCCTATTCCCACACCACTGACAGGGCCCGGGTGGGCCCAGCTTTCCCCAACCCCATCCCCAGTAACCCCCAAGGGGGCTGGTACAACTATGATTGGTGACTTGGGTTGCTAGGCCATGCTGTTCTGGGGGCAGGGAGCATTGCTACTGACTCTAGCCACTGGCCAGCACTGTCCTGAGAGTAGCACCCCAGAATTGCAGCCACCTCTGTATTGAAAGGTTGCACTGTGTGTGTATATGCACAAGGTGGGGAAGGGGGAGATTTTGTTTATCACACCTGTGCAAAGCCTTCTCCTCCTGTACTGAAGAGGGAGAAGAGATGCTATTGACTGTATGTTCCATTTTTACAAGTTAGTAGTGCAGGGACTGAGGGCCTGAATTCCCAGTAAGAACTGCTGTCTCAGCCATGCTCTAGTCTCCTTCCCCTCCCCCCTGCAGCAGATTTTTTTTTTAAGGGCCTCCTATTCAATAGACACCATATCACTCCATCGATCAGCCTTGGAAGGACAAAGCTCTGTCCTGAGCCTGCCAGGATTCGAACCTTTGTTTCCAAAACAGCTGAGGTGTTGCCTGAGAGATGCTTGTGTTGCGGGACTCTGGTACAGAGGCTGGCCACAGCTGGAGATGGATAGCCGATGGTGTGACCTGATGCTTCGGGGTGATGCAGAGAACCCTCTTTCTAGCAGCCGGTCTGGTGAGTCTTGCTCTCATGCTCAGAGTGAAACTGTTCCCCAGAGTTTGGGGTCAGGAAGGAGCTGTCCCTGCCCCCCAGGGCAACTGAGCAGGGACTGGGTGGGGGACACATCAGAGAAAGCAGTTCACTTTCTCCTGCAGCATGGGACACAGATCTTCCACTGGAGTCATTGGACACATCTTGTCTAATGGGCGGGGGGGGGGGTAGAGGGCTCAGGCCTTGGTGGTCATAGTCTCTTCCTCTGCACATCAGAGTTTCCCAAGAATGGAAATGCTTGGATCTTGTAGCATAACCTAGATGGCACTTAGTGGTCTGTGCCAGACACAAGGGCTGTGTCCAGACTCAGGGTTTTTTTCGGGAAAAGTAGCCTTTTCCCGAAAAAACTTCCCCTGCGTCCAGACTCAAGCCGCGTTCTTTCGAAACTATTTCAAAAGAACGCGGCTTTTCTTTCGATGGCGGTAAACCTCGTTTCACAAGGAAGAACGCCTTCTTTCGAAAGTTCCTCTTTCGAAAGAAGGCGTTCTTCAATGTAAATAGGGCTTCCTCGAAAGAGAGCATCCAGACTCGCTGGGTGCTCTCTTTCGAAAAAGCGGATTGCTCTTTCGAAAGATCCGCCTGCAGTCTAGACGCGATCTTTCAAAAGAGGCTCTTTCGAAAGAAGCCTGCAGTCTAGACATAGCCAAGGAGAGAGGAGATGTTCTACTGGTGCAGTCTGGTCTTAAACTCTGTGAACCAAGCTGCCCCTGCCAGCAGGAATAAAAAGATCCAGTTTGGCCCATTCTCTCACTTGCCTTGGTTCTTTTTGAGCTTAGCTGCCCTCAGGGATTTCTTTATGTAAGGTACCCTCTCCATCTGCTTCATTTAGCATGGACCACTTTCCCCCTTCTCCTCTCCCCCCCTTCTCCCCCAACTCCTCTCTTTCTCTGCTATTTATTTGGAAACTGCCCCCCCTTAACTCCCTTCATCTGAAGAAGTGGGTTGTGTTCGCTTAGTTCGAATTAGGTAAACCTCATCGTACGAGGACTAAGCCTAGTTCGAACTTACTAGTTCGAATTAAGGGGTGTGTAGCCCCTTAATTCGAACTAGTGGGAGGCTAGCCCTCCCCAGCTTTCCCTGGTGGCCACTCTGGCCAACACCAGGGAAACTCTATTGCCCCCCTCCCGGCCCCAGACTCCTTAAAAGGGCACAGGCTGGCTACGGTGCCCGTGCCAGGTGCAAGCCTGCCAGCACCCAGCTAGCAGACCCTGCACCTGGCACGGCTCGAGCCAGCCACCTGATGCCCCCCAGCCCTCCTCCTCTTCCCGGGACCAGGCTGGTGGCTCCCAGGAGCTTGCCCGGGACCGCAAGAGGCGGGCACCCGCCTGGTCTAGTGCGGACATCGTGGACCTCGTCCATGACCTCCGCACTAGGCACAGGAAAGTGGCCATCTAGGGCAGGAGAGCTGCCAGCCTGGCCACCCAGGAGCAGGTGTGCATGAAAATCAAGGTGGTCCACTGAGACCCCCAACCCTGAGCCCTGAGCTTACAATGGCCATCCTGGGTCAGACCAAAGGTCCATCCAGACCAAAGGTCCCAGTAGCCTGTCTGCCGACAGCGGCCAACCCTAGGGACCCTGGAGGGGATGGACCGAAGACAGTGACCAAGCCATTTGTCTCGTGCCATCCCTCTCCAGCCTTCCACAAACTTTGGGCAGGGACATCACTCCTACCCCCTGGCTAATACCACTCCATGGACCCAACCTTGATGACTTTATCTCACTTCTCTTTAAACTCTGTTCTAGTTCTAGCCTTCACAGCCTCCTGCAGCAAGGAGTTCCACAGGTTGACTCTTTGCTTTGTGAAGAACAACTTTCTGTTACTAGTTTGAAGTCTGCTACCCATTCCTTTCCTTTGGTGTCCTCTAGTCCTTCTATTATGGGAACTAATGAAGAACTTTTCTTGATGCACCCTCTCCACCCCACTCATGCTTTTATCGACCTCCATCATATCCCCCCTCCGTCTCCTCTTTTCTAAGCTGAGAAGTCCCAGTCTCTTTAGCCTCTCTTCATATGGGACCTGTTCCAAACCTCTGATCATTTTAGTTGCCCTCTCCTCTCCCACCCTCTCTCTTCCCCTCTCCCACCTCCTTTTCCCAATCTCCCCAAGTTTTGTTCAATAAAGAGAGATTCTATTTTTGACCACATGTTTTCCTTATTTTGTACATCAGGAAGGGGGGCTAGGGAAGGGTAAGTGGAAGGAGGTGAGGGAGGAATGGGGTACGAGCCCCCGATGGGGAGGACTGGGCTGGCTCTGCGGGCTTCTGGGGGTGGAAGCTCTCCTGCAGCCCCCCAATTGCCCCCTCTCCCCAGATGGCAGCCTGTGGCAAGTGCAGCTGGTCTGATGGCCAAGTGCTGTGATGTGCCCAGTGTGGGCACTCAGGGCACTCCAAGCCAGGACTGCTTTGCAAGCCGGGCACCCCTGAGAACTGTCTGTCTGGGGTGGGGGTCAGGTCCCTTTAAGCACAGCCCTCGGCTAGCCTGAGGCAGCAGCTCCACGCTCTAAGTCCTCATCTGATGCCCTGCCGGCACTGCTTCTGGCCATCCTTAACCCCGGTTCAGGGTCCACTTAATTTGGACATGTTAGTTCGAATTAGCAAAACGCTAATTCGAACTAGTTTTTTAGTCTGGATCCGTTAGTTCAAATTAACTAATTCGAACTAAGTTAGTTCGAATTAGCGCTGTAGTGTAGACATACCCTAAGGTGCTGCAGAACTACTTGTTGTTTACGGGTTTGTTTTTTTTTCAGTTACAGATGAACACGTTTCCCCCTCTGAAAGTTTATGTAAGGTACTTATGGCCCCTCACTCCTCTGAGCATCCTGGCTGGCTGGGTAGGGGAGTGGGGGTGTTGTGACAAGGTTAGGCCAGAGGGCTGCTACAGAGTGGGGAAAAGGCAGCCCCAAAAGGGTAAAGAGCCTGCTAATTAGGGGTGGAGGGCTGCAGGGTGATTAGGTGCAACTGGCAGGGAGCTGGCCCAGGCTGACTCCATTTAAGGTCTGCTGGAGGCCTTTAAAAGCCTTCCTAGTGGGCAGGTGAATGAATGAAGTACTAACAGTTAGAGCTGGACAGCAGCGGAGGGAGTCCCAGAAGGAGTGGCTGGGCTACCTACCCCAGAAACCAGCTGCAAGCCCAACCCCCTATACCTTAGCAAAGGGGGGAGGCTGCCAGCCCAACCGCTAGCCAGGGAAAGAGGGACTCTACCCCTAGAAGTAGCGCTGTGCTAATACAGTATCCCCTTGCACAGATGGGGCACTGAGACATGCAGAGAGAGTAATCTACACAGCCAGTGACCGTGACCCTCCTCACCTGGGTCAACACTTGGGTGCCCATTGTCATGCTAAAAGTAGTGGTGCAGGCAGTGTTTGGGGGTTGGTTTGTTTTTAAGCTGTGCCTTGGGCTGGAGTGCCAGGTTGAGCTACATCACCTGCACCTTTATGGTTAGTTCAGGAGGCTCCTTGCTACAGCTGGGAAGACAGAGCCTCGGGAACTTGCCCCAGGTAGAGCAAGGAATTGATCCTAGGCATCAAGTCCCAGGTTAGCACCCCAACCACTGCACAGCCCCCCCAAAAGGAGTCTGAGGGAGAGCAATAATGTCCTGTCTAGTAAGCATGGTGGGAGAGATTCTCTTGAAAGCACCTACATCCCGCACCAGATTACAGTAAAGGCAGGATGGAAGCTCCCGAGTCACTTGCTGGGTCATAAAAGTCTATTGATTGACCCCAAGTGAGAACTCCTCCTCCTCCCCTCCCCCCCAGCCCCACACTGCATTGATCAGCCTTCACCCAGGCACCAATCCACCCAGAACAAGAGGGTCAGGAAGAGCTGGGAACAAAACCCTCTCGCTGATTGGTGGAGAGGCCAGATGCTCCTGCCCCTGCCCCACCCTACAATCAATTAGAAATGTCAGTGTCTGCTTTCTTCACAGCTGGAGCCAACACCATAAGGTCACTCAATACAATCCCTAACAGATGTTAAAACCTGATGACTGGGGAATGAAGGATCTGGGATACAGCAGGGGAATGGATTGTAGGCATGGGGGCAGGGGGAGGATGTGGATTTCAATTTTTTTATATTGCAAGCAGATCAGGGGATTTCACATACGCGCGCGCTCTCTCGCTCTCTCTCATGCAGCTTCAATGGATCTTTTGTACCTGTGCTGGTTCGATGGCAGTCAGTCCCCTCTGGCAAGAGATCCTCATGCACTCTGCTGCCCTCTCAGCGGGATGTAGTGCTGTCACCTGCTATGACCACTCGAATGCATGGCAGGCTGCAACTGGAGTCTGATTAAGAATTAACCCGTTTTTGATTCATCGTGATTACAGGGGCTGCTGCCGGCTCATCCAGTTCTCCAGACCTGCCCGCTTCAAGTCATCCTATTGGTTTCTTCAATGCTTTTCCCTGGGACAGGGGCTTCGCTCAACACATTCTTCTCCAGGGGCATTGAGCAGTTGGTGCTAAGGATTATGGGGTCTGATGACAATCCATAAATCACTCCCACTATTTGATCTGAGGAAGTGGGTCTGGCCCACGAAAGCTCATCACCTAATAAACCATCTTGTTAGTCTTTAAAGTGCTACACAGTCCTGTTTTTTTACTTTACGGCTTGATCCACAGACTTGACAGAGAGGCTTCAGTGGGCTCTTGCTGTATGGCCTTAACTGTTGGAGGCAAGGGAGAAGTAAATAGACAGTTAAAATGGTGGTTGTTCTTTCTCACCTGTTAATGTTATTTGGTTCCCTAAACTGTTGGCGTGTTGTCTGTTAACCCCCTACCCCTTCCCTGAGTGAGTGCAGAAGAATGTCTGAGGTAAACAGCAGGAGTAAACAACAATGCACACGGCCCCCCAGCAGGGTGTGCACACGGCCCCCCAGCAGGGTGTGCACACGGCCCCAGCAGGGTGTGCACACGGCCCCCCCAGCAGGGTGTGCACACGGCCCCCCCAGCAGGGTGTGCACACGGCCCCCCCAGCAGGGTGTGCACACGGCCCCCAGCAGGGTGTGCACACGGCCCCCCAGCAGGGTGTGCACACGGCCCCCCCAGCAGGGTGTGCACACGGCCCCCCAGCAGGGTGTGCACACGGCCCCCAGCAGGGAGTGCACACGGCCCCAAGAGGCCTAGACTCAGAGGCTGCATGTGGCTGATCCTGGAAGGAGAGAGGGACAGACACACAGTGGTGGTGGACCATCAAGTGAAGCCTCCCAGAACGCCCTCTGCTCGGATCGCCTGGCCAGCGGACCAGCTTAGGAGTCAACTTGGGAAGATGAAAGAATATGAACTGCCTCCTGCTCGCCTTATCATCCTGCCTGGGACTGTAAGTGTGATTGAGTGTGGGCGAGATTCCCCTCCCTTCCCAGTTTTAGTTGAATAAACAATCCTTTACACTCCCATGTGGTGATCCCCTCTCCTTAGTGTTTAAAGCAGTTGCAATCCACATCCCCTTGCAACATTAACCAGCTGGCATGCAGCTCTACTCTCAAGGGCCCTGCAAGCAGCCTTTCCTCTCCTCACCATCACTGGCAACAGCTTGGGTCCCATCACAACCAGGTTTTGGCTGGGATGCTTTTTCAGTCTTCCATCCTGCACAAGTCCCTTGCTTGTTTTGATTCCCCTGCCTGGTTGATCAAGGCTTGAGGTGGTGGGGGAGGGTTGTGTGGGGTTTTTTTGGTAAGTGGAGCTAGGCCACGCTTATTTGGCAAATAGTAAATATTCCAAAAAATGCATTTTTTTTAGGGCACCCAAACTCTTTGCACATTCAGGTTGACTTCAACAAATAACTTTGGTCAACTCTGCCCCCTCCCGCTCAAAAAAACCCTCTGAAATGTCCATTTTTATTAGACATTCAAAACATTTTGCTTGACCCAAATACAGGGTGGGGTTTCATTGGTGTTCTGTCTTGCCAGTACTCTTCCCCTCCCCCCGCCACACACACTTCAAGTTTGCTTTGAAATGCAGGGTGTGGAGGGGCTGAACTGAAAAAAAATCACTTAATCAGCTCTAGTGCTAAGTTCTATTAGTTCTGTTCTTCCCTCTCGTCCCCCCCACTGTCCTGGGGCATTAGCTTACCTGCCCTCTGCTTTGCATTGGTCTTCAACTTATTCTCCATAAGAGCTTAGAAGCCCCAATTGTCGCATTGGACTGGGTCTGTGCCCTTATTTAATGACTGACTCCAGACTAGCCCTTCCTTGGCCTCTTGGGCCATGATATGTCACCAACTGGCTGCTGCTTTTCCAACATAACTAAACCAAAAAACCGCCTAGCCCCTCTTGGGAGAAGGGAAGGATGCTTTCAAATGGGATGTGCTCCGCAGTAGGAACTGTGATAGGACACCCTGCATCAGGAGGTTTTTTCCTGGTTACTCTCTGATTGTGACAGAAAAGTCAGCCTGGTTACTTTTAAGGAAAAAGCCTCCTGGACTGTTCTCTTCTCCCAAATCATTACAGCCTCCCTCCTGGTTTCAACCTGAGGTTAGCCCATGGTCTTTTTACATTTCTTTGATATACAGAACCTTCAGTACTTGAAAGGGGGTTCTTTCCAGACCAAGATTGGCTATCATTTATCTATAATTTTTAATTGTGAAAACACTGATTCACGTGTTTGAAATACTCTGGAAATGTTAACTAAGTATTACATCCAGAGAGTAAATTACTGTCTCCTATTATCCCCCACCTGCCTAGAACAATTTTCCCCAGCATAGGGTTTGAGATGCAGTCACTAGGTTTCTTTGAGAGGAGAAAAGAATACTTAAGACTATTTCTGGGTAATTTGCTACTGTAGCCACTACTCCAAGAAGAAACCTGCATCTATTTGCCTTGCTTGCTGTAAGATCACATATGCAGTATGTCTTGCCAGGTCTAAACCATGAAATGATTCTGAAAACAAGATTACTGTTGGAATTCCTGAGCTGCTACTTTTGCTGATAAACAACCTTCTTTGTAATTGCATTGGTGGTAGAGCCCACTAGGGCCCAGTTAAACCCATTTCCAACAAGCATTTCTACTGGCTTAAAAAAAAAAGCAGGCGGAGTGTGTATTATTTAAAGGGAGTGTGTATAATGGAACCAGGAATCCAGGTTTCCATTTACTCAGCCACTCCGCCGCTGAGCAAATTACATCACCAATGGGACTCAGTTTTCCCCATCTGAAAGGGGTGGATAATATTCACCAGCCTTAGGCCCGGCAAAATACGTCGCTAAAGTCTGCTTACCTTAAGCCAAACCGTGGTGGCATCCACGCAGCAGAAGGTGGACAGAAGTACCTGCTCCTATCTGCTTCCCTTACTCTTTGTGGAAGGAAGAGTACTGCTCACTGGCGGGGACTGCCCTCAGCATTCGATTGAGGGGTCTGTGCTAGACCTGCTAAATCAAACACCAGAAGATCGACCTCTGCAGCATCCATCTTCCTGTAAGTATAGATGTGCCCTCACATGGGGGTTTGAGGCTGACTTAACATTTTAAAATGGTTTAAGCTCTCAAGACCGCAGGTTCTCTAGCCATATGGATTAAAGCATAATTACTGTGTCTGCAGCCAGAGCGGACCAGTCTTTCAAGGCATGGACATTTGCCTGGGTTCAGTACCACTAGAAATCAGGCCTGAATAAGCAGTCAGAGTTAGAGATCACTTTGTACTTGAGCCTTCCATGTGCCCCCCCTTATAGCTTAATCCGTGGTTCCAGTCAGGGTATGTGTCCCCGTACGTGTACAGAAGAGTTCCAGGGGCCACATCAACCCATCTAGATATTTCTGCCTTGTTTTACAACAGGCCACCTAAAGGGCACTAGCGAAGTCAGTGCCATCTAAAATGCCGTGCAGACAATGACTTGTCTATACTGCTCTGTACGCTGAAATGCAAGTGCAGCGTTTCTATTCCATTTGATGTATTGTGTAATTATATGGTAAAGATGAGAAAGTGGGCTGTTTCTCAATAACAATGTGCTGTGATGCTTATGCATTTCTAGGTCTGATTTTTTTTCTTTTTTTGTAGCAAATTGTTTTTTTAAGTGAGGTGAAACTTGGGGGTAGGCAGACAATCAGACTCCAGAAAGGGATACAGTAGTCTGGAAAGGTAGAGCGCCACTGGTTAACATACAACCCACCAAGGGGGGGGGGGAGCCAAGACACATAGATATAAACAATAAAAGATGGTCAAGGTGCCAAGCAGGATGGATCATTGGCTGCTCCTTTTTTCGGATGGTGGGGGAGTGTCCAGGGGTAAGAGTTAAGACGAAAACTGATTTACATTCTGCAAACCTAGCATGAATATTTCTCAGAAACAAGTCACTAGTGAACAGCAGTTCTTCCAGCTTGCCCATAGCTGCTGCAGTAGGCACAGCCAGGAGTGGGATGCATGTCCCCCAGTTGGGACTGGGACTGGGACGGACGGACGGACGGACACACACACACACACACACACTTCCATTTCTCCACCCTGTCCTCTGCTGGCCCAGTGAGCTGTCCTGTTCCCCATCTCACCCCTTGCTGCCCCCTGTGGTCATTCTACAGTATAACTCCCTCCTACAAGATCCTTCCCTTTCCATTGTATGAAGAAACAATCAAATTCCAGGCCCATCCCATTAACCTAACACAACCAAACCCTGACCTTGCTTTAAGTTCTGATGAGGAAGCTGCCTACATGTTTGGAGGTCCTAGTTCTTACCATTTACAAGGAGTTCTTGAACAAACAGACTTCCAGATGGATGGACAGACACACATTTCTAAAATGTATAGGGGGGGGTTAAGTACGTCACACTCCAAACAGGCATAATTATTAATAAAATGTTGAGTCTAGAGACCAAGCCAAAGTCTCACTTCATGACTCCTTTTCCCATTTACTTGGAGTTCCAGTCCTTTTCTCTTCAGACTACTTGGTAGCTCCATTGTGTCCCATCTTCCACACTCTTCCTGGCTATCCTCTTGCAATAATGCTTTCGCTGCTGGCAGTTCTTTTCCCATTCTTATCATATGTCCCTCAAACATGTGCTCTCTGGCCTTTCACAGAGTATCACATTCATCTTTTTCCCTAACTTCTGTGCATCTCCGTCTCCCCTCTGCTTGCTTGCCACACTCTGCAGTATGTTGCTTTTTGCTGTATCTGTAACACACCATTTCCAAACCATATAGCAGGCCAGGATAAACAGGCAAAAGGGGCGGGGCTGGGGGGCAACCAGCCCTTAACATTACCTGGACCCCTTCCCTCTGCCCAGCCAGCCCTCACTGCTCCAGCTATGATTTAAAGGGCCCACGGCTCCATTTGCTGCAGTAGCAGTGGTAGCCAGGAACCTCGGGCCCTTTTGAATCACCGGGCCCTGGAGGAGTTGCCCCCTTTGACACACCCCTGTCAACGGGCCTGAGTATAGACATGTCCTTATCATACTTCCCCAAGTACACAAATTCTTCCTTTATGCTTCAGCTTCTCTCCTGAAGCTTCAGTCTACAGCTCTCCTGAAGTTATGCAAGTAGGGAAAGTAAAAGTCCTCTCCAGTGCAGACTCAGCCTAAGTGTCTCTCTCATTAACTGAAAAGGAGAGGGAGGGTCAGCAAACCAATGAGACACAAATATCAGCCTAAGCCACAGACGGAAGAATAAAATAAAGCCACAACTTTGTGGCCACCAGAGCATCGCCAAAGACACAGCACACACTGGAAATTCTGCCAGTGTGGCTTATCTGAGCCCACAGATGCTTTTAGCCAAAGGATTTCATATGCACGCCAAGCGCAAAGTGAAAGTCCAGCCACAGTTTCTGCCAGAGGCTTGCTGCACTAAGTGTATTCCTAGCAGAGCGTTTGTTTGTTTGTTTGTTTGTTTAATAAATAAGACAGCTAATAGCTCTAAGGGAGTCCGGTTGTTGGCAGAAGGAAGCAGATATTTGGTTTATTCAATCATTAAATAATCATTTAACAGAGAGCTGTGTTTCAACATGTTACGCTCTGCCCTACTTACAAGTTGATTCCTTTAAAAGGCTTAGCTATTAATCCAGGGCAGTGATGCATAGCTACACTGGGGTCTGTTTCAGCAGGCTATTGGGATGTGCTCAGGACTAGCCCTGGTATGCAAGTATGAAGGAGGGCCTGATCCTGACTTCATAGTCAATGAGGAATAATGCTTCATTACAATCAGTGGAGTGATTAAAAACTGTGCAAAAGGAAGATCAGGCCTAGAACTGTTGGCACAAGAGATGTGCACCAAGAACCTGAACTAAAACTTCTTGCAGACACAGGAGGCTTTTCATTTACTCCAAGGGCCTTTGGATTGGGCTCCCAAAATAGCTTACTGCTATTCAAGTGTGGCCCTTAGCATGGTCCTTCTAAATAAATACGTAGAACGATGTGGTAAGGAACATATCCACTGTGAACATAGGAAAACGTTAAACTCATAGTTTTATGTTACTGTTTTGCATGCACTCAGGCCAAATGGGGAGGCTTAAAATTAGGCCCTTACATTTTAAAGTTCTTGATAATGTGATTCTTTGAGGGAAAAATGTGGTTGAGTTTTATAGCTGTGCTTGGAAAAGATTTTTGTAAGCTTGAATAGCTGCTAAGTTTTGGTGTTTATGTTTTTAAATAGAGTGCTGGAAAGCTGTGTGGCACTTTATCAAACTATTAAAAAAAGATGTTTTGTCTATCAGGTGTTACTCTTAAAAGTTATATCTAGTACAGCATGCAATACATAAAGGGGAAGGTCAAGAGATAAGTTTTGTTGTTGCATGCACATGCTGCCAATTGCTTTTAAAAAAAATCTTGTTCTAATCTGAAGAAGTGAAACCAGGGGTGAAAAGACCAACTGCCACCCAAAACCACAGGAGTAGAAGTTAGCCTAGGAAGGCCAGTCAAGCCTACCTAGTAGAGCTGAGTAGGCAACTGGTTCTCCCAAACACCATCCCGTTGTAAATGCCAAGCATAAGAAATAATTTTGTCAAACATTGATTGTATGTATGTATTGTCATTTCCCCGGGAAGTTTTCCACTTCAACAAAACAACCATTTTCTGTCAACAACTCTTCGATGGAAATTGTTTGACTAGTTTCATTAGAGTCTTTAGGATAGGATCTAAAAGAGTAAATGTTTCCTATCTAGTACAGTAGCCTGCAGAGAACCCAACCAAATTTGGAGTCCTATTACACTAGGCCCTGTACATACTTTTAATAAGACTGCCTCTGCCGTAAAGGGCTTAAAGTCAAAATAGGCAAGATAGCAGAAAGGTGCGAGTAAGAATTCTGACTCCCATTTTACAGAGGAGCAATTGGGACACAGGGACATTCTCAGGCTTACACAGGAAGTTAGTTCCAGTCCCATAGCTTAACCACAAGGTCATGCTTCCTCTCTACAGTTGCACGTGATTACAGAACATATTCCAGACATGAGTAGCAGCATTTAGAGCAAAACACATCACCCCTCTGTGGAATTCCCCTGACTCCTATGCAGCTGAGAAGGTGGGTGGACAGCTGCCCGACAAAGGGTGAAAGGCTTGATGGGATCATCCCATTGTGCTCAGCTGATGGATTATAGAGTGACCATGCAACGGTTCCTAATGCACTTTTCTGTAACAGATGCCACAAAATGACATTGAAAGCCCAGTGAAAAGCTGGTGGGGCTATGAGAAGCAAGATTTGTACATAAACCCCTCTAAATACCAAGGTAAACTTACCAAACAGCTGAGTGGCAGCTGTTCCAATCTGGAAGACTAAATAGGTGCTCAAATCTAAACCTGTATAAATTGCAGCTGGGGTGGGCAATAAGCTGGAGGCAGTTCACCCAGGTTAGCCCCTGGCAGGCTGCCGCGGCTTCATTTACCTGTGCCTCAGCAGGTATAGCTGCTCACAGCTTCCATTGGCTGCGGATGTCCATTCCAGCCAATCACGTGGACCAGGGACACTACTTTCCACAGCTCCCATTGGCCGGGAACAGCCATCCACTGCCAATGAGAGCTGCAAGTGCAACAGCGGCCCCTACTGCATCCGGCCTCCAGGCCAGATACTGCCCACTGTGAATAGCTCCTTCCTATTTATACTATAGTAGTGACTAGCCCCTAGATGCCCCAATCAGTAGTGGGTTGGACCAGACCCCAGAGTCCACATAGTTTGTACCTGCCCTGAAGAGTTTACAGCCTAAATGTTTCAGTGGGGCAACTTTTGAGGTAAACACACCCCCTTCTATACAACCACATCTCTCCCATTCTTGATGCCATTTTTATCTGCCAGCCCTTGAGCAAAGCCTTGTGGTCACCTGTGACAGGGGGCACACATCTAGAGCACGTGCAAAACTTCTGCCCATATCTGTCAACAAAAAATGAGCTGTGGCTATCTACATTCATATCTGCAGATATGTGTGAATAGCCAGGGATTTGCAGGGCTCTACACCCAACCTGCTGGTTGGCAATCCCAGTCCTCAAGAACTTCACAGCCAGGAAGAGAGAGGCCCTTGCAATTATCACCAGTCTTAGTTTTGTCATGCTTAGCTGTCCTTATCAAAAGTCACTTACCAAACCTCACACTTATACTCCCCCCCCCCCCACACCTCCTCTGAGAACTGCCTCTGGAGCCAGAAAGCAATCCACAGTTCCAGGGGGAGGAGGGAGAGAGAAGAGATCAGGCATGAGGAGGCTGAGACTGGTGCCAGTGGGGTCCCTGAGGGTACTTGGGAAGTGCACAGAGCATAATGCTGATCCTGACTCGCCGGAGGGGGCTCTACTCCTAGACACCAGCCTTCAAGCTCATTTCTAGGCCATGGGGTGAGCTGGCATTTTAGGGAAGTTGCCCCACTACCCCCCCCCCCAAGACCTTGAACCCCTTTGCCATCTCAATTTGCCACTTGCTTCCCTCTGGTTGTCTCATGATGTATGGCCCCATTTGGTTGGGTGACATACAACAAGCTCGTCACCCCCTCCTTTCAGTCCCACTGTGAAACCTGAACCCTAATCCTGTGTATCTCTTCCCCCAAAACTCTTCGCACCCCTCAGGCAAGTCTTCAGCAAGTCCCAGCTCTCTCTAGCTAACAACTCAGCCCGTGGATGGCACTGTCCTTTCCTGCCTGTGGTCTGTTTCCCGGGAGCACAGATTACAGGGACTGATGTTTCTACACCTGCAACTGGGGCTGTCCTGGCCCCATTTGAAAGAGACAAGTTTGGAAATCTGCCTGGCTTCCTGTAGGTCACCTGCCAGGCTGAGCGCCAAGATGCCCAGACTTCCAGTGCTTCAACCACCATGGGCAAAGTAGTCACTAGGCCCTGTGCAGAGCTGGGCAGCCACTGGCAGTCAGGGTTAGGAGAATTTTGTATATTGGGGAGCGGGGTTGGTGTGAACTGGAACAAAACCAGATCTCAAAAAACTTGAAAATCTCTGTAAACTGGAATTACCATTGTCTACCCATCTCTACCTACCCCTCCTGCCCAAACTTTCTGTGCCTTGAATTGTGCCTCTGAGAAGTGAGAACAGCTCACTGCAGCCCTCGCTGGGATGATGTGAGGCACGTGTCTCGGATGTTTGTGAAGTGAGGGCACTGAGGAAGCACGTTCATTATCCCACCACTCCTCAAGCACACAAGCTGCTTTTAACTCCTCTTTGGAGTGAAACAGAGTTTGTTATTATAGGGCAGCCACTGAGCTATCTGCCAGTTCACAACTGCTCTCCTTGTCTACAGAGATGAGGGGGGAGGTATCTTTTATTGGACCAACTTTTCTGATGATGAGAGAAACTTAAAGTTTGTGCGGCGCTTTTCTTCAGGTCTGGGAAACGTGCTCAGAGTGCCACCGCTAAATATAAAGGTGGTGTAGCAACAAAACCGGTCCAACAGAAGATCTTGCCTCTAATATCCTGCAACCAACATGGCTACAACACTGCATACTCTTTATTCAGGGTATTTACTTTAAGCTTTAAAAGAAGCCATGTTTGCTCTTGAGTGGTGTTTAATAAAAGCTGGGGATTTTTTAAAAGAGTTCTTATGGTAATAGGATCCCATGGGGAAAAACAGCATTTGAAGCAAATAGCACAGCCCAGAAGCTTTTACAGAGAGAGACTATGAAGAGAGTTCTGGTAAAGGGCTCATAGAACTGTTGAGGGCAATAGGATTTCCAGTGAGTTCCGCAACTTGAGGTCAGAGAGCACATAAAGATATTCACCATGACTGTGACGGGCCGGCCCCTGACCAGGGTCGGGGGGAGCGGAGCCCCTGCCGGCTGTCACTCTCCTGGGGGCGGGGCGAGCGGAGTCCTTGCCGGCGGGGTTCCGCCGGCCAGCCCCAGACCCCCCAGCAACCCCGCAACTCCAGCCGCCGGGGGCGGCAGGCGGGGGCACTCCCCCCGCGCCTGCGCCGGCAGCTGACGGGCGGCTCACCCCCCGCCGGCCCACGCAGGGAAGGCGGGGCCAGGGCGCACGGCCACTGGCGAGGGCCGACAGCGGGGACGTGCCCGGAAGGGGCGGGGCCCCGGGCGGCGGCCGGCGCAGCGGGCCAGTTTAAAAGTGCCCGCCGCCGGAGAAGCAGGGCGCAGGCTCCTCGCGGCGGAGGAGCAGCCCCCGCCGCAGGATGGAGCGAGAGCGCCACACAGCCCGGCTGCCGGCCCGGCGCTGGTCCCGGGGCCTCCGGAACAGCCACTGCCCCTGGCGAGCGCTCAGCCCCTCGCCAGACGGCGGGCGGACCCCGCTGCGCCGAGCCAGGAGGGACCGGGACGGCCAGGAGCATGCCAGGGCCGGAGAACTCACCCCCGAGACTCCGCTGGAACGTCGGACGCCGCAGACCGCCGAGTCGAGGTAGGGGCCAGGGCGACGGGGATCGGCCAGCAGACCCAACGGGAGGGAGGAAGGAGCCCGGGGCAGGGCGCTTCTGGCGGCCGTGGGTGGACGTGACGAAGGGGGGAGAATCCTCGCCCCCCCCCCCCCCCCGTCCACCGTGCCGGGGCGCTAGTGGCCCCGGCGCTTAGGGCCCTGGGCTGGGACCCGGAGAGAGGGCGGGACCGGGTCCCCCTCCCTCCACACGGGGAGCGTCCAGCACCCGACAGCCGCACTAACTGACAGGGACCAAATTAGAACCCCGGACTGGGGGGGAAGACTTAAAGCTAGGGGCTTTGGCCCCATCCCGCTCGGCAGGTACTCACGGCCCAGGGTTCGCTGACCCCCCCTTCTGGCTGGGAGGGGGTGATCGCACCCCAGGGGCCCGGACCCCACATCGGTGGCCCAGGGACAACACAGGACAAAAGGAGGACCAAAAGGGGTCCGCAGACCCCCCCCTCGGACTGGGAGGGGGTGATCGCACCCCGAAACCCTCACAATGACCCCAATTTCAGGTAACCTGGGGATATATCAAAGAGTACCACAAAGGTGATGATTGGACTTTCTGGGCTGGCCCAATTTTCACATGCACACAATGCGGAGAGTTTAGAACACAGGATGCACTCCTGTTCTCTGTACAAGCATCCAGTTGAAAAGGGGTTCTTTCCACAACAGTATGTGAGCAGGTAGGTTTTGATCCGGCACTATCCACCCCAACGGCCTCTCGAGTATAACTGGGATCTCCCACCTTGATCCCACTAAGCAACAGGAGAGGAGTGGAGTGGCCATTGTTTCACGTAGCAGGGCTGAGGACTCCACACTTCTAAAACTAATCTTGCTCTTTGCACTTACCCTGCGTATAGCATTCCAGCCATGTGCACACAGAGTAGCTCCCTGACACCTCCTCCGAACTCTTGAGTCCAAGTTCCATGAAGATTGGTACAGTCACAACCTTTGGACACAGGTTTTTGATGCCCCCGGCTGAGAATTCCTGTTGTATCTGTTTCAAAGAGGGATAGACAGTGTTCACCCTGCACATCCTCGAAGACACATCACTGCTCTGATATCAGGATGGGGGGTTAATTTAGTGCTGAAATCTGGAACATGAGGCCAGCCACAACGGTGATAATTTGTCAAACCTTTGTTTAGTAGCAGTTGATGTCCTGTGTTGAGAACCCACCGAGTCACAATCCACACCCTGCCTGCCACTTGCCAGTGATTCACACAGTGCAGCACGGTAATATATAATCCTCTAATGGCAGGGCAAAGACATTAAGGAGCACATACAGGTTGTAGTGTTTGTATTTCTAGCACTTGTGTATTTGGCCCCCCCCATGCACTTTTGATGCCTAAATGGAGCAGAGAAAATCAGAAGTTCTGGATACCCAACTGAATGTCCCTTGGGCCTGCTTCTCAGAGGTGCTGAGTACCCCAGCGTCTGTTCACTTTGAGTGGAGCTGTGGATCTTCAGCCCCACAGAAGCTCAGACTGAACATCCAAAAGGGAGGGGTGGATACTTTGCAAAGTTTTGTCTCTCCTCTTCCAAGAGGATTTCAGTTCCTGGAGGGCAGAAATTGAAGCCATTTTCTTATTGCTTTTCCCCTCCTGAAGCAAGATGTTAAAAAAAAAAAAAACCACCAACCACGCATACAATCTATGAAACACAAATACAGGCCTGATCTTGGAGTTCCTGCAAAGAGAAACTTACAAAGAGGGTAGCCAAATCCCTAGCCACATGGCAAGCATTGGAGACAACTTTATCTCCATAGCCCTGGTGCTAAATTCTACTCCCTGATTAAAAAGCAATCTCCAAGCAGAAACAGGATCTAGAAGTCTTTACAAGGGGTAGCAGATCTTTCCTCCATCAGCTTATGGATCAACTACATACCTGTCCTGAGTGTGCCTATGTAAAGTCAAATTTCTTTGGGTCTTCAGGTATTAATATTACCCAGTAGTAGACTCCACAAGGCAAGATGTCTTTTCACATTTTACAAGCAGTGAGCTGCAGAAGGGGCACGTAGTCCCCCCCACCCCCCAAAAAAATCCTGGGGAACTGGTTCTTCTCTGCAGCTCTCAAGTAGGATGACAGATCCCAGAACATCCCTCTCCAAGCGGAACACGAGCCGTTATTTCCAAGAAAACACAACAAACTCTTCTGTAGTCAGACTCAGAGAAGCTGAAAGTTTCCCTTACAGCTTCTTTCCCAGAACTCCTGAGTGCACACACCTGGGTTCGCAGCTGGCTGCCCTCAAGGGGATAACAATGCCTTGCTGAAACATCCTCAATGTGTGCTCTGCTAACTTACCTGCTGTGCAGAAATGCTTGGTGTGGGATCAGATCATACACTGACCTGGTAACAGGCCTTTTAGTGAGACTGTTTAGTATTAATGAACATAGACTGTAACATTTGCCATGACAGGTACAGAACCCCACCACATCCAACAGGGTTTCTTGCAGCAGCAGGGAGCTCTGTATGCACATGCAATTGCAGGATAAGGCATTATTTATTTTCACAAATATATTGGTCCTGGCTCTAATAATAATCAATAGCAAAATGGATGAAGGCTAAAGACACATGATGGAACATAAGGGCAGGTGACTAGCAAGATTCAAACACTGTACCCTCCCCCTTCCTCCCTATGCCTCCAGTCTGCAACAGAATTTTAAAGAGATCTTCAGTTGATATATATTGTAGATGACTCAGAGTTACCACTGCCTGTGGGACCTGAGTCAGGATATAGAGTCGGGGTAGGCAATAATTCCTGATGGGGGGAGCCAGTCCAAGATTTTGGTAAATGACAAAGGCCTCACTTTTCTATGGAGGGGGTGCAGGGTCTGGGATAGAGGTTGGGTGCAGAAGGGAGCTCAGGCTATGGGACTGACATGCAAAAGGGGTGAGGTCTGAGAGGGAGTTGGGTGAAGAAGGGGATTGTGACCTGGGGCAGGGAATTGGGGTGCAGAATTGGGGAGGGGGTATGGGTACAGGAGAGGATTCTGGCCTGCGGGAAAGGTGTAGGCAGAGGAAGGGCAAGGTTTGGGAGAGAGTTGTGACCTGGAGTGGGCAGGGTGCAGAAGGTTTGCATGGCAATCTGAGGCAAGGAGTTGGGGAGCAGGAGGGAGTGGAGTGTCATAGGCAGGCTCTGACCAGAAGGCACTTACTGCTGGCCAGGAGCTGCCTAAGGTGCAATGGGGACCCTGAAACAGGCTCCCTGCCTGCTGTAGCATTAGGCTGCTCAAAATGCCTAGAGGCGCCCTCCATGTGCTGCACACCCCAGCTGGTGAAGGGGGGAGACTTACCAAGCTGTCCTCCCACACCAGCCTGGGAGTGTAGGCAGAGCACTAAGTCTTCTCCCACCAGGGGCATGCGGTGCCTAGAGGGAGCCACAAGCCGTTTTGAGCAGTTTTGGGCTGCAGCAGATAGATGGTCTTGGCAGGGCAGGCCATATCAAAAGGGTTGGCAGGCTGGATTCAGCCCATAGGCCATATCTTGCCTGTCCCTGACATAGACTCTTTGGCTACGTCTACACTGCAGGCTTCTTGCGCAAGAACAGCCGTTCTTGCACAAAAACTTGTAGAGCGTCTACACTGCACGCGTGTTCTTGTGCAAGTAAATTTACAGTAAAGTGTCAGAACAGAAGCCTTCTTGTGCAAGAGTTATTCCTCTCCCCACAAGGAATAAGCCCACACAAAGGCAGTGTGGACGGGCAACAGGGGTTTCTTGTGCGAGAAACACCTATGGCTAAAATGGCCATCAGAGCTTTCTTGCGCAAGAGAGCGCCCACACTGCCAGGGACGCTCTTGCGCAAAAGCACATGACAGCGTGGCTGCGCTCTTGTGCAAGACCTTTTGCACAAGAACTCTTGTGCAAGAAGCCTGCAGTGTAGACGTAGCCTTCGTGTCTTCGATTGTTCTGTGCAAGCAGTGTAATTTGCAGAGGAAGTATAGATTAAAGAATTCCTAACTTCTAATTCCCGTACTACACAGTGAATCGCTTTGCTTCTTGGTGCTGGAGTGCATCTGTAGAATCAGAATAATATTTCTTCTTTGACCGAGAAGCCCATGAGCAGAGAGGAAGGATGATCCTGTGATCAAGGAACTGAACTGGGCCCCCTGATAGAGCAAGGAACCAAACCCCAACTTTCTTCTAGGACTCACCCAAGGCCATTTAGGCCCATCTTACCAAGGGGAGTTGGGTGCCTATGTACGTTTGAAGGTCTGGGCCTTCATCTCTCTGGGCTTCTGTTCCCAGTCTACAGTGCAGGGTGTAGAGAGAATATGTTGGATATAGAATGGCTAACCTCGTGAGGAGGGCTTTAAACTAGGTTCGACGGGGACAGGTGAGCAAAGCCCACAGGTAAGTGGAGAACGTGGGGACCTGGGAGATGGGAGGGAGCGTGGAAATGGGAGGAAGCGTGGGCTACAATGGCAGAGAGAAAGGAGGGTCAGGGCAAAATTGGGAGGCAAGGTCAAATCAGGATCTTAGATGCCTATATACAAATGCGAGAAGTATGGGAAATAAGCAGAAAGAACTGGAAGCGCTAATAAGTACAATTATGACATTGGTGGCATCACAGAAACTTGGTGGGATAATACACGATTGGAATGTTTCTATAGAAGGGTACAGCTTGCTCAGGAAGGATAGACAGAGAAAAAAGGGAGGAGGTGTTGTCTTATACATTAAGAATGAACAGACTTGGAGTGAGGTGGAGATGGACATAGGAGACGGAAGTGTTGAGAGTCTCTGGGTTAGGCTAAAAGGGATTAAAAACAAAGGTGATGTCATGCTAGGAGTCTACTAACAGGCCACCTATCCAGGTAGAAGAAGTGGATGAAGCTTTTTTTAAACAACTAACAAAATCATCCAAAGCCCAGGATTTGGTGGTGATGGGGGACTTCAACTATCCAGATATGTGTTGGGAAAATAACACAGCGGAGCACAGACTATCCAATAAGTTCTTGGACTGCATTGGAGACAACTTTTTATGTCAGAAGGTTGAAAAAGCTACCGGGGGGGGAAGCTGTTCTAGATTTGATCCTAACAAAATAGGGAGGAACTACAGGCAGTCCCCGGGTTACGTACAAGATAGGGACTGTAGGTTTGTTCTTAAGCTGAATCTGTATGTAAGTCGGAACTGGCGTCCAGATTCAGCCGCTGCTGAAACTGATCAGTTTCAACAGCGGCTGAATCTGGATGCCAGTTCTGACTTACATAAAGATTCAACTTAAGAACCCCATGCGTCCCCAAATCAGCCGCTGCTGAAACTGATCAGCGGCTGATTCCAGGAAGCCGGGGGCAGAGCAACTCTGCCTCGGGCTTCCTGTAGTCAGCCGCTGGTCAGTTTCAGCAGTGGCTGACTTGGGGACGCCTGGGACAGAGCAGCTGGGGTGCTGCTGGGTTGCTCCAGTAGCACCACTCCTGGGCGCTACTGGAGCAACCCAGCAGCACCCAAGCTGCTCTGCCCCAGGCGTCCTGATTCAGCCGCTGCTGAAACTGACCAGCAGCGGCTGAATCAGGACACCTGGGGCAGAGCAGCTGGGGTGCTGCCGGGTTGGTCCAGTAGCGCCCAGGAGCGGTGCTGCGGGACCAACCCAGCAGCGCCCAAGCTCCTCTACCCCAGGCGTCGTGGGCAGAAAAGCCTGGTCTGCTGAGGGGCAGGGGGCACTAGCTGCGCGCCCCCCCCAGCAGACCAGGGAGACATGGAGCAAAGCTGCAAAGGACACCCGCAGCGGGACAGTCCAGGCGCGCCGCGGCTGTCCTGCTGCGGGTGGCCTCCGAGGCTTTGCTCCCCGTCTCTCTGGTCTGCTGGTCAGGCAATCCTGCTGGAAAGGCATAACAAGTGGGGTTCCGCAGGGATCTGTTTAGGGACCTGCTCTGTTCAATATTTTCATCAATGACTTAGATATTGGTATAGAAAGTACGCTTAGAAAGTTTGCAGATGATACCAAGATTTGAGAATTCACAATTGGGAGGGGTTGCGACTAATCTGCAGGATGAGGTCATAATTCAAAATGATCTGGACAAACTGGAGAAATGGTCTGAGGTAAATAGGATGAAGTTTAATAAAGACAAATGCAAAGTGCTCCACTTAGGAAGGAACAATCAGTTTCATACATACAGAATGGGAAGCGACTGGGAAGGAGTATGGCAGAAAGAGATCTAGGGATTAAAGTGGACCACAAGTTGAATGAGTCAGCAGTGTGATGCCGTTTCAAAGAAAGCAAACAGGATTCTGGGATGCATTAACAGGTGTGTTGTGAGCAAGACACGAAAAGTCATTCTTCTGCTCTACTCTGTGCTGGTTAGACCTCAACTGGAGAATTGTGTTCAGTTCTGGGCACCGTATTTCAAGAAAGATGTGGAGAAATTGCAGAGGGTCCAGAGAAGAGCAATGAGAATGATTAAAGGTCTAGAGAACATGACCTATGAGGGAAGGCTGAAGGAACTGGGTTTGTTTAATTTAGAAAAGAGAAGATTAAGAGGGGACATGAAAGCAGTTGTCATATCTAAAAGGGTGTCATAAGGAGGAGGGAGAAAACTTGTTCATCTTGGCCTCTGAGGATAGCGCAAGAAGCAATGGGCTTAAACAGCAGCCAGGGAGGTTTAGGTTGGACATTAGGAAAAAGTTCCTAACTGTCAGGGTGGTTAAACACTGGAATAATTTGCCCAGGGAGGTTGTGGAATGTCCATCCCTGGAGATATTTAAGAGTAGGTTAGATAAATGTCTATCAGGGATGGTGTAGACAGTATTGGGTCCTGCCATGAGGGCAGAGGACTGGACTTGATGATCTCTCAAGGTCCCTTCCAGTCCTAGGTCCTAGTATTCTATGATTCTGTGTGGGAAGGGCTCAGAGAGTGTCCCCAGAAATGGGGAGAGAGAGCAGCCGAAGCCACCCATTGCCCTGGAGCTGTCACTGGTCATTGCATAAACAACCCCTCCCTCCCCCACTTCTTGTAGGCTGCAGCGCTCGCACCTCTTGGGAAGCAGGCGGGTGGATCTGGTTTCCTGGGTGCGTCATGGAATCATCAGAAATATCCATCAATAAGCCTGGGAACATTAGCCGGTGCTGAGAACAGCCTGCCCGGGCTGAGGTGTTCTCGGACTGCAGGCGGAGCCGCGTGTCTGCAGCCCACCAGCCCGGTCAGCGCGCCCCGCTCTGCCCAGGTCCACGACGCGCGGGGACCGGCTCTGTCTCCTCGCGGCTCCTGGCTCTGGGGGGGGAAGCGCCTTGACAGCAGCGCGAGGTGTTTCATCGCTGCCCCCGGGCTGAGCCCGCCAGCGGCACGCGGGTTTGCAGCCCGGGGGGGGGGGGGGGGGGCGCCTCTGGGGCCAATGCCCTGGGCGCGCTGCAGCTCCCCGGAAGGGGGCTGGCGCGTGGCTGTTCCCCCCCCCGGGCGCCCTGCAGCTCCCCAAAGAGGGGGGGTGGCGCGTGGCTGCTCCCCCCCGGGCGCCCTGCAGCTCCCCTAAGAGGGGGGTGGCGCGTGGTCTCCCCCCCGGGCGCCCTGCAGCTCCCCTAAGAGGGGGGTGGCGCGTGGCTGTTCCCCCCCCGGGCGCCCTGCAGCTCCCCAAAGAGGGGGGACGGCGCGTGGTCTCCCCCCCCCCCGGGCGCCCTGCAGCTCCCCAAAGAGGGGGGACGGCGCGTGGTCTCCCCCCCCCCGGGCGCCCTGCAGCTCCCCAAAGAGGGGGGACGGCGCGTGGTCTCCCCCCCCCCCCGGGCGCCCTGCAGCTCCCCAAAGAGGGGGGACGGCGCGTGGTCTCCCCCCCCCCCCGGGCGCCCTGCAGCTCCCCAAAGAGGGGGGACGGCGCGTGGTCTCCCCCGGGCGCCCTGCAGCTCCCCCTCCGCTCGGGGTCCTGCCGGGCGCAGCGGCCCCTCCACCGGGAGCTCCGTCCGGCCGCGGCCAGGACTAGCTCGGCCTCCCCCACGCGGCGGGGCCCTTTAAACCCAGCCGGGCAGTGGGCGGAGCAGGGGGCCGGGCCGGGCTGGTCGCGGCGCTCCGGTTGCGCTGCGCCGGGGCTCCCTGGCATCTGTCTCCGCCAGGACAGGCAGGAGCCGGGCCCGCCCGTGGGGTCCCCCCGCAGCCAGCGCCAGCCCCGCTGCCGTGCAATGCGCCTCCGAGCCCGGTAAGCGCATCATCTGCCGCTCCGCCGGCCGCCTTGCCCGGAGCCGCCGCCTCTCGCGGTTGCTAGGATGGGGGGGAGGGGTCGATGCATGTGGGGCTGGCTTGAGGGGTCTGCAGTCTGCGGGGGGGCGCTGCTTCCGGGGGGCAGGACGGAGCCCCCTTCCCCTTGCTGCGCTGCGTTGTTGTTGTTCTCTCCCCCATCACCAACGGGGGGTCCCCTCCCCTCCCCTCCCCTGCAAACTACCGCCCGCCTCGCCTTTCCCCGACCACGGAGCGCCCTGCTTATTCCAGGGCTCGGGGGATTCTAGCCCCTCGTGGCCCTTTGCTGAAGCAGTGGGGGGGGGGGCGGTTGTTTCCAGAAATGGATCCCTGGCGGTTCTTTAAGGAAAGGTTTCGGGGGGGGGGGCACTGGTATCGGTTTGGCTCGGTGCCTTAGCGCCGAGCAGGGCTGAGGAGGGAGCACCCCGGGCAGAGCACTGTCCCACTCCGCTCCCCCAGCCCTTTAACCTAGTGCATGATGGATGGAGGTTACAGTTTAGCTGGTGATTGATGTCCCGTCCCTTCCGAGCCAAATGACTTGGACTCCGGCCTCGCCTCCCGCTGTGGGTTATGGTCAGGTGTCTGCCTGGCCTTTTTTTAAGGGGAGGAAAGGGTTACGGAGGCAGGAGAGACACAGGCGGCAGCAGACACCTCGCTTGGTTCTGCTGCCTGTGTGGAAAGCTGTGGACGGACCTGCTGTCCTTGTTGAGTTTCCAGCAAGGTCTCTTGCTGCCCCTCTCTGTTCCCTTTTTATGAAAGGGACAGTAAATCTTGATGACAGACCTGAATGCCTCTACAACTAGGTCTGTACTGAGACAATTTTTTAAACATATTTGCTCATGTAAAATACATCAGCTCTGTAGTTTTCCAGAGCTGCCTGGGGATCTGGAGATCCATGCTGGGGGACCCGGAGGACAGGTGAGAATTTTGGGGCATGTGGGACATGGTGAATGGTGTCCCCTGTGTGATTGCTTGGCAGACTTTTCTGAGTGGTAAATCAAAGAAGTTGGCAGTATTTTCTGTTCCTCTGTTAGGGCCTGAGCTTGCACAGGGCAGGGCATCCCCATGTACCAGATAAGTGAATGTGTGTTTAGCACTTTGCAGATTCAGGGCGTGTGTGTTAGTATACAAAAACCCTACTTAGTCCTTTAAGTAAGGTTTTCTTTGGCCTCATGGCTTCCTTATTGCTTACAGAGCTCTTGTCTTTGGAGAGATTTAACTTTCCCGGTTAGCAAGTTGTTTTCCTTCCCATGGGCCTGATCTTGGGGAGCACCGGGCACCTGAAACTCCCCTTGCAGTTAGGGGGCCTGATTCTCCTCATGCTTAGCCTGATTTTTGCACAGGTGAAACTGTGGATTTCAGGGAAATTGCTCCTGCTCTGCCTTGTGGAAGTGAAAAGAATCGGACCCATGTCTTTGTGCAGTTCGGAGACTTTGTGGCTGTTCTGCTTATCTCCTGTGTCTCTGGATGCTGTTTTGTAACAAATCAGACTAGAATACAATAGGCCCATGCTTTGGAAATTTGAAATGTATCTTTATTGAGACGATGTTATGGGAAGGACGTGAGAACTGCAGGACTGACAGTGAAGATCATTCCAAGTTTGCATACTAAATCTGTAAGCTCCATTACTGCTCAGAACCCTTGCAACAGCAATCTTTATCATATCCCCCAAAAGTGAACCAGTCTGTTCCAGGACATATCACAACTCCTTATGTTCCTTAAGGTATTCAGAAGCAACTGAATGGCTTAGAAGCACTAGTCCCATTGAAAATCAGTGAGTCGTTCGCTCCTATGTAACTCTCCTGAAGATTTCCTCTCCTCTGGGACCCTCAGGGATGTCTAATCTCTTGTCTTTGCACAAATGGCACTCCCACTAACCCTGAAAGAGGCTGGTTTGGCGCTTCAGTACCCCCTGGATTTGATTAAGAGCTTTGCAAAGCCATCCACATCTTTATGTAGTGAATCTCCTTGTGTGATGCTCAGTAGCACTCATGGTTTTTTTTAATACAACACTGCCTCGCACCCAAATATGTCCGTTAAATAACTTATTTTTATTTAAGTCACTTAATCCTTTCCTGTCTCTCACGGTGGGATGTCTGGCATATCTCACTATTAATTAGAAACCATTGTATTTGCGTGGGTGCTCATTTGTACTGTATTTCAACGGCTGCCTTTCTCTGCATTTCCCCCTTACTTCACTGCCTGTCTCAGGCTATGTCTAGACTACAAGCCTCTTTCGAAAAAGCGTCTTTCGAAAGAGAGCATCTAGACTGCAACCACTTCTTTCGAAAAAGCAAGCCGCTTTTTCGAAAGAGAGCACCCAAGCAGTCTGGATGCTCTCTTTCGAAAAAGCCCTGTTTGCATTCAATGAGGTAAAATGAGGTTTACCATGGTCGAAAAAACTGCCGTCTTCTTTTAATTTAATTTTGAAAGAACACAGCGGCAGTCTAGACACAGGGGAAGCTTTTTCGAAAATAGGCCACTTTTTTAGAAAAATACAACAACCCTGTAGTCTAGACACACACTCACTTAGCTAATTAAAGCTAACTCTTTTTTAACTTATTTATTTGTAACAATGTGAGAGGCCTTCCAACTAGTCTTCTTTCTGCTCTCCTTCCTTTTTCCTTCTCCTCTCTTGGAGTCATGTGTGTACGTCTGTGTGTGCCCACACTAAGACCACCCCAATCTCCTGAGGTCCTTGGTCTCTGGAGTCCTTCCTGCATCAAAAAGTTGCTATCAGACAGTACTTGATGCTGACAAATGCTTCCATTTTGGGTCAGGTTATTTAGAAAGTTGGTGCCGACTTGAATCCTCTGTATTCCTTGACCCTTTTCCCTGGGGAATGGCACAGATTATGCTGGCTTTGTTGGTGATTGTCTGCCATTGTAGTGATGGGCAAAAGTCACATGCCCATGCTGCTTCTGTCAGCAGTCCTTGCCCATCTTTTTGGTTAATACATCTGCTCAGAACTTGGAGCTATTTATTCCTACCCCCATGCTTGCCTCATTCACATGCCGGGTAGATGCAGGTTCTGTGGTCTTGTGTAATAAAGGGGTGTGATGCACAGAGTTTCTTCTCTGATGGTCCAAATTGCAGTGTTAGTGTTTGCTTTAGTTAGTTGGGATACTGATCCATATCATCAGGAGCTAACTGTGGTCTTGCTGTCTGAGCTGAGCACTGAGGCTGCATCTACACTGCAGGCTTCTTGCACAAGAACTTCTTGCAAGAGCGCATCCACACTGCCATGTGCTTTTGCGCAAGAGAGCGTCCACAGTGCCATGGACACTCTTGCGTAAGAAAGCTCTGATTGATGGCCACTCTGTGAATGGCAGAGCACCTCTGCTTTTTCTGATAGGGGTTCCTTGTGCAAGAAACCCCTGTTGTCTGTCCACACACGCCTTTTTGCGCAAGAGCTCCTATGCAAAAAGGCTTATTCCTCGTAGAAAGAGGAATAACTCTTGCGCATAAAGCCCTGTCTACTGTACTTTTTCTTCTGCAAAAACGCACTTGTAGTGTGGATGCACTGCAAGTTTTTTTGTGCAAAAACTCTGCAGTGTAGATGTAGCCTGAGAGAGGAACTCAGGTCAGAGTTTTGTCTTCACTTATGGGGTTTCCCCTATTTTCTTCACATAATAGGATGTTGTAGGATCCTAATAGTGGACAGAACTTGAGTTAAAGAGGTGCATGCATACACACACCCGCACACACACCACTGCCCCCTCTGCTGCCATTGTTCTGTCTCTTGCCACCTGAAAACTGTCCATCAAATACAGGCTCCTGAAGAAGAGTGAGATCCAAGCTTCTGGGTGGGGGGTGTGCGGGAACAAACACCAAATTTGTGTGTGGTCTCTGCAGCCCGGATGTACCAGCTGCATTTCCAAGCTGTTTGCTGAGCTTTCTAGCTGCCCTCTGCTTCTTAATGTCTCACGCCACAGTTTGCATTTCAGTACTGGGGCTCCAATAAAACAGTGCTTGAAAACTGGGAACAGACGTGAAATGGTAGGAATGGTGTTATGATCTGTCTCTGGTTGGCTAGGTGTTTTACCTCTCACTTCAAGGATTGTGAAAAGTGTCAGGTCAGTAGAGTTAGAGGGGAAGGTTTAGTGGCATCAGCATCTAGTATGAAATTCTTAGCCGCCCTAGAACCTCAGGCTTCAAATCTCAACTGGATCGCTTAAACCTTTCATCTTTTTTTTTAAAACATTCCAGGAAATAGTCTTTATATCAGTCAGAGAAGAACTTAAAAACCAACGACTTCTAATTTATTCTGGGTGCATGATAAATATCTAAGATAGGTAGAGACCTCCCTTCTTTATATGTGACCTTGGCACAGATGGGGAGAGCGAGAGTCTACTCAGAATACTTGGCTACCCCTTTCCCTCTCTCCTAGCATGCATAGCATGCTGTGAGCTAGTAGGTTGCCTTGTCTTTCTCAGAGGTGGCTGCATTGCGTTAGTGCTGTCCCTATAAACTACAGATCTGGATCTAGCCTCTCTAAGACTCCTGCTCAATCTAGGAGTGTGATTGTTGAGCTCCAAAGAAATGTGCCAGCCAGCCTTTCTGTACTGGAGGAAGGTGGCAGCCAGGGAGGGCTCCGTGAAAGGGGGTATGAATGGCTTTCTTTCCTTTATGAGAGGAGGTGAGAACAGTGACTTCTTGCTGGGCCCATCTCTCCCTCCTGCACATTGATGGTCTCTCTGCACAGCTGTTGACAGTGCTGATGAGGCTAAACTGCACCTACTCTGCTCAAGCGGAGACTTGTGCTCAATTGTGCAGTCAATTGGAGCTTAGGGAAGACAACAGGGGTGCCCAAGAAGGGTATCGACCAGTATGGGCTTAAGTGCTCTGGGGTCAGCTGCTGAAGCTGTCTCTGGGGCCAAACTACTTGTGAGGCTTGCAGGTGGTAAGCCAGGTAGTGTTGGCTGTGCTGCTGAAGACTCTGCAAAAGATTGGGGCAGGAACTTTGGGGGAAAAAAGTGGAGTAGGGGCAGGGCCTCAGAGTCTGGTTGCCAGCTATTAGAAAGATGGTAACCCTAATAATAGCACAGGATTGCCAGCCTTCATGGTTTCAAATATCTGACCATAAAGATCATGTTTAATTTAAAATCGCTTTTTTTCTACATGTATGCATTCAAGGAGCCTATCCCATCTCCTAACAATTGGAGCATGTGAACGCTCCTTTTTCTTTTCCCTCTCCTTTTGTCCGTTTTTAAAGGCATGTTAGAAAAAAGAAGTGTCTTCTAAAAATCAGTTTATTCCAGTCTGAGATTAAAATGCCTTAATTATAATCATATGGTTATTGCATGGTGTTACTACACAGCTGAATAAGATTGTGTAGGTGCCCAAACTGTGCTTCCATATCTTAACGTGTTCCTAGGGTTGCCAGGCATTCCGTTTTAAAGCACAATGCCCAGTCAAAAAGGGACCCTGGTGGGTCTGGTCAGCACCACTGTGCGGCTGGTCCCAGACAGGCTGGGTGTGGGAGGGAGTTTAGAGTGTGGGTGCTGGGCAGCGTTCACCTCCAGCACCTCACAAGAAGTGGTAACATGTCCCTGTGGCAGACGGAGCCAGGAAGGCTACACCTGTTGCTTCTGAGTGTTGGCTCTGCCCCTACAGCTCCCATTGGCCGTGATTCCCAGCCAGTGGGAGGGTGGAGCTGGCACTCGGTGGCAGTGCTTGGAGCTTCCCTGGCTGCCCCTGCTCCTAGGAGCCTCAGGGCTTGTAATCGTTTCCCAGGAGGTGAGTGAGGAAAGCACTGCCTGGAGCCTACACCACTTCCTGCACCCAAACTCCTCCTTGGAACCCTAACTCCTTTACCCCTGTCCAGAGCCCCTCACCCTCCCATACCCCAACCCACCACCTTCATCTGGAGTCCCCTCCCTTATTTCTGGCCTCACTCAGAGGCCACACCCACAGCCTACCCCACCCCAGCCCGTCCACACACACCTTTTTGCGCAGTAACTCTTACGCAAAAAGGAGTTATTCTGTGTAAAAAGAGGAATACCCATACCGCAAAAAACCCTCTGTTCTGTCGATTCACTGTAAATTTTCTTGCGCAAAAACATGCTTGAGGTGTGGACGCTCCGCAAGTTTTTACGCAAAAACTCTGCAGTGTAGACGTAGCCCGGATGTATTTGATAACATAGTGACACCTACAGCTACCGAGAAGGAGGGGAGCTTTTGAGGTTAAAGCCATAATCAGGGATTATAGAAATAACTGTAACAAGGGATCTGTTTGGGGAGGTTGTTGAAGATGATTAGAATTTCTGTAAGGTGTTTTGCTTAATACGCCATTTAAGAAATTAGCAATAAATGTAGAAATCCCAGCTAACACGCCGTCTCAAATTGAATTTCCCCAGCTCAGATGTGGTTAGATGGCAGTCTGTCTCGGAGCTGCCTGCAGATAATGTTAATGACGCAAGCTGGGAATTGCAGTGACATCTGCAATTAAAAAATACCCAAACCCGTGTAATTGTACCCCAGTATCCTAAATCCCATGTTTATTATGTGTAACAATGGAATAGCAAAGTTTTAAAAAAGTTTTGGATTATTTTCCTCCTATCATAATGAAGTAAATGATCCAAGATTTGCTTTTGTTCAAACCAGAATGAATTCAGGGAAGTCCTAGGCTCTGTGTTATAGGTCAGACAAGATCTCTACAGTGGTTTCTTCTGGCTTTGTCATCTGAATCTGTGAAAGTTTTCTTTCACTTCTGATCCAAAACTACAAAGCACATAGTGAGTGCTAAACTGTGGGGCCTAGATTTTACAGATCTTGTCTAGTCCAGTGTTTCTCAACCTTTTTTTATAAAGTACCCCTTTTTCAAAAAAAATATTATAAGTATCCCCAATACCTACAGTTTTCAGACACACAATTTTTTCTACCATTGCAACACATTACTTTAAACAACTTAATCGTAGCCAGGCAAGCGATGACATTTTTGGGTGTAAAAAGTCCAAAAATAATAAAGCACTGTAAAACTTAAAACAAAAATTCAATTTTCTCCAAATTTCAGTTGTTTTGACGTCCCCCCAGATGTCTCTCAAGTGCCCCTAAGGGTACTCCGACCACTGATTGAGAAACACTCTAGTCCACTTTTCCAACAGTTGTTAGTACAGGGAGTAAAACATAAGACAGAAAATGTCACTGGGATGAACTTTTGGAAGGAAAAATCCCTGTGAGATGCAAATCTCCACTAAGTCTTAGCAGTGACAAGAACATATAAAACATCATGTTTGTGAAGAGACTGTCCCATGTCCTGACAGCAAGCGTGGGAATTAATGGAGCTGCTATTGCATACAAACAATGACCACTTCATCCATGGTGGGTTTATTATTCTTGTTTGTATTCCAATATTGCCTAGAGCTCTCCGCAGAGAGCAGGGCCCCGCTGTGTCAGGCACTGTACATCCACGGAGCAAGAGATAGACGTGGCCCCCAAGGGCTTCTGTCTAAATAGATCATCCAGCCAAAAAGTGGGGAAAGGAAATGGAGGCTCTGAGAAGGAAAGTGACTTCATGGGCACGTCTACACAGCGGAGCTAAAGCCGAAATAAGCGACCCAACTTGAGCTGCGTCAATTGCATAGCTTAAGTTGAAATAGCTGATCTTGGCTTTTGGCGCTGCCTACACAGCAGGAAGTCCAAGTTAGAGCATTCTTCCCATACTCCTCGTAAAACGAGGGCTGCAGGAGCTGGAGTAAGAAGTCCTCCAGCTCCACATTATTTCAACATTGTCAAAATAACTGCTTGCTGTGTACACATGGACAATTTTATTTCTGAATAACGCTGCTGTGTAGACATAGCCCAAAGTTAGAGACAAGGTGGGGGAGGAAATATCTTTTATTGGACCATGTTTGGTTGGTGCAAGAGAAATACTTTTGAGCAACACAGAACTCTTCTTCAAGTCAGCAACAGATCTTAGAATAACTCAGGTCTTTCCTCCTGCTGAACTGTGCAGCCTCTTTGCTGGACTGGACCCCAAACACTGAAATCAATGAGTGTTTTTCAGCTGATTGCAGTGAATGCGGAATCAGGCCTGTTCGGATAACTGCTTGCCTAGAGGAGTTGTTACTCCCAGGTGCATAAAAGTGTACTGTGTAAGGGGAAGGATGAAATCCTATTTTTGCAAAGAATTCATACTAACTAGCCGCCCTCTTTATTCTAAAAGCTCCCCTACAAAGGCAAACTTTCTTTGAACTGTTCGGTCTCTGGAGGCCTTTTGAGGCTTTGGCAGCCTTATTTGTTATTTTTTAAATTTGTAATGGTGATGTCTTGGTGATCTGAATGCCACATGCCCCTGGTAGGCAGTATTCCTGCTCCTTCATCCTGATTAGCCATGTGGGACCTCCTCTTTTACACCGCTGATCTGTCAGGCACGTGGTTCTCAGGCACCAGGGCACTGTTCCAGAGGTTGCAGTGGGAAAGGGATTTCCTTCGAAACCTAATGGTTCACAAATGCCTGCGCTGTATAATGAAGTCCTGTCCATCACATCCTGCAATGCTCGTCCTTTGACTCTATTTGCTAAGGGCCAGCCGTGCATTTAGAACCTTCGAAACAAATCCCTTTCCGTGGGCCCTGCCTGAGGATTCTACCGTCCTGTTCCAACAGCCATCCGACACAGGGCACGTGAGTGCTGCTGTGACTGGAGAGGGGTGTGTGGGAACCTTGCCAGGGCTGTCCTCTGGGGAAGGCGGGGTGTTAGGAGGAAGGGTTTACCTGAGAAGATGCTTCCCCTGGAGGAAGGGCTGGCATGAAAAAAGGTTACATAGGGGAGGCAGGTAAGCGATTTGGAGCAGGTGAAGCAAAGAGAGGACCACAAAGGCTGAGCTGCTCAAAGCTTCCACGGTGAGGATGAATGGCAGCAACTTAACAGTAATACCCGTGGCCTGCAACGCCTATGTCCCAGTCTCAATGAGGCCCATTCATTTTACATCACACTGTAGGTATTCTGGCATGCTCCTTAAAATGCCTCGAGGACATGCCCTTTGGCTGCACTGTACTGTAACGGCGCTGTAGCGGCTTGTTGCCTGAGTGGGTGGCAATTAGATGCCTTTAGAAAGTTAGATTTTATGATTTTGAGGCGGGCTAGCAAAATGATTCTTTGGGGCCCCTCTCACCCCCTTAAAATATTAAGGGGCCAACCACCAGGGCTTTGCAAGCTCCAAATTCCAGCCCTGGGCAACTGCTGGGACTCACAGCCAGCCTGTGGTTGTTTAGGGTCCAGGACATCATTAAAGGATTCCCAATATGGCAGTGAGCAGGCAGCTCCATTCAGAGGTTGGAGACGGTGAGCTTTGCTTTGGGAGGGCTTAGATGTTTGCCCTTCTATTCTGGAGTGACCCTCACTAGAGGGAGAAGCAGGGGCTGATGTGCTTTGCCAACTTGAGCCTCCAGTCCACCTGTGCCACAGGCCACCTCTTATCCAGGTAGGTGGGGATTGAACATCGGACCTCTGACTCTGGAAGCATCGGCTTCTGATCTGAGCTAAAAGACCTGCTTCTTTTAGCCAACGCTCATCAAACTCTATACAGGTTGCACCTCTAAAATCCAGGATTCTCTGGTCCGGCAATATCTGTGGTCCAGCATAACCACAGATGTTGCAAGATTAGAGAGTCCCAGCGTGCTTCGTGGGAGTGGGGCAGGAGTCAGCGCGCGGCACAGCTCAGCTTGACTGTGAGGAGGGAGCCAGGAGCCAGTGTGCGGGTCAGCTTGGCTGGGGAGGGGCCGGGAACTGGTGCACGGCTCAGCTGGGCTGTGGGGAGAGCCAGGAAGCTGGAGGGAAGGAAGGGGGCTAAACTTAGGGGCGGCAGGTGGGGGACTGACAGCAGGGGTCCAGAAAAATCCCTCATCTGGGACCAGTCGGGTCCCAAGGGTGCTGGACCAGAGAGGTCCAACATGTATGTATCTGTGGACAAAGCACATGGAGAAGATGTGCTTTGCATTGGCTCTTGGCAGCAGGGTGAGCATGCACATGTGTCGGGAGAGAGAAAGGAGGGGGCAGTACTTGATGTTTATCATTACCCCCCGAAATGCTAGTAGGCAAAGGTGGCAACTGCATTTCTGTCAGTTGTGTAGTTTTGAAATAGCTGTGTCGAGTGGCAGGTCACCAGGATGGAAGTGTCTGAAGTTTGCTCAGCAGCTTTTGGCTGATCTCTGGTCTTTGCACACATCTCTTCAAAGTTGTGATAATAAGGATGATTGTAATGGACATTATGCCTGTTATTTATGAGAACAGATGCAAGATGAGCTGTTCACATGATCTATAATTGAAAGATCCTCCCTCTCTGAGGTTCTTGGAACAGTAGACTTCTGCCGTGCTTCAAAGTTTTGTTTGTTTGGGTTTTTTATTGTGAGCTTAACAGATGTTCTTTCAGTGTTCTATGAACCCATCCTGGAAAATAGGTGAAATTCGAAAGAGTTCACCTAGACTGTATTAGAAAATACACGTGACTAGTTACACAGTTACTGGGATGTGGTTCTAATTTTGCTAGTCCTGTTACCTCTCTGTGCCTCGGTTTCCTCATTTATAAAAAGCACAGTGTGGTGCTGACCAGCATTCATAACGGGCTTTGAGACCCATAGGTGGTAAGACGTTATCGATGGAAATTCTTGTTTGTCCATCTTCCACCTCGCAGATGGAGAATCCTCTCGTCTCAAGGCTTTAAGAGACCCAGAACACCATTGTCCACTGGATGTAGCATTGCTTATTGTCTGTCTCAAACAATTCAGGGTCTAGACCTGGGGAGTTATCCACTAGACTGGTATGGCGGGGGAGGCAGTGAGCAGTGAAGTGCTCTTCACAGCTGTGAATGCGGCCTAGCGAAAAGCTCACTGGAGTGGGATTCGGGAGACCTGGGCTCTTTTCCTTGCTCAGTCACAGACTTCCTGTGCTGACCTTGGGCAACACACTTAGCCTCTCTGAGACGCCGTTCCCCCGCTGTAAAGTTACCTGGCACTGCCAGACCTTACAGGGGTGCTGTGAGGATAAATGCACTAAATCTTGTGAGGAACTATGATCCTGATGGGGGGCCACAGAGGAACTTAATGTAGAGTTAGCAGCAGTTTGGCTAATCACCACCCATGAGACCTTGCAAAATCTCCAAAGAAAGTCCCTCACTTTCCTTTCTCCTGCTCAAGTTTGCTGGCCTCATTTCACCAGTTCACTGGCTCTTTGATGCTATTCAGCAGGGAAGCCTTTGTCTCGCGTATCTTTCTCCAGGCCAGCGCTGCATTTCTTAGTCCCGTTTTAACCTGAGATTTTTCAAGGCTATAGTAAGTCACTTAGCAGGTCATTTAGTCTCTGTGTGTCAGCTGCCCATCCCTATGGGGATACTACGGCTACCTGATCTCACTGTGGTATGGGGAGATAAAATACACTGAAGATTTTCAAAAGCTTTGGGCAACTTTGATAATCCTCCTCTTAAAACCCCACCCCAAGACCATAACCTCACCCCTACTTAAGAACATAACAATGCCAAAGGTCCATCTAGCCCAGTCTCCTGTCTGCTGACAGTGGCCAATGCCCGGTGCCCCAGAGGGAATGAACACAACAGGGAACCATCAAGTGGTCCATCCCCTGTTGCCCATTCCCAGTTTCTGACAAAGAGAGGCTAGGGACACCATCCCTGCCTATCCTGGCTAATGCCCATTGATGGACATATTCGCCATTAATGTATCTAGTTCTTTTTTTCCCATCAGTCAGCATCACTTACGGCCTCCTCATCTCAAAGAGGAACACACGAAGGCCACATTCTGCGCTTAGAGATATTCACTGGAGTTGCTCTTGATTAAAACTGGTGTAACGGAGAGCAGGATCTGGCCCAATGATCTGCAGCAAGGACTCTTGCTGCATAACCTCGATAGAGCGGTACCTGAGTGCATCCTGTTCTGAATTAAGAAACGTACGCAGAAAGCCTTTCCAAAGCCGGATTTGTAATATTTTTTATTAATGATTCATTCACATGACTGCAGTTTTCCTCCCTTCCTCTATGGAGCGGCTACGCTGCCATTCACCTAATGGAAGAGCGAGCTGAAACCTTGCTGCGCTTGGCTCTGTGGTTTGCATTTTGCCGAAGGCCAGACAGCGAGTCTCTGCTTCTGCGAGGGCTGAAGTCCATTTGGAGACGTGGGTGCAGGGAGGGAGACCTTCATTAAAAGGCAAGCAGCACACTCTGGTTTTGATCTTCTTCCTCTGGCTTGGAGTGCAGAGGCTGGTTAGTGGTTTTGGGGGCATCTGTTTTAAAAGCTAAACTTGCTTACTCTACAGCTGGAAGAATTCCTAATAGGGCAGCGGATAAGGACTGAAAAGCCTTTTCTCTGTGGACAAATGTTTTCTAAGCTCCAATGACAGGAGAGCCCCCTAGTGAGTCTGGGCAATGAGTCAGAGCCTGCATTTAGCAGGTGATTGGTTTAGAGAAGGTGGCTTGACCATTAACTTGGAGGGCAAAATGTTCCTCAATGAATATTTTAGTGGGACAGGCTGCGAAGCAGGGGCATGAAGGCTGGCTTGGACCGGAGAGGAAACAGACATCCAGTCGGACTGTACTTATTTATATCCTATAGATCTTCAAAACACAGAAGTCTCTGCTATTCCCACCGCAGGAGGTGAAGAAAGTACAATAGGGGCAGTGGTACTTGTCACAGGAGAGTTTGGATGGTTATTATCCTCGAGCCTAGATGCCCTAGTCATGGCTAGAATACTGCACTGGGACTCAAGAGTAGGGTGCAGTCCTTGAGTGTCCTAGGGCAGGTTGCTTCATCGCTCTGTGCCTCAGTTTCCCTAAAGTGGAGGTAATCGTCCTATCTTTTTTTTTTCTTTTCCATCGGAATTGTCTTGACTAGTTCGTGTGAATTCCCGGAGGGTAGGGACTCCCTCTCATGGGTCATCCTGCACTTGGAGCTGGAGCTGAGATTTCCAACTCAAGGAGAGAGACCCATGATGGAGTGAGAGGTCTCAAAAGAGAAGACGCGCTGACACAAATGGTAGGAGACCCATGGCACATACTTGGGAAGGGGGCTAGCCTCTTCTACTGCTTGCACCACGATGCTGCCTTTCTATTTTGTAGCATGCAAGCTGAATCGGAGCCAGCCTCAGCACGACTCCTTGAGCTGAGGATTGCGCCTTTCAGCTCCAGCGTGGACATAGCCAACAGATGTTTGTGCCAGGGCCCAGCACAAGTAGTTGAGCACGATAGTGCCCTGGGAGTGCTACTGCAGTGCAAAGAATTCATTTATCCTTCAGTCCATGATCAGGTCCTGCCTCTCTCTTCTCCTTAATATTCTCCTCTGTCCCGATGCCTACAGAAAGCGCGAGAGTGCCTAGGGAGCTGGTGCCCTGAGATCGATGCCTGTCATGCTGACCAGTGTTCTCTTGTTCTTTCCTTGTGCTCCTTTGCATATACCCCCCTGCTGTCTCTTGTCCTTCGATCGTGAGCTCTTTCGTGGCAGGATTCCTCTTTCTGTTCTGTGTTTGTCTGGTATCTAGCGCAATGGATCCTGGGGCTTATCAGTGAGAGTGCAGTACAAAGAAAAAGCCCTGAAACACCAGATGAGGCTGTGCTTCTAGCACTTCGACCACTCGGGATGCTCCTCCAGCCAGCCTCCCAGCCAGGCTGTTGCAGAGAATCTGAATACAGGAGGCCAACTGAACCTCTCCTGCCTGAGCACCGCTCTTCCTTTGCCACTGAGATTTGTAAACCGGCTGTTCTGACGGAGCCCGCTTGATAGTTCTGCTGGGAGATGCCAGCAGCCCTGCAATTCTCCAGGACAGTCTCTCGGGTCAGGAAGCCGACAGGCTTGTACAATGCCAGAGATGGGAAAGCTCACAAAAAGGGCAGAGCTTGTCCAAAAGACCAACGTGGTTCTCAGTGAGAACTGGAGACAAAAGGGGCCCTGACTCAGCTCTCTGCTGCGAACACTAGTTGCTCTGTGTGCTGCGAAGGGACCGGATTGCCACTTAATAATAAAAAGGCAGGGAGTGTCTTTGTACAGCATCAGGAACCAGAGAGACCCGGCTGCCAGCTTGGTTCTCCCTCGCTGCTGCTGCACTGTAGCTTATACATGGGGGATGGGGGAGGGATGCTGGGGGAGGGATGCACTCTTGGGACTGGGCCATTTCTGTCCCTCTTCTCCTGCCTCTTTCTTTTGTGCCCCTTTTCACGGCTGAACTGGCTGCCAGAGTCCCCTGCCAGAGGGGTGGTGGGCAGACACAGTCCTGTGCACATCAAGGACCGTGTTCCCTCTCAAAGTTTTCCATCTGTGTGCAGCATAAATGTTGGTATGTGCACCGAGGCATGTGCAGATGTGCACCACCAGTAGAAACAAGGGCTGCCGGCTGTGGGCGCTCTGCTAATTAGCTGGGCATCATTTGAATCTCTCCTGGGCGGCAGCCTGCAGAGAACACTGGCAGGTTCTCCAAGCTGTGGCCACTATTGGCCAGTGAGGCTATAAACTGTGGCCTTTGGAGGAGTAGGGGGTGCCGTTTGAGACCCAGTGGTATGATGCCAAGGTAGGTGCATTGCTTCGAGCCCCTCTGGCAGTAGGGTTCATCCTGAGCAGCGCCCCTGCTGGCCACCTGCTGCATTGCTGCAGATGGAGGTGGGTCGCTCCAAATGTTCCATTGCCTGCTTCCTGGCTGGGCTGTGCGACCCTTGCAAAGCACTGTTCCCCTCCCCCACACGGCTGCCCCAGGAACAAAAGGAAGAGATGCTGAGAACCGATAACCAGTTGCCTCTCCCTGATTCTCTGCCCAAGCACTGCGGGTGGCTGTAACTTGAGCCAGCTGGCTGTGGCCCCCAAGAGACCAAATACCAGCTGAGGAGAGTCGGAGCGCAGCCCACGCCAGCCAGTGCCTCCACACAGCTGCTACACCCCAACGTTCCTCCTGCACCCTACGGAAAAACACCCATTTTTCTGACAAAACTTGAGGAACATCCACACTGCAGTTGCGTTCTTCCGCAAGAAAATTGAAAGAACAGAGGGGATTTTCTGGCGTTGGTAATCCTCATTCTACCAGGAAGAAGCCTTTTTGCGAAAGAGCTCTTTCGCAAAAGGCACGTATGGACGGGGAAGAGGGAGTTCTTTCGGAAGAAGAGGAAAGAGGAAAAAGCACAGATGCCCTGGTGGCCGCTCTGTCCATTACAATCACAGCTTACATGCTAGATAGAGTCCATTCAGTCTGGACGCTCTCTTTCAAAAAAGCAGATCACTTTTTTTGATTCACTTTTGCAGTGTGGATGTTCTCTTTCGGAAGAAGTTTGCTCGGAAGTTCTCTCTCAAAAAAAAAAGCTTCTTCCAAAAGAAGCCTGTAGTCTAGATGTAGCCCAAGTGGCCAGGCAGGAGGAAAGAGGCTAATGCACCCACCAAGCACTCCAGTACACGGCAGGCATCCCCAGGAGAGATCTGGTGTGTGGCGTCTGCTCGAGCGGAGTGAGCCTGAGAATCTATCCCAAAGTGCTGGTTGTGGCCCCTTGAGCTCTTTGGCATAATGTGAGGTCCGTGGGTGTGAAAGGTTACACACTGCCGGTGGGTGTGCACACTTGCCCTCTGCTGGGTAGAGTACATGGTGGTGCCTCTGGGAGTGAACTGTATTCTTCCACGTACGTGGCCAGTGGCTGTCTGTGTGCAGCCATAGAGGGTTACAACCCCATCCTCTCTATAGCTGCCAGCAAAGTACATCCACTCAGCGGGTGGGTTCTAGCAGGCAGCTGGCTGTGGAACCAGGCCATCATCTTTCTAGTAAGCACAGCTGGCTGTGAGTACAGGCAAGGAAGCTGCATAGCTGTTAGCCTTTTGGGATCTTTCCACCTCTCTCTGGGTAGATGTGAAATGTTTGTTAGAGTTCATGAACTTCTCTGTGTGTGTGTCCCTGGTGCACTATTGCATTGTGATTGTTGCACGGATTAGCTGGCACCTGCCTAGCAATCCGTAGCATTTTGGTGTGTGACTTATCTCAAGGATTGATCCCTTGAATTGTGATTTGTGTCAGTCTTCTCTTGCCCGTGGCTGTGGTCTCACAGCTTCATGGATCCTTGTTTGTCAGTCATGCCCTAGCTGGATGTTGGAGCTGCATTCTCTGAATAAAACACTGTGCTTTCTTCCAAACGGTGATGGCTGTGCATCCCTTGTCTTGCTGCAGCCATCACACTGGTGCCTGTGCAGCTTGTTAGCTCTCACGTGCCAAATGGAGCTGAACTATCTCCAAGGAATACAGTTCCTGCAGGAAGGGATACTGTTTGCTTTTCTCAGAATCAGGACCGAACTAACCACATAGCCCGGGGGTGAAGAAGTAATGTGGCTATATGCCTTAGTGAAAAGAAGGTCCCCTCCAGAACCAGACGTCTTGTCCACTTATGGTCATTAGCAGGGCTTGCCAAGCCGCGCTCACCAGCCACACTGTCCGGTGTTCTGTGCATGCGCAGATCGCCCAAACCCGGCTCTTCCGGGATGTAATCTACTCGCCACGGGTGAGTAGATTACATAGATTGTCGACCCCTGGTCATTAGAGAGTTTGTGGCACTTTTTGGGTATGTCTACACTGCAGCGCTATTTCGGGATACTGGAGATACCCTCCTCCATCTGCAGCAATGCAGCAGATGCCCAGCTGGGGTGCTGTTTAGCAGCGGCAGCAGGGGTGCGAAATATTTTGAAATATTTCGCTATTTTGAAATATAACGGGCTCACTATTCCGACGTCCCTATAAACCTAATTCCACGAGGAGTAAGGGATGTTTCAGAATAGCGATTTATTTCAGAATAAGTGCTGTGTAGATAGTGCCAAATTTCAAAATAAGCTATTTCGAAATTGATTTGAAATAAGTTCCGCAATTTGCGTAGCTCAAATTGCATAGCTTATTTTGAGCTACCAGTGCAATGTAGACACACCCTCAGCGAGAGAGGTAGCATCCTCTTGACCAAATTCTGATTTGTGTAATTCGGTTTTGTAAATTTCCTCCCCTTTGTAGTTTCAGTTGGAGGTAATGTTCACTTCACTTCTTCACTGGGGAAGTAAAGAACTGTTAAAGAGCTTGCATGTTCCAACCCAGAGCTGACTGCTTGTCTGTGGTGGGTATAATGAATCCATTGTCTACCAAGGACTTGCTAAATGATTTTAGGATCCATCTGAAGGAAAGGCACTATACTATATAAATGTTACTTACCACTCTTGAGCAAGGTCTTCCTAAATTGCATTGATCGCTAATTGCTTAAGGGAATAGATTTGTTCTGGTCCTGTTCTTTATTTTTTTTTCTTTCATACAAAATTTGTATACTAGGCACCATGATGACTACGCCCTGCGGGCTCTCAAGCCAAGGATCTGGGCCAGTAGTGGATCCCTGTATGTTAGCTACACTTTATTTCTATCCTCATTTAGTTCTCTGGTTCAGTGAATCTTGCTGAATTTGTAACTATTCCTTGCTCCTTCTTGACCCCTGATGTTACGCATTCTCTTGCTCTCCATATTTTCACTGACAGCATTAATTTCATTTCTTCTTGAGATTGGTAGCTTAAATAGACTTTCTGTTCTTGTCATTTGTCTCTGCTGACATGAATCCCTGGTGCACATGAGACCACAACAGAGCTTATCAGGAGAACTTTTTATTACATTACTATAGGCAGCTGACACTAGCTTTGCAATAGCTTTCAGTTTGTCCTGTCCCCAAAGTCCTTTTTCTTCTAAAACTAGAATTTTTCCCTTCTGAGGTTATGGCTTTATTTGATGAATGTTCTGTGCTTGGAGACTCCATCCTGCTGCTACATCTCTGCTGGTTGGTGAGGAGACTATTGTAGTAAATCCAGGGCCACCAGTACTTCACAGCTGTTGCTCTACAAGCCACAGTCGGACAGAATTAATATATTTTTAAGGCCAGAAGATGTGATCATCTGCCCTCCTAAATAAAAACTCTCTAGAGAACTTCCCCGTGATTCCTGTACTGAGCCCACACGCTTGTGGCTGAGCTAGAGTGAATGTTGATAAAGATGTCTCATCTCAATTTTAAAGATGCAAGGTAAGGAAAATTGACCCTCTCTTTCGAGAAGCTTTTCCAATAGTTAATTACCCTGAGTGTTCAAAAACAATTGCATTGTATTTTCATTTTGAACGGTGCTGATTTCAGTTCCTGAATCTTCGTTAGACCTTTGTCTGCTAGATTAAAGAGCCCTTTATTGTCATAGCTTTCCCCAATGCATATCATTATAGATAGGGTTGCCAGGTATCCGGTATTGACCCAGACAGTCTGGTATTTTTGCCACCTGTCGGGTAAAAAAAATTCAGAAAATACTGGACACCTAAAATATCTGGTATTTTCTGGTTTTTTGTTTTTTGTTTTCTCTGCCAGGAGGCGAAAATACTGGAAATCTGGCAACCCTACGACACACTCAGCAACTGGGCCCCACCCCCGGCCTTCCCCTGGGGCCCCCAACACCCCCTACCCCTGGACCCTCTACTTACTTGGTTCCACAGGGAAGCTGCTTTCTGGCTTGATCAAGAAAACAAAATGGCCGCCGGCAAAAAGCCTTGAGAGCAAGGGGAAGCAATGCCTTCCCTGGGTCTTAGTGCTTAACCTCTCCCCTGTTCCTATCCCTATTCTGACTCTGCAGGCACTCTGAAAGGAGCCATGCTGTTTTAATGCCGTTTGTTTTATTTATTTATTTATTTATTTTTCTTACTTAACTCTTGGAGTCCCTTTTTTTTGCTCAACAACTTTGGTATCCCCGTTTTTTTTCCCCCTGCAACAGAATTTTTTCCCCATTGTTTTTGTTGTTGTTGTTTTGTTTTGGAGGGGGTGTGTTTGGTATTTTTGGTTAAACCATCTGGAAACCCTAATTATAGAGCCTCTTAGATATTTCTGTGGCACCCATTAAAGATTGTGAGTGTTCATATATTACAGGAATGTGTTTCTCTCACAATACCCTTGCTATTATGTTTGTCTTTACAAAGAGGAATTGGGGCACAAAGAAGTGGCTTGCTCAGCTCACAGAGGAAGCCTATGGTAGGGCAGGGGACTGTACCTGGGTTTCCCATGTCTTAGGCTAGAGTAGGGTTGCCACCTAATTGCTGGTAACCGGACACACAGGGCCTTTACCTCTGCTATTCTCCCCACATTGTTTGCTGGATGGTCTCACGGAGTCCGTCTGCAGGTAGGAGGCAGCCCCCGCCTTGCAGGGGCTGGTGCAGGTTAATGGTGCTTCCCCCCCTCCCCCCGTAGTAAGTAGAGTTTGCCATTTAGGGTTGCCAGGTTTCAGCCAGAATTTCAGGTTGAGAGACAGGCACCTGACAACCCTAACTGGAACCCCACACCAGGGCCCAAACCCGGAGTGTCTGGGTAAAACCCAGATGGGTGGTTCCCCTACAGCCCCCCAACCACAGTACCAGCCACCTCTTGACAGCCTCCCTCATGCTCCAGCTCCAAAAATGCAGGGCGCGTCTGTGCCTCGAAGCGCCGGGACCCCTTGCGTCAAAGGGGGCTATGGAAATGCAACGTGCTATGAATAATTCCCTCAGACCCGCCTGCTGTCAGAGCGAGGCTCTGCTTGTCTGAAAGGGCCAGCCCCATGCCGATGAAAGGAATTTGACGTGTCTGTGATTCGGGGAGAGTTTTGAAATCTGTCTTGTCTTGGGGGGGTGTTTGAGCAGTGGGACCTAGCTGGATGTGTCTGTTCGTTCTCGGCACCGCCCGCTGGCTTTGGCCTGTAGGAAATGTCACTTCAGCTCCATCCCTCTGCTGGGTGAAAGGAAACATTGCCCCCTTCGGGTGAGCGAGAGGAGGGAAGCAGGGGGGAAAGTCTCTGGCCTAACTTTTTTGCAGAGGGCCGTGGCTTGGGGAAACAGTTACTCATTGCTCCCACGGGTGTTGGGCTTAGTCACGCCACCGAGCTGCTTGCCCTGAGGGTGGGGATTGTGTTTGTGGAGGGTGAACCTCAGGCCTTAGAAGGAACAACAAGCAGCCCTGTGGAGTTCTTACGGTGCCTCAGGACTCCTCGTTGTTTTTGCAGATACCGATTCAGGCCTGAGAGGCAGCTGCCTTGGATGCCTATGTTTAGTTGCTGCTCCTGTCCATCCCCACCACCCGGAATAACCTCGTGGGGCTCTGCCCCTCTTAGGGCGCCCTAAGCTTTCAGCAGCTGCCACCCCAGTAATGCTCTGGCCTGGTTGCTCCCCACCCACCATTGTGCTATCCAGGATGGCTCCTCAGGCTTCTGGGAGCAGCAGTGAAGACCAAGGGAAGGAAGCTGGCCACCCACTCCTTGCTAGCTGGGACATCTTTCAGGTGGCGGTGGGGGAGATCTGTCCCCTTCCTCATCTGCTGGTTATCAGTGGCCTCACAGAGGCTGGGGCCAGCCCTGGAACTCCGTTCAAGTGGAATGCCTCATTGTAGGGTGCTAAGCAGTGATGATAATGCAGAGTAAATGAGCCCTACCTTAGTCACCATGTCACGAGCTTTGCTTCATCCCCGTGGATTTACATGTACACGGCTCTGTCCGTGCAAAGATCCCCAGGGTAGATGAAGAGTAGACCTATTGTGCTGTAAAGCCGTATAATAGAAACGTCGCATCCGATCCTCGCCTCCCTTGTCTGTATGATGACCGCCCATCCAGTGCTTTAAGGGACATCCCAGACTGGTTGCCTATGGCCCCACACCATGTATGGATGGAGGAGCCAACAGAGTCCTGTTTTCAAGCAACACTGGTGCAAAGGGGAGGATGCTGACGTACCCCGATTTCTGCAGTGAGAGCAGTGCACGGAGAGTGCATTAGACACCAGGCCCCATATGTTTAATACATGGGTGGCCATTCTCTGGTAATATGCGCACAACTTCCCATTGGCTGGTAGGGTTGCCAGATGGTTTCAACAAAAATACAGGACACACTTGACATTACATCACAATCGACATTACATCTTACTTAGAAAACACTGGACATTTATATTTTCTCATTTATATTTTCTCCATTTGTTTCCCGAACAGAAAACTAAAATACTGGACTGTCCAGTTCAAAACCAGACACCTGGCAACCCTATTGGCTGGAGGGCAAGCGGGGTAGACGCAGGCAACGTCTGCTCCCCCCCCGCCCCCCCGCACAAGGGAAGTGACTCGGATCTGGCCTGCTGGGGAGGAGATGTGCCAGGAACATTAGAGCAATAAGATGTGGCAACACTCAGCCAGACAAACGCAGTTTTGGTTTCCCATGTCCCCATCTCCCCACATCCCACTGTCCCTGCCTCGCTGTTCTTCTAAGCCGCTGCCCTCTAGGGCTGTGGGCTGCTCCAGTCCTGTTACTGCCCATGGACACTTTGCAGGGCCACACGACCTTAGCTAACAAAAGAGAATTTCCCGTTGGGAGGTGCCCTCACTCCTCCCCCCCCCTCCCCCGGGGTTGTGCTGCGGGATGGGAGGCATTGGCATAATGCCTGGGGGAGGGGTTCGTCAGGATTTCTGTATCTGTGAAAAAAGCAAGCCCAGCCATCCCCAAATGTGTCTGTTTGCTGCTGGTAATGACTTGGCGGGGAGGAAGGGCTGTGTGAAAAGCAGAGCGCACCGACTGCAACCTGGCTTTCGGCAGGGAAGGGCTGCCAGTTTGGGTTGGATGTGTTCCTGGAGGTGCCCTCGCATGACATAATCTTTAATTAAAGATGCATTTTTAAATCCCTGGAGGTGCCAGGATAATCCTGGAGGGTTGGCAACCGTTCGGCATGCTCAGGGGGTTCCCTTTGGCAGGAGAAGCCGCTGAAGGGGCGGGGGGGGGGGGGTTAAGATGAGGGTTTTGATGGTGTCAATGCCGAGGGCCGTTCTTCCGAGATTCAAGCACCTGCTGCTCTTGTTGACTTGAACGGCAGCTGTGGGTGCTCATCACCTCTGCAAATTGAGCCTTGTGTTTGGTTCTCCCTTCCAGTCTCCCCTCTGCACCTTTTGCCCTTTCCTCCCATCCAGTGAGGTACTAGTAACTCTGGCCTGACAAATGCAAGTGTTGCTGGTGGGCCCCAATATTTGCAGTCTCCCTCCCCTGCCCCTTCCCTCTTCTTCCTGCCTGGCTGGTTGAAGGCTCCCTGGCTCTGGAACTCTGCTCGTGTCCTGTGGCAAAGCATGTGATGGAGCGACGGCTCTTGCTGTTTGTCTGGGCTCAGGGTGGGGCTGTCGGATGTTGTCCTCCCCTCACTCACAAAGCCTAACTTCTTTCCTGGGCTCTGCTGTCCCCCTTGTCTGTGCTGTGAGTGGCTCTGAAGGGAAAATCATTTTCCTGGTGAATCTTAAAGCTGCTCTTCCGCTCCAGGCATTAAACTCTCCGCTCAGCGATGGATGGAATATATTTAGCTAGCCCATTGACAGAACAGTTTTGCTCTCTGCTGCTGTTACAGTGTCCCTGGGGGGATGTGCAGATGCTGTTTTTAAAACAACACCCCCGCAATATGTGGGTGAATGTGGCTCTCTGGAATCAAAAATGGGGATGTGATGGTAGTGACCAGAGAGGGTCAGGGAGCTCAGGTAACCGGGAAGTCCTTTCTCCTGTACATACTGACTCTGGGAGGGACAGAGGGAGGAGGAATCCTGGCACCATTGAAAACAGTGGGAGCTTCGAAAAAAAGAAAGAAAGAAAGAAAGGGTATGTCTACACTACCACCCTACTTCGAACTAGGGTGGTTAATGTAGGCAACTGGAGTTACAAATGAAGCCCGGGATTTGAATTTCCCGGGCTTCATTTGCATGTTGCTGGGCACCGCCATTTTTAAATCCCCGCTAGTTCGGACTCCGTGTCCGCGGCTACACGCAGCACGAACTAGGTAGTTCGGATTAGGCTTCCTATTCCGAACTACCTAGTCCGTGCTGCGTGTAGCCGCGGGCACGGAGTCCGAACTAGCGGACATTTAAAAATGGCGGCGCCCAGCAACATGCAAATGAAGCCCGGGAAATTCAAATCCCGGGCTTCATTTGCAACTTCGGTTGCCTACATTAACCACCCTAGTTCGAAGTAGGGTGGTAGTGTAGACATACCCTAAGTTGTGAATTGCCGCACTCACCAGCATTTCTAGTCTGGGTGTCTCTGGGATGGAGTGGGACAGAGTTGTGTCAAAATGCCCTTCCTAGTGGCCATTTGTGCATCTAGCTGAAGACCACATATTGGAACCATCAGATTTGCATCATGTGTGACCTAAGGCCCGGGGAGGTTAGGCATCCTGCTATCGTATGAACTAAAGAAGGGCTGAGCCTTGTGCGGGAGACGGGGATGGTTATGTTGGATTTTGCAATGTGGTACTTGCTAGAGTATAGATGGGCCTGAAGAGCAAAGAACTGAAGCCTGTCTAGGCAGGCAGAGAAGGGTGCGCAGACCTAGCCTGGGATGGGGTGACAGTTTGCTGGACAGTGTGATAGCCAGAAAACTAGGAATATTGTTTTTGTAAGGGAGCAAACCTGAAAAGCAGCTGCAATGCACAGGCAAAAGAGCCCTCTGTTTGACATCTGTTACCTTTCTAATCACCTCTCCGGCTCTAAAGGATCAGCCAACACCCTAGCTACCAAACGTTTAGTGTTTGCTCCAACCCCTGCCCGATGAGTGGGATTTTTACCAGGGACTGCAATGGGAGCACATTTGGCGGGGAGTCTGCATCTAGCTATAACCACCCACTTCCATGGGAAGACTTGGCTTTTTCTTTGGCAGGAATTCCTGAGTGTGTAGCATCGCCCCAATCAAATTATTTAATTTTGGTTTGTGTGCTGCAAACCCAGATTCTAGGCTGGCTTGTGAGCCTCTGTCCTCTTGTCTGCCTGTTCTGAAGCGCTCGGCACTTAGTGGTTACCCACAAAACCCTCACTTGTTTCAGAAGCTCTGACTTCAGCCAAGCAGAGCAAACTGCCGGCTGAGCATGGAATCCAAAACCCTGCTTTCTTTTTTGATCAGGCTTCTAAGTCCAGACCTCTTTCCCTGGGAGCTTTCTTCTCGGGGCGGCTGCGGAGATGTGCGTTCAATGCCTGGCCTGGCCTTTATGCTTCTGGAGGACTTTGGGCATGGGAGACGTACAGAGGCAAAGCGCGTAACTCCTCACAGCCATCTCCGGGGCTGACTGCAACTCTGCTGATGTGGGAGGCTAGTCTACCCAAAATTGCCTTAGGTAGCTTTGGACACCTGCCGATCACAAAGGAAGCCTTAATGATTGCACAGCGACTGCCAGCACAGAATGACTGCTGTGCACCACCCCAGAAGTGGCTGCACTTCCTGTGGGCTATATGATAAATGCTGAGTATAGTATTATTTATTGCACTCCGTGCTCAGCTTTCAAACCTGGCTGCCGGACAAGCTGTCTGTCTGCCACAGAGGGGACACACAGCTGGCCTGGAGGCTGGTTGTGCTGAGCCTCTGGAAGAAACGCCTCGTGTCATTTTTCAAGTTGCCCCTGCCTGAAGGGCAGGGATGGAAGCTTGTTTTGGGGAGAAGAGGCCGAAAAAATACAGCGGGAACCCAGAGACCCCTGTAGAAGAATTAACAAACCGATCTTCCTCCAAAGAGCGCTAACCCAGGACCTAAAGCCTCCTCTTGTTCCATGCTGATTTAGCTACAGTCTGTGCGTGACCAGGTCAGGAACACCGCAGCCCGGTGGCTTGGCTGCAGATACCTTTGGCTAGTCCTCTGCTGAGTCCATTAGGTGGCTCGTTATCTTTTCACTCCCCAGCACCCTGGCCACCTTGCCAGCTTTGCCTTGCTGTGGGAGCGACCTAGTCTCCTCCTTTATATTTTTTTGCATTTCTCCCCCTCTGTGCTGCTTCACACCCTGCTTTACAGTATTCTGTGCAGCTGCTCATTAGACTCCAGGCTCTTTCCCCGTCCCTGCAAGACAGCTCTTTAAATAACCTCTCACATCAGAAATTTCTGCATTTTGCATCCTGACCCTGGGCTCATTACTCTGGACTTACCGGCATCAAACAGCATTTGTTATCCCAAGGTCAAGTTTCTTGATTGATCACAGTCTTCTTGGGATGTTTCTCGCCATCTGCCCAGTGAATGTAAGGGTGTCTTTAGTGTTCTATTCCTTTTCCCACCTCACTGTTCAGATACGTGGTTCTTAGAAGTTATTTCTATGCTGTTGCTTTATTCTTTGCTCTCCAATTCAGTCTGACCATCCTGAATTGACATTATACCATCCCCCACAGTACTGGGATGCTCAAAGAACCAGGTAGTTTTGCTTAGCACCAAAGTCCTGTCTAGGCAGCACTTTCCATAGATTCTCTTCCAACCATCCTCACTGTGCAACAGGCTGCTCTCCGCCCTTTCATCTGTATAAAGCTGAGTGGCTGTGTTGCAACCCACTGCTAAATGCGTATTACAAATCTCTGTGTCTGATCCACCGAGGATAGATCTGTTTCAGTGCCACTGTGGAAGCCCTGCAGCAGCTACCAACACCATTACCAAGCACTGTGCAAAGAAATGGAATTCTTTAAGGTGGCGATATCTAGAAGTAATGAGACTATCCTATAGGTTGAATATTAGGAAACATACTTCCTAGAGGTGAGCTCTGCTAGACTTTCCTTGGGAAAATGGTTGATGTGTCTTAGAACTGGGCTATGCCTTGTAAGAAATAATCCAAGGGATGAGCTGAGAAATCTACTAAGTCTCTTCCTTCGGTGCCGTTTTTAAGATCCGTCAGTAGAAGGTGCAATAAAATGGAAGTCTGATCCGTGCTGCTGTTCAGAAAGCCTCAAGTCAGGGAGAGCACAGGTGGTCTGAACCGGTTCCCATGGATAGCATGCTGTCCTGTGTTCCTCCACTTGCTTAAGCACTGATGGATTGCTTTCCTCTGTGATAGCCTGGCTGCTTTGTGATTTGTTCCATGGATCCAGAGTCAGTCAACCAAGTGATTATCATCCATCAAGTCGACCTGCCTTCAGCTGTCAGCCAGAGAGTGGCCGAGTAAGGAATGGATCAGAAATTGGACAGAGCTTCTTCCACCCTTTCCATTGGGGAAAGAGCTCTTGCTGACTGTGACTGGGTCGCACAGCCTGGACCTCCTTGATGGAGAATCAACCTGACAAGGAATAGTTCAGCTGTCAGCTCTGCTCAGCACCGGAGATGGAAGAAGGCCGATGAGAACATGGGTTACAACAGTGGTTCCAAATAGGAAGTCTGAGAGTCTAGGTTCAGGGCTGTCTGTGAAGTAGGGAGATATGGGGTACTCGTTAGAGAATGCACATTAAAATCCCGTAGCGCACAAGATGTGACACTTAATGTGTTGGTGCTGTTGAAACGAATGCAGACTAGGGAGGGAAGCGACTAGTTACTTCCCTCCCCCTTTCTGCCTCTGTCAGAGTGAGGCAGCAAGTGGGGGAGCAGGAGCTGGTGCTGGGGGGAGCCGGCTTTAAAGCTGGTTCCCCCCAGCACCATCTCCACAAGTGGCAGGGGAGGTGGCACAGCAGAAATGGCGCGAGCAGGGACTGAAGCAGTCTCCGCTCATGCCGCTTCTGCTGCAATTCTGCTTTTGAAATGTACAAAAGCCCCACTGGGGCGCTTGTACATTTCAAAGGCTCAGGTCCTGCAGGGAGGGTGGGGCCAGCGAGAGGCCCCTCCCCGTCCGGCCCTGAGCTCCCTTGTGGAGCTTCCGCTCTTGAACTCTTGCTAAAGTTCAAAGACGGAGGCGCCCTTATCGACTAATCAGATAGTCAATGGAAATCCTGTTGACTGTTGGATTAGTTAATTAATCTAAATTTAATATCCCTCATGCAGACAGACTCTGTTCCAGTGGGCCACACATCTTCTGTTCTCACTTCTTTGTATTTTCAAAAAGTCATGGACATAGGCGATGCGCGGGAGCACTTGGGACGTGCGTTGCCTCCCTAACCCCACCTAAATCGTAACTGCTAAATAGGGTGCCTCTTCATGCCCCCTCCTTGTTCCTCCCCACACCCCCTTCCTCCGTAGGCACCTGTCGCCTGTGGTCATGGACGCGAAATGGATGAAAAGACATGACAGAAATCCTGCCCAAGAAATTTCATACCAATACCAGGACACTACAGTCCTGGTATTGGTATGAAAGATCCATAGAACATTTTGGGGACAGGGAATAAATAATATCTTACAAAATAGTGCTACTTCAGGTCAGTTTTTCCTAGGAAACCTCGCTCCATGGCATTCCAGTTGGAGTGTAAGTAAACACTGGAAAGAACACAGCCACATAAGCAAGTCAGAACAGTGGAGGGGATACGGGATCGGTAAATCCTGAAGGTGAATCATGTTGGGAACTTTCAGATGGGGCTCCTTAGTGGCTTTATGGGAAATCAATAATACTTTTTGCATGGTCGTAATCATAAAACAAATAGTTTATGGCCTCTGACAAGACCATATTTCCCAGGGTATAAGGCAGACGTGGAATAACCCGAAGCAATAAATTTAAACTAGGTTCTTAGGAGGAAATATTTCCTTCCCTTCCCCCCGCCCCTCCACATGCCTTTCCGGCCTTGAGTCTGGGATGGGAATTTTCAAAGGTGCCTGCAGGAATTAGATGTCACTCTGAATTAGGTGCCTAATTCCCCTTTAGAATTCTGATTAAAGGCCACACATTTTCTAGTGTTCTGAAGGACCGAAGTTATTTGACATACAAACAAGTAACCCTTTCATTGTTATTCGTCCACTTCCTAGGGTGTGTGTTTTCTCCCTAGCTGGTGTAACAAATCAACCTAGTAACAGACAAATGAATGGAAACTCATCTCTGAATAATTAGAAAAAAGTTTGTATTCTCCTCCTGTTTTCTCCACCTTTCACTCCCCTTCCAAGGAGAGGAGAGGGGGAGAAAAAAAGATCTTAGAGGGGGAGCTATCTTAGCCTGTAACTAAAAAAATAAAAAAACAGCAATGCACCTTAGAGACTAACAAAAATATATAAATAGTATCATGAGCTTTCATAGGCACAACCCACTTCTTCGTATGACAAAACTGAAAAATCTGAAGAAGTGGGGAGAAAGAGTGGGGGAGTGCAGCTAACTGTCAGAGGAGCAGCCAATGAGCTGCTGTTGGAACGCTGCTGGAAGAGTGTAAACTGAGGCATTTCCCATGATTTCTCTCACTAGTCCTCTCCTCCCTGCCTCCCCTCTGCAGTGGTTGCCTGGAGCAGTAATTGCATAGAAAGCTAAGGCCAGGGCTAAGGAAGGCTGGCTTCTCTTGGCCTTTCTATACAACACCTCAGTGGAGAAGTGCTCTGTCAGATGTGCAGTGCGCAGAGGACTCCACAGCACAAATCGTTATCATAATCTGCACTAGCTGATGCCATGTTAGCAAATGTGGCAGAGGACTGATGTAGGGATGTTAGGGTACGTCTACGCTACAGCACTAATTCGAACTAACTTAATTCGAATTAGTTAATTCGAACTAAGCTAATTCGAACTAGCGCATCTAGACCTAAAAACTAGTTCGAATTAGCATTTTGCTAATTCGAACTAGCATGTCCACATTGAGTGGACCCTGAACCGAGGTTAAGGATGGCCGGAAGCAGTGCCGGCAGGGCATCAGGTTAGGACTTAGAGCGTGGAGCTGCTGTCTCAGGCTAGCCGAGGGCTGTGCTTAAAGGGACCCGACCCCCACCCCGGACAGACAGTTCTCAGGGTTCCCCGCTTGCTTGTCTACCTCGATGAGGGACAGCAAAGCAGTCCTGGCTTGGAGTGCCCTGAATGCCCACACTCGGCACATCACAGCACTTGGCCATCAGCCCGGCTGCACTTGCCACAGGCTGCCATCCGGGGGGGTGAATCGGGGGGCTGCAGGAGAATTTCCACCCCGAGGAGCCTGCAGAGCCACCCCAGTCCTCCCCATCGGGGGCTCGTACCCCATTCCTCCCTCACCTCCTTCCACTTACCCCTCCCTAGCCCCCCTTCCTGATGTACAAAATAAAGGACACGTGTTCAAAAATAGAAACTCTTTTTATTTAACAAAACTGTGGGGGGGAGGGGATTAACCTCTGGGGAGACTGGGAAAAGTAGGTGGGAAAGGGGAAGAGAAAGGGTGGGAGAGGGGAAGGGGAAACCTGGGAGGAGGGAGCTGGAAGGGGGAAGCCAGGGGAAGAAGGAGGAGGGGAAGTATCAAACTATGGTACGCCATATCTTCAGTACTGTGTACGGATGTGATCTCCTCACCCCAGAAAAGATATTTTGGCCTTGGAAAGGGTTCCGAAAAGGGCAACTAAAATGATCAGGGGATTAGAACAGGTCCCATATGAAGAGAGGCTAAAGAGACTGGGACTTTTCAGCTTAAAAAGAGGAGAATGAGGGGGGATATGATAGAGGTCTATAAAAGCATGAGTAGTGTGGAGAGCATACATAAAGAAAAGTTCTTTATTAGTTCCCATAACAGAAGGACTAGAGGGCACCAAATGAAATGAATGGGTAGCAGGCTTCAAACTAATAAGCGAAAGTTCTTCTTCACAAAGCAAATAGTCAACCTGTGGAACTCCTTGCTGCAGGAGGCTGTGAAGGCTAGAACTATAACATAGTTTAAGGGAAGTTAGATAAAGAGGTTGGGTCCATGGAGTACTATTAGCCAGGGGATTGAAATGGTGTCTCTTGCCTCTGTTTGTGGAAGGCTGGAGATGGATGGCACGAGACAAATGGCTTGGTCATTGTCTTCGGTCCATCCCCTCCAGGGTACCTAGTGTTGGCCACTGTCGGCAGACAGGCTACTGGGCTAGATGGACCTTTGGTCTGACCCAGTACGGCCATTCTTATGTTCTTATGTTCTAAGCTCAGGGCTCAGGGTCAGGGGTCTAACTGGACCACCTTGATTTTCATGCAAACCTGCTCCTGCAAGCCTTTGGTGGCCAGGCTGGCAGCTCTCCTGCCCTAGACGGCCACTTTCCTGTGCCTAGTGCGGAGGTCGTGGACATTGGAGGCCTCCCCCCAAACCTGGATGAGGTCCATGATCTCCGCACTACACCAGGTGGGCACCTGCCTCTTGCGGCCCCAGGCAGGCTCCTGGGAGTCGCCAGCCTGGTCCAGGAAGAGGGTGGCAGCGGGTGGCTGGCTCATGCTGTGCCAGGTGCAGGGTCTGCTGGCTGGGTGCTGGCAGGCTTGCACCTGGCACGGGCACTGTAGCCAGACCGTGCCCCTTTAAGGGCTCCAGGGCCGGGAGGAGGGCAGACGAGTTTCCCTGGTGGTGCCCAGAGTGGCCACCAGGGAAAGCTGGGGAGGGCTAGCCTCCAACTAGTTCGAATTAAGTGGCTACAGAGCCCTTAATTCGAACTACTGAATTCGAACTAGGCGTTAGTCCTCGCAGAATGAGGTTTACCTAGTTCGAATTAAGCGCTCCGCTAGTTCGAATTAAGTTCAAACTAGCAGTTTGCCTGTGTAGCACCTATGAAAGTTAATTCGAACTAACGGCTGTTAGTTGGAATTAACTTTGTAGTGTAGACATACCCTTAAGGACTAGTCGACTATCCATCTAGCTCAGTGTCGTGTCTTCTGACAGTGGCCAATACCAGGTGTCCCGAAGGGAATGAGCAGAACAGAGAATTAGGTGATCTGCCCCCAGCCCTGAGAAACAGATACTAGGGTCCTTCAGGAAAAAATGTACCCCAAACCAGAACCATTTTTCCTAACTTCATCACAAGGCTCAAGGGAGGGCGAGTGGCAGCCAATAAAATAGGATCCAGTTCTTAAATCATGCCTGTGTTTGGGCGGGTGGGTTGAGTTGCTAAGTTTGGACCCAGCTTGCTCCAGAGTTGAAGGGGTTTTGAGACAGAGTTCTGGTTCAAGGCTTCCTCTAGTTCTGCAAAATCCATTTTCTTCTCTCCCCCACGCTGGCAAGCCTTGTCTTACTCCTGAGGTGGGTGAGTCCAATGTGATCCTTTCAGAGATTTTTTTTTTTTTGGATGCCTGAATTGAGGGAGGTCTTTGCTTGCTAGTTCCACCTCAGTGGCTCCCTCAGGAGGGGCCGAGACTCCCTCCAAGGCATTTCCTTGGCACTGTGTAGATAGAACCCTTTATATCTTTCCCTCTTCTCTCTCAAGTCTCAGGCTAAATCATCTGTCTGGCCCTGGGATCTCCCTGGGGCAGAGAGAGTGGGAGTGTATAACTGAGGCGATAAAAGGCTGTTGTATTTATTGCTTCCTGAAAACAAAGGGTATAACTGCTGACATCCTTCGGCTTATGCCCACCGTCTGTGGGAAGCTGTTACTCTGCTGAATGGAACGTCTTCCCACTTGTCAGCAACTTTTCTCAATAGAGTTCCCTGCAGTCAATGCTGAGTTTCTAGCCTGCCCCGCGCTCACCCTGCCTCTGTGCACTGAGTTTTCTCGGCAAAGCTTCGGGCGGTGTTGTCCCCGGAGAAATATGCACAGCCCCCTGTGCACGCTTGTGGGAGCGCTCTGCACTGGCGGCACATGAGGTGTTAGCAGAGCAGCTGCAGGGCTTTACACGCCGCTGCGGTGCTCCTCCCGTGGCCAGAGGGCCTGGTGCGTGTCGGGAGCGTGGGGGTGGAAGAGTGGCAAGGCTCCTGCCGTGTCTGAGATATTGCAGCGATCAAATTTCTCGTTCCTCTTGGATTAATAAAAAACAGATTCACTTTGTATGAATAGTCGTGCTGAGTGAAACATGCCTGTCGGATGGGCCTATAGACCAAAATCCTGGCTGTAGGAAGCAGGCCGAGGCACCGGGGTAGAGCCTTCTGTTGGGAGATCTCAAAGCACGTCGCAAACGTTAATGAACTGAGCATCCTCGTTCCACCTGGACACGTGTAAAACCGGGGAGCTGGGTTGGGTCTGTGGGACACGTTCCCAGACTTGTGCTTTGTCACGGGTGCAGCGTGGGCTGCCCAGCCCATGTTGTTCCCCAGGGCCACCCCCCCATGGCCGCTCGTCCCTGGCTTGGAAGAATTGCCTGCTTGGAACTGAGATGCTTTGGCCCTTGACTTGGCTGCTGAAATGCCCAATGAGAGGGCAACGATTGGTGTCTGTATGTGAGGTGACAGCCTTTCCCCTAAGAGGAGCTTGGCCTCACACACTCTCCCTTGCCAATGGCTTTTGTCCCAGTACATCAGCCCCTTTTGGCCTGTGTTGCGCCGGAGGTCAGACTAGACCGCAGCAGTCCTTCAGGTCTTGGAATCGATGATTTTATTATTTAAATTATGGCCCCTCCCAGAGGCTCCATTCGCATAGTACAGTCACTGCTCAGTCTAAATAGTTGAGAAGGGCAGGATTATTCTCTCCATTATACAGAGGCCGGTGAAGTGAGTTGCCCAAGGTCACACAGAGAGGCAGTGGCGGAGCCAGGAGTGGAGCCCAGTGCCAGAAACTGTGCCAGTGGGATGAACAGCTTCACCTGGTGCTGTTGCTCAGCAACAAGCTGCGCACCATTTGCAGATCCCAGGGTGACAATCAGCGCCCCGGCACCCACAAAACAGGGGCAACATCCTGAGGCCTCTCCGCCTGTAAGATTAATCCAGTCTCTGCCCCCTCTAAGACCAACAATGCTGAAAACTGGGCCGAGTCCATGAATAATTCACTCCTCGCCTGGTTCACTGGACTTGTTAGAGAATCTTGAATACGTAGAATAATTTCTAATAATCTGCCTGGGCTAACAGCTGAGCTGTCATTGACTCCTTCCCTTGCTCTTGTTTCTGAATGGTCGGAGGCTGCTCCTCTCTTGGGGGCGGGGTCAGTATTAAATATTTATTCACGGTTAGCTCTGCTTCGGTCTCACTTTCATCTCCTTTCTAAATGAATTTGGCCTCGTGGAGGGATTCTCCAGTCCTTTCCTACTGGAGGCCTCATTATGTGGGAGAGAAACCCACCTCCCAGCCTCAAACTCAGCACATGGTTTCAACTGGACACCTGCAGGGGTCAGAAAGGAGTTTCCCTTCCCGTCAGCAGAAGCATCAGGGATGGCCTCTTGCCCGGAGCAGAAACATTGGGGCAACAGGGCTGAGCGTTCTCTCTGGTGCTTGGCTGGCTGATTCTTGCCCATGTCCCCAGGTCCAGGCGATTGCTGTGTGGGCAGGAGCAGGAATTTTCCCCTAGGTCAGACTGGCCATGGAGGTTTTTGCCTCCTGCAGCATGGGTGTGGGTCATCGGCCTGGATTATCTGGTGCATCTCACTTCTTCATTTCTTTGGCATTGCAGGGTGCAGTTTGGTGCCTCCTGTTCTGTGCCGCTGGGCTGCATGACTTGGGGTTAGTGTACAGGTGCCGGGGTGGGGGTGGCCACAGCCAGGAGGTGAGCTCGGAGGTTCGGGTGGTCCCTTCTGCCCTTTGACTCGGACACGGCTTCGGTCTCAGATGTAAACCGTCCAATTCTGTAGACCACTGGGGAGGGACTGCACTTTGAGACTGGCTGGTTTGCCTTCCGGGTGCACACTCTGCAATGTACTTTCTGAGCAACCTGCGTCCCCACCCTGTGCCTCCGTTTCTTCATCTCTGCAGCGGGGAGTGTGAAATCATCTATCGCACACAATGAGATGGTTAATTTATGTAAAACAGGTGTGAGACCCTGCTGCTAGTGCAAGGTAGGGGTGTGTGTGTTAAACGTGGATAGTCCATTCACTCCCTCTTGAGCTGAGACTGCCCATACGTGCTCTAATTCCGACATCCTATACCCATATGTCGCATGCCCAGTTTTAGGGGGAGGGGCAGGCTTATGCCAAAGTTTGGGGGGTCTCACTTTATCCCCCATGCTAACAATCTGTCTTTAGGCCGCTAGCAGTCAAGTGAAGGCCTCCTCAGCTGCAAGCCAGATGTGCACAGCTGTGGAACGGTGAATGCACCTGCAGAACGGGCTCGCTGCCAGGTGCTTTACTAGGAACACGTGTAAAATCTGCTTTCCCTCCCCCTTCCATTCGCCCAGGAGCTGCAACGGCTTCTTGGGATGCTGCCCTGCTTAGATCCTGACAGTGACGAAGACAAACAAGAGGCAAGGCCACGGCATAATGAAAAGGAATTCTCTGAACGTCCACCAGAGCAGCGCTTATTGGCCTTGATTCCCCTGCCCAGTAGGAGACTGATTATCAGCTCAGGTGTGGCGTTAATTAATTGCTCAGCTAGCTGAAAAAATGAGTGTCACTCTCTTTGCTCTGTTGGAAGGAGGGGGAAAGGTTGTGGCTTGCCCCAATTGCCTCCAGAGGAGTGCAGCCAATTATTTCTGGCTTCCCTGACAATGACTCCAGGCAGAAGACACCTCAAAATCTCTCTCATCCTGACACTTGGCTGTCAGAGGTTGGTTAGACCGTGTATCCCCGACTTGGTCTGTGTGACATTCTCTGCCATCAACAACCATCAGCGTCGGACACCTCTGCCCTTCCCCCTTAGTGCCGACTGGCTTGGTTTCCCATCACGGCATTATTGATGTCCCCTCTGCACCTTGCTCTCTCTTGATGCTAAGTGGGAGCGAGCTGGGTTTATAATCTTGATAATGCCTCTGATTGCAAGGCTGTGCATGGATCTCTCCCTGGCCTCATGGGGATTGCCAAGCCCAGTGCATGGGCAGAATTGACTCCTTTATCCGTAATCATAGGAACAGGTGTGATCCCTTCATCTTACAAAGGCTACCGAGCTAAGTCTCACCAGGCTATGCCTTCAAGGGAGGGAGGTTTCACCCTTGTGGTACAGATAAGGAAACTGAGGCACAGAAAGGGCTAGTGACATGCCCAGTGTGTCATATCAATGAGGACTACTCCAACTCTGACATCATCAATGTAGAAACCTGGAAGACCAGCCCAAAACATATAAGAACAGCCATACTGGGTAAGACAAAAGGTCCATCTAGCCCAGTGTCCTGTCTGCCAACAGTGGCCAATACCAGATGCCCCAGAGGGAGGGAACACAACAGGTAATCCTCACATGATCCCTCTCCTGTCACCCAATTCCAGACAAACAGAGGCTAGAGACCTTTCCTACCAATCCTGGCTAATAGCCGTTGATAGACTCATCTCCATGAATCTATCTAGTTCTTTTTTGAACCATGTTAAAGTCCTTGTCTTTACCACATCTTCTGGCAAGGAGTTCCACAGGTTGACTGTGTGCTAAGTGAAGAAAAACTTCCTTTTGCTTGTTTTAAACCTGCTGTTTTTTTCATTTGGTGACCCCTAGTTCTTATAATGTGGGAATAAATAAATAACTTTTCCTCATTCACTTTTTGCACACCAGTCATGATTTTATAGACCTCTATCCTATCCCCCTTAGTCTCCCCTTTTCCAAGCTGAAAAGTCCAAACCTCTAATCATTTTGTTGCCGTTTTCTGAACCTTCCAATGCCAAGGTATCTTTTTTGAGATGAGGCAAGCACATCTGTACACAGTATTCAATATGTGGGTGTACGATGGTTTTATAGAGGCAACACATTGCTTTTCTCTGCTCATCTCATGTAGACCATGTAGCTGGCGCCTTTTGCCTCTTCTCTTCCTGTGTCAGCTTGGAAGGCTATCCTCTGGTCCAAGTAGAAGCATGTTCAGAGGCTGACGCTCATTAGCCTCTGTCTCTGCTCCAAACGTGACTCCACAGGGGATTTTGAAAGCACCCTGTGCTTCCCCTAAGGAACTTGGTTTTACTTCCATGCTTACTGTTTTCCACCAAGCCTCTTGGGGGACAGATGCTGGGGAGGGTCCAAGGGTAAGTGAATACACGTTCTACTCTGGGGAGATATGTCCAGAGTGTTTAAAAGCTTAAGAATCATCCATAAATGTTCCAATAAATGGATAATCAACTGTTAATAGACCCCAATAGGGTCTTTATAACGATGGCTTACGGCCCTCTTCTGCTGTGCTCATGACCACCTCCAGAATGAAATACTCATGCCTGTAAGATTATAAAACACCCATTAATAATGTATTCCTCCTTTCTGTGCTGTCGATGTGCCTTTAGCAGACAGTGTGAGCGACCGGGTGGAGCTGAGGACAAAGCGGATATAGTTCTGGGGTTTTTTCTCCTCCCCGGGGCTATTCTGATTATTAGCCTGTGAAACGCTTTCCCGGGCAGAGCTCGGCACAGGACTGCATGGAGCACGTGCTGCACGGCCCGCTCCCCTCCTGCCCTGCCTGCAGTCAGACTGAGCTGACCCCCGGAGGTTCTTAACCCCCTCTGGCCTGTGGAGCAGAGTCCCACAGAACAGTTGTGAATGGGATAGGAGGCGGGATGGCAGGAGCCGGGGTGGGGGAGGGAGGCAAGCCGGCAGGAATGCCCTGCCTTTTCAGCTGTGACCCACCAAAAGTTAGAGCGCGCCTCCGTTAACGAAGCCAGCGACAAAGTCTCAGAGGGGAGCTGTGTTAGCCCGTAACTGCAAAAATCACAAGTGGTCCTGCGGCACCTTAGAAACCAACCAAAATATATAAGAACAGCCCTACTGGGTCAGACCATAGGTCCATCTAGCCCAGTGTCTTGTCTGCCAACAGTGGCCAATAGGATGCCCCAGAGATAGGGAAACAACAGAGAATCATCTCCTGTCATCCATTTCCAGACAAACAGACGCTAGGGACGCCATTGATGGACATAACCTCAGTGAATCTAGCTAGCTCTTTTTTGAACCGTGTTAAATCCCTAGTCCTCACCTCATCTTTTGGCAAGGAGTTCCACGGGTTGACTGTGTGCTAAGTGGAGAAAAACTTCCTTTTGTTTGTTTTAAACCTGCTGCCTTTTCATTTCATTTGGTGACCCCTAGTTCTTATAATGTGGGAATAAGTAAATCACTTTTCCTTATTCACATTTTCCACTCCGGTCATGATTTTATAGAATCTTGAGCTTGTGTGGCCACCAGATGAACTGGAGACAGTGAAGTGTGAGCTGCCCGCTTCTGTTCCCTTCCCATTCTCTATATGTCTTCTCTAGTTTTGTGAACTCTTTGGGGATTGGGTATGTACAGCACCCGGCGCTCTGGGCCTGGTGAGCTCCGCTAGTCTTTAAGCCATGATTTGAGGTCTGCAGTAACTCAGCCAGAGGCTGGGGTCTATTTCAGGAGTGGGTGCGGTTCTGTGGCCTGCAATGTGCAGGAGCTTGGACAGGATGATCACGACGGTCCCTTCTGGTCTCACAGTCTCTGAGGCGACTGTACTACAGACGAGAACAATGGGGCTGTGCACTGGGGTGGTGTTGATTGGTCACATAGGTCAGGTCCCGGATGTGACCATGATGGATGGCTGCAATGGCCCATTAGCGAGATTAATTTGCTGGCCTTAGGAGCCATTCCTCATGTTAATTGCTCTGACCTCGTGCACCATCCTGCCACCTTGACATCCAATCCGAGATGAGAGGGTGGGTGTGTGAGGGAGCTGACCCCACCACCGCAGCTCCTCTCCATGCACTGTGTTTCTCCCGGAGCAGAGGAACATGACCATTTCCAGCTAGGCTGCAATACTCAGTGTGGCATCTCCGGTCCAGCTGTGCGCCTGCTACGACGAGTGACTTCCCCCCCACCGCGAGCATTGGTGTCTCTCCAGCATCAGCCATAGCAGAGGTTGGCTATGGCAGCCAATTCCTTCCATTTATTCTAGCACCGAAGCAAAAGCTGGCGCTTTATCCTTTTGCAGCTGTGCCTGTATTACCCGACGGCGGGTTTCCCTTGTCTCTTGGATGAGACCCTCCCTGCTCCTGTCAACATCCTTTGACTCCACCCAGAAAAGATGCCAGCTCCCTAAATAATCCCTGTTCCCGTGACATGAAAGTAACAGCATTGCCGGATGACTGTCCCAAAACAAGGCACCTCTCTCCATGCACATCTCCCTGGCCAGGGGGGGCGGGGGGGGGGGGGAAAGGGAAGGAGAGAACAAACGAATGACAGATGTGTGGTTGTGTTACTTAAAGCACTACTGGAAGGGATCCAGTGAAGAGCACAATCTAAAAACCCAGAAGAGACCTCTGAATGGATGAGATTTTCAGTCTCCTTGTTTGCTGGGTAGCTTCTGAGGCTGCTTGTGGGTAGCTGGCTCTCTGTGTATGCCCTGTCTTCGAGTTATCCCTTTCAGCTCTCAGCAGCTATTTTGTGATTTCCTCTATGTTGGGGGCGGGGTGGGTCTCCATAGCCATGGGCATCCGGCAAGGATACTGTCTGCTCCCTTAAGATAAACAGGGCAGGGTCTTGGAGAGCATGACGGTAAGAGGCTTCTAAGAAAAAACTTTGCAAAATAAGAAGCGTTGGTGATTCTGTACATGACGCACTTCCTTCTGAGTCTCTGTCTCCAGCACGGGTTTGAAAGAGCCACCCGTCATTGTAAACTGGTAGCACGCTTCTTGTAAAAGATTTAAGACGGTTGATCATTGTTGTATTTGGTGTTTACATTTTGCTTACCAGAAAAGTCCCTCTTGTAGTGTCAGTTGGATGTGGTAGTCTTCATGTTCTGCTCTGGGCAAAAAAGTGTAATTTGCTGGTAAATGCATGGATATTAGGGATGTTAAATATCGGTTAATTGAGTCGTCGGTTAACCCCATGAATTCTGATTAGTTACTTGACTATTCTGTAGCCCTCAGGAGTGGGGCCGACAGCCAGTGCACTCCGGCTCCACTCCTGAGGAGCCCCCAGCCACTCCACGCTGCCGTCTCTGCCAGGTGGGAGCTGATCTGCGAGGGGAGCCAGTTTAAAAACCAGCTCCCCTTGTGGACAGGCTGCTTGACAGCCTGCGCTGCTGCCTCTAATACAGAGGCAGCAGCCGCTGTGCGGGGGTGGGGCTGAACTCCCAGACTTGGCACGAGCCAGAACTGAGCCGGGCTGCCTGCCCACCTGGTTCTTAATACACTTTAAATGCAGAGCCGCACTGGGGGTAGGTTCTGAACCCAGTGCAAGCCGGGACTGAGCCAGGTTGCTGGCCAGTCTGCTAAAAAATTTACTGCCGGGGTGGGGGTTGGGGGGGGGGAATGAGTGTAGTCTATAACATTAACCTATAAGCTTTTGCTTATCAATTATTCGGTTTTATCAATGACACTCTTACATCCCTAATGGGTATGTTCTGCTTCAGAGGTGGATGCATTTCAGTAGAAAGTAAGGTCATCACAGTTCAAAAGATATATACAAAGCCTGGTTTTCAACTGTAGGCCTCTAATTTAAGGCCTCCAGTTCCTCATTTGGGGTGTTCTGATTGATACTCTGGCTGTGAATGTGCTAGCGTGAGCCCCCAGATGTGAAACGGGATGAGCCAACTAAGGTACCAGTGTTCTAGAATCTGGTTCCCATTGTCTCACCACCATTCAGAGCCCCCAAGGTCTCCTGGGGGATTCCAGCCATTACTCAGTGGGCTTCAGAGACGAAATGTCTTCGGGCTAGAATTGGAAGTAATGTGATCACAGAGGCAGAAACAGGGTTGCACTAGCCATAGTTTTGCATGTTTTTTATATGTGGCAGAATGTAGTGACTGCAGGGTCAGTTCGCTGTTTAGGTTGTTACATACCGCCCTTAGTTTTCTAGCGAATTCCTTTGGCTGTGGGTAGTTTGCACTGCATGTGTGTGTACGCATGTGCTTGGCCGTGGGTAGTTTGAAATGTGTGTGTATGTGCGCCTGTGCTTGACCGTGGGTACTTTGGGGTGTGTGTGTGTGTGTGTGTGTGTGTGTGTGTGTGCGTGTGCCCGTGCGTGCGTGTGTGCTTGCCCATGGGTAGTTTGCAGTGTGTATGTGTGCATGTGCACCTGTGCTTGACCGTGGGTACTTTGTTCTTTGTGTGTGTGTGTGTGTGTGTGTGCGCGCGCGCTTGCCCATGGGTAGTTTGCAGTGTGTGTGTGTGTGCGTGCGTGTGTGCGCATGTGCTTGGCTGTGGGTAGTTTGCACTGCATGTGTGTGTACGCATGTGCTTGGCCGTGGGTAGTTTGAAATGTGTGTGTATGTGCGCCTGTGCTTGACCGTGGGTACTTTGGGGGTGTGTGTGTGTGTGTGTGTGTGTGTGTGTGTGTGTGCCCGTGCGTGCGTGTGTGCTTGCCCATGGGTAGTTTGCAGTGTGTATGTGTGCATGTGCACCTGTGCTTGACCGTGGGTACTTTGTTCTTTGTGTGTGTGTGTGTGTGCGCGCACGCTTGCCCATGGGTAGTTTGCAGTGTGTGTGTGTGCGTGCGTGTGTGCGCATGTGCTTGGCCGTGGGTAGTTTTCAGTTTGTGTGTGTGTAAAATTCATTGTCTGAACCGACATTAACCTTCCCTCTGATTTGCTTTTGCAGTTTGCTGGTCGGTGGAATGGGACAGTCATGAATGGGGATCCTCTTTGCCAAGAGTCTGCCTCCCAGCTTCCTGACTGGAGGGAATTCTGCGAGCTTCACGCCCAGGCCGCCGCGGTGGACTTTGCTCAAAAGTTCTGCCAGTTCCTGAAGGAGAACCCCCATTACGATACACCTGGGGCTGAAACCTCCTTCTCCCACCACTTTGCTGCCAATTTCTTGGACATCTTCAGCTTGGAGGTCAGCAGGGTGTTCGTATCTGACTCCCCAACCAAGTACAACATAGTGCCCTTTGTGGGGCTTCAGAACTGCCACATGCCTTACGGCCGAGACATCCTCCAGAGGAAAGAGGAGACCTCCACAGAATCCCTGGACAGTATGGACAACCCCATGAACTCTAGCAGATACCTGAGCCAGTCCCAGCAGACTCAGGCTCACAAAGTTTCTTCCTACGGCCACTCGCGGAGTTCAGAGGATGTCTCTGTCCACGCTGCTTCCAAGCCGAAATTCAAGAAAGGCTTCTCCTTGCGGAACATGAGCCTGTGTGTGGTGGATGGCATGAAGGAGATGTGGCACAGGAAGTCCTCCCCGGAGCCAGGCGTGGAGGCCACGCAAGGCGGCAGGAGGTCAGAGAGAGAGCACTGCCCCTCAGCGGCCAAGGAGCACGACACGAGGGAGAGATGGACTCACAAGCTGCGGCTGTCGAAAGTCCAGTCCTCCAAGGTGGAGCTGGTGGATATCCAAAGGGAGGGCACCCTCCGCTACATGGTGGCGGACGACACGAACTGCGTGGGCAGCTCTCAGTGGCAGAAGTGCCGGCTGATGCTTAGGAAGGCCGTGAAGATGGAGGGGGAGCGGTTCCTGCTGGAGTTTTATGTTCCTCCCAAGGTAGGTCTGGTAGGTTTCTGAGCTGCCTGTCTGTGTTGGCTTGTGTGTGTGTGGACCTGTGACGCTTCTCGCCTCCAAGAGGCCCTACACCCCTGCGACACGTCTGCATCGGTGCCGCAAATGGCCACAGCGGTTGTACAGCTCTCTGCTGGGCGGGTGTGCTGCTGGCAGGGGATGGCTGTTGCTCCTCTGTTGTTTCAGAGGGTCTCTCTTAAGCTTCCACCTCCTGGTCTTACTCCACTCGACGGCAGTGAAGCATAATTCAGGGGTTTTGTTATTTGTCTGTGCCTCGCTCTCCGCTAGGTTGCTGGCTGCTCAGGTTTCCTGATACCCGGCGCTCCTAGTTCCTGATCTATCTTCTAGGGCTTTGAGTGGATTTCAATAAAGATTTTTTTCTTTCCTCCAGCACCAATATGCCTCCTTCTAGAAGTGGTAGATCTACCTCCTATGAGTGGAAAGGAAATTTAGTATCCACAATCCAGCCACCCCTGGCCTCTCCTCTCAGACAGAAAGCAAAAGGGCCAGCTGAGTAGGGAAACAAAGGTTTTTTTTTTTTTGAGCAAAAAAAAACACAACAAAAATTGGGACCAAAGTTGTTGAGCAAAAACAACTGCACCAAAAAAAAAAGAAGTAATGGCGCCTTTAAATGCATAACCCCATCCCCACCAGACGCAGCAGGGGAAGACTCTCCCAAGCAGCCTTCCGTCCGAGAAAAACAGAAAATGCCAGACGTTTTACGTGTCCGGTATTTCTTTTTTTTTTTTTTTTTTTACCAGACAGAAGCCGCAAATACCGGACTGTCCGAGCCACTACCGGACACCTGAGTCAGAGACAGTAACTGAGACCCTCAACAAGCCTTTTATGACAGTGATGCTTCACATTGAATGGCAGGCCCCGGGGCAGTTGCCTCCTTCCCCCCTCCCGTGTTGCAGGTCTGCACCCTGGATCAGACACCGAGGGGGCCCTGTAACTTGCGCTCTTCTGTGTTACGTATTATGCTCTCGATCCTCTTGGATCAGCCCAGTGGGCAGTCTGATAGGCAGGCAGGAGTTTGGGTAGACTCAGATCCCCATGTTTGCTGGCAGGAGAGTGAAGCCATTTGCAAAGCACCGGCGAAGTGCTGTCTAGTGCCTGTTAACCTGCAACCCGCAGGAACCTCCACAGGCACCGAGTAACTTTTCAGTTCTTTTGGGGAAACGAGACGTGGGGAAGTCCACGAAAGAGCCGGGAATTGACCTGAGGCGGGGTCTCCACATCTCTCTGCCCATTAGCTGAATGGCGAGGACCAGGACAGGCAAGACTTGGGGATAAGCCCCGGCCCTGCTTCCCAACCTGCGCGCCGGGGCAGAGTGAGGCAAACGCTGGGCCCTGGCCACAGCAGTGGGCGGACTGCGAGTGGGCCTGGATACAAAGTGGGCGGGCCACAACCCACTCAGGACCATCCGTGGCTGCACCCCAGCTGTGGAGCAGTGGGTAAGTCTGTAAAGTGCCGTCGCATCCTGTGGGTGAAAGGTCCTAAAGAAACGTAAGGTGATTAGCATCTGTAAGCCTGAATCTCTCTCTGGCATTGAGGCTTGCCGCTTGTCTTAAATCGCAGCTGGCAACTAATCCACATTAGAAATCAATAATTTTGTGGTGTGTGTGGGCTTAGGGTTTTTTTTCTTGGTAATTATGGATTTTTTTTCAGTTGAGTTTTACACAGCATATAGGTGCATATGCGCGCACACACACACACACTCGCCCCCTTCTCTTTTTCTCTCTCCAATAACATTTCAATGAGAAAGTAGAAAGACTTCCATGTCCTCTGTCAGGAGCTTTCTATCCCGTACTGTTCCTGTGTCCTCTTTCAGAACACACTTTCCCCAATGTTCTTCTCGGCTACTTTCCTTCCTGAACATTTATTTATTTCTTCCCTGTACCCTTTTCCTCCCATTAGGTCCTAAAGAAAGCTTCAGAAAAAGGTGCCAACAACTGTAGATTCATGTAGGCAATTTAATACCTACCTACCTGCACATTCCCCTTTACCAGCAAGTACCTGAGCACCCCTCAATCATGTGGCGGAGAGGTATTATCCCAGTCTTGTAGTTGGGGAAACTGAGACCCAGAGAGATGGAATGATCTCCATTATGGAATGGACTCAAATGATCTTTGTCATTACAATATCTGAACCCTTGTCTTGAAAGTGTGCAATCTCACAGCACCTCTGTATGGCAGGGATATGCTATTCTTTGCATTGCACAGATGGGAAACTGAGCCATGGGAGAGGCTAAGTGACTTGACCAAGGTCACACAAGGCATATGGAAGTCCAGGGAAGAGCAGGGAATTGACCTTAGATCTCTCAAGTCTCCGGCTAGTTCCCTGGCTGCTGGACCACCCCTCATACACTGCATTTAAAATGAAGTTCTGACGTGTATAGAGACATTAATTTTACTTGGCATGTATGTTGCGCTTGGACCTTTTCAAATCCCCGTAGAAGCACTAAATAATGCTTCCAGGTAGATAAATTGCAGATGAGGTAGATATTACCAATTAAATCTTAAGTTATTAAATATAGACAACTAGAAGACTTACCTGGCATTGCCTGGGTCTGGGGCCGGCCCGCCAGCCGGCTTCTCCCCAGGGTGGGAGGGAAGGGGGCACGCAGGCTGCCCACTGGCTTTTTCCTGGGGCCAGCCTGGAGGAGGGAGGCACGCACCCTGTGGTCATTCGTGGATATAACTGTCCCTGCTCTCACACTTCTCCCTTTCTGTCTGGTGTGAAACAATCACAGAATCCTAGGGTTGGCAGAAACCTCAGGGGGTCATTGAGTCCAACCCCCTGTTGAAACCAAGATTAATCCCAACTCAATCATCCCATCCAGGGCTGTGTCAAGCTGGGACTTAAAAACCTCTAAGGATGGAGATTCCACCCCCTCCCTAGGAAACCCATCCCAGTGCTTCCCCACTCTCCTAGGGAAATAGTTTTTCCTAATATCCAACCTTAACCTCCCCCACTGCAACTTGAGACCTTTGCTCCTCGTTCTGCCATCTGTCACCACTGAGAACAGCCTCTCTGGAACCCTCCTTCAGGTAGTTGAAGGCTGCTGTCAAATCCCCCCTTACCCTTCTCTTCTATAGACTAAATAAGTCCAAATCCCTCAGCCTCTCCTCGTAAGTCATGTGTTTCAACCCCCTAATCATGTTTGTTGCCCTCTGCTGGTCTTTCTCCAATGTGTCCACATCATTTCTGTAAGGGAGGGAGGGGAGCAGAATTGAACACAGTACTCCAGATATGGCCTCTCCAGTGCCAAATAAAGAGGAATAATCACTTCCCTAGACCTGCTGGCAATACTCCTATTAATGCACCCCAATATGCCATTAGCCTTCTTGCACTGTTGACTGACATCCAGCTTCCCATCCACTGTAATCCCCAGGTCCTTTTCTGTAGAACTGCTGCTTAGCCAGTCGGTCCCCAGCCTGTAGCAGTGTTTGCATGCACAACCCATTGTCTTAGCACAAACCCTGACCTTGCTTTTAATCCTAATAAGAGGAAGCTGCCTGCTAAATGTGATAGTCATTGCTCTTACCGTTTAGGAGCAGTTCTTGCGCGCACACGCGCACACACACACACACACACACACACACACACACACACACACACACACAGTAGATTTGTACCAATTGTGCTGTGTTTTTGTATTTCATTCATCTTCCATGGTGAAACTGGGCTAATCACGTTCAGAAGAGGTTTTCACAGCCTGGTCCTGCTACTCTTAAGTCCCTAATCCAAAACCTATCAAAGTCAGTAGCAATCTTCTATGGATCTGAAATGGACCCTTCAGATCAGGCCCTTACTCTTGTTATGCTTGTGCATACAACTCAGCAGAGGAATGTTTACATTCAATAAAAATAGGGCTGTGGGTGTGTGTGTGTGATAGAGAAATAAACACACTGTAGGAAGATAGTGGAGTCAAATATAAACTGTTCCTCACAGTGTATTAACCTGAAATTGAGCTGGAGGAAAAACACTCATGTACATACCAGATCAGAACAGATGGAAAATCCATTAGGGTGAAACCATTTATAGTGTCTGAATTCTGGGTGTCATCAAACAAGTGAAATATCTGGTTTCCATTCACTGTCTTCTACCCTTTCTAATATCCCCTAGAGAACTGGAGACGAGAGGCTTAGTTTGTTTATTTATTTAATTAATTTTAGCTACATTCTCCCCCCCCCCCCTTCCTTTTTTTAAAAACTTCTGGAGTCTCTTTCTACTCCAGCTGTGAGGGCATTAAAAATGCACAGCTGGTGCTGGCTCATCTGGGAGCAGAGCTTGTGTGTGTGCCCAGCACTTGATATGGCTACAGGTTTATCTGGAGCAGTAACTTCTGCTAAGCAATATTATAGATGGTAATAGGTATTTTTTCAGGTTTGTTTTTATCTCCCTTTTTAAAAAGTCAGTGTTTTAAAAAAAAAACCCTCTTTTTAAGTGCTTTTATGCAAATAATCTTGTCTTTTATTATTGTTACAACCTCCTGAAGTCTTTCACTTACGTTTCATTCCTAAATTATATCTATCTTCTTTATTGGGCAAAATTTACTGTATTATCATTTCTAACTCCCCCTTCAAGAGGCACTGGTGTGCCAACTTCGCTTTTGTGTATATCCATGGAAACTTTTGCTTCTGCACGTGCACAAGAACACACTGCTTTTGTTTTTGTGTAGGTCCTACAGAAATAGAGGCTAACTGGATTTTCATTTAAAAAAAGAAAAGAAAAGAAAAACCTCTCCAGTAGATATTGAACTTTTTAACAAAGTTCTGCGTGCGTATATTTCCCCAGAGAAACAGTGATAGAAAACATTAAGAGAAATTAAACGTGGTGCTTGAAGTACATGGTAGCAGCCCATCTCACCCTTTGGTGTTATACTAGCCGTTCTGAGTGTGATTCAAAGTTGCCTGCCCCCATTTATTCCTGTGATGAGTCTCTGAGCAAACTCTAAAACCACCGATCAAGTATGAGGCCCGATCCTGAAAGTGCTTATGCAGGGAGAAACTTTACTTTTCTGGGGAGTCCCATGGACCTGGGACTGCCCACACCTGGCAATGTTTTGAAGGGCTGAGATCTCTGTGGAGGCTTCCTCTGTTGGCTCTTTTGGCTGTGCTTCCTGAGAAGAGTCCCGAGAAAGTCTCTTCTTCCTCCCACCCCTCAGGGCTGGTGTCATATTTTCTTGCCTTTAAACAGCTGCTTCCTCTTTTCTGATTGGCCTCTGATTAAAAATAACACACAGCCCAGCGGCTTCTGCAAATTCAGGGTTTCAAACCAAGCATTGAGGACTGCTTGTGGGACCCACTGAATTGATGCAGTGGCCCTTAGCTCTGTGGGTAGGGTTGCCAGATGGTTGAAACAAAAATACTGAAACCCCCCCCCCCCCCCCAAAAAAAACCACACCGGGAAAAATTCTGTTGAAGGGAAAAGAAAGGGGGGGAGGGGAGACCAAAGTTGTTGAGCAAAAGAAAAAAGGACTCCAAGGACCTATTAAACCAAAATATTTAAATTAAAACAGCATGTCCCCTTTAAGTGCAAGGATAGGAACAGGGGAGCGGTTGAGCACTAAGACCAAGCATTGCTTCCCCTAGTTCTTTTGGCTGACAGCCATTTTGTGCTGGCAGCCTTGGGGGACCTGGTAAGCATGGGGGCTGGGGTCGGGGAGCTGGGGGCCGGAGGGTAATCAGGGGAGGCCAGGCGCTGAGTGTTTCTAGGGTTTCCAGGTGGCCGGCTGGCTGGGGAAAAATTCAGAAAATGCTGGACATTTTAGGTGTCCGGTATTCTCTGAATTTTTTTACCGGACAGGAGGCGAAAATACTGGACTGTCTGGGTGAATACCAGACACCTGGCAACCCTACCTGTGGGTGCTCAGCACCTTTAAAGAGCAGGTCCCTCGCTCGTTTGGAGATTTGCAGTGAAAGTCGATTTGCAGGTGTCCGGTATTAAACTGGACAGTTTGGTAGTTTCACTTCCTGTCTGGTAAAAAAATTCAGAAAATACCTGACACCTAAAATGTCTGGTACTTTCTGACTTTTTTCCCGGCCAGGAGGTGAAAATCTCAAAGTGTCGGGCTCAATACAGAGGCAACCTGGCAACCCTAGTGCTTACCGGGTTCCGCAGCGGAGCTGTCCAGCCCCGCGCAGGGAGGTAAGGTGGCAGGCAGTCGCTGGCAGCCTGTTAGGTTCAAAAAGCCTCACCACACGTTTCTTAAAGGGGTCACACTGGTTTTTTGGGGGGTTTTTGGTTTGTTTGTTTTGCTTAACTCCTGGGGTCCTTTTTTTCTTTCTCCCCCCCCCCCCCCCAGTATTTTTTCTGAAACCATCTGACAACCCTAAGTGAAAGTAACTTGGTCAGAAACTCTCACACTGAAAGTGAACACGCAACTCCCAGCCCCCGCCAAGTGAAATCTTTGGGGAAGGAAAAGGCACCTTTTGATTCCTGTTTCTTGACAACACTGATTTACACAATCAGAGCAGAGTCCTTTATTAATAACTTGTGGCATTATGTGCATCACAAGTCGGTTAATATCACTGGGGGGGTCTGGAAGCACTTGGGATAACTCCAAGGTTTTCTGATGATTAAGTTGCTTTCCTAGTCCTTATCTAGAGGCTTCCTTTGAATTCCAGTGCATAGCTTCAGCAAGGACTAGCCAGGCTGTCTGTCGAGTTGAGAGAAACTCTTTGATAATATAGGGACCAATTTTACTAGAAATCGGGAGACTGTTGCTCAAATGTGCTGCTAGGCAAGCTTTTAGGAATAATCGGGTGACATTTGTATGGCACCTTTCATTCTGAAGAGTTGTGGACATTTAAGGCCTAATCCTATACACATTTGCTACCAGTTATAATGTTCAATAGTGCAAGTAGGGCCACTAGTTAATGGGAATAAGTACAGGTTGAACCTCTCTAGTCTGGCACCCTGGGGACTGGACCGGTGTTGAACCAGAGAATTTGCTGAACCACGGGAGGTCAATATTGTCTAGCAGCGCTGCCAAAACTGACAGTGCTTGCTGAGCTCTGAGAAGACATTTAGGAGTAAATTGGAGCTAACTAACAGCACAGAACAGCAGGGCTGGTGGCTGTAAACTAACTTCATGGGGCTGCGGGAAACTTGGTGACTGCCACGATAAGTGGACATCTGGCTGGCTAACATCATACCGGACCATGGGTGTTGCCAGACCAGGGAGGTTCAACCTGTACTAGTGTTCGCAAGTGTTCACAAAGCCAGACTTGAGGCCCACTCCTGTACCACTGGGGGACTGGAAGCTTTGAGATAGATTTCAGTGGAAGCAAGATTGAATTGTCTTGCATACAGAACGAGGGAAATGCAACCTCCTCTAAGGTGAATGGCAACAACTCACTAGAACTCACCTCTGAGGGGAAAGTAGCTATTTAGGAGATGCAGGTAATTGAGGCACAGAATAGTTAAGTCATTTGTTCAAGGCCAGACCGCGTATCACCAGGAATAGAACCCAGGAGTCCTGATTGTAGTGTCTTCTCTTTACCATCTTACCTGCTCCTTCTCCCTATGAAAAAGGAGACACCATAAATCTGGAGCTGAGCTACACAGCAGCTTATTTATGTTGCCCGTGAGTGTGCAAAGTGCTTGGTGGTATGTCTGTTACTATGGCTGCTGTGATGCATAGAGCCCATCCCATCACCCAGAGAGACACCCCAAAGAGCAGCATTTATGGCTCTGAAATTGCTTGTTCTTGCTGATCGGGCCTCCGGGGGCGGGGAAGGGAGGAGAAGGTTCATTTTGAAAGCATCTTCCAATGCTTAGTAAAGAGCCTCCTTCATGGAGGGACATAGGAAACTCTTCTCTGTCTACTGACACACAGCCACTTCTGGGGTGGGACACGTGAGCTGCCCAACAGCGCACAGGGACATTGCATTGCATGACGAGTTTCACCTCCCCGGGGAGCAGAATTTGCAAGATCAGCAAACGTGCAGCGTTGGCCCTTTAAGTTCTAGCCACACCAGAAGTATTTTACCTGCGTAGCATTCCAGCACAGCAACATGCAAAGCGCTCCTGCTGTAGAGCGGGCATACGGGGGGAAACGAGGGGCTAACCCCCACTGTACAGGTAAGGACACAGAGGCATGGAGAGATTTGATCATGAAGTCTTTGGGGATGGGACCGTGCTGCCTGTTGTTTGGACATAGCTAAACATCTCTGGAATAGCCTCTCGTGTGCAGTCGATTGCCACGCAGTCACTCTCGCCCAGGCTTGGGCAGTCAGGCTTTGTTGAGCTGGGGTCTGCTGAGACGCGGGTGAGGAATGATGTGGCTCTGTCTACAATAAGGATTTTTAGGAGCAGATCCCTCCTGGGGCTGCGGCCACTTGCGCTATTCCAGAGGCACCCTACGGCTGGAGCTGCTTCTTGGGGTAACTCCATTGACTGGAGTGGAGTCAGCTTACAGCAGTGGAAGGTCTCGTCCCTAATGCCGACAAGGCTTTGGCATGCTGGGTTGAATTGCCACAGCTGCATCCACACACACTCTGAGCCAGCGGCAACCCCAGTGGGAAATTTGATCATCAAAACTCCCTACAGTAGACAAAGTGGGATGAGTCTTTGTGATGTCGTGTTGGTACCTTGCTGGTGGCTAGGTTGGGCTGTGGGTGACCCCCACTGGCTGCTGTCTGTACCAGGGCTCAGCAGAGTAGCTGATGGGACAGGGAGGTGACCTGTTTGACCGGTTACCTCCCAGGGAGAGGAATAAAGGAAGGCAGGCGGAGTGCAGCCCCTGGCTGGGGGGCAGGGCTGGAAGTTGGGCAGTTTCTGTCTGGTATCATGGAGGGAGCAGCCTAAGCAAGGGGCAGGGATTTAGGGGCCCAGTCTCCCCCATCGCAAGGGGGCTGAGGCATCCTAGGCCTGCCCTGTAACCAGATTACATCTGTGCTGTGCTGTATCCTGGAGAAGCAATAAACTCCCCTGTTCTACTGGCTGGCGGAGTCTGTTCATGCCACTACAGGGGTGCAGGAGACGGGGAAACCCCAACGCACTGTCACAGTCTTCCCTTACCTATTGAAATGCCTCTCTCTCTTCTAGCTGAACTGTCACATCCCCGGCCAGCTGCCCTTTCCTGGCTCTCCCTCCCCTTGCCTTTCGTGCATGCTAAATATGTCCTCGATCAGATAGCATGATTTCTTCCCCCCGCGTCTTAATAAAGAGAGAGCGAGACTGAAAAAGAGAAGAGACGTTAATGTAGTTGGCGGAGCCGGCGTGTCAGCAGGCATTGTGAAATAAGCGAGTGGGCTGGCAGTGAAATACGCTAGCTCTCCTATCTTCCACCGGGGCGTCGCTTGGTTTAATTAAAAGATCTTGGAGTTATCAGGCACATGAGGGAAATCAATTTTTTTTTAACAGCTGCACAGATTGGAGCTGGGCTGTAATCGTCCATTGAGAGAACTTTTCTTCTGCAGGCTCTGTTCATGCTTTTTTTTGTTTTGTTTTTGTTTCAGACTTCCAAACCGAAGGTCAGCATCCCGCTCTCAGCCATCATTGAGGTCCGGACGACCATGCCCTTGGAGATGCCGGACAAAGACAACACCTTTGTGCTGAAGGTAAGGCTGCTTGGTGAATAAGGCACTCTGGATGCTGTGAGACTCTCCTGAACCCACCAATGCTCTCTGCCCCACTCCCCAGGACTGCCCAGGTCAGCTGCCTGTGCCCTTCCCTCCCGTCACATGGTGAGGTGACTGAGGGAGGAAGGAGACTGCGTCCATGGCGTGTATGCAGACGGCTGGCATAATTAGCTGTGCACCACGTCACTGCCAGCTGTTGGCCTGCAAGTCCTGAAGATCCTTAGTACTTTGATCCACCCCTGAACATACTGCACGCGGATGGTAGTAACAGTCTGCTGCCCTGTTGCATTTGTCTTCCCGTACCTCCTCCATCGCCCGCAGCATGGAAGGGGATGATGAATTGATAACAGTGCTGCACTATGGAGACTCTTAAGGGGTGTCTGCATGGCACACCAGCCCCTGGCCTGTGGGACTTGTGACCGCACCTGAGTGTTCATGCTTCATTGTAAAGCTAGCTTTGCTTTAGGGATGTGAAAGTTTAACCATGTAGATGGTTAACCAATGAGTCTGGGCTCATCGGTTAACCTTCATGGTTACATGCAGGCTCCCTGTATGCATGGGGAGCTGCCTTAAAAAGCCAGCTCTCCATACACACCAACTCCCAGGATGCTGCCTGCCCTCCCCCCCCACACACACTGCTGCCTCTGTATCCGAGGCAGCAGCGCAGGAAGGGAGTGGGGAGGCAGGAGCAGATACGTGCACAGCTATTTATTTAAATACATTCCAACAGCCCTAGTTTGCATTTGCTGGACTTGAGTCAGGCTTTCTGACTCAGGTCTGTGGCTTGAGCTGCATCCACAGTGCAAAATGGCCAGCCTTGGACCAGAGTCACAGCAGGACTTGGGCTCTGACTCTTTCCCTGTGCTGCCCACTGGCAGGATCAGAGGACCTGGTCGCTGAGTGCTTGCTGACCCGAGTCAGACTGACTTGTGTGTGTGGACAGAGGCAGGCCTTGGGCTCAAACCTGAGTCAGACTCCAGGCTTAGTGTACAGTGAAGCCCCAAGCCTTAGTGTACAGTGAGGTCTGTCCCGGAGGCAAGCCCTGCCCCTGCTGTGCTGACCCATGGTTTGGCAGCCTTCTCCAGCACTACATGGGAGGTAACTGGAGGCACTACTTAATCCAGGTCTACACTAGACCTGGAAGGTCGGATTAAGGTGCACAGCTCCAGCTACGTAAAACATGAGGCTGAAGTCGGCTTGCCTTAAGCTGAGCTTGGCGCCGTCTTCACAGAGGGAGGCTGACAGCAGCAAACACTCCTATTGACTTTCCTTTACTCCTCACGACTATACCGGCACTAACCAGAGCCACCTTCCACGTTCCATTTAGCAGGTCTTAAGTAGACCCTCTAAATCGAATGCCAGAAGATCAATCTCTGGCATGGCAAGTGAACACGTTACCTTATTGAGCACTGTGAGGGCATGAGGAGTGGTTCGCGGGTGTCTTTTCAATAGAAGGTACTTTAGAGAGATGAGGCTTGGTGGTGATATTAAACCAGGATTCCCATCAGGGTGAAATTCAACTCCTTAGCCAAAGGGCGTCTGGTGTAGTACCAGACTTGTTTGAGCTGTCCTACTCTGAAAAAAGTATGATTCTCTCTCTCTATCTGTCTCTCTCTCTCTCCGGCTTCTAGAGCAAATCTCCTCAGTTTAAAAGGAAAATGCTGCATTTTCCCTGTGCACATCTCCTCTGTAAACTCAACCTGTGATCCATCAGTTAAGCTGGGCTTCCTGCCTTACCTGCAAGTTCCCAGCTGGCTCTGTGGTCACTGGAACTATAGCTATTACTAGCAGCTGGCATCTGGGTAACAATTCCTGTGATGATGTGTGAGTCAGAGTCGAATCCTACTTACGCCCTCTGAGTTGTGATGATTTGACAGAGCTAAGAGAATTGAATGCTTTACAGTGAAGCCTGCAGATTGGAGAGTACATATATAACGCATCTGTCCTGGCGCCATTCGCACACGGTTGCTCTTCTGTGTTGAACTGTACTTTACAATTCCCTAACAATTAACTAAGTGCTCCCCTTCTATCTGCTCCTATATTTATCTTCCCAGGCTAGCTGGCAGGTGCATGTGGATGATCGTGTAAGGTTTTCCATTCTTTCAGTCCCATATAGCTGAACAGTAATTGCTTGCTCCTTGTCCTAATCAGCTGTAAAACTCTGCAGATGAAGTCACTAGAACCCTCCTTGCTCTGGCACTGTGAACCTCAGTTAATCCCCCTCTCTGATTGGTTTCCCCTCCTGCCTTTTGTCTGCTTCGTCTGTAAGGGGGACTGTCTCTCACGATGTGTTTGGATCATACCTGAAACAATGGGGCCTCTAGACAAATAGTACATTAAAAGATCATCTGCTCTGTCCTCTCCCACTTACGTCTTTGGTTGCCTTCTGGGCACCTCTCCATACGGTTACAGAAGAGGGTCTCCTCTTTTTTAAAAAGGATTTGTTAGGTAGAGGGCCCTGGCTGGCTGGCAAGGAGGGATTCATCCAAATTCGGAGACAGTCCCCAAGGGGGCAGCTAGTCATGCTTCCTCTCTTAGGGAGCTGCTCACTGGCAAGTAAATGCTGCTGTTACAGCCCACTAGAGTGTCGTGATGGTTTTATCAATAGGGGGCTGGCAGATGCTGTTTGATCTGTGGGAGCCTCACTTGCCTTGGAAGCTGTATATGGCCTCCAGAGATGAGGAATCACACGCAGCAGATGGGCGTCTGGGAGAGCAGATATTAAAAGTCTCTCTAGCTACAGAGACTCCAGAGAAGAGGTTTCCGTAAAATACAATTAATTAGCTCACTACACTGTCCTGCGCGCCAAGCTCGTGGCAGCTGCTGCTAACAAACTCTCCCTACACATGGGGATTTCATCCACTGGATCTAAGCAGGAGGGGGTGGAAAATGTCAGTGCTGCCTGGTGAGCTGGGAGGCAGCTCCCCAGCTGGAGCTGAGCTCTGCTTTTTTGCTGCTGAGTTTCATTCCCATCCATCCCGATTCCCCGTGCCTTTCCTGCCCCCGAGACACGCAGAGCCCCTGGAATGCGGCTTGGTGCATGAACTTGCTGGGCCTGGGCTGCAGTGCGAAAGCATGCAATGAATGCTGAGTTTAGGCGACTGCTTCCCTCTGACTAATGCAGCTGCCACTTCACGTCAGCTGCTCTCTACAGGATGTCTGTATCCATGGACTATCACTCCCCATTCAGCCTCATCCGAAGCACTTAAGGCTGTAGCCAGGAGGTTCGCATGCATCAGTGAGGGGAAATTGCCTTATGTTTTCAGTGCGCCAGCACCTGTTCCGGGGCTGGGCAAGCATCACATGTCCGGGTGAGAGGCCGGGTGATCCACTGCCTGTCTGAACTCTCCAAACTACACAGATCCCCAGAACTGGAAGAGGACTGTCACAAGATCAGGCTCTCTCTGGGAGTCTTGCTCCCTTTGTTTTCGGTCCCTGTTCAAACTCACAAGCTGGTGCAGCTTTGGTCTAGTGGATTGAGGCTGGAGACCCGTGTTCTGTTCCCTTCGCTGCCCTGAATGCCTGGGACAACTCAAGACAAGTTGCTTGCCTTCCTTGTACACTATGGCTGTGTCTAAACTACATGGCTCCATCGATGGAGCCATGTAGATGAGGGTTGTAGGCAAAGGGAAATGAAGCCGCGATTTAAATAATCGTGGCTTCATTTAAATTTACATGGCTGCCGCGCTGAGCTGACAAACAGCTGATCAACTGTTTGTCAGCTCAGCGCGCTAGTCTGGACGCTCCCGCACCGACCTGAAAGCCCTTTATCGACATCCCTGTTATGCCTCGTAGGATGAGGTTTACTGGGGAGGTCGATAAAAGGCTTTCATTTCGACAGGGAAGCGCCCAGACTAGCGCGCTGAGCCGACAAACAGCTGATCAGCTGTTTGTTGGCTCAGCGCAGCAGCCATGTACATTTAAATGAAGCCGCGATTATTTAAATCGCGGCTTGATTTCCCTTTGCCAAAAAAACAAATCTACATGGCTCCGTCGACGGAGCCATGTAGTTGAGACGTACCCCTAGTGTTTAAAAGGAGGGCAGTCATGCTCCCTCTCCTGGAAAGCAATTGGGGATGAGATGAATGAGAAGCTGGAGAACAAGGCAATGTCCTATTACTCTTGACACGAACTGAGCCAGAACCCAACCTAATGTCCCAATGGGATGCCAAGAGGCTCTGTGCTGCAGCAGGCACTGAGGCTGACTCAGGGGGTGCTCTTCTCTGAGTCAGCATCCACCCAAGGCGTATTTCATGGCTGTTGCCTTACATGTATCTCCACCTGAGCTATAGAACTGAGAGACGGGGCTATTGGGAGGGAATCCAAACACATGAAGAAAGCGGGTCCCAGTCCTAGCTCCCTGTCTGACATCGGGACCTGCTTGGTGACCCGACAGCTGTTGCATTTCATGTCTTAGGGAAGTGAAATGAATAACACCAAGAGCCACGATCGTCCACTCCTTTATACCCTGCTATTTTCCCACATACCTCTCTTGTCTGAAGAATTAATGAGTGTGGAGGCAGCAGCTGACGAGTTCAGATGGACCCAGAGGATGCCCAGGTACAAAGATGTCTTTTAGGAAGAGGTTGTGTCCGTTCCAGATCTAGAGGTGCTGGCTTGAGGTGGTTTCCATTATTTATTCTTAATGTAGAATACCGATGAAAATATTGTCTGCGTGCAGAATTTTACCCCAAGATTCTGCCTTGCAACAAATCACTGGGCAAGAGAGAGAGTTGAACAGCCTCGGAGGAGAAGGCACATTATGGTCCAGAGTGGGATCCCTCTGACTCTCACTAGCTTTGTGCTTGCGTCTGAATTTATTAGACACCTGCCGTGCTCATCACTTCCACTACGAAAGCCAAGGACACCGGCACCTCGTCCCATTGCGGCTTAAATCACTCCTCCTCTTCGCTGTACGCCGCAAGCTTATTTCCCAGGCAGACTTCAGAGGCCTGTTGGCAGGTGTGGAGGAGACTCAAAGCTCTTGCAGTCCTAAATGTCAAGGGGAAAACTGCCTGGAGAGTAGGGTAGTGCTTTGTCTTGACCATAGTTTGCGTAGAGTCCTGGCATGTCCCTTCCCACTGCTTAACAGGCCTTTAAGACAAGGTTTTGAATGGACTAGATGCCCAGCGGCACACAGAGGTTGCCATGGAAATGGTTCCTTGACAAGTCTAGCATATGCACACTTCACCTGCACTCCTTTTCAATGAGGACAAAGGGGTTTGTGAGGCACAGAACTTGGTATCTGGTGTTCTGCTGCGAGGATGGGATGGGGGGAGGGATGTTCCTTGTTTGCCCTGGAAAGAAAGAGAGAAAGAGTACAAGTCAGGTGATGGGAGAGCTGGACTCATGACCTGGGACAGCAACTGGATTAATGCACCTTCTTTACTCTCCTAAATGTTCCCCAAATTCCCTAACAATAGCAGCTCTTCCCTTTGTGTCTCCCAGGGGATTTATCTGGTTTCTTAGTTTCTAAGTCCACAGCTGTTTGTGGAGACCCTGCTTTCTGTCTCCTCTGAGAAGGAAAGTGTTGAAAAGATGCACCGCTTGTCAGGAATTGGCATGGCACTGACTGTTTGATACCCCCTGGAGTCCAAGAGCTAAAACCTTCCCCCTTTACACACAGCTGTCTTTCCACAAGCGTCTTCTGCCTAAAGAGTTAGCGAGGGTGGGAATGTGTGTGGTGAATTCAGCAGGACCCAGGCAATTCATCTGCGCAAAGACGTCTTTTGGGGAGAGGTGCTTAGATGCTGGAACTAGCGATGCAAGAGGTGCTGCTGCTCCTGCTGGCTTTAAGTGGTTTCCATGATACACAGCGTTTACACTTTGGTTCAATGGCTCTCGGCACCTCTCACATTGGCCTAGCACTCCTGAAGAGATGTGCGAGTGACTGATGTGGTGCTGGACCCACAGGAAAGATAAGGGACCTTATTATCTCCACTGGCTGCAGCTTCTGTTCTCCCTCTCCCTTGTGCTTTTGACATATGGAATAGGGATGGGAAAGGTTAACTGGCTGACTGGTAAGCATCACCCTTAGCAGTTAACCAGTGGGGGCTGGAGCAGCTCCCCGCCCGCCATGAGCAAGGGACTGCTCCAGACCCGTGAGGCCTGCTGTGGACAGAGACTGCTCTAGCCAGGCAGAAGCAGCCCCAGCCTGTGATGAGGATGGGCACACTCCAGCCCAGCTGAGCCCAGCCGCGGTGGGCCGAGGGGCAACTCCAGCCTAGCCGGGTTGAACTCGCCCCCCCCCTTTAATCGGCTAACCGTTTTTCCACTGGTTAACTAATTAAATGGGATTTTCCATCCCTAGTATGGAGTGACTGTGTGGTTATATGTAGCAGTGGTTTTGGACAGTGGAAAGAGAAAGTGCAGATACTTGTGACCGGAAAACATTCCCTTCTAGTTTGGAACACCTCTATGGTAAATTGGACCTGCAGCCTCGCTCTCCTTTCAGCCAGAATGTGTGTACACACCCTTTACCTGCGCTCTCCCCTTTGTATGCCTATGCTGCCTTTCGCAGGAGAGCTGAACCACTGCGTTGTATGTCTATTTAAGAACCCTGAAATCTTCCAGGTGTACTGTGCAGCATTTCTTATTAAGTGTAGGCAGGGACAGCCCTAGACTAGCTCCCAGCAACTGGCACCCTAGGTGAACCATGCAATCGGCACCCCCACCTCTAAACCCCTCAATGATATTGCGCCGCCATTTGGTACCCCATTTAACTTGGCGCCCAAGGCGACTGCCTAGTTCACCTATATGGACGGGCTGCCCCTGAGTGTAGGTGTCAGTTTCACTTCCTGGGAGGGTTAAGCACCGGAATGGAATGATCAGCTGCTCGCCCTATGCATATCTGCTGGGGGTGAGCATTGCTAATTCATAGCACTTGCTGCTCGGATTCTTGGCAGGAGGACAGATTCATGCTCCCTGCTGCTGACTGGCTCTGACGGGGGCTCCTGAGCAGAGCTTGTTTATTTTGGGTGCAGTGATTCAGCTCTGTGTGATTAGGCTCATTTGACAGAAGGCCGGCCCCGACAGCTGGGCAGTACCCTGACGGAGGCAGACCTGCCTTCGTCCGGTTAGGTAACAGGTTATATAACGTGTTCGGCGAGGCGGAATAGGGCAAAGTCTGCCGGAGATGCAGGAATCCCTGCATGGTGACTTATGATGCCCCTTCCAGCCTTTGCTTCTGCAGCTGTGCCACCTCTTGGAGTTGCTGGTATTTTTTATTAAAGGCCCCGCTCCTGGAGCCATGTGATTATATGAGAACCCCAGCTAGCCATTTTTTTTCAAGTATGGTTTCCCCGACTTGGTTGCAGACAAAAGCTTTGGGACCAGAAGGCTGATAACCAGCTATTAAAAGAGACTACATTTTTTCTAAAAATCTCCTCATTTTTCAGATAATCTTTCTGATTTTTTTTTCTTGAGGTGGATGGAGGCAGCCAACTGGTGACTTGTCAAACACTTAAGGTTGGCCGTATTGCCTCTGGCGATGGCCTCCCATCTGGAAAGCTAGACCAAGTTGGGATAATACAGGGAATGGGCTCTTTCCTCTGTGTCAGTGTGGAGCTAGTGTTCCTGCCTTTACACTGAAGTCCTGGCTCTTGGGACCATTGCCAATCCCACAGCACATTTCACAGAAGTAGGAATGTTTGCCCCCACGTTCTGGTGCAGTCCCAGCATAGGTCGTTATGGTCAAACGCCTCAGAATTCCTCGTTAGGACAGGGTGTGCTCTTTCATGTCCCATTTTGAACTGATGTGCCATGAGGTATTTAACAGCTGCTGCATGCGCCAGAGAGGTGGCTGCATTACAGTGGTGGGTGAAAGTGTGATACCAGCACTTAGGGCATATCTACAGTAGGAATTATTTCGAAATAATAACTCCCAAAATAACTTTCAAAATAGCGCGTCCACACTGTGGGGAAACCTTGAAATGAGTCCGAGGCCGGTTCCCTTAATGTAGACGTGCTACCTCAACTTAGAGCCCCAGGAAGCCCTGGGGACTAATTACTTTGAATGACTCTGGGGAGGAGTTAGGGTACAGCTACATTAGCCCCCTAGATTGATCTAGGGAGGCTAATGCGGGCGACCGGAATTGCAAATCAAGCCCGGGATTTAAATATCCCGTGCTTGATTTGCATGTTCCCGGCCGGTCACCATTTTAGAAATTGACTAGCCCGAAGTAACTGCCTGCTTACACGTGGCAGTGAAATGGGATTCCGGAATAAAGCCTCTAAATTGAATTAGCTGGTAAATCTCATTCCATGAGGAATACCACCTAATTCAATTTAGGGCTTTATTCCGGAATCCTGTAGTCAGTTTCTAAAATGGTGACCGGCCGGGAACATGCAAATAAATCACGGGATATTTAAATCCCGGGCTTGATTTGCAATTCCGGTCGCCCTCATTAGCGTCCCTAGATTGATCTAGGGGGCTAGTGTAGACGTACCCTTATTTCAAAATAGCAGCAGTGGAGCACCCATGCTACCACTATTTCAGAATAAGCGTTATTCCTCCTGGAAAGCAGGAATTGTTATTTTGAAATAACGGGTTTGATAGTGTGGCTGCTCCTCTTGTTATATCGAAATAACTCTGTAGTGTAGACCAGGGCTTACGTAACTCCGCAGTCCAATCTGATTGTTAAACAAGGGCTATGTCGTTGATTTTCTCCCTGCTTTCGCATCTCTGTGGCGGGGGACAAAGAGAGGAAGAGTGTATTTCAAACAGATGAAGGAATTATTAATTGACAGCGTCTTTTTTCCCCCACCCTTTGCTGCCCATCTAGGTGGAGAATGGTGCTGAGTATATCCTGGAAACCATCGACTCCCTCCAGAAACACTCCTGGGTGGCGGATATCCAGGACTGCATAGACCCTGGGTAAGGCTCCCTGGAGGAAGCTGCCTCCCTGTTACAGACCGCACCTCTCTCTCTCCGAAGAGGAAGGCTTATCCAGTGGTTTGAGCACTGCCTGAGCTGGCGAGAGCCAGAGTTAGTCGCTGCTCTGCCACACACACTGTGAGACCTGGAGAAAGTCCTTTAGTCCCCGGGTACCTCAGCTCCCCCTTCGTGATGACATGGGGATGACAGCACGGCTTTACCTCCCAGTCATGCCAGGAGGATCCATCCGTTGCAAAGACAGCTCAGCTGCCTAGGTCCATTTCCGGAGCAGGCGGCTAAGAGCGGTGTAGCTCCTGCTCTGCTGGGGCTCCGGGGAATGACGCTGAGCAAATTGGATTGCAGCCCATCCATCCCTGCTCCCCAGAACGGACTAATGGGATAGTCCAGTCCTACTGGCATCTCGTGCCCCTGCTTTGCAGGATCCATACGGAAGGGTTGGGAATAGCCGCCTCAGGCGCCTGTCCTGTCTCCTGCTCTAGGTGCTGCCATTCCAGGACAGCTCCGCAGAGAGTGGGGCCAGGTTACGTTTACTCCCTGTGGCTGTGATATCCCAGTGCAGGGGTGGCCAACCAGTTAGGGCAGTGGTCCCCAACCATCTGAGGCTGCCGGGTGCCAGGGGGCGTGGCCGTTCGCCTGCTGGGCGCCAGAGGGCGGGGACACTTGGGCGCCTGGGGGCGGGGCTCCCCCCATAGCCATGCGCCCGGGGCCGGCACCCCTCCACCCCCAAGCGCCGCACGCCCGGAGCCGCCCCCTCTCCCCGCCCAAGCACTGCGCGCCTGGGGCCGCCCCCCCCCCCCCACGTGCCGCACGCCCAGAGCGCGGGCAGCTAATTCACGACGTTCCCGGGGCAAGCGCTCACCGTGCACCATGCGCCCGGGCTGGCTCCAGCACCATGCATGTGCCACGTGCCTGGGGCCAGGCCAGCCCCGAGCACTTGGCGGGCGCACACAAATGGCCCTGCGGGCACCATGGCGCCCACAGTCACCGTGTTGGGGACCACTGAGTTAGGGTGTGTCTAAACTGACAGAGGGTTGTAGATTAGGCACATTGCTATTGCAAATGAAGCAGGGATTTAAATACCCGGGCTTCATTTGAATAGAAATGGCCGCCGCTTTTTGCAGATGACAATGAAGCACTTTGCCGGCAAAAAGCGGCAGTCTAGATGGGGATCGGTCGACAAAGAAAGCCTTTTCTGACTGATCCCTTATGCCTCGTGCAACGAGGTGTACAGGATCAGTCGGAAAAGGCTTTCCTTGTCGACCAATCCCTGTCTAGACTGCCGCTTTTTGCCGGCAAAGTGCCACGTCAGCAAAAAGCGGTGGCCATTTTTATTCAAATGAAGCACGGGATATTTAAATCCCCGCTTCATCTGCAATAGTGATGTGCCTAATCTACATCCCTCTGTCCTCAGAGTTTAGACACACCCTTAGGGTACGTCTAGACTACATGCCTCTGGCAACAGAGGCATGTAGATTAGGCTACCAGACATAGTAAAATGAAGCGGCGATTTAAATAATTGCCGCTTCATTTAAATTTACATGGCTGCCGCGCTGAGCCGACAAACAGCTGGTCAATCTGGACGCTCCCCTGCCGACATCAAAGGTATTTGCCGGCCACCCAGGTATGCCTCCTGGGATGAGGTTTACCTGGGCGGTTGACAAATACCTTTGATGTCGGCAGGGGAGCGTCCAGACTGACCAGCTGTTTGTCGGCTCAGCGCGGCAGCCATGTAAATTTAAATGAAGCGGCGATTATTTAAATCGCCGCTTCATTTTACTATGTCCGGTAGCCTAATCTACATGCCTCTAGACGTACCCTTAGAGACTAAGAGCCAAAATAGCTGTGGTTACAGTGGAAAGAGCCACATATTTTATATTTTTTCATATATCTATGGTCACTTATCCATAGATCTTCAGAGAACTTGACAAGGAACAAACATCAAATTAAAAAAAAAACCTTTGAAAATACCGTAATATTCTCTCACGTGAAAAACAAGCATCCCCACCATGTATTTTAAATTGAACACTGCGGCCCTATTATGTCTTGGGAGTTTTTTAAAATTCAACTGTTCTTTAAAGAAACACAGTGCACACCAGGTACAGGCTGATTCTTTTTTTGCCCTGGAATTTAAATATGACATCTGTGTTGGCTGCCTTATTCTGCATCCATGAAGATGTTGAGCTTAAGGTGCTTCAGCTCCCCCAGTGCATCCATCCCTCCCCCAGAGCCAGGCACCTCCAGCCTTCCTGATCTAACCCACCCCTCCTTCAGAGCCAGGCACCCCCAGCCCACCCCCTGCTCTAACCCAATGCCTGGGTCTCATCGAAGCTGCCCCCGCAGCCATGCGCTTCTCCCTCCAGGTGCTGGGGCACGTGCGCAGAGCGACGTGAGCAGTCTGGGCGCGTGGCTCTGAACGAGCCATAACCCTATGAGTAGCATTCCTTTGAGCAAAAGGCCACATGTGGCCTGTGAGCTGTGGGTTGGCCACCCCTGTCCCAGTACATTACTCTGCTTTGTGAAGGTCCCTCACATGACAGTCTGGGGGTGACTCGATTTCACACCTAACCATGCTCTTCTTTGTGATCTGGCGTATCCTGCTCTGCGTTATAGGCCCCTCCTGGACTCCCCAAAAGTGCAAGGGCTACGTGGACATGGGATCGAACAAGAGAGCCCCCAGATACAAACTCATTCCCCAGAGTTAGTTTTGGGGTGCACAGCCTCCCCCTCATGCAGTCATCAGATGGCCCCCTAACCGCTCGGGTTGGGTTCTGCATGGATTTTCAGTGGGATTTTTCTGCATTGATCACCGGATTCATCGTAAGGCCCGTACAGAACTCGCCTAAGGGGAATCTTTTAGACAGTCATTCCCATGGCTCCCTGCGGGTTTTGACTCTGCCTAGAAGGCGGTGCTTCAGGGAGCTGTCCTGGGGCCTCTGTTGCTCAGCATTAGTGGGACAGGGGAGATCCCAACTGACTAGTTAGGAATGGGCATGACTAAGGCTAAGGTCCTAGTCTGCAAGGTGAACGTTTAGACCAGACCTCTCACATCGGCTCAGCTTCCAACAATTCAGTTCTCCTGCCTGTGGCATTTGGACGTTGGCAGCCTCGCAGCAGGAGCTCTGTCTGGACAGAGACCATGGAGGGTGGAGGCTTCTGTGTAGGGACCCCTGCTGAAAATCAATCCCCCAAGTTGAGCATGTGGCAATTTATATGATGTTCAGGGCTCCACACCAGAGTCTTACTCCGACTCCCGTAAGCCTCACTGTACAAGGAGTAAGGGAAGTCGGCGGAAGAGCGCTCTATTTCAAAATAAGTGCTGGGTAGACGCTCCCTATTTTGAACTAAGCTATTTTGAAGTAAGCTGCAAACCATAGAATGAAAGTTGCAGCTCCCTGTATCTCATCTGTCTTCTCCCAGATGAACCAGAGAGGCCTGTCTCCACTTCTCCAGAGATCACACTGCAGAGATCCATCTCCCAGGGTTCGATTCGGTGTGTCTAGTTAGGACCTGCTAAATCAACTGCTGATGGTGCCCTTGTGTTGCGAGGAGTAAGGGAAGCCAATGAAAGAGTTTCTCCTGTTGACCTCCCACAGCGGGGACGCCACAGAAGTTCGACCTAAGGTACATCAACTCCAGCTATGTTATTCTCGTAGCTAGAGTTGTGTATCTGAGGTCAACTTTCTCCCTGGGTATAGACCTGGCCTGAGAGGGGTTGTGAAGCTGGCTTGTTTATCCTGCCCTCGCTCCTGGAGATCCCTATGCTTGCTGCCATCCCAGTACAGCTTTGCGGAGAGCTGGGAGTAGGTTACATTTACTCCAAGATCAGTTCTTTGCTCCTGTGGTTGAGCAAAAAGAAAAGGGGAAAAACGGCACAAAAAAGAGTCACTGCACTTTTAAATCCCCACGCTTCCCTCCACTAGATGCGGCAGGGGAAGGATGTCTGAAGTGGCCTTCCGTCCAAGAAAAACAGAAAATACTGGACAGTTTATATTCTACATGTCCGGTATTTTCTGGTTTTTTTCACCGAACAGAGGCTGCAAATACCGAACTGTGCGGGGCAATACCAGACACCTGGCCACCCTACCCTCAGCTTTGGTGGGCTTTGGTGCCCTGTTAGCTCCGCTCCCAGCTGCCGACAAGCTCTGCCACTGGGACTCTCTTAAACCAGCAACAGCCGTGATCCGGCCGTATCAGAGAGTCCTGGACCACAGAGGTTCAACCTGTAGCAAAACAAGGCCCCTCCCACTCCGCCTGCTCTCCCAGTGCTTGTGTGGCCCATTGCTTAGCGGGTGGGGGGCGTCCCCCTCTGTCCTGAGAGCCGCAGAGGATGAGTCCCTTCCCGCCTGCAATGTGAGTGCTTCCAGGAGCCGAGTCCCTGAGTCCCTCCCTGTCACCAGCTCCAGAGGTCTGGCTCTCCAGCCTGAGCAGCTCCTGTTTGTAGCTCGGTAGGCCCCAGGGGAGATCCTGTGTGTCAGCCGATATGGTGGCCATCACGTAAGCGGGAGGTATCGGTGTCTGGAATCCTGGATGTTTTGCACACGCTCACCACCATGTTACAGTCAGTTCTTCCTGCCATTACAACTGGATACAGCCTCTGTCTTCACATCCTCTCGTGCTGTGGTGGTGTGCCACTGTTTAGACAGCTGCTGCCTTCTACCTCAGAGATGGTTGGGTTTCCCTGGCAGGCGGTGATTCCTGCGTGAGCAGCCTACACCCAGCGTGGCATGGTGTCCGTCAGGTTGGAAACGCTGTAGAAATGGAAGCTATTGTCTTAATATCACTGAGGGCACATCTACAGCGCAACATTATTTCGGCATAACTAGCGTTATTTCGAAATAACTTAGTCGGCATCTACACAGCAGGCAGTTATTTCTAAATGTGTAAATACTGTCAAGCTGGAGGACTTCTTACTCCGACTCCCGTAAGCCTCACTGTACAAGGAGTAAGGGAAGTCGGCGGAAGAGCGCTCTATTTCTAAATAAGTGTGAGTAGTCGCTCCGTATTTTGAACTAAGCTATTTTGAAGTAAGCTGCACAATTGACGTAGCTCAGTTTGCGTCGCTTATTTCGAGTTAAGCCCTGCAGCGTAAATGCACCCGAGGATTTAAAGGGGGGGAAAAAGGATAGACTCAAGCGATCATGGAAAAGGTGCCAACACCTTAACAAACATCTCACAGTGGCCACTAGACTTATTTGCTTTGGCGTTAGCTGCCTTTCCGCAGCATAAGGCTCCATTCTCATTCCAAGCACGTCTGGAATTCGAAGCTGTTCGCTGGGGGGGATCCCCTGGTGGCTCGGTTGTGAAGGGAAGAACTGTGGAAGGAGGAGTCTTTTGTTTCTTATTGAGTCATTGCCTTGGGAGCCCATTGTACATGTTCTGCTTCCCTAGCGAGGATGTTCAGGAGCCTCCGGCTGAGAGAGCCCAGCCCACAGGACAGGAGAGTTCATGCCAAGGGGGTGGGTGTTCAAGGGCTGGTCTGGAGTCTAGAGGGACACGTTAGTACACTGCCCTGCAGCTTGCAAAGTGTGGTGTTCAGGGCATAAGCCAAGGGATAGGAGCCAGGACCCCTGGCTCGGCCACTGCCATGCTCTGTGGCTACAGGTAAACAATTGGACAGCCACTCCTGCCTCCCCATTTGCCTATGGGGGGTAAATACTTTGCCTCCCTTGCAGGAGAAAGGGCCCTGATCCAGTATCCTGCATGCATGTGCTTAACTTCCCATCCTGCTGCCCTCCAAGGGACCCTGCATGACCCCGAAGCTAATCATGGGCCTAAGTATTTGTAGCATCAGGAGCCAGGTTTATAGAGCTCTCTGGGATATTTAACACACCTGGCTGGCCCTGAGAGTGAATTGTCATTCATCTTGTGTGGGTGGTGCTTGATCCTTTTGCCAAGAGTCAGAACCGGAAACCTTCTCGTCAATGCCCTGTCAACTCACGTTCTGCAGAGTTGTTGGGTTTTTTTTAAGGGTTGCAGTTGAGTGACTCTGACTGCTGATTCTTTCGCTGGTCACTAAATAATTCAGCAGCTCCCTGCCAAACCATTACCGGGAACACAAACCACTTCCTGTGCTGCCTGCTAGCACGTGTCCTGGTTAAGCTGCAGGCTGTTGCTCCAGCACTAACGGAGACTGGGGTGCACCCCACCGCTATGGGGCAATCGGGAGCATCTGAGCTAGAAATAGGATTTCAAGAGAACGTGGCTTTTGGCATTACAGTGGCGACAGAATAAAGAGATGGGCCTGGCTGGGACTGACGGGGGGAGTCCGAGATGTGCACACTGCTCCCACACGGTGCGGGGTTAATTGGTCTGCTGTGCCTCTATTGGATTGGCTGCTGCTGCCACCCCTAGAGTCCGTGTCTCCCTGTCCGCCAGCCCTGTCTTGCTCCCACTCCACACCCTGATGCTGAACATTGGCTCCCCCATCTCCAGAGGAGTGTCTTCCATCTCTGGGGTTGGCCTGGCGTCATCTCTCCCACCTGCCCTCCTTCCCCTGCCTGCCCCCACCCGTTCGGTCCCCGATGCTCTCTCTGAATTCAGCTTCCAACCCAAATGGCCTCCGAGTCACCACCATCGCTGGGCGAGCACCGCTGTGCCTGGCAAGCAAGCTGCAGCAGCCGTCCGGCAAAGCTGGGATCAGTAGTTTCATTTGGCCCCCATGCTGGTGGCAGGGCAGCCCCAGTATTTGCGTGGGGATGAGCACTGGAGAGCTGAGGTTTGTACCAGGAAGGCCAAAGCTGTGCAGGGAGCCGTGCGACAAACAGCTGGGGAGTTCAGAGCGCCTAGCAAAAGGACAGGCAGAACAAGGGGAAGAGGAGCTGCAGCCAAGGGCCACCTTGCATCTGGGAGTGGAGAGGGAGGGCTCTAGCCTAGACCTGTGAAGCAAGGCAGATGGCAGGGGACGGAAGTGGGGCATACAGGGAGAAGGTGGGAGTGGACTGTGCTGGCCAGGAGTGAGCAGTAGGTAGGAAGATGGGCGAGAAGGAGCAATGGGCCCCGTGAGAAACTGATACCCAGAACTTCCAGGGTTTTCTCTGCATCAGCTCCTCTGTCCTGGAGCCTCGGTCTGAGCCTCCTTCAGAGACGTGCTTTGTGCACAGTTGGTCCAAATTCTTTTTTCTCCACTGGGAAAAAACCAAACAAAAAAACCCCCTTGTTTTCGTTGGCATTTTCGAAGCCTTTCACTGCAAACTGAAAGATTTGGGCAAAAAATGGAAAGATTGTGTCCAAAGTATTTTGACTGGGAAAAATGAAAGCTTCTGCAGGAACTTTTTTTGCCCAAAAAAAAAAAAATGTTTTAGTCCAACCTCCCCACCCCCAGTTTTTCATCAAAAAACATTGGCTAGCAGACTTTTAGCAAGCCCCATCTCCGTGCCCTTCTTCTGTGCTTTGCATTAGGGCCAACATATCCTGGATGCTTGGGTGATTTGGCAGAGTGGGCCTGCAATTCTGTCTGTGTTTTTTAATACCTGAGGTCCATCCCAATGCCCCACGCTTCCCCGGGAGGCCTATTGATACTGCAGAGAGCTCGTGTGAATTCTGCTGGTCCTCCAGGAACTAGAAATGTGATCCACTCCTTTCTGAGCGCAGCCAACTGAGTGCCTGGAGCTAGAACTTGCCCAGCCAAATGGGTTCCATTTCCCACCTCAGAGTGGAAATTCTTTCCCCACTCCCTCCCGGCGAGGCAGGTGCCCTCAGAGAGTGATGGCCTGGTTTGCTCTGTTTCTTTCCTCGCAGGGACAGCGGAGATGACATTGAACTTTCCTCCTGTGTGCAGGGAGCCTGCCTGCCAGGCAGGGTGCCCTCCTGCAGCTGCGAATTTCTGGCTGATGGTAAGGGACAAACAGAGGCGATCCCCAGCAATGCTGGGTTCGGAGGTGGGGCCTCCTGGGGAGTTAGGCTGGGTTTCAGGGTGACAACGCAGCAGACCATAGAAAGATCGCAAAATGTGGGCACGACTCCCCACCCCTTCGGGAGCTGTTCTCATCCAGGATGCAGCCGCGCTGATCTGACAGGCCAGGGATGCAGGCCAAACATCCAGCCCTTCTGATTCCACTAAAATCCCCTTCTTTCTTGGGCTCGGTTGCCAGCAGCCGATCCTAGCCTGGCCCCAGTAGACTCCTCGTCCTGCCTCTCCCTATAGAAATGGAGGGCAAGGGGATTGAGAACTGCACGGGAGGGGGGTACCTCTGGCTCTCTGCGCTCTGCTGAGCATCGGACGAGTCCTTCCCACTCCCACGGGAACCTCACAGCACCGTTGTCACTAGTCACCGCAGAACGGCCCGTTGGAGCCTGAACGGTCTCTCTCACTTCTAGGGAGCCTTCCGGGGCAGGGTAGGAACAGGTTGGCAGGGAGGTGTAGGGAAGGGGTAAAGTGGTTCTCGTTGTCTGGACCCATTCTCTGATCAATGGAAAACTGCAGTCTCTCCGGGGACCAGTCTGGCACTAACTAACCTGACATGCTAAATCAGCAGATGATCTTCCTTCCTCTCTAATAGGAGCAGAGCACATAGAGGATAATGCACCTAGTCATTTAGTACTGAACATGGTGCTGAGCACTTGTAATATTTGTAAGCCTCTGTTTGCCTCAGTTTCCCCTATAAAGAATCATAGAATTGGAAGGGACCTTAAGAGGTCATCAAGGCCAGTCCCCTGCCCCCACGGCAGGACCAAGCATTATCTGGACCATCCCTGAAAAACGTCTGTCTAACCTGCTCTTAAAAATCTCCAGTGATGGAGATCCCACAACCTCCCTAAACAATGTATTCCAGCGCTTAACCACCTAAAGCTCCCTTGCTGCAGTGTAATTCCATTGCTTCTTGTCCTAGCCTCAGAGCTTAAGGAGAATAATTTATCTCCCTGCTCCTTGTAACACCCTGTTCGGTCCCTGGAAGTTTTGTATGGCTACTGAGTGGGGGCAGGAGGGAGGACTAAGTTGGCTCTGAGGCTAAGAGGGGTGTGGGTGGGGACTGGCTGAAGCCAGCACCCTGGCACTGGTCAACCCTGTCTCAGTGGAAAACGCACCTAGGGAAGCAGTGACCCAGAGGGAGATGGAGCGCCCCCACCTCTTAGCCAGGAAGCTGAGCACAGACCCCGACCTGAGGTCAAAGGGCTGGAAGGTGTCAAGTGGGGGGTACACTGTTGGCTCCTGAGGAACCTGGGGGCTCTCACACGGGAATGGGCTAAGGAGGGCAGGCTGAGGCTATGTCTACGCTGCAGGTTTTTGTCAGCAGAGAGTATGCTAATGAAGTGCTCATTAGCATTTGTTGCACTATCATTTACATATTCTTTGCCAATGCTTTTTGCACAAGAGGTGTTTGCGCAAAAACAAGCAGTGTAGACGGGTCCGTTTTCTGCAAAAAACCCCTTTTGTGCAAGATTCCTTTTGCCTCAGGAGGCATATAGGGTCTTGTGCAAAAGGGTATTATGTGCGCAAAACGGACCCATTTACACTGCTTGTTTTGGCGCAAAACCTCTTGCGCAAAAAGCATCAGCAGAGAATATGCAAATGACAGCGTGACAAATGCTAATGAGCACTTCATTAGCATACTCTCTGCTGACAAATACCTGCAGTGTAGACAGAGCCTGAATGAGGCAGAGCGGGAAAATGGAGTTTGAGGACAGCTGGGCTGGGGCTCTGGGCTAGCCAGGCCGTGCTGTGCGTTCATCAGTCCTCGGTGAGGAACTTTCTCCGCTGCGGTCCAGGTGGCTAAGAAATCCGCCTGTTTTGACAACACTGCCTGAGAGTCCCTGTAAATACTGGTGAGGTAGATACACGCCAAGGGGTGGGCACGTCTCAACCAGGTGTGGCTCTCGGATGGACTTGCTGAGCTACACTCGCGGTGTGTGAAGCAGGAGTGCGGGAGCCCCCGAGGGTCACTCTTGGGAGGCTGTGTGGCTTACCCTGAAGTGGGGGGGCTTGGCCCCTCAAAGGGAAGAGACCAAAGCTGCGGGGGTCGCACTGATCCTGTGGGTCCAGGGCCGGCCCTGTGGTTTGAGCTTTCGTCCATTGATGTCTGCATTCCTTTCAGGCGTGCACAGGACTCCTGACCGATGTGCCGTGCTCGCCAGCCACCCGGCCGCCCCAGCTGCTGCCACTGTCATCTCAGCCCCTCATGGCCGGGCCAGGGACTCCTCTGGGGAACATCTGGCCCATGTGCCACTGGAAAACTTCCTGCAGACTCTAGAGTCGCCAACCCTCAGCAGTCATTTAGCAGGTACCTGCAGGGCTCCAAGAGGGTTGGGGGGCAGGAGCCAGGTTAGCCACCTTCCAGCTGACTTGCTTCATGTGACACACTTGCTAAAAGAAAAGGGGGAAATCCCATTGAAATGAAATGTGGGTTTTTCTTGAGCAAGCACCAAGCAGAACTTCCGCGTTCTGACTAAGGAGGAAGATGTGAGGAGGCAGGGCCAAAGGGGGGGATTAAAGAAAGGGATGTTAACAGGGACAGGTGTTCGGGGAGGGGCCGATTTGTGGGGTGGATGTCCTTGGGATGATGGACTCAGGAATAAAGCTGGGGAGGAAGAGGTGGTGATGGTGGGCTGGATATGCAGGCAGGAAGGGATGAGTGCACCCACTTCTACCTTGCATGTGGCACTGGCCAAGTTGTCCTGGTCCCAGCCAGGCTGCCTCAGCCCTAGCTCAGCGGCCCTGGCCCCAGCCGGCTTCCCCTGCTGGACTGCTGCGGCTCTGCCCCACTGTCAGGCTGGCATGCAGCCCCGGTCAGGCTGCCCCGGTCCCAGCTGGGTTGCCCCAACCCTGGCTTCCCTGCTGCCACTGGGTTGCCACGGTTCCAGCCCCTCTACCACCAGCCTTGCCATGCATGGGGCTCCCAGGAACTGGCTCTCCTGCCCCGGGGCTCTGCTGGCCCATGGATGTTGCCGGGCCAGAGATCCCCAGTTCATAGAGGTGCGACCTGTCTACAAACTCTCCTTCCTAACCTGCCTTTGCTACCCATCAAACATTTTTCTGCCTTGCCCGGCCACTCCTCCATTGAGTAGAGTAGCTCAGCCACCCAGAAGCGAGTCTGCATAGCTACACAGGGGCGCATTTCAGACATACACGCTCCTCTGTGTTCGATTCAGACCTCATCTTCCCAGCATGTGTAGCATAACACCTTGGTCCCGCTGCCGGCTGGAATCGCCAGAACTTCTACCAGAGCCCTGCAGCCTACTCCCTGCTGCCGCCATCCCTTGCTAAAGACGAACATGCATTTTACTCTCTAAACGGCCTTTCTTTTACCCCTTCCCAACTGTGCCAGGGGAGGAGAGCGAGGCAGACGTGGAGATCAACCTCTCAGATTTCCCCTGGTTCCACGGGACGCTGTCACGGATCAAAGCTGCCCAGCTGGTGCTCTTTGGTGGGACCAGGAGTCACGGTCTATTTGTCATTCGGCAGAGTGAAACTCGACCAGGCGAATACGTGCTGACGTTTAACTTCCAGGGGAAAGCAAAGGCAAGTGTCATTGTGATGCGGATGATTCCGCTGGTTTTAAAACTCACTGTTAGAAGAGAACAGGCTGGCCTAGAGGTGGATGGAATAACAGGGCACCTTTCTCACTGGTCTTTGAGTATGTCTTGGGTCTGGCTTGCCTGGGATGCGAGTGAGCAACAAATGAACCCCAAGTTCCACCTTGTTAGCTTAGTTAGTACATAAATACATCTGTCAATTGCCTGACCCTTTAAGACCTACTTTAGTAATGTGAATGCCCCATAATGCTTAATTACAACTACGAGTATGTCTACACTACAGAGTTTTGTCGGAAAAACAGCCGTTTTTCCGACAAAACCTGAGTTACGTCCACACTGCAGTCGCGTTCTTCTGAAAGTAAACCGAAAGAACAGAGGAGTTTTTCCGGCATTGGTAATTCTCTTTCTACGAGAACGAAGCCTTTTTCTGAAAGAGCTCTGACAGGGAAGAGGGAGTTCTTTCGGAAGAAGAGGAAAAAGCACAGGTGCCCTGATAGCCACTCCGTCCATAGTAATCACAGCTTAAATGCGAGATAGCGTCCGTTCAGTGTGGACGCTATCTTTCGATCACTTTTTCAATGCGCTTTTGTTGTGTGGATGCTCTCTTTCGGAAGTTTTTTCGGAAGATGACTTCCGAAAAAAGGTTTTTCCGAAAAAAGCCCGCAGTCTAGACATAGTCTCAGTGATGAATATAATTTCACCCATCCGTTTACTGTTTACAGCTTTTAGCTGATGTAGGCAGGTCTCACACCACAAAACTCTGTGAATCAGCAACTTGCAAAGGATACAGGCGATGTGACCCTGAATGTATATGTCAGGGCAGATAAAGGCACAAGGAAGAGAGCATTGTTAACACAGAGGCATTACAAAGTTACATCTTGGGTACAGCTGCATGCTCCTCTATCCTGAGCAAGGAGGAGGAATCAAAACTAGCCTGTAAATCTATAGAAGCAGGGTCTGCCTGTGCTGTGCCCCATTACCATGGTCGCATTTTCCAAGACATTTAACCCTTACACACACTAATACTCGCTAGTTCTCCCGTTTGTCTTCCACGTCTCAGTGACATGTAGCAGGCAGGGAATGGGACAGGGAGCTTTGTCAGGGAGCTTGTCTGATTACTGCGGGGCTCTGAAGTAAGATATTCTGCTGACTTCTGAAAAGATGCTTGGAAGGGACTGTGACGTAGTGGGGGGTACCTTGCTGGTTGCTATGCTGGGCAGTGGGTTGTGAGTGACTGTCCAGCAGCCAGTGGAGGTCACTCACAACCCACTGCCCAGCATAGCAACCAGCAAGGTACCCCCCCTACGTCACAGGGTCATTATTGATGGGGCTTTGGTGAGATTGCCGAGGTCCCCAAATGCAAATGACCCTTGCCCTCTGCCCTTGAAACCATCTTTCATGCGAGGATGATGGCCAAGGATCCATTCCATCTGTTGCTGAAATGTCGCCACCTCTGCAGAGGAACATAGCAGCTGTTTAAAACACATGGCCACCGCCACATAACAAACTAGGGCAGGAAGGGAAGAGAAATCCCATCCATCTCCCAGTGATTCTCCATCATTTTAGTGTTGTGCTCCCTGAGGGGGAGTGAAAAAAGCTAACATGTGCATGGCCTTTCATCCAGAGATCTGCATGGTTACCAGAACAGGAAGCACTCCACAAACTAGTACGAGTATCTCACTCTCTTCATTGTTAGATCTCAAAGCACTTTACAGAGGAGGTCAGTATCATTGCCCCCTTCTTACAGATGGGGAAACTGAGGCACAAGATGGGCGATGACTTGCTTCAAGTCCCCCAGCAGGCCAATGGCAGGGTCAGGAATAGACTCCCCCATGTATCGAGCTGTAACACTGCACATCAGCCTTGCCCACAGACTCTCTAGACAAAGCTCTCCTGACTTTCAGTGGTAGCAGCACCCTTGTATCTGAAGAGAAGATGGAGAACTATGAGATGAACAGGGATCAGCACAGCATCACTGGAATGCAGCTAGTTCTGGGGTGGAACACTGACACCTTTTAACAGATGCAGAAATACTGATCTGCGAGCCAGTACCAAGGGTACATTGAGTAGATAAACGTGTACTAGCTTAGTTTGATCAGGCTGCCAAGCCTTGGAGTGCAGGCAGCAGGAGGGGCTAGCCATTCTGACACCATCGCATCCAAGACCTAGGCCCATATGCAGGCCATTGGCCCATCCTGTCACCCACAGCACTGTGGTTGTCTTCAGTGGCCAGCTCTAACTAAGCTAGTACACGGATACCTCCTCGGTGTGCCCTTGTAAGCTGTACCTCAGTATTTCTGGGCATGTTACACATGTAGCTGCAGGGCAGACGTATCCAGAGAGCAATATGAACATTTGGCAGCCGATTGAAAGCGAGGAAGGGGTTGTCAGATGGCTGCCAGAACTGGAATTCCCAGGATGCTGTGGCTGCCACCCCCTCCCCTTACAAAGGGGGCTCTGAAGGAAGCTGGATGTTCGCCTGCTAGAGCCGTCCAAGGAGCCCGTGGGAAGCCGTGCTGCTAGGGGAGAGTGAATGAGCCACTTGACAGAGGGGGTGGGGGGTACGTGGAGAACAGCCCTGCAGGATTACAGTGCAGGAGGAAGTGTTGGCTCAGGATGCTGCCAGAGGGGGCACTGGCAGATCCGCTCTACTGAAGAAGGTGTAAAATGCCCTAGGCCAGTGTTTCCCAACCAGCGGTACAAGTACCTCGGGGCACTCGAGAGACGTCTGCGGGACACATCAACACAGCTGACATTTGGAGAAAACTGAATGTTTGTTTTAAGCTTTCCAGCGCTTTATTATTTTTGTACCTTTTACACCCAACATTTTCATCGCCCGCCCGGCTACGGTTAAGTTGTTTAAACAAATGTGTTGCAATGGTAGAAAACAAATGTGTGTCTGAAAACTGTAGGTATGGGGGGCACTTATAATTGTGTTTTGTTGAAAAAGGGGTACTTGATAAAAAAAGGCAGAGAAACACTGCCCTGGGCGACCCCAAACTACCCACTCTGCCAGTAGCCTTCATGGCTTAGTCTCCGGGCTCAGTCCCCAGAAGGAGTTAGCCCCCTACTGCAAGAAATGCTGCTGCCATCTAGGTCTCTCAGTCTGGCCACTCCGAATGCCAAGCTGGGCAGTGGAAATCTCGCAAGTTTGACCGTGCTTGTACTCTGCAAAGGCAGGAAGGCTTGAAAAGAAACAATGTTGGCAGATCCCTGTCCCCATACCAGCCTGCCAGGAATGTCACAATAGAAAGATCAGAGCAAGGCCTGCTTTTATTTTTTTTCCTTCTTCTTCTTTTTAGATAAGGCCTGTTTGTTCTTGCCTGGCGGGTTGGCTTTTTGTGTGTCTAATGCAGACCCCTTTTTAGGCAGAGTATGAATCATGTGCCCCAGATTAAGCATGTACTAGGTCTGCAGAGTGCAACCCGTGGGTTTGTTTTTTGGGTTTTTTTTTGCTCCTAGAGCCACGAATGAAGAAAGGTTGAGCACTTCTGTATTAGGTGATTCTGTCTCACAAGATTTGATTTCTCGCACTCATTGTAGTAGGGATCGCGTCTGCTCTTCCGATGTCTTTTGCAGAAGAGCAGACTTGCTCTTTTGGAAGCCCTGTCTTCCTCGTGCCATGAGGAAGAAGGGCTCTTCTGAAAGAGTTTTTTTCTGATATTTGGCCCAGTGGAGACGGGCCAAAATTTGGAAAGGCCTTTTCCGACAAAACTATCAGAAAAAGGGACCAATTTACGTACCTTTTTCCGATTAAAAAGCAGCAATGTAGACATAGCCGCAGCCATGGATCAGCAGCCAGATAGCCTGCATCCCAGTGAAAGGCTGACATGGCTGAATTGTCCTGTGGGAGAAAGGATCCCAGCAGAAGAACATGGATCTAGTGCATAGATCAGGGGACACCTCTGGAGATCTGCAATCTATTTCTCCACTGCCACTGACTCACTGAGCAACCACAGGCAGGTTACTCAACCCCTTTCTGTGCAGCTCCTCTGCAAAACTGGGCTGATACTTAGCTCTCTTACTAAAGTGCTTTGAGATCACTGGATTAAAATCACTCCCTTTTGTTCTGTTTTTGCTTGGCATTGATCACTCTAAACACTTAGGGCATGTCTACAAAGCCGGACTAAAGCTGAAATAATTGCATAGCTCAAGTCGAAATAGCTTATTTTGGCTTTTGGCACCGTCTACACAGCAGGAAGTCGAGCACTCTTCCTCTGACGTTCCATACTCCTCGTACAATGAAGGCTACAGGGGTGTGTCTAGACTACATGGCTCCGTCGACAGAGCTATGTAGATGAGTTCACTCGGCAAAGAGAAATGAAGCGGCGATTCCTTTACATCAGAATGACCACCGCGCTGTGCCAATCAGCCGAGGCATAAAGGATCTGACGACAAAGGGTTCTGGGGTCGGTAGATGCCCATCTAGACTCCCGCGCTGTGCCAACAAGCAGCTGATCAGCACAGCGCGGAGGCCATTTTAATGTAAATGAAGCAGCAATTATTTAAATCTCCGCTTCATTTCCCTTTGCTGAGTAAACTCATCTACATGGCTCCATCGATGGAGCCATGTAGTCTAGACACACTCCAGGAGTGGGAGCAAGAAGTCCTCAAACTTGATATTATTTTGACATTATGTCGAAATAACGGCTTGCTGTGAAGACGCGGACTAGAGGTGTTTAAGTCTCGGCTTGACAAAGCCCTGGCCGGGTTGATTTAGTTGGGATTGGTCCTGCCTAGAGCAGGGGGCTGGACTTGATGACCTCCTGAGGTCTCTTCCAGCTCTATGGTTCTATGATTCTGTGATTTCAGATTAACGTCATTTACAGGGCTCGACAAACTATGTAATCTACTCGCCCGTGGCAAGTAGATTACAACCCGGAAGAGCCAAGTTTGGGCGATCTGCGCATGCACAGAACGATCTGCACATGCGCAGGTCGCCGGACAGCACGGCTCACCGCGGTTCAGCAAGCCCTGGTCATTTATTCCGAAATAACGCTGCTGTGTAGACATAGTCTCAGACAGCCTGAGAGGCTCCATAGGAATAATTTGCAGGCATCCACATTCTAGTGAAGAGGTGTCCATTCTCCCCAGGTGATGCTGCTAGTTAATCTCTCGTGGAGAGCAAGCTTATCCCTTTGGTGCTGGCTGCACAGTTCTGTGGCCTGGCAGCTGAAAGTGAAATGCACTCGCCTTACTCGTGCTGTGTGTGAATCCTGAAGGGGTTCGTTTTAACAGGCCATTCCCTGCAAAAAATGGTAACTGAGGGCACATGGCCCTTGATTTCCCCACAAATGGCTTTTGCTGCAGTTCAGTTGCTTGTTAGCTTGCCTGTGGGAGTGAACGGTAACTGGGTAGAAACTCCCTGCTGGATGTGCAGATTTTTTGTAAAGGTGCTTTGCTTTTTATTTTCCCATCTTCTCAAAGAGTCTATTTCATGTGGCTAGTAACCTGCTTCCCTGACCAGATGGTTTCTGAATGGGTCATAGCAACTGTTGCTTGGCAGCCAATCAGTGTCATGTGCAATGCCCTGAAACGTGAGATCTTCCTGTTTTGAGCCAAATTGCTAGCGAAGCGGAAAAAACACGGTTTTGCTGATAGATAACCAGTAGCCTTTGGATTGGGGGAGCTGTAAACGTTCCACTGGGTGCATGATGGAAACAAGAGACGAGCGTTGGCTGGGGAAGAACTAATGCTGTCGCAGCCTGACCCTTTGGCATGCCTGTCTGCTTCACTGCGCTCCTCTCTTGCAGCACCTGCGGCTGTCCCTGAACGAGACTGGACAGTGCCATGTGCAGCACCTCTGGTTCCAGACCATCTTCGATATGCTGCGGCACTTCCACACCCACCCCATCCCGCTGGAGTCCGGCGGCTCCGCCGACATCACTCTCCGCAGCTACGTCGTGGCGCAGGGCCCGTTGTCTGGTAGGTCATACGGCTAACACGGCCCCCTTCGTATGGGGCACGGGAGGCTGCCAAGGTGTCTGGAGGAGAGCTGGAGATGTGCCAGAGCTCGGAGCCGGATATGATCCTAGGACGCGGGGTCAGGGCCGTCTCTGAGAGTAACATGTTTGCACCAAGTTTCCTGAACACATCCAAAAGGAAAAAAAGACTCTCTTGTGTTTTCCCCTGCAGTACGTGGTGCTGCTTAGTCTAACGTGTTGCCAGGCCGCGGGGAGCGGGGCTGGGAGCACTGCGCTTGGCCCTGGAGTGCGTCTGACCCCCAGCCAGCTCAGGAATGGTAGTGTCTGGCTCCAGAAAGAACTACATCCAGGATACTCCGGCTAGAAAAGCCAAGTTGGCCTCACAGGCTGGTGCCCTTTGACATGGGCTAGGGTGGTTTTCCAGAGGGAATGTTCACTGCATCTGGTACCTCTCATGCAGGGATCACGAAGCAGTTGATGAAAAAGGGTCTGTGACTATTGTCCCATTTTATAGACAGACAAACTGAGAGTCGGCAGGATTACTACGTGCTCAGAGCCACGCAGTAAGGGATTAGAATAGAAACCCACCATGCAGCCCCCTCTAGTGGTCGCCAGGCTGCACAGAGCGCTTGATAATCCTGCAACAGCCTGGCTCATGGAGCAATGGGGCAGGCTTTGGAATCCAGAGGCCCCAAGTTCTGTCCTTGCTTATAACTACTCACCTGCATAGTGGGCCTTAGAAATACCCAGTGTCCTGCTCTAACCACTAGGGGTGCTGCCTCCGATGTAGCGATCTGTGTGTATCCGTCCCCACGAGCTGTGGGCTCTTTTCTCAGGGGATGAGGCACGTGCCATTGCACATACTTGATGAGGCAGGGAGCGTGATGTCACTTGGGATGCAGTTGGGCAGCACCGCATGGGAAGGGTTTTATTACCTGGGAGCCCAGCGGGCTGAGGTACAGCTCATGGTGGGCAGCGTGTCCGGGGCCTGATCAGGAGCCTGAGGGGCCAAACAGCGGGACAGCCCTGAGGAACTCCTGCCCCGAGGGGGTGTGATCACATGGGGCCACGCTGCCTCCAAATGGGAGTAGGGTTGATGCACTTCAAACCCAGTCCCCAAATGAGCAATCCCAGGCAGCAAGGGGGGCCCAGTGGGATACAGTGCTCCCCTCCGTAGCTTAAGCCTGAAGCCGAGGGTTGTCTCCCAGTTCCTCCCCAGGCGGACGGGTTTCCTGCTGTCTGCAGAGGCAGAGTTCCAAGGCCCTTGATTTTTTTCCCCCAAGACCTGCCTGGTTTTCTGTGGAGCCACCAGGTCTGTGCAGAGTCCCCACGCCTCTGGGCTGTCACCCCTCCTGCCTCTCAGCCCCTCAGATGGGGACATGCTGCCCGGAGCCCTGCACCAACTACTGTCCAGCTTTGAGGGGTTCCACCGCAGTGGGAGATGGGGTCTCCTCAATGCGCTGGCCCTGATCCTCTGGCAGGTCCCATCCCGGGTCGATGGGAGGGCTGGGGCGACAGGCCCCACCTCCCATCCAGGCCTGCAGAGCGCGTGTGCAGTCGGGGATAGACGGGACAAGTCTCAGCGCTGCCACTTTCTACCCTCCCATAGATCTTTGTGCCCCCGTTCCCATTGGGAGCATATCAGCTATTCCAGCGTCTGGATCCCTGGCGTGCCAGCAAGCAAGGGGCTTCCAAGGGAGGCTGACGCAGCCCGGGGCTACCCCAGCTGTGCCCTTGTGCTGGGGGAGAAGGAGCCACCGTGGGGGTCTGCAAGGCAGGGTGCAGAGCTGCAGTCACCCCTCAGGCAATGAGGGTCGTGTGGCCTCACGCAGCAGACTGGCCAAGACCCCCTTGAGAGCCGAGTTCTTCCATGTCCTGCCATGGGGCAGCGTGAGAGCCTGGGAGGGGCAGGACGTAGCTCATGGCATGTGAGCACTGGCATCTGAAACACTCCCCCCAGGGCATCTGCAGCAAAGATTCACCGTTCCAATGCCGGAGAGGGGCTCAGCCGGCCGGGAGCCTGTTCTCAGCTCTCCTGCTGACTTTCTGTGGGATCCTGCCTGCTGCCTGGCCTGGCCGGGCGCGGTGAGGCCGAGCCGGAGTTGGCAAAGTGCTCCGAGATGGGCAGAGATGGCGAGCTAGCTCCTTCGTCAATAGATCAGCCCATCCCATAGTGTTCTGCCCTTCCTCTGATGCCCAGTGCAGCATGGCCACTCTCAGGACTTGGCTCCAGATTTCAGCTGGTTGAGTGGAGGAGAGACCGCACCACCTAGTGTCGAGGAGTTGGAAGATCTGCAGCAGATCTGGAGTCCTGACTTTTGGTGGCTTGCTGGGTGACCTTGGGCAAGATCCCCTCCACTACCCCATGGGTGCCTCAGTTTCCCTACCTGTCACTTGGGGACAATTACACCTGTGTAAAGCACATGCATCCCTCTGAAGACAAGCACCACGTGAGAGCAAAGCTTATTGGCAGAGCTGTGTAGGGTTCCTGTGCTGTTTGTGCCCCAGGGACAGGGAACTCTGCCGGTCCAGCACCGAACCGCTTGTAAAACGCTCACTTTGATGTGTGTAACTCTCCTGTGTTTCACGTGCAGATGCCAGCCCCGCCCCGCCTGTTGCCTCCCAACAGCCCACCTGCAGGAGCGATCTTCTGTCTCAACACTACTTCGCCAGCTTCGTGCCAGGCCCTTTCCAGCCCGTGTCGCCCTTGGAGGGGGCTGTCGCCTCTTCCTCCTCCGCCAGCCACCCCCTGTACCACCGAATGGAGGGGACCCTCAGTGCCCGGAGCCGCAGTAACAGCACTGAGCGCCTGCTGGAGTCGCCCAGCGTGAGCGCGGAGGACTACCACGACAGCGACAGCTCGCGCAGCAGGACCAGGGCGGTTGAGAACCAGTATTCGTTCTACTGAGGGGTCACAGAGCGGAGGCCAGCCCTCCGTGGGGGCGTCCTTGCCTGCCAAGGGAGCCTGACCCCTGGCTCTCCCCCGGGGATGTTTACATATCGCCAAGGCCCAAAGCAGCGGCCTGTCCCCATTCTCTTGTCAGTTCTCTGGTAGGCCCCTTGCTTCAGTGTCCGATTCACTGGTGCCAGCCGAGAGTCGCCAGCTCCTTCCATCACCAGCAATGGACCGAGGCCCTCCTTTCACCCCCTCGCAGCTCGGAGAACCGTCTGAACGATGAGCCACTCGACAGCCCGGCAACTGTCTCCATGCCCTAGATCTGGCTCGCGCTCCGAGCTCAGAAGGCCAAAGAGGCCAGTGCCATTTAGGGACCTGTTCTAGGGCCAGCAGCGCGCGCTCTCTGCCCTTCTCAGCTTGTGTCTGTTCCCTTTTCTCCTACAGAAACTCGCCTGCTGGCCCCTCATTGTCTGCTGTCTAACTGGGACTTTCCACTGGCTGCTTGGGTCTAGGAGCAATGCAGGGGTTCCCCTGCAGTAGGAATCCATGGCTTTGATTTATATCGTTCTTCCCTCAGCTGTGCAACAATGTCAGCATCTCCTAGCGTTTCCTTGCTGGAGAGGATTAGATGTTGCCAGAGTTGGAACCTAGTCAAGGTCACCTCAAACGGTTACTTCCCTTTAGGGATAATTACCTTGAGTTCCGCAGACAAGCCACCACAGGCTAGTAATATTTTTGAGATGACCTTGCACATGACACAGCTCGCTGAGGTCGTTTTGTTGTGAGCACAGAGCATGCGTCCGCGCACACATCAGTCAGGGATGGAAGAGGCCTATCAGGCTATCTAGTCCCTCTCCGTTGCTATTGCAGGATTGTTTGCTGCAGGAAACTTTGGGGGAAGTATCCACTTGAGTCCCAAACTCTGGGGCTTCTGCCGTTCCCCCAGGGAGATGATTCCAGAGTCTAATGCATCGCACGCTCAGAAAGATTTTCCTCATAGCCAGCCCGTGTTTTCCACGTTTTTCATTTTTATCCTTTTGCTCCTCACTGCAGCCATGGGCTCCACTCTCAGGCTACGTCTTCACTGCAAGTTTTTTGCTGCAGAAAAAATGCTAATGAGGGACTCATTAGCATAAATTGCGACATCATTCGCATATTTTCTGCTGTTTCTTTTTGTGCAAGGGGTTTTTGGTCAAAAAGAAGCAGTGCAGCCACTTCCGTTTTGCGCAAAACCCCCGATCCTTATGCCTCTCCAGGGTTTTTGCACAAAACGGAAGCAGCTACACTGCTTCTTTTTGCGCAAAAACCCCTTGCGCAAAAAGAAATGGCAGAAAATATGCTAATGATGTTGCAACTTATGCTAATGAGTCCCTCATTCGCATACTTTGTGCAGCAAAAACTTGCAGGGAAGACGTAGCCTCAATAATTCCTTTTCCTTCTTGGTTTTTTAAATTTTATGACTGTTTGGAGGGTGGAGTCAAATCTGCCCTGCCCCTGTCAACTTTTTGCCAGCCTGTATTTGTGGATTTGTTAGTATTTCCTTCTAAATCCGTCCCCTGATCATTTGTGTTTATGTTCTCTCAACTTCCCCCAATTTGTCAGTGGGCACATGAGTGTTTTATGCAGATTCTCTCTCTCTCTCTCTGACATGCACATACACTAACATGAAAGTTCATCTCAGTCAGGGCTAATCCTTTTATAGTCTATTGTCATTGGTAAGAGGAACACAATTGCAAATGCCCCTTTTGGCAAATTCAATCAGATACAATGACATTGGCCCAAATTCTCAAGTAGTAATTTCGGGGGGCGAGGGTTCCCGGGGGGAGGGGTGTGTGTCCCCAGCTGGAGATGCTCACGGAGCCTCATTTTCAGTAGGGCCAGGCCCCTTCTACTCTCTTAGTAGCCATTGCAAATTTCAGGTGCTTGGCTGAGCTCTCCAAAATTAAGACACTGATACTCATCAGGGGCTGCTTTTGAAACTATTGCCATTAAACCTGACTGCCTGAAAAAAACAAGCTGGAGAAAAGAGCGGGTTGTTTCCTGCTGTGTTCATAGATAAAATAACTGAAGTTTTTGGTGTTTATGCTTTTGATTTTAATTTGAAACAAAAAAATTGTACTCATGGCTGGATGGAACTCCCCTTGGCCAGAAGGACAGCATGTAAAGCCAGGTCTACACATCAGTTTCATGCTGCTAGAACTACATCCGTTGGTGAGCTGAGGAGTGTGTATTTTTTATGATCTGAACAGTTACCCCAGTAGCTCTGCAGGGTGACCTTGGACAAGCCATGCCCCTTGTCTGTGCCTCAGTCCTCCCATCTGTAAAATGGCCATACAGAGACTTTGTAAAGTGCTTTGAGAGTTACTGACAAAAAGCTCTAGATAAGAGCTAGTTAAAGGGGCCGTGTAACACTGGATTCTATTTCCCTTCCCACGTGGAACAGGTTATATGGTGCAAGCACCCGTCTAACAGAGTGGAGGTTTGCACTGGTTTCATTCTATCAGTTGTTAAAGCAGCACAACTCGTGTGTGTAGACCAGGCCTTGAGTCCCAGGTTCCTTTTTTTTATGGTGCCTTCTTTCCCGATGTGTCCTCCATGTCCCCACACTCTCCGTAGCCACCTTCCCAGCTCCTTTCACCCCTGCTTGCAAAGGCAAAGGATGAGCCTGCTTGCTGCCTCTCACAACACTGACTTAAGTGTTCCTGCAGCAGCATGGCAGGATGGGGGGAGTGGAGCCTTCTTGGGACTCTCTCTCCCCCACTGGATGCCAATCTCCCTGTGCCTCCAGCCACTTCTGCTTTCAAAGGCTCTGGAAGGGACAATGGGAGGGGCTGGATTTGGTTTGGGATTTTTATTTGCATGCTGCAGCTGCCCGGCCCAGGGAGTCAGATATAGAGAAGCCCATGTGCTATACGAACAGGTGGCACCCTGTGCTATGGAGAAAGGCAGGGCTTCCTTAGGTAGCCATTTGAAATAGACCTGCTGTGTTTGCACACCCAGGGAACTGGCTGGGAGGGCCCAGCCCCAGATATCAAATTAGTGCTGCCATTCTCCTTCTCCAAAAAGACTCAGCGAACTGATCAGACAGGGGCAAACCAATGCCTTGGAGACCTTCCCCAGACGGCTGTTTTTCCCTGTTCTGCCTGGGCGGGGCGGGGGGGAGGGCACGTGGGAAAGGGGGTAGCCAATGATCTACAGGCAAATATGTTAATTTGTAAATAGGGGGAAGTAGGGAAAAGTGTAATGTTCTGTAGAATAATTAAATTTATTTAAACAACTTGTAAAACAAATGGGAAAACTGAGCTCCAGTTTTGAAATAAAACCACTTGAACCAAGACACTGCATTGGCATTGCTCTTCCCTGGGTGGGTTACACAAGTGATGGTGGCCATACATGGGTACTGGGGGTGTGGCAGCACCCCGTAGCTTGCAGCCATTTCTGTCCTCCCATGTTTGCAGTTTGGTTCAATGGCTCTCAGCAACCCCACTGTACAAATTGCTCCAGCACCTCTGAGCACACTGATGGCCCAGTCCTGGCCCAAGCCTCTGTGCTTGTGAATAGATTGTGCTAGGGCAGCGATGGGCAACCTAGGCTGGTGTGTGGGCCGCATGAGTGGCCTTCCTTCATCTCAGATTGTCCTTACCAAGGCAGTCTCCTGGAAAAGGGTAGTTTTGCTCACTGCGCTGGTATCCCTGCACTATGCGGAGGGTGCTGACTGAACCGCAGCGGTGCTTTGATTGGAGGCAGAGGGAGCACACGGCTCTCACAGCCAATGTTGTGTGCAATCAGCATGCACCTCTCTTCCTGTACCTTGCTTTACATATGTGTCACTTTGGTAATACTGGTAGGCAAAACAACTACATGGATGGAAACCAGCAGAAATCTGGCAACCCTGTGCATGGGCAACAGTAAACGAAGTGCCACACGCCCCACACATGGAACCCCAGTGGACTGCCCATCACTGTGCTAGGGGCTGTCTAGACAGAGCAAGAATGGTCCTTGTCCCATTCTGCTGCCAGCCTGCTCAGGGTAGGAAGGAAGAAGCTTTCACCTGTTTTACAGCAGGGGAAGCTGATGCACAGAGCCACTGTTACATGCCCAAGGTCACAAAAGTTGTAAATAGAACCAGGAATTGAATTCAGGTCTCACAGAGCCTCATGCTAGGGCCTTAACCACAAGACTCTTCTTCCTCATTCGCAAGTAGCACTGACAAGTGGCCTCAAATGGCAGTGGCTGGGGCACAGCTGGGCACCAAAACACTTCCAAGTGGTCCACAGAGCTATCCCAAGGGGAAGCCTCTGTGCCAGGGACCTGAGCTGCTTCCCGCTCATGGTAGCCTGTTTTTGGAGGCTTTGTGGGAAGCCACTAACCTCAACCAGCCACTTGCTCCATTGCTCTCTCGGGTCATGGGTAAAGTCAGCCCTGCAGAGGACTCCATCGTCATTCATACTTCGTTAGCCTCCCTGGCTAGAGGCCTGCATTGACATGTGGGCTCCTTGCAACCATGGCTTTTGTTGTGGAATGGGTTCCCCTTGTTAGGTCCTCCAGCTCTGTCTGCATAGGATCTCTGAATGCATTGCCCCCGGTGCTGCAGCCATCTGCGTCCTTTGGCACTGACATTCTCACTGCTGCTGAGGTACTGCCTGGATTTTCCCGGAAGGCGCTGGCACAAGTCCGGCTGACACCTGGGTACGTTTCAGAAGGAGGCTGCTCAACTTTGTTTCTTGCAACCCGCTAGGGTGATGGAGTAATTTCACACTCACACTCACACTCACACTCAGACACACAGCTCACTCACATTCACTCACACACAGAGCACACACACTCACACTCAGACACACAGACACACTCACGCGCACACAGCTCACTCACATTCACTCACACACACAGGACACAGACACAGTAAGGATGTTAAGGACTAGTCGACTATTCTATAAGCAAATGTTTATGGGACAGTCAGTCAACTAGTTGATTCCCCCTCCTTGATGCCACTATCAGATAAAGGCAGCAAAGGGAAGGGGGAAGAAAGGATACTTCAAAGTGGCACAGCGCTGTGCAGCGCTGCCCCTTTGAAACGCCGAAGCAGTGTGCAGCCTGGAGTCTGTGGCCCCGGGCTCCATGCGGAATTCCTGCTGGGGCTCTTGTACATATCAAAGGAGGAAAGCAGAAGTGCCTATTGACTAGTCAATGGAAATGTCACCGACTACTCGAGTAGTCAATTAACCACAATTTAACATCCTTAAGACACACAGCTGAGTGGGCAGCCCGTCAGTCAGTGACCAGAGAGCTGGTAAAGCAGTCATACTTTCAGGAAAAGCAGGTAGGAACCCTTCACTCTAGGAAGCTCATGCTGCTTGATCCCTCGGGCAAGCTGGGGGGCCTATTACATTGCCTGCCCTCGGGAACTAGTAAGTTATTCGTGCTATGGTGTTCGGGTGAGCTGCAACTTCCTGCAGCAGGCACGAATGAATTGGGGGATGTGCTGGAAAATAACGTCTTGTCCTCCTCTCCCAAGATTCCTGGGAAGCTGAGAGAAGGAGGCGTCTGTCCATTAGCAGTGAACACAGAGAGCTGGAAGTAGAAACAATGCAAGACAAGGCAGCTATGGTGTAGCACAGCGGCTTGTTTCTCGGGGGCCCACTGCCCTCGGCTGGAGGGAGTCGGAACTGCTGTGATGGGTGCAGTGACTGACTCACAACAAACCTAAGACTCCAAGGTTTTCACATTTCACGTAGATACTGTAAAACTCAATTGGCAAAATGGACATTTCTGCCCCACCTCCCCATCCAAGTGCAGGAGCATTTCAGAGGGATAACAACTTCAGTTGTTTTCAGGAATGCACCCATTTTTAAGAAGGCACCTCAAAAGGCTGGGTTTTGAAATTGCAATGTTTGTTTAGACAAGATTAGGGCGAGAGCTTTTTTTTCCCCTGCTAACGCATGCAACTGTTTTCCTGTTCGGATGTAAAACCTGCCAGTCTGCCGTCAGCATGGTTTTGGAATTAATCAAGACCCCACCACAAAACTATGAGTCATTAAATGGAGGGTTTTTTTAAATTGGACAATGGAATATTTGCTGGTTTTGCACAACACTGACAATTGTCTTGCCTCTCATGAGTGTCTTACAAGCCTGTGCTCAGGGCAATTTCCTAGGGGATTTGGTTTGGTCCTAGGGGACTGCTCTTTACACATACTGCACGTCTGAGTGCCATTAGATCACCAGCCAACCCACGGCGATTTTCTGTGACCGTACGTTTGTAGAAACCACATTTTGGACTCTCTGTAGAAATAAGCTGATCAGATTGTGTGTAGCTATTTCTGCATTCCCAGCTGGCATTCCACCTTCCTCCTTGGGGGGCAGTGCCCCCAGAGCCATGAGCTGAGAGCCAGCAGGGGCTTCCCCATACTGAAGTGTTTATAGTAGAACTACAGCTTTGTAGAAGGTGGCAGCTGCCGTGATGACAACACAGGGCGATGCCTCAGAGAGCAATCGGATTGGCCAGAGAGGGTCTAGGTATCAAGCGGTGCAGAAGGATTGGAGGGGTTTCAATGGATTAGTAATGGTACCATTTATAGCACTGCAGATTGTGACTGAAAATGGACCAAGGGCTGTGCCACAGCCTATGGGAAATGAGCTGGTGTCTGTTCGGCTCCCACTGGACAGGTGTCACCCTCCCAGAAACTACCATCCCAACTGGTACTAACTGAGGGTATGTCTACACTTGCACCCTAGTTCGAACTAGGGATGCAAATGCAGGCATTCGAAATAGTCAATGAAGCGGAGATTTAAATATCCCGCACTTCATTAGCATGATCTCACCGATGTGCTAGTTTGAATCACAGCTGATTCGAACCAGGAAGTGCACTCAAAAAATGAGGAGTAACGTTAGTTCGAACCAAGGGGTTTGGTTTGAACTAACATGTCCCGGAACGTACTTCCTAGTTCGAATCAGCTGTGATTCAAATTAGCGCGCCGGCGAGATCATGCTAATGAAGCGCAGGATATTTAAATCTCCGCTTCATTGACTATTTCGAATGCCTGCATTTGCATCCCTAGTTTGAACTAGGGTGCAAGTGTAGACATAACCTGACACCTTTTCTGGCAATCTTAGCAGGAGACCCATGGGCTGAATGAGCCATGTGGAGACAGGACGGCTGGAGCAGCATGCAGGCAGGCTGTCAAGAAGTCAGCCATTTGGGAACTCTTTCACACCCGTAAATGCACAACACTCAACACACAACACGCTTAAACTCAGTTGTGTAAGGCCAACACAACACATAAACCAATGTGTTCTCTAGGTCAGCCTCAGAGGAGCTAAAAAGGAGCCTTGTGTAAACATAGAGGGTGTGTCTACACAGCAAAGTTATTTCAGAATAACAATGTGAGCATCTTCACAACAATTCTGTTATTTCAAAATAATTGATGGCTTATTCTGTAAACCTCATTCTATGAAGAATAACGCCTATTCCGAAATAGCTATTTTGAAATCAGGCATGTGTAGATGCTCCACTTCTGCTATTTCTAAATAGCCCCTCACCAGGTCCATTCTAAGTTATTCCACCTGGGGCTCTAAATCAAGATAGCACGTCTACATTAGGGAAGCCTGCCTCGGACTAATTTTGAGGCTTCCCTGGAGTGTAGATGTGCTATTTTGAAATAAGCTATTTCGGAATAACTATTCAAGAATAGCTTGTTCCAAAATAACTGTGCAGTGTAGATGTAGCCAGAGGGGGCTGAACTAGAAACCCAGTTCCACATCCTCTGCCTTTTGGGGGCGATTCAATGCTAAATCCAGATTTTGGACGCACTACTTTAATATTCAGAACTGATCCAAAGCCCTCCTCTCTCTGCACATCCCTGGAACCTTAAGCCATCTGGGAGCTAGATCCAGATTCTGCAAGCTTCAGCCAACCTTGGTGTAAAATACAAAAAGGCGCGTACCCCTTTTCCACTGCACCTGACCTTTAGTAGCTAATTTTGGTGTGCACACAGCCAGAGTGAATGTCATGCCATTTCTGTAGCATGCAGCTGGCTGACAAGAAATTTGGCTTGCATATGAAGCTTGTGTCCCAGCTGGGCTTGGCATTGACTCCCAGTTCCAGATTTCCCACTATTGCAATGGCAAAATGTCGCTTGGGTTTACAATCTCCCCGTAGATAGAAGCCTTGTGCCTGCAAAGGCTGTGAAAATGGAAGTGCATGGTGCAGGTTCACCTGCAGTGAGCTATCTCAGTGCCTTCTTTCCCATACACATTGCCTGTGTTGTTGGAAGCAAAACCCCTCAAGCCGTGGCCATCCATCACTGTCTGTGCACAAAAGCCTGTGAGGTGTTGTGGGGAGTGCTGGTTAATTACTGGAGTGACACGAACAGATGGCACAAGCAGCAACACAGGGAAGTGCTAGGAAGTACGGTCTCACTTACATTGTCACCAAGGTAAAAATTTGGCACGGGACAAGCATGCTGGTGTGAAATGCACTGAATTCTGTCCCAGAGCCTCTGTGGATTGGTTGTGCACGATGCCAGCAGCAACAAAACACTCCCAGAAAATGATTGACTGTGCAAACTGAGGCCTCCTCGCTCTGACGTGTCTCATGGGGCTGTGGGGACAAAATTCAACTTGGCCTTCCTGCTTGAGCACGGGAGATTGCTCTGTTTGGGCCACAGTAAAAGGGGCCCAGCTTTGAAAGCAAGAGACTGGAAAGTTTGACCTAGTGGCTAGAGCACAGGCCTGGGTCCTGGGAATCATTGGCTACGTCTACATTGGCATGATTTTGCGCAAATACTTTTAATGCAAGAGTTTTTGTGTTAAAAGTATTTGCGCAAGAGAGCGTCTACACTGGCATATGCCTTTGTGCAAGAGATGTGCTTTTGTGCAAAAGCATCCATGCCAGTGTAGACGCTCTCTTGCGCAAGAAAGCTCCGATGGCCATTTTAGCCATCGGGCTTTCTTGCGCAAGAAATTCATGTTGCCTGTCTACACTGGCCTCTTGCGCAAGAACTGTCGTGCAAGAGGGCTTATTCCTGAGCGGGAGCATCATAGTTCTTGCGCAAGAAGCCCTGATTTCACACATTAGAACATCAGTGTTCTATGGCAAGAACTCCCCGCCAGAGTAGACAGGCAGCATGTTTTTGCGCAAAATCATGCCAATGTAGACACAGCCCCTAGTTGTGCAGGCATGTCAGGTGCAGTGGAAAAGGGGTACACGCCTTTTTGTATTTTACACCAAGGTTGGCTGAAGCTTGCAGAATCTGGATCTAGCTCCCAGATGGCTTAAGGTTCCAGGGATGCGCAGAGGGAGGAGGGCTTTGGATCAGTTCTGAATATTAAAGGAGTGCGTCCAAAATCTGGATTTAGCATTGACTCTCCCCCAAAAGACAGAGGATGTGGAACTGGGTTTCTAGTTCAGCCCCCTCTGGCTACATCTACACTGCACAGTTATTGTTGTAATCTCAGCTCTTTCCTTATATCATGTTGCAGGTTTGGGCAAGTCACGTAGGCACGTCTACACAGCAGTATGCTTTCGAAATAACAAGGTGAGTGTCTCCACAGCAAGCCCATTATTTCAAAATAATTTTGAATTAACGGGCTTCTTATTCCGGAATACTAAACCCTCATTTCACGAGGAATAACACCTATTTTGAAACAGTTATTTCAGGAGTGATTATTTCAAAATCACTTATTTAGAAATAGTTTCCTGGTGTAGACATACCTGTAGATGTTCTGTGCCTTAGAGATGCTCAATGGGGGAATCCCTCTTTCTCTGGAGCAGGTTAAGGAGATAACCTCTGCATGGTGCCTTGGACATGAAGGGTGCTGAATGACTGATGATCATCATTAAAACTCCAGTGCTTTCTAATACCTCAGCACAAAGGAAAAACACCCTAGAGCACTAATAATAATAATGCTAAGCGTTTTGCAGCCATAGATCGTCATATACTTTGCATGTGGTGAGCATTTCGTTACTTTCTTTGGCCGTGGCTACTGCCATTTTCCACCTTTGCCAAGTTGCATGCAAAGGTGAGAACTATACCTCCCCAGCATTGCATTGTTTTTTACCACCTTGGCTAGCCTGGTCTGAGCAAGCTGAACAGTTGGGGGTCCAGGTATGACCTAAGGGGCTGTGAGTGGCATGAACTTTCCTGGGTGCAGTGCTCTATCTAACACTGCTGGCTCTGAGAATGGAGCTGGGATTAGCTGGGTTCCTGCCTAGGTATTTGCCTACACTGTCAGCACTACAGCTGCATGGCTCCGGAGCACTAGCGTGTAAACATTAAAGCCATGGAAGGGGTTCTCTGTGACTGCAGTCATCCACCTTGCCGCTAGCTAGGCTGCGGGGAGGGAGAATTCCTCGGGCACCCTGTTTCCGGGAAGGGGGGGAGGTAAAGGGGTTAGAATTTGAAGCACAGAACACTAGAACCGGAAGGGACCTCGAGAGATCAAGTCCAGTCCCGGGCCAGTCTGAATAGTGGCAGGGCAGAATGAACCCTCCTGTGGGCCCGTAGCCCGAGGGGGGGAGCCCGAGGCACTAGCAGGCCCAGGGCTGCAGGCCGGCTCCCGGGCGACCCTACAATAACAGGGCCTGGCGCGCTCATGAATATTCATAGGGCCCGTCCGTAGCCCGCCCAGCCTGGTGAATATTCATACATGCAAATCAGCGGCCCCGTCGCCAGGGCGTCATCAGCGGGGCCGGGCGGGCCCAGGCGCTGCCGGCAGAGGCCGCAGATGGCGGCGCCCTCGGCCCCGCGGCCGCCCCGGCCCCGCAAGGAGCCGCAGCCGCTGGTCATCCCCCGGAGCGCGGCCGAGGAGCAGCGGCTGCGGCTGGAGCGGCTCATGAAGAACCCGGTGAGCCCCCCCCCCCCCCCCCTACGGGCCCCCCCCCCCCCCCCCCCCGCCGGCCCCCCCCCCCCCCGCTAGCCCCCCCCCCCGGGCCCCCCCCCCCCCCCCCGCCTGGCCCGGGCCCCCCCCCCCCCCGCCTGGCCCGGGCCCCCCCCCCCCCCGCCGGCCCGGGCCCCCCCCCCCCCGCCCCCCCCCCCGGATACTGATAGCCCCCCCCCCCCCGCCCCCCCCCCCCCGGGCCCCCCCCCCCCCCCCCGGCCCGGGCCCCCCCCCCCCCCCCCCCGGCCCCCCCCCCCCCCGGATACTGAGCCCCCGGCCCGCCCCCCCCCCCCCTGAGCCCCCCCCGGGCCCCCCGGATACTGAGCCCCCCCCCCCCCCCCCGGGCCCCCGGCCCCCCCCCCCCCGGACTGAGCCCCCCCCCCCCCGCCCCCCCCCCGGCCCGGGCCCCCCCCCCCCCCCCCGGCCCGGGCCCCCCCCCCCCCGGATACTGAGCCCCCCCCCCCCCCCCCCCCCCGGCCCGCCCCCGGCCCGGGCCCCCCCCCCCCCCGGATACTGAGCCCCCCCCCCCCCCCCCGGCCCGCCCCCCCCCCCCCCCCTGAGCCCCGCCCCCCCCCCCCCCCCGGGGCCCGGCCCCCCCCCCCCCCCGGATACTGAGCCCCCCCCCCCCCCCCCGGCCCGGCCCCCCCCCCCCCCCCGGATACTGAGCCCCCCCCCCCCCCCCCGGCCCGGGCCCCCCCCGGCCTGGGCCCCCCCCCCCCCCGGGCCCCCCGGCCCGGCCTGGCCCCCCCCCCTGGCCCGGCCCGGCCCGCCCCCCCCCGGATACTGAGCCCCCCCCCCGGCCCGCCCCCCCCCCGGGGCCCCCCCCCCCCCCCCCCCCGGGCCCGGCCCCCCCCCGGCCCGGGCCCCCCGGATACTGAGCCCCCCCCGGCCCGGCCCCCCCCGCCGGGCCCCCCCCGGCCCGGGCCCCCCGGATACTGAGCCCCCCCCCCGGCCCCCGCCCCTGGGCCCCCCGGATACTGAGCCCCCCCGGCCCCCCCCGATACCGAGCCCCCCCGGCCCCCCCGCTGGCCCCCCGGCCCCCCCCGATACTGAGCCCCCCCGGCCTGGCCCGGGCCCCCCGGATACTGAGCCCCCCCCCCCCCGGCCTGGCCCGGGCCCCCCGATACTGAGCCCCCCCCCGGCCCCCCGGCCCCCCCCGCTACAGCCCCCCCGGCCCCCCGCCCCCCCCCCCCCCCGCTACGGGCCCCCCGGATACTGAGCCCGCCCGGCCCCTCCCGCTACGGGCCCCCTGGCCTGGTCCCTCAATGCTGAGCCCCCCACCTGCTACAGGGCCCCAGGCTTGGTCCCCCCTTTCCTGGACCCCTGATACGAGCCCCTGCCCTGCGCCAGCCAGCCCCTGAATTGGACCCTTCCTCCTCTGCCTGGGACCGAGCCCTAGATCTGTGCCCCTTCCTCCCCCCGACTGGTCTCCTGGCGTGACAATCCTTGGGACTGACCCGTGGCACCTCTCTAGTGCTGGGCTCCTGGACCGACCTGGTGCTGTTCCCTCAGCTCCATCCTGGACTCCTGTGATTCCCCTCTGGGAGTGGGTCCCGTTCTTGCCCTTGGGGCAACCCAAAGCGTCCTCTCCCAATTGATACCACCCCCAGCTGCCCACCCTTTTCGTGCAATGACTGCCCTCCCGTGCCCCACCGATTGCTCCTTAGCACTGTCCGTCTCCTGCCCAGCCCAGCCCAGCCCAGCCCGTGTTCTGACACATCCTGGTTCCCTCTCTGCACCTGATTCCTCTTCCTTCTCTGGAGGAACCCCAGCCTCAGGACTGATCCTCCCTTCCTGTCACAACCCTTCCCCTCCCCCCCCCTCACAATCAAGCTCCCTTTCCTGACTGAGGACTGGTTCCACCTGGTACTGTCGCTTCCAGCTCTGTCCTAGGGCACCTGGATTCCTATGTGGGGAACTCATTCTCCTTCCTTGTCCAGGATACCCTAACCTCCTCTGCATTGATCTCCTCCCTTGGTGCCCTTTTCTCCAAACTGATCTTGCTCTCTATGATGGTGACCGAAACAAACCTCTTCAAGACTGGGTCGTCCTCAGGCCTGACCTCCCTCCTTGTGCTGGAGTCCTGGACCAAGCACCCTTTCTCCGGACTAATCCCCCTTTACCCTTTTTGCTGGGGTCCCCTTTGTGCATGGGGCACCCTGATTCTTCCCCTCTAGAGGACTGATTCTCTCATATCCTTTTCTAAGTGGCCCACTGTGGCTCCATACATCTTTTCCATCCATGTGTGGAATCATTTTTTATATGTGCAAAAGGATGCCACCAAGAGAAACAAAAACCTGCTTGTGGGCGCTCTCCCAATCACCTGAGCATTTGAATCTCTCCTGAGAAACCACACAAATGTACATCTCACAGAGAGCCCTGACCATAACCCTCCACTCTGTATGCTGGGAGGAATCCCAGATTCAGTGGGTGGGATGCAGTGGAGAAAGGAGGGCTGACACCGACCTCCAGTTCTCATTCTGGGAATAGGGATTTAAGAGTTTAAATGGTTAACCAATAACACGATGCTTATCGGCTACTGTTAATGATTGAACTCTGAAGGGGCAGCAGTTAAACTGTGTAACTGATAGAATTTTTATCAGGTGCCCAGTTAATATTTTTATTCAGTTTTTACATCCCTCTCTGGGGGTATCCCCTGACTCCTCTTCCTCCACTGAGGGAGAATTGCTGGCACAGTTATACTTCTTCTAAGGTCTGTGGTGACATGGAGAGATTCCACCATTGTGTGGATATCAACTTTTGATAATGTATTAACACTTCCGCTCTTCCCAGAGGAGATATTGATGGTTGGCTTATGTCTTATTGTAGGATAAGACTGTTCCAATCCCTGAAAAACTAAATGAATGGGCCCCACGCCCTCCCCCGGAATTTGTGAGAGATGTTATGGGTAAGGATGCTGTTCTTCTGATAACTCTAGAGCGAATGGCCTAACCTGAGATGAGTGTGTAATAAAGAGTAGTGCAAGTGCTCTTCTGCTGTCCACCTCTGGTAAGAAAAGAGCCTGGAATGTGAGTTGGGTGGCATTTTTCCAAATGGTCTTTTTATTAGTCTATATTAGTGGTGGGCAGCCTGCAGGCTGTGTGTGGCCCACTGGGGCTCCACCTGCAGCCCACAGACCCAAGTCTGCCCTGCTCCTCCAATATGCCTCTTGGAGCCCTGCACTTCCTACGCCTCCCGCCCCCTCCCTATTCCGAGCTGGAATGCCACAAATCATCTGTTTAGATCTGTTCCAGCTCTGGGAGGGAGGGGGAGAAGCAGGGATGGAGCGCAAATCAGGTGATTGGTGGTGCCCCGAATGTGCTGGGAGGGAGGTGGAGATGTAGGAAGTGGGGGGTGCTAGTGCCCCAGTATGCGAGTGGTGCCTCGGGGAGGAGGCAGATGGAGACCGCTGGGCTGCAGGCAGAACCCCGGTGGACTGCAGTCCACGGAGGTGAAGGAGGGCCACTTGTGCCTACTCTGTGGTTGCCCATCGCTGGTCTACGTTGTGGCTGATTATTTTCAGAGTATAATGTGAACAGCACCTAAGCCTCCCCAGAAAGCTTGTCTGCACTGTGTGGGTAGAGGCAAGTGCAGCAGTACTGATAGTGAGAAGGATCTGCCCTTCTCTGGGATTTCAAAGTGCTTTGGAAATGCAAATTCAGACTTCATAGCTCCTTCTGTGAGTGTATTATCCCTATGTCTCAGAAGGTGGGAAACTGAGATGCATAATAAACATCTGTGCTAGGATGTAAAATCCCCTTTAATTGGTTAACCGGTGGTAACAGCATATTTGCTGGGCAAACTTGTGATGGTCTTTACTTCCTACAATGTCTGTCAGCTATAGCCCATTGGCCTCCATGTGGGAGCATCTTAGATGTTAGCCTCTTAGTCATTTTAAAACAGGAATTTTGTCCAACTCGGTCTCCAAAGACAAGCCCCAGAGCTGCTGAGTCCTTGCAGAGCACACCAGACTCTGCTGCTGCACCATGGATCATTCCCTTTGCTCTCTGAGTAGCAGACTGTCTACTGACACCTGTGCCATTGGCAGGTTCTAGCGCTGGAGCCGGCAGTGGGGAATTCCATGTGTACCGACATCTGCGTCGGCGAGAGTACCAGAGGCAGGACTTTATGGATGCCATGGCTGAGAAAGTAAGTGGGCCCCTTATTGCAGTCCGTTGTCCGACTGCTCAGTGTTCATTGCATTTTTTTTTGAGTGAGAGAGAAATCGGATTCACTTCGAACTGGCTGGTTTTCCTAATATGGGATGTGTGGGGTCCAGGAAAACCTGCATTAACACAGCAGGCTTATTGCATAAGACCCGTGTCATTCTCTCTGTAGGGCAATGGTCACCAACTAGTAGCTCAGGATCTGACAGGTGATCTTGATTGGCTTGGCTGGGAGGCTATCAAGTGCTGGCATTTCAGTGTCCCCTCCTTGCACTGCCCTGCTGCTCCTGCCCAGAGCCTCAGCTGTCCCCCGGAAGCCTCCTGCTTGTTGTGCAGAGTGAGGGAGACAGGGGCACTGATGTCACTCTCCCCCTCCGCTGTACCCCATCTTCCCAGAGTGAGGAGGGCAGGGCCTCAGGAAAGGGGTGGGGTAGGGGGTATTTGTGTTTGTGGTAGATCCTGGACCGACTTAAATTCAAAAAGTGATCTTGTGCTTAAAAAAGTTAAAGACTACTGCTGTAGGGGATGACCTGGCTGGAGGTGGACTAAGCCAGAGCTCTTGTGCCCCTATTCCCAAATATGACTTTAAAATGCTTTAAAAATCAATAGAAACATGAGTAGATTCTTCCCAGTCAACAAAAGGAGCCACATTGGTTACTTGGTTTACAAAGACAGCATCAAAACAAACACTTGTTGAAGTCAGGAATCAAAAATTGCACACTCCTGAACTTGCACTTAAGTCCTGGACCTGCAATACTTTAGCACTGCTCTCCCACGGACCTTTGTCCCCATTTGATTCCCCCTCTCAGCAAATCTTTCAAATATTTGTATGGTGCTGCTGATATCTTCCATATAATTCCCTCATGTCTCTTATAGAACTTTATAGGGCCAAATCCTCAGGTTCTTGCTGTCTTCATGTTGATTAAGTCTCCACCCTTTTCCTCCTCCCCTCAGCTAAAGGTCTTGGAATGCGGCTTATGCTATTAAATTTTACGTACAACGTTATTCTTATCAGTACACACTTAATTTAAAAAAGCACCCACAGCAAACCCGCTGGCAAATCTCCCCACTGTGTCTGAGATCTCTCCCTACATTCATTTATATAATCACATTGTTTAAATTGTAACCAAAATATCACACAATCAATTACAGCAAAAACTAGATGACGAATACCAGAAGAAACTGGAGAAGAATAAGATGATTGCAGAGGAGCAAACAGCAAAACGCAGAAGGAAGCGGTAAGGGCAAATGCTCCTGGGAGACTGAGCACAGGAACGCTACATGCTTTATGATCTGCCCGTAGCTATGAACTGTGGCTCAATGCTGTCTTCCGCTGTCCAGATCTTTCAGCTCTGATTTCTGGCTACAAAGACCAGTTTCAAAAGTGTCTCCATTACACTTTTAAATGAGTATCTGTAGTGCTCGGAGCCAAGAACTTTTAAGTTGAGAAAATGACTGTGCATCTTGGGTATTTGCAGGGATATGAGTCTACAGGAAAAAGGCTGATGACTTTGTAGCTCAGTCTTCTGTGTAAGTCAACATGATTTATTCAGCTTATTGTTTTATGTGGATGTTCAGAAAGCCGTACCCATTTACATAGCAAAACGGATCTGTAGTCTATTTAAGTCACCAGTACTGAGTATGTGCTCTATATACCAGTAGTGAGTGAAAATATATTAAGTATATGGAACCACTGACTAATTAAAATGTTTAAAACCACATTATAACTGACTGCTATCCATCAGTATGTATAAGATTGACACTGCTAAATTCCTCCAGGAATTGAACAGGAATGATGGAGGCATGTGAATTTTGTACTGTTTAGTTCTATGCCTTTTAAAAACACCAGGGCAACTGAGAGGACTCAATTTTCAAAGATGTTGAGCCCTGACAGCTTCTGCTCACCACCACTGGAAGCCAGTTTTCAGGTTTCTAGTGACTGAAAGGTGCCACCTGTTGTTGAAAGGTCTGCAAAATTAGTTGTTTGTCTCAGTTAATGTATCTGAGCATAAGTATCCACATTGCCAACAGCCATGCCACTCTTGACTCTAACTGGTACCTTGTGAGCATCCTTCACATAAGGGCCAAGAAGAGAATAAGCCATGGAGAAGGAAATTCCATCCTGCTCCTACAGGTGTTCCCCACACCGATGGGGAGATGAGTCAGTAATAAATCAGTGTCCTTAGAGATAATTTTAAGTTAAAACCTTGTTCTTGATAACACCTTCCCTTTTTTTTTAAATGTTCAGCTTTAATCAGCTGACTTCACCTTTCTGTTTGCTTTTTGGGCTTTTTTTTACCTTGGATAATGAAAATAAATGAGTTGCGTTCATTTTTGTTTCATGTTCCATTTTTAGCTATTTTCCTGGGAGACTGGCAACCTCAGTTTGTACAGGAGCAGCCGAAAATGGAAGTTCCAAGATGGAATAAAAACAACTTGAATGTTTCTGTTGGTCTTGTTTTGTGAAACTTCACTCTCACTAAATGGAAAATTGAGCGGATTTGACCTGAATTTGTCAAGATTCAAGTGTCAAACCTGATAGCGACACCTCATCTAACACATTAAAATGTACAAAAAGATTTAAATGCTTCCATTTGCACCAACACAAGCATTTTTCTTGTTTTGCAGCCAGAAGTTAAAAGAGAAGAAACTGCTGGCTAAGAAAAGTAAACTTGATCAAAAGAAACCACAAGAGGGTCAGTGGAATTGAGTTTTCCCCTTTCTCAGGTCTCAGTTCTGCTCTGTAATACAAGGACAACAGCTGATTTTATATGTCCACTGCTGAGCCTGCAGTTTGTGTCTGTGTGGCAGAGGACAAGCTAGTCAAACTGAAAATTTCAGTGTAATTTTCAAAAGCCACGTGGAAATTCACTGAGAATGGGAGCTAGGCTAGTAAATCATGTGGGGTATGTTTGTGCAGCAGCCAGGGCAGACAGACATGCGTGTTCTGCTACAGCTGGTGCACTAACAGTATGGACATAACAGCTCAGACTTACCACCAGAATACAGACCAAGAGGGTTTGGATGGGGTGTGGACTCAGCCAATGCCACGGCCCATACTGCGGTATCCACGTTGCTCAAGATAGCAGGTTAAAACCAGCAGAATTAGTGCAGCTGTCTGGGCTGGGAAGCAACCTCCTTCCTACAACGTAGACATACCCGTAGGGTGCGGGGTGGGTGTGGGGTGGGGAACCTTTGGTGGTCTGCAACTTAATTTGATCCAGCCTGCAGCATGTCTCGGCACAGCAGGCCAAAATGCTAGCTTGCTCCACTGTGTAGGGCAGCTGCAGATCTCAGCACCCTCCCCATGGGGCTAGAGCGCTAGGAATGTAAGTGACTAGAGTCACTACTTGCTCCATCTCCCCTATCCCCCCGCTGCCTCTGCATCAGAGGCAGCAAGGGGGGGAGCAGGAACCGGTGCTGGGGGGAGCCATCTTAAAAACCAGTTCCTTCCACCATGGTGCAGGTGGGGGGCTAGGGAGGCAGATGTTCAGCAGTCCAGGACCTGGAAGGAGCCGGGACTGCTCAGTCCCAGCTCGAGCCAGGTCCCAGACCTACCCTTGCTGAGGCTCTGTTTAATGTAGTAGGAGCTGGGCTGCCTGCATGCCCGGCTCCTGCTACATTTAAACTGCAGAGCCACAGTGGGGCCCCTTACCGACTAATTATATAGTCAATGTTAATTGTATCGACTACACAATTAGTCAATTAACTGCCTCTTAACATCCTTTTAGAGCATGATGTATGCCAGGTTAACTCTGAGTGAGGGGTGGTGGCGTGTTTTTGTTTGGTTTTGCTTCCCATCTTGAGAGCAAGTGAGTAATGACAGTTTGGGAGGTTTTCTGCTTGTGTGTGGGCCCCCAACTGTGGGCCAGTGGTAGGGGTAGCCGGTTAACAGGTTACCTGGTAAGTATTGCCTTATTGGCATGCTTATTGGTGTAACTGGTTAGCTGGTGCTGGGCCCAGCTGGACCAGTGCCCCTGCCCACTACTCTAGTTCAGCTTGGCCCATGATGCTGTGGGAGCCACTTCGGCGATGCGATACCACCACCACCCGCAGTGTGATGCAGTAGATCTAGATTAACCTGTTAACATTTTAACTGGGATTTTTACATCCCTAGTCAGTGGCCCTGACCAAAAAAGGTTCCCCTGCCTGCCTTAGGTGCTTCTGAAAATGTTGCGCTTCGTTCAGAATATTGCTGACATACCCACTGATTCTGTTTGCTCCTTACATGCAGCAAAGTAAGTGTCTTCCTAAGGGGACAATGTGGCAACTACTTTGGCTCAGTGAAACTGAGGCCTTGTAGAATTAGAGTATTTTTTTTAAAAAAAAGGAATCCTAGAATACTGGAAGGGACCTCGAGGTCATCGAGTCCAGGCGCTTGCCTTCATGGCTGGACCCAGTACCATCTAGACCGTCCCTGATAGATGTCTATCTAACCTGCTCTTAAATATCTCCAGAGATGGAGATTCCACAAGCTCCCTAGGCAACTGGCAGGCTATGACTACACTGGCATGATTTTCCGGAAATGCTTTTAACGGAAAAGTTTTCCGTTAAAAGCATTTTCAGAAAATCACGTCTAGATTGGCAGGACGCTTTTCCGCAAAAGCACTTTTTGTGGAAAAGCGTCCGTGCCAATCTAGATGCGCTTTTCTGCAAAAAAAGCCCCGATCGCCATTTTAGCCATTGGGGCTTTTTTGAGGAAAACAGTACTGTGCAATGATTTGCGCAAAAGGGCTTTTGCCCGAACGGGAGCAGCACAGTATTTCCACAAGAACACTGAAGATCTTACATGAGATCGTCAGTGTTCTTGCAGCAATTCAGGTGGCCAGTGTAGACAGCTGACAAGTTTTTCCGCAAAAGCAGATGATTTTGCAGAAAAACTTGCCAGTCTAGACACAGCCGCAGTGTTTAACCATCCTGACAGTTAGGAAGTTTTTGCTATTATCCAACCTAAACCTCCCTTGCTGCTTGTTATATCCTCAGAGACCAAGGAGACCAATTTTTCTCCCTCCTCGTTGTGTGACACCTTTTAGATACCTGAAAACCACTATCATGTCCCCTCTCAATCTTCTCTTTTCCAAACTAAACAAGCCCAATTCTTTCAGTCTTCATTCATAGGTCATGTTCTCTAGACTTTTAATCATTCTTGTTGCTCTTCTCTGAGCCTTCTCCAATTTCTCCACATCTTTCTTGAAATTTGGTGTCCAGAACTGGACACAATACTCCAATTGAGGCTTAATCATCGCAGAGTAGAGCAGAAGAATGACTTCTCATGTCTTGCTCACCACACTCCTGTTAGTGCATCTGTGACCGAGCCGAGACAGACCTCTCGGTTGTCTTCTCCCCGGCCCGGCAAACTGTCCCGAACGTCCCACCACCTCACCCGTAGTTTTGTCCTTGACTGGCTTCCCTGGCCAGTCTGTCTATATTCCTCACGGCTCAATGCCCCTGCTCGGAGCATACTAGGGGGTCTGAAAAAAAGGGGGGGTTTCATCACTTCTCTTCCCCAGTCATGGGGTACTTGCTCCTCGGGGGAGGGGGGGGAGAGCAGGGCCCAGGCCTGCCCTCACTCACGGGCCCCAGCCCAGGGCCCTAAGGACGCGGACCCCTCTGGGTCCGGTCTGGCTGACGGGGGCGTCCCGCCGGAGCTTGTCAGCCCACAAACCTAGCACAGTCCTGCCCTGGGCTACTTCCCCCCCCCCCTTTTTTTTTTTAAGAAATAATTCAAGCCACAAAGTGCTGCTGTGTTATTACACAGGAAGTTGTTGAGGGCTATAGCAATGCTGACAGTGTTGCTGGATATGAGAGTTGGTTGGCATTTCTACCTACCTTTGACTTCATTTGTATTTCTGCTTTTAAAACACATGCTTATTTGACCCTGACATTTGCCAGCCTGTGATTTACTGAAAGAGGGAGTCAAACTAATCTTGGCCATGAGTCCTCTGAAACGACACTACAGATGGATTTAGTCCTGTGTTATCAGTTCACAAGTTTGTTGCTTGATCATGAGAGCAAAGTAAATTTCAGTGTCGCTTTTTTTCCCTAGTGTCCTGTTTAACTGGTTACATACTGGAGGAGGTGAAACAAAAAACAGGACTATGTAGCACTTAAAAGACTAACAAGATGGTTTATTAGGTGATGAGCTTTCGTGGGCCAGACCCACTTCCTCAGATTCGATCTGAGTAAGTGGGACTGACCCACGAAAGCTCATCACCTAATAAACCATCTTGTTAGTCTTTTAAGTGCTACGTCGTCCTGTTTTTTGTTTCAGCTCCACCAGACTAACTTGGCTACATTTCTATCACTGGAGGAGGTGGAATTGCTGTATCAATCTCTGGTGATGTGGAGACTTTCACCTCTAGGTTGTTAGTTTGAGCATCACAGCTGGCAGTAACTGGCAACCATCTTGGAAGTTTTGTCAAGCTATCAAGGTCCCTTCTGTCCTCTAGCGAGCGCCCTTCCAAAACAAGGGCCAGGGTGAAGCTATTGGTTACATTCTGTAGGGAAACTTCTTCTCTGAATTAATAGGACTTCAGTCTCGAGTACTGGGAGTCGCCTTCACTTTTTTTCACTTGAGGGTGTCTAATATCAAGCAACATCATGTAGTTTCACCACTTGGTGGCACCAAGCTACTGAAAAATAAATGCTGTGTATGAGGGTTGGCATTTGGGCTGAGCACAGTGTGTCCCAAACGAAATTACGGTGCAAGAGCTGGAGAGGGGGCGATAGGGAGGAGTTTTGAATCAAGGTCCCATTGCGCCCAAAGTTCCTCATGGGGGTTCTCGGAAATGGTCCTTCTCCACAGATTGAGACTTGGGTTGCTTTTCACATTCTCCCAAAGAACTCCATGTACTACTGAGCAAGGCCAAACCTGGCAATCGATTACTAGTCCCTGCATAGCAATAAAATAACTGTAAACTTGAGTGGGCGTTTACCTAGAGCAGGGGTGGGGAACTGACAGCCCAGGGGCCAGATGCAACCCCTGACTTACCTGGATCTGGCCCCCTGAGGCTCGCACTTCCACCCCAGCATTGGGGAGCCTGCGCTACCCACCCGCCATCCCAAAATCTACTAGCCTGGTCCCCCAAGCTCTGGTATGCGAGGGGAATGTGGGGAGCAACTGATTTTTTTTTTCTATGGGTCAGCAGCCCCTGACTCAAAAAAAAGTTTTTCACCGCTGACCTAGAGGTCTGAGAGGTGCTAGTAATAACTGGGAGCAATGGGATAAGATTAAGAAAATGAAGCTGTGAATATTGGATGAGGGCATATCCGAATAGAGAAATTGTTCACTTGTGCCTATGGTTTCACTTGGAACCCTATTGCATGGAGCCTTTAAAACTTATCAGGAGACGTTGGTAAATACATGGTAGGGAGCAATCCTGCAATCACACTTTAGGAATGGACAAGGTAGGTAACCTAATAAAATCTTCCTTTTCTAACTTCTGAAGTTTCCTTTCTGTTTAATATATTGGTGTGCACACTGTGTTACATGTAATCAGCACATTCTGCTTTCCTCCTTAGAGTCTGACCAATCTCAAGAGCCACAGACCAGTGAGGAAGAAGGGGAGGAGGAAGAGAAGGACGATGATGCAGAAGAGTCCAGCTTCGTGATGGGAAGATGATGCTAAAGCAGTGGCAGCTGGAAACAATGTTCATTGCTTTATGTTCAGGAACATGGAAGCTTTCATCGCAGCTGGGCAGAACCCATTAGCATATGTTGTACCTGCTTGACAGTGGAGGTGTGACCTTCACATCTGAGTCCCAAAGGCTTTTGGTAGAAGGCTGCCAAATAATTTTCATAACTGCTTGTATAACTGCTGTGCAGTCTGCTATACGGTTGCTCTGAGACAGCCACAAGCCTGTGTTACCCTAGAGTTCTTTCTAGCATGGCCCAAAGTGTTTTCTGGCTGAGATCTAAAACATATCCATCAACATTTAGGGCAGATTCTACCCCAAAGGCTGGGTACACAACTTCCTTTGAAATCAGTAGGAATGGGATATATGTTCCCGAGGGCAGAATTTAGCCCGAAGCAAGATTGGTCTGGGCTCAAACTTCCCTACACTGTGAGTGTTTTTCAATTTGGGGTTTTGTATTGGGCCCATCTATAACCGAAATCAATCGGTTTCTGTTGCTAGACAGGTGTGAGCGACTTAAACAGAGGATTCGTTTTTTATTGCTCAAATGTGCCCTATCCGTTTCTTTTAAATTTTTCTATTAATAAAAAGGGAATGTCTGATGTCCTGTCTGCTCTTACTTGAATGTGATTTAATAAGAATCTCTTGCTTGCTGTGGGTGTGGTTTTTTTTTTAAGCTAGACTGAAGAGTTTTTAAAGGGCATGAAGAATAATTTGTTTCATCAGAGGGGAAAGCTTGTGAAATTCCAGGAAATTCTTAAAGGAGAAATACTTGCCTCCTGGCAGTGCTGTGCTATCTCAGCCATGTTTGGATTAAGGGACATAGAGATCAGTAGTGGTTTTGTCACTTAAGTTGGAGATAACAGATGTGAGACTGTACAGAGCTGCTGCGTATACTGTGCGTTTAATTTTTTGGTAGGAGGAACTATTGTTCCTCATTTTTTCAGATGAAAGTAGGTGTCACTAATGTCAGACATCAGAGCTACTAACTTAAGGGGGAGCAGCATCACTATCAGGCAGTGAATCTTGTGTTGCTCTATGAAACGTTTTGCAGTGCTGGGACACGCATAGTCTTAAAGACAGTCTTGGGGGCGGTCTGTGCAAAAATGCCCAACACAGTGCAGCGTCAGGGTTACTTAGCCTCCGTCTCAGTTAAACTAAAACGGAAGCCTATTGTGTCCATTGCCCATAGCCTGGATTGAAGAAAATAACGACTACTTTTTAACTTAGAAGTGCTGATCGTTTTTTAATGCTTTCAGTCCAGAAGAGATTTCCCCCCTTTCAGGCTGTGATAAAATGTTAAATAACCTAAGAAAATAGTAAAAGAAGGTGAGACCATTAGATCAGCTTGATACTGCTGCCTAAAACTAGTTGTGGTGTTTGAACAAGTTAATGCTTCTCTATAAAGTTATTTGCGTTGTGGGAAAACTGACTTTTGTCACGTGCTAGAGGCGTTTAGTTTTTTTCTATTTCTCTAGGGTTAGATCCCTTTCCTTAATGGCCTCCGGCAGGGTAACATCTCCTTCAGTGGTGGAAAGCTGCATTGTATTCTTTGGAGTTCATCATTGCTATAAATGCTCTTTTGTTCTTTGTACACTCTTGCCTACTCCCAATGTGGGGAGTAGGATTGAAGAGACTGACTGACTCCCTGACCAATGAGATAAGGGTGTGTGAGGAAATATATTTTATTGGACTAACTTCTGTTGCTGAGAGGGAAAAACTTTTGCACTGACAGTGCTCTTCAGGGCTGGGAAGTATGTTCCCGGTAAGCTGTGTGCTTGTGCAACTGCTCAGGAGAGATTCGGTGCTGCCTGGCTGATTAGCAGAGCTCTCACAGCTTGGTTTTATGTTTCTATTGATGGTGCCCTTTCACATGTGCATTGGTGCATATTAAAATTTTTCTGCACACGGACAGAAAAAAATCCACACAAGGATGGAGAAGATTAGAGGGGACATTAACTCGGAGTGTCACAGCTAAATAGGAGGCAGAAAAGATTGTTTAGCCTTTGTAGGCAGCAATGTATATTTCAAGGGACCATTCAAGGTGACAGGACATGTCAACACCAGAGGTAGGTGGGTGGGAGGAAGGAAGTGAGGGAAGGTGAAAAAGCAGCTCGGATGGGGCAGAGTGGCTGTTGTGGTGAGCTATAATTCCTGTGCACCTATCCAGTCCATGATTTGTAGTGTCTAGCAAAGTTATTTAAATTCCCTGGCTCGTTCTTTGAAGATGATCTGCCAGCTTTCCTTTATGAATAAGGACCCATGGATGACAGGGTGTGTTTATCTTTTTTCATTGTCTTGTGAGCCCATGCAAGAGTGGAGTGATTGGCTTCACCTACATAGTTGTTGAAGTATGTGGTGTGCTGACAGACGCTACATATTAAACACTGATCAGTGGCATTTGTTCATGGATCTTGCTACAGACATGACTTAGGAGGGCTGTACCCTCTGCTTGTCCTACGCATGCGGAAGGGTGGGTGAACTTTCCACACTATGATGATTTGTAGGAGACAGTTAAAACATAGACTATTTCCCAGCCTGAATGTGTGTAAAGGACGGAAGGGAAGGGAGGAATATGAGTCTCATGAATAAACTGTACCCTGAGGCATTGCTTCTCCTCTCAGCTGTCAGGCTGCTGGGCTGAATGAAATGAATAGGGCTTTTCATTAACTAAAGGCAAATGTGTCACCTAAGGCTTCTTGTCTGAATGGTGAAGATGGACTTGTCTGTCCCAAAACATTAGAGTTCAAATGCGTTAAAGCTGTTTAGCCTGGTTGTTGCCTAATGACTCTGTAATTACCTATAGTGAACAGTGTATACACACAAATCTACTGCCAAGCAAAGCTCATCCAAAAACTGAATATGGGCCACTGAAGATTAAATGTGCCCTGCCCTCTCCTTTGCTGGCAATTTCTGGTAGGGCTGAACGTGTGCACCAGTTCAGGCTGTGTTAGGTGTATGTCACAAGGAATCCTGTCAAGAAGTGTACAAGCTGCCTTAGGGCTACATTTCAATAGGACCCCTCAAGAACACAGCATTGTAGAGTAAGTAGTCATGCTGGATGTCGGTACCCTGAACACTTAAGGGCACAATATGCTCTTCTAAAGGAAAATTAATATATCCTCATCAAATAGAAAGGAAAACTGAAGGACAGCAGGGGAAGTGACTTGTTCTGGGTCCTACAAAAGGTCAACAGCAAAAACCCACCTTTCTGGATTTCTAGTCCAATGCAGTCCCAAATGAGGATTGGTAAAATAAAGGCTTCATAGAATACTAGAACTGGAAGGGACCTCAAGAGGTCATCAAGTCCAGTCCCCTGCCCTCAGAGCAGGACCAAGCACCATATAGATCAGGGCTACTCAACTTTGGAAGCCCCGGGGCCACAATGATAGTCACAGCACATGCCGAGGGCTGCAACTTATGTGTGATTGCATACACATACAAATAGTTTATTTCACATTGACAGGCATGAATACAAAGATTAAGGCAAGACTACACAACATGTAGGCCCTGTCAGTTCTGATATTAATACAATGCAATATTTACCCAATTTCCACCCATCTGACAGCACTTTTAATGAGCAATGTCAGCCCAGGAATTTAACTACTAAAATGCATATCAACAGAAGACCATTATATTGATTACTTTTTTGTTTTGGCTCCTACCCGTGGGTCCCATGTTGAGTAGCCCCGGTCTAAAACATCCTTGATAGACATATGTCTAACCTCTAAAATATCTCCAGTGATGGAGATTCCACAACCTCCCTAGGCAATTTATTCCAGTGTTTAAACATCCTGACAAAGTTTTTCCTATTGTCCAACCTAAACCTCCTTTGCTGCAGTTTAAGCCCATTGCTTCTTGTCCTATCATCAGAGGCCAAGGAGAACAATTCACACCCCCCACCACCACCACCACCTCCCTGTGACACCCTTTTAGATGCCTGAAAATGCTATCATGTCCCCCCTCAGTCTTCTCTTCCAAACTAAACAAGCCCAATTCTTGCAGCCTTGCCTCATAGATCATGCTTTCAAGACTTTTAATAATTTTTGTTGCTCTTCTCTGGACCTTCTCTAATTTCTCCACATCTTTCTTGAAATGTGGTGCCCAGAACTGGACACAATACTCCAACTGAGGCCTAATCAGCGCAGAGTAGAGTGGAGAATGACTTCTCGTGTCTTGCTTACAACACTCCTGTTGATGCATACCAGAATCATGTTTGCTTTTTTTGCAATAGCATCACACTGTTGACTCATATTTAGCTTGTGGTTCACTATGACCCCTAGATCCCTTTCTGCAGTATTCCTTCCTAGACAGTGACTTCCCATTCTGTATGTGTGATACGGATTGTTCCTTCCTAAGTGGAACACTTTGCATTTGTCCTTATTAATCTTCATTCTATTTTCCTCAGACCATTTCTCTAGTTTGTCAAATCATTTTGAATTGTTATCCTATCCTCCAAAGCAGTTGCCACCCTTCCCAACTTGATATTATCTGCAAACTTAATAAGTGTCCTCTCTATGCCAATATCTAAATCATTGATGAAGATATTGAACAGAACTGGTCCCAGAACACCTCTGTGAAACCCCACTTGTTATGCCCTTCTAAAACTGAGCAACTTTTAGCATCTTGTCTTGAATGAATGCAAAAACTGAACCACCTAAATGGTTAGTCAATTAAAATAGTTGTATTATTGCAGGCATAAAAGTTTTTTGGGATGGGTTCTGTCCCTTTCATTGGTTTTACCCTGTGTTTTCTTTCTCTTTTTGCTCCCAAAGTGATTTCTAAAAGAGGGGAAGACTCTGAAGGTCAAGCTTCCCTATTGTGCTACTTTTTCTTGGTAACTTCTGATATGAAATGTGCATTTTCCTGTATCTCCTTTCTAAGTAAAGAACCACTGTTGCCTCTTCCCCACACTGTAGTTCTCCATCTCTTATTCCTCCTGTGATAAGCTCCTCCAGGGTTTCCTGCTGAGTCAATAGAGAGGGCACAGCCCAGGGTGCTGTGTTCTGGCTTTGTTTTTAATGTACTAAGAGATGCTCTTGTTTTCTGCAGCCAGAGGTGGCTGCAACCCAGAGGAAGAGATCACAGCCTTTCTGAGTTCATCTCAGTGAGACAAAATAGGGATGGTTGCTGGGGTGTATAATTATTCTGCAATATCACAGACAAGATCTGTTGTTTCCATTCTATTGAGCGTGCCCCCCCTGTGCAAAGAACAGTGGTTATGTCAGAATGGGCTTGTGATTAAATTTTGATGCAATGGATTTGCCTTTTGATCTTCAGAAAAGGCTCCTTCAAAGGACTGTAGGCCTGGTAAAGATGATTATATGCTTGGTTGCTCCTGGGTCATTTTCTCTGTGTGCTTTGAATGTAGCACCTGGCTCTGAAGCAGCCAGGAGCACTCTCCAGTGCAGTCCTTATAAACCACCCAGGCTACGTCTACACTGGCCCCTTTTCCGGAAGGGGCATGGTAATTTTTGAAATCGCAATAGGGAAATCCGTGGGGGATTTAAATATCCCCCGCGGCATTTAAATAAAAATGTCTGCCGCTTTTTTCCGGCTTTTAGAAAAGCCGGAAAAGAGTGTCTACACTGGCCCCGATCCTCCGGAAAAAAAGCCCTTTTTTCAAAGTAGGAATAAGATCCTCCGGAAAAGGGCTTTTTTTTCCGGAGGATCGGGGCCAGTATAGATGCTCTTTTCCGGCTTTTCTAAAAGCCGGAAAAAAGTGGTGGACATTTTTATTTAAATGCTGTGGGGGATATTTAAATCCCCTGTGCATTTCCCTATTGTGATTTCAAAAATTACCATGCCCCTTCTGGAAAAGGGGCCAGTGTAGATGAGCCCCCAGGGTATAGGCCTGGCAGACTGGGCCACTCTGATCAGGTACTCTGCTGCCTGTTGCCAGAGGGGGGAGATGGCCCACTTGTTGGGCATTCCCTGGAGAGGAGTAGCACAAGCTCTGAAGCCCCAGTCCTGGGAGCCATAGGTCAGGTATTCATAGAATGCTAGGACTGGAAGGGACCGTGATGGGTCATTGAGTCCAGTCCCCTGCCCTCACAGCAGGGCCCAGTACCATCTCTGACAAATTTTTGCCCCAGATCCCTAAATGGCCTCTGCAAGGATTGAACTCACAGCCCTGGGCTTAGCAGGCCCCTGCTCCAACCACTGAGCCGTCCTTCCCCCAACTGCAGGTTACCCCAGGCAGCCTGTGCCCCCACACGTCCCCTATCAATCTGTGGGGCAGCACTGCAGGGTATGGGGGGCTCTGCACCCTCCTGCCCCACCCACTTCACCCAGACCCTCCGTCCTCTCCCCGCAAGGGCAGCCCCAGACTCCGCCCCATCCCGGGACGAGCGGCAGGCCCCGCCTACCTCGCTCCTGAGCCCCCCCCTTCGGTCTGGAGCTGGCTCAGGTCACGTGACGCAGGACTCCCCGAGTCACGTGCCAGGGGGTCCAGTGTTGCCTTGGCAGCGGCGGCGGCGGCTCCGGCGCAGTCAGCGGGGCTGAGCGGACGCGCCAGGGCGCTGCCCCCGCCACGGTGCGTGAGTGACGGGCCCGTCCGGGGCCCTGCCTGGGGCTCGGGGCACCTAGCAAAACGCCGGGGGGGAGGGGCCCCCAGGAGGATGCGGGGGGGGGGGGTGTTGGAGCAGGGGGAGGGGCCCCCCAGGAGGATGCGGGGGGGGGGGGTGTTGGAGCAGGGGGAGGGGCCCCCCAGGAGGATGCGGGGGGGGGTGTTGGAGCAGGGGGAGGGGCCCCCCAGGAGGATGCGGGGGGGGGTGTTGGAGCAGGGGGAGGGGCCCCCCAGGAGGATGCGGGGGGGTGTTGGAGCAGGGGGAGGGCCCCCCAGGAGGATGCGGGGGGGGGGGTGTTGGAGCAGGGGGAGGGGCCCCCCAGGAGGATGCGGGGGGGGGGGGGTGTTGGAGCAGGGGGAGGGCCCCCCAGGAGGATGCGGGGGGGGTGTTGGAGCAGGGGGAGGGGCCCCCCAGGAGGATGCGGGGGGGGGTGTTGGAGCAGGGGGAGGGGCCCCCCAGGAGGATGCGGGGGGGTGTTGGAGCAGGGGGAGGGGCCCCCCAGGAGGATGCGGGGGGGTGTTGGAGCAGGGGGAGGGGCCCCCCAGGAGGATGCGGGGGGGGGTGTTGGAGCAGGGGGAGGGGCCCCCCAGGAGGATGCGGGGGGGGGGTGTTGGAGCAGGGGGAGGGGCCCCCCAGGAGGATGCGGGGGGGGGTGTTGGAGCAGGGGGAGGGGCCCCCCAGGAGGATGCGGGGGGGTGTTGGAGCAGGGGGAGGGGCCCCCCAGGAGGATGCGGGGGGGTGTTGGAGCAGGGGGAGGGGCCCCCCAGGAGGATGCGGGGGGGTGTTGGAACAGGGGGAGGGGCCCCCCAGGAGGATGCGGGGGGGACTCTGGGGATGCTTGGGGGACTGTCTGGGGGTGGACAGCTGCACGGCGCTTGGGGCACAGTCTCGCGGGGGCCGGGGAGGGGTGGGGGTGCTGCGCTCGTGCCCCTGGCTAAGGGGGGACGCTGACACCCCCTCTGGCAATCCAGGCACTAGGAGGACTCGCTGGTCGGTGGCTCCTGGTGCCCATGTGTTGGCCACCTTTGCCTTGTAACGGGGCAGGATTTGTGGGCTTCCCTGCAATTGGGGATGGGGCCAGGCTAAGCCATGGCATGTAGGGGTCCTAAAGCTAATGGAAACTGAGCATAAAACATAGGTGATTTGTGGTAGCACTTCAGGGGGTGCATTGCCCCTCTGTGCCCCTGCCAAAATTTTAATTGCTAACTGGGGTGGCCCCTCATGCTTCTTCCCTTTCCCTCTGGGCGGCTCTTCCTGCACCCCTTCCCATGCAGGCACCAGTCACCTTTGCGGTGAAGTGCCAGACCGGGGATGGGTGGGGGATCCACACCACCAGTGTCTTGAACCTGAGAGGGGGCCTAGGTTCTTGAAACCAAGTTCGTAGACAGTACTATGATTAATTCAGCAAACAATCAGTACACCTGTTAGACGGCGCCGTCTCCTTGTTACCTGGTTGTGCACACGTTCGTGGGTGTGCATTTAAAATTAAGCGTAGGCAGCTGAGATCCAAGGCATGGCAAAGCCTTTCCCTGCAATGTTTGCTGCTGTGAGGGCAAATATGAGACAAATCAAAAACAATACTGGCACTAGCAGAAAGCTTTCCATCTTCCATACGTTTTATTGGCATGACATGCAGTGGGGACAGATGCATCTCTGTTGTAACTCCAGGATCACTGACGTCAGTGACGTTACCCCAGGAATGAATTTGGCCCAGAGTGTTTGCAATGTTATTTGGACATATTGGCTCCTGGATAAATGAGAGACAAGATAGGTGAAGGAATATCTTTTATTGAGCCAATAAAGTTGGTCCAGTAAAAGGTATTCTTCCATGCTCTGAGAGGCAACAGCTGGTCATCCTGTCCCTATCATATTGCAAGGAGAAAACCAGGATTCCGAGAATAATTCTGCCACTCTATTCAGATGCCTGGCTAATGATTATAATGCAGTAAAACTGTTCTGTTAAAGACACGATCCGTACAGGAATCTACTTCTGGGTCTCCTATTGCAGCCCTCAGAACTGCTCAGTAATTCCTACTGCAGTCAGCAAAAGTGCTCCCACCGGCATTTTTTGTTGCTTTTCTGGCATTGGACTTTTCTTATCCACTGGTTGCAGTGTTGTTATTTTAGGATATCCATCCAGCTCCTCGCATCCCAAGAGTCAATGCCTCCCACTAATGGTATTTTTTTTAAAAAGGGAGACTATTCACCTGTGAATCTGCTTCTTGAAAATATCCTGCAAGAGTTTCACAGACCACTGTGATCCTGGAGCCGCCTTCTCCTCTTTGCACGGATGTTTCTGAGGTGGTGTCACTTTGCTTTGGTTTGTACTGTCACATCCCTTGGGATGTTTTTGTAGACATTTTATTTCTACATGGAAATAAATTGGGTGCTCTTGTTTCCTGCACAGCTCAGGAACTGAGTAGAAATGCTCCAAGGGCTGCAACTGCTGATGCAGGCTGACCAGGAGGAGGATCTTGCACTCTAATTACCACTGTGTGAGAGGGCCAAAGACTGAAAGAATCTGGAGTGAGAACCCTCTGTCATTGTAGCTGCAAAATAGTAGAAATTGCCAATGAGAAATGTTTCCTTGTTTGCCACAGCAACGTACTCTTAGAATCCTAGGGAGGGAGGAGACCTCAGGAGATCATTGAATCCAACCCCCTGCCTAAAGCAGGACCAACCCCAACTAAATCACCCCAGCCAGGGTTTTGTCAAGCCAAGACTTAGAAACCTCTAGGGATGGAGATTCCACCACCTCCCTAGGGACCCATCCCAGTGCTTCACCATCCTTATAGGGAAATAGTTTTTCATTTGGTTCACAACTACATGTACAAGTAGGATCCATTTTAAAATAGAATATGGAATGAGGGCAGTTTCTACATATTGTTGGCACTTAAGTGACATTTACCCCCATCACTTTTTGAAACTCTAGTGTTTATTATTTACCGTATATTAGTTATGCTTGTAGTCCCCATTTATGCTGCCTGGGTGTGAATAAAAATAATTAATACCAAACTAGAGCCAAGGTGCTTTTGACCTTGCAGAGTAGTGCTGAGATGAATTCGTACTACACCATGCATGTTCCTATGCATGCGCCTGTTTTTTCCAGATATGTATAAATATTCATAGTGTTAAATGCTGGTGTGATCCAGTTCTGCAGTAGCTAATGCGTGCCATTCTTGTTGAGGTCAGTGGCCATTTTGTTGGTATAAGAATTGATTGTGGGATCAAGGTCTCTGTTGTTTATCTAAAACCTCCTAATTAATATATGAGTTTCAAACATGCGCCAGAGTTCACAAACACTGCTCACTGAAATTCTGTTATATGTCCGTGAGTAATAGTGTGATCAGAACTCTCAAGAGGGTGCCTTTTAAATAACAATACGGTTAACTCACAATGTTAATGAAAGTGATGTCTGGGTCATGGTCAGTGTTGTAAAGAGTCCTTTGAAATAATGTTATTAGTTTAACTCGCTTTTCGTATAGTTGTTTGAATCTGAAGATGTTTGAACATTTATGAAACTACATAGTTGAGAAGTAAAACCTGATTTCCCCTCATGAGTCATAGCTTTCTCTTCCCTAAGCGAGGCTGATGGAAGAAGTAAAGAAGCACAAATATTGGTCATAAATATTGGCTGATAAGCATGAAATGGGGTGAGTGGGTTAGAAAATCCACAGCTGTCCCTTTCAGGCTGCCAGCCAGTTTGACTGCTATGCATTTTATGCTATTCAGCTCCTTTGGTGTCTTTGCAATCTGAGGAAGGAGGAAACTGAACCAGTGTAAAATGAACTGTGGTGTTACAGTTCAGCACAACTGCATCTGTATTCTCCCTTTGTGGTCCAGCAATGGACCCCGTTTCCTAGGAGTCCAGCTCCCATTTGTTACCTCTTTGGAGTAGAGTCCTTCTTCTCTTTCCCATGTGATTGGAGTTTTCTCCAGCCTGCACAATTACCTGCCTACACTATGTTTTTCTCAGCAAACCAGGCTTCCTAAACAGGCCAGTACTGGTACATTACTTTCTCTTTGGAGGCTTATGACCAATGTAACTGCCAGCAGTTATGTTAACACAGCTCTTTATAAGCCAGCACATTTATTCTTACAGTGAAAGCATTACAGTGACAACATATGAAAACAACAAAATAATGTACACACATGCTAGTAAGCTTATACACTAGCGCCTGCACAAATCCCACACTCCAACGAGAACTTTGGTAGGAGTCAGTCCTTCAAAACCCACACACAGGATTTTCTGTGGTTAAAAGTTCATACCAGCCTTAGCTCAGAATATGTTAGTCTTTCTTGGGCCTTTGATCTTGTGATTCCAGGACAGGTAATCAGTAGGCAATCACCCTCCTTTTAGCATGTAGCTTCAAAAGGCTGGGCTTTTGCAAAACTGGAGGTGGGAATTTGCATTTGCCGCCCCCTAAATATTCCCCAGACAAAGCACTTGACATTGCTTGTCCAAAAGTCCACTTTTGCCTGACCCATTTTTCAAAATAGTCCTTTGAAGCTCATACAGTTTCCCAGGTTCAAAGCCCATCTTTCTCCTAAAGAGGTTAAATACAATCCTAGCCCACATTAATATATAAACTTTGCCTTTGATACAATGAACTCCACAGACACTTCAGTTTAATTCAGTAGGGTTTTTCAAGGACATTGCAGGAAATTGCCATATTTTTCATGGTGACTTAATTGAAAATGCTTTAATTTAGAAAATAATTAAAACTGATACACTGAATGCAGTAGCTGATATTATAGTAGTGCTTTAATAAGAAACTTTTTGAGGCACACATCTATAATGCATCATGAAATTAAACTGTGTTACTTTGGAAACACAATACAGGTTGCACATCCCAAAACTGGCACTCTCTGGTCCAGCAACATCTGTCCAGTCTGCTAAAAAATTTACTGGGGGGAAGGAGGGGGGAGAAATGTATGTAGTTTATAGCATTAACCTGTAAGCTTTTGCTTATTGGTTAATCGACTACACTATTCCATCCCTAGCTGGGACCAGGACCGGCGATATCCCCCAGCAGTGCTGGGCCAGGGCCAGAACCCCATGCAGCCTGCAGAAGTGGAGCCAGAGCCTGCAGGCTGCTGGGGCATCGGAGCCAGAGCCCCTGGCAGCCATTGGCAGCAGAGCTTTGGCAGCACACAGCAGAGGGGTTAGGGGTAGCCTGCGGCAGGGTGGAGCCAGGCTTGGACCTGTGGCAGCATGGAGCCGGAGCCCGCAGCAGCCCGGCAGGCAATTTGTCCAAGATCTGACAGCAGCAGGGCCAGCAACTCAGCATGCAGCCCAGTTGAGGTAATGAGGGGCCAAAGGCAGGAGAACCAGCTAGGGCACAGAGGGGAAACTACCCCTGGTCTGGCAAATTCCCTCGTTCGGGACAGGTCAGGTCCCGAGGGCGCTGGATCAGAAGGGTCCAACCTGTAGAAGAACAAGCAAGATGTTAGTCTGAAAAAAATAAGGGCAACTTAAAACAAGCAAAGAAGGGTGGTGGGGCAGAATTAAGCATTGGTTTAAAGTTGAAATGCACACTGGCAGTGACCCAGAGATATGAAGTTGAGCTGTCACCGGCCCATCCCAAACTCATTCTGAAAGTAGTTTACTTATGTAGTCTTTCCCTGTGGAACTCCTATAGGCAATCACAGCAGTTACAGATGAGCAGGAAGTAGATTAGAGTCTGTATGTGATGCAATCCAGTTTACATCTACCTGCCAAGGGGAATTTTTTAAATTAAGCTTTTTACTGGATTCCTATCCGTACATCTTATCCAAGTCAGGCTAATAAAACAGTCTCTGGGATTGCATCTCCTGTGCATAATTCATACTTGTCCTTTCAGTTATTGCTGTCCTGAACATGTAAATATTTTATTTCTCTAGCATTGCTTTCATCATGAGTTCTGAGTTAAATGTCCCGGCGGATCCTGCCACTCCTGCTTGCGGCTCTGAACCTGGCACAAAGGGCATGGATTATCGGGACTGGGTCCGGCGCAGCTATCTGGAATTGGTCACTTCTAATCATCACTCAGTTCAGGCCCTTGCATGGAGAAAACTGTATCTGAGCCGAGCCAAGCTCAAAGCTTCCAGCAGAACATCTGCTTTGCTTTCTGGATTTGCCATGGTATGTTTTTATAGTTGTTAGATTGTGAAATGTTGCGTTCGGTAAAACCTCCTGTAAATAGGGGTTGTTTTCTATACATGGAGCAGGACATCCCATACTTTCCTTATTAGGTGGTGAGGAATTTCTGCATCTGCAGTTTTGTTTGGCTGCTGTTAAAAGTTTTAACACCGAGGTCAGCTCTCTTAAGGCATTTGTTGCAATGCTGTGGTATCAGCTGCCTAAAAATAGTCCCGTGGAGCCCCCAAACCCACGACCCAAAGTATAGGCTAGCCTCTCGCTAACTGGCAGCCAGCAAGAGTCTTTGACATAAACAAAACAACCACATAAAAGTGATAAACCTCCCTTGTCGTGCTCTCTGGATCTCCCTCACTGGTGGCTGGAATTGAAACTCCTCTCCCCATGCATGCGCAGCAGATGTGTGTTGTGGTGAGGAAGCAGAGGAAGTAACACTGCTTAGTAAAGTGCAGACCTGGTATCAGGGCTTTTTTAGTTCCTGAGGGCTTGGCCTTTGCTTTTGTCCATTTAAGGAGGTGTGTTGCATGAGGTGAGAGAGAGAAACATGAAGGGATTTCAGGAATGAAAAGAGAAAAACGGGATCCATGGAAAAATGTTGGTTTGCTTATAGGGGTTTTTTTACATTATAGCAGGGATTTTTCTGGATGTGAGGTGAAGAAGTAGGGGTTATATTTCCTTTTTGCAGTTCACCCCTTCCCTGTCAATATTTTTTTCTTTGTGGGTATTATGTCTGTATAATTATACTTGAAGACTTACCTGACATTGCCTGGGTCCTTCAGGGCAGGGGGCTGGCTGGTGGTGTGGGGGGGTGTGCAGGAATCAGGGCAGGTCCTACAGGTGTGGGGGGTGTGAGAGTGAGCGTTAGGGGGTGAGGTGGGGTTCAGGACGGGGAGTCCCATCCAACTGGTCTTTCTCTACCTCCCAGCTGCCAGGGGCCTTCTGTCTCTCCCCTCCCAATCTTCCCTCCTGGCCACTAGGGGTTTTGTGTCTCCCCCACAGCCACTCTGGCTGGCATGGGCCTACCTTCCTCCTCCAGCACTTTGTCTAAGGTATGGGGGCAGGAGAAGGTTTGGTTCTGAGGTAGGGATGTAAAGTGTTGTCGATTAACCAATAAGCAAAAGCTTATAGGTTAATGCTATAAACTACACGCATTTCTCCGCCCCCCCCAGTAAATTTTTTTAGCAGGCTGGCCAGCAGCCTGGCTCATTCCTGGCTTGCAACAGGTCTGGGACCTATCCCAGCTGTGACTCTGCATTTAAAGTGTATTAGGAGTTGGGCAGGCAGATAGCCTAGTGCAGTTTCGGCTTGCGCCAGGTCTGGGGGCTCAGACCGCCCTCTAGACAAGGGCTGCTGCCACCCCGTGCTGCTGCCTCTTTATCAGAGGCAAAAGCACAGGGTGACAGGCAGCTGGTCCGTGAGGGGAGCTGATTTTTAAACTGGCTCCCTCACAGACCAGCTCCCGCCTGGCACCACGTGCTGCTGCCTCTGATTCAGAAGCAGCCGCACGGAGTGGCAGGAGGCTCCTTGAGAATAAGGCGCACTGGCTGCCATCCCTGCCCCCAGGGACTATAGAATAGTTGACTAATTGGTAAGAATTCATGAGGTTACTCAACTGTTCAATTAACCGATATTTAACAACCCTAATCTGAGGAGTACTTATCTGGTCTGGTGACAAGCAAGATGGCAGAACCGCAGACCTGCTGACCACATGCTTGTTGGTGTAGCTGCCCCCAGTGGCCACTCTCTTTATCATGCCCCACCTCTCTGTACCCTTCCCTTTCCATGCTATGGAAAACAGTCCCATACCTGACGCTTCCCATGAGCACTTGTTCCCACAGAGCCGCCTGCAGCCTCCCCCTCCGCCTTGAAAGAGAGGCAGCAGTGCAGGGAATGAGAGGCAGGTGGGAGCCAGTACAAGCGGGAAGCCGGCTTTTAAGCTGGCTCTCCATGCGTGATGGCTCTACCTGCCTCTCTACCAGAGCAGCCTCTGTCCACAGGGAGCTCAGGCCCCCTGCAGACAGGGGTTGCTGCTGCCCTGCACTACTGCCTCTGTGTCAGTTTTTAAACTGGCTCCCCACGTTGATCAGTTTCACCTGTCACTCTGCACTGCTGCCTCTGACTCATTTGCAAACTTGACACTATTAATCTAGATTTGAGTAGGGACTGGGAATGGCTGACTCTCTACAAAAGCAATTTTCCCTTTCTTGGTAATCATGCCTCCGCATCAGCTGTTGGGAGTGGACCACATCCACCCTGACCGAATTGACCTCCTTAGCACTGGTCCTCCACTTGATAAGGTAACTCCCCTCTTTTCATGTTCTAGCATATTTATGCCTGCCTTCCACTCAATGCATCTGACAAAGTGGGGTTTTGCACTGGAAAGCTTATGCCCAAATAAATCTGTTAGTCTTTAAGTTGCAACAGGACTCCTTCTTATTTTTTAGAGATCTGCTTGAGACTGTCACCAGATGGTACTGGTTATACCTCTAAGATCTGCCCTCTGGGGTGCTCCACCACCCTGTCCCGCTGAGCCAGAAGTACTCTTCTCTCTCAGCAAAGGCACAGAGTTGGGGTAACTGCCCCCCTGCAGAGCAACACATGTGCTGAACCATCTTAGCTGTGGGTGGGCTCAGTTATAGGGACTTGCCAGCACCCAAGAGTACAACCCTCAAAAGGGACCAAAACCCAGAATAAATCGGTTGTATACTGTAAAAAAGTTTTACACAGAAAAACTCATAAAGTTGTTTGCTTTCTGTATCAATAAAAGAGATTGATGCATAGCTCTGGCTCCACCCATCCCAGATAACAATTATTTACACTAGACTTTATAATAAATAAAAGTGTTATTAAGTATAAAAATTAGGATTTATGTGACTGTAAGTGAAAACAGACAAATCAAAATAAGTTATTAAACCAAAATTAAACAAAACACACCAATTAAGCCTAATACACTGAGATAATGTTACAAATATATTTCTTACCCCTCTGTTTGCTTCAGATAAATTCCTTCAAGTCAGAGTTGATCTTTTTTCTGGCCTGGGTCTAACATTTTTTTTTGGAGTATTCTCTTTTGGTGGGGAGGCAGTATTCAAAAGCCAGCTAAAGATGGTATTGATTGTTTCCCATTCCGTAAATAAATTTCCCCATGGTGGGAACCCTTTGTTTAACTCTTCCACAAACCCATGGAAAAATACCAGATTCAAGTGGGATTCCAATACCAGGTGGCGTGGTCGCATGTTTTTATAGAACCAACTATAGCTTAGGCTTGTAGGAGAAAAAAAATCTTTCACAGATCATTGTCTTGAGCACCAGGCCACTAAGCCCCTTAGTACCACTAATGACTCTCACTAAAAATTCTAAATTAATAAGCAAGTTTACACTAAATTAATAAGCAGGTTTCACATTTCTAACTTCACATACAAGAATGATACATGCACATAAACAGAATGTACATGTTCAGGGGATCACAGGCTCTTGAGCAATAGGTTACTTGGCCTATTTTGACCATATTTGAGTTACACATGTTCATATTCAAAAATCTATTTCCATGAAAAATATGGAGGCAAAGTGTCTAAGACTTGTCTTCCATGAACTTATCTCATTCCTTTTTTTGAACTGTTATATTTTGGGATTTCATAATGTTCACTTGCAATGAGTTCCACAGGTTGAACTTGTGCATTTTGTGAAAGACTTTCTTTTATTTGTTTTAAACCTGCTGCCTATTAATTTGATTGGATGACACCTAGTTCTTTTATATGAATGGATAATTAATACTTCTCTACTGGGGTGCTGGAGTGTACCCCTTGTTTTGAAGTAGTAATAATGACCAAATATGTGGTTTCCGCTTTCAGCACCTCTGCTACAAAATTAGTCCAGCACCCCTGATTTTCTGTTTGCTTTCTCTCTACTATTCATGATTTTATAGATGCCCTCCTTAGTTATCTCTTTTCTAAACTGAACAGTCTCAACCTTTTCAATCTCTCCTTGTTCCATACCCCTAATAATTTTCCTAATACATTTTTTGAGATGTACGCTTAGGTTTTTAGCATCTGGTCCTGCTGACTAATAACGGTTTAATTTATCAATTTGCTCCAAAACCTCCTTTGTTTATACCTCACCCTGGGACAACATCACAGATGTGTCACTTTGAAAGACTCACTCATATGGGGATCTCCCACACAACTCTGTAATGAAGACTGATGCAAAAAAAAAATTAATTTAGCTTCTTTGTAATGGCCACGTCTTCCTTCCTATAGCACCTCATTCATTCAGTGTTTCATTGATTGCTTGGCAGGCTTCTTCCTTCCAATGTACTAAAACATATTTTTTGCTGTTAGTTTTTGTGTCTTTAGATAGTTGACCTTCACGTTCTTTCATGGCTTGCTATATTTTTACTTTCAAATACATTTTACTTTGCCTGGATGTACTTTTGCATTTGAATTGCCAAAAATTATGCTCCTTTCTCTTTTCCTTATTAGGATTTGACTTAAAGATATTAAATATCGGTACATTTATTAGTCAAGTAGTCGAGGAAATTTTGGGTTCCTCCTTTGAAATGTATAAGAGCCCCAGCGGGGGCTCTTGTGCATTTCAAAGCGGAAGCGCCTGCATGGAGCCTGGAGACAGCAGGGGACTCAGAGAACTCGCCAGCTGATCCTGGGTTCTGTGCGGCATTTCCACAGAATCCGGGATCCGCTCCATGTGGCTCTGCTGCTTTGTAACAACATGGTGGCGTTTCAAAGGTGCAGCACCGCACAGAGCCCAGGATCAGATGTGTGGCACTGCCCCTTTGAAATGCCGCCATGGTATTTCAGAGTGACAGCGCTGCATGGAGCCTTTACCGGGTTCCATGTGGCGCTGCCACTTTGAAGTACTCCCTCTTCCCCCACCTTTGCTGCCTCTATCTGGAGGCAGCAATGTGGGGAGAGGGGGAGCGACTAGTCTTCTCGACTATCCGTTAAGCATTAGCCTCTTGGATTGTCAACTAGTTGACTAGTCCTTAACAGCCTTAATTTGACTATCATCACCTTTAGACTCTAGAGGTAAAATCTGCTTCCTTTTACTAGTATTTAGCATACTTGTTGCATGCCTTCAGAAAGATAATTTTGTTGTTCAAACAGTGTCATTATCTTAGCTGTAGTACTTGTTGCAACCTAATCCTGGCAAACAGACCTTCTGTACTCCTGTGGAGTGTCATTGAAGTCCATGGAGCTGCTCCTAAGCTCCTCACATAGATACATTTGTAGGATCAGAAACCATAGTGGTTACTTTAAAGATAAGTCATTACATCTCAACTCAGTGAACACAAATAGTAATTGAAAGTTCTCCACAAACATACAGTATAAACCATCTGACTTCTATTTATGGCATATTCACAAGGTGTTTAGATGTCTCTGCTAAAATTATCCACTTCACTTCATGCTATTGGATCTGTCTCAGAAGGATTCTTGCTCCTGTTGGAGTTTTCCAGTCCAACTGTTGTGAGAAGTTTAGAGCTGGCTCTAAGGAGCATTGGTTGTTCGGGTATAATTTAAAAAACTGGGAAGAAAATAGACCTTCATTTTGGTCTGCCATTTACGTTCGAAAAAGTGGGATCTCTGGTCATTGGTGTTACTTGCAATGTAGTTTCATCATAAACCTAACTTTCAAAATATAGCTGAAACAAAATACAGGACTATGTAGCACTTTAAAGACTAACAAGATGGTTTATTAGTCTTTAAAGTGCTACATAGTCCTGTATTTTGTTTCAGCTACACCAGACTAACACGGCTACATCTCTATCACTTTCAAAATATAGGAATTCCTTTAATATGTACAAGTTGGCTGCTAATTTTTCTCTGGCTGATAAAATTTGTCAGTCCCGTTAACGACCATGGTATTATTTGTAGTCAATTTACTTCTGCTGCAGTAATTCATTAGGCTGTGTACCTTGTCCTAAGAGAGGCAACAATCTGGATACTGATGGAAGGAAAATGTATTCCTAAGTCTTTTATACATTTAATATGTGAATAAAATAAATCCTAAGTAATGTAGTACGGGAGTAGGATTTAGATCTTTTCACCACTCTTACTGCTTCCAATTCCACGTCAATCAGTCTTCTTTGCCCTTAGCTCCTATGGGAGCATAGGCCATCAACAATTTCTTTCCAAGCCTCTCTGTCTTGTGCCACCTTTTCTAATTCTCTCCAGGTTTTGCCCGTTTTCCTCACATTCACATCCAGGTCTCTTCTCCAACAATTCTTTGGCCTTCCTCGTCCCCTTTTTCCCTGTGGGTTCCAGGATAGGGCTTGTCTGGTAATGCTAGTTGGTGGCTTCCTCAGTGTATGGCCAATCCATCACCATCTTCTTCTCAAAATCTCTTGCTCAACTAGGCATTGCCCTGCTCTTTCCCATAAGCTAATGTTTGTAACCTTGTCAGACCACTTCAGGCCAATGATCTTACACAAGCATTTATTAATAAAAGTTTGCAATCTTTTGATGTTTGTCCTTGTTGTTTGCCATGATTCTGAGCCATATAGAAGTACTGATTTTATATTTGAGCTGTAGATCCTTATTTTGGCCTGTAGGTTGATCTCTCAATCAGTAATGTCTGAAAATTGTTACCTGCAGATGGCTATTTAATGATCTATGTGAAACAAGCTGCTGGTCTGGGCAAGCATCCACATCACACCAACCACCATGGCTAACTGGCGCTCTTATTGTCAGTCTTAGCAGAGAGGCCAAAACCAGAATCGATTAGGAAGATAGAGCTCCTCTATGACATGCTGTCTGGTCGGGTGAGGAAGGTCTGTATTGTTGTTGCTTCTATCCTGTGAACAGTTCAAAAAGAGGGCCTCCAGTTCCGGTGCTCTCAGTCTAGCACTTCTCAGAAGCACTAAATTCATCTTCAGAAATCCCCTTGATCATTTTCATGGCTGAGATAACAGCTGCTTTTGCAATCAGCCTCCTTGGCTTGTTGACACATCATATATATAGTAGCCCAGTGTCTGAGACTCTGTAACGCTGAAATGCTGGCTGTTCCCTCTGGGCGGCCCATGCTGCATGGGGAGTGCAGGGCCCAAACGGCCACTTGTGCCGCTTGCTCCCCCGCGGCGGCCTGGCTGAGCGGCACAGAAGTCAGTCAAGTGCCACAGCAGGAGGGGAAGGCGAGCGGGATGGAGACGTACATGGCCAGGTGGCGGGGCCTGGACGTATATGTCACCGCCCCGCCCCTCTTCGCCTCCTGCCCTTCTGCGCCGCTCAGCCGGGCCACTGCGGGGGAGCCCAAACAGCAGCTTGCTCCATTTGGGCTGCGCGGTCCCCTGGATGAGAGGCAGGAGTGGGAGGAGAAGAGAAAGGGAGAGACAGAGAGAGAGGCAGGAGGTGGAGGAGAGCAGAGAGGGGGAGGGAGGAGGAGACAGAGACAGACACACGGAGCGAGAGATCGGAGGCTCAGGAGAGAAGACTGACATGGAGGAGAGAACTGAAAATCCTGGCTAGTCATATATATAGTAGCCCAGTGTCTGAGAGTCTGTAACGCCGAAATGCTGGCTGTTCCTTCTGGGTGGCGCTGTTGCCGAAATGCTGGCTGTTCCCTCTGGGGGGCGCTGTTGCTGAAATGCTGGCTGTTCCCTCTGGGTGGCGCTGTTGCTGAAATGCTGGCTGTTCCTTCTGGGTGGCGCTGTTGCTGAAATGCTGGCTGTGTCCTCTGTGTGGCCCGTGCTGCATGGGGTGTGCGGGGCCCAAACAGCTGCTTGTGCCACTTGCTCCCCCGCGGTGGCACGGCTGAGCGGCGCAGAAGTCAGCTGGGAGGTGAATGGGGGCGGGGCGGTTAAGTGCGGCATGATAGTGGCTCCAGGCCCTGCCCCCTGGCTGTGAGCATCACCGCTTCGCCTCCCGCCGTGGCGCTCAGCTGACTCCTGCGCTGCTCAGCCAGGCTGCCTCATGGGAGCAAGCGGCGCAAGCGACCCTTTAGGCTCCGCACCCCCCATGCAGGACGGGGAGTGCCTAGCCCAAACGGCCATTTGGGCTCTGCGGTCCCCCGAGTGCGAGGCAGGAGAGGGAGAAGTGAAAGAGAGAGGCAGGAGGCGGAGGAGAGCTGAGAGAGAGAGACGGGGAGGCAGTAGGAAGAGGAGAGAGAGACGGAGCAATTGAAACAATTTCCTATGGGCTTGGATGTAACTTTGTGTGTAAGTCTTGAGAAGGGGAAAGATATGGACTGTGCCTGCATCTTTAGAAAACAGGAATTATCCACTACGGTCCCAGTTCAGGAAAGCACTGAAGCACTCTCTCTGAATAAGAATGCTTTCCAGAACTGGAGACTTGAAAAGTGAAATATGGGAATTCGAGAAACTGATCATTTTTTTTCTCTCCTCCAACCCCATCCTCACAGGTTGCGATGGTGGAGGTGCAATTAGAGATGCAGTATCCATACCCCCAAATGCTGCTGATTGCATTCAGTGCTTGCACAACAGTGCTGGTAGCAGTTCATCTCTTCGCCCTTCTCATCAGCACCTGTATACTTCCTAATGTGGAAGCGGTGAGTAATATACACAACCTGAACTCCATCAGCGAATCCCCACATGAACGCATGCACGTCTACATAGAGCTGGCCTGGGGTTTCTCCACAGTCTTAGGAATCCTCCTTTTCCTCGCTGAAGTGGTGCTTCTGTGCTGGATAAAATTTCTGCCCGTGGACTCCAGTATGAAAAATGAGACTACCAAAACCCAAACGTCCAGCAGCCATGCTGGCTGGCAAGCAGCTCTGGTCTCTACCATCATCATGGTCCCAGTGGGTCTGATTTTTGTTGTCTTCACTATTCACTTCTACCGTTCTCTGGTGCGGCACAAAACAGAGCGACATAACCGGGAGATTGAAGAGCTTCACAAACTGAAAGTGCAGTTAGATGGACATGACAGAGGGTTGCAGGTAGTGTGATCTGTTTCAAAGCAAATAATTTTGCTGAGGCAAAGAGCAAAATAAACATTTTGCTAACAGGAGCAACCCAAACCAATGATGGATTTTTTGAGGGTCTAACAGTATAAAATGCTAATTGCCTGATTTATAGGGTAGTGGGTTCTAGTGCTTTTCCAGACAATGGGTCTCTGGCCTATTTCTGGTCCTACACAAGTGTGTTCTTAAGTTGATACTGCCATACAGTTAAAAGCCCAAAACTTTACCTACTTTAACATTGTGTTCTGGATGGTTGTTTCCAAATTGTGATATTTTAACAGTGCAACATTCTTTTGCCAAGAATCAAATTACTTGATGCTTTAAAAAAACCACTGATTGTAGGACCTGTGTTTGGGTTATTTTTAAGTGTCAGAGCTCCCTTGCTGACTATGCATCAGCAAACTGACAATGACTGTTTCTAGGTTAAGGTGATAAATAGTGTTCTCTCTAAATAAGAGGGTGTTCTGAAAGTATTGCACAACATGTGTGTTTGTCACCTTTGTTATAAAATGGGCGTTACAGAATGATGCAAAGGGTTTGAAACCTGCATTCTTAATACATATGTCCTCCTTTTGCTATCCTCTTTTGCTATTACCTACCTCTCCTTTACAATAGGGGAGAGAGAATTTCGGATTGGCAGGAGGCTGGGTATCTGTTTTGCCAGCTTCGGTAATGTTCATTCTTTTACATCTTCTAATGTTACTGATAATTAAAGTTTGTGTGTCCAGGGAAGTCTTATTGGTATTTTCATTTTAACAACAAAGGCACTGTTAACGCAGGAAACTAACTTGGAATTTTAAAAGACCTGGTATAGAATTTCGAAGGACTAGAAAAAGCAGATTTAAAGGGTGACGAAAGATAGCACATAACATACTGCTGAAATCAGTCACTGTCTTTTTTTCATTTGCTTCATATGTACCAGAATGATTTGTGTGTTTTGCTGGCCTGGTTTGCCACAGAGGGCTCGGAGTCCAGGTCCATGATTTTCCCTTGTTCTTTGTTTGAGTTGTGTTTGAGAGAGGTCAGCTTTCTTACCCCGTAAGGAAGAAAGCATCTTGCATTTTCTCAAACTTCAGCACATGGTGTTGAATTTGGAGTGAGCTGCATCCAGTCTTTGCCATTCAAAAGGGAACAGTCTGTGCACTTAAAGTACTCTCACGTTTCATTTGTTGGCTTTATTTCATCAGGGGAAGAAGTGATTCTTGTTTGTGCTTAATGAGTGAAATTTGTAAAGTATTGCAGCATCTTTCTGGGTGACAATGTAAATAAAGTCACATCTAATTACAAGTAATTAATGGGCAGGCAAAATATAGTTCTTTCTACTTATTTCAGCTACAGAAATATGTCCAAATATGTAAACAAAATTGTCCTATCCTATCGCATCATGCTCAGTACTGTGCAGAATGCTGCCAATGCTAATTTCAGACTCTCTATTCCTTGATGTTCTGAGATGATTTTACAATTTCTGCCAGTTCTTGAATATTTCTAAAATAATTGAAGAAGTTTGTAAGGCCCTATTTAATCCCCTCCCTCTAGCCAGTGGTATTTAGTAAATCTAACATCAGTGTACTAATCATCGGATTCCCAGCTTGGAGTGTGTGAGAAATACTATGTACAGCAAGATGAGACTATAGCTTTAAATATCTCTCTGACAAGTTTCATGGGAAGCCAGTTCCAATCCTTTTTTTTTTTTCTTTTTAAGTTCAGTAATTCCTGAGGAAACATTTAGCACTTGTCAGTTTTTTCAACAGTTATTTGTACTCTCATTAACAGGGGCTATGTTTACACAGGAATACCTACTACTTTCCAAATCTTCTTACTATATATTTTAGAAGTGTTCGTCTGTCTGTGAGACTTTTTGTTCAAGAACTCCTCTTAAACAGAAACAGCTAGAACCACCAAATTTGGTAGGCAGCTTCCTCTTATCATAACTGAAAGCAAGGTCAGGGTTTAGTTGTGGCAGGATAATGGGATACGCGTGGAATTGTTTCATGTCAAATGGAAAGAAGGGGTGTGATGGCAGGGACAGTTATACACATGCATGACCACAGCGGGCAGCAAGTACAAGGACAGGAATCACCACAGGGGAAGTAGCTGCTGGCCACCCACTCTGGAATGGCTATCTGCTCTGACTCCTGTACCCCCTACCCTCTGTCATGAGGCCCTCCACACTCCCCAGCTGTGACTCCTGCCCCCACAACTCTGGCCTCCTGCCATGAGCCCCCCATGTCCCCAAGGCCCTGTGCTGACTCTTGCATCTCTCACGCTGCCAGCACCCCTGCCCTGAAGAGCCTGGGCAATGCCGGGCAAGTCTTGTAGTATACAATATAAGAATCTGTTTTCTTGAAGGAGGTGGTTTTAAAATTCCTGCTAGACCTCCTGAATGTAATTTCAGTGATCTTCCATGCCAAATGCTAATGCACTTCCTTATATGTAGCACCTCTATCTTAAGGATCCCAAATGTTTTGAATGTCACACAGTAATTTCTTCATCCATTATTGAGCTGGTACCACTATTTGACATTGCACAGGTACACTATGCAAGTTTTGGGACCGAACTTTAATACTGATTGCAGTTGAAATTGCTGGGATGGTTCAGGCGAGTTGAGGATAATTATCTGATTGGGAGTCTGGCTAGGACATTAGGGTTGAATTCTGTCCCACTTTACCTCTTTTCTCATCTCACCACAGTAAAAATTAGCATTGACGTGTCAAAACCAAATCCAGATCACAGTGATGAAAATTAGAGTTTCAAATGCAGTGCCATGACATTTTTCATAACCCTAAAGGAAATAGCGTGCCTAAGTTTGTCTACTAAGGACTGTCACCTGCAGGACAGTCAGATGATTTGGCTCTCCAGCCAAATCAGATTGTCCTCTGCCATGGCAAATAAAGTCCAAACAACAAGTATGATTGTGCCCTTTTCCCTCTTTTTAGGCCACAACTATGCCCTGTGTGGGAGGGAGGTTGCGGGGGAGGGGGCGGCTTTAATCCGTCCCCTTGCATCAGTAGTCCCTTTACTGCTTGGCTGAAGGAGTCTATGACATCCAGGCACACCACACCTCTCATCAGCTTCTTGCTATGGCTCCTTTCCAGCTCCTGCCCCAAGAGTAGTCGTTCCTCTTCTCTTCATCTTCCTCTAATGTGTCTTCATCCTCGCCACTCTCACATACAGACTTCCTGCTGTGTTGCTGAAAGATTTTGCACGCAATGTCAGTCACAGCTACAGATATCGAAGTTGATACAGAAAAGCATGTTCGGCAGTGTGGTGAAATTCAGGGCACCTCTGATTATATAGAAAGATGCCTGTGTTCTCCTCTCTCTCTTTTAATGCCACCAAACATCCGGCTGTGTGAAAACAATGAATCTGAGAATGTGGGCTTTTGTGAGGAAGCCTGGGAGAAGAAACAGGTTTTATTCTTGGCTATGAATACATTAAGGTTAGTGACTGTTCTGATTTCTTCTGGAAGTTCTGACAGACCAGGCTGGGTCTGGGCACCACTGAGGGCGTCCGCTCAGGGGGACTTGCTCAAAACCTGGGCTACTTACAGCCCTAGACTGGAGACCTTTCCCAAAACAGGTCACAAACCAGTTGCACAGAGCGCTTTATTTGCCAGTCCGGCCAGCAGGAAGCCTCACGAGCAAACCCCCTCAGACACGCCAGATCTCCCTATGCCTCAATGAGCCCTGTCTCATTGAACCCATCTCACCTACCCTGAATGGTCCCAAAGAACCAGCCACAGATCCCTGTTCAATTTATACTTTAGATCTTGCCCCCAAAAGCACACTGAGCCGATCCTTTAGAATCTAAAATCTAAAGGTTTATTAACAAAAGAAAGAAAAGGTTGAGAGTAAATTTGTTATGAAGAATACATTACATATATCAATCAGGAAGTTCTTGATGCAGGCTCTTAGCAGAGATGTTACAAATTGCTAGCTTCGAAGTCTTTGGTGTACATCGTATGTCAGGATGGGTCAGCAGTCCTTCCTAGCTCTCTATTCCTAGGAAGGCTGCACCTGAGATCAGTAGCAAGATTGAAGACAAGATGGAGCCCACCTCATGGCATTTTATATCCATTCCTGGTGTCTCCCAAGTTGGAGCTGGTCACATGATGGCATGTTTCACATTCCGGCAGCCACGAGATACTGACTAGTCTGCAGGTTTCCAGACGCATTGCTCAGGTGTGTATTGGGCCACCCTGAGTTCTTGTCCCCGGAGCCGTGCTAATTAGCGTAGTCATTCATTGGACATTTCTTCTTTACAACAGGCAGTCCAGGCCCATTGCTCTGTCTCAGGCAGAGAACATTCACAGTGCCCATATTCATAACTCCACATACAGACATCATACAAGTACACGAGCAGCATGTATAGAATCAGTAGAACATAAGCTTTCATTTGACACCTCACATGGCCCCCTTTGTATAGACTTTGGGGCAAACCCCTCCCCCACCGTGGGCACAGCAGTGATCTGTCTGCTCATTATAAAACCCAGTAACATGACACAAGTGAATTCTACATTCTTAGTCCAGATCCTGTCTTCCATAGTTGCAAACTCTACAAACAGTTCTGAAGAAGTGGGCTGTGCCTACAAAAGCTCATGATACCATGTTTTGTTAGTCTACTGTGCTACCAGACCATTAGTTGTGTGTTAAGTTTATAAACAGTGTGCCATTGTTCCTATGGAAACATAGTGATTGTGAGATCCTTGTCATGGAGGTAGCTAATGTGGTCTCGGGGTAGGAATGAAAGAGTTGAACTGAGTTTCCTGTTAACAGTTAAACTCTGCTAAAGAGTCCATGGGTCTGACTGCAGGGCTGGCCTCCAGCACCCCGTCTATCCCTACATCACCAGGTATCATGTTTAACCATGTAACCGATATCATTTTGATTGGTTACACGGGTACTTTTTTTACATTCCTACCTTAGGGGTTTGGGATCAGTTCGGTGTAGGACTTTGAACATCAGGACTCAGACTCTGAACTGGACTGTCTTCATTGGGAAGCAGCACAGGAAGCAGTGTGTGGGGGGTAAAAACAGAAGAACAGCCAGACTGGGTCAGACCAGAGGTCCATCTAGCCCAGTGTCCTGTCTGCCGACAGTGGCCAGCACCAGGTGTTCCCAAGGAAATAAACAGAACAGGGGATCAAGTGATCCTCCTGTTGCCCATTCGCAGCTTCTAGCAAACAGAGGACATGAATATCATTCCTGCCCTCCTGGTTAATAGCCATGGATGCTTCTTGTTAACTATCGTGTGTGTGTGCGCGCGCGCGCACATATCTAGTTCTTTTTTAAAACCTGTTATACTTGCGGCCTTCACAACATCCTCTTGGCAGGGAGTTCCACAGGTTGACTGTATATCATATGAAGAAGTACTTCCTTTTTTTGGTTTTAAACCTGCTGCCTATTAATTTCATTTACTGACCCCTAGTTCTTGTGTTAGGAGAAAGAGTAAATAACACTTCCAATTTCACTTTCTCCACACTAATAATTATTTTATATACATCTATCATATCCCCCTTGTCATTTCTTTTCTAAGATGAACAGTTCCAATCCCTAATAATTTTTTTTGCCCAATTCCAATATACCGTATTTTCCGGCGTATAGGGCGACTGGGCGTATAAGACGACCCCCTATCTTTTTAATTAAAAGATAGGGTTTCATCTTATACCCCAGCGCCCTTCCGCCTCCTTTGCTCCCGGTGTCCCTGGTCTGCTGGAGATGGTCCCCAGCAGACCAGAGGCACCGGGAGCAAAGCCGCCAGGAGCGCCTGGGCTCCCCCCCGCCGGAGCCCCTCCGCGGCTTTGAAAGCCTCGGGGGAAGCCGGCGGGGGGGCATCCCAGGCGCGCATGGGCTGCCCGCCCGCCGGAGCCCCTCCGCGGCTTTGAAAGCCTCGGGGGAAGCCGGCAGCGGGGCATTCCAGGCGCGCATGGGCTGCCCCCCCTCCGGAGCCCCTCCGCGGCGCGGAGGGGCTCCGGAGGGGGGGCAGCCCATGCGCGCCTGGGATGCCCAGCCGCCGGCTTCCCCCGAGGCTTTCAAAGCCGCGGAGGGGCTCCGGCGGCGGGGCATCCGGCGTACAAGACGACCCCCGATTTTTGGGGGATGTTTTTTAACTTCAGAGGTCGTCTTGTACGCCGGAATATACGGTATCTTTTTTGAGATGGGACAACCACATCTGCTTGCGGTATTAAAGGTGTGGGCATACCATGGATTTATATAGAGGCAATATGATATTTTCTTATTGTCTCTCTCCAGGATTATCCCTAGGGGAGTGCAGGATCAGAGGCAACCCCCCTCTGCCCTAGCCCCACCTTTGCCTCGCCTCTTCCTACTCTGCTGCCGCTCCACTTGCATTGTCAGAGGTATTTTGAATATCTAAGTACATTATATCCACTGGCTCGCCCTTGTGGACATGCTTGTTGGCTTTCAAAGAATTCTAGTAGATTTGTGAGTCATGATATCCCTTTACAAAAATGATGTTGACACATCCCCAACAAATTGTTTAATCTATGTGTTTGATGATTCTGTTCTTCACTATGGCTTCAGCTAGTTTGTCAGAGGCTTGTAACTGCTGCAATCACCTCTGGAGCCTTTTTTTTTTTGAAAAATTGGTATCACATTAGCTATCCTCCAGTCATCTGGTACAGAAGCTGATTTAAATGATAGGTTATATACCACAGTAGTTCTGTAATTTCACATTTGAATTCTCTCAGAACTCTTGGGTAAATACCATGTGGTCTTGGTGACTTGCTACTGCTTAGTTCATCATTTTGTTTCAAAATCATCTCTAATGATACCTCAGACTGAGACAGTTCCTCAGATTTGTATCTGAGAAATGAATTACTGTGGCCTGTGTTACAGAGGACTTGGCTACTACATCCTGAACTATGCAGTTTCTTGGAATAGGTCTTCTTTATTAGGTACAGAGAATTATGATCAGGGCTTGACAAATTATACAATCTACTCGCCCGTGGCGAGTAGATTGTAACCCGGAAGAGCCGGGTTCCAGCAATCTGCGTATGCACAGAATGATCTGCGCATGCGCAGATCACCGGACAGCACGGCTGGCGAGCAGGGCTCGCCGCGGTTCGGCGGGCCCTGATTATAATAATCCAGCCTAGATGTCTGACAGTTTGATAGATGGGATTGTAATGCCTCGAGGAATTCTCCACTTTTTCCTCTTCCTGCTAGGATTCCTTCAGCCTGATTCTGATTCAGACAGCGCCTCTCTTTCCTGATGCTGGTGTCTCAGAAGGCTTGGAGACTGTGGTCTTCAGTTGATGGACGGGAGATGTACATACAGCTGGCACTTCAGCCCATGCTATTGCACTAGCTTTCCCAAAAGCTTCACACATTAAAAGGAATGAGAAAAGAACGAAGCCTTGTAGGACCCTGGTGTGAGGGGCCTAGAGGCAGTTGTTCCTGACAGTCCCTTGGGATCATTCTCAGAGGAAAGATCTGAGCCATGGCAGGACATTTTCCATTCATCCCTGGGTGCTTTTGGAGATGGCACAGGAGAGCTGGATCACATGCTGCAAAGTGGTTCAGCGTACTCACTTAAACCTTGCTTCTTCCAGACAGACCTTGCTATAACCTGCAGTCACCTGATCTGGAAGGAAACCAGGTGTGGGCAGGAGGGAGCTGGGGCTTCAGATCTTCTCAAAGGCCCAGTTCACACCATGCTGTGACAAGACGTAAATAATGTATCTGATAGAAAGTTGGCCAAAACCATGAAACAGCTGCTTATAAATGGAATCTTGCTTGCTGGATAGAAAGCTCCTTGTAAGGTATTATTCATCTGGGTTATAGCTTGAGATCTTTCACTTGAATGTTATGAGTTGGACGTGAGAATATGCACATTTAAATATGCTGCTGTCTCCAGACAGGAGGGGAAACTAATGCAAGCAACATTCAAGAATCTGGATCTCACTTAGGGAAATGAAGTTTACTGTAGATAATAAGAACTAATTAGTCTAAACCCAGAGCTGGCTTGTGTGTGACAGAACAGTAGTCCAGACCAAAGATTTGGGGATCAGAATAGGGAAAAGCTCTTGAAGGAACAGTGGACTTTGTGTTCATTTCCTCAACTTTATATTTTCAAGTACCTGGCAAGTTAGAATTGCTAGGCAGATGTTCTTTGGCTCTCTTGGATGGGGACTTTTTGGAAAGATTCACAAAATCTACTTATTGGTGTCTTACTGAAAGCAGGATAAAAAGAAAAATTGTGGTTTTAATTTTTAAAAAGTGACCCTGTGCACTAGTGGGGTTTCTGAACAAACTATTTTTAAACTTCGCTTAAAAAAAATGGCTGAAGTCTGAAATTTAGCTTGGACATAAATCCTCCTTGAGGATGCATGCTTTTGTTTTGAGGAGTAAAAAGAAGAGACACTGAAAACCTGACTGAGGGGAAAAAATGTCATCTGAGTCTGCTCACTGAGCATTTGTTAAAACTCCCTCCCATTTCAACATCACTTACATTTTCCAGGGTTGAGGAGGGCCCTGACCAAACAGATCAGCTGGTGCTGGGAGGGTAAAAGTGTAGGTGGAGGATTTTGCAGCAGAGAAAAGTGCAGGTGCAGAAAATCAAGAAGCCCGTGATTTTAGAATGCCTCTGACTTTCGATGCAATTGAAGTGTAAATTGTATGAAAACTGTTTCCAGCCAAAAGGTGAGAATTCTCTCTCCTCTGATACTGAAATAGGTATGGTCTTCAAAGCCAAATTAACACTACATAAGAAATTAAGGTAAAAAGTTAATGACAGCACATCTGTACGCTCAGTGAACTTGTATGTAAGCACCAATCTTTCAGGTGCTTACAGGTGCTCACGTAAAATCACAATCAAGATACAGAGTTTTGGAAGGGATAAAAACACAAGGTTCAAGTTCTGATTTTTGGGGATTTGGATGAGACTTGTATTGGGGCAGATCACATCTGCCTACTACGGAGTTTTTGCATCTTCCTCTGGGGCAGTTCTGTCACAGACAAATACAGATGGACACCAAGTTATACCCACTCTAATAATTCCTATGTTCAAATGATTAAGATGCCTAGGACACCGTGGATGAATTAAGCTGTGGCATGCATTTTACTGTAGATGGTAGCAATATTCAGGTAGGTGATGGGATGGATCACTTGTTCTCTCCATTCCCTCTGGGGTACCTGGCATTGGCCACTGTCTGCAAATGGGATACTGGCAGTGTTCACTCTAAGATTTTCCATCCATGAGCAGAGTGAATTTTGTCTTGTGCACCAATATTGAGGTCGTGCGCTTGTTTGGGCGTGTGCCACCATGGCACCCACCAGTTGCGCTGTTCCCTGTGAGACTCTACAAGCACAGAGACTCCCACCTGCCCCCACCCCCATAGGGAGAAGGTGAGAGTTTGCCCCTCCCCCCCTGCACAGGGAGCACTGCTCCTGGGGCAGCCTGTGTGCAGGGCAGCGGCTGCCCCAGGTTGCTCCCCATGGGGCTGGCTGCAAGTCCCCACCTGGAGCAGAAGCAAGCTGCTGCCAGCCCCCAGGGTTTGCAGGGAGTGGGAGGCTGGGGGTGTGGTAGTGACATGTGGGGAGCTGGGGTGGTGGGCAGCAGAGGAATGAAGAGGGCAAGGGGCTCTGAGAGCCAGAGGGCAGTGGGGGGTGGAGGGGAGGGATGCAGGGGGCCCCAGCCAGGGTCAGGCCCCGGTGCAGATCCAGCGGCTGCTCCAGGGGCCAGGGCCGCAGCCCAGCTCCAGCTCTGGTAGCTGCCCACTACTTGGCCTGCCCCAAGAACAGCTGGGCAGCCACCATGTGGCCCTGGCCCCAGCTCCAGCCCTGGGGATTTGGGGACAGCAGAGGGCTGCCTGGCTGAGCCCACCAAGCCTAGTGGGGAGGTGGGAGGGATTCAAACTCTCTGCATGCCCCCAAGGGGTACTTTGTGTACTTGGCTAGATAGACCTTTGGTCTGACTCAGTCTGGCTGGTCTTGTGCAGGAAGGTGTGTACAACAAGGAATGCAGAATGTGCACCACCACAGACTTACTATGCCTCACTTTGTGACTTTAGCAGTGTATCCTTAGGGTCAGATCCTGCAATTTACAACATGCTGGTGGCTGCTGTGTCTGTGTGGACCTCTATTGACATCATTGGGGCTCCATGAAAGCACAGGAGTCTGCCATGCAATGTAAATTGCAGGACAGGAACTAAGTTTGTTGTCTGATATTTTTGTTTTGTATTTCAGACATCCATTCTCTTCTCTCCCCTTCTGTCCTACTTCCTGGTCTTTATATTCTCATGCCCTCAAGATTCCCCACTTCTTACCTTACTCATCCTCCAAGCTTTGTGCTGCTGCCAGAAGCCCTTCCCCACCCGTTCCTTTCAGCCAGGGAAGCAAAAAAACCACCCGAATCCCAAGCTCAGATCCCCAAGTGCCTGAACAATCAGGTCAACCCATTTATTTTCTAATTAACTTCTCACCATCAATCTCCTTTGTGTCCACTTCAAAGTTAATACTCTTAAATCATTTGATAACCATCTGTATATAGAAAACGTCTACATTATTATCTGTACGTACAATTCAAAGCTCACCTTTGCTTTGATTCTAGCAACTGGTATCAAGAACAGAACATTGAATCGTTTAAGTGCTAGGAGAAAACTTTAGAAGTCTGTAGGGTATTTCTTTTCCTCCAATTCCTGTTCCAAGTCTTGCTTTATCTATGCATGGAGTATGTTATGGAATATATATAGCCCAGTCCTTGTCTAGACGCGTGAATAATAGGAACCCATCCTATGTCAAACTAGATAAACATTTATTAAAGTATTGTGCTCTCCACACTGTGCTGCTGTTCCAAACTATTTCTGAAGGCTAGACTGAGTCATCCTGTATGGACAAAGAAAATATAATAATGTATTAGGATGGTGGCTTAGTATGGTAGCCTGAGCCTCCCCCTTTATGAAATGTATAGGATGCAAGTCAACTTGATGAATTTGATTTTTGAGAAGAACTCTGTTATTGGAATGTGTTTACAAGCACTAATCTAGCTTAAGAAAACATAGTGCCCTGATAGGAGTTCCTGTTGCAATGAACGCTGCTAGTTTAAATGTATTACATTAACTGCGTTAGCAAAGCCCAAAACTCTTCTTAGCAGCTATTAGTTACAGATTAGAAACTGCTTTATAATTTCCACACATCTCCACAATGCCTGATAATCCAAAACAAATCTAGTGCTGCCATTCTTCTTTTTTAGGAGAGAACATGAGTATATTGTTCACAAACCGAAACAGGACCACCGCATGCGTTACTTGTGCTGTAGCAGTATGGAATGGCAGGTTAACAAGTACTGCATTCAGGAGCACCTTAACCAGGTGCCATGTCAGTGTTTACTTAGGAAAAGTATGTACAGAGCAAACAGTGACCAAATTAAACTTCAGCCTCTCTGATTTAGATAATATAAACCCTTTAGTTGAGGGTTCAGAATATAATAACGTACATTTAAAAAACCAGTTAATTCTGAATCTCTCTAGCCTGTTTTCCTCAGGCAGGGACTGTCTTCATTTAGATTAGGGGTTGGGGAACCTAAGGCCTCGGGGCTGGTTGTGGCCCCAGCTTTCCTGGATCCGGCTCCCAAGGCTTGGGGCTGCCCCCAGCATAGGGGCGTCAGTGCTAGTGTTCCAGCCCCCCTGCTATTTCCCCCGTTGGGCTGGAGCACACAAAATCTACTAGCTCGGGCCCCCCTAGGCTCTGGTACGCAAGGGGAATGTGAAGAATGTCTTTTTCCCTCTGTCAGGGGCTGCCTCAGTGGGAAGGTTGTTTTTTTGTTTTTGGTTTGGTTTTTTTTCTCCCTTGTGTGCAGCCGCCGACTGAGTTTTCTGTGGGTCAGCAGACCCCAACCCCAAAAAGATTCCCCACCCCGATTTAACTTGTACAAAGCTGAAAACATAGCCAATGAACATGCAGTACAACATGAGCCAGAATATGCACTATGGTTTATCTTCTTGTTAATGGAGTTACGGTCTCCATGAAGCCATCTGTTGTTATAATTTGAGAAATTAAAATAACGGGTATAATATTTTAGCAGCGTCGTGAGAGCACAAAGCGTAAGTTAAAGGAAATATAAGGACCAAACACAAATTTAAATACTCTGTCTATTGCTGCTTAGTAAGCAAACAGCATATTACTGCAGCCCTTCTCTGATTTAGCAAGGAGGATTTAAAACTGTACTTCCAAAGTGTTGTTTCATATACAGGTATGGTACTCCTAACTTACTGAACCGCTGTACAGAGCCCCAGGATGCTGTCACTACCTTCCTTACAGTCAATTGGACATGAACTGAATTGAGATGGAGCTGGGAACACCCCAAGATTCATCTTGTGATAGAGCATTCTATACAGTTTAGTAGGAAATAGATGCTAGCAGCACCCAAGAGGTCAATACAAACGGGTACATTTACCAGAAAAAGTTGGGGGTTTCTCGTTTAAGAGCACAAAGTTACACAATCCTGCTTTCTGATTGGACCAAAAAGAGTGTATCCTATGGGAGAGGTGGTGTGTTTTTGTTTTGTTTTTAAATGAACTACATGCAACTGTGGTGACTGAATCTCATGCACAATGCATTGTACAGTAATATCAGCTGCAAAGGATTGTCCTGCGGTGACAGATCTTCCCTCCTATTTGCAATAACAATATGTTGTTTCCTGCAGAGAGGGACTACTTTACTTGTGTGGAGCAAATGCTTTGCTGCCAGCTAATCTGAATAGCAGCTCATGGTTTCAAAACTCATATGGAAATCACGTATGTGGCACAATGTACATTGGACACTTGCTAATCAATATAAGAATGAATATGCAGCTATTGTGCATTTGCATTTAAATATTTGACAAAACTGAAACTGGTTCATTTTGTCTGCAACTATGAACAGAACTGTTTGTGTATGTAAAACTCAATGTGATTAAAATATCGGATAACTCAATGCTTTTTCTGTTGAAGCGTCAATTGTTTGTAGTGGTTTTTTTAATACAGGCAGCTGAAGCCTAAGATTTTCAAAATAAAGAAAATAGCATCTGCTATAGCTGACTTCTTGACTCGGAGATACCTGGAGTGATGCCAACGTGAGACTTCCTATTGGAAGTTATAGTGCTGTTGTCTGTCTCTTTGCTTATTCTTAAAAACACTACTATGAACTGATGGCAGGGTTCAGAGATTTCAGATGAGAAAAGAACACAACCTACTTACACATGTTCAGAATCTGAACTCTGAGTTGTCTTTGAAAAGAGCCTACATCAACCCACTGCGAATGCAGCTGTCGCTCTGAAATCCCAAATATGGGTCAGACACTATATTTATGATTAATTCTCACTGTCACCGTTTATATTTTCAGTAAAGGGGAAGTTACTTAATTAGTTCTCTGTGTATAGTACTATCTATGGGTAGATACTAACTGTATGCTCCTCCCCTGGAGAGCAGGCCTTTTAAAGGAACTAGCTGATGCAAACAAGAAGATACTGCTCTGTTCCTTAGGGACATAACTATCTCAGAACTGAGCCTGGACCAGTGAAGGTTGAACTTGCTCCATGCTTGGACTGAATTTGAGCTAGAAGGTTAGTGACTGGTTCATACAATGAGTAGTGTGAAACATTCTATTCCATAGGAAAAGACATTTATTTTTCATTCACTGTGTTAGTTTAGGCAGAGTACGTGCATTCTTAAAACAGAGACCAAAAGAAAAATCAAGGCAGTAAAATGATCCAAAAAGCTTAAAGAATAAGACCCTTTTCAGCTTCAAGTAATTTGAAACATCAATATAAACATAGATCAGCTTACAATAATGTAAGATCAGTGGTTCTCAACCAGGGGTACATGTATCTCTGGGGGTAAATAGAGGTCTTCCAAGGAGTATATTATTTGCCTAATTTTACAACAGGCTACAAAAAAAAAAGCCCCATCAATGTCAGTACAAAGAAAAATTTCATATACACTAACTTGAATATACTGCTTTATATACTATGCTAGGGATATAACATCCCATTTAATTGTTTAATCATGTAAACGTGATGTTTAACCGGTTAACCAATTAAAGTGGGGGGATCTAGCGCAGCCAGAGCAGCTCATCCACGGTGGGCCTTGAGGAGTTTCCTGGAGCAGCCCTTTAACATCCCTATACTATACACTGAAATATAAATACAGTATTCATATTCCAAATAATTTATTTTATAATATTGATTACATAATTACTGAAATATAGGGTAAAAATGTGTGCTGTCACTTTTTTTGTATTTTTATGTTTTATGTTAAATAAGGACAAATGCACAGTGCTTCACTTAGGAAGGAACAATCAGTTTCGCACATACAGAATGGGAAGCGACTGTCTAGGAAGGAGTACAGCAGAAAGGGATCTCGGGGTTATAGTGGATCACAAGCTAAATATGAGTCAATAGTGTGACACTGTTGCAAAAAAAAGCAAACCTGATTCTAGGATGTATTAACAGGTGTGTTGTGAGCAAGACACGAGAAATCATTCTTCTGCTCTACTCTGCGTTGATTAGGCCTCATTTGGAGCATTGTCTCAAGTTCTGGGCACCACATTTCAAGAAAGATGTGGAGAAATTGGAGAAGGTTCAGAGAAGAGTAACAAGAATGATTAAAGGGCTAGAGAACATGACCTATGAAGGAAGAATGAAAGAATTGGGTTTGTTTAGTTTGGAAAAGAGAAGATTGAGAGGGGACACAATAGCGGTTTTCAGGTATCTAAAAGGGTGTCACAAGGAGGGAGAAAAATTGTTCTCCTTGGCCTCTGAGGATAGGACAAAAAACAATGGGCTTAAACTGCAGCAAGGGAGGTTTAGGTTGGACATTAGGAAAAAGTTCCTAACTCTCAGGGTGGTTAAGCACAGGAATAAATGGCCTAGGCTGGTTGCGGAATCTTCATCTCTGGAGATATTTAAGAGTAGGTTAGATAAATGTCTGTCAGGGCTGGTCTAGATGAGCATTTCCCAAAGTGTGGTCCGTGGCCCAGTACTGGGCCTTAGAAGAAAAAAAATACCAATCCTTAGAAAAATTATCACGCACGATCCTATTAATTTGTGTGACGGGGTAGCGGCACCCCACACTGCTGAGCACAGTGGCGTGGCCCTCTTGGGAGAGAGCCCACCATCACAGTGTCTCTGCCAGGCATGCTCCCAGATGGCAGGGCTAGATCCAGCGGTCACTAGAACCTGGGGAGAAGGCTGGGCGCCATACACACTGACACAGAACACCTGGCGCCGGCTGCAGCTGAGGGAGCCAGCACCAGCCAATAAAGCAACTGGGATTGGGGGTGGGGCAGAACAACCCACCAGACAGGTACGGCGAGTGACACAATTTATTTGCATAGTCATCATTTGCTTAATGAATATGCAAATATCCAAATAAATGTCACCGGTCCTCCAAAAGCTTGTGAATGGGTTTACTGGTCCCTAGTATCAAAAAGATTGGGAACCACTGGTCTAGACAGTACTGGGTCCTGCCATGAGGGCAGGGGACTGGACTCGATGACCTCTCGAGGTCCCTTCCAGTCCTAGTAGTCTATGATTCTATGAATAAGTACGTAGTTTCTAAGTGAGGTGAAACTTAGGGGTACACACAGGCCTGCCAAGTGGGGGGAGTGGAACAAAGAGGACAAGTGCCCCAGGGCTGGCAATTCAGAGGGACCTGGGGCTCCCAGCTGCTGCCACTGCCACAGCAGCAAGAGCTCCAGGTCCTTTAAATCGCTGCTGGAATGCTGCATGGAGAGTTCTGGGAGGCTCTTAGGGCAGACTGGGACGGTGTGGGTGCCGTATCATGCTGTCCACCTGGCTATGAAGCGGGTGGGGGGTGGCAGCTCCAGCGCCGTGGTCCGGGCAGCACTGAAGGCTGACTGCTCAGCCCTACCTCTTCTAAGGGGTGCCCGCTCACAACTTACCCCCAGAGGCTGTTGACTCCGCTGGGTACACAAGACAAATCAAAACTCCTGAAAGGGTTACTATAGTCTGGAAAGCTTAAGAGCTACTGTAGACTATACAGACTGTCAGAAAGTCTCTTAAATACCAAGTTTTCTTCCTGATTTACACCTTAGCTTTAAGTGATTAAAGTGGTTTGTTTAACTATAATGAAATGCAAAGTAGTAAAGAACAAAAGTATAATAGTCAATTTCTGATTCTCATCCAACAGCTAACACTACACTGTTTGCGTTGTGATACTGTCGGGGCAGGCTTATTTTAAAAGTAGCTGCGCTTCTTCAATCTATGGTAATGTTGTAACATTTCCATGAGATCTAATTTTTATATTTTACATAATTTGGCCCTTTAAACAGCTTACAAATAAGACAGTGATAAACTGCAAAAATTCTGAACTTTATTTTTTAATTATTCAAACAATTCATAATTCCAGGTTTCTCTCTCTCATGCTTACACTGGTTTTCCTTGAAATGTCAGGGCTATTTCCAGGAGTTCTTTACCCAGTTTTTCCTGCTCTCCTCCCAAAGCGAACTCTGCAGACAGCTCCCTGAAGGTGACACAGACCCGGCGATGCTCTATATGCTTGCGGTAAATTGCATGTGTGGGGAAAATCCAATAACTCCAATTGTGTCTAAAGGGGGGACTGTGCAGGAAATCAAAACTCTCCAAAAGAAAATTGCTGTAAGGGTTAAAAAGTTTTCCAGACCTCTCTCCCTGTAACAGAGAGAAATCAAATTAACTCTAATCAAGACCCTTACAATGCCTCCTATCTCAAGTTCATGGATACTCCCAGTCTGTCACAATTTTGTCATGTAAACCCTTATCTTTGTCACAGTTTGCCTTGTAGACTCCTCCACTCAAGTTCTCATGTGGCTTTGTGTACTGTAAAAACTTACTTCTAGCACTCCTGGGGGGAACAGAAGTCTCAGAGTACTTCTGCTGAGACTTTGATATGTTAAAGAAAACAATCAACAACTGAACTGTCTAAGCATTCTGTATATAGGATCCCTGAATCTGTCTGTCAGGGCTGCTGCTTCACTCTTGGTGTGACAGCCTGCATGCATGCATCATAAAGTTTTCTCTTCTAGGTTTCTCTCCTGCCTCACTGATTTGATTTGACCTCCAGCCTCGAACCCTTCTGGGGGCTCTGTGCCCCAGGGGAGCGAGATTTCCCCCTCACATGCTTCCACTTATACCGTGCATCTCCAAATAGTACAATCAGGGATCTTCTAGGTAAGTGAATGTCTACAGTAACTTTTTTGAATGGAATAAATCTTGAGGAAGATGAGTAGTTAATATCCCAACTGGCTAAATTTTCACATACTGTTGTGGAAGGAAGGTGGTTTGGTTTGTGGCTCTGGGAAGCTTGAGGTGAGGCAGAGGGATTTGATTCCCTCATTGCTTGCTTGTTATTGGCAACTAACTGGAGACCATCCTCTGATTCACAAGACATGGACAGCACCGTTTTTGAGAGTAAATTAAAGCTAACCAGTCGCTCCCCCCAAAGCCACCAGTCATCAAAGTGTGGGTCAATGGCAGAACCTCTTTCTGGTAGATAGTCCAGGTTACACTGCTCAACAGGAAAGAAGTCTTCTAATGCAGAATGAGCCTTCATTCGCTGTACAATCTCCTGGCTAAAACTGGGCAAGCCAAAGAAGCCACCAGTTTTCAGCTTCTTTTTCTTAAAGTTCACTTTGGGCCCATAGTCCTGTTGAAAAGGAAAAGCAGATGATGATAAATAAAAATGTGGGTTCTGCCCTTTTAGAGAGGCACTATCCTCTGGACAAACTGGGGAGCCCTGGGCATCTTGGGTTCTGTTTCTACCTTTACCAGTGACTTATCAGAAGATGATCTGCACCAGTAAGATAGCCCCATGAAAGTCATAATACTTTTGGATTCAAGTTTTCCTGCTTGTGCATACCAATGTGGTTTGAGATTGTTTCAATGTGCAATATCAAGCGTGATTCACTATAGCTATCACAAATGCACTCTTGAGAGAAATTAATTTCAAATACAATTATATTTGTTATTTCAGAAAGAATCAATTTAATGAAAACATTAAACCTAAAGCATGATTTTTGTTAAGTGAAGAAATAATCTTCCCCTGAAGGAAACCTATTTCTGGACTCAGACCTGCTTCCTTCAGCCAGATTGTGATAGTTTCCAGTCATCTTGATCCATCAGCTGAACCATTTTATATTCCTCATCTTGGCTTATAAATTCCTCCAGCAAGAACACTCCTGGAAATGGAAATGCCCAGCCAGCAAACTCTGAACATTCATTTCCTACAGCCAGACCTGTTGCTGGACAATAAGTGAAGTTACCTTTTTCCTGCAGAAATAAAAAAGGACACAGCAAAATAAGACCTTGCCATTGTATCTGTTGTTATAGGTTAGATACATGTTAAGAGTTGAACAGTTGTACTGTTTCTCTTCAGGGAAATGTCACTCTCCTTTTACAGCTGTATCTCTGCAACTTTCATTCTTTAACAGTAATACCTTTATAGCGCAAGCTGCCACTGGATAAAAAAACCCCAAGCTGTGCTTTCTTAAAATACAGTGTATATTTGAGGGGTTATTGCTCCTCTTCCATCCCTCAGTGTTCCAAGTTGTAGCCAACTACACTGGGTGATGGACTTCATGCAAAACCCTCTACAAAACCAACGACACCTCTAGTGATGCTACTGGTTAGAGTAACAGAAGCCTATGCTTTAAACTGGATCCACGGTCTAGTGCACTAACCAGCAGGCTGCTCTCAAACTATTTTGCATGTCTTTCCTGCCCCTAGCTCTAGTTGAGATGTGAGCAACTGCTACTGGACTGAACGTGGTTTGGTCAACTGGAGTGCTCCAATTGTATAGCTAATGACTTTCTTGATGCCTTTGATACAGGCCTAAAGAGGGAGAGATCCAAATCAGGCTGGAATATCCTGGTCTTAACTCTTTGTCTACACTACAGCTTTTAGCAACGCAGTCCTTTTGGCACGGCCATGTTGGTAGAAGTTGGACACCGTAGCTGCTGCCTGTCAGCACACTTGCAGACAAAATACTTTCACCTCCCAAAAGCAGCGGGTGAGTGTTCCTGCTGACCACGTGCTGTTCACACTGACGCTTGCCATGGCAAATCTTCTGGGGGACGTTAGCATGTGTGAATGGTAAAATTTTGTTGCTCAGGTGCCAGTGTAGGTATCAAAGCAACAGCTACTGTCTGGCCTACAGGTGAGGTTGTGGCCCCATCCTCTGCAGGCAGAGGCTCAGTAGCATCCTCCCTGCTCAGGCAGCTCTCAATGTCACTTTCATGCATAAAAGCTTCAGCAGGGTTGCTGAGTTCGTCTGGAACTGGAAAACCTTAAACAAGGAACAGTCCTGCAGCATCTTAAAGGCTAATACCATTTGTGTGTTTTGTTAGCCTTTAAGGCGCTGCAAGACTAGTCCTTACTCTCATGCATCATAGGCCTGGTGTTGCCTGAAGCTAGCTCCAATACCCTCCCCTCATGCTCTGGAAATGCAGGGGGCTGAGCTTGTGGGGTTTCCTCCGTGTGGTGGAATGGAAGTAGCTGATTTAGCAGCCCCCCCCCCCCCCAGCCTTTAGCCTCTCCCTCTAACAAGGGTGGGGGGCAGGCAACAGCCGCCCCCTCTGCCACTCTCTGGTGCCCGAGGGCAGCCAGGGGCAAGAGGCACTGTGCCTGCCCGCACCCCCTCTCAGCCTGCCCCATCCACTTACCCCAACTTTCCTACTTTGTCCTTAATGGGACCCATTCATGGAGTAAGGTGCTGTGACTAAGCAGATCTGAATCCAGTTGATGGGGGTGGCAGAGCCTACAGCCAGCAGGGTAGGGAAGCCGACTGGGGCCAGAGCTTGTGGGGCAGTGGAGCCCACAGACGGCAGAACTGCTGGGAACTCCAGTGGGATGGCATGGCTGCTACAAGGTTGGCAGGGCCAGCAGGAGCTCCGGAAGGGCGGTGGGGCTGGCGTGAGGTCGGCAGGAGCTCTGGACGGGCTGCTGACACCAGCATCCTGCCCACAAACACAGGCTCTTGGCTCCCACCAGCCTCATTATTCCTGGCCGGGTGATGCCAACAGCCCTTCCAGTGCCAAATCTCCCCAAATCCATCCTCCCAGAAGCTCAGGCCATTCCCCTTTGGTTTGTCATCGCTGCAGGCGTGAAGCCAGTACCCCAGTTATCAGTTCACTTTGTTGCATGCACTCCTCACAGCACAAAAGACCTGCATGAGGTAAAAGCAAACAAGGTTTATTTAACAGCAGAACTACAGATTCAGAAATGGAGTTGTGACAGAGAGCAAACAGACAGGTTAAACAGTAAATCAACATAAAGACGCAACTTTACATATCCAGGGTATGTCTAGACTACATGGCTGTGGCAACAGAGCCATGTAGATTAGTTTACTAGACATACCCAAATGAAGCTGCAATTTAAATAATTGCCACTTCATTTACATGAAAATGGCTGCCACGCTGTGCCGGGGATCAGCTGTCCCAGCACAGCGGGGCAGTCTAGATGCGCCACTGTTGACAGGGAAGCCTCTGTCGACCGCTCCATTATACCTCATGATGAGTCTGCCTCATGATGAGTCACGAGGCATAACAGAGCGGTCGACGGAGGCTTCCCTATCGATCGTGGCGCGTCTAGACTGCCCCCGCTGTGCCAGGACAGCTGACCCCTGGCACAGCGTGGCAGCCATTTTAAATCGCGGCTTCATTTGAGTATGTCTGGTAAACTAACCTACATGGCTCTGGCAACAGAGCCATGTAGTCTAGACATACTCCCATCCAGGGTACAGTCCCTTTTCCTGCTACAAGTTACCTGTTGCCTTTGAACAGGTTCCCCGCATACTGCTAGCTCTAGCATTATGGTAACAGCTTTCTGCCTCGAACAGCTGTCCCTGTCTCTGAACAGCTCTTACTTCAGCCTTAAGTTCCCGCTAAGCCAGGCCTACTCAACACACAGCCCACAGGCCGTTTGTTTGCAGCCCACCGTGTGGTTTGGGTTTACTGAGGGCTCACCACGCGGCCTGTGGGTGGGATCCTTTGAACATGGCCTCCACCGGGAACACGCTCCACAACAGCGAGTCAATAGAATGGTCTTCTGTTGAGGTGCATTTTCATATAGTTAAATTCCGGGACTGTCATTGCTCATTAAAAGTGCTGTCATATGGGTGGAAATCAGGTAATTATTGCATTTTATTAACATCAGCAGAACTGATTTAAATGGGGCTTGCATGTTGTGTAGTCTTGTCTTAATCTTTGTATTAATGCCCGTCAGTGTGAAAGAACCTATTTGCATATATTTGCATGTATATGCAACCACACTTAAGTTGTGGCCCTTGGCATGTGCTGTGAATATTATTGTGGCTCTCAGGGCTTCCAAAGTTGAGAAGCCCTGCTCTAAGCCGTGCAGCTGCCTATTAAGTCCCGAGCCGGGCTGTGGTGTGGAGAGATGTCTCTTTCCAAGCCCTGTATCTGGTTGAGTGGTAAGAGGCACCTCCTCCTGTCGGCCCCAGCATGAACCTGCTGCAGCCAGGAAAGAGGCACCCCTGCCCACTGGCCCCCATCCAGCCTAACTCAGAGATGCCAGGGCCATGGGGTAGCGCCTTCCCTTGCCAGGCCTTGCTGGAGCAGCTGCAGCCATGGGAGGCACTTCTCTGTCCCTGAGTTTCCATGATGAGAGGTAATTCTCTCTCCCTGAGACAGCATGCACCCCCTGCAAACTCTCCATCCACGGCCTACCCTAGAGCCTGCACCCCACAGCCAGAATCTTCACTCCCCACATACACTACAGCCTTCTGCCACTGCCATGACCCCCCTCCTACACTTTAATCCCTCGGCCCACCCCTGCCACACACCATCCTTGTACATAATGATTTCTGTGATGTGTTACGCATCACCTCCATGTTGGTGCACATCACAAAATTCATTCTGCACATGGACATACAAAATTAGAAGGATCACTGCTTTGGACCCCCTCCACTGTAAAAGGATCAGTAGTAGCTAAGGGAAACACTTGGCTTGGGTGGTACCTCGTCCTTTCATTCACTGTCCCGCTCTGAGGTGGAACAGAAATGTTACGATGTGCAGTCTACATACATTCATAACTTGCATCTATATCTCCTAATAATTACTAAGTTTAGAACATATCAAGCTTTCATAAGAGACAGCTCTTGCTGTGTTTTTCTAGCATAGTTACACGGCATTCAACGGCTTACTCTCTGGTGTTCAGGTGTTCAAGCCCAAGACGTCCCCCAGCGTGGGGGAATAGAAATTTTCTAAGTCCAGCCCGCTCGCCTGCCGCCCGCTCCTCGCTCACGGCAACCGCACCAAGACAAACCGACTCACTCACCCCGTGGGCCTCCTCCGGCCTCCCCTCCCTCGCAGCAGGTGGTGGGGCACTGGGGGCCCTCTGGCCGGTGCCCCGCTCGCCTCCCTTCCTCCTTCCTCCCTTCCCAGCAGCCTCCGCCAGCCCCCAGGCTCATCTGCATGCGGGCTCTGCCCCCTCTCCTCCTCACTAACCGGGTCTGCTGGCTGAAGCGGCTAGTCTAGTGTTCAATGGGGCTCGTCAACTGCTCCATTACTGCCCCACTCACAGGTCCGACGCCCCGCCCCGCAGGCAGGAGCGGCAAGTGTGAGTGGGGCTCATCAACAGCCCGCTGGCAAGGCCAACGCCCCGCAGACTGATTGCCCGCAGTCTTTCTGCCTCTGCATCTGCCCTTCCGAGCACTCACTCCCTTTCTTAATTTAAAAAAAATAAACATAAAATTAAAATGAAAAAAAAGCGGTGGCTTGCCAACGCTGCCTTTGAAAACACGTCCCCCATGAGACAAGGGAGATGCGGAGCAAAGCCGCGGTGAGAAAAACCGCTCCGCTTATCCCTGGTCTTCTGGGGGGAACCTGGGGAGACGCGGAGCAAAGCCGCGGTGAGAAAAGCCGCTTCGCTTATCCCTGGTCTTCTGGGGGGAACCTGGGGAGACGTGGAGCAAAGCCGCGGTGAGAAAAGCCGCTTCGCTTATCCCTGGTCTTCTGGGGGGAACCTGGGGAGACGCGGAGCAAAGCCGCGGTGAGAAAAGCCGCTCCGTCTCTCCCTGGTCTTCTGGGGGGAACCTGGGGAGACGCGGAGCACGCGGTGAGAAAAGCCGCTCCGTCTCTCCCTGGTCTGCTGGGGGGAACCTGGGGAGACGCGGAGCAAAGCCGCGGTGAGAAAAGCCGCTCCGCGTCTCCCTGGTCTGCTGGGGGGAACCTGGGGAGACGTGGAGCAAAGCCGCGGTGAGAAAAGCCGCTCCGCTTATCCCTGGTCTGCTGGGGGGAACCTGGGGAGACGCGGAGCAAAGCCGCGGTGAGAAAAGCCGCTCCGTCTCTCCCTGGTCTGCTGGGGGGAACCTGGGGAGACGCGGAGCAAAGCCGCGGTGAGAAAAGCCGCTCCGCGTCTCCCTGGTCTGCTGGGAGGGAACCTGGGGAGACGCGGAGCAAAGCCGCGGTGAGAAAAGCCGCTCCGCGTCTCCCTGGTCTTCTGGGGGGAACCTGGGGAGACGCGGTGAGAAAAGCCGCTCCGCGTCTCCCTGGTCTTCTGGGGGGAACCTGGGGAGCCGCGGTGAGAAAAGCCGCGGTGAGAAAAGCCGCTCCGCGTCTCCCTGGTCTGCTGGGGGGAACCTGGGGAGCCGCGGTGAGAAAAGCTGCGGTGAGAAAAGCCGCTCCGCGTCTCCCTGGTCTGCTGGGGGGAACCTGGGGAGCCGCGGTGAGAAAAGCCGCTCCGCGTCTCCCTGGTCTGCTGGCCCGCCCACAGCAGACCGGGGGGCATCCCCCCAGCAGACCAGGCAGACGTGGAGCAAAGGTAGGAGGTGCGGGTCCGGGTCCACAGCCGATAGCAGAGGATCCAGTGTAGCAGCCCCCCTGGGAACCGCTCGGGGCCTAAGAGGCTCCACTTGTCTGCGGTTTCTTTTTTTTTTTTTTAGCCTGGCAGGGATTTAAACCCGCCCGCGGTTTTTCTGCTGATCTGCAATCAGCTGTTCAGGCCCCGCCCAGGCAGCTCTTTTGAGACGCCTATTGGCGGAGGCTCTTCTATGGCCTGCAGATGAGCCCGGGGGCTGCCGGGATTGGAGGAAGGCAGAAGGGAGGGGCCGGGGGAGGGTGCTTGGCACTGGGGGGGTCGGCAGGGAGGGGGTGAGGGGCTGGGGGGTGCTTGGCACTGGGGGGGCAGGAGGGGGTGAGGGGGTGAGGGGCCGGGGGGGGCTTGGCACTGGGGGGGCAGGAGGGGGTGAGGGGCCGGGGGGTGCTCGGCACTGGGGGGGCAGGAGGGGGTGAGGGGCCGGGGGGTGCTCGGCACTGGGGGGGCAGGAGGGGGTGAGGGGCCGGGGGGTGCTTGGCACTGGGGGGGCAGGAGGGGGTGAGGGGCCGGGGGGGGGCTTGGCACTGGGGGGGCAGGAGGGGGGTGAGGGGGTGAGGGGCCGGGGGGGGTGCTTGGCACTGGGGGGGCAGGAGGGGGTGAGGGGCCGGGGGTGCTCGGCACTGGGGGGGCAGGAGGGGGTGAGGGGCCGGGGGGGTGCTCGGCACTGGGGGGGCAGGAGGGGGTGAGGGGCCGGGGGGTGCTTGGCACTGGGGGGGCAGGAGGGGGTGAGGGGCCGGGGGTGAGGGGCCGGGGGTGCTCGGCACTGGGGGGGCAGGAGGGGGGGAGGGGCCGGGGGGGTGCTCGGCACTGGGGGGGCAGGAGGGGGGGAGGGGCCGGGGGGTGCTTGGCACTGGGGGGGCAGGAGGGGGTGAGGGGCTGGGGGGGTGAGGGGCCGGGGGGGTGCTTGGCACTGGGGGGCAGGAGGGAGGGGGTGAGGGGCCGGGGGGGGGCTCGGCACTGGGGGGCGGCAGGGAGGGGGGAGGGGCCGGGGGGTGCTTGGCACTGGGGGGCAGCAGGGAGGGGCCGGGGGGGTGCTTGGCACTAGGAGGGGGGAGGGGCCAGGGCGCGGCAGAGCGCAGGCGCGGGCGGCGCTGGCTGGGCGGGAAACTCCCGGGACGCTCGCGCTGACGAGGCGGGCGGGAAAACGCTGCGGGGGGCGCTGAGGGGCGGAGCCTGGGGGGGCGGGGCGCGAGCTGGCAGTGACGTGGAGCCCCCCCCCCCCGCCTGCTTCTCTCCGGGCCCCAGGCTGGACATCGGCGGGGCGGCCCCTGGCGGAGGTGGGGGGGCGATTTCTGCCCCCCCCCGGCGCTGCAGCCTCCCCGGGGAGCAGCGCCCCTGTGACCCCCCCCCACGTGGTGCCGGGGGAACGGGGCTGTGGCCCCCCCTTTGGGGCGCGGGAGCTGACCCGGGCTCCAGTCACGTGGGTGTCTCGGGGAGGGGGGGCTGCGGGCCACCGGGGCGCGGGAGTGTCACGTGCCCCCTCCCCCCGCCGGGGAGCCGCGCGCCCTCGAGGGGTGGTTCCCGCGGGCGGGGCAGGCACAGAACGTGTCCCGCACGCGGGGGGGCGGGGCGGCCTGAGCCCTGCTCCCCGCGCTGCTCGCTGCCTGGGGGCGGGGCCGGGTGCCCGCTGAATCCCCCCTGTGCCCGGGGGGGGGGCAGTTCGGCGGGGGGCGCTGTGGGGGGGGATGCTCTGGCCCTGGCTGCCCGCAGTGCTGCCCAGTGCCCGGCTGTGCCTCCTGCAGAGGCCGAGAGCGTCCTGGGTGGGGGCGTGTGGGGAGAGGGGGGGAGTGGCTGAGAATTGGGGGGCAAACAGGTGACAGACAAACCAACCGACAGAAAAGCCTCCCTGCCTGGCCCCCAGCTGAGCGGAGAAACGTCCCCCTGGCGCCAGAGCACTGCAGGGCCCAGCCTAGTCGCTTTGTGCCTCCAGCCCCACGGCGTGGGGAGGGGGCGACGGTGGAGGAGCCCCACGCACCCAGGCCTTAGGTTCCCCACCCGCCTTCTAAGCACTGAGCATTTTAGGCCTGGCTGGACTAGAGAAGGGGGCTCCAGGGGAGTTGCCGCTGAAGGCGCGCGGCCGCGCACAAACACCCCTCTGCCGCCCACCTCCCTTGCGGAGCCTTGCAGCGGCACTCGCCTTCCTGCTGGCCGGGGAATGGCGCGGTTGTTTTCCTGATCTGGTGGAGGGCGGCTGCCCCGTTGTGTCCCTGCTGGGGCAGCCTCGCCCCACCTCCAGCTGCGATTGGGGCTTCTGTTTGTTTCTGTTCATACAGTTTGCTGCAGTTTTCCATCCACGAGGACCTGCGTGAAGCTGGTCCGACCAGAGATACGGGGATCGATTTTTAAGAGTAAGAGGTTTTGTTTTTAAAGCAGGGGTGAGGAACCTAATACCCCAGCTCACGTGAGTGTGGCCCTCGAGACTCAAGGTTCCCACACTAACGCTCTAGCTCCCCTCCAGATTGGAGCAGACAAAATCTGCTAGCCTGCCCCGCCGCCCTCCTCACAAGCTCCGTCCGGTGTGCGAGGGGAATGTGGGAAGCCTCTTCCTCCTTCTCAGTTGGGGTATGTGTTAATGCGGATGGTGGGGTTTGGGATTTTTTTTTCTTCACACTTGTGTGTAGGGTTGCCAGGTGTCTAGCACTGAGCCAGACAGCCCGGTATTTGCACTTTTTGTCCGGTAAATACATTTAGAAAATACAAAATGTCCAGTCTTTTCTGCTTTTCCTGGCTCAACGCCCAGCAGAAATAAGCCGGGGGCGGGGAGATTGGCTCACTAATTAAAGGGGTCACAACTTGATTTTGCTCAACAAAAATGTTCCTGGTGGGGTTTTTTTGTTTGGTTGGGGGTTTTTTCCTCAAGAAAAATTTTCCTGGCGCGCTTTTTTTTTTTTTTTTTTTTTTTTTTTTTTGCTGAAACCATCTGGCAACCCTACTAGCGTGTGCCTTCCCCCCCAATAAGGTTCCTCACCCCGTCTGAAAGCGAGAGTTGGGAAAACAGGTTACCTTGGGTTTCTGTGTCCTTATAAGGTAGTATCTTTTTAGGGTTTGTTTACAAAAAATGAAAGAGCAACTGCAGTTGGAAGAAAGACTGAAAATCAAAACTTCAACCACATAGTCTTTAGTTCATTAGGCATCTTTTAGCCTTTTTGTTCTATTATTGTTTTTCTACTTGGTACTAGAAAATCAAATTTTCCTCCTACTTGGGCCTCAAGTTTCACTCCAGCAGCCCTTCCACAAGTAGAATCGTCTGCAAAATAAAATGTCAGGGTGACCGTCATTAAGGTGCTTGTCCCTGTAAGGACATGTGACTGAACTGCTTGTTCAGAAGGCTTCTGATGAATTGGTTTATGCACAGGTATGCCTCCCGTTCTTCTTTAACCACCGCAGTCTCTTGTTTTTGTCCGGAAGCAAATTCTCTGCCAAGCAACCTTTTTTGCCTTTCATGTAATTGTCTGCTCTTTCGTTCGGCGTGGTAGACTTGTTTTATTGTGGCATTAGACAACCGAGCCACAGAAAAGTCTGCCTTGGTACCACTTAGTACCTGCCCAGACCAAAGTAGCTTTCAGACTCTCTTAAGAGAGTCCTGATTTGCAATTCTCCCCTTTCTTCTCCTTGGATTTTCAACTAGGAAAGTGTGCTAATCTTGTTCCTCCTCTCCTCTGTATCGAACACTAGGGAATAGCTGCTAAAAGGAAATTAGGAATCTTGGTTCCTAAGAATGACCAAAACACTGTGGCTGTGTCTAGACTGGCAAGTTTTTCCGCAAAATCATCTGCTTTTGCAGAAAAACTTGCCAGCTGTCTACACTGGCCGCTTGAATTTCCGTAAAAGCACTGACGATCTCATATAAGATTGTCAGTGCTTTTGCGGAAATACTATGCTGCTCCCGTTCAGGCAAAAGTCTTTTTCCGAAAGACTTCTGCGCAAAAGGGCCAGTGTAGACAGCAGAGATTTCTTTTCCGCAAGAAAGCCCCGATCGCGAACGGGGCTTTTTGCGGAAAAGCGCATCTACATTGGCCACGGATGCTTTTCCGCAAAAAGTGCTTTTGCAGAAAAGCGTCCTGCCAATCTAGACGCGATTTTCCGAAAATGCTTTTAACAGAAAACTTTTCCGTTAAAAGCATTTTCGAAAAATCATGCCAGTGTAGACGTAGCCTGTATGGTGGCCTGGTGGCAGCCTGGTCATGTGAGCTAAGAACAGCTCATGTGGCTGGAGTCTGCAAACATACAGTTTTTCAAGACAATCCTGAGGAGACAACATTGATATGTGTATGTTAAGGGAGGAAAGTTTATATACCCAGTATCTTGTGAAGAACTTGTCACCTCAGCACAGGGTCCTGGGGCGGGTTTTACCATAAGGGACCCGGAGAGATCATCTAGGCCAGCTGGAGTGGGGAGGGGAGGGGAGAGGAGAGGAGGTTGGCCACTGAAAATGTTGCAGTATTAATTTTCCTTTTATTTGACTTCATATCAAACAAATATTTACAGTCATGCACCTTGTTAATTCTCACTTGTGTTAGTACTCTTTCTTCCAGAACGTTTTAAAAACACAGACGAGACATGTCTTCGCGTGGGTGGCAGGCATCTGAAGAAGGGCACGTGACCTCGATCTTGGAGCATGAGACAAAACTCACCCCGCTCCTGGAGGGGAAATGTTAGAGGCAACACTGGGCTCCAGTGAGCAGCAGGCAGGTGACGCACGTGTGTGTCCTTTCCACACACCTGGGGTGGCCTAGTTCCTAAGCTTTCTCTTTTTCGGTCCCTGTAGACTTGGGGTAGATGAGAGGCTGGCCACCTGGTGGCAGAGACCGAAAGGAGCCACCCCCCCCGAGACCCTGCCGGCAGATGGAAACCAGACAGCGATCTATGGAAGAAGAGCAAATAGCAATTGGCTCAAGGTAAGTATCGAGGGAGGGCCGCACAGACGTTTGCGAGCGTGGCACGGGTCCCTGAGAAAAGGCCCTCTGGCTTGTGGTGGAAGAACTTGAAAATACGAAGTACAAAAGTCACAGTGTTGTACTTAAAAGAAGTACTTGGGATCTTTTTCAGAGGGATAAGGCAACATGAAACATTTATTGATCTCACACACACATGCGCGCACGCGCGTATGATAAGTATTGATTATTCTATGTCACTCATGCACTCACACACACACACAAAAGCACACTCTGTCTTGCTGTTGTTACCAACTAGTTGCTCCCCTTAACTTCACTGGCCAGGTGAGTTAGATGGGGGAAGGGTGGAGCTGGGCTTCTGCCGATCCGGATCGATGCTCTGATGGTGACAAGATGAAACCCGGGGTCCTCTGCAAGATAACTCACTTTTATAGCAGATTCCCTCTTATGCAAATATATCCCAGATTCAAAATCTGGGTCTGTGTCCGTTGGTCCCTTTGTGGGTGTTGTCTGTTCAGAGAGGGTGTTTTCCAAAGAAGGTATTTGCTTCTAATCCCCAAGGCCTTCAATATGTCTGCTCTTCTTTCTTGAGCCCACTTGACACCTTGGGCCTGGTTTCCACCCCCTCTTCAACTGGTGTAGCTCTCTGGAGGTGCTTGGCTCCCAAGTCTTACTCATTCACACTCTGATGAAGTGGGTCTTTGCCCACGAAAGCTTATGCTCCTACACTTCAGTTAGTCTATAAGGTGCCACAGGACTCCTCGTCGCTTTTGCAGATTCAGACTAACACGGCTACCCCTCTGAGAGTATTCACACCTCATTCATTCAACAGGGCAATAGATTACAGAGTGGGGGGGAAGAGAGTGAGGGAAAGATCTTATTCTACTCCTAGCAAAAGACATTTTTACCACTTTAGTGATATACTCAGTTTTCTACAAGTTTTCTATATAGGGTTCTAATACAAAGTTACAAGGTTATATGGAGAGGCACAGTGTCAAGTCATATGAAGTACATAGATTTATCTACAACAGAAACTGAACACCGATTTTTGTATTTTTAAAAATGTCATTAATCCCCCCCTCCCCCCGCCGCCCCCCGAATCTCCTGGCTGGCGATACTTAACGTGTCTAGGCTCATACGGAAAACGAAGTGAGTAGGCTGCCAATTGACCCAGCGTTACGCATGCTGAGAGTTAGCAAAACTGGGACTGAAATAAAGACTTGGTCTTGTAGCAGCACTGAGGAGCCCCAGACATGGATTAGGGCCTCATGGGAATAGTTCTCTCTTAATTGATCTAATCTTTGGCTTTTGAGTTTGATGATATTGCTGAGTCCTTCTAGGCCACTGTAAGTATGAGTGCAAGTGTGTGCGTCCCTGGGTGTGTGCGTGTGCAAGTGTCCATTTGCATGTGTGTGTGCGCATGCCTGCGTGCAGGCACATTGTGCAGATGTGTGTGTGCATCTGAGCGAGGGCCTGAGTATACACATGCGTGTTCGTGCAAGCACGAGCAGGCTCTCGGCGTGTTAATCTGTTAATTGGCATTTGTGCATGTGTACACGCATCCCAGCGTGTGAGCATTTGGCGGGGTGTGTGGCTGTTGCACGGGCGTGTGCGTCTGACGTGTTCCAGTCCGACGGTGCCCTGGCAGCGGTAGCTCCTGGGGAGCGACACCCCTCCCCTCCCATCTGGAGCATGCAACTGGGATGAACTGCTACAGCGCGTTTCAGCACGAGGCTCTAACTGCCGCGCGGTAGCTGCTCCTTTTGTGTCCAATGTGGAGCAACAAGGAGCGGCCTCGCGTCTTGCCCGCGCCACATGTGTTCAGTCCCACGGACCGGAAGAGACGTTTGCTCGGTCCACGGCCTGACAGCAACTGACTGGGAACCGTGACCAGAAGGTGCCCAGGTACGTGTCCAATCGCGTGCCCCCGGGGAACAGGGCCCGGAGTCAATTGGCTTCGGTGAACACTCAGCTGGCGCCAGGTCTGCCAGTGGGAGGCAGAGGGAAACACAGGACGGGACGGGTTCAGACTCGGGGCCCCTGGCTGGGGCTGGCTCTGGAGTTGGGGTTTCCTGCAGCCAGCGTAGCCAGCATAGCCCACCAACTCCGGTGGTGCGCGAGGCAGAGGAGGGACACCAGAGACCGTAGCCGAGCGGCGATGGAGGCTGGAACCGCTCTGACAAGGCGCTGCTCTGCTCCTTGCTTGGGCGGGGTGGTGCCCTGCCTCTGTGGCAGGCCCTGAGGTCACAGGGAGCTGGTCTGCCAAGAAATCCCACCCTGGGCGGGTAGAGAAGGGAAACAGTGCATGCTGGGAGATGTAGTCTTTCCGCAGGTCACTATGGCCCCCATCACACCACAGGAGCTGTAGCGTCTTCCGGACTGCGTTACCCGTCAGCTCCCGCAGCCTCATAGCCCCAAGGGAGTCGTGGTATTTCCCGGGCTAAGGGCTGTGGTATTGGGGTGTGGCAGCGTAGGGAGGGGGCGTGGCACCCACCAGTGGCACTGCTCCCATCATAGAGACGCCAGAGTGGTTCTCCCTCCCCCCCTCCCCCACCTTGTTAGGACCCAGGGCCTTGTCCCAGGCAGCACCCCACCCCCTCGTGAGTAGAAGGTGAGACTTGGCCCCTCCTCCCCCCAGGGAGCGCCACTCCTGGGGCAGGCTGTGTGCAGGGCCAGGTCTGTCCTAGGCTTCTCCCCCCAGGGCTGGGCTGAGAGTCCCTGCCTTTGGCAGAGGGGAGCTGCTGCAGCCCCCAGCATTTGCAGGGAGTGGGAGCCTGGGAGCCAGCAACATGTGGGGAAGCAAAGGTGGGGGAGCTGGCACGGGGCTCGGAGGGGGAGGGGGAAGAGGGTTGCAGGGAGCTCTGCCCCAGAAGCAGCTGTACCGCAGCCCCGGCTCGGGCAGCCGCCACGTGGGTCGCCTGTGGCTCCAGCCTTCGGGCAGAAGTCCTGGCCCACTCCACTTCTGGATGGAAAGTCTTAGAGGAAACCCTGCCCTGGACCTGGAGTTGAAGGTGGGTATAGGGGGCCAGGGTGAAACTCTCTGAACCAGAGGTGGAGGGGATGGTCCAGGCAGCCAAATGTGTCGCAGCGAACCTCCATCTGTCACAATCGGCTTCCCCTCTGTGCTTGCAGAACTGCGCAGCTAAAACGGTTAGAAGCCAAATGTGACTGGCCCGTGTGTGTGTCAGAAATGGCTATGGGGAGCCAAGTGTGATGGCAGCTGTGTGTGACGTCACACCGGCCCCGCCCCCGGGACTGTGGAATTGTTGAATAGCTGGTCCATCGACTGCTCCGTGAACCGACATTGAACATCCTCGCCTCAGCCCCGCCCCCTCCAGCTCTGCTTTCCCTGGCTGGCACCCGTGCCTCAGTTTCCTCCCCTGCAATCATGTCATCAACTCCTCCTCCCTGCCCCAAGCACTCACCCCTCCCCCTTTCCTGGATTTGACACCTGCCCCCCGACCCCTATGCAGCTCCTCTACCCGCTCCTGGTCCTGAGGGGGACCTAGGCTGCGCGTCAGCCCGGCAGGAAACACCTGCTCTCCCAGGCTGCCTCCGCCCAGCCACGGCCGTGCTCCTGCTCAGCTCCAGCCAGGTGGGCCTCGGGGCGGGAGGGGCGCCCGGGAGGGCGGAGGGAGCTGCAGTGGCCTGTGGGAGATGGAGGCTGGGGCAACTACATCTCCCAGCAGCCACTGCGGGGTCAGCAGCACGTGAGAGGGGCACAGTGGCCAGTGCGGGGTGCGGTGCGTCCTGGTTGGATGCGAGAGGCTTTGGGCAAACTGCCATTTGGTAAGCAAGGCGGAATGGAAGTGGTGGCGCTGTGCCGGATGCTTCCTCGGAATGTGCTACCTTCGCCGGTGAGTTTCTCCCCGGCAAGTCCCGGACAGAGCCCGCCTCGTGGCAGCCTGGGCCCCTCAGTGCCCCCCCCCCGTCTGCCACCACCACAGAGGCAGTGGCGAGGCAGAGGCAGCACGCAGGGTGGGGGCCACGCAGTGATGCAGGAACCGACAGCCAGGTTTGTCGGTGGGTCGTCATTGGCTCTTCTGCACCCCCACTGCCTCCTTGTCGCCTGTGGGAGCCGGGGGCTGCCGGACCATAACTGGCACATGTGGCGCTCCAGCATCTCCCTGTTTCCTGGCTGAAGAATTCAGTAGCACAAGCGGGTGGAGATGGTCCCCTCCAGCCACATGTAGTGGCCACAGTACAGTGTGGAAATGAGGTCAGATCCCGAGGTCCTTGCTCAAGACAAGGATCCATTTACCTACGAGTGAAAATCCTGCAAGGGCCTCGTGGTGGCACCCACAGTCTTTTAGAAGAGAGCTGGAGAGGATTTAGCGTGCTGCCGCTGCAGTGCAACAGTGTGGGTTTGCTTTCCTAGGCCTTTGACTAATGAAAATAGGAAACACGTGCCCAGTGCCGGATACAGTGACTGTACAGTGATTACTAATGTTGTTTCCTTACTTAGCGCTGAAATTGGATAGATTCTTGTACCACCATCAGGTAAAGTATGAGAACTGTGTTCAGTTGGGAGTCTGAAGGTGCATGGTCACAAAAATCCTACTTAAAAAATCACCCCCTATTTATAATGAATATGGCTAGAGCCACGTCACAAACACCCTAACCCTGCCCGGCAAGTAGAGGGAGTACAGGATGAGCTGGGCATCCGTCCACTTCAGGCTGCAGGCTGTTTGGAAAGGGATGGTTTAGGTCTCTTCTTTGCCATCAGACATCACTGTGGCATCTCTCAGGGCACACAGGGTAGAATGCAACTTCTACAATGTGTTCCACTGATGCCACCATTCCCAGTGCAAAACGCAGTAGAGGTTTCATGGCCTTTTCCTTATTTGTAATTCCTTACCTCACCACAGTGTTGGGATGCTCTTCTGTAAATTCTTAATCCTTTTACCTCACTCTCATTAGCAGAAGAAGTCAGTCAGTTACCGTGGCATTCTTGTTGTTAGGGAAAGGGACATCAGCAGATCCCTAACTCTTTTCTTTCCAGAAGCTTCAGGGGATAGCCGAGTTAGTTTGTTACAGAAAAAAACAAGAAATGGTCTGGTAGCACTTGACTAACAAAACATGTCAAACATGTTCTTTGCTTCAGTCTTCACGGCTGAGGAGGTTAGGGAGGTTCCCAAATCTGCACCGTCCTTTGTGGGTGATGAATCCGAGGAACTGTCCCGGATTGAAGTGTCATTAGAGGAGGTTTTGGAACAAATAGAAAAACTTAATGTTAACAAATCTCCGGGACCGGATGGCATTCATCCAAGGGTTCTAAACTCAAATGGGAAATGGCTAAACTATTATCTATGGTTTGTAACCTATCTTTTAAATCGGCTTCCGTACCTAATGACTGGAAGGTAGCCGTGACACCAGTATTTAAAAAGGGCTCTCGAGGCGATCCTGGCAATTACAGAGCAGTAAGTCTAACTTCAGTACTGGGCAAATTAGTTGAAAAAATAGTAAAGAATAAAATTGTGAAGCATGTAGAAGAACATAATTTGTTGGACAAAAGTCAACATGGTTTCTGTAAAGGGAAATCATGTCTTATTAATCTATTAGAGTTCTTTGAAGGGGTTAACAAACATGCAGACAAGGGGGATCCAGTAGCTATAGTATACTTAGATTTTCAGAAAGCCTTTGACAAGGTCCCTCACCAAAGGCTCTTGTGTAAATTCCATGGTCATGGGATAAGAGGGAAGGTCCTTTCTTGGATTGAGAACCGGTTAAAAGACAGGAAACAAAGGGTAGGAATAAATGGTAAATTTTCAGATTGGAGGGGGGCGGTCAGTCCTGGGACCAATCCTTTTCAACTTATTCATAAATGATCTGGAGAAAGGGATAAACAGTGAGGTGGTAAAGTTTTTGGATGATACCAAACTGTTTAGGATAGTCAAGACAGAAGCAGACTGTGAGGGACTCCAAAAAGATCTCACCAAACTGAGTGATTGGGCAACAAAATGGCAAATGAAATTTAATGTGGATAAGTGTAAAGTAATGCACATCGGGAAAAATAACCCCAACTATACGTACAGTATGATGGGGGCTAATTTGGCTATGACAAATCAGGAACAAGATCTTGGCGTTATCGTGGACAGTTCTCTGAAAACTTCCACACAGTGTGCATCAGCGGTCAAAAAGGCAAATAGGATGCTAGGAATTATTAAGAAAGGGATAGAAAATAAGACACAGAATATCTTACTGCCCAGCTGTGTCTGCACTGGCACCCTTTTCCGGAAATGCTTAAAACGGAACAGTTTTCTGTTATATGTATTTCTGGAAAAAGAACGTATACATTGGCAGGATGCTCTTCCAGAAAAGCACTTTTTCCGGAAAAGTGTCCGTGGCCAACGTAGACGCGCTTTTCCGGACAAAAGCCCCGATCGTCATTTTTGCGATCAGGCTTTTTTGCGGAAAAGACTACTGTGCTGTCTACACTGACCCTTTTCTGGAATAGTTTTTCCGGAAAAGGACTTTTGCCCGAACAGGAGCAGCATAGTTTTTCTGGAAAAATACTGACAATTTTACAGTAGATCGTCATAGCCATTCCGGAAAAGCAAGCGGCCAGTGTAGACAGCTGGCAAGTTATTCCAGAAAAGCGACTGCTTTTCCGGAATAAGTGGCCCAGTGTAGACACAGCCCCCCTGTATAAAACTATGGTACGCCCACATCTTAAATACTGTGTACAGATGTGGTCTCCTCACCTCAAAAAAAGATATTTTGGCCTTGGAAAGGGTTCAGAAAAGGGCAACTAAAATGATTAGTGGTTTGGAACGGGTCCCATATGAAGAGAGGTTAAAGCGACTGGGACTTTTCAGTTTAGAAAAGAGGAGACCGAGGGGGGATATGATAGAGGTCTATAAAATCATGAGTGGTGTGGAGAGGGCAGATAAAGAAAAGTTATTAGTTCCCATAATAGAAGAACTAGAGGACACCAAATGAAATTAACAGGTAGCAGGTTTAAAACTAATAAAAGAAAGTTCTTCACACAGCATGTAGTCAACCTGTGGAACTCCTTGCTAGAGGAGGCTGTGAAGGCTAGGACTATAACAGAGTTTAAAGAGAAGCTAGATAATTTCATGGAGGTCAGGTCCATAAAAGGCTATTAGCTAGGAGATAGAAATGGTGTCCCTGGCCTCTGTTCGTCAGAGGCTGGAGAAGGATGGCAGGAGACAAATCGCTTGATCATTGTCTTCGGTCCACCCTCTCTGGGGCTTCTGGTGCTGGCCACTGTCGGCAGACAGGCTATTAGGCTAGATGGACCTTTGGTCTGAGCCAGTAGGGCCGTTCTTACGTAGATGATATCATGAGTCCACGAAAGGTCATGATCCTGTCTACATGTTTTGTTAGTCTATAAAGTGCTACCAGACCATTTGTTGTTGTTGTTTTTTTCTTTTATTTCCAGATGCTCTGAACTAGCATCCCATGGCTCCCTGTCACCTCTTCAGTCATTTCAGCATTTTAGTGTTTAAGACAGTATTATCTAGGGTTATTTTTAGTTACTACATATGCTTAAGGCTTTTTACACCTTGTGTCTTTATTTGGCTCGAGTACTGTCTTACAGGCTCATTGCATTATTGCCTTAATTTATATCTAAGCATCACCTAGCAAATACTTAGTCCTGCAGGCACCAGTACTAAGGGGGACTGGAAGTTCTTACTGTAGTCTCTAATCCAGCATTTCTCAAACTGGGTCGCAACCCCCAGGAGGGTTGTGAGCAACTTGGGAGGGGGGTTGCAGCTGGATTGGGCTTTTCACTTGCGACCCCTCTCCCCCAGGTTGTGAAGAGTGGCAGGGCGGAGGAAGGCAGCTGCCAGCAAGCCGCACAGTGTGGCCGGGGCCATGGGACTCCAGGAGCGTGGCTCAGCTGCAGGAGGAGGCAAGGCAGCGGGAGAGTGACCAACCAAGCAAAGGGATGCGGAGCAGAAAAGAGACACAGAGGAGAAAGAGATGGGGGAAAGGAGCCTGCAGGGGGGAGGGCGTTAAGGACTGCAAATGCCATGAAGGAACCCCAGGAGGGCAAGGAGTCTGGTGAGAAGGGGGGGAGGAAGCGACCCAGGGCAGTGAGGGTGGGTGGCCACACAAATTCATTTCGCATTTTAGGGGGTGGTGTCACAAATTTTGAGAACCCCTGCTCTAATCCATGTTCCAGCAATCACATAAAAATGTGATGTTAAACTCATGTATGTTTTACCCTAGAAATATACAAATCTTTTAATTTTGAAATAAATCTAAATGCCTGGTGTTCTGTTCATATTCTTTTGAGCAGGTGTTGCAGTTTATTCATATTTAAGAGCTTATGTTTTAATTTATTGCTCACCATTTTAGAGTTAAAACAAAATACAGGATTATGTAGCACTTTAAGGACTAACAAGATGGTTTATTAGATGAAGAGCTTTCGTGGGCCAGACCCACTTCCTCAGATCAAATAGTGGAAGAAAATAGTCACAACCATAGATACCAAAGGATACAATTAAAAAAAATGAACACATATGAAAAGGACAAATCAAATTTCAGAACAGAAGGGGGATGTGGGGGGGTGGGTGGGAAGGTAAATGTCTGTGAGCTAATGGTATTAGAGGTGATAATTGGGGAAGCTATCTTTGTCATGGGTAAGATAGCTAGAGTCTTTGTTGAGACCCCCATGTAGAGTGTCAAATTTTAGCATGAATGACAGTTCAGAGGATTCCCTTTCAAGTGCACATTTAAAAGGCTTCTGAAGCAGAATGCAGGTAATCAAGTCGTTGAGACAGTGTCCTTTCTGGTTGAAATGGCAATAAACTGTTTTTTCTTTGTGCTCCTGTCTAATATCTGTTTTGTGGGCATTGATCCTTTGGCGAAGTGTCTGAGACGTTTGTCCAATGTACAAAGCAGACGGACACTTTCGGCACATGATAGCATAAATTATATTTCTGGATGCGTAGGAATATGTGTTCTTGATCTTATAACTCACTTGGTTAGGTCCAATAATGGTATCAGCAGAGTGAATATGTGGACAAAGCTGGCAACGGGGTTTGTTGCAAGGGAAGGTACCAGGGTTGGTATTAGTGTGGTATGTCCTGTGGTTGTTGGTAAGAATCATCTTGAGGTTAGGTGGTTGTCTATAGGAGACTATGGGTCTGTCTCCCAGAGCCTCTTGGAGTTTAGTATCCTGTTCCAGTATAGGCTGAAGTTTATTGATAATGTGTTGGACAGGTTTAAGTTGGGGGCTGTAGGTGATGACAAGTGGTGTTCTATTGTAGGTTTTCTTGGGTCTGTCTTGAAGTAGATGGTTTCTAGGTATTCGTCTGGCTCTTTCAATTTGCTTTTTTATTTCTCCGGGTGGGTAGTTGAGCTTTATAAATGCTTGGAAGAGATCCTGAAGCTTCTGGTCTCTGTCAGTGGGATTAGAGCAGATGCGGTTGTATCGAAGGGCTTGGCTATAGACGATGGATCGTGTGGTGTGTTCTGGATGGGAGCTGGATGCATGTAGGTAACTGTATGAGTCGGTGGGTTTTCTGTAGAGGGTGGTGTCTAATTTTCCATTGTTGATTTGTACGGTGGTGTCCAGGAAATGGATCTCTTGTGTAGAATGGTCCAGGCTGAGGTTGATGGTGGGGTATAGGTTGTTGAAATCTCTGTGGAAAGTCTCCAGTGTTTCTTGGCCATGTGTCCAGATCATAAAGATGTCCTGGATGTAGCGTAAGTAGAGAAGGGGTAAAAGGGGACGGGAGTTGAGGAAACGTTGTTCTAGGTCAGCCATAAAGATATTAGCATACTGTGGGGCCATGTGTGTACCCATGGCTGTGCCACTGATCTGGAGGTATAAGTTGTTCTCAAACTGGAAATAATTGTGGGTGAGAACAAAGTTACATAGGTCTGCTATCAGGTTGGCAGTGGTGTCCTCTGGGATAGTGTTTCTAATTGCTTGTAATCCGTCTTCATGTGGGATGTTGGTGTATAGAGCTTCTACGTCCTTGGTGGCAAGAATGGTGTTATTGGGGAGGTTATCAATGTTTTGTAGTTTCCTTAGGAAGTCAGGAGTGTCTCGGAGATAGCTGGGGGTGTTGGTTGCGTAGGGTTTGAGGAAAGAGTCTACATAGCTGGATAGACCAGTAGTGAGCGTGCCGATACCAGAGATGATGGGACGTCAGGGGTGTCTAGGTTTATGGATCTTGGGAAGCAGATAGAACAATCCTGGTCGGGGGTCAGAAGGTGTTTCTGTGTGGATTTGTTCCCGAGTAGCTGTGGGGAGGCTTTTAAGGAGACAGTGTAGTTTCTTTTGGTATTCCGAGGTGGGATCAGAGGAGAGAGGTTTGTAAAATGTGGTGTTGGAGAGTTGTCTGGTTGCCTCCTGGTTATAGTCGGCCTTATTCATAATGACCACAGCACCCCCTTTGTCAGCTGGTTTGATTATAACGTCCAGGTTGTTTTTGAGACTCTGGATGGCATGGTGTTCGGCGCGGCTGAGATTGTGTGTCGCTTGTTGTCGTTTGCGAATAATGTCAGTCTGTGCGTTGTTGCGGAAGCTTTGTATAGAGAAATCCAGATTGTAATTCCGACCATCAGGGGGAGTCCATATAGAATTATTTTTCCTTTTGTGTTGATTTGGGGGGATCAGGTAGGTCAGACTGATGTTCATTGGTGGTTTGGATATATTCTCGGAGGCGAAGGCGGCAAAAAATAGCTTCAGGGTCACCACAAAATTGTATCCAGTTTGTGGCGGAGGTGGGGCAGAAAGAGAGACCCCGGGACAAGACAGACTCTTCTGCTGGATTAAGTTTGTAGCTGGAGAGGTTAACAATATTATCTGGTGGGTTGAAGTAGTTGCTGTTGTAGCCTGTGGTGTGGAGCAGTTTAGAAAGTTTACTGTCTTTTCTTTGTTGTAGGGAATAGAAGTGACCAGACTAACATGGCTACATTTCTGTCACATTTTAGAGTTAGATGTTATCACTAACTTTTTAGCTGTTATGTTCCCAGCACTTACCAGCTCTGAGGTATTGCTCCCTGCTGGCTGGTTAGGATCTTAGCTCACCACACCAGATTTAGTGGTTTTCTCTAGGAATGTCAATGTATAGACGACTACACGATTAACCAATGAGCATTAATTTATTGGTCAATCCTGTCGATTACACGCATTCTCCCCTCTCGCCCGCTGTCTCTATCAGAGGCAGCAAGGAGGGAGGAGGCGTGAGCTGATGCCTGTGGGAAGCCAGCTTTTTAGTCAGCTTGTCACAAGAGGGCGCGGTTGTACAGTTCATCGGGCTGCACTACACGGCACATTGGGTCAGCTTCACAGAACAAAAAACGCAGAGTAGCTCAAATACTTATTAAAGGTATTTTATTGCAAGCAATTCAGGAGCAGTTTTAAAAGCGATATATCTGTCTAGTAAATAGCAATTAAAAGGCAGGTTAAATGCAATGTTTAATTTGAATAGTTAGCAGTCTAAATCTAATCTCTAACCCAATTTAGCATCCTAATTCTTAATCCAGTCTAACACACATAGTCTCATACACACATCCCACTTGCCTTCTGGGACTGGCCAAAACCCAGGTTATGTTGGTTAATTTTTTTGAGGCTGATCTAGCAAGCAGCCTGTGTCTGCCAGCAGTGGGGATGCCTGGTGGACAGGAGCTGCTGCCGTCCTGCGCTGTTGCCTTTGTATCAGAGGCAGCCAGGTGGGGCTGCAGGCAGCTGGGCTGCATAGGAAGCTGGCTTTGAAACTAGCTGCCCTTGTGGACCAACCCCGCCTGCCACCCCGGTGAGGCAGCAGCACAGAGGGGCCAGGGGCTCCCGGCAATGGAGCCGGAGCGCACTGGCCGCCCCCCCCCGCGGGGCGGTGTAATAGGTGTGTAGCTGCGAACAGTGGCTGCGGCTACATGAGGACTCGGTTCCCCGGCAGCCAACACCCCCGGGCAGGAGCAGACCCGGCACGGTGCGATCATCGGAACAGCGGCCTGCGCGGGCACCAGCCGCTTCGCCAGGGGCACGTGGGGGAGACTGCGGGGGAATCTGCCACTGGGAAGTACCGCCCCTCCCCCCCTTGCTGAATCTATTTCATAGGGCAGCGGGGGGGGGGGGGGGAATGACGAGGCGACGTTCCGAGCCGATCAGCCCGTCCCCGAGCTGCGATCCCTCCGGCAACCCCGGCTCTGCGCCTCGCTGGGGGGGTTCTCCTGACGTCACAGGGAGCGGGTTCCCCAGGAAATCCGGGCAGTGCAGCGGCTTCCGGTCCGCGCCACCCGGCCCCAAGGGAGCGGCGGCGGGAGGGGCAGGGAGGTCAGAGCGTGACGCTGCCCCGCCCGGATCTCAGCCCTTGGGCGCCCCAGTGTGCACCCCGCCCGGCCGGGCCGCTCCCCTGTAGCTCCGCCCCCAGCGCTGAGCCCCGCCCGGCCGGGCCGCTCCCCTGTAGCTCCGCCCCCAGCGCTGAGCCCCGCCCGGCCGGGCCGCTCCCCTGTAGCTCCGCCCCCAGCGCTGAGCCCCGCCCGGCCGGGCCGCTCCCCTGTAGCTCCGCCCCCAGCGCTGAGCCCCGCCCGGCCGGGCCGCTCCCCTGTAGCTCCGCCCCCAGCGCTGAGCCCCGCCCGGCCGGGCCGCTCCCCTGTAGCTCCGCCCCCAGCGCTGAGCGCCGCCCGGCCGGGTCGCTCCCCTGTAGCTCCGCCCCCAGCGCTGAGCCCCGCCCGGCCGGGCCGCTCCCCTGTAGCTCCGCCCCCAGCGCTGAGCCCCGCCCGGCCGGGCCGCTCCCCTGTAGCTCCGCCCCCAGCGCTGAGCCCCGCCCGGCCGGGCCGCTCCCCTGTAGCTCCGCCCCCAGCCCTGAGCCCCGCCCGGCCGGGCCGCGCCCCTGTAGCTCCGCCCCCAGCGCTGAGCCCCGCCCGGCCGGCCGCTCCCCTGTAGCTCCGCCCCCAGCGCTGAGCCCCGCCCGGCCGGCCGCTCCCCTGTAGCTCCGCCCCCAGCGCTGAGCGCCGCCCGGCCGGGTCGCTCCCCCGTAGCTCCGCCCCCAGCGCTGAGCCCCGCCCGGCCGGGCCGCTCCCCTGTAGCTCCGCCCCCAGCGCTGAGCCCGGCCGGGCCGCTCCCCTGTAGCTCCGCCCCCAGCGCTGAGCCCCGCCCGGCCGGCCGCTCCCCTGTAGCTCCGCCCCCAGCGCTGAGCCCCGCCCGGCCGGGCCGCTCCCCTGTAGCTCCGCCCCCAGCGCTGAGCCCCGCCCGGCCGGGCCGCGCCCCTGTAGCTCCGCCCCCAGCGCTGAGCCCCGCCCGGCCGGGCCGCTCCCCTGTAGCTCCGCCCCCAGCGCTGAGCCCCGCCCGGCCGGGCCGCTCCCCTGTAGCTCCGCCCCCAGCGCTGAGCCCCGCCCGGCCGGGCCGCTCCCCTGTAGCTCCGCCCCCAGCGCTGAGCCCCGCCCGGCCGGGCCGCTCCCCTGTAGCTCCGCCCCCAGCGCTGAGCCCCGCCCGGCCGGGCCGCTCCCCTGTAGCTCCGCCCCCAGCGCTGAGCCCGGCCGGGCCGCTCCCCTGTAGCTCCGCCCCCAGCGCTGAGCCCCGCCCGGCCGGCCGCTCCCCTGTAGCTCCGCCCCCAGCGCTGAGCCCCGCCCGGCCGGGCCGCTCCCCTGTAGCTCCGCCCCCAGCCCTGAGCCCCGCCCGGCCGGGCCGCGCCCCTGTAGCTCCGCCCCCAGCGCTGAGCCCCGCCCGGCCGGGCCGCTCCCCTGTAGCTCCGCCCCCAGCGCTGAGCCCCGCCCGGCCGGGCCGCTCCCCTGTAGCTCCGCCCCCAGCGCTGCGCCCCGCCCGGCCGGGCCGCTCCGCTGTAGCTCCGCCCCCAGCGCTGAGCCCCGCCCGGCCGGGCCGCTCCCCTGTAGCTCCGCCCCCAGCGCTGAGCCCCGCCCGGCCGGCCGCTCCCCTGTAGCTCCGCCCCCAGCGCTGAGCCCCGCCCGGCCGGGCCGCTCCCCTGTAGCTCCGCCCCCAGCGCTGCGCCCGCTGCCTCGTGGCCCGGCTTGGTGCGAAGCTCCCACTGCCGGCTACGAACAGCAGCGCACTGCTAGTGACGTCATTGCCCTGGCGCGGTGCATGCAAATGATGGAACGCGGGGCACGTTCTATCGGCTCCCCGGCGAGGGACACGTGGGTTTGTGTGGCACACAGACGGGTCCCAGGCTCCGTCATTAATGGCAGGGGCGGGGCCTGGTCTGGGGGCGGGGCCACTGACTGGCAGGAACTCAGCTGGGACACAGAAGTGAGCGGCAGAAAACTCCTCGGGGTCTCCGGAAAATCCTCGCGCGGCCCCTCTGGGCTTGTGAACGGGACGCAGCAGAGGCAGCCGCCCCCGCCCCCTCCCGCTGCTCCTCTGCACTTTATAAGGCAACAGCAGCATCAGCCTGTCCCCGCACAAGCCGGCTGGGAAATTTGGTGGTGGGAGGAGGAGCAGACTGCAGGGGGCGGGGAGCAGTTTGGGGGGGAGGGGGAGCAGACTGCAGGGGGCGGGGAGCAGTTTGGGGGGGGAGGAGGAGCAGACTGCAGGGGGCGGGGAGCAGTTTGGGGGGGGGAGGAGCAGACTGCAGGGGGCGGGGAGCAGTTTGGGGGGGAGGGGGAGCAGACTGCAGGGGGCGGGGAGCAGTTTGGGGGGGAGGGGGAGCAGACTGCAGGGGGCGGGGAGCAGTTTGGGGGGGAGGGGGAGCAGACTGCAGGGGGCGGGGAGCAGTTTGGGGGGGAGGGGGAGCAGACTGCAGGCGGCGGGGAGCAGTTTGGGGGGGGAGGGGGAGCAGACTGCAGGGGGCGGGGAGCAGTTTGGGGGGGGGGAGGAGCAGACTGCAGGGGGCGGGGAGCAGTTTGGGGGGGAGGGGGAGCAGACTGCAGGGGGCGGGGAGCAGTTTGGGGGGGAGGGGGAGCAGACTGCAGGGGGCGGGGAGCAGTTTGGGGGGGAGGGGGAGCAGACTGCAGGGGGCGGGGAGCAGTTTGGGGGGGAGGGGGAGCAGACTGCAGGCGGCGGGGAGCAGTTTGGGGGGGGAGGGGGAGCAGACTGCAGGGGGCGGGGAGCAGTTTGGGGGAGGGGGAGCAGACTGCAGGGGGCGGGGAGCAGTTTGGGGGGGAGGGGGAGCAGACTGCACGGGGGGAAGGAGTTTGGTGGTGGGGGGAGCAGACTGCACGGGGGGGGGAATTTGGGGGGGAGGGGTTGCCGCGGGGTCTCCTCTCCCGAGTGCGGGCGGGGCGGGATGAGGGGGAGTAGGGAAAGTAGCCGCAGTGGCTTGTGGGAAACTGAGTTCCTCTGTCCGCAGCTCCCATCGGCCATTGCAGGGCCATGGCAGGCCCGGCGCTTTTCGGATGGGCGGGTGCAGCGGAAGTGACGTCACAATGCGGCCTTTGATCAGGGAGCGACGGGGTTGGTCCCGGGCGCGTGTCACTCCCAGCGTAAGCGATGCATCCTGGGACTTGTAGTTCTTAGAGTGCAGCCTCACGGGGCATGTTTCAGTACGCCCCGCCCCCCCGGCATAGCCCCGCCCAGCGTGTTCCAGCTTCTCTCCGCCCCCACCTGCATCTCAGGACGTCCCCGCAGCACTACTCAGGCCCTGCTCACGTCTGCCCGCGCCCTCTGCACGGCCCCCCCCGCCCGACCTGCACCCCCTTCCCCACCCCCAGTCCATTCTGCACCCCCCTGCCCAACCTGCACCCCCTTCCCCACCCCCAGTCCATTCTGCACCCCCTGCCCAACCTGCACCCCCTTCCCCACCCCCCAGTCCATTCTGCACCCCCTGCCCAACCTGCACCCCCTTCCCCACCCCCAGTCCATTCTGCACCCCCTGCCCAACCTGCACCCCCTTCCCCACCCCCCAGTCCATTCTGCACCCCCCTGCCCAACCTGCACCCCCTTCCCCACCCCCCAGTCCATTCTGCACCCCCCGCCCAATCAGCACCCCTTTCCCCACCCCCCCAGTCCATTCTGCACCCCCCGCCCAATCAGCACCCCTTTCCCCACCCCCCAGTCCATTCTGCACCCCCTGTCCAATCTGCACCCCTTTCCCCACCCCCCAGTCCATTCTGCACCCCCCGCCCAACCTGCACCCCTTTCCCCACCCCCCAGTCCATTCTGCACCCCCCGCCCAACCTGCACCCCTTTCCCCACCCCCAGGCCATTCTGCACCCCCTGCCCAATCTGCACCCCTTTCCCCACCCCCCAGTCCATTCTGCACCCCCCGCCCAACCTGCACCCCTTTCCCCACCCCCAGGCCATTCTGCACCCCCTGCCCAATCTGCACCCCTTTCCCCACCCCCCAGTCCATTCTGCACCCCCCGCTCAACCTGCACCCCTTTCCCCACCCCCAGGCCATTCTGCACCCCCTGCCCAATCTGCACCCCTTTCCCCACCCCCCAGTCCATTCTGCACCCCCTGCCCAACCTGCACCCCTTTCCCCACCCCCCAGTCCATTCTGCACCCCCCGCCCAATCTGCACCCCTTTCCCCACCCCCAGTGCATTCTGCACCCCCTGCCCAATCTGCACCCCTTTCCCCACCGCCCAGTCCATTCTGCACCCCCTGCCCAATCTGCACCCCTTTCCCCACCCCCAGGCCATTCTGCACCCCCTGCCCAATCAGCACCCCGTTCCCCACCCCCCAGTCCATTCTGCACCCCCTGCCCAATCTGCACCCCTTTTCCCACCCCCGTCCATTCTGCACCCCCCGCCCAATCTGCACTCCTTTCCCCACCCCCAGTCCATTCTGCACCCCCTGTCCAATCAGCACCCCCTTCCCCACCCCCCAGTCCATTCTGCACCCCCTGCCCAATCTGCACCCCTTTCCCCACCCCCAGTCCATTCTGCACCCCCGCCCAATCTGAACCCCTTTCCCACCCCCAGTCCATTCTGCACCCCCTGCCCAATCTGCACCCCTTTCCCCACCCCCAGTCCATTCTGCACCCCCGCCCAATCTGAACCCCTTTCCCACCCCCAGTCCATTCTGCACCCCCTGCCCAATCTGCACCCCTTTCCCCACCCCCAGTCCATTCTGCACCCCCTGCCCAATCTGCACCCCTTTCCCCACCCCCCAGTCCATTCTGCACCCCCCGCCCAATCAGCACCCCCTTCCCCACCTCCCAGTCCATTCTGCACCCCCTGCCCAATCTGCACCCCTTTCCCCACCCCCCAGTCCATTCTGCACCCCCTGCCCGACCTGCACCCCCTTCCCTGACCACAAAGTGTATTCAGCTCTCCCCCCCCCCCCCCCCCCACGCAAGCTGCCTCTCATGTGTTTCTCTCTTGTTGCTCTCTCGTATTGGCCAATACGTTCTGTCTGTCTGTTTCTGTCTGTGTCTTTGTCCTTGCTCTGTTTCTGCCGTGTCCTTGTACAGCACACTTGCAGGCATTCCAGGTGAGCATCTCCACGGGTTAAGGGCCCAGGAGCTAAGGGGAATTCTGCAGGCACGCCAGTCGTGCAAGGGAGAGCACGGGAGACCAGTGGTGCGGCATGGCGGACTGACTCAGTATTGTTGTAATGGACCCGATACAGAGGGGCGGGGGGGGGGGGGGGAAGGGGTCTAAAGCAGTGGTCTCCAACCTTTTTACACCCAAGATCACTTTTAAATTACAGAGCAAGCCAAGATTTACTGCCCTGCCCCTTCCTTGAAGCCCCGCTCTCTCTATTCTCCTCCTCTCCATCACTTGCTGTCCCCAATCCTTCTACTGCTACTTTTCTTTAAAAAAACAATTCTTCTGTAGAATGAGGTTTTTTCCAACATTTGGCCTGTCTAGACTGGACCAAATGTCAGAAAAAAAACCCTTCTTCTGGAAGCCACCTTATTCCTTGGGGAAAGAGGAATATAGGGGTGACCGAAAGAGCCTGATTGCTCTTCCACTAAAAAAGCGGAAGAACAAACGCAACCCTGGATGCAGAAGAGTTTTTCTGAGATATCTCCAGAATCCTGAAAAACTCCTGGGCTACGTCTAGACTACATCCCTTTTTCGGAAAAGGGATGTAAATTAGACGTATCGCAATTGCTAATGAAGCGGGGATTTAAATCTCCCCCGCTTCATTAGCATAAAAATGGCTGGGCTTTTTTTCCGCACGGAGCTTTGTCGGAAAAAAGCGCCAGTCTAGACGCTGATCTTGCGGAAAATAAACCCTTTTCCAGAAGAGCCCTTATTCCTACTTTCAAGGGTGCCAATGTAGACACAGCCCTGCAGTCTAGCTGTACCGCCGCTGGATTGAGAATCCCTCATTCTCTGCGGTGGGAATGAGGGATTTGGGTGTGGGAAGGGGTGAGAGGTGCAAGCTCTGGGAGGAAATCTGGATGGAGGAGGAGGTGGAGAAGGGGACACTGGCTCGGGGAGGGGGCTCCAGGCTGGGCGGTGTTGGGCTACTAAGCAAGTCACAGGCTTGTGGATGTGAGGGTGCAGGAATTTGGGTTGGGGTATGTGAAGGGCTCAGGGCAGGGGGTTCCAGTGTTTGATAGGCTCAGATCTAGGGTCTGGGGAAGGGGGAGTGCAGGAGTGGTTGTGGCCAGATGGGGGCTTGGCCCCAATTGGGGGTTTGTTGGCCAAGCTCCATTTTTAAATAAAATACTATGTTAAGCACAAAAAGTTTCTGCATTGTCTTTATTTATGAGAATGGCAGGGAACCTGCCTTGAGTCAGGGGTCACTGACCCATAGAAAAGTCCTTTGGGAGCAGGGGACACAATACTGGGGAGGGGTGCTAGTGGGTTCTGGGACAGGGAACAGGGTGCCAGTGGGGACAGGGGAGAGGGGGCAGAGTGCCAGGACAGGTTTCTGCAGCAGGGGACAGGGTGCTGGGGGGGACAGGTTTCTGTAGTGGGGAAGGCAGGGGGACAGTTTTCTGCAGTAGGAGACAGGGTGCCAGAGGGAACTGGTTTCTGCAGGGGGGGGCAGGGTGCCGGGGGAAGGGTTATACAGCGGAGTGGGGGGGGCAAGGGAGAGGGGGCAGGGGACAGGTTTGGGGCAGAGGAGAGGGAACAAGGTTGGGGGCAGGGAGTTCCCTACACCAGCCACGGAGGGAAGCCTCCGACCCGCGCTCCCTCCGGACTGACCGCAGGGCAGCCAGGCTGGAGTGAAGAGAAGCGGCTGCCCGGAGAGCTGGTCATGGCGCTCAGCCAGGGTGCACCAAGCTCCACGTGGGCAGGGGCAGAGGAGAAGCCGCCGATCAGCTGGAGCGCGGGGCAGCGTCTTTCTGCTGAAAGCCACAGTCAGCTGGCTGGGGTGTTTCAACCCTCCCAGATCCCACCATTCCTTGCAGCTACTCACCTGTGTTGTTGCTCAGTGAGTAGCTGCTCTTCAAATGAGGAAATCTAATGTAAATGTACTGCGCAGGAGCACAGTTCAGAGAGGGCTGAAGAGCTACTCTTAGAGCCCCTGAGATCTACCGGTAGATCACGATCTATTGGTTGGTGACCATGGGGCTAAAAGATAGAATTCCAGCAGCCACAGACCTTAGTGAGTGAGAGCTCACGCTGGGGTTTTTCTGCCGCCCTTGCAGAGGAATCAGTGCGGGGCCGTGGGCGGAGAAGAAAGAGTCCGAGATGGACTTGAGCTGCCTGGACGTGATTCTCGGAAGACGTGAAGGGTCCTCAGCGTTCGGCCTTCCCATGGCTCTTTGTGAGTAAGAGATGCGTGCTTTGAAATCTTCAAGCGTCCTGGCAGTAGGTTTCTTCTGAGGCAGAGAGCTTCCTGCTGGGGCACGGAGCCTGGTGGCTTGGGGACTGGTGAAGGGGCAGTAGGCGGTTCAACAGAGCGTGGATAGAGATTCAAGGCCTCCTTTCTCTCCGCGTTCTTGTAGTGGCAGCGGGAGGGGGTGGCCGATGGTGGGAGAAGAAGCGATGCCGCGTCCTTGCGGACTGAAACGCTAAGTTGTTTGTTTGTTTGTTTGTTCCCCCTCTGCTGTGTTCGGTAGCGAGCGATAAGAAGTCAACCCTCCCGGTGTCCTCCCGTCTGGGGATGGAACGGAAACGAGAACAGCCAGCTCGGGAGCTTGGTCGAAGCGAGGCGAGAACCTTCCGGCTGGGAGCGGAGCAGCCATCGCTGACACGGAGATAAGTGTCGGGTCTGGAAATCTCTCGGCTTACGGCCCACTCGGGTCTAGGAAGGGAAGTCACGTTTGATTAGACAGGCAGTCCGAGCGGAGGTTCCCGAGGTGCTTCCTTGGTAGCTCCCGTTTGTCAAGGATGCTGGTTTCTCTGGAACACGGTGTCCTTCTCAGCAGACGCTTGGCTCGAGGAGGAAGACGCAAGGTGGTAAGGTTTCTGGCTGCCTCTCATGTGTTTCTCTCTTGTTGCTCTCTCGTATTGGCCAATACGTTCTGTCTGTCTGTTTCTGCCTGTGTCTTTTGTCCTTGCTCTGCTTCTGCCGTGTCCTTGTACAGCACACTTGCAGGCATTCCAGGTGAGCATCTCCAAGGGTTAAGGGCTCAGGAGCCAACGGGAATTCTGCAGGTACGCCAGTCGCACAAGGGAGAGCGGTGGTGCGTCATGGCTGACTGACTCAGTGTTCTTGTAGAGGGCCCGATACATAGGCGAGAGGGGGGGAAAGGGCTAAAGGATAGAATTCCCAGAGCCACAGACCTTAGTGAGTGAGAGCTCACGCTGGGCTTTTTCTGCCGCCCTTGCAGAGGAATCAGTGCGGGGCCGTGGGCGGAGAAGAAAGAGTCCGAGATGGACTTGAGCTGCCTGGACGTGATTCTCGGAAGACGTGAAGGGTCCTCAGCGTTCGGCCTTCCCATGGCTCTGTGTGAGTAAGAGATGCGTGCTTTCAAATCTTCAAGCGTCCTGGCAGTAGGTTTCTTCTGAGGCAGAGAGCTTCCTGCTGGGTCACGGAGCCTGGTGGCTTGGGGACTGGTGAAGGGGCAGTAGGCGGTTCAACAGAGCGTGGATAGAGATTCAAGGCCTCCTTTCTCTCCGCGTTCCTGTAGTGGCAGCGGGAGGGGGTGGCCGATGGTGGGAGGCTGCGGCGCGATGGTGGGAGAAGAAGCGATGCCGCGTCCTTGCGGACTGAAACGCTAAGTTGTTTGTTTGTTTGTTCGTTCCCCCTCTGCTGTGTTCGGTAGCGAGCGATAAGAAGTCAACCCTCCCGGTGTCCTCCCGTCTGGGGATGGAACGGAAACGAGAACAGCGAGCTCGGGAGCTTGGTCGAAGCGAGGCGAGAACCTTCCGGCTGGGAGCGGAGCAGCCATCGCTGACACGGAGATAAGTGTCGGGTCTGGAAATCTCTCGGCTTACGGCCCACTCGGGTCTAGGAAGGGAAGTCACGTTTGATTAGACAGCCAGTCCGAGCGGAGGTTCCCGAGGTGCTTCCTTGGTAGCTCCCGTTTGCCAGGGCTCCCGTTTGTCAGGGATGCTGGTTTCTCTGGAACACGGTGTCCTTCTCAGCAGACGCTTGGCTCGAGGAGGAAGACGCAAGGTGGTAAGGTTTCTGGCTGCCTCTCATGTGTTTCTCTCTTGTTGCTCTCTCGTATTGGCCAATACGTTCTGTCTGTCTGTTTCTGCCTGTGTCTTTTGTCCTTGCTCTGCTTCTGCCGTGTCCTTGTACAGCACACTTGCAGGCATTCCAGGTGAGCATCTCCACGGGTTAAGGGCTCAGGAGCCAACGGGAATTCTGCAGGTACGCCATTCGCGCAAGGGAGAGCGGTGGTGCGTCATGGCTGACTGACTCAGTGTTCTTGTAGAGGGCCCGATACATAGGCGACAGGGAGGGAAAGGGCTAAAGGATAGAATTCCCAGAGCCACAGACCTTAGTGAGTGAGAGCTCACGCTGGGCTTTTTCTGCCGCCCTTGCAGAGGAATCAGTGCGGGGCCGTGGGCGGAGAAGAAAGAGTCCGAGATGGACTTGAGCTGCCTGGACGTGATTCTCGGAAGACGTGAAGGGTCCTCAGCGTTCGGCCTTCCCATGGCTCTGTGTGAGTAAGAGATGCGTGCTTTCAAATCTTCAAGCGTCCTGGCAGTAGGTTTCTTCTGAGGCAGAGAGCTTCCTGCTGGGGCACGGAGCCTGGTGGCTTGGGGACTGGTGAAGGGGCAGTAGGCGGTTCAACAGAGCGTGGATAGAGATTCAAGGCCTCCTTTCTCTCCGCGTTCCTGTAGTGGCAGCGGGAGGGGGTGGCCGATGGTGGGAGGCTGCTGCCTGATGGTGGGAGAAGAAGCGATGCCGCGTCCTTGCGGACTGAAACGCTAAGTTGTTTGTTTGTTTGTTCGTTCCCCCTCTGCTGTGTTCGGTAGCGAGCGATAAGAAGTCAACCCTCCCGGTGTCCTCCCGTCTGGGGATGGAACGGAAACGAGAACAGCCAGCTCGGGAGCTTGGTCGAAGCGAGGCGAGAACCTTCCGGCTGGGAGCGGAGCAGCCATCGCTGACACGGAGATAAGTGTCGGGTCTGGAAATCTCTCGGCTTACGGCCCACTCGGGTCTAGAAAGGGAAGTCACGTTTGATTAGACAGGCAGTCCGAGCGGAGGTTCCCGAGGTGCTTCCTTGGTAGCTCCCGTTTGTCAAGGCTCCCGTTTGTCAGGGTTGCTGGTTTCTCTGGAACACGGTGTCCTTCTCAGCAGACGCTTGGCTCGAGGAGGAAGACGCAAGGTGGTAAGGTTTCTGGCTGCCTCTCATGTGTTTCTCTCTTGTTGCTCTCTCGTATTGGCCAATACGTTCTGTCTGTCTGTTTCTGCCTGTGTCTTTTGTCCTTGCTCTGCTTCTGCCGTGTCCTTGTACAGCACACTTGCAGGCATTCCAGGTGAGCATCTCCAAGGGTTAAGGGCTCAGGAGCCAACGGGAATTCTGCAGGTACGCCAGTCGCGCAAGGGAGAGCGGTGGTGCGTCATGGCTGACTGACTCAGTGTTCTTGTAGAGGGCCCGATACATAGGCGAGAGGGGGGGGAAGGGCTAAAGGATAGAATTCCCAGAGCCACAGACCTTAGTGAGTGAGAGCTCACGCTGGGCTTTTTCTGCCGCCCTTGCAGAGGAATCAGTGCGGGGCCGTGGGCGGAGAAGAAAGAGTCCGAGATGGACTTGAGCTGCCTGGACGTGATTCTCGGAAGACGTGAAGGGTCCTCAGCGTTCGGCCTTCCCATGGCTCTGTGTGAGTAAGAGATGCGTGCTTTCAAATCTTCAAGCGTCCTGGCAGTAGGTTTCTTCTGAGGCAGAGAGCTTCCTGCTGGGTCACGGAGCCTGGTGGCTTGGGGACTGGTGAAGGGGCAGTAGGCGGTTCAACAGAGCGTGGATAGAGATTCAAGGCCTCCTTTCTCTCCGCGTTCCTGTAGTGGCAGCGGGAGGGGGTGGCCGATGGTGGGAGGCTGCGGCGCGATGGTGGGAGAAGAAGCGATGCCGCGTCCTTGCGGACTGAAACGCTAAGTTGTTTGTTTGTTTGTTCGTTCCCCCTCTGCTGTGTTCGGTAGCGAGCGATAAGAAGTCAACCCTCCCGGTGTCCTCCCGTCTGGGGATGGAACGGAAACGAGAACAGCGAGCTCGGGAGCTTGGTCGAAGCGAGGCGAGAACCTTCCGGCTGGGAGCGGAGCAGCCATCGCTGACACGGAGATAAGTGTCGGGTCTGGAAATCTCTCGGCTTACGGCCCACTCGGGTCTAGGAAGGGAAGTCACGTTTGATTAGACAGCCAGTCCGAGCGGAGGTTCCCGAGGTGCTTCCTTGGTAGCTCCCGTTTGCCAGGGCTCCCGTTTGTCAGGGATGCTGGTTTCTCTGGAACACGGTGTCCTTCTCAGCAGACGCTTGGCTCGAGGAGGAAGACGCAAGGTGGTAAGGTTTCTGGCTGCCTCTCATGTGTTTCTCTCTTGTTGCTCTCTCGTATTGGCCAATACGTTCTGTCTGTCTGTTTCTGCCTGTGTCTTTTGTCCTTGCTCTGCTTCTGCCGTGTCCTTGTACAGCACACTTGCAGGCATTCCAGGTGAGCATCTCCACGGGTTAAGGGCTCAGGAGCCAACGGGAATTCTGCAGGTACGCCATTCGCGCAAGGGAGAGCGGTGGTGCGTCATGGCTGACTGACTCAGTGTTCTTGTAGAGGGCCCGATACATAGGCGACAGGGAGGGAAAGGGCTAAAGGATAGAATTCCCAGAGCCACAGACCTTAGTGAGTGAGAGCTCACGCTGGGCTTTTTCTGCCGCCCTTGCAGAGGAATCAGTGCGGGGCCGTGGGCGGAGAAGAAAGAGTCCGAGATGGACTTGAGCTGCCTGGACGTGATTCTCGGAAGACGTGAAGGGTCCTCAGCGTTCGGCCTTCCCATGGCTCTGTGTGAGTAAGAGATGCGTGCTTTCAAATCTTCAAGCGTCCTGGCAGTAGGTTTCTTCTGAGGCAGAGAGCTTCCTGCTGGGGCACGGAGCCTGGTGGCTTGGGGACTGGTGAAGGGGCAGTAGGCGGTTCAACAGAGCGTGGATAGAGATTCAAGGCCTCCTTTCTCTCCGCGTTCCTGTAGTGGCAGCGGGAGGGGGTGGCCGATGGTGGGAGGCTGCTGCCTGATGGTGGGAGAAGAAGCGATGCCGCGTCCTTGCGGACTGAAACGCTAAGTTGTTTGTTTGTTTGTTCGTTCCCCCTCTGCTGTGTTCGGTAGCGAGCGATAAGAAGTCAACCCTCCCGGTGTCCTCCCGTCTGGGGATGGAACGGAAACGAGAACAGCCAGCTCGGGAGCTTGGTCGAAGCGAGGCGAGAACCTTCCGGCTGGGAGCGGAGCAGCCATCGCTGACACGGAGATAAGTGTCGGGTCTGGAAATCTCTCGGCTTACGGCCCACTCGGGTCTAGAAAGGGAAGTCACGTTTGATTAGACAGGCAGTCCGAGCGGAGGTTCCCGAGGTGCTTCCTTGGTAGCTCCCGTTTGTCAAGGCTCCCGTTTGTCAGGGTTGCTGGTTTCTCTGGAACACGGTGTCCTTCTCAGCAGACGCTTGGCTCGAGGAGGAAGACGCAAGGTGGTAAGGTTTCTGGCTGCCTCTCATGTGTTTCTCTCTTGTTGCTCTCTCGTATTGGCCAATACGTTCTGTCTGTCTGTTTCTGCCTGTGTCTTTTGTCCTTGCTCTGCTTCTGCCGTGTCCTTGTACAGCACACTTGCAGGCATTCCAGGTGAGCATCTCCAAGGGTTAAGGGCTCAGGAGCCAACGGGAATTCTGCAGGTACGCCAGTCGCGCAAGGGAGAGCGGTGGTGCGTCATGGCTGACTGACTCAGTGTTCTTGTAGAGGGCCCGATACATAGGCGAGAGGGGGGGAAGGGCTAAAGGATAGAATTCCCAGAGCCACAGACCTTAGTGAGTGAGAGCTCACGCTGGGCTTTTTCTGCCGCCCTTGCAGAGGAATCAGTGCGGGGCCGTGGGCGGAGAAGAAAGAGTCCGAGATGGACTTGAGCTGCCTGGACGTGATTCTCGGAAGACGTGAAGGGTCCTCAGCGTTCGGCCTTCCCATGGCTCTTTGTGAGCAAGAGATGCGTGCTTTGAAATCTTCAAGCGTCCTGGCAGTAGGTTTCTTCTGAGGCAGAGAGCTTCCTGCTGGGGCACGGAGCCTGGTGGCTTGGGGACTGGTGAAGGGGCAGTAGGCGGTTCAACAGAGCGTGGATAGAGATTCAAGGCCTCCTTTCTCTCCGCGTTCCAGTAGTGGCAGCGGGGGGGGGGTGGCCGATGGTGAGAGGCTGCGGCGCGATGGTGGGAGAAGAAGCGATGCCGCGTCCTTGCGGACTGAAACGCTAAGTTGTTTGTTTGTTTGTTTGTTTGTTCGTTCCCCCTCTGCTGTGTTCGGTAGCGAGCGATAAGAAGTCAACCCTCCCGGTGTCCTCCCGTCTGGGGATGGAACGGAAACGAGAACAGCGAGCTCGGGAGCTTGGTCGAAGCGAGGCGAGAACCTTCCGGCTGGGAGCGGAGCAGCCATCGCTGACACGGAGATAAGTGTCGGGTCTGGAAATCTCTCGGCTTACGGCCCACTCGGGTCTAGGAAGGGAAGTCACGTTTGATTAGACAGCCAGTCCGAGCGGAGGTTCCCGAGGTGCTTCCTTGGTAGCTCCCGTTTGTCAAGGCTCCCGTTTGTCAGGGTTGCTGGTTTCTCTGGAACACGGTGTCCTTCTCAGCAGACGCTTGGCTCGAGGAGGAAGACGCAAGGTGGTAAGGTTTCTGGCTGCCTCTCATGTGTTTCTCTCTTGTTGCTCTCTCGTATTGGCCAATACGTTCTGTCTGTCTGTTTCTGCCTGTGTCTTTTGTCCTTGCTCTGCTTCTGCCGTGTCCTTGTACAGCACACTTGCAGGCATTCCAGGTGAGCATCTCCAAGGGTTAAGGGCTCAGGAGCCAACGGGAATTCTGCAGGTACGCCAGTCGCGCAAGGGAGAGCGGTGGTGCGTCATGGCTGACTGACTCAGTGTTCTTGTAGAGGGCCCGATACATAGGCGAGAGGGGGGGAAAGGGCTAAAGGATAGAATTCCCAGAGCCACAGACCTTAGTGAGTGAGAGCTCACGCTGGGCTTTTTCTGCCGCCCTTGCAGAGGAATCAGTGCGGGGCCGTGGGCGGAGAAGAAAGAGTCCGAGATGGACTTGAGCTGCCTGGACGTGATTCTCGGAAGACGTGAAGGGTCCTCAGCGTTCGGCCTTCCCATGGCTCTTTGTGAGTAAGAGATGCGTGCTTTGAAATCTTCAAGCGTCCTGGCAGTAGGTTTCTTCTGAGGCAGAGAGCTTCCTGCTGGGTCACGGAGCCTGGTGGCTTGGGGACTGGTGAAGGGGCAGTAGGCGGTTCAACAGAGCGTGGATAGAGATTCAAGGCCTCCTTTCTCTCCGCGTTCCTGTAGTGGCAGCGGGAGGGGGTGGCCGATGGTGGGAGAAGAAGCGATGCCGCGTCCTTGCGGACTGAAACGCTAAGTTGTTTGTTTGTTTGTTCGTTCCCCCTCTGCTGTGTTCGGTAGCGAGCGATAAGAAGTCAACCCTCCCGGTGTCCTCCCGTCTGGGGATGGAACGGAAACGACAAACAGCCAGCTCGGGAGCTTGGTCGAAGCGAGGCGAGAACCTTCCGGCTGGGAGCGGAGCAGCCATCGCTGACACGGAGATAAGTGTCGGGTCTGGAAATCTCTCGGCTTACGGCCCACTCGGGTCTAGGAAGGGAAGTCACGTTTGATTAGACAGGCAGTCCGAGCGGAGGTTCCCGAGGTGCTTCCTTGGTAGCTCCCGTTTGTCAAGGATGCTGGTTTCTCTGGAACACGGTGTCCTTCTCAGCAGACGCTTGGCTCGAGGAGGAAGACGCAAGGTGGTAAGGTTTCTGGCTGCCTCTCATGTGTTTCTCTCTTGTTGCTCTCTCGTATTGGCCAATACGTTCTGTCTGTCTGTTTCTGCCTGTGTCTTTTGTCCTTGCTCTGCTTCTGCCGTATCCTTGTACAGCACACTTGCAGGCATTCCAGGTGAGCATCTCCACGGGTTAAGGGCTCAGGAGCCAACGGGAATTCTGCAGGTACGCCAGTCGCACAAGGGAGAGCGGTGGTGCGTCATGGCTGACTGACTCAGTGTTCTTGTAGAGGGCCCGATACATAGGCGAGAGCGGGGGAAAGGGCTAAAGGATAGAATTCCCAGAGCCACAGACCTTAGTGAGTGAGAGCTCACGCTGGGCTTTTTCTGCCGCCCTTGCAGAGGAATCAGTGCGGGGCCGTGGGCGGAGAAGAAAGAGTCCGAGATGGACTTGAGCTGCCTGGACGTGATTCTCGGAAGACGTGAAGGGTCCTCAGCGTTCGGCCTTCCCATGGCTCTTTGTGAGTAAGAGATGCGTGCTTTGAAATCTTCAAGCGTCCTGGCAGTAGGTTTCTTCTGAGGCAGAGAGCTTCCTGCTGGGTCACGGAGCCTGGTGGCTTGGGGACTGGTGAAGGGGCAGTAGGCGGTTCAACAGAGCGTGGATAGAGATTCAAGGCCTCCTTTCTCTCCGCGTTCCTGTAGTGGCAGCGGGAGGGGGTGGCCGATGGTGGGAGAAGAAGCGATGCCGCGTCCTTGCGGACTGAAACGCTAAGTTGTTTGTTTGTTTGTTCGTTCCCCCTCTGCTGTGTTCGGTAGCGAGCGATAAGAAGTCAACCCTCCCGGTGTCCTCCCGTCTGGGGATGGAACGGAAACGACAAACAGCCAGCTCGGGAGCTTGGTCGAAGCGAGGCGAGAACCTTCCGGCTGGGAGCGGAGCAGCCATCGCTGACACGGAGATAAGTGTCGGGTCTGGAAATCTCTCGGCTTACGGCCCACTCGGGTCTAGGAAGGGAAGTCACGTTTGATTAGACAGGCAGTCCGAGCGGAGGTTCCCGAGGTGCTTCCTTGGTAGCTCCCGTTTGTCAAGGATGCTGGTTTCTCTGGAACACGGTGTCCTTCTCAGCAGACGCTTGGCTCGAGGAGGAAGACGCAAGGTGGTAAGGTTTCTGGCTGCCTCTCATGTGTTTCTCTCTTGTTGCTCTCTCGTATTGGCCAATACGTTCTGTCTGTCTGTTTCTGCCTGTGTCTTTTGTCCTTGCTCTGCTTCTGCCGTATCCTTGTACAGCACACTTGCAGGCATTCCAGGTGAGCATCTCCACGGGTTAAGGGCTCAGGAGCCAACGGGAATTCTGCAGGTACGCCAGTCGCACAAGGGAGAGCGGTGGTGCGTCATGGCTGACTGACTCAGTGTTCTTGTAGAGGGCCCGATACATAGGCGAGAGCGGGGGAAAGGGCTAAAGGATAGAATTCCCAGAGCCACAGACCTTAGTGAGTGAGAGCTCACGCTGGGCTTTTTCTGCCGCCCTTGCAGAGGAATCAGTGCGGGGCCGTGGGCGGAGAAGAAAGAGTCCGAGATGGACTTGAGCTGCCTGGACGTGATTCTCGGAAGACGTGAAGGGTCCTCAGCGTTCGGCCTTCCCATGGCTCTTTGTGAGTAAGAGATGCGTGCTTTCAAATCTTCAAGCGTCCTGGCAGTAGGTTTCTTCTGAGGCAGAGAGCTTCCTGCTGGGTCACGGAGCCTGGTGGCTTGGGGACTGGTGAAGGGGCAGTAGGCGGTTCAACAGAGCGTGGATAGAGATTCAAGGCCTCCTTTCTCTCCGCGTTCCTGTAGTGGCAGCGGGAGGGGGTGGCCGATGGTGGGAGGCTGCTGCCTGATGGTGGGAGAAGAAGCGATGCCGAGTCCTTGCGGACTGAAACGCTAAGTTGTTTGTTTGTTTGTTCGTTCCCCCTCTGCTGTGTTCGGTAGCGAGCGATAAGAAGTCAACCCTCCCGGTGTCCTCCCGTCTGGGGATGGAACGGAAACGAGAACAGCCAGCTCGGGAGCTTGGTCGAAGCGAGGCGAGAACCTTCCGGCTGGGAGCGGAGCAGCCATCGCTGACACGGAGATAAGTGTCGGGTCTGGAAATCTCTCGGCTTACGGCCCACTCGGGTCTAGGAAGGGAAGTCACGTTTGATTAGACAGGCAGTCCGAGCGGAGGTTCCCGAGGTGCTTCCTTGGTAGCTCCCGTTTGTCAAGGATGCTGGTTTCTCTGGAACACGGTGTCCTTCTCAGCAGACGCTTGGCTCGAGGAGGAAGACGCAAGGTGGTAAGGTTTCTGGCTGCCTCTCATGTGTTTCTCTCTTGTTGCTCTCTCGTATTGGCCAATACGTTCTGTCTGTCTGTTTCTGCCTGTGTCTTTTGTCCTTGCTCTGCTTCTGCCGTGTCCTTGTACAGCACACTTGCAGGCATTCCAGGTGAGCATCTCCAAGGGTTAAGGGCTCAGGAGCCAACGGGAATTCTGCAGGTACGCCAGTCGCGCAAGGGAGAGCGGTGGTGCGTCATAGCTGACTGACTCAGTGTTCTTGTAGAGGGCCCGATACATAGGCGAGAGGGGGGAAAGGGCTAAAGGATAGAATTCCCACAGCCAGAGACCTTAGTGAGTGAGCTCACGCTGGGCTTTTTCTGCCGCCCTTGCAGAGGAATCAGTGCGGGGCCGTGGGCGGAGAAGAAAGAGTCCGAGATGGACTTGAGCTGCCTGGACGTGATTCTCGGAAGACGTGAAGGGTCCTCAGCGTTCGGCCTTCCCATGGCTCTGTGTGAGTAAGAGATGCGTGCTTTCAAATCTTCAAGCGTCCTGGCAGTAGGTTTCTTCTGAGGCAGAGAGCTTCCTGCTGGGGCACGGAGCCTGGTGGCTTGGGGACTGGTGAAGGGGCAGTAGGCGGTTCAACAGAGCGTGGATAGAGATTCAAGGCCTCCTTTCTCTCCGCGTTCCTGTAGTGGCAGCGGGAGGGGGTGGCCGATGGTGGGAGGCTGCTGCCTGATGGTGGGAGAAGAAGCGATGCCGCGTCCTTGCGGACTGAAACGCTAAGTTGTTTGTTTGTTTGTTTGTTCGTTCCCCCTCTGCTGTGTTCGGTAGCGAGCGATAAGAAGTCAACCCTCCCGGTGTCCTCCCGTCTGGGGATGGAACGGAAACGAGAACAGCCAGCTCGGGAGCTTGGTCGAAGCGAGGCGAGAACCTTCCAGCTGGGAGCGGAGCAGCCATCGCTGACACGGAGATAAGTGTCGGGTCTGGAAATCTCTCGGCTTACGGCCCACTCGGGTCTAGAAAGGGAAGTCACGTTTGATTAGACAGCCAGTCCGAGCGGAGGTTCCCGAGGTGCTTCCTTGGTAGCTCCCGTTTGTCAAGGCTCCCGTTTGTCAGGGTTGCTGGTTTCTCTGGAACACGGTGTCCTTCTCAGCAGACGCTTGGCTCGAGGAGGAAGACGCAAGGTGGTAAGGTTTCTGGCTGCCTCTCATGTGTTTCTCTCTTGTTGCTCTCTCGTATTGGCCAATACGTTCTGTCTGTCTGTTTCTGCCTGTGTCTTTTGTCCTTGCTCTGCTTCTGCCGTGTCCTTGTACAGCACACTTGCAGGCATTCCAGGTGAGCATCTCCAAGGGTTAAGGGCTCAGGAGCCAACGGGAATTCTGCAGGTACGCCAGTCGCGCAAGGGAGAGCGGTGGTGCGTCATGGCTGACTGACTCAGTGTTCTTGTAGAGGGCCCGATACATAGGCGAGAGGGGGGGAAAGGGCTAAAGGATAGAATTCCCAGAGCCACAGACCTTAGTGAGTGAGAGCTCACGCTGGGCTTTTTCTGCCGCCCTTGCAGAGGAATCAGTGCGGGGCCGTGGGCGGAGAAGAAAGAGTCCGAGATGGACTTGAGCTGCCTGGACGTGATTCTCGGAAGACGTGAAGGGTCGTCAGCGTTCGGCCTTCCCATGGCTCTTTGTGAGCAAGAGATGCGTGCTTTGAAATCTTCAAGCGTCCTGGCAGTAGGTTTCTTCTGAGGCAGAGAGCTTCCTGCTGGGGCACGGAGCCTGGTGGCTTGGGGACTGGTGAAGGGGCAGTAGGCGGTTCAACAGAGCGTGGATAGAGATTCAAGGCCTCCTTTCTCTCCGCGTTCCAGTAGTGGCAGCGGGGGGGGGGGGTGGCCGATGGTGAGAGGCTGCGGCGCGATGGTGGGAGAAGAAGCGATGCCGCGTCCTTGCGGACTGAAACGCTAAGTTGTTTGTTTGTTTGTTCGTTCCCCCTCTGCTGTGTTCGGTAGCGAGCGATAAGAAGTCAACCCTCCCGGTGTCCTCCTGTCTGGGGATGGAACGGAAACGAGAACAGCGAGCTCGGGAGCTTGGTCGAAGCGAGGCGAGAACCTTCCGGCTGGGAGCGGAGCAGCCATCGCTGACACGGAGATAAGTGTCGGGTCTGGAAATCTCTCGGCTTACGGCCCACTCGGGTCTAGGAAGGGAGGTCACGTTTGATTAGACAGCCAGTCCGAGCGGAGGTTCCCGAGGTGCTTCCTTGGTAGCTCCCGTTTGTCAGGGATGCTGGTTTCTCTGGAACACGGTGTCCTTCTCAGCAGACGCTTGGCTCGAGGAGGAAGACGCAAGGTGGTAAGGTTTCTGGCTGCCTCTCATGTGTTTCTCTCTTGTTGCTCTCTCGTATTGGCCAATACGTTCTGTCTGTCTGTTTCTGCCTGTGTCTTTTGTCCTTGCTCTGCTTCTGCCGTGTCCTTGTACAGCACACTTGCAGGCATTCCAGGTGAGCATCTCCAAGGGTTAAGGGCTCAGGAGCCAACGGGAATTCAGCAGGTTCGCCAGTCGCGCAAGGGAGAGCGGTGGTGCGTCATGGCTGACTGACTCAGTGTTCTTGTAGAGGGCCCGATACATAGGCGACAGGGAGGGAAAGGGCTAAAGGATAGAATTCCCACAGCCAGAGACCTTAGTGAGTGAGAGCTCACGCTGGGCTTTTTCTGCCGCCCTTGCAGAGGAATCAGTGCGGGGCCGTGGGCGGAGAAGAAAGAGTCCGAGATGGACTTGAGCTGCCTGGACGTGATTCTCGGAAGACGTGAAGGGTCCTCAGCGTTCGGCCTTCCCATGGCTCTTTGTGAGTAAGAGATGCGTGCTTTGAAATCTTCAAGCGTCCTGGCAGTAGGTTTCTTCTGAGGCAGAGAGCTTCCTGCTGGGTCACGGAGCCTGGTGGCTTGGGGACTGGTGAAGGGGCAGTAGGCGGTTCAACAGAGCGTGGATAGAGATTCAAGGCCTCCTTTCTCTCCGCGTTCCAGTAGTGGCAGCGGGAGGGGGTGGCCGATGGTGGGAGGCTGCTGCCTGATGGTGGGAGAAGAAGCGATGCCGCGTCCTTGCGGACTGAAACGCTAAGTTGTTTGTTTGTTTGTTCGTTCCCCCTCTGCTGTGTTCGGTAGCGAGCGATAAGAAGTCAACCCTCCCGGTGTCCTCCCCTCTGGGGATGGAACGGAAACGAGAACAGCGAGCTCGGGAGCTTGGTCGAAGCGAGGCGAGAACCTTCCGGCTGGGAGCGGAGCAGCCATCGCTGACACGGAGATAAGTGTCGGGTCTGGAAATCTCTCGGCTTACGGCCCACTCGGGTCTAGAAAGGGAAGTCACGTTTGATTAGACAGCCAGTCCGAGCGGAGGTTCCCGAGGTGCTTCCTTGGTAGCTCCCGTTTGTCAAGGCTCCCGTTTGTCAGGGTTGCTGGTTTCTCTGGAACACGGTGTCCTTCTCAGCAGACGCTTGGCTCGAGGAGGAAGACGCAAGGTGGTAAGGTTTCTGGCTGCCTCTCATGTGTTTCTCTCTTGTTGCTCTCTCGTATTGGCCAATACGTTCTGTCTGTCTGTTTCTGCCTGTGTCTTTTGTCCTTGCTCTGCTTCTGCCGTATCCTTGTACAGCACACTTGCAGGCATTCCAGGTGAGCATCTCCACGGGTTAAGGGCTCAGGAGCCAACGGGAATTCTGCAGGTACGCCAGTCGCGCAAGGGAGAGCGGTGGTGCGTCATGGCTGACTGACTCAGTGTTCTTGTAGAGGGCCCGATACATAGGCGACAGGGAGGGAAAGGGCTAAAGGATAGAATTCCCACAGCCAGAGACCTTAGTGAGTGAGAGCTCACGCTGGGCTTTTTCTGCCGCCCTTGCAGAGGAATCAGTGCGGGGCCGTGGACGGAGAAGAAAGAGTCTGAGATGGAATTGAGCTGCCTGGACGTGATTCTCGGAAGACGTGAAGGGTCCTCAGCGTTCGGCCTTCCCATGGCTCTGTGTGAGTAAGAGATGCGTGCTTTGAAATCTTCAAGCATCCTGGCAGTAGGTTTCTTCTGAGGCAGAGAGCTTCCTGCTGGGGCACGGAGCCTGGTGGCTTGGGGACTGGTGAAGGGGCAGTAGGCGGTTCAACAGAGCGTGGATAGAGATTCAAGGCCTCCTTTCTCTCCGCGTTCCTGTAGTGGCAGCGGGAGGGGGTGGCCGATGGTGGGAGGCTGCTGCCTGATGCTGGGAGAAGAAGCGATGCCGCGTCCTTGCGGACTGAAACGCTAAGTTGTTTGTTTGTTTGTTCGTTCCCCCTCTGCTGTGTTCGGTAGCGAGCGATAAGAAGTCAACCCTCCCGGTGTCCTCCCGTCTGGGGATGGAACGGAAACGAGAACAGCGAGCTCGGGAGCTTGGTCGAAGCGAGGCGAGAACCTTCCGGCTGGGAGCGGAGCAGCCATCGCTGACACGGAGATAAGTGTCGGGTCTGGAAATCTCTCGGCTTACGGCCCACTCGGGTCTAGGAAGGGAGGTCACGTTTGATTAGACAGGCAGTCCGAGCGGAGGTTCCCGAGGTGCTTCCTTGGTAGCTCCCGTTTGTCAGGGATGCTGGTTTCTCTGGAACACGGTGTCCTTCTCAGCAGACGCTTGGCTCGAGGAGGAAGACGCAAGGTGGTAAGGTTTCTGGCTGCCTCTCATGTGTTTCTCTCTTGTTGCTCTCTCGTATTGGCCAATACGTTCTGTCTTTCTGTTTCTGCCTGCGTCTTTTGTCCTTGCTCTGCTTCTGCCGTGTCCTTGTAGAGCACACTTGCAGGCATTCCAGGTGAGCATCTCCACGGGTTAAGGGCTCAGGAGCCAACGGGAATTCTGCAGGTACGCCAGTTGCGCAAGGGAGAGCGGTGGCGCGTCATGGCTGACTGACTCAGTGTTCTTGTAGAGGGCCCGATACATAGGCGACAGGGAGGGAAAGGGCTAAAGGATAGAATTCCCACAGCCACAGACCTTAGTGAGTGAGAGCTCACGCTGGGCTTTTTCTGCCGCCCTTGCAGAGGAATCAGTGCGGGGCCGTGGGCGGAGAAGAAAGAGTCCGAGATGGACTTGAGCTGCCTGGACGTGATTCTCGGAAGACGTGAAGGGTCCTCAGCGTTCGGCCTTCCCATGGCTCTTTGTGAGTAAGAGATGCGTGCTTTGAAATCTTCAAGCGTCCTGGCAGTAGGTTTCTTCTGAGGCAGAGAGCTTCCTGCTGGGGCACGGAGCCTGGTGGCTTGGGGACTGGTGAAGGGGCAGTAGGCGGTTCAACAGAGCGTGGATAGAGATTCAAGGCCTCCTTTCTCTCCGCGTTCTTGTAGTGGCAGCGGGAGGGGGTGGCCGATGGTGGGAGAAGAAGCGATGCCGCGTCCTTGCGGACTGAAACGCTAAGTTGTTTGTTTGTTTGTTCGTTCCCCCTCTGCTGTGTTCGGTAGCGAGCGATAAGAAGTCAACCCTCCCGGTGTCCTCCCGTCTGGGGATGGAACGGAAACGAGAACAGCGAGCTCGGGAGCTTGGTCGAAGCGAGGCGAGAACCTTCCGGCTGGGAGCGGAGCAGCCATCGCTGACACGGAGATAAGTGTCGGGTCTGGAAATCTCTCGGCTTACGGCCCACTCGGGTCTAGGAAGGGAAGTCACGTTTGATTAGACAGCCAGTCCGAGCGGATGTTCCCGAGGTGCTTCCTTGGTAGCTCCCGTTTGTCAGGGATGCTGGTTTCTCTGGAACACGGTGTCCTTCTCAGCAGACGCTTGGCTCGAGGAGGAAGACGCAAGGTGGTAAGGTTTCTGGCTGCCTCTCATGTGTTTCTCTCTTGTTGCTCTCTCGTATTGGCCAATACGTTCTGTCTGTCTGTTTCTGCCTGTGTCTTTTGTCCTTGCTCTGCTTCTGCCGTGTCCTTGTACAGCACACTTGCAGGCATTCCAGGTGAGCATCTCCAAGGGTTAAGGGCTCAGAAGCCAACGGGAATTCTGCAGGTACGCCAGTCGCGCAAGGGAGAGCGGTGGTGCGTCATGGCTGACTGACTCAGTGTTCTTGTAGAGGGCCCGATACATAGGCGAGAGGGGGGGAAAGGGCTAAAGGATAGAATTCCCAGAGCCACAGACCTTAGTGAGTGAGAGCTCACGCTGGGCTTTTTCTGCCGCCCTTGCAGAGGAATCAGTGCGGGGCCGTGGGCGGAGAAGAAAGAGTCCGAGATGGACTTGAGCTGCCTGGACGTGATTCTCGGAAGACGTGAAGGGTCCTCAGTGTTCGGCCTTCCCATGGCTCTGTGTGAGTAAGAGATGCGTGCTTTGAAATCTTCAAGCGTCCTGGCAGTAGGTTTCTTCTGAGGCAGAGAGCTTCCTGCTGGGTCACGGAGCCTTGTGGCTTGGGGACTGGTGAAAGGGCAGTAGGCGGTTCAACAGAGCGTGGATAGAGATTTAAGGCCTCCTTTCTCTCCGCGTTCCAGTAGTGGCAGCGGGGGGCGGGGGTGGCCGATGGTGAGAGGCTGCGGCGCGATGGTGGGAGAAGAAGCGATGCCGCGTCCTTGCGGACTGAAACGCTAAGTTGTTTGTTTGTTTGTTTGTTCGTTCCCCCTCTGCTGTGTTCGGTAGCGAGCGATAAGAAGTCAACCCTCCCGGTGTCCTCCTGTCTGGGGATGGAACGGAAACGAGAACAGCGAGCTCGGGAGCTTGGTCGAAGCGAGGCGAGAACCTTCCGGCTGGGAGCGGAGCAGCCATCGCTGACACGGAGATAAGTGTCGGGTCTGGAAATCTCTCGGCTTACGGCCCACTCGGGTCTAGGAAGGGAGGTCACGTTTGATTAGACAGCCAGTCCGAGCGGAGGTTCCCGAGGTGCTTCCTTGGTAGCTCCCGTTTGTCAGGGATGCTGGTTTCTCTGGAACACGGTGTCCTTCTCAGCAGACGCTTGGCTCGAGGAGGAAGACGCAAGGTGGTAAGGTTTCTGGCTGCCTCTCATGTGTTTCTCTCTTGTTGCTCTCTCGTATTGGCCAATACGTTCTGTCTGTCTGTTTCTGCCTGTGTCTTTTGTCCTTGCTCTGCTTCTGCCGTGTCCTTGTACAGCACACTTGCAGGCATTCCAGGTGAGCATCTCCAAGGGTTAAGGGCTCAGGAGCCAACGGGAATTCTGCAGGTACGCCAGTCGCGCAAAGGAGAGCGGTGGTGCGTCATGGCTGACTGACTCAGTGTTCTTGTAGAGGGCCCGATACATAGGCGACAGGGAGGGAAAGGGCTAAAGGATAGAATTCCCACAGCCAGAGACCTTAGTGAGTGAGAGCTCACGCTGGGCTTTTTCTGCCGCCCTTGCAGAGGAATCAGTGCGGGGCCGTGGGCGGAGAAGAAAGAGTCCGAGAAGGACTTGAGCTGCCTGGACATGATTCTCGGAAGACGTGAAGGGTCCTCAGCGTTCGGCCTTCCCATGGCTCTTTGTGAGTAAGAGATGCGTGCTTTGAAATCTTCAAGCGTCCTGGCAGTAGGTTTCTTCTGAGGCAGAGAGCTTCCTGCTGGGTCACGGAGCCTGGTGGCTTGGGGACTGGTGAAGGGGCAGTAGGCGGTTCAACAGAGCGTGGATAGAGATTCAAGGCCTCCTTTCTCTCCGCGTTCCAGTAGTGGCAGCGGGAGGGGGTGGCCGATGGTGGGAGGCTGCTGCCTGATGGTGGGAGAAGAAGCGATGCCGCGTCCTTGCGGACTGAAACGCTAAGTTGTTTGTTTGTTTGTTCGTTCCCCCTCTGCTGTGTTCGGTAGCGAGCGATAAGAAGTCAACCCTCCCGGTGTCCTCCCCTCTGGGGATGGAACGGAAACGAGAACAGCGAGCTCGGGAGCTTGGTCGAAGCGAGGCGAGAACCTTCCGGCTGGGAGCGGAGCAGCCATCGCTGACACGGAGATAAGTGTCGGGTCTGGAAATCTCTCGGCTTACGGCCCACTCGGGTCTAGAAAGGGAAGTCACGTTTGATTAGACAGCCAGTCCGAGCGGAGGTTCCCGAGGTGCTTCCTTGGTAGCTCCCGTTTGTCAAGGCTCCCGTTTGTCAGGGTTGCTGGTTTCTCTGGAACACGGTGTCCTTCTCAGCAGACGCTTGGCTCGAGGAGGAAGACGCAAGGTGGTAAGGTTTCTGGCTGCCTCTCATGTGTTTCTCTCTTGTTGCTCTCTCGTATTGGCCAATACGTTCTGTCTGTCTGTTTCTGCCTGTGTCTTTTGTCCTTGCTCTGCTTCTGCCGTATCCTTGTACAGCACACTTGCAGGCATTCCAGGTGAGCATCTCCACGGGTTAAGGGCTCAGGAGCCAACGGGAATTCTGCAGGTACGCCAGTCGCGCAAGGGAGAGCGGTGGTGCGTCATGGCTGACTGACTCAGTGTTCTTGTAGAGGGCCCGATACATAGGCGACAGGGAGGGAAAGGGCTAAAGGATAGAATTCCCACAGCCAGAGACCTTAGTGAGTGAGAGCTCACGCTGGGCTTTTTCTGCCGCCCTTGCAGAGGAATCAGTGCGGGGCCGTGGGCGGAGAAGAAAGAGTCTGAGATGGAATTGAGCTGCCTGGACGTGATTCTCGGAAGACGTGAAGGGTCCTCAGCGTTCGGCCTTCCCATGGCTCTGTGTGAGTAAGAGATGCGTGCTTTGAAATCTTCAAGCATCCTGGCAGTAGGTTTCTTCTGAGGCAGAGAGCTTCCTGCTGGGGCACGGAGCCTGGTGGCTTGGGGACTGGTGAAGGGGCAGTAGGCGGTTCAACAGAGCGTGGATAGAGATTCAAGGCCTCCTTTCTCTCCGCGTTCCTGTAGTGGCAGCGGGAGGGGGTGGCCGATGGTGGGAGAAGAAGCGATGCCGCGTCCTTGCGGACTGAAACGCTAAGTTGTTTGTTTGTTTGTTCGTTCCCCCTCTGCTGTGTTCGGTAGCGAGCGATAAGAAGTCAACCCTCCCGGTGTCCTCCCGTCTGGGGATGGAACGGAAACGAGAACAGCGAGCTCGGGAGCTTGGTCGAAGCGAGGCGAGAACCTTCCGGCTGGGAGCGGAGCAGCCATCGCTGACACGGAGATAAGTGTCGGGTCTGGAAATCTCTCGGCTTACGGCCCACTCGGGTCTAGGAAGGGAAGTCACGTTTGATTAGACAGGCAGTCCGAGCGGAGGTTCCCGAGGTGCTTCCTTGGTAGCTCCCGTTTGTCAGGGATGCTGGTTTCTCTGGAACACGGTGTCCTTCTCAGCAGACGCTTGGCTCGAGGAGGAAGACGCAAGGTGGTAAGGTTTCTGGCTGCCTCTCATGTGTTTCTCTCTTGTTGCTCTCTCGTATTGGCCAATACGTTCTGTCTGTCTGTTTCTGCCTGTGTCTTTTGTCCTTGCTCTGCTTCTGCCGTGTCCTTGTACAGCACACTTGCAGGCATTCCAGGTGAGCATCTCCAAGGGTTAAGGGCTCAGAAGCCAACGGGAATTCTGCAGGTACGCCAGTCGCGCAAGGGAGAGCGGTGGTGCGTCATGGCTGACTGACTCAGTGTTCTTGTAGAGGGCCCGATACATAGGCGAGAGGGGGGGAAAGGGCTAAAGGATAGAATTCCCAGAGCCACAGACCTTAGTGAGTGAGAGCTCACGCTGGGCTTTTTCTGCCGCCCTTGCAGAGGAATCAGTGCGGGGCCGTGGGCGGAGAAGAAAGAGTCCGAGATGGACTTGAGCTGCCTGGACGTGATTCTCGGAAGACGTGAAGGGTCCTCAGCGTTCGGCCTTCCCATGGCTCTTTGTGAGTAAGAGGTGCGTGCTTTGAAATCTTCAAGTGTCCTGGCAGTAGGCTTCTTCTGAGGCAGAGAGCTTCCTGCTGGGGCACGGAGCCTGGTGGCTTGGGGACTGGTGAAGGGGCAGTAGGCGGTTCAACAGAGCGTGGATAGAGATTCAAGGCCTCCTTTCTCTCCGCGTTCCTGTAGTGGCAGCGGGAGGGGGTGGCCGATGGTGGGAGGCTGCGGCGCGATGGTGGGAGAAGAAGCGATGCCGCGTCCTTGCGGACTGAAACGCTAAGTTGTTTGTTTGTTTGTTCGTTCCCCCTCTGCTGTGTTCGGTAGCGAGCGATAAGAAGTCAACCCTCCCGGTGTCCTCCCGTCTGGGGATGGAACGGAAACGAGAACAGCGAGCTCGGGAGCTTGGTCGAAGCGAGGCGAGAACCTTCCGGCTGGGAGCGGAGCAGCCATCGCTGACACGGAGATAAGTGTCGGGTCTGGAAATCTCTCGGCTTACGGCCCACTCGGGTCTAGGAAGGGAGGTCACGTTTGATTAGACATGCAGTCCGAGCGGAGGTTCCCGAGGTGCTTCCTTGGTAGCTCCCGTTTGTCAGGGATGCTGGTTTCTCTGGAACACGGTGTCCTTCTCAGCAGACGCTTGGCTCGAGGAGGAAGACGCAAGGTGGTAAGGTTTCTGGCTGCCTCTCATGTGTTTCTCTCTTGTTGCACTCTCGTATTGGCCAATACGTTCTGTCTGTCTGTTTCTGCCTGTGTCTTTTGTCCTTGCTCTGCTTCTGCCGTGTCCTTGTTCAGTACACTTGCAGGCATTCCAGGTGAGCATCTCCAAGGGTTAAGGGCTCAGGAGCCAACGGGAATTCTGCAGGTACGCCAGTCGCGCAAGGGAGAGCGGTGGTGCGTCATGGCTGACTGACTCAGTGTTCTTGTAGAGGGCCCGATACATAGGCGACAGGGAGGGAAAGGGCTAAAGGATAGAATTCCCACAGCCAGAGACCTTAGTGAGTGAGAGCTCACGCTGGGCTTTTTCTGCCGCCCTTGCAGAGGAATCAGTGCGGGGCCGTGGGCGGAGAAGAAAGAGTCCGAGATGGACTTGAGCTGCCTGGACGTGATTCTCGGAAGACGTGAAGGGTCCTCAGCGTTCGGCCTTCCCATGGCTCTGTGTGAGTAAGAGATGCGTGCTTTGAAATCTTCAAGCGTCCTGGCAGTAGGTTTCTTCTGAGGCAGAGAGCTTCCTGCTGGGTCACGGAGCCTTGTGGCTTGGGGACTGGTGAAAGGGCAGTAGGCGGTTCAACAGAGCGTGGATAGAGATTTAAGGCCTCCTTTCTCTCCGCGTTCCAGTAGTGGCAGCGGGAGGGGGTGGCCGATGGTGGGAGGCTGCTGCCTGATGGTGGGAGAAGAAGCGATGCCGCGTCCTTGCGGACTGAAACGCTAAGTTGTTTGTTTGTTTGTTCGTTCCCCCTCTGCTGTGTTCGGTAGCGAGCGATAAGAAGTCAACCCTCCCGGTGTCCTCCCGTCTGGGGATGGAACGGAAACGAGAACAGCCAGCTCGGGAGCTTGGTCGAAGCGAGGCGAGAACCTTCCGGCTGGGAGCGGAGCAGCCATCGCTGACACGGAGATAAGTGTCGGGTCTGGAAATCTCTCGGCTTACGGCCCACTCGGGTCTAGGAAGGGAAGTCACGTTTGATTAGACAGGCAGTCCGAGCGGAGGTTCCCGAGGTGCTTCCTTGGTAGCTCCCGTTTGTCAAGGATGCTGGTTTCTCTGGAACACGGTGTCCTTCTCAGCAGACTCTTGGCTCGAGGAGGAAGACGCAAGGTGGTAAGGTTTCTGGCTGCCTCTCATGTGTTTCTCTCTTGTTGCTCTCTCGTATTGGCCAATACGTTCTGTCTGTCTGTTTCTGCCTGTGTCTTTTGTCCTTGCTCTGCTTCTGCCGTGTCCTTGTACAGCACACTTGCAGGCATTCCAGGTGAGCATCTCCAAGGGTTAAGGGCTCAGGAGCCAACGGGAATTCTGCAGGTACGCCAGTCGCGCAAGGGAGAGCGGTGGTGCGTCATGGCTGACTGACTCAGTGTTCTTGTAGAGGGCCCGATACATAGGCGACAGGGAGGGAAAGGGCTAAAGGATAGAATTCCCACAGCCAGAGACCTTAGTGAGTGAGAGCTCACGCTGGGCTTTTTCTGCCGCCCTTGCAGAGGAATCAGTGCGGGGCCGTGGGCGGAGAAGAAAGAGTCTGAGATGGAATTGAGCTGCCTGGACGTGATTCTCGGAAGACGTGAAGGGTCCTCAGCGTTCGGCCTTCCCATGGCTCTGTGTGAGTAAGAGATGCGTGCTTTGAAATCTTCAAGCATCCTGGCAGTAGGTTTCTTCTGAGGCAGAGAGCTTCCTGCTGGGGCACGGAGCCTGGTGGCTTGGGGACTGGTGAAGGGGCAGTAGGCGGTTCAACAGAGCGTGGATAGAGATTCAAGGCCTCCTTTCTCTCCGCGTTCCTGTAGTGGCAGCGGGAGGGGGTGGCCGATGGTGGGAGAAGAAGCGATGCCGCGTCCTTGCGGACTGAAACGCTAAGTTGTTTGTTTGTTTGTTCGTTCCCCCTCTGCTGTGTTCGGTAGCGAGCGATAAGAAGTCAACCCTCCCGGTGTCCTCCCGTCTGGGGATGGAACGGAAACGAGAACAGCGAGCTCGGGAGCTTGGTCGAAGCGAGGCGAGAACCTTCCGGCTGGGAGCGGAGCAGCCATCGCTGACACGGAGATAAGTGTCGGGTCTGGAAATCTCTCGGCTTACGGCCCACTCGGGTCTAGGAAGGGAAGTCACGTTTGATTAGACAGGCAGTCCGAGCGGAGGTTCCCGAGGTGCTTCCTTGGTAGCTCCCGTTTGTCAGGGATGCTGGTTTCTCTGGAACACGGTGTCCTTCTCAGCAGACGCTTGGCTCGAGGGGGAAGACGCAAGGTGGTAAGGTTTCTGGCTGCCTCTCATGTGTTTCTCTCTTGTTGCTCTCTCGTATTGGCCAATACGTTCTGTCTGTCTGTTTCTGCCTGTGTCTTTTGTCCTTGCTCTGCTTCTGCCGTGTCCTTGTACAGCACACTTGCAGGCATTCCAGGTGAGCATCTCCAAGGGTTAAGGGCTCAGAAGCCAACGGGAATTCTGCAGGTACGCCAGTCGCGCAAGGGAGAGCGGTGGTGCGTCATGGCTGACTGACTCAGTGTTCTTGTAGAGGGCCCGATACATAGGCGAGAGGGGGGGAAAGGGCTAAAGGATAGAATTCCCAGAGCCACAGACCTTAGTGAGTGAGAGCTCACGCTGGGCTTTTTCTGCCGCCCTTGCAGAGGAATCAGTGCGGGGCCGTGGGCGGAGAAGAAAGAGTCCGAGATGGACTTGAGCTGCCTGGACGTGATTCTCGGAAGACGTGAAGGGTCCTCAGCGTTCGGCCTTCCCATGGCTCTTTGTGAGTAAGAGGTGCGTGCTTTGAAATCTTCAAGTGTCCTGGCAGTAGGCTTCTTCTGAGGCAGAGAGCTTCCTGCTGGGGCACGGAGCCTGGTGGCTTGGGGACTGGTGAAGGGGCAGTAGGCGGTTCAACAGAGCGTGGATAGAGATTCAAGGCCTCCTTTCTCTCCGCGTTCCTGTAGTGGCAGCGGGAGGGGGTGGCCGATGGTGGGAGGCTGCGGCGCGATGGTGGGAGAAGAAGCGATGCCGCGTCCTTGCGGACTGAAACGCTAAGTTGTTTGTTTGTTTGTTCGTTCCCCCTCTGCTGTGTTCGGTAGCGAGCGATAAGAAGTCAACCCTCCCGGTGTCCTCCCGTCTGGGGATGGAACGGAAACGAGAACAGCGAGCTCGGGAGCTTGGTCGAAGCGAGGCGAGAACCTTCCGGCTGGGAGCGGAGCAGCCATCGCTGACACGGAGATAAGTGTCGGGTCTGGAAATCTCTCGGCTTACGGCCCACTCGGGTCTAGGAAGGGAGGTCACGTTTGATTAGACATGCAGTCCGAGCGGAGGTTCCCGAGGTGCTTCCTTGGTAGCTCCCGTTTGTCAGGGATGCTGGTTTCTCTGGAACACGGTGTCCTTCTCAGCAGACGCTTGGCTCGAGGAGGAAGACGCAAGGTGGTAAGGTTTCTGGCTGCCTCTCATGTGTTTCTCTCTTGTTGCACTCTCGTATTGGCCAATACGTTCTGTCTGTCTGTTTCTGCCTGTGTCTTTTGTCCTTGCTCTGCTTCTGCCGTGTCCTTGTTCAGTACACTTGCAGGCATTCCAGGTGAGCATCTCCAAGGGTTAAGGGCTCAGGAGCCAACGGGAATTCTGCAGGTACGCCAGTCGCGCAAGGGAGAGCGGTGGTGCGTCATGGCTGACTGACTCAGTGTTCTTGTAGAGGGCCCGATACATAGGCGACAGGGAGGGAAAGGGCTAAAGGATAGAATTCCCACAGCCAGAGACCTTAGTGAGTGAGCTCACGCTGGGCTTTTTCTGCCGCCCTTGCAGAGGAATCAGTGCGGGGCCGTGGGCGGAGAAGAAAGAGTCCGAGATGGACTTGAGCTGCCTGGACGTGATTCTCGGAAGACGTGAAGGGTCCTCAGCGTTCGGCCTTCCCATGGCTCTGTGTGAGTAAGAGATGCGTGCTTTGAAATCTTCAAGCGTCCTGGCAGTAGGTTTCTTCTGAGGCAGAGAGCTTCCTGCTGGGTCACGGAGCCTTGTGGCTTGGGGACTGGTGAAAGGGCAGTAGGCGGTTCAACAGAGCGTGGATAGAGATTTAAGGCCTCCTTTCTCTCCGCGTTCCAGTAGTGGCAGCGGGAGGGGGTGGCCGATGGTGGGAGGCTGCTGCCTGATGGTGGGAGAAGAAGCGATGCCGCGTCCTTGCGGACTGAAACGCTAAGTTGTTTGTTTGTTTGTTCGTTCCCCCTCTGCTGTGTTCGGTAGCGAGCGATAAGAAGTCAACCCTCCCGGTGTCCTCCCGTCTGGGGATGGAACGGAAACGAGAACAGCCAGCTCGGGAGCTTGGTCGAAGCGAGGCGAGAACCTTCCGGCTGGGAGCGGAGCAGCCATCGCTGACACGGAGATAAGTGTCGGGTCTGGAAATCTCTCGGCTTACGGCCCACTCGGGTCTAGGAAGGGAAGTCACGTTTGATTAGACAGGCAGTCCGAGCGGAGGTTCCCGAGGTGCTTCCTTGGTAGCTCCCGTTTGTCAAGGATGCTGGTTTCTCTGGAACACGGTGTCCTTCTCAGCAGACGCTTGGCTCGAGGAGGAAGACGCAAGGTGGTAAGGTTTCTGGCTGCCTCTCATGTGTTTCTCTCTTGTTGCTCTCTCGTATTGGCCAATACGTTCTGTCTGTCTGTTTCTGCCTGTGTCTTTTGTCCTTGCTCTGCTTCTGCCGTGTCCTTGTACAGCACACTTGCAGGCATTCCAGGTGAGCATCTCCAAGGGTTAAGGGCTCAGGAGCCAACGGGAATTCTGCAGGTACGCCAGTCGCGCAAGGGAGAGCGGTGGTGCGTCATGGCTGACTGACTCAGTGTTCTTGTAGAGGGCCCGATACATAGGCGAGAGGGGGGGAAAGGGCTAAAGGATAGAATTCCCAGAGCCACAGACCTTAGTGAGTGAGAGCTCACGCTGGGCTTTTTCTGCCGCCCTTGCAGAGGAATCAGTGCGGGGCCGTGGGCGGAGAAGAAAGAGTCCGAGATGGACTTGAGCTGCCTGGACGTGATTCTCGGAAGACGTGAAGGGTCCTCAGCGTTCGGCCTTCCCATGGCTCTTTGTGAGTAAGAGATGCGTGCTTTCAAATCTTCAAGCGTCCTGGCAGTAGGTTTCTTCTGAGGCAGAGAGCTTCCTGCTGGGTCACGGAGCCTGGTGGCTTGGGGACTGGTGAAGGGGCAGTAGGCGGTTCAACAGAGCGTGGATAGAGATTCAAGGCCTCCTTTCTCTCCGCGTTCCTGTAGTGGCAGCGGGAGGGGGTGGCCGATGGTGGGAGGCTGCTGCCTGATGGTGGGAGAAGAAGCGATGCCGAGTCCTTGCGGACTGAAACGCTAAGTTGTTTGTTTGTTTGTTCGTTCCCCCTCTGCTGTGTTCGGTAGCGAGCGATAAGAAGTCAACCCTCCCGGTGTCCTCCCGTCTGGGGATGGAACGGAAACGAGAACAGCCAGCTCGGGAGCTTGGTCGAAGCGAGGCGAGAACCTTCCGGCTGGGAGCGGAGCAGCCATCGCTGACACGGAGATAAGTGTCGGGTCTGGAAATCTCTCGGCTTACGGCCCACTCGGGTCTAGGAAGGGAAGTCACGTTTGATTAGACAGGCAGTCCGAGCGGAGGTTCCCGAGGTGCTTCCTTGGTAGCTCCCGTTTGTCAAGGATGCTGGTTTCTCTGGAACACGGTGTCCTTCTCAGCAGACGCTTGGCTCGAGGAGGAAGACGCAAGGTGGTAAGGTTTCTGGCTGCCTCTCATGTGTTTCTCTCTTGTTGCTCTCTCGTATTGGCCAATACGTTCTGTCTGTCTGTTTCTGCCTGTGTCTTTTGTCCTTGCTCTGCTTCTGCCGTGTCCTTGTACAGCACACTTGCAGGCATTCCAGGTGAGCATCTCCAAGGGTTAAGGGCTCAGGAGCCAACGGGAATTCTGCAGGTACGCCAGTCGCGCAAGGGAGAGCGGTGGTGCGTCATAGCTGACTGACTCAGTGTTCTTGTAGAGGGCCCGATACATAGGCGACAGGGAGGGAAAGGGCTAAAGGATAGAATTCCCACAGCCAGAGACCTTAGTGAGTGAGAGCTCACGCTGGGCTTTTTCTGCCGCCCTTGCAGAGGAATCAGTGCGGGGCCGTGGGCGGAGAAGAAAGAGTCCGAGATGGACTTGAGCTGCCTGGACGTGATTCTCGGAAGACGTGAAGGGTCCTCAGCGTTCGGCCTTCCCATGGCTCTGTGTGAGTAAGAGATGCGTGCTTTCAAATCTTCAAGCGTCCTGGCAGTAGGTTTCTTCTGAGGCAGAGAGCTTCCTGCTGGGGCACGGAGCCTGGTGGCTTGGGGACTGGTGAAGGGGCAGTAGGCGGTTCAACAGAGCGTGGATAGAGATTCAAGGCCTCCTTTCTCTCCGCGTTCCTGTAGTGGCAGCGGGAGGGGGTGGCCGATGGTGGGAGGCTGCTGCCTGATGGTGGGAGAAGAAGCGATGCCGCGTCCTTGCGGACTGAAACGCTAAGTTGTTTGTTTGTTTGTTCGTTCCCCCTCTGCTGTGTTCGGTAGCGAGCGATAAGAAGTCAACCCTCCCGGTGTCCTCCCGTCTGGGGATGGAACGGAAACGAGAACAGCCAGCTCGGGAGCTTGGTCGAAGCGAGGCGAGAACCTTCCGGCTGGGAGCGGAGCAGCCATCGCTGACACGGAGATAAGTGTCGGGTCTGGAAATCTCTCGGCTTAAGGCCCACTCGGGTCTAGAAAGGGAAGTCACGTTTGATTAGACAGCCAGTCCGAGCGGAGGTTCCCGAGGTGCTTCCTTGGTAGCTCCCGTTTGTCAAGGCTCCCGTTTGTCAGGGTTGCTGGTTTCTCTGGAACACGGTGTCCTTCTCAGCAGACGCTTGGCTCGAGGAGGAAGACGCAAGGTGGTAAGGTTTCTGGCTGCCTCTCATGTGTTTCTCTCTTGTTGCTCTCTCGTATTGGCCAATACGTTCTGTCTGTCTGTTTCTGCCTGTGTCTTTTGTCCTTGCTCTGCTTCTGCCGTGTCCTTGTACAGCACACTTGCAGGCATTCCAGGTGAGCATCTCCAAGGGTTAAGGGCTCAGGAGCCAACGGGAATTCTGCAGGTACGCCAGTCGCGCAAGGGAGAGCGGTGGTGCGTCATGGCTGACTGACTCAGTGTTCTTGTAGAGGGCCCGATACATAGGCGAGAGGGGGGGAAAGGGCTAAAGGATAGAATTCCCAGAGCCACAGACCTTAGTGAGTGAGAGCTCACGCTGGGCTTTTTCTGCCGCCCTTGCAGAGGAATCAGTGCGGGGCCGTGGGCGGAGAAGAAAGAGTCCGAGATGGACTTGAGCTGCCTGGACGTGATTCTCGGAAGACGTGAAGGGTCCTCAGCGTTCGGCCTTCCCATGGCTCTTTGTGAGCAAGAGATGCGTGCTTTGAAATCTTCAAGCGTCCTGGCAGTAGGTTTCTTCTGAGGCAGAGAGCTTCCTGCTGGGTCACGGAGCCTGGTGGCTTGGGGACTGGTGAAGGGGCAGTAGGCGGTTCAACAGAGCGTGGATAGAGATTCAAGGCCTCCTTTCTCTCCGCGTTCCAGTAGTGGCAGCGGGGGGGGGGGGGGTGGCCGATGGTGAGAGGCTGCGGCGCGATGGTGGGAGAAGAAGCGATGCCGCGTCCTTGCGGACTGAAACGCTAAGTTGTTTGTTTGTTTGTTCGTTCCCCCTCTGCTGTGTTCGGTAGCGAGCGATAAGAAGTCAACCCTCCCGGTGTCCTCCTGTCTGGGGATGGAACGGAAACGAGAACAGCGAGCTCGGGAGCTTGGTCGAAGCGAGGCGAGAACCTTCCGGCTGGGAGCGGAGCAGCCATCGCTGACACGGAGATAAGTGTCGGGTCTGGAAATCTCTCGGCTTACGGCCCACTCGGGTCTAGGAAGGGAGGTCACGTTTGATTAGACAGCCAGTCCGAGCGGAGGTTCCCGAGGTGCTTCCTTGGTAGCTCCCGTTTGTCAGGGATGCTGGTTTCTCTGGAACACGGTGTCCTTCTCAGCAGACGCTTGGCTCGAGGAGGAAGACGCAAGGTGGTAAGGTTTCTGGCTGCCTCTCATGTGTTTCTCTCTTGTTGCTCTCTCGTATTGGCCAATACGTTCTGTCTGTCTGTTTCTGCCTGTGTCTTTTGTCCTTGCTCTGCTTCTGCCGTGTCCTTGTACAGCACACTTGCAGGCATTCCAGGTGAGCATCTCCAAGGGTTAAGGGCTCAGGAGCCAACGGGAATTCTGCAGGTACGCCAGTCGCGCAAGGGAGAGCGGTGGTGCGTCATGGCTGACTGACTCAGTGTTCTTGTAGAGGGCCCGATACATAGGCGACAGGGAGGGAAAGGGCTAAAGGATAGAATTCCCACAGCCAGAGACCTTAGTGAGTGAGAGCTCACGCTGGGCTTTTTCTGCCGCCCTTGCAGAGGAATCAGTGCGGGGCCGTGGGCGGAGAAGAAAGAGTCCGAGATGGACTTGAGCTGCCTGGACGTGATTCTCGGAAGACGTGAAGGGTCCTCAGCGTTCGGCCTTCCCATGGCTCTTTGTGAGTAAGAGATGCGTGCTTTGAAATCTTCAAGCGTCCTGGCAGTAGGTTTCTTCTGAGGCAGAGAGCTTCCTGCTGGGTCACGGAGCCTGGTGGCTTGGGGACTGGTGAAGGGGCAGTAGGCGGTTCAACAGAGCGTGGATAGAGATTCAAGGCCTCCTTTCTCTCCGCGTTCCTGTAGTGGCAGCGGGAGGGGGTGGCCGATGGTGGGAGGCTGCTGCCTGATGGTGGGAGAAGAAGCGATGCCGCGTCCTTGCGGACTGAAACGCTAAGTTGTTTGTTTGTTTGTTCGTTCCCCCTCTGCTGTGTTCGGTAGCGAGCGATAAGAAGTCAACCCTCCCGGTGTCCTCCCGTCTGGGGATGGAACGGAAACAAGAACAGCGAGCTCGGGAGCTTGGTCGAAGCGAGGCGAGAACCTTCCGGCTGGGAGCGGAGCAGCCATCGCTGACACGGAGATAAGTGTCGGGTCTGGAAATCTCTCGGCTTACGGCCCACTCGGGTCTAGGAAGGGAAGTCACGTTTGATTAGACAGCCAGTCCGAGCGGAGGTTCCCGAGGTGCTTCCTTGGTAGCTCCCGTTTGTCAAGGATGCTGGTTTCTCTGGAACACGGTGTCCTTCTCAGCAGACGCTTGGCTCGAGGAGGAAGACGCAAGGTGGTAAGGTTTCTGGCTGCCTCTCATGTGTTTCTCTCTTGTTGCTCTCTCGTATTGGCCAATACGTTCTGTCTGTCTGTTTCTGCCTGTGTCTTTTGTCCTTGCTCTGCTTCTGCCGTGTCCTTGTACAGCACACTTGCAGGCATTCCAGGTGAGCATCTCCAAGGGTTAAGGGCTCAGGAGCCAACGGGAATTCTGCAGGTACGCCAGTCGCGCAAGGGAGAGCGGTGGTGCGTCATGGCTGACTGACTCAGTGTTCTTGTAGAGGGCCCGATACATAGGCGAGAGGGGGGGAAAGGGCTAAAGGATAGAATTCCCAGAGCCACAGACCTTAGTGAGTGAGAGCTCACGCTGGGCTTTTTCTGCCGCCCTTGCAGAGGAATCAGTGCGGGGCCGTGGGCGGAGAAGAAAGAGTCCGAGATGGACTTGAGCTGCCTGGACGTGATTCTCGGAAGACGTGAAGGGTCCTCAGCGTTCGGCCTTCCCATGGCTCTTTGTGAGTAAGAGATGCGTGCTTTGAAATCTTCAAGCGTCCTGGCAGTAGGTTTCTTCTGAGGCAGAGAGCTTCCTGCTGGGTCACGGAGCCTGGTGGCTTGGGGACTGGTGAAGGGGCAATAGGCGGTTCAACAGAGCGTGGATAGAGATTCAAGGCCTCCTTTCTCTCCGCGTTCCTGTAGTGGCAGCGGGAGGGGGTGGCCGATGGTGGGAGAAGAAGCGATGCCGCGTCCTTGCGGACTGAAACGCTAAGTTGTTTGTTTGTTTGTTCGTTCCCCCTCTGCTGTGTTCGGTAGCGAGCGATAAGAAGTCAACCCTCCCGGTGTCCTCCCGTCTGGGGATGGAACGGAAACGAGAACAGCCAGCTCGGGAGCTTGGTCGAAGCGAGGCGAGAACCTTCCGGCTGGGAGCGGAGCAGCCATCGCTGACACGGAGATAAGTGTCGGGTCTGGAAATCTCTCGGCTTACGGCCCACTCGGGTCTAGGAAGGGAAGTCACGTTTGATTAGACAGGCAGTCCGAGCGGAGGTTCCCGAGGTGCTTCCTTGGTAGCTCCCGTTTGTCAAGGCTCCCGTCTGTCAGGGTTGCTGGTTTCTCTGGAACACGGTGTCCTTCTCAGCAGACGCTTGGCTCGAGGAGGAAGACGCAAGGTGGTAAGGTTTCTGGCTGCCTCTCATGTGTTTCTCTCTTGTTGCTCTCTCGTATTGGCCAATACGTTCTGTCTGTCTGTTTCTGCCTGTGTCTTTTGTCCTTGCTCTGCTTCTGCCGTGTCCTTGTACAGCACACTTGCAGGCATTCCAGGTGAGCATCTCCAAGGGTTAAGGGCTCAGGAGCCAACGGTAATTCTGCAGGTACGCCAGTCGCGCAAGGGAGAGCGGTGGTGCGTCATGGCTGACTGACTCAGTGTTCTTGTAGAGGGCCCGATACATAGGCGAGAGGGGGGGAAAGGGCTAAAGGATAGAATTCCCAGAGCCACAGACCTTAGTGAGTGAGAGCTCACGCTGGGCTTTTTCTGCCGCCCTTGCAGAGGAATCAGTGCGGGGCCGTGGGCGGAGAAGAAAGAGTCCGAGATGGACTTGAGCTGCCTGGACGTGATTCTCGGAAGACGTGAAGGGTCCTCAGCGTTCGGCCTTCCCATGGCTCTTTGTGAGCAAGAGATGCGTGCTTTGAAATCTTCAAGCGTCCTGGCAGTAGGTTTCTTCTGAGGCAGAGAGCTTCCTGCTGGGGCACGGAGCCTGGTGGCTTGGGGACTGGTGAAGGGGCAGTAGGCGGTTCAACAGAGCGTGGATAGAGATTCAAGGCCTCCTTTCTCTCCGCGTTCCAGTAGTGGCAGCGGGGGGGGGGGGGGTGGCCGATGGTGAGAGGCTGCGGCGCGATGGTGGGAGAAGAAGCGATGCCGCGTCCTTGCGGACTGAAACGCTAAGTTGTTTGTTTGTTTGTTTGTTCGTTCCCCCTCTCCTGTGTTCGGTAGCGAGCGATAAGAAGTCAACCCTCCCGGTGTCCTCCTGTCTGGGGATGGAACGGAAACGAGAACAGCGAGCTCAGGAGCTTGGTCGAAGCGAGGCGAGAACCTTCCGGCTGGGAGCGGAGCAGCCATCGCTGACACGGAGATAAGTGTCGGGTCTGGAAATCTCTCGGCTTACGGCCCACTCGGGTCTAGGAAGGGAGGTCACGTTTGATTAGACAGCCAGTCCGAGCGGAGGTTCCCGAGGTGCTTCCTTGGTAGCTCCCGTTTGTCAGGCATGCTGGTTTCTCTGGAACACGGTGTCCTTCTCAGCAGACGCTTGGCTCGAGGAGGAAGACGCAAGGTGGTAAGGTTTCTGGCTGCCTCTCATGTGTTTCTCTCTTGTTGCTCTCTCGTATTGGCCAATACGTTCTGTCTGTCTGTTTCTGCCTGTGTCTTTTGTCCTTGCTCTGCTTCTGCCGTGTCCTTGTACAGCACACTTGCAGGCATTCCAGGTGAGCATCTCCAAGGGTTAAGGGCTCAGGAGCCAACGGGAATTCTGCAGGTACGCCAGTCGCGCAAGGGAGAGCGGTGGTGCGTCATGGCTGACTGACTCAGTGTTCTTGTAGAGGGCCCGATACATAGGCGACAGGGAGGGAAAGGGCTAAAGGATAGAATTCCCACAGCCAGAGACCTTAGTGAGTGAGAGCTCACGCTGGGCTTTTTCTGCCGCCCTTGCAGAGGAATCAGTGCGGGGCCGTGGGCGGAGAAGAAAGAGTCCGAGATGGACTTGAGCTGCCTGGACGTGATTCTCGGAAGACGTGAAGGGTCCTCAGCGTTCGGCCTTCCCATGGCTCTTTGTGAGTAAGAGATGCGTGCTTTCAAATCTTCAAGCGTCCTGGCAGTAGGTTTCTTCTGAGGCAGAGAGCTTCCTGCTGGGTCACGGAGCCTGGTGGCTTGGGGACTGGTGAAGGGGCAGTAGGCGGTTCAACAGAGCGTGGATAGAGATTCAAGGCCTCCTTTCTCTCCGCGTTCCTGTAGTGGCAGCGGGAGGGGGTGGCCGATGGTGGGAGGCTGCTGCCTGATGCTGGGAGAAGAAGCGATGCCGCGTCCTTGCGGACTGAAACGCTAAGTTGTTTGTTTGTTTGTTCGTTCCCCCTCTGCTGTGTTCGGTAGCGAGCGATAAGAAGTCAACCCTCCCGGTGTCCTCCCGTCTGGGGATGGAACGGAAACGAGAACAGCGAGCTCGGGAGCTTGGTCGAAGCGAGGCGAGAACCTTCCGGCTGGGAGCGGAGCAGCCATCGCTGACACGGAGATAAGTGTCGGGTCTGGAAATCTCTCGGCTTACGGCCCACTCGGGTCTAGGAAGGGAGGTCACGTTTGATTAGACAGGCAGTCCGAGCGGAGGTTCCCGAGGTGCTTCCTTGGTAGCTCCCGTTTGTCAGGGATGCTGGTTTCTCTGGAACACGGTGTCCTTCTCAGCAGACGCTTGGCTCGAGGAGGAAGACGCAAGGTGGTAAGGTTTCTGGCTGCCTCTCATGTGTTTCTCTCTTGTTGCTCTCTCGTATTGGCCAATACGTTCTGTCTTTCTGTTTCTGCCTGCGTCTTTTGTCCTTGCTCTGCTTCTGCCGTGTCCTTGTAGAGCACACTTGCAGGCATTCCAGGTGAGCATCTCCACGGGTTAAGGGCTCAGGAGCCAACGGGAATTCTGCAGGTACGCCAGTTGCGCAAGGGAGAGCGGTGGCGCGTCATGGCTGACTGACTCAGTGTTCTTGTAGAGGGCCCGATACATAGGCGACAGGGAGGGAAAGGGCTAAAGGATAGAATTCCCACAGCCACAGACCTTAGTGAGTGAGAGCTCACGCTGGGCTTTTTCTGCCGCCCTTGCAGAGGAATCAGTGCGGGGCCGTGGGCGGAGAAGAAAGAGTCCGAGATGGACTTGAGCTGCCTGGACGTGATTCTCGGAAGACGTGAAGGGTCCTCAGCGTTCGGCCTTCCCATGGCTCTTTGTGAGTAAGAGATGCGTGCTTTGAAATCTTCAAGCGTCCTGGCAGTAGGTTTCTTCTGAGGCAGAGAGCTTCCTGCTGGGTCACGGAGCCTGGTGGCTTGGGGACTGGTGAAGGGGCAGTAGGCGGTTTAACAGAGCGTGGATAGAGATTCAAGGCCTCCTTTCTCTCCGCGTTCCTGTAGTGGCAGCGGGAGGGGGTGGCCGATGGTGGGAGGCTGCGGCGCGATGGTGGGAGAAGAAGCGATGCCGCGTCCTTGCGGACTGAAACGCTAAGTTGTTTGTTTGTTTGTTCGTTCCCCCTCTGCTGTGTTCGGTAGCGAGCGATAAGAAGTCAACCCTCCCGGTGTCCTCCCGTCTGGGGATGGAACGGAAACGAGAACAGCGAGCTCGGGAGCTTGGTCGAAGCGAGGCGAGAACCTTCCGGCTGGGAGCGGAGCAGCCATCGCTGACACGGAGATAAGTGTCGGGTCTGGAAATCTCTCGGCTTACGGCCCACTCGGGTCTAGGAAGGGAAGTCACGTTTGATTAGACATGCAGTCCGAGCGGAGGTTCCCGAGGTGCTTCCTTGGTAGCTCCCGTTTGTCAGGGATGCTGGTTTCTCTGGAACACGGTGTCCTTCTCAGCAGACGCTTGGCTCGAGGAGGAAGACGCAAGGTGGTAAGGTTTCTGGCTGCCTCTCATGTGTTTCTCTCTTGTTGCTCTCTCGTATTGGCCAATACGTTCTGTCTGTCTGTTTCTGCCTGTGTCTTTTGTCCTTGCTCTGCTTCTGCTGTGTCCTTGTACAGCACACTTGCAGGCATTCCAGGTGAGCATCTCCAAGGGTTAAGGGCTCAGAAGCCAACGGGAATTCTGCAGGTACGCCAGTCGCGCAAGGGAGAGCGGTGGTGCGTCATGGCTGACTGACTCAGTGTTCTTGTAGAGGGCCCGATACATAGGCGAGAGGGGGGGAAAGGGCTAAAGGATAGAATTCCCAGAGCCACAGACCTTAGTGAGTGAGAGCTCACGCTGGGCTTTTTCTGCCGCCCTTGCAGAGGAATCAGTGCGGGGCCGTGGGCGGAGAAGAAAGAGTCCGAGATGGACTTGAGCTGCCTGGACGTGATTCTCGGAAGACGTGAAGGGTCCTCAGTGTTCGGCCTTCCCATGGCTCTGTGTGAGTAAGAGATGCATGCTTTGAAATCTTCAAGTGTCCTGGCAGTAGGCTTCTTCTGAGGCAGAGAGCTTCCTGCTGGGGCACGGAGCCTGGTGGCTTGGGGACTGGTGAAGGGGCAGTAGGCGGTTCAACAGAGCGTGGATAGAGATTTAAGGCCTCCTTTCTCTCCGCGTTCCTGTAGTGGCAGCGGGGGGGGGGGGGTGGCCGATGGTGAGAGGCTGCGGCGCGATGGTGGGAGAAGAAGCGATGCCGCGTCCTTGCGGACTGAAACGCTAAGTTGTTTGTTTGTTTGTTCGTTCCCCCTCTGCTGTGTTCGGGAGCGAGCGATAAGAAGTCAACCCTCCCGGTGTCCTCCTGTCTGGGGATGGAACGGAAACGAGAACAGCGAGCTCGGGAGCTTGGTCGAAGCGAGGCGAGAACCTTCCGGCTGGGAGCGGAGCAGCCATCGCTGACACGGAGATAAGTGTCGGGTCTGGAAATCTCTCGGCTTACGGCCCACTCGGGTCTAGGAAGGGAGGTCACGTTTGATTAGACAGCCAGTCCGAGCGGAGGTTCCCGAGGTGCTTCCTTGGTAGCTCCCGTTTGTCAGGGATGCTGGTTTCTCTGGAACACGGTGTCCTTCTCAGCAGACGGTTGGCTCGAGGAGGAAGACGCAAGGTGGTAAGGTTTCTGGCTGCCTCTCATGTGTTTCTCTCTTGTTGCACTCTCGTATTGGCCAATACGTTCTGTCTGTCTGTTTCTGCCTGTGTCTTTTGTCCTTGCTCTGCTTCTGCCGTGTCCTTGTTCAGTACACTTGTAGGCATTCCAGGTGAGCATCTCCAAGGGTTAAGGGCTCAGGAGCCAACGGGAATTCTGCAGGTACGCCAGTCGCGCAAGGGAGAGCGGTGGTGCGTCATGGCTGACTGACTCAGTGTTCTTGTAGAGGGCCCGATACATAGGCGACAGGGAGGGAAAGGGCTAAAGGATAGAATTCCCTCAGCCAGAGACCTTAGTGAGTGAGAGCTCACGCTGGGCTTTTTCTGCCGCCCTTGCAGAGGAATCAGTGCGGGGCCGTGGGCGGAGAAGAAAGAGTCCGAGATGGACTTGAGCTGCCTGGACGTGATTCTCGGAAGACGTGAAGGGTCCTCAGCGTTCGGCCTTCCCATGGCTCTTTGTGAGTAAGAGATGCGTGCTTTGAAATCTTCAAGCGTCCTGGCAGTAGGTTTCTTCTGAGGCAGAGAGCTTCCTGCTGGGGCACGGAGCCTGGTGGCTTGGGGACTGGTGAAAGGGCAGTAGGCGGTTCAACAGAGCGTGGATAGAGATTCAAGGCCTCCTTTCTCTCCGCGTTCCAGTAGTGGCAGCGGGAGGGGGTGGCCGATGGTGGGAGGCTGCTGCCTGATGGTGGGAGAAGAAGGGATGCCGCGTCCTTGCGGACTGAAACGCTAAGTTGTTTGTTTGTTTGTTCGTTCCCCCTCTGCTGTGTTCGGTAGCGAGCGATAAGAAGTCAACCCTCCCGGTGTCCTCCCGTCTGGGGATGGAACGGAAACGAGAACAGCGAGCTCGGGAGCTTGGTCGAAGCGAGGCGAGAACCTTCCGGCTGGGAGCGGAGCATCCATCGCTGACACGGAGATAAGTGTCGGGTCTGGAAATCTCTCGGCTTACGGCCCACTCGGGTCTAGGAAGGGAGGTCACGTTTGATTAGACAGGCAGTCCGAGCGGAGGTTCCCGAGGTGCTTCCTTGGTAGCTCCCGTTTGTCAGGGTTGCTGGTTTCTCTGGAACACGGTGTCCTTCTCAGCAGACGCTTGGCTCGAGGAGGAAGACGCAAGGTGGTAAGGTTTCTGGCTGCCTCTCATGTGTTTCTCTCTTGTTGCTCTCTCGTATTGGCCAATACGTTCTGTCTGTCTGTTTCTGCCTGTGTCTTTTGTCCTTGCTCTGCTTCTGCCGTGTCCTTGTACAGCACACTTGCAGGCATTCCAGGTGAGCATCTCCAAGGGTTAAGGGCTCAGGAGCCAACGGGAATTCTGCAGGTACGCCAGTCGCGCAAGGGAGAGCGGTGGTGCGTCATGGCTGACTGACTCAGTGTTCTTGTAGAGGGCCCGATACATAGGCGAGAGAGGGGGAAAGGGCTAAAGGATAGAATTCCCAGAGCCACAGACCTTAGTGAGTGAGAGCTCACGCTGGGCTTTTTCTGCCGCCCTTGCAGAGGAATCAGTGCGGGGCCGTGGGCGGAGAAGAAAGAGTCCGAGATGGACTTGAGCTGCCTGGACGTGATTCTCGGAAGACGTGAAGGGTCCTCAGCGTTCGGCCTTCCCATGGCTCTGTGTGAGTAAGAGATGCGTGCTTTGAAATCTTCAAGCGTCCTGGCAGTAGGTTTCTTCTGAGGCAGAGAGCTTCCTGCTGGGTCACGGAGCCTGGTGGCTTGGGGACTGGTGAAGGGGCAGTAGGCGGTTCAACAGAGCGTGGATAGAGATTCAAGGCCTCCTTTCTCTCCGCGTTCCTGTAGTGGCAGCGGGAGGGGGTGGCCGATGGTGGGAGGCTGCTGCCTGATGGTGGGAGAAGAAGCGATGCCGCGTCCTTGCGGACTGAAACGCTAAGTTGTTTGTTTGTTTGTTCGTTCCCCCTCTGCTGTGTTCGGTAGCGAGCGATAAGAAGTCAACCCTCCCGGTGTCCTCCCGTCTGGGGATGGAACGGAAACAAGAACAGCGAGCTCGGGAGCTTGGTCGAAGCGAGGCGAGAACCTTCCGGCTGGGAGCGGAGCAGCCATCGCTGACACGGAGATAAGTGTCGGGTCTGGAAATCTCTCGGCTTACGGCCCACTCGGGTCTAGGAAGGGAAGTCACGTTTGATTAGACAGCCAGTCCGAGCGGAGGTTCCCGAGGTGCTTCCTTGGTAGCTCCCGTTTGTCAAGGCTCCCGTTTGTCAGGGTTGCTGGTTTCTCTGGAACACGGTGTCCTTCTCAGCAGACGCTTGGCTCGAGGAGGAAGACGCAAGGTGGTAAGGTTTCTGGCTGCCTCTCATGTGTTTCTCTCTTGTTGCTCTCTCGTATTGGCCAATACGTTCTGTCTGTCTGTTTCTGCCTGTGTCTTTTGTCCTTGCTCTGCTTCTGCCGTGTCCTTGTACAGCACACTTGCAGGCATTCCAGGTGAGCATCTCCAAGGGTTAAGGGCTCAGGAGCCAACGGGAATTCTGCAGGTACGCCAGTCGCGCAAGGGAGAGCGGTGGTGCGTCATGGCCGACTGACTCAGTGTTCTTGTAGAGGGCCCGATACATAGGCGACAGGGAGGGAAAGGGCTAAAGGATAGAATTCCCACAGCCAGAGACCTTAGTGAGTGAGAGCTCACGCTGGGCTTTTTCTGCCGCCCTTGCAGAGGAATCAGTGCGGGGCCGTGGGCGGAGAAGAAAGAGTCCGAGATGGACTTGAGCTGCCTGGACGTGATTCTCGGAAGACGTGAAGGGTCCTCAGCGTTCGGCCTTCCCATGGCTCTTTGTGAGTAAGAGATGCGTGCTTTGAAATCTTCAAGCGTCCTGGCAGTAGGTTTCTTCTGAGGCAGAGAGCTTCCTGCTGGGTCACGGAGCCTGGTGGCTTGGGGACTGGTGAAGGGGCAGTAGGCGGTTCAACAGAGCGTGGATAGAGATTCAAGGCCTCCTTTCTCTCCGCGTTCCTGTAGTGGCAGCGGGAGGGGGTGGCCGATGGTGGGAGAAGAAGCGATGCCGCGTCCTTGCGGACTGAAACGCTAAGTTGTTTGTTTGTTTGTTCGTTCCCCCTCTGCTGTGTTCGGTAGCGAGCGATAAGAAGTCAACCCTCCCGGTGTCCTCCCGTCTGGGGATGGAACGGAAACGAGAACAGCCAGCTCGGGAGCTTGGTCGAAGCGAGGCGAGAACCTTCCGGCTGGGAGCGGAGCAGCCATCGCTGACACGGAGATAAGTGTCGGGTCTGGAAATCTCTCGGCTTACGGCCCACTCGGGTCTAGAAAGGGAAGTCACGTTTGATTAGACAGGCAGTCCGAGCGGAGGTTCCCGAGCTGCTTCCTTGGTAGCTCCCGTTTGTCAAGGATGCTGGTTTCTCTGGAACACGGTGTCCTTCTCAGCAGACGCTTGGCTCGAGGAGGAAGACGCAAGGTGGTAAGGTTTCTGGCTGCCTCTCATGTGTTTCTCTCTTGTTGCTCTCTCGTATTGGCCAATACGTTCTGTCTGTCTGTTTCTGCCTGTGTCTTTTGTCCTTGCTCTGCTTCTGCCGTGTCCTTGTACAGCACACTTGCAGGCATTCCAGGTGAGCATCTCCAAGGGTTAAGGGCTCAGGAGCCAACGGGAATTCTGCAGGTACGCCAGTCGCGCAAGGGAGAGCGGTGGTGCGTCATGGCTGACTGACTCAGTGTTCTTGTAGAGGGCCCGATACATAGGCGAGAGGGGGGGAAAGGGCTAAAGGATAGAATTCCCACAGCCAGAGACCTTAGTGAGTGAGAGCTCACGCTGGGCTTTTTCTGCCGCCCTTGCAGAGGAATCAGTGCGGGGCCGTGGGCGGAGAAGAAAGAGTCCGAGATGGACTTGAGCTGCCTGGACGTGATTCTCGGAAGACGTGAAGGGTCCTCAGCGTTCGGCCTTCCCATGGCTCTGTGTGATTAAGAGATGCGTGCTTTGAAATCTTCAAGCGTCCTGGCAGTAGGTTTCTTCTGAGGCAGAGAGCTTCCTGCTGGGGCACGGAGCCTGGTGGCTTGGGGACTGGTGAAGGGGCAGTAGGCGGTTCAACAGAGCGTGGATAGAGATTCAAGGCCTCCTTTCTCTCCGCGTTCCTGTAGTGGCAGCGGGAGGGGGTGGCCGATGGTGGGAGGCTGCGGCGCGATGGTGGGAGAAGAAGCGATGCCGCGTCCTTGCGGACTGAAACGCTAAGTTGTTTGTTTGTTTGTTCGTTCCCCCTCTGCTGTGTTCGGTAGCGAGCGATAAGAAGTCAACCCTCCCGGTGTCCTCCCGTCTGGGGATGGAACGGAAACGAGAACAGTGAGCTCGGGAGCTTGGTCGAAGCGAGGCGAGAACCTTCCGGCTGGGAGCGGAGCAGCCATCGCTGACACGGAGATAAGTGTCGGGTCTGGAAATCTCTCGGCTTACGGCCCACTCGGGTCTAGGAAGGGAGGTCACGTTTGATTAGACAGCCAGTCCGAGCGGAGGTTCCCGAGGTGCTTCCTTGGTAGCTCCCGTTTGTCAGGGATGCTGGTTTCTCTGGAACACGGTGTCCTTCTCAGCAGACGCTTGGCTCGAGGAGGAAGACGCAAGGTGGTAAGGTTTCTGGCTGCCTCTCATGTGTTTCTCTCTTGTTGCTCTCTCGTATTGGCCAATACGTTCTGTCTGTCTGTTTCTGCCTGCGTCCTTTGTCCTTGCTCTGCTTCTGCCGTGTCCTTGTACAGCACACTTGCAGGCATTCCAGGTGAGCATCTCCAAGGGTTAAGGGCTCAGGAGCCAACGGGAATTCTGCAGGTACGCCAGTCGCGCAAGGGAGAGCGGTGGTGCGTCATGGCTGACTGACTCAGTGTTCTTGTAGAGGGCCCGATACATAGGCGAGAGGGGGGGAAAGGGCTAAAGGATAGAATTCCCACAGCCAGAGACCTTAGTGAGTGAGAGCTCACGCTGGGCTTTTTCTGCCGCCCATGCAGAGGAATCAGTGCGGGGCCGTGGGCGGAGAAGAAAGAGTCTGAGATGGACTTGAGCTGCCTGGACGTAATTCTCGGAAGACGTGAAGGGTCCTCAGCGTTCGGCCTTCCCATGGCTCTGTGTGAGTAAGAGGTGCGTGCTTTGAAATCTTCAAGTGTCCTGGCAGTATGTTTCTTCTGAGGCAGAGAGCTTCCTGCTGGGGCACGGAGCCTGGTGGCTTGGGGACTGGTGAAGGGGCAGTAGGCGGTTCAACAGAGCGTGGATAGAGATTCAAGGCCTCCGTTCCCTCCGTGTTCCAGGAGTGGCAGCGGGAGGGGGTGGCCGATGGTGAGAGGCTGCGGCGCGATGGTGGGAGAAGAAGCGATGTCGCGTCCTTGCGGACTGAAACGCTAAGTTGTTTGTTTGTTTTGTTTGTTTGTTCGTTCCCCCTCTGCTGTGTTCGGTAGCGAGCGATAAGAAGTCAACCCTCCCGGTGTCCTCCCGTCTGGGGATGGAACGGAAACGAGAACAGCGAGCTCTGGAGCTTAGTCGAAGCGAGGCGAGAACCTTCCGGCTGGGAGCGGAGCAGCCATCGCTGACACGGAGATAAGTGTCGGGTCTGGAAATCTCTCGGCTTACGGCCCACTCGGGTCTAGGAAGGGAAGTCACTTTTGATTAGACAGCGAGTCCGAGCGGAGGTTCCACTCCCGCAGTACATTTCAACATCCCCCTCACACAAGCTGCACCCCCACCAGTGCTCTTCCCTAGCCCATACCCCCTCGTCCTGGTGTCCCTCAGTTTCCCTTCTTCTCTCCATAGACTCAGAGCAACCTGCAACTCCAGAGCATCCCTCCCTTCACGGGGCCCATCAGCCCCTCTTTTTCCTCCCTAGAACACTCCCCCATCCCGCAGTCTATCCCTATCCCTACCTTTCCCCCATCTATAGGACCCTTAAACCCCGTTTCTTTCCTTCCCAACCCACAGTCCCTCCCCCCACACTCCGATCCCGCCTGCCATGTGACCCCCATCACTACCTTCCCCCCAGGCCTCCTTCCACACGTAAGGACTCCCTCAACCACTCTCCTCTTCCTCCTCAACAAGTCCCCATCCCATGCCATCCCACACTCCAGACCCTTCCAGTCCATCTTCCCATCCATTGGGTCCCAACCCCCTTCTCTTCCTTTCTACACCCACATCCCATGGCAACCTGCACTCCTAACGCTGCCCTTCCTCCATGCATGCCTACACCCATACACGGTATGCGTGCTTTAGTTTGTTTTGATAAACGACAGCAATCTCTCAACTGTAAAAGCTAGATTTTAATAAACAAATGTAGTTTGTGTAATTTCTAACAGCAGGAGGGGAGCGGGAGAAGTTGTGCGTATGTTACTCCTCATCGAGGGGATGGGCAAACGTATGAGCTTGCATTGTAGTGATTTCTCTCCCGCGTCAGATAATATTATTTTGGGTGTACTTTCCGGAGGGGAACTGCAATTGAGTGCTGGACGATTTTCTAGCTAAGCCTTACCGTATAGAGCTGTTTCCAGACTCTGTGTTTCTACACTTGGTGCTTCCCAACCTGCGTGGGCTCCCAGAGGCCAGAGAGCCTAAGTCAGCAAAACAGGGAGAGGCAGCCAAGGCTAGTGGAGCAAGTAGTCTCAGTGAAATCCCACCACATCCGGTGGCATCCCAGAAGGAGGACCAAACCCATCAGAAGCTGGGCCTTTGAAAAAAGGTCTCTCCATGTACTGGGTAAGCTTGGAGGCCTCTCAAGGCGTACCTGCTCCCAGCAGTGCACTTACTGCGTTACAGAAATGTTAACAGTGACACTCGGTGAATGGGATGTTAGCGTATAGTCGTGTATACGATTAACTGATAAGCCTGGGCTTATCGGTTAATCCTGACAACTACACACGCTTCCCTCCCCCTTGCTGTTTCTAATACAGAGTCAGCAAGGGCTGGGGGGAGGTGAGAGCCTGTGCGCGTGGGGAGCTGGCTTTTAAGTCATCGCCCCAGAAGCACCAGATCCCGCGGAGCTACGTGCTCCGTATCCATCAGTGCACTTCTGATACTGATAAGAACATAAGAATGGCTATACTGGGTCAGACCAAAGGGCCATCTAGCCCAGTAGCCTGTCTGCCAACAGTGGCCAGTGCCAGGTGCCCCAGAGGGGGTGGACCGAAGACAATGATCAAGCAATTTGTCTCCTGCCATCCTTCTCCAGCCTCTGACAAACAGAGGCCAGGGGCACCATTTCTTCCTTCCCCCAGGCTAATAGCCTTTTATGGACCTAACCTCCATGAATTTATCTAGATTTTTTTAAAACTCTGTTCTAGTCCTAGCCTTCACAGCATCCTCTGGCAAGGAGTGCCACAGGTTGACTGTGCGCTGTGTGAAGACCTTTCTTGAATTAGGTTTAAGCCTGCTACCCATTAATTTCATTTGGTGTCCTCTAGTTCTTATATTATGGGAACTAGTAAAGAACTTTTCTATATTCACCCTCTCCATACCACTCATGATTTTATAGACCTCTGTCATATCCCCCTCAGTCTCCTCTTTTCTAAGCTGAAAAGTCCCAGTCTCTCTAGCCTCTCTTCATACGGGACCTGCTCCAAACCCCTAATCATTGTAGTTGCCCTTTTCTGAACCCTTTCCAAGGCCAAAATATCTTTTTTGAGGTGAGGAGACCACATCTGTACACAGTACAGAAGATATGGCGTACCATAGGTTTATACTTCCCCTCCTTCCCCTGGCTTCCCCCTTCCAGCTCCCTCCTCCCAGGTTTCCACCTCCCCTCTCTCTTCCCCTCTGCCACCACCTTTTACCAGTCTCCCCAGAGGTTAATCCCCACCCCTCAGTTTTCAAAAATAGAAGCTCTCTTTATTTAACAACACACGTGTCATTTATTTTTTACATCAGGAAGGGGGGCTAGGGAAGGGTAAGTGGAAGGAGGTTAGGGAGGAATGGGGCATGAGCCCCCGATGGGGAGGACTGGGGTGGCTCTGCGGGCTCCTCGGGGTGGAAGCTCTCCTGCAGGGCCTCCTGGATCCTGACAGCCTCCCAATTGATCCCCTTGGATGGCAGCCTGCGGCAAGTGCAGCCGGGCTGATGGCCAAGTGCTTTGATGTGCCGAGTGTGGGCACTCCGAGACAGGACTGCTTTGCTGTCCCTTATCGAGGTAGACAAGCAAGTGGGGAACCCTGAGAACTGTCTGTCCGGGGTGGGGGTCGGGTTCCTTTAAGCACAACCCTCGGCTAGACGGAGGCAGCAGCTCCACACTCTAAGTCCTAACCTGATGCCCTGCAGGCACTGGTTCTGGCCAGCCTTAACTTCGGTTCAGGGTCCACTCAATGTGGATACGCTGTTTCCAATTAGCAAAATGCTAATTCGAATTAGTTTTTAGGTCTAGATGCACTAATTCGAATTAGCTTAGTTCGAATTAGTGCTGCAGTGTAGACATACCCTAAGGGTGTGTCTACACTGTACCATTTTTCTGGAATAAGGGACATTATTCTGGCAGAACAACAGTAGCATCCACACAGCAATTGCATTATTTCAAAAGAAAATGGAAACAATTGAAACAATGGAGGGCTTATTCCTCATGGAATGAGGTTTATCAGTGTCGGAAAAACTTGTTTGATCAAGAGCGTGTTGGGCTGGGGGCCGTTAGGGAGGAAGAGGAGGGTGGGCGAGGGGGTCCTTATGTGTTGAAAGATGACTGGGGAGAAGGTAGGGTGAGGGTTGAGGTGAGCTGGGAAGGTGGCTGTGACGGACCGGGCCAGGTCTTGGCACAGCTGAGGGCGTCCGCTCAGGGCGAATTGCTCAAAACTCGGGGCTCCTTACAGCCCCAGACTGGAAGCCTTTCCCAAATTGGCAGCTAAAGCACTCAGTGTGACCGGTTTATGGCCTATCTGGACAGCCAGAAGCCTCAGGAGCAAAACCCCTCAGACACCCCAGCTCTCCCTGTGCCACAATTAGCCCCGGGCCTGCACACAGGTGAGGGGGTTGTAGAACCCAATCTCACCTTCCCCGAACGGGTCTTTCTGGTCCCAAAGAACCAGCCACAAATCCCCGGTCAGTTTACACTTTGGATCTTACCCACAAGATCACGCAGGGCCAATCCTTTAGAATCTAAAATCTAAAGGTTTATTAATAGAAGAAAGAAAAGCATGGATTGATATTTTGGGATTCTTGGATCTATGGAAATAGCCAAACATTACAGCTACAATGTAATGCTTGGCTATGTTCACACTGGGGAATTATTTCAAATAAGGTATTTTGGGGGTTAAAGTATTTGAAAATATTTTTCAAAATAGTGTGTTCCCACAACAGGGAAGCATCAAAATTTGTGAGAGGTAGGCTCCCTTAGTAAGGACATGCTACTTTGAGTCAAAGTATGTCTACACTACACACTTGTTTTAGCATTTCCCCATTACAATTTCAGAATAGCATATTCTATTTCAGAATACAAGGCTTCTCAGATATTTTGGCTGGTTTTAATTACTCTGAGGCAGGCTTCCCTAAAGTGGCTGTGCTACCTTGATTTAGAGCTCCAGGAAACACTAGAGCGTAATTACTTTAATGGCCCTAGGAAGGAGCTATTTGTAAATAGCGACAGTGGAGCACCCACAATATTGCTATATAAAAAGAGCAATTTCTACAATGGCATTATTCTGGAACAATAAACTCTCATGTCACAAAAAATAAGAAGCCTGTTATTCTGAAATACATCACTTAAGAAAAGTGATAACGTGAGCATCCACAAGGCAAGCCCGTTATTTTGAACGTCTTATAGAGGTGCTGTTAGTTACTCCCCAGTGCTTCCCGGGACTCCATTGGGAGTGACTGCGGGGAGTACGTACTTTGTAAGGCTTGTGCTGTAGAACATTTCCATTGAAATACCATTTCCTGTGTGACATGGATTCAGTGTCTATGCTCAGAGGGTCTTAGTTCGGAATGGGGCATTTCTACCCTAAGAACAATCTTTTTTATTTGGAAATAACGGCCCTTAGCAGAGCAACAGTGACACTCGGTGGTCATTGCCGGTAATGCACGTGTAATTCCATAGCGCCTCCACAGTGCCGCTCGGTGGTCATTGCCGGTAATGCACGTGTAATTCCATAGCGCCTCCACAGTGCCGCTCGGTGGTCATTGCCGGTAATGCACGTGTAATTCCGTAGCGCCTCCACAGTGCCGCTCAGTGGTCATTGCCGGTAATGCACGTGTAATTCCATAGCGCCTCCACAGTGCCGCTCGGTGGTCATTGCCGGTAATGCACGTGTAATTCCGTAGCGCCTCCACAGTGCCGCTCGGTGGTCATTGCCGGTAATGCACGTGTAATTCCATAGCGCCTCCACAGTGCCGCTCGGTGGTCATTGCGGGTAATGCACGTGTAATTCCGTAGCGCCTCCACAGTGCCGCTCGGTGGTCATTGCGGGTAATGCACGTGTAATTCCGTAGCGCCTCCACAGTGCCACTCGGTGGCCATTGCCGGTAATGCACGTGTAATTCCGAAGCGCCTCCACAGTGCCGCTCGGTGGTCATTGCCGGTAATGCACGTGTAATTCCGAAGCGCCTCCACAGTGCCACTCGGTGGTCATTGCCGGTAATGCACGTGTAATTCCGTAGCGCCTCCACAGTGCCGCTCGGTGGTCATTGTGAAAGGAAGGTATTGAGGCCTACCCAGAATATGTCAAATGAGCACCAGTTTAATTGTAAGTGGAAAGGAAAGGCAGCACTCTCAGATACAGGAGATAAAAATAAAAACAAAATTTGATTGGTTGACCAACAATAACCCCGCTTTTAGGGAAGTAAGTAACTCAGACAGCAGTATGCAACAAAGTGCTGATTACCCCAAATGGAGCAGACGAAAGTTTTTTGTAAGGGCAGAATGAGACAAAAATCTAACGTCAGCAATTGTCAGGCGAGTGGAGGATACCAAAATACCGAAACAGGGTATATAAGGTGGGCTGAAACAGACCACGAGCGGACGGGTTGCGAATCCGAAAAGCCAGGTCTGATCAACCAGGGCTCCCTCCCCGGCGCTGAATCTCGCTGCCGCACATAAGCTCCGAAAGGGGAACGAATACCGGTCGTAAGTTGCAACGAAAAATCCAAAGAAAGGAAAAACATAAAGAAAAGAATATCTCCTGAATCTAAGCAATGCTTCTATCTTTCTTAACGTGAGTATTATATAACGGTTAACTCCATAAATTTTTTAAAGGTAACTCAGGAGGGTATATCAGTAGGAGAAGTTGTTATTTCTTGTTATTTTTAACTGTACTGTTTTTCTACTTTTTCTTTGTATATTATATTGTCTTAAAAGAATCAAAAATAATGAATTGATTTAAATGGAAAATTGATTATAAAGTAAATAGAAAAAATAAATAATCTTTGTTTGACCCTAAAAAGAAGTATTCCTCTCTCTGTGGTTTCAAATCCTTTAAAGAACCAAACCCGGTTACCGAAAGTCATTGCAGGTAATGCCCGTGTAATTCCGTAGCGCCTCCACAGTGCCGCTCGGTGGTCATTGCGGGTAATGCACGTGTAATTCCGAAGCGCCTCCACAGTGCCGCTCGGTGGTCATTGCCGGTAATGCACGTGTAATTCCGTAGCGCCTCCACAGTGCCGCTCGGTGGTCATTGCGGGTAATGCACGTGTAATTCCGAAGCGCCTCCACAGTGCCGCTCGGTGGCCATTGCAGGTAATGCACGTGTAATTCCATCGCCCCCAGCTGCTGTCCCTGCCCACGGTCCCCTCATCCCACACACCAGGCTCTGCGCAGCCCTCTCCCCTCCTGCCCCCGGCCCCCTCATCCCGCACTCCAGGCTCTGCTCAGCCCTCTCCCCTCCTGCCCACGGCCCCCTCATCCCGCACTCCAGGCTCCGCGCAGCCCTCTACCCTCCTGCCCCCGGCCCCCTCATCCTGCACACCAGGCTCTGCGCAGCCCTCTCCCCTCCTGCCCCCGGCCCCCTCATCCTGCACACCAGGCTCCGCGCAGCCCTCTACCCTCCTGCCCATGGCCCCCTCATCCCGCACTCCAGGCTCTGCGCAGCCCTCTCCCCTCCTGCCCATGGCCTGCACACCAGGCTCCGCGCAGCCCCCTTCCTTCCTGCTTCCTCACCCCAGCCTGCACCCCGTCCATACTCTTATCCCGGGGCCCTTCCTCTCCCCAGCCTGCACCCCCATCCATATTCTTATCCCGGGGCCCTTCCTCACTCCAGTCTGCACGCCCATTCATGGGAGCCATCAGTCCACCTTTTCCCTGCACCACATTCAGTAAAGTGTCTGATCAGGGTATGAGAGCAGCCCTGAGCCTTTGTCTCCACTCAGCAGGTTGCACCACACAGGATATGTGGATGGTCCTGGGCTTTGTACAGCACTCCAGACTGACCCCTGGACACGGCTTCTGGGTCCTAGCCCTTTGCTGTCACTCCTGCCCGAGGGCTTTGCTGGCTCCAGACTGGGTAACAGCTGGGAAACTGGCTGGGCAGGGGGCTAATGACAGGGAGCAGAAGTCTTCCCAATCAGCATTGAGACTTGATGGGAGGCTGAGAGGTCACAGCAGATGTCCTAAAGGATGGGCCAGCTCCCCATCTGAGGGGATCAGTCTCAGAGCAATTCCAGCCCTGCCTCTTTGGGAGAGCCTCCCACAAAGCCATAAGGGGGGGCCTCTGAGGTTGCCCCCACCTTGCACCTCTGTCCTGTGTGTCTGATGTCAGGATCTCTCTACGAGGTCACCGCCTCCCCATCGCCTTTCCCCAATAGACTGAGATTCTACAACAGGCCTTTGAGATGTCATCGCCCCCCCACCCCGACCGTCTCCTGCAAGGATGGCGTTCTGCCCCTAGTCCGCCCCTGCCCCTCGGGACACACTGACTGATAAGAATACAGTACTCTCAGATAGACATGGAAAGGGGTAACGGGTTAATGAGCGCTAGAGCAATTCCACCCACAGGATCCTGCTCAACCTTAACTTAGTGATTTCTATGCCTAGAGCTCAGGTGGATCAGACAGAACAGGCTCCAAACCTCTCTGCGGCTCTTACCTTCTGAACAGGTAACATCAACTCCGTGGGTAGGGAAGGAGAAAACTCTGACGAGATTCCTCCTCGTGCTCCCATAATTAATCCTAATTCTTTCTCCGCCCTCGACGAGAGACCTTGAGAAGGAGCCTTGCTGCTGCAAAGCCATTAGAATCTCTGAGCTTGTCCCTGCCTTGCACCTCTCTTCTGATTGGCTGATGTCAGGTTAGGGTCTCTCTGTGAGGTCACCACCGACCTATCACTATCTCCCAGTAGGCTGAGATCCTGCAACAGGCCTTTGTGATGTCACTACCCCCCTTCCATCCCCTGCAACGCTGGTTTCCTGGCCCTGGTGAGCCTCTTTGGATGTGTGAGTGGGATGATGTAGGGCAGTGGTCTCCAACCTTTTTACACCCAAGATCACTTTTTAAATGACAGAACAAGCCAAGATCTACCATCTTGCCCCTTCCTTGAAGCCTTGCCCTCTCTATTCTCCTCCTCTCCATCACTTGCTATCCCCAACCCTTATACTGCTGCTTTTTTTTCAATTCTTCTGTAGGAAGAGGTTTTTCCAACATTTGGCCTGTCTAGACTGGACCAAATGTCAGAAAAAACCCTTCTTTTGGAAGCTCCCTTATTCCTCGTGGAAAGAGGAATATAGGGGTGACCAAAAGAGCATGTTTGCTCTTCCACTAAAAAAAGCAGAAGAACAAATGCATCCCTGGATTCAGAAGAGTTTTTCTGGGATATTTCCAGAATCCTGAAAAACTCCTGGGCTGTGTCTAGACTGGCAAGTGTTTCCTCAAAATCATCTGCTTTTGCGGAAAAACTTGCCAGCTGTCTCCACTGGCTGCTTGAATTTCCGCAAGAACACTGACGCTCTCATGTAAGATCGTCGGTGTCCTTGTGGAAATACTGTGCTGCTCCCGTTCGGGCAAACGCCCTCTTGCACAAATCATTTGCGCAAGAGGGCCAGTGTAGACAGCACTGTACTGTTTTGCGCAAAAAAGCCCCGATGGCTAAGATGGCGATTGGGGCTTTTTTGCGCAAAACCACGTCTAGATTGGCCACGGACACTTTTCCACAAAAAGTGCTTTTCCGGAAAAGCGTCCTGCCAATCTAGACGCGCTTTTCCGAAAATGCTTTTAACGGAAAACTCTTCCGTTAAAAGCATTTCTGGAAAATCCTGCCAGTGTAGACGTAGCCCTGCAGTCTAGCCGTACACTTGCTGGGTTGAGACAGGGTGTGTAGGATTTGAGTGTGGGAAGGGGTTAGAGGTGCAAGCTCTGGGAGGAAATCTGGACGCAGGAGGAGGTGGAGAAGGGGACGCTGGCTCGGGGAGGGGGCTCTAGGCCGGGCGGTGTTGGGGTCAGATGGAGGGTTGGGGTACTAAGCAAGCTACAGGCTTGTGGATGTGAGGGTTCAGGAATTTGGTTTGGGGTATCTGAGGGGCTCAGGGCAGGGGGTTTCAGTGTATGATCGGCTCAGATCTGGGGTCTGGTGGAAGGGGGAGTGCAGGAGTGTTATGATGCTGTGGCCAAATGGGGGCTTGGCCCCAGTTGGGGGTTTGACAGTATTTTATTTAAAAATGAAGCCTGGCCAACAAACACACAAACTTTCTGCGTTGTCTTTATTTCTGAGAAGGGCAGGGAACCTGTTCTGAGTCAGGGGTCACTGACCCAAGAAAAGTCAGTTGGGGCCACCCAAGTGAGATGCAAAGAAAACCTCCTCCAACACTCCCCCCTCCCCCCAAGCTTCACTAATGTGGCCCCAACTGTGTTGGTGGGAGCAGGGGACATAGTACTGGGAAGGGTGCTAGTGGGTGCTTTGGCAGGGGACAGGGTGCCAGTGGGGACAGAGTTCTGCGGCTGGGGGTAGGGGAGAGGGAACAGGGCGCTGGGAGGACAGAGGACGGTTCTGCAGCAGGGGACAGAGTTCCAGTGGGACAGAGTTCTGTGGCTCGGGACAGAGGAGTGGGGACAGAGTTCGGGGAGTGGGGATGGGAATGGGGACAGAGTTCTATGGCAGGAGAGTGGGGACAGAGTTCTGTGGCTGGGGAGAGGGGAGTGGGGACAGGGTGCCAGTGGAGACAGAGAGTCCCCTGCATCTGCCTCCTCCCAGGATTCCTCCCCCTGAGGGAAGCCAGCATGTGCCTCCTCCGGGCCCGACTCCCCTTCCCCCCCTGCGGCGCAGGGAAACCCTCGCGTGCCTGCCCTGGGGCGCAGGGAACCCCCTTGCAGCACAGGGAAACCCCCGCACACGCCTGCCCCGGGGCCGAAACCCCCGCACACGCCTGCCCCGGGGCCGAAACCCCCGCACACGCCTGCCCCGGGGCCGACTCCTCCCTCCTGCGCCGGTGCAGGGAAGTGGCTGTGCTCCTCCTCGGGGGCCGACGCCCCCTCCCACAGTGTGCCCGGCAGAGCAGCCAGTGAACTTCCGGAACCCCCGGAAGTGGCGCTAAGCTGCGGGACTTCCGTCCACCTGCGGGGAGCTGGCACTACCTCCATTTTCGCTGGCGGTAGGTAGTGGGGCTCCTCGGGGGTGGGAGGAAAATGGGGGGGCGGTCTGCGTGCTTCATGATCGACTGGTCGAGGCCTCGTGATTGACCTGTTGGTGACCACGGCCCTAACCCTTTGATTGCCAGAATCTGGGATTTGATTGTGGGATGCATCATTGACTGCCTGGATTGTTAATTCCCTCTGAAGTATCGAGCACTAGTCACTGCTGCAAGACAGGATACAAGACTGGAGCAATCATTAGTCTGATCCAGTAGAGCCGTTCTAAGTACCATATGTCTTAAAGCTGCCCCAATGCCAATCTATCCCTGCACACTTCTACCCATGCCTGGGCTTTTTTGTGTGTCGGCTCCTCTTGATGTTGGTGATACTCTGTATGACATCCCCTCCCCCATATAGCCCTTCATCTGGCTGGTGAAGGCCAAAATCTGCATTGACTAAGAGGCTTAAAGGGAACTCTCTCCCTAGAAGCAGCTGATAGGCAGGATGGGAACAATATGGCTGTATCCCCTCTAGCCCACCTGGATGCCATGGCTGGAGCTGAATTGGCTGTCACTTCCACACCCTCCCATGAAGTGGTCTGGTTTCAGACACCAGTGTGTTAGGGGGATACATTTTTAAAAGGATTGCACAACTGAGGGATGGTGCCAAGACTGTTTTAGGACTGAAAAGCTGTTTGAACAGATGGCTGCACCGAGGTACGGTGGAGATAATGACCAGTAAGAACCTGATAGTTTATTGCTCATCCGCCCTGGCAGTCACTTCTCCCCAGTTGGTCCCAATAGGCTTTCTCCACTGCATTTTCTATCTCCAAGAGCCTCTGGACAGAAACTCTCAAGGAGTAGCCAAGCACCCTGGCATGGCCACACCCAACTGCAGAAATGTATAGACCAGGTCTGGGCAAAGTACAGCTAAGGTTCGGACAATCCAGTATTTTTGCCGCCTGTCTGGTAAAAAAATTCAGAAAATACCGGACACCTAAAATGTCTGGTATTTTCTGATTTTTTTCCTGGCCAGAAGGCGAAAATACCGAGTGCTTACCTGGTTCCGTGGGGGAGCTGTCTGGGCTGGAGCAGGAAGACGAGATGGTGGAGGGCGGCCAGTGGCCACCAGCAGCCTGTTAGGGCTAAAAAGCCTCAAAAGCATTTGTTAAAGGGGCCATGCTATTTTAAAAAATAAATATATATATATATATATATATATATATATATATATATATATATATATATATATTTTTTTGTTTGTTTTTTGCTTAGTAACTCTCGGGGTCCTTGGTTTTTTTTCCTCAACAACTTTGGTTCCCTCTCTCCCCCTTTTTTTCCCCCTCAACAGAATTTTTTCCCTGGTGTTTTTTTTGGGGGGGAAGAGGGGCGTTCGGTATTTTTGGTTAAACCATCTGGTAACCCTAAATACGGCCCATGGGCTGGATGCAGCTCGCAGGCTGGATGCAGCTTACGAAACCACCAGATCTGGCCTACGGAGGCAGCAGGGAGCCCCAGGCAGGCTCCCCTACTTGCCCCGCAGCCCTGTGCGCTGTGCAGACACATGTCTGCAGGGCTCCATTTCTGCTTTAAAACTGGAGGGGAGGGGGAAGTTTCAGGAGCTGCTCTGCACCCAACACAATCCCACTGGTCAGTTTCTGGCCAGAAACCAGCCAATGGGAGCTGCTTGTTGGAATAACAGACAGCCAAAAAGAACCACGCCCCTTCTCTAGTTATTCAATGAAGCACATGGCCAGGTAAGCAAGCAGTCTGTCTGGGAAAGGTTTTAAACTCTGCAAGCCTTAGCTCTACAGGCTAAGTTTGGCAGCTGGCAGGTAAGTCTCTTGGCCACAGCCTACTTCTGGCACCCCAGCCCTTTCCCACCCCCCCCCCCCAACATACCCAAACCCTCTGTCCCTCTCTGACACCCATACCCCCTCTCGATCACAATACCCTCCTACCTTAGGTTACATCCCAAACCCCTGCACTCCAGTCCCTTGCCCTAGTCACAACTGCCTCCTTCACTCAAACTCCCTCCCAGACTCCAGTCTCCCTCCTGCACCCCAGTCTCTCTTTTGCACCCAACCTCCTTCACAGACTCTGCATTTCCTCCATTAATATCATGGAAGAGTGCAGCTCTCGACCTCTTTCCAAAACCTTGGAGTTGCCCCCCCTCCCCCATCAAAAATTATTGCCCACCCCTTGTATAGACACTGAGATCAGCTCTAGGAAGACTCATCTTAAGGGACTTGCCCCAGCCCCAGGTGTTCACCTGCCTTGGGTGTGCAAACCTAACATTATATGAAATTTGCCTCTGTGTGTGGAGGAAAGTATGCCAACTTCCTGCCCCCTCTTTCCAGTTAGAAGTTAGATAAATGGGGTTATATCGCACACCAGAAATAAGTTTGTTAAATACACCTTTGGAGCTAAGTGGTTAAAGAAAAAGCAAACAGAACACAGCAGGTTACAACCAAAATAATACAAAGCATGCAAACTAAGCTGGATTCACTACACAAATTGGTTACAAGAAATAATTCCCCACCCTAGATGCTGTTTTAAATAGATTCCTTCACAGGCTCAGGGTATCTTTTTAGTTTGTGTCCAGCAGCCTTTCCCACTACTCCCTCAGTTTGTCTCTTTTGTCTCTCCAGGTGATTTCAAGTATCGCTTTGCGTGGGAGGTGGGGGAGAAGCAAAGTGAAGACCCTGATTGTTTTGCTCCCCACCCTTCCCTAGGATTTCCAGAAGGCAGTAATCACTTGTTCAATTCCCCCCACCTTCCAGTGGAAGAGTTCAGCAGTCTAAGATGGAGGTTAGTGTCAGGTGACTAGATCACCTGATTGTAGCATTATCCATGAGTCAGTGGCAGTATGGAGTGTCTACAGAAGTCCAAACCTTTTCACGATTCATTATCCTTGCTGATGGGCTATCAGCCCCGTCTGGCTTTTCCATTGTTGTACCTGAAAGGTTAGCAGTGGCCATCACCCAAAACAGCATAGCTGAAATAAGATACATTAGTCAATATTCCTGACTTATGACCTAGTCATGCAACTAGGAAAATTGTACTCAGTAAACTTTGTGGAAGTTATTTTCCATAAAGAATATGGTGTAATGTCACTCCCATGAGATTACTGTCAGAGGATTAATCACTCACCAATACACAGGGGCTGTGTCTAGACTGCGTCCCTTTTCCTAAAAGGGATGCAAATTAGACACATCGCAATTGCAAATGAAGCAGGGATTTAAATCCCCCCTGCTTCATTTGCATAAACATGGCTGCCGCTTTTTTCCGGCTTGGCGCTTTGCCTGAAAAAAGCGCCAGTCTAGACGCGGATCTTTCGGAAAATAAAGCCTTTTTCGAAAGATCCCTTATTCCTTCTTTTAAAAGGGATCTTTCGAAAAAGGCTTTATTTTCCGAAAGATCCCCATCTAGACTGGCACTTCTTGCTGGCAAAGCTCCAAGCCAGGCAGTCTGTCTAAAATCCGTTTTTGGCTTTGGTTATACAACCCCCAAATGTTATCATGGGGAGTCTCCCAGTCCATAGCAATCTCCGGTGGTGGAGCAGGGCCGCTGCTTGCGCTGAGGCCAGGGCTAGGCTAGCAGAGGGCTGAGGGTCAAGATTGCCAGGCACAGAAAGAAGTCAGAGGGGCCATTGCTGGGCTACCAGGGGGCTGTGGGTTGAATTTGTCAGGCATAGGAAGAGGTCAGAGGAGCCAGGGCATGGCTAGCAGGGGCTGAGAGTCAGTTTTGCAGGGCCCTAGCAGGGCTGATGGTGGGAGGAAGGACCAGATAGTGCACTGCCTTCATGCAGAGTCAAATGGGACCTGGCAGAAGCGGAAACAGGAAAGGGAAGGGGGACTTCTGTATCAAATTCCTTGTTACTATGCACATCAGGGAAGTCACGGCCAGAGCAACCGCCACCATGCACACTCTCGTCCAGCCCTGCAGCTGCTCCTGCCAGGCATTACGTGCCCAAGGGCTGCCCTTTCAGTCACAGCTGGCCAAGACATTGTGCTCTCTATGTGGCAGCCAAGCTGAGAGCTACCCACAAGACACTGGCTTATGCTAGCAATACCAGGCACTTGTCAGAGCCATGGGTCAGCCAGAGCTGACCACCCGGCTAATATCATCTGCCTGCCTCCACTGAGCACCCCCAATAGCACTGGGCTCGCAGGACTCCCCAGTAGAAGTGCCAGGATTGTGATCCTGGCCTCAGGCAGGTCCCAAGCCATGGGAGACCCAGAGAGGAGGTAGCCAAGCCAGACTGGGAACATGGGCAGGAGGAGGAAAAAAGAGCAATGAGGCAGGAGCTGCCCAACATTCTCCTAGGTCAAAGGAGGGCACCCCTACTTGGCTGAGAGGCACACTGACATGGCCTAGCCATGGGGCATGCTTGGGCTACCTGGGGACAGGTGTGTTCCTCAGCCTTGATGCTTAGCCACACCTGATTGGAATGCATCCGTGCCTTCCCCCAGCCAAACAAGGGCAGTGGCTTAGTTATGGCCATCATGGAGAGCTTGAGCCAATGAAGAGATGGGGAAGAAGGGGATGGGGAACAAGCCTGTGAAGATTTGGAGAGGGGAGGAGAATGAAGACAGCCCAGGAGCTCTCAGCGTATTGGCAGACGGGGCTGCCCAAGAGGTTTGCACCTGTGGGGACAGAGAGTCTGGTGTCTAGCCAGGTGCTGTACCAGGGGAAGGGCATCGAGAACTGCTGCCAGAGCTTGACCTGGGGCTGCTCCTGGCCAGGGTTAACTCTAATCCTGCTTGGGAGGGAGGGCTGGAGTTTGTGCAGACCTGGGACCCATCTCCAACCCTAGGATCTCCCCCACCCCCAAAAAGCTGTGTGTGGTTGGGGGGAGGGGTTCTGAAGAACCTGCTTTCACTAGGAGTGGATTTGACCCAAGCTCTAACTGCCAGGTGGCCAAGAAGCCAGAGTGGAATTGTAACTCTGGGACTCCATCCAGGCCAGTAACGAACAGCCTTGTTAGAAAACCTCAGCCTGCCCCTGACAGCCCTAGGTCATCTGCAGGCCAGACTGAGAGAGGGGCTCACTCCTGCCTAGGACCCTACCAAATTCATGGCCCTTCCTGCTGGTTATTTGGGGAATTAGCTCAGGTCCTTCCCTGGGACACCTTTGCCATTGCTCCCACTCTGTGACCTGCGTTGCTCCCCAGACCACAGCGCCCCCCCCCCCCCGGCACTGCCCTCTGGGTGTGCCCTGCTCTGTTGCCTCCACCCTTTGGGGCCGGCAGCCCATAATCCAGACACTCATCTTGGGGGCCTGCTAGTGACACATGTCCAGTCCCTTATGCCAGTGCAAACCGCAGTCTGAGCAAGGGCCCCCCACCCCTCTGCCAGCTATAGGGTCCCTGGGTTAGGGCCCAGGCCCACCTGCTACTCTGGGTCCTGACCCAGGGCCCCTATAGCTGTCAGCCATTCACTGCTCCTCTTCTGTGGCCTCTTTTCCCTGGGCCTCTTCCATTGTAGCCCTAGCACTTTGTCTGCCCTTCCTATAGGGTGTCAGTCTGGCTAGATGCTCCTTGCCCTGCTCTGCCCTGCCACAGTGCTCCTAGACAGCCAGTCCACAGGCCAGGGCGAGAATGCCTCTTCAGTGCCCTTTATATATGGCCCCTGCTGGCCCTGCCTGGCTTCTGCAACCAGCCCCTCCGGATTGACTCAGGGCATGTCAGCACAGCAGCGTTATTTCAATGGAGCAGAGGGCGCGTCTGCACAGCAAGCCCCTTCCTTGGGAATAACGAGCTTCTCACTCTGCCTGCTGGCCAAGGGCTGGGAAAGGGTGAGACTGGGGCGCTCAGCCCGGAGAGGGGCTGGAGCCGGGGGCCACGTGGGGTGCGGAGCAGACACAGCAGCTGGGGGCGAAGGAAGCGGAACCGCTCCCACAATGCACCGCTGTGCTCACTCGAACGCTGTTGCGAGTCATGACGTCACACGGAGCGGGTCGCCAGAGATTCACGCCCTGGTGAAGCTGGGCGAGCAAGGCGCTGCGTGGTGAAAGATGCGCTTGGTGTCCCATCGAGCCAAGAGCGCCCGTCAGCCACTGCGACCCCCACGGCACCATGGGAGTTGTAGTGCCGCTGGGCCTGTATCCCGTCAGCCACTGCGACCCCCACGGCACCATGGGAGTTGTAGTGCCGCTGGGCCTGTATCCCGTCAGCCACTGCGGCCCCCACGGCACCATGGGAGTTGTAGTGCCGCTGGGCCTGTATCCCGTCAGCCCCTGCAACCGCACGGCACCATGGGAGTTGTAGTGCCGCTGGGCCTGTATCCCGTCAGCCACTGCGGCCCCCACGGCACCATGGGAGTTGTAGTGCCGCTGGGCCTGTATCCCGTCAGCCACTGCGGCCCCCACGGCACCATGGGAGTTGTAGTGCCGCTGGGCCTGTATCCCGTCAGCCCCTGCGGCCCCCACGGCACCATGGGAGTTGTAGTGCCGCTGGGCCTGTATCCCGTCAGCCCCTGCAACCGCACGGCACCATGGGAGTTGTAGTGCCGCTGGGCCTGTATCCCGTCAGCCACTGCGGCCCCCACGGCACCATGGGAGTTGTAGTGCCGCTGGGCCTGTATCCCGTCAGCCACTGCGGCCCCCACGGCACCGTGGGAGTTGTAGTGCCGCTGGGCCTGTATCCCGTCAGCCCCTGCAGCCGCACGGCACCGTGGGAGTTGTAGTGCCGCTGGGCCTGTATCCCGTCAGCCCCTGCAGCCGAACGGCACCGTGGGAGTTGTAGTGCCGCTGGGCCTGTATCCCGTCAGCCCCTGCAGCCGCATGGCACCATGGGCGTCGTGGGGCTCCGCGCGGCAGGGTGTGGCCGCGCACGCGGCGCTGGGCGGGCGGTGCCGCCATGGGAGGAAGGTCGAAGAAGCGCAAGGCGCAGCCAGGATCAGAGCCTGATGCTGCCAGCGCCGAGCCTGCCCCCTAGCGTGAAGGCTCCGGTTCTGCGCGCCCTGCCCCGCCTGGGTCTCAGCCCTTAGGCGCCCGGGGAGCTCCGCACAGCACGGCCCCACGTCGCGGCGGTGAGGGGGCTGAACATCCTCGGGGGGGCAGTTTGGGGGCCCTCTCCAGTAACAGTCTGCGGGGGGAGGTTTTTGCCATTCCAGGCTATGACAAGGGGGTGGCGGAAGAGGAAGTGACATCAGCAGTCTGGATGCCAAGCCTGGGTCGCTAGGGGCTTGGTCTCATTGTGCGTGAGTCACTCCCTGCATGAGCGATGCATGCCGGGAGTTGTAGTTTTGACAATGCTGGTTCCTCGGGTCCGAGCGTCACTAGTGTGTTGCAGCCCCCACCCCACCCAGCATGACAGCCCAGCCCTGCCCACAAACTGCATCACAGGCTGGCTCCATCCGACCCCTCCCTTCCTTAGCCAACCCCAGCCCAGCCTGCATCCCAATCCCCCCCTCTTCTCCAGTCCATTTCTAATAACCCCCAGTCCCGCCTGCACCCACATCAGTGTCCTTCCCTCCAGTCCATACTCTTATCCCAGGGGCCCCTCAGTTTCCCTTCCTCTCCACAACACCCAGCCCCACATGCACCCCCAGTCCATGCCCCCATTTGTGGGGTCCATCAGCCCTTTTCCTCCCTACGACATCCCCCAGCTCACCTTAACCTGCACCCTAGCTCTGTCCCTACGTTTCCCCTGTTCGTAGGACCCGCTTGGTCTAATTTGCTTCTTTCCCAACCCACAGTCCCTCCTCCCACGCTCCTATCCTACCAGCCATGGGACCTGTCAGCCTCCCTTATTCATTCTGTTCCTAGCACCCTGAATTTCCCCCCTCAGTCCTCCTCTTCCTCCCGGACATCCTCCAGCCTGCCATATCCTTCCCTAATCTGCCTCTAGTGGATCCCTCCATTCATGGGATCCCTTAACCCCCAACACTCCCCAATTCTTGTCCCCCCTTGCCAAGTTCACCTTCCCTGCCAATGTGGGGTCCTCAAACACTCCTCCACCCTGCCCTTCATCATGGGGCCTCTAAATCACCCCAATCCCTCAGTGCCCTTGTGTACTTAGATCCCTCCACGCAACAGTATAGCCGCCAATACAGGCAGTCCCCGGGTTACGTACAAGATAGGGACTGTAGGTTTGTTCTTAAGTTGAATCTGTATGTAAGTCGGAACTGGCATCCAGATTCAGCCGCTGCTGAAACTGATCAGCAGCGGCTGAATCAGGACTCCTGGGGCTGAGCAGCTGGGGTGCTGCCGGGTTGGTCCAGTAGCGCCAAGGAGCGGTGCTGCGGGACCAACCGGCAGCGCCCCACCTGCTCTACCACAGGCCCCGGGCTTTGCTCCACATCTCCCTGGTCTGCTGGGGGGGGCACTAGCTGCGTCCCCCCCAGCAGACCAGGGAGACGCTGAGCAAAGCCGCGGAGGACCCGGGCCGGACCGCGGCGCTGATCTGGAAGCGCCGCGGTCCGGCCCGGGTCCTCCGCGGCTTTGCTCAGCGTTTCCCGGGAGCGCCGCGGGTCCGGCCCCGGGTCCTGCGCCGCTTTGCTCAGCGTCTCCCTGGTCTGCAGACCCGTGGCCGCTTCCAGATCAGCTGGGAGCGCCGCGGGTCCGGCCCGGGTCCTGCACCGCTTTGCTCAACGTCTCCCTGACCAGGGAGATGCTGAGCAAAGCAGCGCAGGACCCGGGGCTGGACCTGCGGCGCTCCCAGCTGATCTGGAAGCTGCTGCGGGTCCGGCTCCGGGTCCTCCGCCGCTTTGCTCCCCGTCTCCCTGGTCTGCTGGCTCCCGCAGCAGACCAGGGAGACGGGGAGCAGCTTTTCTTGCCCCGGAGGAGGCGGGTGGCGGGACCAGGCGTCCCGCCGCTCGTGTCCTCCGGGGCGAGAAAATCCCCGTTCGTAACTGCGGATCCGACATAAGTCGGATCCGCGTAACTCGGGGACTGCCTGTATCATAAATTCAAGATAGACATATTGATGTGGGGAACCTAAATTGCTTATTGAACGTCTCCATTGTTCAGCCCAGCTAAGACTCTCCCCTTTCCTGTCCTGCTGTCTCCCTCCACAGAACAGGGGGGAGTTTGCTTGGCATGCATTCCCCACAGAGGTGGTCTCAGGAACCACAAAAAAGTAGGGCACACCTGGCAGTAGATTTCTTCACAGGCCATGAGCTTCTTTTATGGCATGGGGCCCTGTGGCATAGAGGCTGGGAAAGGGACAGTAGTCTACTCTGTAGAGTCACTGTTTTGGATACCGGCTCAATGTAGTCTACTCTAGCGTTACTAATTTGGATATCTTTCTACTCTAGCTGTATTCCTGCAGTGGCCATGAAAGGGCATGGCTGGTGGTAGGAGTCTGTGATATCTTATATGCGAGAAGAAGAGGTTATGCACCATTGCTGACTGAGCTGCTAACTTGTTTGTTCTTTCCCCCTTGTGCTGACTTCAATATCAAGGCATAAGAAGTCAGCCATTCGAGTCTCTTCCCATCACGCGAAGGAAAGACAGCATGAATGAGAGCAGTAAGGTTGGGAGAATGATGAATGGGAGGCAAGAACTGTCCAGTTGAAAGCAGAGCTACCACCACTGTCACTGAGATAAGTGTTTAATTTAGAGAAATCTGAGCTTATGGCCCACCTGGCTGCAGGTAGTGACGTGCTGTTTGCTTAGGAAGCCAGCCCTAGCTGAGGTTCCCAACTAGCAACTTTGGTTCTGAGAGAAACAGGGTTTCCATTTGTAGGTGCTGCTCATTTCTTTGGGGAACAGTGTGTCCACCTTAGCACAGACTTGGATTGAGGATGATGATGCTCAGTGGTGAGTTGTTTGCCTTCCTCCCACGTGTTTCTCTCTCCTCATTCTGTTGTGTTGGCCAGCAAGTTCTGTCTGTCTGTCTCTGTCTGTGTCTTTGTCCTTGCTCTGCTTCTGCCGTGTCCTTGTACAGCACACTTGCAGGCATTCCAGGTGAGCATCTCCACGGGTTAAGGGCTCAGGAGCCAACGGGAATTCTGCAGGTACGCCAGTCGCGCAAGGGAGAGCGGTGGTGCGTCATGGCTGACTGACTCAGTGCTCTTGTAGAGGGCCCGATACATAGGCGAGAGGGGGGGGGGGAGGGAAAGGGCTAAAGGATAGAATTCCCACAGCCACAGACCTTAGCGAGTGAGAGCTAACGCTGGGCTTTTTCAGCCACCCTTGCAGAGGAATCAGTGCGGGGCCGTGGGCTGTGAAGATACCGTCCGAGATGGACTTGAGCTGCCTGGACGTGATTCTCGGAAGACGTGAAGGGTCCTCAGCGTTCGGCCTTCCCATGGCTCTGTGTGAGTAAGAGATGCGTGCTTTGAAATCTTCAAGCATCCTGGCAGTAGGTTTCTTCTGAGGCAGAGAGCTTCCTGCTGGGGCACGGAGCCTGGTGGCTTGGGGACTGGTGAAGGGGCAGTAGGCGGTTCAACAGAGCGTGGATAGATATTCAAGGCCTCCTTTCACTCCCCGTTCCTGTAGTAGCAACGGGAGGGGGTGGCCAAGGGTGGGAGGCTGCGGTGCGATGGTGGGAGGAGAAGCGATGCCGCGTCCTTGCGGACTGAAACGCTAAGTTGTTTGTTTTTTCCCCTCTGCTGTGTTCAGTAGCGAGCGATAAGAAGTCAACCCTCCCGGTGTCCTCCCTCCTGGGAATGGAACGGAAACGAAAACAGCGAGTTCGGGATCTTGGTCGAAGTGAGGTGAGAACCGTACGTCTGGCAGCGGAGCAGCCATCGCTGACAGGGAGATAAGTGTCGGGTCTGGAAATCTCTCGGCTTACGGCCCACTCGGGTCTAGGAAGGGAAGTCACGTTTGCTTAGACAGCGAGTCCGAGCGGAGGTTCCCGAGGTGCTTCCTTGGTAGTGGGAGAAACAGGGCTCCCGTTTGTCAGGGGTGCCGGTTTCTTTGGAACACGGTGTCCTTCTCAGCAGATGCTTGGCTCGAGGAGGAAGACGCAAGGTGGTAAGGTTTCTGGCTGCCACTCATGTGTTTCTCTCTTGTTGCTCTCTCGTATTGGCCAATACGTTCTGTCTGTCTGTTCCTGTCTGTGTCTTTGTCCTTGCTCTGCTTCTGCCGTGTCCTTGTACAGCACACTTGCAGGCATTCCAGGTGAGCATCTCCAAGGGTTAAGGGCTCAGGAGCCAACGGGAATTCTGCAGGTACGCCAGTCGCGCAAGGGAGAGCGGTGGTGCGTCATGGCTGACTGACTCAGTGTTCTTGTAGAGGGCCCGATACATAGGCGAAGGGGGGGGGAAGGGCTAAAGGATAGAATTCCCGCAGCCACAGACCTTAGTGAGTGAGAGGTCTCTTCAGTCACGCCGCTCTCGGGTCTCGCTGCAGGGAGGGATTCTGGCGACGCTCTCGGGTCGTGCAGCTTGGGGGTGAGTCCATCGGCTGCTCTGTGAACCGACATGGACCAGCCTCAGCCCCACCAGCTCTGCTTTCCCTGGCTCGCCCCCCCGTGCCTCAGTTTCCTCCTCTGCAATCACCTCATCCCCTCCCCTGGACCTGGCACCTGCCTCTCGCTCCCCAGTGGGGCCCAGGCTGCGCTTCAGCCCGGCCGGCCACTCCCGCCCGTCACCCGCAGGACCAGCCGCGGCCCCGCCCCCTAAACTGCGCCGTGGCCGGTGCTCCTGCCCAGCTCCACCTAGTCAATCTTAACAGACTGCTCTGTCAGCAAATGGGCTGTGATTAAAGGGCGCGTCCTTTATCTGAGGCGACCAATAAGCTGACCCGGGAATGATCTTAACGGACTGCTCTGTCCGCGAATGGGGTGTGACTTAGGGGCGTGTCCTAATGCAAATGTTGTACCAATAAAAGCAAGCAGGATCTTATGAGGGGGATAAGGCAAAAAGCCACATTTATTGTAAAGATAAAGCATAAAGAAAAGATAGAAGCAAACAACGTTGTTTAGCTACTTAGTCCTATCACTGCTTAACCCTTATACACTTATGTAGATGAATGAATGGATGAATGATTGACTGAATATTTAAGTTCTGTGTATTGTTATAGTTCCCAGCCTGGAAGTTGCTTGTGACCGAATACTGGCCAGGTATTCTGTACACAAGTGATGGGAGTGGGGAGCGAAGTCCTGATCAGATGCGCATCTCAAGGTCCTGATGGGCTGGCAGCAGAACCTTGGACTCTGACTCCATAGTCTTTTAGTCCAGTTCTTATAGGAATTTCTTCCTATGCCAGTCTATGGGAATTGCTGCATCATGCTGATGTCCAGAGTGGCTGCCAGGTGCTCGTCAGTGATCTCATCTACTTGGTTTTCTCCACTTGACACCTTTTGGTTGCACTGGCACCTGACGCCTTCTTCAGCCCTTTGTTGCTGCATTCTCAGGCTGGCACCTCTCACAACCATTCATTCATCGTCCAAGCACTCTCTCTCTTACGTACATTCCCTAATTAATGTTTCCCATACAGTATTTTGCATAATAATACAAGAGTTGTAGTTACAAAAGTTTCTGGGTGGCATTTCTTAAAACATTCTCTCTCTGAGTGCTGAGTTAGTTACTGTTATAGTTACAATGCTTCACTTTGCGATTAGGGTTAAGTGCTTCACAATGCTTTGAAGAGAACGGTTGTCAATTGTGTAACAATAAGTTTGAGCGTGCCCTGGCGCACAGCGAGGGGAGCTGTTTCTGGCTACATAGTAGTATATTTTTAACAGTTTGAAGTTACATGACCTAATATTACATTCCTAACCAATTATATTCTAGAGGGGCAAAAATGTTAGGATTGTTTAATTATAAATCTAAACAAATAATAATAATAATAATAAATCTAAACACTTTCACAAGAATAAATCTAAACACTTCTCAAGCTTGATAACACTAAATCTAAACACTTTCACAAGAATAAATCTAAACACTTCTATGCTTCTTCTACTTAACAAACTTCTCCTCCTTAGACTTTTAGTTGTGGGGAACAAATTCTGGGGAGTCACTTCCACTTGGGGAATCATGTTTCATACTTGACTATGTTCTCCCTACACTAAGGCTGGCCGAGAGACTGTCCCGGACTGATCGTAACAGACTGTTCTGTCCGCGAATGGGCTGAGAGTAAAGGGCGTGTTCGGAATCTGTCGCGCCCAATCTGAGGCTGTCCGAGGTGACTCTTAACGGACTGCTCCGTGCGCCAATGGGCGGTGACTCAAGGCGTGTTCTGGGGCTGCTGGCGGCCAATAGGTTGTCCGGGGTGGATTATAACAGACTGTTCTGTCCGCGAATGGGCTGTGACTAAGGGGCGTGTTCTGAATCAGAGGCACCCAATAGGCTGACCCGGCTGCATCTTAACGGACAGCTCTGTCTGCGAATGCGGTGTGACTAGGGGGAACGACCTGCCACTGCTCTTGACCAATAGGCTGTCCGGGGTGGATCTTAATGGGCTGCTCTGTCCTCGAATTGTCTGTGAGTTAGGGGTGGTTCCTGGCTGTGTGCCAGCCAATGGGCTTTCGGAAGACAGCCTTGGCGGAGGATAGTGTCGCCCAATGGGCTGTCAGCAAAGGGGATCCTGCCTCTGGTTCGGCCAATGGGCTGCCGCAGGGGGGCGTTGTCTGACTGGGCGGCCGGCGCCGCCATGACAGGAAGGTCCGAGGAGCGCGCGGGGGCGCGAGCGAATCCTGGGTCCGAGTGCGAAGCTCCCCGCCCCCAGCCCGCCCCTTGTTGGTGTCTGGCCCGGGGGAGGAGGGGGCGCGAGGGAAGGTGGGGGAGGGGTGTCGGGAGCGGGCTGGGGGAGGGGTGTCTGGCCCGGGGGAGGAGGGGGCGCGAGGGAAGGTGGGGGAGGGGTGTCGGGAGCGGGCTGGGGGAGGGGTGTCTGGCCCGGGGAAGGAGGGGGCACGAGGGAAGGTGGGGGAGGGGTGTCGGGAGCGGGCTGGGGGAGGGGTGTCTGGCCCGGGGGAGGAGGGGGCACGAGGGAAGGTGGGGGAGGGGTGTCGGGAGCGGGCTGGGGGAGGGGTGTCTGGCCCGGAGGAGGAGGGGGCGCGAGGGAAGGTGGGGGAGGGGTGTCGGGAGCGGGCTGGGGGAGGGGTGTCTGGCCCGGGGGAGGAGGGGGCACGAGGGAAGGTGGGGGAGGGGTGTCGGGAGCGGGCTGGGGGAGGGGTGTCTGGCCCGGGGGAGGAGGGGGCGCGAGGGAAGATGGGGGAGCGGGCTGGGGGTGGGGTGTGTGGCCTGGGGGAGGAGGGGGCGCGAGGGAAGATGGGGGAGCGGGTTTGGCACTAGGAGGGGCCAGGGCGCGGCAGAGCGCAGGCGCGGGCGGCGCTGGCTGGGCGGGAAACTCCCGGGACGCTCGCGCTGACGAGGCGGGCGGGAAAACGCTGCGGGGGGCGCTGAGGGGCGGAGCCTGGGGGGCGGGGCGCGAGCTGGCAGTGACGTGGAGCCCCCCCCCTCCCCCTCCCCCGCCTGCTTCTCTCCGGGCCCCAGGCTGCTCGCTGCCTGGGGGCGGGGCCGGGTGCCCGCTGAATCCCCCCTGTGCCCGGGGGGGGCAGTTCGGCGGGGGGCGCTGTGGGGGGGGATGCTCTGGCCCTGGCTGCCCGCAGTGCTGCCCAGTGCCCGGCTGTGCCTCCTGCAGAGGCCGAGAGCGTCCTGGGTGGGGGCGTGTGGGGAGAGGGGGGGAGTGGCTGAGAATTGGGGGGCGAACAGGTGACAGACAAACCAACCGACAGAAAAGCCTCCCTGCCTGGCCCCCAGCTGAGCGGAGAAACGTCCCCCTGGCGGCCAGAGCACTGCAGGGCCCAGCCTAGTCGCTTTGTGCCTCCAGCCCCACGGCGTGGGGAGGGGGCGACGGTGGAGGAGCCCCACGCACCCAGGCCTTAGGTTCCCCACCCGCCTTCTAAGCACTGAGCATTTTAGGCCTGGCTGGACTAGAGAAGGGGGCTCCAGGGGAGTTGCCGCTGAAGGCGCGCGGCCGCGCACAAACACCCCTCTGCCGCCCACCTCCCTTGCGGAGCCTTGCAGCGGCACTCGCCTTCCTGCTGGCCGGGGAATGGCGCGGTTGTTTTCCTGATCCGGTGGAGGGCGGCTGCCCCGTTGTGTCCCTGCTGGGGCAGCCTCGCCCCACCTCCAGCTGCTCTTGGGGCTTCTGTTTGTTTCTGTTCATACAGTTTGCTGCAGTTTTCCATCCCCGAGGACCTGCGTGAAGCTGGTCCGACCAGAGATACGGGGATCGATTTTTAAGAGTAAGAGGTTTTGTTTTTAAAGCAGGGGTGAGGAACCTAATACCCCAGCTCACGTGAGTGTGGCCCTCGAGACTCAAGGTTCCCACACTAACGCTCTAGCTCCCCTCCAGATTGGAGCAGACAAAATCTGCTAGCCTGCCCCGCCGCCCTCCTCACAAGCTCCGTCCGGTGTGCGAGGGGAATGTGGGAAGCCTCTTCCTCCTTCTCAGTTGGGGCATGTGTTATTGCGGATGGTGGGGTTTGGGATTTTTTTTTCTTCACACTTGTGTGTAGGGTTGCCAGGTGTCTAGCACTGAGCCAGACAGCCCGGTATTTGCACTTTTTGTCCGGTAAATAAATTTAGAAAATACCGGACATACAAAATGTCCAGTATTTCCTGCTTTTCCTCTGCGCCCAGCAGAAATAAGCCGGGGGCGGGGAGATTGGCTGACTAATTAAAGGGGTCACAACTGGATTTTGCTCAACAAAAATGTTCCTGGTGGGGTTTTTTTGTTTGGTTGGCTTTTTTTCCTCAAGAAAAATTTTCCTGGCGCTTTTTTTTTGCTGAAACCATCTGGCAACCCTACTAGTGTGTGCCTTCCGCCCCCCCCCCAATAAGGTTCCCCACCCCGTCTGAAAGCGAGAGTTGGGAGAACAGGTTACCTTGCGTTCCTGTGACCTTATAAGGAAGTTGAAGGCTACTATAAAATCCCCCTCATGGTCTCCTCTTCAGACTAAAGAAACCTAAATCCCTCAGCCTCTTCATAGAGCAATTGCTCCAGCCCCCTAATCATTTTGGTTGTCCTCTGCTGGACCCTCTCCAATGTGTCCACATCCCTTCTGTAGTGGGGGGCTCAGAACTGGACACAGTACTCCAGATGTGGCCTCACCAAAGCCGAATAAAGGGGAATAATGACATCTCTGGATCTACTGGCAATGCTCCTCTTAATGCAACCTAATATGCCATTAGCCTTCTTGGCTACAAGGGCACACTGTTGACTCATCTCCAGCTTCTCATCCACTGTAACCCCCAGGTCCCTGTCTGCAGAACTACTACTTAACTGGTTGGTCCCCAGCTTGTAACTATGCTTGGGATTCTTCCATCCCAAGTGCAGGACTCTACACTTGTCCTTGTTGAACCTCATCAGATTTCTTGTGGCCCAATCCTCCAATTTGTCTAAGTCATTCTGGACCCTATCTCTGCCCTTAGGCATCTTTTAGCCTTTTTGTTCTATTATTGTTTTTCTATTTGGTACTAGAAAATCAAACTTTCCTCCTGCTTGGGCCTCAAGTTTCACTCCAGCAGCCCTTCCACAAGTAGAATCGTCTGCAAAATAAAATGTCAGGGCTACCGTCATTAAGGTGCTTGTCCCTGTAAGGACATGTGACTGAACTGGTTGTTCAGAAGGTTTCTGGTGAATTGGTTTATGCACAGGTATGCCTCCCGTTCTTCTTTAACCACCGCAGTCTCTTGTTTTTGTCCGGAAGCAAATTCTCTGCCAAGCCACCTTTTTTCCCTTTCATGTAATTGTCTGCTCTTTCGTTCGGTGTGGTAGACTTGTTCTAGTGTGGCATTAGACAACCGAGCCACAGAAAAGTCTGCCTTGGTACCACTGAGTACCGGCCCAGACCAAAGTAGCTTTCAGACACCTTAAGAGAGTCTTGATTTGCAATTCTCCCCTTTCTTCTCCTTGGATTTTCAACTAGGAAAGTGTGCTAATCATCTGCTTTTGCGGAAAAACTTGCCAGCTGTCTACACTGGCCGCTTGAATTTCCGCAAAAGCACTGACGATCTCATGTAAGATTGTCAGTGCTTCTGCGGGAATACTATGCTGCTCCCGTTCGGGCAAAAGTCTTTTTCCGAAAGACTTCTGCGCAAAAGGGCCAGTGTAGACAGCAGAGAGTTCTTTTCCGCAAAAAAGCCCCGATGGCGAAAATGGCGATTGGGGCTTTTTTGCAGAAAAGCGCGACTAGATTGGCCACGGACGCTTTTCCGTAAAAAGTTTACATACCCAGTATCTTGTGAAGAACTTGTCACCTCAGCACAGGGTCCCGGGGCGGGCTTTACCATAAGGGACCCGGAGAGATCATCTAGGCCAGCTGGAGGGGGCAGGGGAGGGGAGAGGAGAGGAGAGGAGAGGAGGTTGGCCACTGAAAATGTTGCAGTATTAATTTTCCTTTTATTTGACTTCATATCAAACAAATATTTACAGTTTAAATGACCTTGTTAATTCTCCCTTGTGTTAGTACTCTTTCTTCCAGAACGTTTTAAAAACACAGACGAGACATGTCTTCGCCTGGGTGGCAGGCATCCGAAGAAGGGCACGTGACCTCGATCTTGGAGCACGAGACAAAACTCACTCCGCTCCTGGAGGGGAAATGTTAGAGGCAACACTGGGCTCCAGTGAGCAGCAGCCAGGTGACGCACGTGTCTGTCCTTTCCACACATCTAGGGTGGCCTAGCTCCTAACCGTTCTCTGTCTCTTTTTCGGTCCCTGTAGACTTGGAGGAGATGAGAGGCTGGCCATGTGGTGGCAGAGACCGAAAGGAGCCACCCCCCCGAGACCCTGCCGGCAGATGGAAACCAGACAGCGATCTATGGAAGAAGAGCAAATAGCAATTGGCTCAAGGTAAGTATCGAGGGAGGGCCGCACAGACGTTTGCGAGCGTGGTACGGGTCCCTGAGAAAAGGCCCTCTGGCTCGTGGTGGAAGAACTTGAAAATACGAAGTACAAAAGTCACAGTGTTGTACTTAAAAGAAGCACTCGGGATCTTTTTCAGAGGGATAAGGCAACACGCCACATTTATTGATCACACGCACACACACATTATATATATATATATATATATAAAAATTATTTATTTATTTACCACATGCATATGATAAGTATTGATTATTCTGTGTCACTCACGCACTCACTCTCTCACACACACACACACGTGCACAAGCACACTCCGTCTTGCTGTTGTTACCAACTTGTTGCTCCCCTTAACTTCACTGGCCAGGTGAGTTAGATGGGGGAGGGGTGGAGCCGGGCTTCTGCTGATCCGGATCGATGCTCCGATGGTGACAAGATGAGACCCGGAGTCCTCTGCAAGACAACTCACTTTTATAGCAGCTTCCCTCTTATGCAAATATATCCCAGATTCAAAATCTGGGTCTGTGTCCTTTGGTCCCTTTGTGGGTGCTGTCTGTTAAGAGAGGGTGTTTTCCAAAGAAGGTGCTTGCTTCTAATCCCCAAGGCCTTCAATATGTCTGCTCTTCTTTCTTGAGCCCTCTTGACACGTTGGGTCTGGCTTCCACCCCCTTTTCAACTGGTGTAGCTCTCTGGAGGTGCTTGGCTCCCAAGTGTTACTCATTCACACCTCGTTCATTCAACTGGGCAATTGATTACAGAGTGGGGGGAGAGAGTGGGGGAAAGATCTTATTCTACTCCTAGCAAATGACATTTTTACCTCTTTAACTATATACTCTGTATTAGAACCCTATGTAGAAAACTAAGTTACAAGGTTATATGGATTCAGGTTCTAATACAAAGTGACAAGGTCATATGGATTAATACAAAGTTACAAGGTTATATGGAGAGGCACAGTGTCAAGTCATATGAAGTACATAGGTTTATCTACAACAGAAACTGAACACCGATTTTTGTATTTTTAAAAATGTCATTAATCCCCCCCTCCCCCCGCCGCCCCCCGAATCTCCTGGCTGGCGATACTTAACGTGTCTAGGATCATACGGAAAACTAAGTGAGTAGGCTGCCAATTGACCTAGCGTCACGCATGCGGAGAGTTGGCAAAACTGGGATTGAAATAAAGACTTGGTCTCCAGCAGCACCGAGGAGCCCCAGACATGGATTAGGGCCTCGTGGGAATAGTTGTCTCCTAATTGATCTAATCTTTGGCTTTTGAGTTTAATATTATTGGTGAGTCCTTCTAGGCGACTGTTACTCGGCGTGCATGCGTGCGCACGTAAGTATGAGTGCAAGTGTGTGCGTCCGCAAGTGTCCATTTGCGTGTGTGCGCACGTGCCTGCGTGCGGGCAGATTGAGCAGATGCGTGTGTGGGCATCTGAGCGAGGGCATGAGTGGGCGCCCAGGCGTGTTAATCTGTTAATTCGCGTTTGTGAGTGTGTACACGCATCCCTGCGTGTGAGCATTTGGTAGGGTGAGTGGCTGTTGCACGGGCGTGTGCGTCTGACGTGTGCCAATCAGACGGTGCCCTGGCAGCAGTAGCTCCTGGAAAGCGACACCCCTCCCCTCCCATCTGGAGCATGCAACTGGGATGAGAGGGGCAGGGAAGAGTAGAACTGCTGCAGCGCGTTTCAGCACGAGGCTCTAACTGCCGCGCGGTAGCTGCTCCTTTTGTATCCGACGTGGGGCAACAAGGAGCGGCCTCGCATCATGCCGGCGCCACGTGCGTTCAGTCCCACGGGCCGGAAGTGACGTTTGCTCGGTCCACAGCCTGACAGCAACCGACTGGCAACCGTGACCGGAAGGTGCCCAGGTACGAGCGCTCAGCTGGTGCCAGGTCAGCGGGTGGTAGGCAGGAGACACGGGGCCAGGCGGGACGGGTTCAGACACGGGGTGCCTGGCTGGGACAGCGACTGGGGTTGGAGGTTTCCTGCGGCGGTGCAGCCAGCGTAGGGCACCAGCTCCCGTGGTACGTGGGGCAGAGGAAGGACAGCAGAGTGGAGGCTGGAACCGCTCCGACAAGGCACCGCTCTGCTTATGGTTGCCAGGTGTCCGGTTTTGAACTGGACGGTCCAGGCTTTCAGCTTTTTCTTCGGGAAACAAATTTATATTTTCTCAATGTCCGCGAAAGCGGCAAGGAGTTCTGTGCCACAGGGCTCCTCGCTGCTTTTGCAGATTCAGACTAACGCGGCTACTCCTCTGATAAATGTCGGGTATTTTCTAAATCAGATGGAATGCAGATTGTGATGTCATGTCAGGCGTGCCTGGTATTTTTGGTGAAACCATCTGGCAACCCTAGCTCTGCTCCTTGCTTGGCCGGGGTGGCGCCCTGCCTCTGTGGCAGGTCCTGACGTCACAGGGAGCGTGTTCCCCAGGAAATCCGGGCAGTGCAGCGGCTTCCGGTCCGCGCCACCCGGCCCCAAGGGAGCGGCGGCGGGAGGCGGCAGGGAGGTCAGAGCGTGACGCTGCCCCGCCCGGATCTCAGCCCTTGGGCGCCCCAGTGTGCACCCCGCCCGGCCGGGCCGCTCCCCTGTAGCTCCGCCCCCAGCGCTGCGCCCGCTGCCTCGTGGCCCGGCTCGGTGCGAAGCTGCCACTGCCGGCTACGAACAGCAGCGCACTGCTAGTGACGTCATTGCCCTGGCGCGGTGCATGCAAATGATGGAACGCGGGGCACGTTCTATCGGCTCCCGGGCGAGTGACACGTGGGTTTGTGTGGCACACAGACGGGTCCCAGGCTCCGTCATTAATGGGAGGGGCGGGGCCTGATCTGGGGGCGGGGCCTGATTTGGGGGCGGGGCCACTGACTGGCAGGAACTCAGCTGGGACACAGAAGTGAGCGGCAGAAAACTCCTCGGGGTCTCCGGAAAATCCTCGCGCGGCCCCTCTGGGCTTGTGAACGGGACGCAGCAGAGGCAGCCGCCCCCCTCCCCACCCACCCGCCTCACGCTCCCCGCTGCACTTTCGAAGGCAACAGCAGCATCAGCCTGTCCCGCTGCCAGTCCCTGCACAAGCCGGCTGGGAAATTTGGTGTTGGGGGGAGCAGACTGCACGGGGCGGAGAGGAGTTTGGGGGTGGTGGGGGATCAGACTGCATGGAGCGGAGAGGAGTTTGGGGGGAAGCAGACTGCACGGGGCGGGGAGGAGTTTGGTGAGGGGGGATCATACTGCACGGGGCGGAGAGGAGTTTGGTGAGGGGGGATCATACTGCATGGGGCGGAGAGGAGTTTGGGGGGAAGCAGACTGCACGGGGCGGGGAGGAGTTTGGTGAGGGGGGATCAGACTGCACGGGGCGGAGAGGAGTTAGGGGGGTAGGGGATCAGACTGCAGGGGGCGGAGAGGAGTTTCGTGGGGGGTAGGAGATCAGACTGCACGGGGGGAGGAGTTTGGGGGGGAGCAGACTGCACGGGGCGGGGAGGAGTTTGCGGGGGAGCAGACTGCACGGGGCGGGGAGGAGTTTAGGGGGGTTCAGACTGCATGGGGCGGAGAGGAGTTTGGGGGGGATCAGACTGCACGGGGCGGGGAGGAGTTTGGGGGGATCAGACTGCACGGGGCGGGGAGGAGTTTGCGGGGGAGCAGACTGCACGGGGCGGGGAGGAGTTTGGGGGGGTTCAGACTGCATGGGGCGGGGAGGAGTTTGGGGGGGGAGCAGACTGCACGGGGCGGGGAGGAGTTTGGGGGGATCAGACTGCATGTGGCGGGGAGGAGTTTGGGGGGGATCAGACTGCACGGGGGGGAGGATCAGACTCCACGGGGCGGCGAGGAGTTTGGGGAGGGGATCAGACTGCACGGGGCGGAGAGGAGTTTGGGGGGGATCGGACTGCACGGGGCGGGGAGGAGTTTGGGGGGGATGGGACTGCACGGGGCGGGGAGGAGTTTGGGGGGATCAGACTGCACGGGGCAGGGAGGAGTTTGGGGGGATCAGACTGCACGGGGGGGAGAATCAGACTGCACGGAGCGGGGAGGAGTTTGGGGGGGGGATCAGACTGCACGGGGGGGGAGGATCAGACTGCACGGAGCGGGGAGGAGTTTGGGGGGGGGATCAGACTGCACGGGGGGGGAGGATCAGACTGCACGGGGCAGGGAGGAGCTTTGGGGGGGATCAGACTGCACGGGGCGGACAGGAGTTTGGGGGGGCGATCAGACTGCACGGGGCGGAGGGGAGTGTGGGGGGGATCAGACTGCACGGGGGGGAGGAGTTTGGGGGGGATCAGACTGCACGGAGCGGGGAGGAGTGTGGGGGGGATCAGACTGCACGGGGGGGAGAGGAGTTTGGGGGGGATCGGACTGCACGGGGCGGGGAAGAGTTTGGGGGGATCGGACTGCACGGGGGGAGAGGAGTTTGGGGGGATCAGATTGCACGGGGGGGAGGATCAGACTGCACGGGGGGGAGGAGTTTGGGGGGGGATCAGACTGCACGGGGCAGGGAGGAGTTTGGGGGGGATCGGACTGCACGGGGGGAGAGGAGTTTGGGGGGATCAGATTGCACGGGGGGGAGGATCAGACTGCACGGGGGGGGAGGAGTTTGGGGGGGATCAGACTGCACGGGGCGGGGAGGAGTTTGGGGGGGATCGGACTGCACGGGGCGGGGAGGTGTTTGGGGGGGATCGGACTGCACGGGGCGGGGAGGTGTTTGGGGGGGATCATACTGCACGGGGGAGAGGAGTTTGGGGGGATCGGACTGCACGGGGCGGGGAGGAGTTTGGGGGGGATCAGACTGCACGGGGGGGAGGATCAGACTGCACGGGGCGGAGGGGAAGTTTGGGGGGATCAGACTGCACGGGGCGGAGGGGAAGTTTGGGGGGATCAGACTGCACGGGGGGAAGGAGTTTGAGAGGGATCAGACTGCACGGGGCGGGGAGGAGTTTGGGGGGATCAGACTGCACGGGGCTGGGAGGAGTTTGGGGGGGAAGGTTTGCCGCGGAGTCTCCTCTCCCGAGTGGGGGCGGAGCATCAGCTGCGGACGCTGCCGTCTCTGAGGCAGGAGCCCCGCCCAGCAATGGGGAGGGGCGGGTTGAGGGGGAGTAGGGAAAGTAGCCGCAGTGGCTTGTGGGAAACTGAGTGCCCCTGTCCGCAGCTCCCATCGGCCATTGCAGGGCCAGGGCAGGCCCGGCGCTGTTCGGTTGGGCGGGTGCAGCGGAAGTGACATCACAACGGGGCATTGACCAGGGAGCGACGCGGTTGGTCCCGCGCTCGTGTCACTCCAAGTGTTAGCGACGCATCCTGGGACTTGTAGTTCTCATAGTGCGGCCTCCCGGGGCACGTCGCAGCGCGCCCCGCCCCTATCATAGCCCCGCCCCCCGGCATAGCCCCGCCCAGCGTGTTCTTAGTTCGGAATGGGGCATTTCTACCCTAAAAACAATCTTTTTTATTCGGAAATAACGGCCCTTAGCAGAGCAACAGTGACACTCGGTAGTCACCGGCGGTAATGCACGTGTAATTCCGTAGCGCCTCCACAGTGCCGCTCGGTGGTCATTGCGGGTAATGCACGTGTAATTCTGAAGCGCCTCCACAGTGCCGCTCGGTGGTCATTGCCGGTAATGCACGTGTAATTCCATAGCGCCTCCACAGTGCCGCTCGGTGGTCATTACCGGTAATGCACGTGTAATTCCGAAGCGCCTCCACAGTGCCGCTCGGTGGTCATTGCCGGTAATGCACGTGTAATTCCGAAGCGCCTCCACAGTGCCGCTCGGTGGTCATTGCGGGTAATGCACGTGTAATTCCGTAGCGCCTCCACAGTGCCGCTCGGTGGTCATTGCGGGTAATGCAGTGTAATTCCGAAGCGCCTCCACAGTGCCGCTCGGTGGTCATTGCCGGTAATGCACGTGTAATTCCATAGCGCCTCCACAGTGCCGCTCGGTGGTCATTGCCGGTAATGCAGGTGTAATTCCGTAGCGCCTCCACAGTGCCGCTCGGTGGTCATTGCGGGTAATGCACGTGTAATTCCGTAGCGCCTCCACAGTGCCGCTCGGTGGTCATTGCCGGTAATGCACGTGTAATTCCATAGCGCCTCCACAGTGCCGCTCGGTGGTCATTGCCGGTAATGCACGTGTAATTCCGAAGCGCCTCCACAGTGCCGCTCGGTGGTCATTGCCGGTAATGCACGTGTAATTCCGTAGCGCCTCCACAGTGCCGCTCGGTGGTCATTGCCGGTAATGCACGTGTAATTCCGTAGCGCCTCCACAGTGCCGCTCGGTGGTCATTGCGGGTAATGCACGTGTAATTCCGTAGCGCCTCCACAGTGCCGCTCGGTGGTCATTGCGGGTAATGCACGTGTAATTCCATAGCGCCTCCACAGTGCCGCTCGGTGGTCATTGCAGGTAATGCACGTGTAATTCCGTAGCGCCTCCACAGTGCCGCTCGGTGGTCATTGCGGGTAATGCACGTGTAATTCCGTAGCGCCTCCACAGTGCCGCTCGGTGGTCATTGCAGGTAATGCACGTGTAATTCCATAGCGCCTCCACAGTGCCGCTCGGTGGTCATTGCCGGTAATGCACGTGTAATTCCGAAGCGCCTCCACAGTGCCGCTCGGTGGTCATTGCGGGTAATGCACGTGTAATTCCGAAGCGCCTCCACAGTGCCGCTCGGTGGTCATTGCCGGTAATGCACGTGTAATTCCATCGCCCCCAGCTGCTGTCCCTGCCCCGCACGCCACGTGGCCCCAGTCTTGCCCTTTGACAGCAGGCAAAGTAAGAAGCTCGTTATTTCCAGGCTCCGCGCAGCCCTCTCCCCTCCTGCCCCCGGCCCCCTCATCCCACACACCAGGCTCCGCGCAGCCCCCTCCCCTCCTGCTTCCTCACCCCAGCCTGCACCCCGTCCATACTCTTATCCCGGGGCCCTTCCTCTCCCCAGCCTGCACCCCCGTCCATATGCTTATCCCGGGGCCCTTCCTCCCCCCAGCCTGCACCCCCATCCATATTCTTATCCCGGGGCCCTTCCTCACTCCAGTCTGCACGCCCATTCATGGGAGCCATCAGTCCACCTTTTCCCTGCACCACATTCAGTAAAGTGTCTGATCAGGGTATGAGAGCAGCCCTGAGCCTTTGTCTCCACTCAGCAGGTTGCACCACACAGGATATGTGGATGGTCCTGGGCTTTGTACAGCACTCCAGACTGACCCCTGGACACGGCTTCTGGGTCCTAGCCCTTTGCTGTCACTCCTGCCCGAGGGCTTTGCTGGCTCCAGACTGGGTAACAGCTGGGAAACTGGCTGGGCAGTGGGCTGAGAAGATACCGTCCGAGATGGACTTGAGCTGCCTGGACGTGATTCTCGGAACACGTGAAGGGTCCTCAGCGTTCGGCCTTCCCATGGCTCTGTGTGAGTAAGAGGTGCGTGCTTTGAAATCTTCAAGCGTCCTGGCAGTATGTTTCTTCTGAGGCAGAGAGCTTCCTGCTGGGGCACGGAGCCTGGTGGCTTGGGGACTGGTGAAGGGGCAGTAGGCGGTTCAACAGTGCGTGGATAGATATTCAAGGCCTCCGTTCTCTCCGAGTTCCTGGAGTGGCAGCGGGAGGGGGTGGCCGATGGTGGGAGGAGAAGCGATGCCGCGTCCTTGCGGACTGAAAAGCTAAGTTGTTTGTTTGTTTTTTCCCCTCAGCTGTGTTCGGTAGCGAGCGATAAGAAGTCAACCCTCCCGGTGTCCTCCCGTCTGGGGATGGAACGGAAAAGAGAACGGCGAGCTTGGGAGCTTGGTCGAAGCGAGGCGAGAACCGTCCTGCTGGGAGCGGAGCAGCCATCGCTGACCGGGAGATAAGTGTCGGGTCTGGAAATCTCTCAGCTTACGGCCCACTCGGGTCTAGGAAGGGAAGTCACGTTTGCTTAGACAGCGAGTCCGAGCGGAGGTTCCCGAGGTGCTTCCTTGGTAGTGGGAGAAACAGGGCTCCCGTTTGTCAGGGGTGCTGGTTTCTCTGGAACACGGTGTCCTTCTCAGCAGACGCTTGGCTCGAGGAGGAAGACGCAAGGTGGTAAGGTTTCTGACTGCCTCTTATGTGTTTCTCTCTTGTTGCTCTCTCGTATTGGCCAATACGTCCTGTCTGTCTGTTTCTGTCTATGTCTTTGTCCTTGCTCTGCTTCTGCCGTGTCCTTGTACAGCACACTTGCAGGCATTCCAGGTGAGCATCTCCAAGGGTTAAGGGCTCAGGAGCCAACGGGAATTCAGCAGGTTCGCAAGTCGCGCAAGGGAGAGCGGTGGTGCATCATGGCTGAATGACTCGGTGTTCTTGTAGAGGACCCGATACATAGGCGAGAGGGGGGGAAAGGGCTAAAGGATAGAATTCCCACAGCCACAGACTTTAGTGAGTGAGAGCTAACGCTGGGCTTTTTCGGCCACCCTTGCAGAGGAATCAGTGCGTGGCCGTGGGCGGAGAATAAATCGTCCGAGATGTACTTGAGCTGCCTGGACGTGATTCTCGGAACATGTGAAGGGTCCTCAGCGTTCGGCCTTCCCATGGCTCTGTGTGAGTAAGAGGTGCGTGCTTTGAAATCTTTAAGCGTCCTGGCAGTATGTTTCTTCTGAGGCAGAGAGCTTCCTGCTGGGTCACGGAGCCTGGTGGCTTGGGGACTGGTGAAGGGGCATAGGCAGTTCAACAGAGCGTGGATAGATATTCAAGGCCTCCGTTCTCTCCGCGTTCCTGGAGTGTCAGCGGGAGGGGGTGGCCGATGGTGGGAGGCAGCGGTGCGATGGTGGGAGGAGAAGCGATGCCGCGTCCTTGCGGACTGAAAAGCTAAGTTGTTTGTTTGTTTTTTCCCCTCTGCTGTGTTCGGTAGTGAGCGATAAGAAGTCAACCCTCCCGGTGTCCTCCCGTCTGGGGATGGAACGGAAACGAGAACAGCGAGCTCGGGAGCTTGGTCGAAGCGAGGCGAGAACCGTCCGGCTGGGAGCGGAGCAGCCATCGCTGACAGGGAGATAAGTGTCGGGTTTGGAAATCTCTCGGCTTACGGCGCACTCGGGTCTAGGAAGGGAAGTCAGGTTTGCTTAGACAGCGAGTCCGAGCGGAGGTTCGCGAGGTGATTCCTTGGTAGTGGGAGAAACAGGGCTTCCGTTTGTCAGGGGTGCTGATTTCTCTGGAACACGGTGTCCTTCTCAGCAGACGCTTGGCTCGAGGAGGAAGACGCAAGGCGGTAAGGTTTCCGTCTGCCTCTCATGTGTTTCTCTCTTGTTGCTCTCTCGTATTGGCCAATACGTTCTGTCTGTCTGTTTCTGTCTGTGTCTTTGTCCTTGCTCTGCTTCTGCCGTGTCCTTGTATAGCACACGTGCAGGCATTCCAGGTGAGCATCTCCACGGGTTAAGGGCTCAGGAGCCAACGGGAATTCTGCAGGTACGCCAGTCGCGCAAGGGAGAGCGGTGGTGCGTCATGGCTGACTGACTCAGTGTTCTTGTAGAGGGCCCTATACATAGGCGAGGGGCGGGGGGGAAGGGCTAAAGGATAGAATTCCCACAGCCACAGACCTTAGTGAGTGAGAGGTCTCTTCAGTCACGCCGCTCTCGGATCTCGCTGCAGGGAGGGATTCTGGTGCCGCTCTCGGGTCGTGCAGCTTGGGGGTGTCTCTAGCGCTGCTCTCGGGTCTCGCTGCTGGGGGGGGGGGGTCTTTGGGGCCACTCTCAGGTCGTGCTGCTGGGAGGGAGTCTGGCGCCTCTCTCGGGTTATGCTGCTGCGGGGAATCTCTGGTGCCTCCTTGGGATCATGCTGCTGGGGGGGTCTCTGGCTTCGCTCTCCGGTCGTGCTGCTGGGGGGGGGTCTCTGTTACCGCTTTCGGGTCGCGCCGTTAGGGGGGGTCTCTGGTGCCGCTCTCGGTAGTGGTGCTGGGGGTGGGGTCTCTGTCTCCACTCTCGGGTCGCGCTGCTGGGGGGAGGTCTCTGGCGCCGCTCTCGGGTCGCGCTGCTGGGGGGTGGTCTCTGGAGCCTCCCTCCGGTCATGCTGCAGACGGGGGGTGTCACTGGCCCCGCTATCAGGTGATGCTGCTGCGGGGGGTCTCTGGCACCTCTCTCGGGTTTTGCTGCTGGGTGGGTGTCTGGGGCCGCTCTCGGGTGATGCTGTTCGGGGAGGTCTCTGGCGCCGCTCTCCGGTAGCGGTGCTGGGGGTGGGGTTTCTGTCTCCACTCTCGGGTAATGCTTCTGGGGGGGTCTCCGGCGCCGGTCTCGGGTCGCGCTCCTTGGGGGTGGGGTCTCTGTCGCCACTTTCATCTCATGCTGCTGGGGGGGGGTCTCTGGCGCCACTCTCGGGTGATGCTGCTGGGGGGGGCCTCTGGCTCCCATCTCAGGTCGTGCTGCTGGGGGGGGGAGATCTCTGTTGCCGTTCTCTGGTGATGCTGCTGGGGGGAGGGTCTCTGGCGCCACTCTTGGGTCGCACTGCTGGGGGCGGGTCTGTGGTGCCGCTCTCGGGTCTTGCTGCTGGGGGGGGTCTCTGGCACCGTTTTCGGGTCACTCTGCTGGGGGAGGTCTCTGGCTTCGCTCTCGGGTCACGCTGCTGGGGAGGGTCTCTGGCGCCGCCCTCGGGACTTGCTGCTGGGGGGGGTCTCTGGCGCCGCCCTCGGGTCGCAATGCCGGGGGGGTTCTTTCGCGCTGCTCTCGGGTTTTGCTGCTGGGGGGGGGGTCTCTTGTTTCGCTCTCGGGTCATGCTGCTGGGGGGGGACTTTGCAAGCGGGGCCGGGTACTAAAGGCACCAAGCAGCTGGCGGAATCACTGAGAACAAGGGTCATGGGGTCGGGGGTTGGTTGAGACTCTTTGGACCAGAGGCAGGGGGTCCAGGCTGCCAAATGTGTCGCGGAGAACCTCCATCTATCGGACGCGGCTTCCTCTCCGCGCTTGCAGAACCGAGCAGCTAAAAGTGTTAGAAGCCAAATCAGAGCGGCTCATGTGTGTGTTAGAAACGGCTACGGGGAGCCAATTGCACTGGCACCTGACGCCTTCTTCAGCCCTTTGTTGCTGCATTCTCAGGCTGGCACCTCTCACAACCATTCATTCATCGTCCAAGCACTCTCTCTCTTATGTACATTCCCTAATTAATGTTTCCCATACAGTATTTTGCATAATAATACAAGAGTTGTAGTTACAAAAAGTTACAAAAGTTTCTGGGTGGCATTTCTTAAAACATTCTCTCTCTGAGCGCTGAGTTAGTTACTGTTATAGTTACAATGCTTCACTTTGCGATTAGGGTTAAGTGCTTCACAATGCTTTGAAGAGAACGGTTGTCAATTGTGTAACAGTAAGTTTGAGCGTGCCCTGGCGCACAGCGAGGGGAGCTGTTTCTGGCTACATAGTAGTATATTTTTAACAGTTTGAAGTTACATGACCTAATATTACATTCCTAACCAATTATATTCTAGAGGGGCAAAAATGTTTAGATTTATAATTAAACAATCCTAACAAATAATAATAATAATAATAATAATAATTATAAATCTAAACACTTCTCAAGCTTGATAACACTAAATCTAAACACTTTCACAAGAATAAATCTAAACACTTCTATGCTTCTTCTACTTAACAAACTTCTCCTCCTTAGACTTTTAGTTGTGGGGAACAAATTCTGGGGAGTCACTTCCACTTGCGGGAATCATGTTTCATACTTGACTATGTTCTCCCTACACTAAGGCTGGCCGAGAGACTGTCCCGGACTGATCGTAACAGACTGTTCTGTCCGCGAATGGGCTGAGAGTAAAGGGCGTGTTCGGAATCTGTGGCGCCCAATCTGAGGCTGTCCGAGGTGACTCTTAACGGACTGCTCCGTGCGCCAATGGGCGGTGACTAAAGGCGTGTTCTGGGGCAGCTGGCGGCCAATAGGTTGTCCGGGGTGGATTATAACAGACTCTTCTGTCCGCGAATGGGCTGTGACTAAGGGGCGTGTTCTGAATCAGAGGCACCCAATAGGCTGACCCGGCTGCATCTTAACGGACAGCTCTGTCTGCGAATGCGGTGTGACTAGGGGGAAATGACCTGCCACTGCTCTCGACCAATAGGCTGTCCGGGGTGGATCTTAATGGGCTGCTCTGTCCTCGAATTGTCTGTGAGTTAGGGGTGGTTCCTGGCTGTGTGCCAGCCAATGGGCTTTCGGAAGACAGCCTTGGCGGAGGATAGTGTCGCCCAATGGGCTGTCAGCAAAGGGGATCCTGCCTCTGGTTCGGCCAATGGGCTGCCGCAGGGGGGCGTTGTCTGACTGGGCGGCCGGCGCCGCCATGACAGGAAGGTCCGAGGAGCGCGCGGGGGCGCGAGCGAATCCTGGGTCCGAGTGCGAAGCTCCCCGCCCCCAGCCCGCCCCTTGTTGGTGTCTGGCCCGGGGGAGGAGGGGGCGCGAGGGAAGGTGGGGGAGCGGGCTGGGGGTGGGGTGTCTGGACAGGGGTGAGGTGTAGGAGCAGGCTGGGTGTGAGGGGCCGGGGGGGGCCTTGGCACTGGGGGGGCAGGAGGGAGGGGGAGGGGCCGGGGGGGGCCTTGGCACTGGGGGGGGGCAGGAGCGGATAGGGCGCGGCAGAGCGCAGGCGCGGGCGGCGCTGGCTGGGCGGGAAACTCCCGGGACGCTCGCGCTGACGAGGCGGGCGGGAAAACGCTGCGGGGGGCGCTGAGGTGCGGAGCCTGGGGGGCGGGGCGGGAGCTGGCAGTGACGTGGAGCCCCCCCCCCCCGCCTGCTTCTCTCCGGGCCCCAGGCTGGACATCGGCGGGGCGGCCCCTGGCGGAGGTGGGGGGGCGATTTCTGCCCCCCCCCCGGCGCTGCAGCCTCCCCGGGGAGCAGCGCCCCTGTGACCCCCCCCCCACGTGGTGCCGGGGGAACGGGGCTGTGGCCCCCCCTTTGGGGCGCGGGAGCTGACCCGGGCTCCAGTCACGTGGGTGTCTCGGGGAGGGGGGGCTGCGGGCCACCGGGGCGCGGGAGTGTCACGTGCCCCCTCCCCCCGCCGGGGAGCCGCGCGCCCTCGAGGGGTGGTTCCCGCGGGCGGGGCACGCACAGAACGTGTCCCGCACGCGGGGGGGCGGGGCGGCCTGAGCCCTGCTCCCCGCGCTGCTCGCTGCCTGGGGGCGGGGCCGGGTGCCCGCTGAATCCCCCCTGTGCCCGGGGGGGGGGGGGCAGTTCGGCGGGGGGCGCTGTGGGGGGGGATGCTCTGGCCCTGGCTGCCCGCAGTGCCGCCCAGTGCTCGGCTGTGCCTCCTGCAGAGGCCGAGAGCGTCCTGGGTGGGGGCGTGTGGGGAGAGGGGGGGAGTGGCTGAGAAGTGGGGGGCAAACAGGTGACAGACAAACCAACCGACAGAAAAGCCTCCCTGCCTGGCCCCCAGCTGAGCGGAGAAACGTCCCCCTGGCGGCCAGAGCACTGCAGGGCCCAGCCTAGTCGCTTTGTGCGCTCCAGCCCCACGGCGTGGGGAGGGGGCGACGGTGGAGGAGCCCCACGCACCCAGGCCTTAGGTTCCCCACCCGCCTTCTAAGCACTGAGCATTTTAGGCCTGGCTGGACTAGAGAAGGGGGCACCAGGGGAGTTGCCGCTGAAGGCGCGCGGCCGCGCACAAACACCCCTCTGCCGCCCACCTCCGTTGCGGAGCCTTGCAGCGGCACTCGCCTTCCTGCTGGCCGGGGAATGGCGCGGTTGTTTTCCTGATCTGGTGGAGGGCGGCTGCCCCGTTGTGTCCCTGCTGGGGCAGCCTCGCCCCACCTCCAGCTGCGATTGGGGCTTCTGTTTGTTTCTGTTCATACAGTTTGCTGCAGTTTTCCATCCCCGAGGACCTGCGTGAAGCTGGTCCGACCAGAGATACGGGGATCGATTTTTAAGAGTAAGAGGTTTTGTTTTTAAAGCAGGGGTGAGGAACCTAATACCCCAGCTCACGTGAGTGTGGCCCTCGAGACTCAAGGTTCCCACACTAACGCTCTAGCTCCCCTCCAGATTGGTGATAGAAATGTAGCCGTGTTAGTCTGGGGTAGTTGAAGCAAAATGCAGGACAATGTAGCACTTTAAAGACTAACAAGATGGTTTATTAGATGATGAGCTTTCGTGGGCCAGACCCACTTCCTCAGATCAAATAGTGGAAGAAAGTAGTCACAACCATATATACCAAAGGATACAATTAAAAAAAAGAACAAATATGAAAAGGACAAATCACATTGCAGAACAGGAGGGGGATGCGGTGGGGGGGAGGGGGAAGGAAGGTAAGTGTCTGTGAATTGATGATATTAGAGGTAGGGAGAGTGGGATGTTTGTGAGTTAATGGTATTAGAGGTGATAATTGGGGAAACTATCTTGGTAATGGGTGAGATAACAAACATTTGAACTAAGTCCTTGTTGGAAAGTGTCGAATTTTAACATGAATGACAGTTCAGAGGATTCCCTTTCAAGTGCAGATGTAAAAGGTCTTTGTAGCAGAATGCAGGTGGTTAAGTCATTGAGAGAGTGTCCTTTCTGGTTAAAATGGCAAGAAACTGTTTTCTCTTTGTGATCTTGTCTGATATCTGTTTTGTGGGCATTAATCCTTTGGCGAAGTGTCTGAGATGTTTGTCCAATGTACATAGCAGACGGACACTTTCGGCACACGATAGCATAGATTATATTTCTGGATGCGCAGGAATATGTGTTCTTGATCTTATAACTCACTTGGTTGGGTCCAATAATGGTATCAGCAGAATGAATATGTGGACAAAGCTGGCAACGGGGTTTGTTGCAAGGGAAGGTACCAGGGTTGATATTAGTGTGGTATGTCCTGTGGTGGTTGGTAAGAATCATCTTGAGGTTAGGTGGTTGTCTATAGGAGACTATGGGTCTGTCTCCCAGAGCCTCTTTGAGTATGGTATCCTGTTCCAATATAGGCTGTAGTTTATTGATAATGTGTTGGACAGGTTTAAGTTGGGGGTTGTAGGTGATGACAAGTGGTGTTCTATTGTTGGTTTTCTTGGGTCTGTCTTGAAGTAGATGGTTTCTAGGTATTCGTCTGGCTCTTTCAATTTGCTTTTTTATTTCTCTGGGTGGCCAGATTGGAGCAGACAAATTTTGCTAGCCTGCCCCGCCCCGCCCCCGCCCCCCCCTCCTCACAAGCTCCGGTGTGCGAGGGGAATGTGGGAAGCCTCTTCCTCCTTCTCAGTTGGGGCATGTGTTAATGCGGATGGTGGGGTTTGGGATTTTTTTTTTTCTTCACACTTGTGTGTAGGGTTGCCAGGTGTCTAGCACTGAGCCAGACAGCCCGGTAGTTGCACTTTTTGTCCGGTAAATAAATTTAGAAAATACCGGACATACAAAATGTCCAGTATTTTCTGCTTTTCCTCTGTGCCCAGCAGAAATAATCCGGGGCGGGGAGATTGGCTGACTAATTAAAGGGGTCACAACTGGATTTTGCTCAACAAAAATGTTCCTGGTGGGGTTTTTCTGTTTGGTTGGCTTCTTTCCCTCAACAAAAATTTTCCTGGCGCATTTTTTTTTTTTTTTTTTTTTTTTTGCTGAAACCATCTGGCAACCCTACTAGTGTGTGCCTTCCGCCCCCCCCCCAATAAGGTTCCCCACCCCGTCTGAAAGCGAGAGTTGGGAGAACAGGTTACCTTGCGTTCCTGTGTCCTTATAAGGAAGTTGAAGGCTACTATAAAATCCCCCCTCATGGTCTCCTCTTCAGACTAAAGAAACCTAAATCCCTCAGCCTCTTCATAGAGCAATTGCTCCAGCCCCCTAATCATTTTGGTTGTCCTCTGCTGGACCCTCTCCAATATGTCCACATCCCTTCTGTAGTGGGGGGCCCAGAACTGGACACAGTACTCCAGATGTGGCCTCACCAAAGCCGAATAAAGGGGAATAATGACATCTCTGGATCTACTGGCAATGCTCCTCTTAATGCAACCTAATATGCCATTAGCCTTCTTGGCTACAAGGGCACACTGTCGACTCATCTCCAGCTTCTCATCCACTGTAACCCCCAGGTCCTGTCTGCAGAACTACTACTTAACTGGTTGGTCCCCAGCTTGTAACTATGCTTGGGATTCTTCCATCCCAAGTGCAGGACTCTACACTTGTCCTTGTTGAACCTCATCAGATTTCTTGTGGCCCAATCCTCCAATTTGTCTAAGTCATTCTGGACCCTATCTCCGCCCTTAGGCATCTTTTAGCCTTTTTGTTCTATTATTGTTTTTCTATTTGGTACTAGAAAATCAAACTTTCCTCCTGCTTGGGCCTCAAGTTTCACTCCAGCAGCCCTTCCACAAGTAGAATCGTCTGCAAAATAAAATGTCAGGGCTACCGTCATTAAGGTGCTTGTCCCTGTAAGGACATGTGACTGAACTGGTTGTTCAGAAGGTTTCTGGTGAATTGGTTTATGCACAGGTATGCCTCCCGTTCTTCTTTAACCTCCGCAGTCTCTTGTTTTTGTCCGGAAGCAAATTCTCTGCCAAGCCACCTTTTTTCCCTTTCATGTAATTGTCTGCTCTTTCGTTCGGTGTGGTAGACTTGTTCTAGTGTGGCATTAGACAACCGAGCCACAGAAAAGTCTGCCTTGGTACCACTGAGTACCGGCCCAGACCAAAGTAGCTTTCAGACACCTTAAGAGAGTCTTGATTTGCAATTCTCCCCTTTCTTCTCCTTGGATTTTCAACTAGGAAAGTGTGCTAATCATCTGCTTTTGCGGAAAAACTTGCCAGCTGTCTACACTGGCCGCTTGAATTTCCGCAAAAGCACTGACGATCTCATGTAAGATTGTCAGTGCTTCTGCGGGAATACTATGCTGCTCCCGTTCGGGCAAAAGTCTTTTTCCGAAAGACTTCTGCGCAAAAGGGCCAGTGTAGACAGCAGAGAGTTCTTTTCCGCAAAAAAGCCCCGATGGCGAAAATGGCGATTGGGGCTTTTTTGCAGAAAAGCGCGACTAGATTGGCCACGGACGCTTTTCCGTAAAAAGTTTACATACCCAGTATCTTGTGAAGAACTTGTCACCTCAGCACAGGGTCCCGGGGCGGGCTTTACCATAAGGGACCCGGAGAGATCATCTAGGCCAGCTGGAGGGGGCAGGGGAGGGGAGAGGAGAGGAGAGGAGAGGAGGTTGGCCACTGAAAATGTTGCAGTATTAATTTTCCTTTTATTTGACTTCATATCAAACAAATATTTACAGTTTAAATGACCTTGTTAATTCTCCCTTGTGTTAGTACTCTTTCTTCCAGAACGTTTTAAAAACACAGACGAGACATGTCTTCGCCTGGGTGGCAGGCATCCGAAGAAGGGCACGTGACCTCGATCTTGGCGCACGAGACAAAACTCACTCCGCTCCTGGAGGGGAAATGTTAGAGGCAACACTGGGCTCCAGTGAGCAGCAGCCAGGTGACGCACGTGTCTGTCCTTTCCACACATCTAGGGTGGCCTAGCTCCTAACCGTTCTCTGTCTCTTTTTCGGTCCCTGTAGACTTGGAGGAGATGAGAGGCTGGCCATGTGGTGGCAGAGACCGAAAGGAGCCACCCCCCCGAGACCCTGCCGGCAGATGGAAACCAGACAGCGATCTATGGAAGAAGAGCAAATAGCAATTGGCTCAAGGTAAGTATCGAGGGAGGGCCGCACAGACGTTTGCGAGCGTGGTACGGGTCCCTGAGAAAAGGCCCTCTGGCTCGTGGTGGAAGAACTTGAAAATACGAAGTACAAAAGTCACAGTGTTGTACTTAAAAGAAGCACTCGGGATCTTTTTCAGAGGGATAAGGCAACACGCCACATTTATTGATCACACGCACACACACATTATATATATATATATATATATATATATATATATATATATATATATATATATATATATAAAAATTATTTATTTATTTACCACATGCATATGATAAGTATTGATTATTCTGTGTCACTCACGCACTCACTCTCTCACACACACACACACACGTGCACAAGCACACTCCGTCTTGCTGTTGTTACCAACTTGTTGCTCCCCTTAACTTCACTGGCCAGGTGAGTTAGATGGGGGAGGGGTGGAGCCGGGCTTCTGCTGATCCGGATCGATGCTCCGATGGTGACAAGATGAGACCCGGAGTCCTCTGCAAGACAACTCACTTTTATAGCAGCTTCCCTCTTATGCAAATATATCCCAGATTCAAAATCTGGGTCTGTGTCCTTTGGTCCCTTTGTGGGTGCTGTCTGTTAAGAGAGGGTGTTTTCCAAAGAAGGTGCTTGCTTCTAATCCCCAAGGCCTTCAATATGTCTGCTCTTCTTTCTTGAGCCCTCTTGACACGTTGGGTCTGGCTTCCACCCCCTTTTCAACTGGTGTAGCTCTCTGGAGGTGCTTGGCTCCCAAGTGTTACTCATTCACACCTCGTTCATTCAACTGGGCAATTGATTACAGAGTGGGGGGAGAGAGTGGGGGAAAGATCTTATTCTACTCCTAGCAAATGACATTTTTACCTCTTTAACTATATACTCTGTATTAGAACCCTATGTAGAAAACTAAGTTACAAGGTTATATGGATTCAGGTTCTAATACAAAGTGACAAGGTCATATGGATTAATACAAAGTTACAAGGTTATATGGAGAGGCACAGTGTCAAGTCATATGAAGTACATAGGTTTATCTACAACAGAAACTGAACACCGATTTTTGTATTTTTAAAAATGTCATTAATCCCCCCCTCCCCCCGCCGCCCCCCGAATCTCCTGGCTGGCGATACTTAACGTGTCTAGGATCATACGGAAAACTAAGTGAGTAGGCTGCCAATTGACCTAGCGTCACGCATGCGGAGAGTTGGCAAAACTGGGATTGAAATAAAGACTTGGTCTCCAGCAGCACCGAGGAGCCCCAGACATGGATTAGGGCCTCGTGGGAATAGTTGTCTCCTAATTGATCTAATCTTTGGCTTTTGAGTTTAATATTATTGGTGAGTCCTTCTAGGCGACTGTTACTCGGCGTGCATGCGTGCGCACGTAAGTATGAGTGCAAGTGTGTGCGTCCGCAAGTGTCCATTTGCGTGTGTGCGCACGTGCCTGCGTGCGGGCAGATTGAGCAGATGCGTGTGTGGGCATCTGAGCGAGGGCATGAGTGGGCGCCCAGGCGTGTTAATCTGTTAATTCGCGTTTGTGAGTGTGTACACGCATCCCTGCGTGTGAGCATTTGGTAGGGTGAGTGGCTGTTGCACGGGCGTGTGCGTCTGACGTGTGCCAATCAGACGGTGCCCTGGCAGCAGTAGCTCCTGGAAAGCGACACCCCTCCCCTCCCATCTGGAGCATGCAACTGGGATGAGAGGGGCAGGGAAGAGTAGAACTGCTGCAGCGCGTTTCAGCACGAGGCTCTAACTGCCGCGCGGTAGCTGCTCCTTTTGTATCCGACGTGGGGCAACAAGGAGCGGCCTCGCATCATGCCGGCGCCACGTGCGTTCAGTCCCACGGGCCGGAAGTGACGTTTGCTCGGTCCACAGCCTGACAGCAACCGACTGGCAACCGTGACCGGAAGGTGCCCAGGTACGAGCGCTCAGCTGGTGCCAGGTCAGCGGGTGGTAGGCAGGAGACACGGGGCCAGGCGGGACGGGTTCAGACACGGGGTGCCTGGCTGGGACAGCGACTGGGGTTGGAGGTTTCCTGCGGCGGTGCAGCCAGCGTAGGGCACCAGCTCCCGTGGGGCAGAGGAAGGACAGCAGAGTGGAGGCTGGAACCGCTCCGACAAGGCACCGCTCTGCTTATGGTTGCCAGGTGTCCGGTTTTGAACTGGACGGTCCAGGCTTTCAGCTTTTTCTTCGGGAAACAAATTTATATTTTCTCAATGTCCGCGAAAGCGGCAAGGAGTTCTGTGCCACAGGGCTCCTCGCTGCTTTTGCAGATTCAGACTAACGCGGCTACTCCTCTGATAAATGTCGGGTATTTTCTAAATCAGATGGAATGCAGATTGTGATGTCATGTCAGGCGTGCCTGGTATTTTTGGTGAAACCATCTGGCAACCCTAGCTCTGCTCCTTGCTTGGCCGGGGTGGCGCCCTGCCTCTGTGGCAGGTCCTGACGTCACAGGGAGCGTGTTCCCCAGGAAATCCGGGCAGTGCAGCGGCTTCCGGTCCGCGCCACCCGGCCCCAAGGGAGCGGCGGCGGGAGGCGGCAGGGAGGTCAGAGCGTGACGCTGCCCCGCCCGGATCTCAGCCCTTGGGCGCCCCAGTGTGCACCCCGCCCGGCCGGGCCGCTCCCCTGTAGCTCCGCCCCCAGCGCTGCGCCCGCTGCCTCGTGGCCCGGCTCGGTGCGAAGCTGCCACTGCCGGCTACGAACAGCAGCGCACTGCTAGTGACGTCATTGCCCTGGCGCGGTGCATGCAAATGATGGAACGCGGGGCACGTTCTATCGGCTCCCGGGCGAGTGACACGTGGGTTTGTGTGGCACACAGACGGGTCCCAGGCTCCGTCATTAATGGCAGGGGCGGGGCCTGATCTGGGGGCGGGGCCACTGACCGGCAGGAACTCAGCTGGGACACAGAAGTGAGCGGCAGAAAACTCCTCGGGGTCTCCGGAAAATCCTCGCGCGGCCCCTCTGGGCTTGTGAACGGGACGCAGCAGAGGCAGCCGCCCCCCTCCCCACCCACCCGCCTCACGCTCCCCGCTGCACTTTCGAAGGCAACAGCAGCATCAGCCTGTCCCGCTGCCAGTCCCTGCACAAGCCGGCTGGGAAATTTGGTGTTGGGGGGAGCAGACTGCACGGGGCGGAGAGGAGTTTGGGGGTGGTGGGGGATCAGACTGCATGGAGCGGAGAGGAGTTTGGGGGGAAGCAGACTGCACGGGGCGGGGAGGAGTTTGGTGAGGGGGGATCATACTGCACGGGGCGGAGAGGAGTTTGGTGAGGGGGGATCATACTGCATGGGGCGGAGAGGAGTTTGGGGGGAAGCAGACTGCACGGGGCGGGGAGGAGTTTGGTGAGGGGGGATCAGACTGCACGGGGCGGAGAGGAGTTAGGGGGGTAGGGGATCAGACTGCAGGGGGCGGAGAGGAGTTTCGTGGGGGGTAGGAGATCAGACTGCACGGGGGGAGGAGTTTGGGGGGGAGCAGACTGCACGGGGCGGGGAGGAGTTTGCGGGGGAGCAGACTGCACGGGGCGGGGAGGAGTTTGGGGGGGGTTCAGACTGCATGGGGCGGAGAGGAGTTTGGGGGGGATCAGACTGCACGGGGCGGGGAGGAGTTTGGGGGGATCAGACTGCACGGGGCGGGGAGGAGTTTGCGGGGGAGCAGACTGCACGGGGCGGGGAGGAGTTTGGGGGGGTTCAGACTGCATGGGGCGGGGAGGAGTTTGGGGGGGGAGCAGACTGCACGGGGCGGGGAGGAGTTTGGGGGGATCAGACTGCATGTGGCGGGGAGGAGTTTGGGGGGGATCAGACTGCACGGGGGGGAGGATCAGACTCCACGGGGCGGCGAGGAGTTTGGGGAGGGGATCAGACTGCACGGGGCGGAGAGGAGTTTGGGGGGGATCGGACTGCACGGGGCGGGGAGGAGTTTGGGGGGATGGGACTGCACGGGGCGGGGAGGAGTTTGGGGGGATCAGACTGCACGGGGCGGGAGGAGTTTGGGGGGGGATCAGACTGCACGGGGGGGAGAATCAGACTGCACGGAGCGGGGAGGAGTTTGGGGGGGGGATCAGACTGCACGGGGGGGGAGGATCAGACTGCACGGAGCGGGGAGGAGTTTGGGGGGGGGATCAGACTGCACGGGGGGGGAGGATCAGACTGCACGGGGCAGGGAGGAGCTTTGGGGGGGATCAGACTGCACGGGGCGGACAGGAGTTTGGGGGGGCGATCAGACTGCACGGGGCGGAGGGGAGTGTGGGGGGGATCAGACTGCACGGGGGGGAGGAGTTTGGGGGGGATCAGACTGCACGGAGCGGGGAGGAGTGTGGGGGGGATCAGACTGCACGGGGGGGAGAGGAGTTTGGGGGGGATCGGACTGCACGGGGCGGGGAAGAGTTTGGGGGGATCGGACTGCACGGGGGGAGAGGAGTTTGGGGGGATCAGATTGCACGGGGGGGAGGATCAGACTGCACGGGGGGGAGGAGTTTGGGGGGGGATCAGACTGCACGGGGCAGGGAGGAGTTTGGGGGGGATCGGACTGCACGGGGGGAGAGGAGTTTGGGGGGATCAGATTGCACGGGGGGGAGGATCAGACTGCACGGGGGGGGAGGAGTTTGGGGGGGATCAGACTGCACGGGGCGGGGAGGAGTTTGGGGGGGATCGGACTGCACGGGGCGGGGAGGTGTTTGGGGGGGATCGGACTGCACGGGGCGGGGAGGTGTTTGGGGGGGATCATACTGCACGGGGGAGAGGAGTTTGGGGGGATCGGACTGCACGGGGCGGGGAGGAGTTTGGGGGGGATCAGACTGCACGGGGGGGAGGATCAGACTGCACGGGGCGGAGGGGAAGTTTGGGGGGATCAGACTGCACGGGGCGGAGGGGAAGTTTGGGGGGATCAGACTGCACGGGGGGAAGGAGTTTGAGAGGGATCAGACTGCACGGGGCGGGGAGGAGTTTGGGGGGATCAGACTGCACGGGGCTGGGAGGAGTTTGGGGGGGAAGGTTTGCCGCGGAGTCTCCTCTCCCGAGTGGGGGCGGAGCATCAGCTGCGGACGCTGCCGTCTCTGAGGCAGGAGCCCCGCCCAGCAATGGGGAGGGGCGGGTTGAGGGGGAGTAGGGAAAGTAGCCGCAGTGGCTTGTGGGAAACTGAGTGCCCCTGTCCGCAGCTCCCATCGGCCATTGCAGGGCCAGGGCAGGCCCGGCGCTGTTCGGTTGGGCGGGTGCAGCGGAAGTGACATCACAACGGGGCATTGACCAGGGAGCGACGCGGTTGGTCCCGCGCTCGTGTCACTCCAAGTGTTAGCGACGCATCCTGGGACTTGTAGTTCTCATAGTGCGGCCTCCCGGGGCACGTCGCAGCGCGCCTCGCCCCTATCATAGCCCCGCCCCCCGGCATAGCCCCGCCCAGCGTGTTCTTAGTTCGGAATGGGGCATTTCTACCCTAAAAACAATCTTTTTTATTCGGAAATAACGGCCCTTAGCAGAGCAACAGTGACACTCGGTAGTCACCGGCGGTAATGCACGTGTAATTCCGTAGCGCCTCCACAGTGCCGCTCGGTGGTCATTGCGGGTAATGCACGTGTAATTCTGAAGCGCCTCCACAGTGCCGCTCGGTGGTCATTGCCGGTAATGCACGTGTAATTCCATAGCGCCTCCACAGTGCCGCTCGGTGGTCATTACCGGTAATGCACGTGTAATTCCATAGCGCCTCCACAGTGCCGCTCGGTGGTCATTGCCGGTAATGCACGTGTAATTCCGAAGCGCCTCCACAGTGCCGCTCGGTGGTCATTGCCGGTAATGCACGTGTAATTCCGAAGCGCCTCCACAGTGCCGCTCGGTGGTCATTGCGGGTAATGCACGTGTAATTCCGTAGCGCCTCCACAGTGCCGCTCGGTGGTCATTGCGGGTAATGCAGTGTAATTCCGAAGCGCCTCCACAGTGCCGCTCGGTGGTCATTGCCGGTAATGCACGTGTAATTCCATAGCGCCTCCACAGTGCCGCTCGGTGGTCATTGCCGGTAATGCAGGTGTAATTCCGTAGCGCCTCCACAGTGCCGCTCGGTGGTCATTGCGGGTAATGCACGTGTAATTCCGTAGCGCCTCCACAGTGCCGCTCGGTGGTCATTGCCGGTAATGCACGTGTAATTCCATAGCGCCTCCACAGTGCCGCTCGGTGGTCATTGCCGGTAATGCACGTGTAATTCCGAAGCGCCTCCACAGTGCCGCTCGGTGGTCATTGCCGGTAATGCACGTGTAATTCCGAAGCGCCTCCACAGTGCCGCTCGGTGGTCATTGCCGGTAATGCACGTGTAATTCCGTAGCGCCTCCACAGTGCCGCTCGGTGGTCATTGCGGGTAATGCACGTGTAATTCCGTAGCGCCTCCACAGTGCCGCTCGGTGGTCATTGCGGGTAATGCACGTGTAATTCCATAGCGCCTCCACAGTGCCGCTCGGTGGTCATTGCCGGTAATGCACGTGTAATTCCGAAGCGCCTCCACAGTGCCGCTCGGTGGTCATTGCCGGTAATGCACGTGTAATTCCGAAGCGCCTCCACAGTGCCGCTCGGTGGTCATTGCCGGTAATGCACGTGTAATTCCATCGCCCCCAGCTGCTGTCCCTGCTCCGCACGCCACGTGGCCCCAGTCTTGCCCTTTGACAGCAGGCAAAGTAAGAAGCTCGTTATTTCCAGGCTCCGCGCAGCCCTCTCCCCTCCTGCCCCCGGCCCCCTCATCCCACACACCAGGCTCCGCGCAGCCCCCTCCCCTCCTGCTTCCTCACCCCAGCCTGCACCCCGTCCATACTCTTATCCCGGGGCCCTTCCTCTCCCCAGCCTGCACCCCCGTCCATATGCTTATCCCGGGGCCCTTCCTCCCCCCAGCCTGCACCCCCATCCATATTCTTATCCCGGGGCCCTTCCTCACTCCAGTCTGCACGCCCATTCATGGGAGCCATCAGTCCACCTTTTCCCTGCACCACATTCAGTAAAGTGTCTGATCAGGGTATGAGAGCAGCCCTGAGCCTTTGTCTCCACTCAGCAGGTTGCACCACACAGGATATGTGGATGGTCCTGGGCTTTGTACAGCACTCCAGACTGACCCCTGGACACGGCTTCTGGGTCCTAGCCCTTTGCTGTCACTCCTGCCCGAGGGCTTTGCTGGCTCCAGACTGGGTAACAGCTGGGAAACTGGCTGGGCAGTGGGCTGAGAAGATACCGTCCGAGATGGACTTGAGCTGCCTGGACGTGATTCTCGGAACACGTGAAGGGTCCTCAGCGTTCGGCCTTCCCATGGCTCTGTGTGAGTAAGAGGTGCGTGCTTTGAAATCTTCAAGCGTCCTGGCAGTATGTTTCTTCTGAGGCAGAGAGCTTCCTGCTGGGGCACGGAGCCTGGTGGCTTGGGGACTGGTGAAGGGGCAGTAGGCGGTTCAACAGTGCGTGGATAGATATTCAAGGCCTCCGTTCTCTCCGAGTTCCTGGAGTGGCAGCGGGAGGGGGTGGCCGATGGTGGGAGGAGAAGCGATGCCGCGTCCTTGCGGACTGAAAAGCTAAGTTGTTTGTTTGTTTTTTCCCCTCAGCTGTGTTCGGTAGCGAGCGATAAGAAGTCAACCCTCCCGGTGTCCTCCCGTCTGGGGATGGAACGGAAAAGAGAACGGCGAGCTTGGGAGCTTGGTCGAAGCGAGGCGAGAACCGTCCTGCTGGGAGCGGAGCAGCCATCGCTGACCGGGAGATAAGTGTCGGGTCTGGAAATCTCTCAGCTTACGGCCCACTCGGGTCTAGGAAGGGAAGTCACGTTTGCTTAGACAGCGAGTCCGAGCGGAGGTTCCCGAGGTGCTTCCTTGGTAGTGGGAGAAACAGGGCTCCCGTTTGTCAGGGGTGCTGGTTTCTCTGGAACACGGTGTCCTTCTCAGCAGACGCTTGGCTCGAGGAGGAAGACGCAAGGTGGTAAGGTTTCTGACTGCCTCTTATGTGTTTCTCTCTTGTTGCTCTCTCGTATTGGCCAATACGTCCTGTCTGTCTGTTTCTGTCTATGTCTTTGTCCTTGCTCTGCTTCTGCCGTGTCCTTGTACAGCACACTTGCAGGCATTCCAGGTGAGCATCTCCAAGGGTTAAGGGCTCAGGAGCCAACGGGAATTCAGCAGGTTCGCAAGTCGCGCAAGGGAGAGCGGTGGTGCATCATGGCTGAATGACTCGGTGTTCTTGTAGAGGACCCGATACATAGGCGAGAGGGGGGGAAAGGGCTAAAGGATAGAATTCCCACAGCCACAGACTTTAGTGAGTGAGAGCTAACGCTGGGCTTTTTCGGCCACCCTTGCAGAGGAATCAGTGCGTGGCCGTGGGCGGAGAATAAATCGTCCGAGATGTACTTGAGCTGCCTGGACGTGATTCTCGGAACATGTGAAGGGTCCTCAGCGTTCGGCCTTCCCATGGCTCTGTGTGAGTAAGAGGTGCGTGCTTTGAAATCTTTAAGCGTCCTGGCAGTATGTTTCTTCTGAGGCAGAGAGCTTCCTGCTGGGTCACGGAGCCTGGTGGCTTGGGGACTGGTGAAGGGGCATAGGCAGTTCAACAGAGCGTGGATAGATATTCAAGGCCTCCGTTCTCTCCGCGTTCCTGGAGTGTCAGCGGGAGGGGGTGGCCGATGGTGGGAGGCAGCGGTGCGATGGTGGGAGGAGAAGCGATGCCGCGTCCTTGCGGACTGAAAAGCTAAGTTGTTTGTTTGTTTTTTCCCCTCTGCTGTGTTCGGTAGTGAGCGATAAGAAGTCAACCCTCCCGGTGTCCTCCCGTCTGGGGATGGAACGGAAACGAGAACAGCGAGCTCGGGAGCTTGGTCGAAGCGAGGCGAGAACCGTCCGGCTGGGAGCGGAGCAGCCATCGCTGACAGGGAGATAAGTGTCGGGTTTGGAAATCTCTCGGCTTACGGCGCACTCGGGTCTAGGAAGGGAAGTCAGGTTTGCTTAGACAGCGAGTCCGAGCGGAGGTTCGCGAGGTGATTCCTTGGTAGTGGGAGAAACAGGGCTTCCGTTTGTCAGGGGTGCTGATTTCTCTGGAACACGGTGTCCTTCTCAGCAGACGCTTGGCTCGAGGAGGAAGACGCAAGGCGGTAAGGTTTCCGTCTGCCTCTCATGTGTTTCTCTCTTGTTGCTCTCTCGTATTGGCCAATACGTTCTGTCTGTCTGTTTCTGTCTGTGTCTTTGTCCTTGCTCTGCTTCTGCCGTGTCCTTGTATAGCTCACGTGCAGGCATTCCAGGTGAGCATCTCCACGGGTTAAGGGCTCAGGAGCCAACGGGAATTCTGCAGGTACGCCAGTCGCGCAAGGGAGAGCGGTGGTGCGTCATGGCTGACTGACTCAGTGTTCTTGTAGAGGGCCCTATACATAGGCGAGGGGCGGGGGGGAAGGGCTAAAGGATAGAATTCCCACAGCCACAGACCTTAGTGAGTGAGAGGTCTCTTCAGTCACGCCGCTCTCGGATCTCGCTGCAGGGAGGGATTCTGGTGCCGCTCTCGGGTCGTGCAGCTTGGGGGTGTCTCTAGCGCTGCTCTCGGGTCTCGCTGCTGGGGGGGAGGGGTCTTTGGGGCCACTCTCAGGTCGTGCTGCTGGGAGGGAGTCTGGCGCCTCTCTCGGGTTATGCTGCTGCGGGGAATCTCTGGTGCCTCCTTGGGATCATGCTGCTGGGGGGGTCTCTGGCTTCGCTCTCCGGTCGTGCTGCTGGGGGGGGGTCTCTGTTACCGCTTTCGGGTCGCGCCGTTAGGGGGGGTCTCTGGTGCCGCTCTCGGTAGTGGTGCTGGGGGTGGGGTCTCTGTCTCCACTCTCGGGTCGCGCTGCTGGGGGGAGGTCTCTGGCGCCGCTCTCGGGTCGCGCTGCTGGGGGGTGGTCTCTGGAGCCTCCCTCCGGTCATGCTGCAGACGGGGGGTGTCACTGGCCCCGCTATCAGGTGATGCTGCTGCGGGGGGTCTCTGGCACCTCTCTCGGGTTTTGCTGCTGGGTGGGTGTCTGGGGCCGCTCTCGGGTGATGCTGTTCGGGGAGGTCTCTGGCGCCGCTCTCCGGTAGCGGTGCTGGGGGTGGGGTTTCTGTCTCCACTCTCGGGTAATGCTTCTGGGGGGGTCTCCGGCGCCGGTCTCGGGTCGCGCTCCTTGGGGGTGGGGTCTCTGTCGCCACTTTCATCTCATGCTGCTGGGGGGGGGTCTCTGGCGCCACTCTCGGGTGATGCTGCTGGGGGGGGCCTCTGGCTCCCATCTCAGGTCGTGCTGCTGGGGGGGGGAGATCTCTGTTGCCGTTCTCTGGTGATGCTGCTGGGGGGAGGGTCTCTGGCGCCACTCTTGGGTCGCACTGCTGGGGGCGGGTCTGTGGTGCCGCTCTCGGGTCTTGCTGCTGGGGGGGGTCTCTGGCACCGTTTTCGGGTCACTCTGCTGGGGGAGGTCTCTGGCTTCGCTCTCGGGTCACGCTGCTGGGGAGGGTCTCTGGCGCCGCCCTCGGGACTTGCTGCTGGGGGGGGTCTCTGGCGCCGCCCTCGGGTCGCAATGCCGGGGGGGTTCTTTCGCGCTGCTCTCGGGTTTTGCTGCTGGGGGGGGGGTCTCTTGTTTCGCTCTCGGGTCATGCTGCTGGGGGGGGACTTTGCAAGCGGGGCCGGGTACTAAAGGCACCAAGCAGCTGGCGGAATCACTGAGAACAAGGGTCATGGGGTCGGGGGTTGGTTGAGACTCTTTGGACCAGAGGCAGGGGGTCCAGGCTGCCAAATGTGTCGCGGAGAACCTCCATCTATCGGACGCGGCTTCCTCTCCGCGCTTGCAGAACCGAGCAGCTAAAAGTGTTAGAAGCCAAATCAGAGCGGCTCATGTGTGTGTTAGAAACGGCTACGGGGAGCCAATTGCACTGGCACCTGACGCCTTCTTCAGCCCTTTGTTGCTGCATTCTCAGGCTGGCACCTCTCACAACCATTCATTCATCGTCCAAGCACTCTCTCTCTTATGTACATTCCCTAATTAATGTTTCCCATACAGTATTTTGCATAATAATACAAGAGTTGTAGTTACAAAAAGTTACAAAAGTTTCTGGGTGGCATTTCTTAAAACATTCTCTCTCTGAGCGCTGAGTTAGTTACTGTTATAGTTACAATGCTTCACTTTGCGATTAGGGTTAAGTGCTTCACAATGCTTTGAAGAGAACGGTTGTCAATTGTGTAACAGTAAGTTTGAGCGTGCCCTGGCGCACAGCGAGGGGAGCTGTTTCTGGCTACATAGTAGTATATTTTTAACAGTTTGAAGTTACATGACCTAATATTACATTCCTAACCAATTATATTCTAGAGGGGCAAAAATGTTTAGATTTATAATTAAACAATCCTAACAAATAATAATAATAATAATAATAATAATTATAAATCTAAACACTTCTCAAGCTTGATAACACTAAATCTAAACACTTTCACAAGAATAAATCTAAACACTTCTATGCTTCTTCTACTTAACAAACTTCTCCTCCTTAGACTTTTAGTTGTGGGGAACAAATTCTGGGGAGTCACTTCCACTTGCGGGAATCATGTTTCATACTTGACTATGTTCTCCCTACACTAAGGCTGGCCGAGAGACTGTCCCAGACTGATCGTAACAGACTGTTCTGTCCGCGAATGGGCTGAGAGTAAAGGGCGTGTTCGGAATCTGTGGCGCCCAATCTGAGGCTGTCCGAGGTGACTCTTAACGGACTGCTCCGTGCGCCAATGGGCGGTGACTAAAGGCGTGTTCTGGGGCAGCTGGCGGCCAATAGGTTGTCCGGGGTGGATTATAACAGACTCTTCTGTCCGCGAATGGGCTGTGACTAAGGGGCGTGTTCTGAATCAGAGGCACCCAATAGGCTGACCCGGCTGCATCTTAACGGACAGCTCTGTCTGCGAATGCGGTGTGACTAGGGGGAAATGACCTGCCACTGCTCTCGACCAATAGGCTGTCCGGGGTGGATCTTAATGGGCTGCTCTGTCCTCGAATTGTCTGTGAGTTAGGGGTGGTTCCTGGCTGTGTGCCAGCCAATGGGCTTTCGGAAGACAGCCTTGGCGGAGGATAGTGTCGCCCAATGGGCTGTCAGCAAAGGGGATCCTGCCTCTGGTTCGGCCAATGGGCTGCCGCAGGGGGGCGTTGTCTGACTGGGCGGCCGGCGCCGCCATGACAGGAAGGTCCGAGGAGCGCGCGGGGGCGCGAGCGAATCCTGGGTCCGAGTGCGAAGCTCCCCGCCCCCAGCCCGCCCCTTGTTGGTGTCTGGCCCGGGGGAGGAGGGGGCGCGAGGGAAGGTGGGGGAGCGGGCTGGGGGTGGGGTGTCTGGACAGGGGTGAGGTGTAGGAGCAGGCTGGGTGTGAGGGGCCGGGGGGGGCCTTGGCACTGGGGGGGCAGGAGGGAGGGGGAGGGGCCGGGGGGGGCCTTGGCACTGGGGGGGGGCAGGAGCGGATAGGGCGCGGCAGAGCGCAGGCGCGGGCGGCGCTGGCTGGGCGGGAAACTCCCGGGACGCTCGCGCTGACGAGGCGGGCGGGAAAACGCTGCGGGGGGCGCTGAGGTGCGGAGCCTGGGGGGCGGGGCGGGAGCTGGCAGTGACGTGGAGCCCCCCCCCCCCGCCTGCTTCTCTCCGGGCCCCAGGCTGGACATCGGCGGGGCGGCCCCTGGCGGAGGTGGGGGGGCGATTTCTGCCCCCCCCCCGGCGCTGCAGCCTCCCCGGGGAGCAGCGCCCCTGTGACCCCCCCCCCACGTGGTGCCGGGGGAACGGGGCTGTGGCCCCCCCTTTGGGGCGCGGGAGCTGACCCGGGCTCCAGTCACGTGGGTGTCTCGGGGAGGGGGGGCTGCGGGCCACCGGGGCGCGGGAGTGTCACGTGCCCCCTCCCCCCGCCGGGGAGCCGCGCGCCCTCGAGGGGTGGTTCCCGCGGGCGGGGCACGCACAGAACGTGTCCCGCACGCGGGGGGGCGGGGCGGCCTGAGCCCTGCTCCCCGCGCTGCTCGCTGCCTGGGGGCGGGGCCGGGTGCCCGCTGAATCCCCCCTGTGCCCGGGGGGGGGGGGGCAGTTCGGCGGGGGGCGCTGTGGGGGGGGATGCTCTGGCCCTGGCTGCCCGCAGTGCCGCCCAGTGCTCGGCTGTGCCTCCTGCAGAGGCCGAGAGCGTCCTGGGTGGGGGCGTGTGGGGAGAGGGGGGGAGTGGCTGAGAATTGGGGGGCAAACAGGTGACAGACAAACCAACCGACAGAAAAGCCTCCCTGCCTGGCCCCCAGCTGAGCGGAGAAACGTCCCCCTGGCGGCCAGAGCACTGCAGGGCCCAGCCTAGTCGCTTTGTGCGCTCCAGCCCCACGGCGTGGGGAGGGGGCGACGGTGGAGGAGCCCCACGCACCCAGGCCTTAGGTTCCCCACCCGCCTTCTAAGCACTGAGCATTTTAGGCCTGGCTGGACTAGAGAAGGGGGCACCAGGGGAGTTGCCGCTGAAGGCGCGCGGCCGCGCACAAACACCCCTCTGCCGCCCACCTCCGTTGCGGAGCCTTGCAGCGGCACTCGCCTTCCTGCTGGCCGGGGAATGGCGCGGTTGTTTTCCTGATCTGGTGGAGGGCGGCTGCCCCGTTGTGTCCCTGCTGGGGCAGCCTCGCCCCACCTCCAGCTGCGATTGGGGCTTCTGTTTGTTTCTGTTCATACAGTTTGCTGCAGTTTTCCATCCCCGAGGACCTGCGTGAAGCTGGTCCGACCAGAGATACGGGGATCGATTTTTAAGAGTAAGAGGTTTTGTTTTTAAAGCAGGGGTGAGGAACCTAATACCCCAGCTCACGTGAGTGTGGCCCTCGAGACTCAAGGTTCCCACACTAACGCTCTAGCTCCCCTCCAGATTGGTGATAGAAATGTAGCCGTGTTAGTCTGGGGTAGTTGAAGCAAAATGCAGGACAATGTAGCACTTTAAAGACTAACAAGATGGTTTATTAGATGATGAGCTTTCGTGGGCCAGACCCACTTCCTCAGATCAAATAGTGGAAGAAAGTAGTCACAACCATATATACCAAAGGATACAATTAAAAAAAAGAACAAATATGAAAAGGACAAATCACATTGCAGAACAGGAGGGGGATGCGGTGGGGGGGAGGGGGAAGGAAGGTAAGTGTCTGTGAATTGATGATATTAGAGGTAGGGAGAGTGGGATGTTTGTGAGTTAATGGTATTAGAGGTGATAATTGGGGAAACTATCTTGGTAATGGGTGAGATAACAAACATTTGAACTAAGTCCTTGTTGGAAAGTGTCGAATTTTAACATGAATGACAGTTCAGAGGATTCCCTTTCAAGTGCAGATGTAAAAGGTCTTTGTAGCAGAATGCAGGTGGTTAAGTCATTGAGAGAGTGTCCTTTCTGGTTAAAATGGCAAGAAACTGTTTTCTCTTTGTGATCTTGTCTGATATCTGTTTTGTGGGCATTAATCCTTTGGCGAAGTGTCTGAGATGTTTGTCCAATGTACATAGCAGACGGACACTTTCGGCACACGATAGCATAGATTATATTTCTGGATGCGCAGGAATATGTGTTCTTGATCTTATAACTCACTTGGTTGGGTCCAATAATGGTATCAGCAGAATGAATATGTGGACAAAGCTGGCAACGGGGTTTGTTGCAAGGGAAGGTACCAGGGTTGATATTAGTGTGGTATGTCCTGTGGTGGTTGGTAAGAATCATCTTGAGGTTAGGTGGTTGTCTATAGGAGACTATGGGTCTGTCTCCCAGAGCCTCTTTGAGTATGGTATCCTGTTCCAATATAGGCTGTAGTTTATTGATAATGTGTTGGACAGGTTTAAGTTGGGGGTTGTAGGTGATGACAAGTGGTGTTCTATTGTTGGTTTTCTTGGGTCTGTCTTGAAGTAGATGGTTTCTAGGTATTCGTCTGGCTCTTTCAATTTGCTTTTTTATTTCTCTGGGTGGCCAGATTGGAGCAGACAAATTTTGCTAGCCTGCCCCGCCCCGCCCCCGCCCCCCCCTCCTCACAAGCTCCGGTGTGCGAGGGGAATGTGGGAAGCCTCTTCCTCCTTCTCAGTTGGGGCATGTGTTAATGCGGATGGTGGGGTTTGGGATTTTTTTTTTTTCTTCACACTTGTGTGTAGGGTTGCCAGGTGTCTAGCACTGAGCCAGACAGCCCGGTAGTTGCACTTTTTGTCCGGTAAATAAATTTAGAAAATACCGGACATACAAAATGTCCAGTATTTTCTGCTTTTCCTCTGTGCCCAGCAGAAATAATCCGGGGCGGGGAGATTGGCTGACTAATTAAAGGGGTCACAACTGGATTTTGCTCAACAAAAATGTTCCTGGTGGGGTTTTTCTGTTTGGTTGGCTTCTTTCCCTCAACAAAAATTTTCCTGGCGCATTTTTTTTTTTTTTTTTTTTTTTTGCTGAAACCATCTGGCAACCCTACTAGTGTGTGCCTTCCGCCCCCCCCCCAATAAGGTTCCCCACCCCGTCTGAAAGCGAGAGTTGGGAGAACAGGTTACCTTGCGTTCCTGTGTCCTTATAAGGAAGTTGAAGGCTACTATAAAATCCCCCCTCATGGTCTCCTCTTCAGACTAAAGAAACCTAAATCCCTCAGCCTCTTCATAGAGCAATTGCTCCAGCCCCCTAATCATTTTGGTTGTCCTCTGCTGGACCCTCTCCAATATGTCCACATCCCTTCTGTAGTGGGGGGCCCAGAACTGGACACAGTACTCCAGATGTGGCCTCACCAAAGCCGAATAAAGGGGAATAATGACATCTCTGGATCTACTGGCAATGCTCCTCTTAATGCAACCTAATATGCCATTAGCCTTCTTGGCTACAAGGGCACACTGTCGACTCATCTCCAGCTTCTCATCCACTGTAACCCCCAGGTCCTGTCTGCAGAACTACTACTTAACTGGTTGGTCCCCAGCTTGTAACTATGCTTGGGATTCTTCCATCCCAAGTGCAGGACTCTACACTTGTCCTTGTTGAACCTCATCAGATTTCTTGTGGCCCAATCCTCCAATTTGTCTAAGTCATTCTGGACCCTATCTCCGCCCTTAGGCATCTTTTAGCCTTTTTGTTCTATTATTGTTTTTCTATTTGGTACTAGAAAATCAAACTTTCCTCCTGCTTGGGCCTCAAGTTTCACTCCAGCAGCCCTTCCACAAGTAGAATCGTCTGCAAAATAAAATGTCAGGGCTACCGTCATTAAGGTGCTTGTCCCTGTAAGGACATGTGACTGAACTGGTTGTTCAGAAGGTTTCTGGTGAATTGGTTTATGCACAGGTATGCCTCCCGTTCTTCTTTAACCTCCGCAGTCTCTTGTTTTTGTCCGGAAGCAAATTCTCTGCCAAGCCACCTTTTTTCCCTTTCATGTAATTGTCTGCTCTTTCGTTCGGTGTGGTAGACTTGTTCTAGTGTGGCATTAGACAACCGAGCCACAGAAAAGTCTGCCTTGGTACCACTGAGTACCGGCCCAGACCAAAGTAGCTTTCAGACACCTTAAGAGAGTCTTGATTTGCAATTCTCCCCTTTCTTCTCCTTGGATTTTCAACTAGGAAAGTGTGCTAATCATCTGCTTTTGCGGAAAAACTTGCCAGCTGTCTACACTGGCCGCTTGAATTTCCGCAAAAGCACTGACGATCTCATGTAAGATTGTCAGTGCTTCTGCGGGAATACTATGCTGCTCCCGTTCGGGCAAAAGTCTTTTTCCGAAAGACTTCTGCGCAAAAGGGCCAGTGTAGACAGCAGAGAGTTCTTTTCCGCAAAAAAGCCCCGATGGCGAAAATGGCGATTGGGGCTTTTTTGCAGAAAAGCGCGACTAGATTGGCCACGGACGCTTTTCCGTAAAAAGTTTACATACCCAGTATCTTGTGAAGAACTTGTCACCTCAGCACAGGGTCCCGGGGCGGGCTTTACCATAAGGGACCCGGAGAGATCATCTAGGCCAGCTGGAGGGGGCAGGGGAGGGGAGAGGAGAGGAGAGGAGAGGAGGTTGGCCACTGAAAATGTTGCAGTATTAATTTTCCTTTTATTTGACTTCATATCAAACAAATATTTACAGTTTAAATGACCTTGTTAATTCTCCCTTGTGTTAGTACTCTTTCTTCCAGAACGTTTTAAAAACACAGACGAGACATGTCTTCGCCTGGGTGGCAGGCATCCGAAGAAGGGCACGTGACCTCGATCTTGGCGCACGAGACAAAACTCACTCCGCTCCTGGAGGGGAAATGTTAGAGGCAACACTGGGCTCCAGTGAGCAGCAGCCAGGTGACGCACGTGTCTGTCCTTTCCACACATCTAGGGTGGCCTAGCTCCTAACCGTTCTCTGTCTCTTTTTCGGTCCCTGTAGACTTGGAGGAGATGAGAGGCTGGCCATGTGGTGGCAGAGACCGAAAGGAGCCACCCCCCCGAGACCCTGCCGGCAGATGGAAACCAGACAGCGATCTATGGAAGAAGAGCAAATAGCAATTGGCTCAAGGTAAGTATCGAGGGAGGGCCGCACAGACGTTTGCGAGCGTGGTACGGGTCCCTGAGAAAAGGCCCTCTGGCTCGTGGTGGAAGAACTTGAAAATACGAAGTACAAAAGTCACAGTGTTGTACTTAAAAGAAGCACTCGGGATCTTTTTCAGAGGGATAAGGCAACACGCCACATTTATTGATCACACGCACACACACATTATATATATATATATATATATATATATATATATATATATATATATAAATTATTTATTTATTTACCACATGCATATGATAAGTATTGATTATTCTGTGTCACTCACGCACTCACTCTCTCACACACACACACACACGTGCACAAGCACACTCCGTCTTGCTGTTGTTACCAACTTGTTGCTCCCCTTAACTTCACTGGCCAGGTGAGTTAGATGGGGGAGGGGTGGAGCCGGGCTTCTGCTGATCCGGATCGATGCTCCGATGGTGACAAGATGAGACCCGGAGTCCTCTGCAAGACAACTCACTTTTATAGCAGCTTCCCTCTTATGCAAATATATCCCAGATTCAAAATCTGGGTCTGTGTCCTTTGGTCCCTTTGTGGGTGCTGTCTGTTAAGAGAGGGTGTTTTCCAAAGAAGGTGCTTGCTTCTAATCCCCAAGGCCTTCAATATGTCTGCTCTTCTTTCTTGAGCCCTCTTGACACGTTGGGTCTGGCTTCCACCCCCTTTTCAACTGGTGTAGCTCTCTGGAGGTGCTTGGCTCCCAAGTGTTACTCATTCACACCTCGTTCATTCAACTGGGCAATTGATTACAGAGTGGGGGGAGAGAGTGGGGGAAAGATCTTATTCTACTCCTAGCAAATGACATTTTTACCTCTTTAACTATATACTCTGTATTAGAACCCTATGTAGAAAACTAAGTTACAAGGTTATATGGATTCAGGTTCTAATACAAAGTGACAAGGTCATATGGATTAATACAAAGTTACAAGGTTATATGGAGAGGCACAGTGTCAAGTCATATGAAGTACATAGGTTTATCTACAACAGAAACTGAACACCGATTTTTGTATTTTTAAAAATGTCATTAATCCCCCCCTCCCCCCGCCGCCCCCCGAATCTCCTGGCTGGCGATACTTAACGTGTCTAGGATCATACGGAAAACTAAGTGAGTAGGCTGCCAATTGACCTAGCGTCACGCATGCGGAGAGTTGGCAAAACTGGGATTGAAATAAAGACTTGGTCTCCAGCAGCACCGAGGAGCCCCAGACATGGATTAGGGCCTCGTGGGAATAGTTGTCTCCTAATTGATCTAATCTTTGGCTTTTGAGTTTAATATTATTGGTGAGTCCTTCTAGGCGACTGTTACTCGGCGTGCATGCGTGCGCACGTAAGTATGAGTGCAAGTGTGTGCGTCCGCAAGTGTCCATTTGCGTGTGTGCGCACGTGCCTGCGTGCGGGCAGATTGAGCAGATGCGTGTGTGGGCATCTGAGCGAGGGCATGAGTGGGCGCCCAGGCGTGTTAATCTGTTAATTCGCGTTTGTGAGTGTGTACACGCATCCCTGCGTGTGAGCATTTGGTAGGGTGAGTGGCTGTTGCACGGGCGTGTGCGTCTGACGTGTGCCAATCAGACGGTGCCCTGGCAGCAGTAGCTCCTGGAAAGCGACACCCCTCCCCTCCCATCTGGAGCATGCAACTGGGATGAGAGGGGCAGGGAAGAGTAGAACTGCTGCAGCGCGTTTCAGCACGAGGCTCTAACTGCCGCGCGGTAGCTGCTCCTTTTGTATCCGACGTGGGGCAACAAGGAGCGGCCTCGCATCATGCCGGCGCCACGTGCGTTCAGTCCCACGGGCCGGAAGTGACGTTTGCTCGGTCCACAGCCTGACAGCAACCGACTGGCAACCGTGACCGGAAGGTGCCCAGGTACGAGCGCTCAGCTGGTGCCAGGTCAGCGGGTGGTAGGCAGGAGACACGGGGCCAGGCGGGACGGGTTCAGACACGGGGTGCCTGGCTGGGACAGCGACTGGGGTTGGAGGTTTCCTGCGGCGGTGCAGCCAGCGTAGGGCACCAGCTCCCGTGGGGCAGAGGAAGGACAGCAGAGTGGAGGCTGGAACCGCTCCGACAAGGCACCGCTCTGCTTATGGTTGCCAGGTGTCCGGTTTTGAACTGGACGGTCCAGGCTTTCAGCTTTTTCTTCGGGAAACAAATTTATATTTTCTCAATGTCCGCGAAAGCGGCAAGGAGTTCTGTGCCACAGGGCTCCTCGCTGCTTTTGCAGATTCAGACTAACGCGGCTACTCCTCTGATAAATGTCGGGTATTTTCTAAATCAGATGGAATGCAGATTGTGATGTCATGTCAGGCGTGCCTGGTATTTTTGGTGAAACCATCTGGCAACCCTAGCTCTGCTCCTTGCTTGGCCGGGGTGGCGCCCTGCCTCTGTGGCAGGTCCTGACGTCACAGGGAGCGTGTTCCCCAGGAAATCCGGGCAGTGCAGCGGCTTCCGGTCCGCGCCACCCGGCCCCAAGGGAGCGGCGGCGGGAGGCGGCAGGGAGGTCAGAGCGTGACGCTGCCCCGCCCGGATCTCAGCCCTTGGGCGCCCCAGTGTGCACCCCGCCCGGCCGGGCCGCTCCCCTGTAGCTCCGCCCCCAGCGCTGCGCCCGCTGCCTCGTGGCCCGGCTCGGTGCGAAGCTGCCACTGCCGGCTACGAACAGCAGCGCACTGCTAGTGACGTCATTGCCCTGGCGCGGTGCATGCAAATGATGGAACGCGGGGCACGTTCTATCGGCTCCCGGGCGAGTGACACGTGGGTTTGTGTGGCACACAGACGGGTCCCAGGCTCCGTCATTAATGGCAGGGGCGGGGCCTGATCTGGGGGCGGGGCCACTGACCGGCAGGAACTCAGCTGGGACACAGAAGTGAGCGGCAGAAAACTCCTCGGGGTCTCCGGAAAATCCTCGCGCGGCCCCTCTGGGCTTGTGAACGGGACGCAGCAGAGGCAGCCGCCCCCCTCCCCACCCACCCGCCTCACGCTCCCCGCTGCACTTTCGAAGGCAACAGCAGCATCAGCCTGTCCCGCTGCCAGTCCCCGCACAAGCCTGCTGGGAAAATTGGTGTTGGGGGGAGCAGACTGCACGGGGCGGAGAGGAGTTTGGGGGTGGTGGGGGATCAGACTGCATGGAGCGGAGAGGAGTTTGGGGGGAAGCAGACTGCACGGGGCGGGGAGGAGTTTGGTGAGGGGGGATCATACTGCACGGGGCGGAGAGGAGTTTGGTGAGGGGGGATCATACTGCATGGGGCGGAGAGGAGTTTGGGGGGAAGCAGACTGCACGGGGCGGGGAGGAGTTTGGTGAGGGGGGATCAGACTGCACGGGGCGGAGAGGAGTTAGGGGGGTAGGGGATCAGACTGCAGGGGGCGGAGAGGAGTTTGGGGGGTAGGAGATCAGACTGCACGGGGGGAGGAGTTTGGGGGGGATCAGACTGCACGGGGCGGGGAGGAGTTTGCGGGGGAGCAGACTGCACGGGGCGGGGAGGAGTTTGGGGGGGTTCAGACTGCACGGGGCGGGGAGGAGTTTGGGGGGGTTCAGACTGCACGGGGCGGAGAGGAGTTTGGGGGGATCAGACTGCACGGGGCGGGGAGGAGTTTGCGGGGGAGCAGACTGCACGGGGCGGGGAGGAGTTTGGGGGGGGAGCAGACTGCACGGGGCGGGGAGGAGTTTGGGGGGATCAGACTGCATGTGGCGGGGAGGAGTTTGGGGGGGATCAGACTGTACGGGGGGGAGGATCAGACTCCACGGGGCGGCGAGGAGTTTGGGGAGGGGTTCAGACTGCACGGGGCGGAGAGGAGTTTGGGGAGGGGATCAGACTGCACGGGGCGGAGAGGAGTTTGGGGGGGATCGGACTGCACGGGGCGGGGAGGAGTTTGGGGGGATGGGACTGCACGGGGCGGGGAGGAGTTTGGGGGGATCAGACTGCACGGGGCGGGAGGAGTTTGGGGGGGATCAGACTGCACGGGGGGGAGGATCAGACTGCACGGAGCGGGGAGGAGTTTGGGGGGGGATCAGACTGCACGGGGGGGAGGATCAGACTGCACGGGGCAGGGAGGAGCTTTGGGGGGGATCAGACTGCACGGGGCGGACAGGAGTTTGGGGGGGCGATCAGACTGCACGGGGCGGAGGGGAGTGTGGGGGGGATCAGACTGCACGGGGGGGGAGGAGTTTGGGGGGGATCAGACTGCACGGAGCGGGGAGGAGTGTGGGGGGGATCAGACTGCATGGGGCGGGGAGGAGTGTGGGGGGGATCAGACTGCAGGGGGGGAGAGGAGTTTGGGGGGGATCGGACTGCACGGAGGGAGAGGAGTTTGGGGGGATCGGACTGCACGGGGCGGGGAAGAGTTTGGGGGGATCGGACTGCACGGGGGGAGAGGAGTTTGGGGGGATCAGATTGCACGGGGGGGAGGATCAGACTGCACGGGGGGGAGGAGTTTGGGGGGGGATCAGACTGCACGGGGCAGGGAGGAGTTTGGGGGGGATCGGACTGCACGGGGGGAGAGGAGTTTGGGGGGATCAGACTGCACGGGGGGGGGGAGGATCAGACTGCACGGGGGGGGAGGAGTTTGGGGGGGATCGGACTGCACGGGGCGGGGAGGTGTTTGGGGGGGATCGGACTGCACGGGGCGGGGAGGAGTTTGGGGGGGATCGGACTGCACGGGGCGGGGAGGTGTTTGGGGGGATCAGACTGCACGGGGCGGGGAGGAGTTTGGGGGGATCAGACTGCACGGGGCGGGGAGGTGTTTGGGGGGGATCATACTGCACGGGGGAGAGGAGTTTGGGGGGATCGGACTGCACGGGGCGGGGAAGAGTTTGGGGGGATCGGACTGCACGGGGCGGGGAGGAGTTTGGGGGGGGATCAGACTGCACGGGGGGGAGGATCAGACTGCACGGGGCGGAGGGGAAGTTTGGGGGGATCAGACTGCACGGGGCGGGGAGGAGTTTGGGGGGATCAGACTGCACGGGGGGAAGGAGTTTGAGAGGGATCAGACTGCACGGGGCGGAGGGGAAGTTTGGGGGGATCAGACTGCACGGGGCGGGGAGGAGTTTGGGGGGATCAGACTGCACGGGGGGGAGGAGTTTGAGGGGGATCAGACTGCACGGGGCGGGGAGGAGTTTGGGGGGATCAGACTGCACGGGGCTGGGAGGAGTTTGGGGGGGAAGGTTTGCCGCGGAGTCTCCTCTCCCGAGTGGGGGCGGAGCATCAGCTGCGGACGCTGCCGTCTCTGAGGCAGGAGCCCCGCCCAGCAATGGGGAGGGGCGGGTTGAGGGGGAGTAGGGAAAGTAGCCGCAGTGGCTTGTGGGAAACTGAGTGCCCCTGTCCGCAGCTCCCATCGGCCATTGCAGGGCCAGGGCAGGCCCGGCGCTGTTCGGTTGGGCGGGTGCAGCGGAAGTGACATCACAACGGGGCATTGACCAGGGAGCGACGCGGTTGGTCCCGCGCTCGTGTCACTCCAAGTGTTAGCGACGCATCCTGGGACTTGTAGTTCTCATAGTGCGGCCTCCCGGGGCACGTCGCAGCGCGCCTCGCCCCTATCATAGCCCCGCCCCCCGGCATAGCCCCGCCCAGCGTGTTCTTAGTTCGGAATGGGGCATTTCTACCCTAAAAACAATCTTTTTTATTCGGAAATAACGGCCCTTAGCAGAGCAACAGTGACACTCGGTAGTCACCGGCGGTAATGCACGTGTAATTCCGTAGCGCCTCCACAGTGCCGCTCGGTGGTCATTGCGGGTAATGCACGTGTAATTCCGAAGCGCCTCCACAGTGCCGCTCGGTGGTCATTGCCGGTAATGCACGTGTAATTCCGAAGCGCCTCCACAGTGCCGCTCGGTGGTCATTACCGGTAATGCACGTGTAATTCCGTAGCGCCTCCACAGTGCCGCTCGGTGGTCATTGCGGGTAATGCACGTGTAATTCCGAAGCGCCTCCACAGTGCCGCTCGGTGGTCATTGCCGGTAATGCACGTGTAATTCCGTAGCGCCTCCACAGTGCCGCTCGGTGGTCATTGCCGGTAATGCACGTGTAATTCCGTAGCGCCTCCACAGTGCCGCTCGGTGGTCATTGCCGGTAATGCACGTGTAATTCCGAAGCGCCTCCACAGTGCCGCTCGGTGGTCATTGCCGGTAATGCACGTGTAATTCCGTAGCGCCTCCACAGTGCCGCTCGGTGGTCATTGCGGGTAATGCACGTGTAATTCCGTAGCGCCTCCACAGTGCCGCTCGGTGGTCATTGCGGGTAATGCACGTGTAATTCCGTAGCGCCTCCACAGTGCCGCTCGGTGGTCATTGCAGGTAATGCACGTGTAATTCCGTAGCGCCTCCACAGTGCCGCTCGGTGGTCATTGCCGGTAATGCACGTGTAATTCCGTAGCGCCTCCACAGTGCCGCTCGGTGGTCATTGCCGGTAATGCACGTGTAATTCCGAAGCGCCTCCACAGTGCCGCTCGGTGGTCATTGCCGGTAATGCACGTGTAATTCCGAAGCGCCTCCACAGTGCCGCTCGGTGGTCATTGCCGGTAATGCACGTGTAATTCCGAAGCGCCTCCACAGTGCCGCTCGGTGGTCATTGCCGGTAATGCACGTGTAATTCCATCGCCCCCAGCTGCTGTCCCTGCTCCGCACGCCACGTGGCCCCAGTCTTGCCCTTTGACAGCAGGCAAAGTAAGAAGCTCGTTATTTCCAGGCTCCGCGCAGCCCTCTCCCCTCCTGCCCCCGGCCCCCTCATCCCACACACCAGGCTCCGCGCAGCCCCCTCCCCTCCTGCTTCCTCACCCCAGCCTGCACCCCGTCCATACTCTTATCCCGGGGCCCTTCCTCTCCCCAGCCTGCACCCCCGTCCATATGCTTATCCCGGGGCCCTTCCTCCCCCCAGCCTGCACCCCCATCCATATTCTTATCCCGGGGCCCTTCCTCACTCCAGTCTGCACGCCCATTCATGGGAGCCATCAGTCCACCTTTTCCCTGCACCACATTCAGTAAAGTGTCTGATCAGGGTATGAGAGCAGCCCTGAGCCTTTGTCTCCACTCAGCAGGTTGCACCACACAGGATATGTGGATGGTCCTGGGCTTTGTACAGCACTCCAGACTGACCCCTGGACACGGCTTCTGGGTCCTAGCCCTTTGCTGTCACTCCTGCCCGAGGGCTTTGCTGGCTCCAGACTGGGTAACAGCTGGGAAACTGGCTGGGCAGTGGGCTGAGAAGATACCGTCCGAGATGGACTTGAGCTGCCTGGACGTGATTCTCGGAACACGTGAAGGGTCCTCAGCGTTCGGCCTTCCCATGGCTCTGTGTGAGTAAGAGGTGCGTGCTTTGAAATCTTCAAGCGTCCTGGCAGTATGTTTCTTCTGAGGCAGAGAGCTTCCTGCTGGGGCACGGAGCCTGGTGGCTTGGGGACTGGTGAAGGGGCAGTAGGCGGTTCAACAGTGCGTGGATAGATATTCAAGGCCTCCGTTCTCTCCGAGTTCCTGGAGTGGCAGCGGGAGGGGGTGGCCGATGGTGGGAGGAGAAGCGATGCCGCGTCCTTGCGGACTGAAAAGCTAAGTTGTTTGTTTGTTTTTTCCCCTCAGCTGTGTTCGGTAGCGAGCGATAAGAAGTCAACCCTCCCGGTGTCCTCCCGTCTGGGGATGGAACGGAAAAGAGAACGGCGAGCTTGGGAGCTTGGTCGAAGCGAGGCGAGAACCGTCCTGCTGGGAGCGGAGCAGCCATCGCTGACCGGGAGATAAGTGTCGGGTCTGGAAATCTCTCAGCTTACGGCCCACTCGGGTCTAGGAAGGGAAGTCACGTTTGCTTAGACAGCGAGTCCGAGCGGAGGTTCCCGAGGTGCTTCCTTGGTAGTGGGAGAAACAGGGCTCCCGTTTGTCAGGGGTGCTGGTTTCTCTGGAACACGGTGTCCTTCTCAGCAGACGCTTGGCTCGAGGAGGAAGACGCAAGGTGGTAAGGTTTCTGACTGCCTCTTATGTGTTTCTCTCTTGTTGCTCTCTCGTATTGGCCAATACGTCCTGTCTGTCTGTTTCTGTCTATGTCTTTGTCCTTGCTCTGCTTCTGCCGTGTCCTTGTACAGCACACTTGCAGGCATTCCAGGTGAGCATCTCCAAGGGTTAAGGGCTCAGGAGCCAACGGGAATTCAGCAGGTTCGCAAGTCGCGCAAGGGAGAGCGGTGGTGCATCATGGCTGAATGACTCGGTGTTCTTGTAGAGGACCCGATACATAGGCGAGAGGGGGGGAAAGGGCTAAAGGATAGAATTCCCACAGCCACAGACTTTAGTGAGTGAGAGCTAACGCTGGGCTTTTTCGGCCACCCTTGCAGAGGAATCAGTGCGTGGCCGTGGGCGGAGAATAAATCGTCCGAGATGTACTTGAGCTGCCTGGACGTGATTCTCGGAACATGTGAAGGGTCCTCAGCGTTCGGCCTTCCCATGGCTCTGTGTGAGTAAGAGGTGCGTGCTTTGAAATCTTTAAGCGTCCTGGCAGTATGTTTCTTCTGAGGCAGAGAGCTTCCTGCTGGGTCACGGAGCCTGGTGGCTTGGGGACTGGTGAAGGGGCATAGGCAGTTCAACAGAGCGTGGATAGATATTCAAGGCCTCCGTTCTCTCCGCGTTCCTGGAGTGTCAGCGGGAGGGGGTGGCCGATGGTGGGAGGCAGCGGTGCGATGGTGGGAGGAGAAGCGATGCCGCGTCCTTGCGGACTGAAAAGCTAAGTTGTTTGTTTGTTTTTTCCCCTCTGCTGTGTTCGGTAGTGAGCGATAAGAAGTCAACCCTCCCGGTGTCCTCCCGTCTGGGGATGGAACGGAAACGAGAACAGCGAGCTCGGGAGCTTGGTCGAAGCGAGGCGAGAACCGTCCGGCTGGGAGCGGAGCAGCCATCGCTGACAGGGAGATAAGTGTCGGGTTTGGAAATCTCTCGGCTTACGGCGCACTCGGGTCTAGGAAGGGAAGTCAGGTTTGCTTAGACAGCGAGTCCGAGCGGAGGTTCGCGAGGTGATTCCTTGGTAGTGGGAGAAACAGGGCTTCCGTTTGTCAGGGGTGCTGATTTCTCTGGAACACGGTGTCCTTCTCAGCAGACGCTTGGCTCGAGGAGGAAGACGCAAGGCGGTAAGGTTTCCGTCTGCCTCTCATGTGTTTCTCTCTTGTTGCTCTCTCGTATTGGCCAATACGTTCTGTCTGTCTGTTTCTGTCTGTGTCTTTGTCCTTGCTCTGCTTCTGCCGTGTCCTTGTATAGCTCACGTGCAGGCATTCCAGGTGAGCATCTCCACGGGTTAAGGGCTCAGGAGCCAACGGGAATTCTGCAGGTACGCCAGTCGCGCAAGGGAGAGCGGTGGTGCGTCATGGCTGACTGACTCAGTGTTCTTGTAGAGGGCCCTATACATAGGCGAGGGGCGGGGGGGAAGGGCTAAAGGATAGAATTCCCACAGCCACAGACCTTAGTGAGTGAGAGGTCTCTTCAGTCACGCCGCTCTCGGATCTCGCTGCAGGGAGGGATTCTGGTGCCGCTCTCGGGTCGTGCAGCTTGGGGGTGTCTCTAGCGCTGCTCTCGGGTCTCGCTGCTGGGGGGGAGGGGTCTTTGGGGCCACTCTCAGGTCGTGCTGCTGGGAGGGAGTCTGGCGCCTCTCTCGGGTTATGCTGCTGCGGGGAATCTCTGGTGCCTCCTTGGGATCATGCTGCTGGGGGGGTCTCTGGCTTCGCTCTCCGGTCGTGCTGCTGGGGGGGGGTCTCTGTTACCGCTTTCGGGTCGCGCCGTTAGGGGGGGTCTCTGGTGCCGCTCTCGGTAGTGGTGCTGGGGGTGGGGTCTCTGTCTCCACTCTCGGGTCGCGCTGCTGGGGGGAGGTCTCTGGCGCCGCTCTCGGGTCGCGCTGCTGGGGGGTGGTCTCTGGAGCCTCCCTCCGGTCATGCTGCAGACGGGGGGTGTCACTGGCCCCGCTATCAGGTGATGCTGCTGCGGGGGGTCTCTGGCACCTCTCTCGGGTTTTGCTGCTGGGTGGGTGTCTGGGGCCGCTCTCGGGTGATGCTGTTCGGGGAGGTCTCTGGCGCCGCTCTCCGGTAGCGGTGCTGGGGGTGGGGTTTCTGTCTCCACTCTCGGGTAATGCTTCTGGGGGGGTCTCCGGCGCCGGTCTCGGGTCGCGCTCCTTGGGGGTGGGGTCTCTGTCGCCACTTTCATCTCATGCTGCTGGGGGGGGGTCTCTGGCGCCACTCTCGGGTGATGCTGCTGGGGGGGGCCTCTGGCTCCCATCTCAGGTCGTGCTGCTGGGGGGGGGAGATCTCTGTCGCCGTTCTCTGGTGATGCTGCTGGGGGGAGGGTCTCTGGCGCCACTCTTGGGTCGCACTGCTGGGGGCGGGTCTGTGGTGCCGCTCTCGGGTCTTGCTGCTGGGGGGGGTCTCTGGCACCGTTTTCGGGTCACTCTGCTGGGGGAGGTCTCTGGCTTCGCTCTCGGGTCACGCTGCTGGGGAGGGTCTCTGGCGCCGCCCTCGGGACTTGCTGCTGGGGGGGGTCTCTGGCGCCGCCCTCGGGTCGCAATGCCGGGGGGGTTCTTTCGCGCTGCTCTCGGGTTTTGCTGCTGGGGGGGGGGGTCTCTTGTTTCGCTCTCGGGTCATGCTGCTGGGGGGGGACTTTGCAAGCGGGGCCGGGTACTAAAGGCACCAAGCAGCTGGCGGAATCACTGAGAACAAGGGTCATGGGGTCGGGGGTTGGTTGAGACTCTTTGGACCAGAGGCAGGGGGTCCAGGCTGCCAAATGTGTCGCGGAGAACCTCCATCTATCGGACGCGGCTTCCTCTCCGCGCTTGCAGAACCGAGCAGCTAAAAGTGTTAGAAGCCAAATCAGAGCGGCTCATGTGTGTGTTAGAAACGGCTACGGGGAGCCAATTGCACTGGCACCTGACGCCTTCTTCAGCCCTTTGTTGCTGCATTCTCAGGCTGGCACCTCTCACAACCATTCATTCATCGTCCAAGCACTCTCTCTCTTATGTACATTCCCTAATTAATGTTTCCCATACAGTATTTTGCATAATAATACAAGAGTTGTAGTTACAAAAAGTTACAAAAGTTTCTGGGTGGCATTTCTTAAAACATTCTCTCTCTGAGCGCTGAGTTAGTTACTGTTATAGTTACAATGCTTCACTTTGCGATTAGGGTTAAGTGCTTCACAATGCTTTGAAGAGAACGGTTGTCAATTGTGTAACAGTAAGTTTGAGCGTGCCCTGGCGCACAGCGAGGGGAGCTGTTTCTGGCTACATAGTAGTATATTTTTAACAGTTTGAAGTTACATGACCTAATATTACATTCCTAACCAATTATATTCTAGAGGGGCAAAAATGTTTAGATTTATAATTAAACAATCCTAACAAATAATAATAATAATAATAATAATAATTATAAATCTAAACACTTCTCAAGCTTGATAACACTAAATCTAAACACTTTCACAAGAATAAATCTAAACACTTCTATGCTTCTTCTACTTAACAAACTTCTCCTCCTTAGACTTTTAGTTGTGGGGAACAAATTCTGGGGAGTCACTTCCACTTGCGGGAATCATGTTTCATACTTGACTATGTTCTCCCTACACTAAGGCTGGCCGAGAGACTGTCCCAGACTGATCGTAACAGACTGTTCTGTCCGCGAATGGGCTGAGAGTAAAGGGCGTGTTCGGAATCTGTGGCGCCCAATCTGAGGCTGTCCGAGGTGACTCTTAACGGACTGCTCCGTGCGCCAATGGGCGGTGACTCAAGGCGTGTTCTGGGGCAGCTGGCGGCCAATAGGTTGTCCGGGGTGGATTATAACAGACTCTTCTGTCCGCGAATGGGCTGTGACTAAGGGGCGTGTTCTGAATCAGAGGCACCCAATAGGCTGACCCGGCTGCATCTTAACGGACAGCTCTGTCTGCGAATGCGGTGTGACTAGGGGGAAATGACCTGCCACTGCTCTCGACCAATAGGCTGTCCGGGGTGGATCTTAATGGGCTGCTCTGTCCTCGAATTGTCTGTGAGTTAGGGGTGGTTCCTGGCTGTGTGCCAGCCAATGGGCTTTCGGAAGACAGCCTTGGCGGAGGATAGTGTCGCCCAATGGGCTGTCAGCAAAGGGGATCCTGCCTCTGGTTCGGCCAATGGGCTGCCGCAGGGGGGCGTTGTCTGACTGGGCGGCCGGCGCCGCCATGACAGGAAGGTCCGAGGAGCGCGCGGGGGCGCGAGCGAATCCTGGGTCCGAGTGCGAAGCTCCCCGCCCCCAGCCCGCCCCTTGTTGGTGTCTGGCCCGGGGGAGGAGGGGGCGCGAGGGAAGGTGGGGGAGCGGGCTGGGGGTGGGGTGTCTGGACAGGGGTGAGGTGTAGGAGCAGGCTGGGTGTGAGGGGCCGGGGGGGGCCTTGGCACTGGGGGGGGGCAGGAGCGGATAGGGCGCGGCAGAGCGCAGGCGCGGGCGGCGCTGGCTGGGCGGGAAACTCCCGGGACGCTCGCGCTGACGAGGCGGGCGGGAAAACGCTGCGGGGGGCGCTGAGGTGCGGAGCCTGGGGGGCGGGGCGGGAGCTGGCAGTGACGTGGAGCCCCCCCCCCCCCCCCCCCCCGCCTGCTTCTCTCCGGGCCCCAGGCTGGACATCGGCGGGGCGGCCCCTGGCGGAGGTGGGGGGGCGATTTCTGCCCCCCCCCCGGCGCTGCAGCCTCCCCGGGGAGCAGCGCCCCTGTGACCCCCCCCCACGTGGTGCCGGGGGAACGGGGCTGTGGCCCCCCCTTTGGGGCGCGGGAGCTGACCCGGGCTCCAGTCACGTGGGTGTCTCGGGGAGGGGGGGCTGCGGGCCACCGGGGCGCGGGAGTGTCACGTGCCCCCTCCCCCCGCCGGGGAGCCGCGCGCCCTCGAGGGGTGGTTCCCGCGGGCGGGGCACGCACAGAACGTGTCCCGCACGCGGGGGGGCGGGGCGGCCTGGGCCCTGCTCCCCGCGCTGCTCGCTGCCTGGGGCGGGGCCGGGTGCCCGCTGAATCCCCCCTGTGCCCGGGGGGGGGCAGTTCGGCGGGGGGCGCTGTGGGGGGGGATGCTCTGGCCCTGGCTGCCCGCAGTGCTGCCCAGTGCCCGGCTGTGCCTCCTGCAGAGGCCGAGAGCGTCCTGGGTGGGGGCGTGTGGGGAGAGGGGGGGAGTGGCTGAGAATTGGGGGGCAAACAGGTGACAGACAAACCAACCGACAGAAAAGCCTCCCTGCCTGGCCCCCAGCTGAGCGGAGAAACGTCCCCCTGGCGCCAGAGCACTGCAGGGCCCAGCCTAGTCGCTTTGTGCCTCCAGCCCCACGGCGTGGGGAGGGGGCGACGGTGGAGGAGCCCCACGCACCCAGGCCTTAGGTTCCCCACCCGCCTTCTAAGCACTGAGCATTTTAGGCCTGGCTGGACTAGAGAAGGGGGCACCAGGGGAGTTGCCGCTGAAGGCGCGCGGCCGCGCACAAACACCCCTCTGCCGCCCACCTCCGTTGCGGAGCCTTGCAGCGGCACTCGCCTTCCTGCTGGCCGGGGAATGGCGCGGTTGTTTTCCTGATCCGGTGGAGGGCGGCTGCCCCGTTGTGTCCCTGCTGGGGCAGCCTCGCCCCACCTCCAGCTGCTCTTGGGGCTTCTGTTTGTTTCTGTTCATACAGTTTGCTGCTGTTTTCCATCCACGAGGACCTGCGTGAAGCTGGTCCGACCAGAGATACGGGGATCGATTTTTAAGAGTAAGAGGTTTTGTTTTTAAAGCAGGGGTGAGGAACCTAATACCCCAGCTCACGTGAGTGTGGCCCTCGAGACTCAAGGTTCCCACACTAACGCTCTAGCTCCCCTCCAGATTGGAGCAGACAAAATCTGCTAGCCTGCCCCGCCGCCCTCCTCACAAGCTCCGTCCGGTGTGCGAGGGGAATGTGGGAAGCCTCTTCCTCCTTCTCAGTTGGGGCATGTGTTAATGCGGATGGTGGGGTTTGGGATTTCTTTTTCTTCACACTTGTGTGTAGGGTTGCCAGGTGTCTAGCACTGAGCCAGACAGCCCGGTATTTGCACTTTTTGTCCGGTAAATAAATTTAGAAAATACCGGACATACAAAATGTCCAGTATTTCCTGCTTTTCCTCTGCGCCCAGCAGAAATAAGCCGGGGGCGGGGAGATTGGCTGACTAATTAAAGGGGTCACAACTGGATTTTGCTCAACAAAAATGTTCCTGGTGGGGTTTTTTTTGTTTGGTTGGCTTTTTTTCCTCAACAAAAATTTTCCTGGCGCTTTTTTTTTGCTGAAACCATCTGGCAACCCTACTAGTGTGTGCCTTCCGCCCCCCCCCAATAAGGTTCCCCACCCCGTCTGAAAGCGAGAGTTGGGAGAACAGGTTACCTTGCGTTCCTGTGTCCTTATAAGGAAGTTGAAGGCTACTATAAAATCCCCCCTCATGGTCTCCTCTTCAGACTAAAGAAACCTAAATCCCTCAGCCTCTTCATAGAGCAATTGCTCCAGCCCCCTAATCATTTTGGTTGTCCTCTGCTGGACCCTCTCCAATATGTCCACATCCCTTCTGTAGTGGGGGGCCCAGAACTGGACACAGTACTCCAGATGTGGCCTCACCAAAGCCGAATAAAGGGGAATAATGACATCTCTGGATCTACTGGCAATGCTCCTCTTAATGCAACCTAATATGCCATTAGCCTTCTTGGCTACAAGGGCACACTGTCGACTCATCTCCAGCTTCTCATCCACTGTAACCCCCAGGTCCTGTCTGCAGAACTACTACTTAACTGGTTGGTCCCCAGCTTGTAACTATGCTTGGGATTCTTCCATCCCAAGTGCAGGACTCTACACTTGTCCTTGTTGAACCTCATCAGATTTCTTGTGGCCCAATCCTCCAATTTGTCTAAGTCATTCTGGACCCTATCTCCGCCCTTAGGCATCTTTTAGCCTTTTTGTTCTATTATTGTTTTTCTATTTGGTACTAGAAAATCAAACTTTCCTCCTGCTTGGGCCTCAAGTTTCACTCCAGCAGCCCTTCCACAAGTAGAATCGTCTGCAAAATAAAATGTCAGGGCTACCGTCATTAAGGTGCTTGTCCCTGTAAGGACATGTGACTGAACTGGTTGTTCAGAAGGTTTCTGGTGAATTGGTTTATGCACAGGTATGCCTCCCGTTCTTCTTTAACCACCGCAGTCTCTTGTTTTTGTCCGGAAGCAAATTCTCTGCCAAGCCACCTTTTTTCCCTTTCATGTAATTGTCTGCTCTTTCGTTCGGTGTGGTAGACTTGTTCTAGTGTGGCATTAGACAACCGAGCCACAGAAAAGTCTGCCTTGGTACCACTGAGTACCGGCCCAGACCAAAGTAGCTTTCAGACACCTTAAGAGAGTCTTGATTTGCAATTCTCCCCTTTCTTCTCCTTGGATTTTCAACTAGGAAAGTGTGCTAATCATCTGCTTTTGCGGAAAAACTTGCCAGCTGTCTACACTGGCCGCTTGAATTTCCGCAAAAGCACTGACGATCTCATGTAAGATTGTCAGTGCTTCTGCGGGAATACTATGCTGCTCCCGTTCGGGCAAAAGTCTTTTTCCGAAAGACTTCTGCGCAAAAGGGCCAGTGTAGACAGCAGAGAGTTCTTTTCCGCAAAAAAGCCCCGATGGCGAAAATGGCGATTGGGGCTTTTTTGCAGAAAAGCGCGACTAGATTGGCCACGGACGCTTTTCCGTAAAAAGTTTACATACCCAGTATCTTGTGAAGAACTTGTCACCTCAGCACAGGGTCCCGGGGCGGGCTTTACCATAAGGGACCCGGAGAGATCATCTAGGCCAGCTGGAGGGGGCAGGGGAGGGGAGAGGAGAGGAGAGGAGAGGAGGTTGGCCACTGAAAATGTTGCAGTATTAATTTTCCTTTTATTTGACTTCATATCAAACAAATATTTACAGTTTAAATGACCTTGTTAATTCTCCCTTGTGTTAGTACTCTTTCTTCCAGAACGTTTTAAAAACACAGACGAGACATGTCTTCGCCTGGGTGGCAGGCATCCGAAGAAGGGCACGTGACCTCGATCTTGGAGCACGAGACAAAACTCACTCCGCTCCTGGAGGGGAAATGTTAGAGGCAACACTGGGCTCCAGTGAGCAGCAGCCAGGTGACGCACGTGTCTGTCCTTTCCACACATCTAGGGTGGCCTAGCTCCTAACCGTTCTCTGTCTCTTTTTCGGTCCCTGTAGACTTGGAGGAGATGAGAGGCTGGCCATGTGGTGGCAGAGACCGAAAGGAGCCACCCCCCCGAGACCCTGCCGGCAGATGGAAACCAGACAGCGATCTATGGAAGAAGAGCAAATAGCAATTGGCTCAAGGTAAGTATCGAGGGAGGGCCGCACAGACGTTTGCGAGCGTGGTACGGGTCCCTGAGAAAAGGCCCTCTGGCTCGTGGTGGAAGAACTTGAAAATACGAAGTACAAAAGTCACAGTGTTGTACTTAAAAGAAGCACTCGGGATCTTTTTCAGAGGGATAAGGCAACACGCCACATTTATTGATCACACGCACACACACATTATATATATATATATATATATATATATATATATATATATATATAAATTATTTATTTATTTACCACATGCATATGATAAGTATTGATTATTCTGTGTCACTCACGCACTCACTCTCTCACACACACACACACGTGCACAAGCACACTCCGTCTTGCTGTTGTTACCAACTTGTTGCTCCCCTTAACTTCACTGGCCAGGTGAGTTAGATGGGGGAGGGGTGGAGCCGGGCTTCTGCTGATCCGGATCGATGCTCCGATGGTGACAAGATGAGACCCGGAGTCCTCTGCAAGACAACTCACTTTTATAGCAGCTTCCCTCTTATGCAAATATATCCCAGATTCAAAATCTGGGTCTGTGTCCTTTGGTCCCTTTGTGGGTGCTGTCTGTTAAGAGAGGGTGTTTTCCAAAGAAGGTGCTTGCTTCTAATCCCCAAGGCCTTCAATATGTCTGCTCTTCTTTCTTGAGCCCTCTTGACACGTTGGGTCTGGCTTCCACCCCCTTTTCAACTGGTGTAGCTCTCTGGAGGTGCTTGGCTCCCAAGTGTTACTCATTCACACCTCGTTCATTCAACTGGGCAATTGATTACAGAGTGGGGGGAGAGAGTGGGGGAAAGATCTTATTCTACTCCTAGCAAATGACATTTTTACCTCTTTAACTATATACTCTGTATTAGAACCCTATGTAGAAAACTAAGTTACAAGGTTATATGGATTCAGGTTCTAATACAAAGTGACAAGGTCATATGGATTAATACAAAGTTACAAGGTTATATGGAGAGGCACAGTGTCAAGTCATATGAAGTACATAGGTTTATCTACAACAGAAACTGAACACCGATTTTTGTATTTTTAAAAATGTCATTAATCCCCCCCTCCCCCCGCCGCCCCCCGAATCTCCTGGCTGGCGATACTTAACGTGTCTAGGATCATACGGAAAACTAAGTGAGTAGGCTGCCAATTGACCTAGCGTCACGCATGCGGAGAGTTGGCAAAACTGGGATTGAAATAAAGACTTGGTCTCCAGCTGCACCGAGGAGCCCCAGACATGGATTAGGGCCTCGTGGGAATAGTTGTCTCCTAATTGATCTAATCTTTGGCTTTTGAGTTTAATATTATTGGTGAGTCCTTCTAGGCGACTGTTACTCGGCGTGCATGCGTGCGCACGTAAGTATGAGTGCAAGTGTGTGCGTCCGCAAGTGTCCATTTGCGTGTGCGCGCACGTGCCTGCGTGCGGGCAGATTGAGCAGATGCGTGTGTGGGCATCTGAGCGAGGGCATGAGTGGGCGCCCAGGCGTGTTAATCTGTTAATTCGCGTTTGTGAGTGTGTACACGCATCCCTGCGTGTGAGCATTTGGTAGGGTGAGTGGCTGTTGCACGGGCGTGTGCGTCTGACGTGTGCCAATCAGACGGTGCCCTGGCAGCAGTAGCTCCTGGAAAGCGACACCCCTCCCCTCCCATCTGGAGCATGCAACTGGGATGAGAGGGGCAGGGAAGAGTAGAACTGCTGCAGCGCGTTTCAGCACGAGGCTCTAACTGCCGCGCGGTAGCTGCTCCTTTTGTATCCGACGTGGGGCAACAAGGAGCGGCCTCGCATCATGCCGGCGCCACGTGCGTTCAGTCCCACGGGCCGGAAGTGACGTTTGCTCGGTCCACAGCCTGACAGCAACCGACTGGCAACCGTGACCGGAAGGTGCCCAGGTACGAGCGCTCAGCTGGTGCCAGGTCAGCGGGTGGTAGGCAGGAGACACGGGGCCAGGCGGGACGGGTTCAGACACGGGGTGCCTGGCTGGGACAGCGACTGGGGTTGGAGGTTTCCTGCGGCGGTGCAGCCAGCGTAGGGCACCAGCTCCCGTGGTACGTGGGGCAGAGGAAGGACAGCAGAGTGGAGGCTGGAACCGCTCCGACAAGGCACCGCTCTGCTTATGGTTGCCAGGTGTCCGGTTTTGAACTGGACGGTCCAGGCTTTCAGCTTTTTCTTCGGGAAACAAATTTATATTTTCTCAATGTCCGCGAAAGCGGCAAGGAGTTCTGTGCCACAGGGCTCCTCGCTGCTTTTGCAGATTCAGACTAACGCGGCTACTCCTCTGATAAATGTCGGGTATTTTCTAAATCAGATGGAATGCAGATTGTGATGTCATGTCAGGCGTGCCTGGTATTTTTGGTGAAACCATCTGGCAACCCTAGCTCTGCTCCTTGCTTGGCCGGGGTGGCGCCCTGCCTCTGTGGCAGGTCCTGACGTCACAGGGAGCGTGTTCCCCAGGAAATCCGGGCAGTGCAGCGGCTTCCGGTCCGCGCCACCCGGCCCCAAGGGAGCGGCGGCGGGAGGCGGCAGGGAGGTCAGAGCGTGACGCTGCCCCGCCCGGATCTCAGCCCTTGGGCGCCCCAGTGTGCACCCCGCCCGGCCGGGCCGCTCCCCTGTAGCTCCGCCCCCAGCGCTGCGCCCGCTGCCTCGTGGCCCGGCTCGGTGCGAAGCTGCCACTGCCGGCTACGAACAGCAGCGCACTGCTAGTGACGTCATTGCCCTGGCGCGGTGCATGCAAATGATGGAACGCGGGGCACGTTCTATCGGCTCCCGGGCGAGTGACACGTGGGTTTGTGTGGCACACAGACGGGTCCCAGGCTCCGTCATTAATGGCAGGGGCGGGGCCTGATCTGGGGGCGGGGCCACTGACCGGCAGGAACTCAGCTGGGACACAGAAGTGAGCGGCAGAAAACTCCTCGGGGTCTCCGGAAAATCCTCGCGCGGCCCCTCTGGGCTTGTGAACGGGACGCAGCAGAGGCAGCCGCCCCCCTCCCCACCCACCCGCCTCACGCTCCCCGCTGCACTTTCGAAGGCAACAGCAGCATCAGCCTGTCCCGCTGCCAGTCCCTGCACAAGCCGGCTGGGAAATTTGGTGTTGGGGGGAGCAGACTGCACGGGGCGGAGAGGAGTTTGGGGGTGGTGGGGGATCAGACTGCATGGAGCGGAGAGGAGTTTGGGGGGAAGCAGACTGCACGGGGCGGGGAGGAGTTTGGTGAGGGGGGATCATACTGCACGGGGCGGAGAGGAGTTTGGTGAGGGGGGATCATACTGCATGGGGCGGAGAGGAGTTTGGGGGGAAGCAGACTGCACGGGGCGGGGAGGAGTTTGGTGAGGGGGGATCAGACTGCAGGGGGCGGAGAGGAGTTTCGTGGGGGGTAGGAGATCAGACTGCACGGGGGGAGGAGTTTGGGGGGGATCAGACTGCACGGGGCGGGGAGGAGTTTGCGGGGGAGCAGACTGCACGGGGCGGGGAGGAGTTTGGGGGGGTTCAGACTGCACGGGGCGGAGAGGAGTTTGGGGGGAGCAGACTGCACGGGGCGGGGAGGAGTTTGCGGGGGAGCAGACTGCACGGGGCGGGGAGGAGTTTGGGGGGGTTCAGACTGCATGGGGCGGGGAGGAGTTTGGGGGGGGAGCAGACTGCACGGGGCGGGGAGGAGTTTGGGGGGATCAGACTGCATGTGGCGGGGAGGAGTTTGGGGGGGATCAGACTGCACGGGGGGGAGGATCAGACTCCACGGGGCGGCGAGGAGTTTGGGGAGGGGTTCAGACTGCACGGGGCGGAGAGGAGTTTGGGGAGGGGATCAGACTACACGGGGCGGAGAGGAGTTTGGGGGGGATCGGACTGCACGGGGCGGGGAGGAGTTTGGGGGGATGGGACTGCACGGGGCGGGGAGGAGTTTGGGGGGATCAGACTGCACGGAGCGGGGAGGAGTTTGGGGGGATCAGACTGCACGGGGGGGAGGATCAGACTGCACGGAGCAGGGAGGAGTTTGGGGGGGGATCAGACTGCATGGGGCGGAGGGGAGTGTGGGGGGGATCAGACTGCACGGGGCGGAGAGGAGTTTGGGGAGGGGATCAGACTGCACGGGGCGGAGAGGAGTTTGGGGGGGATCGGACTGCACGGGGCGGGGAGGAGTTTGGGGGGATCAGACTGCACGGAGCAGGGAGGAGTTTGGGGGGATCAGACTGCACGGGGGGGAGGATCAGACTGCACGGAGCGGGGAGGAGTTTGGGGGGGGATCAGACTGCACGGGGGGGAGGATCAGACTGCACGGGGCAGGGAGGAGCTTTGGGGGGGATCAGACTGCACGGGGCGGACAGGAGTTTGGGGGGGCGATCAGACTGCACGGGGCGGAGAGGAGTGTGGGGGGGATCAGACTGCACGGGGGGAGGAGTATGGGGGGGATCAGACTGCACGGAGCGGGGAGGAGTGTGGGGGGGATCAGACTGCATGGGGCGGGGAGGAGTGTGGGGGGGATCAGACTGCACGGAGGGAGAGGAGTTTGGGGGGATCGGACTGCACGGGGCGGGGAAGAGTTTGGGGGGATCGGACTGCACGGGGGGAGAGGAGTTTGGGGGGATCAGATTGCACGGGGGGGAGGATCAGACTGCACGGGGGGGAGGAGTTTGGGGGGGATCGGACTGCACGGGGGGAGAGGAGTTTGGGGGGATCAGATTGCACGGGGGGGAGGATCAGACTGCACGGGGGGGAGGAGTTTGGGGGGGATCAGACTGCACGGGGGGGGAGGAGTTTGGGGGGGATCAGACTGCACGGGGGGAGAGGAGTTTGGGGGGATCAGATTGCACGGGGGGGGGGAGGATCAGACTGCACGGGGGGGGAGGAGTTTGGAGGGGGATCAGACTGCACGGGGCGGGGAGGAGTTTGGGGGGGATCGGACTGCACGGGGCGGGGAGGTGTTTGGGGGGATCGGAGTGCACGGGGCGGGGAGGTGTTTGGGGGGGATCATACTGCACGGGGGAGAGGAGTTTGGGGGGATCGGACTGCACGGGGCGGGGAGGAGTTTGGGGGGGATCAGACTGCACGGGGGGGAGGATCAGACTGCACGGGGCGGAGGGGAAGTTTGGGGGGATCAGACTGCACGGGGCGGGGAGGAGTTTGGGGGGATCAGACTGCACGGGGGGGAGGAGTTTGAGGGGGATCAGACTGCACGGGGCGGGGAGGAGTTTGGGGGGATCAGACTGCACGGGGCTGGGAGGAGTTTGGGGGGGAAGGGTTGCCGCGGAGTCTCCTCTCCCGAGTGGGGGCGGAGCATCAGCTGCGGACGCTGCCGTCTCTGAGGCAGGAGCCCCGCCCAGCAATGGGGAGGGGCGGGTTGAGGGGGAGTAGGGAAAGTAGCCGCAGTGGCTTGTGGGAAACTGAGTGCCCCTGTCCGCAGCTCCCATCGGCCATTGCAGGGCCAGGGCAGGCCCGGCGCTGTTCGGTTGGGCGGGTGCAGCGGAAGTGACATCACAACGGGGCATTGACCAGGGAGCGACGCGGTTGGTCCCGCGCTCGTGTCACTCCAAGTGTTAGCGACGCATCCTGGGACTTGTAGTTCTCATAGTGCGGCCTCCCGGGGCACGTCGCAGCGCGCCCCGCCCCTATCATAGCCCCGCCCCCCGGCATAGCCCCGCCCAGCGTGTTCTTAGTTCGGAATGGGGCATTTCTACCCTAAAAACAATCTTTTTTATTCGGAAATAACGGCCCTTAGCAGAGCAACAGTGACACTCGGTAGTCACCGGCGGTAATGCACGTGTAATTCCGTAGCGCCTCCACAGTGCCGCTCGGTGGTCATTGCCGGTAATGCACGTGTAATTCCATAGCGCCTCCACAGTGCCGCTCAGTGGTCATTGCCGGTAATGCACGTGTCATTCCGAAGCGCCTCCACAGTGCCGCTCGGTGGTCATTGCGGGTAATGCACGTGTAATTCCGTAGCGCCTCCACAGTGCCGCTCGGTGGTCATTGCGGGTAATGCACGTGTAATTCCGTAGCGCCTCCACAGTGCCGCTCGGTGGTCATTGCCGGTAATGCACGTGTAATTCCATAGCGCCTCCACAGTGCCGCTCGGTGGTCATTGCGGGTAATGCACGTGTAATTCCGTAGCGCCTCCACAGTGCCGCTCGGTGGTCATTGCGGGTAATGCACGTGTAATTCCATAGCGCCTCCACAGTGCCGCTCGGTGGTCATTGCCGGTAATGCACGTGTAATTCCGAAGCGCCTCCACAGTGCCGCTCGGTGGTCATTGCCGGTAATGCACGTGTAATTCCATAGCGCCTCCACAGTGCCGCTCGGTGGTCATTGCCGGTAATGCACGTGTAATTCCGAAGCGCCTCCACAGTGCCGCTCGGTGGTCATTGCGGGTAATGCACGTGTAATTCCGTAGCGCCTCCACAGTGCCGCTTGGTGGTCATTGCCGGTAATGCACGTGTAATTCCGTAGCGCCTCCACAGTGCCGCTCGGTGGTCATTGCCGGTAATGCACGTGTAATTCCGTAGCGCCTCCACAGTGCCGCTCGGTGGTCATTGCAGGTAATGCACGTGTAATTCCATCGCCCCCAGCTGCTGTCCCTGCTCCGCACGCCACGTGGCCCCAGTCTTGCCCTTTGACAGCAGGCAAAGTAAGAAGCTCGTTATTTCCAGGCTCCGCGCAGCCCTCTCCCCTCCTGCCCCCGGCCCCCTCATCCCACACACCAGGCTCCGCGCAGCCCCCTCCCCTCCTGCTTCCTCACCCCAGCCTGCACCCCGTCCATACTCTTATCCCGGGGCCCTTCCTCTCCCCAGCCTGCACCCCCGTCCATATGCTTATCCCGGGGCCCTTCCTCCCCCCAGCCTGCACCCCCATCCATATTCTTATCCCGGGGCCCTTCCTCACTCCAGTCTGCACGCCCATTCATGGGAGCCATCAGTCCACCTTTTCCCTGCACCACATTCAGTAAAGTGTCTGATCAGGGTATGAGAGCAGCCCTGAGCCTTTGTCTCCACTCAGCAGGTTGCACCACACAGGATATGTGGATGGTCCTGGGCTTTGTACAGCACTCCAGACTGACCCCTGGACACGGCTTCTGAGTCCTAGCCCTTTGCTGTCACTCCTGCCCGAGGGCTTTGCTGGCTCCAGACTGGGTAACAGCTGGGAAACTGGCTGGGCAGTGGGCTGAGAAGATACCGTCCGAGATGGACTTGAGCTGCCTGGACGTGATTCTCGGAACACGTGAAGGGTCCTCAGCGTTCGGCCTTCCCATGGCTCTGTGTGAGTAAGAGGTGCGTGCTTTGAAATCTTCAAGCGTCCTGGCAGTATGTTTCTTCTGAGGCAGAGAGCTTCCTGCTGGGGCACGGAGCCTGGTGGCTTGGGGACTGGTGAAGGGGCAGTAGGCGGTTCAACAGTGCGTGGATAGATATTCAAGGCCTCCGTTCTCTCCGAGTTCCTGGAGTGGCAGCGGGAGGGGGTGGCCGATGGTGGGAGGAGAAGCGATGCCGCGTCCTTGCGGACTGAAAAGCTAAGTTGTTTGTTTGTTTTTTCCCCTCAGCTGTGTTCGGTAGCGAGCGATAAGAAGTCAACCCTCCCGGTGTCCTCCCGTCTGGGGATGGAACGGAAAAGAGAACGGCGAGCTTGGGAGCTTGGTCGAAGCGAGGCGAGAACCGTCCTGCTGGGAGCGGAGCAGCCATCGCTGACCGGGAGATAAGTGTCGGGTCTGGAAATCTCTCAGCTTACGGCCCACTCGGGTCTAGGAAGGGAAGTCACGTTTGCTTAGACAGCGAGTCCGAGCGGAGGTTCCCGAGGTGCTTCCTTGGTAGTGGGAGAAACAGGGCTCCCGTTTGTCAGGGGTGCTGGTTTCTCTGGAACACGGTGTCCTTCTCAGCAGACGCTTGGCTCGAGGAGGAAGACGCAAGGTGGTAAGGTTTCTGACTGCCTCTTATGTGTTTCTCTCTTGTTGCTCTCTCGTATTGGCCAATACGTCCTGTCTGTCTGTTTCTGTCTATGTCTTTGTCCTTGCTCTGCTTCTGCCGTGTCCTTGTACAGCACACTTGCAGGCATTCCAGGTGAGCATCTCCAAGGGTTAAGGGCTCAGGAGCCAACGGGAATTCAGCAGGTTCGCAAGTCGCGCAAGGGAGAGCGGTGGTGCATCATGGCTGAATGACTCGGTGTTCTTGTAGAGGACCCAATACATAGGCGAGAGGGGGGGAAAGGGCTAAAGGATAGAATTCCCACAGCCACAGACTTTAGTGAGTGAGAGCTAACGCTGGGCTTTTTCGGCCACCCTTGCAGAGGAATCAGTGCGTGGCCGTGGGCGGAGAATAAATCGTCCGAGATGTACTTGAGCTGCCTGGACGTGATTCTCGGAACATGTGAAGGGTCCTCAGCGTTCGGCCTTCCCATGGCTCTGTGTGAGTAAGAGGTGCGTGCTTTGAAATCTTTAAGCGTCCTGGCAGTATGTTTCTTCTGAGGCAGAGAGCTTCCTGCTGGGTCACGGAGCCTGGTGGCTTGGGGACTGGTGAAGGGGCATAGGCAGTTCAACAGAGCGTGGATAGATATTCAAGGCCTCCGTTCTCTCCGCGTTCCTGGAGTGTCAGCGGGAGGGGGTGGCCGATGGTGGGAGGCAGCGGTGCGATGGTGGGAGGAGAAGCGATGCCGCGTCCTTGCGGACTGAAAAGCTAAGTTGTTTGTTTGTTTTTTCCCCTCTGCTGTGTTCGGTAGTGAGCGATAAGAAGTCAACCCTCCCGGTGTCCTCCCGTCTGGGGATGGAACGGAAACGAGAACAGCGAGCTCGGGAGCTTGGTCGAAGCGAGGCGAGAACCGTCCGGCTGGGAGCGGAGCAGCCATCGCTGACAGGGAGATAAGTGTCGGGTTTGGAAATCTCTCGGCTTACGGCGCACTCGGGTCTAGGAAGGGAAGTCAGGTTTGCTTAGACAGCGAGTCCGAGCGGAGGTTCGCGAGGTGATTCCTTGGTAGTGGGAGAAACAGGGCTTCCGTTTGTCAGGGGTGCTGATTTCTCTGGAACACGGTGTCCTTCTCAGCAGACGCTTGGCTCGAGGAGGAAGACGCAAGGCGGTAAGGTTTCCGTCTGCCTCTCATGTGTTTCTCTCTTGTTGCTCTCTCGTATTGGCCAATACGTTCTGTCTGTCTGTTTCTGTCTGTGTCTTTGTCCTTGCTCTGCTTCTGCCGTGTCCTTGTATAGCTCACGTGCAGGCATTCCAGGTGAGCATCTCCACGGGTTAAGGGCTCAGGAGCCAACGGGAATTCTGCAGGTACGCCAGTCGCGCAAGGGAGAGCGGTGGTGCGTCATGGCTGACTGACTCAGTGTTCTTGTAGAGGGCCCTATACATAGGCGAGGGGCGGGGGGGAAGGGCTAAAGGATAGAATTCCCACAGCCACAGACCTTAGTGAGTGAGAGGTCTCTTCAGTCACGCCGCTCTCGGATCTCGCTGCAGGGAGGGATTCTGGTGCCGCTCTCGGGTCGTGCAGCTTGGGGGTGTCTCTAGCGCTGCTCTCGGGTCTCGCTGCTGGGGGGGAGGGGTCTTTGGGGCCACTCTCAGGTCGTGCTGCTGGGAGGGAGTCTGGCGCCTCTCTCGGGTTATGCTGCTGCGGGGAATCTCTGGTGCCTCCTTGGGATCATGCTGCTGGGGGGGTCTCTGGCTTCGCTCTCCGGTCGTGCTGCTGGGGGGGGGTCTCTGTTACCGCTTTCGGGTCGCGCCGTTAGGGGGGGTCTCTGGTGCCGCTCTCGGTAGTGGTGCTGGGGGTGGGGTCTCTGTCTCCACTCTCGGGTCGCGCTGCTGGGGGGAGGTCTCTGGCGCCGCTCTCGGGTCGCGCTGCTGGGGGGTGGTCTCTGGAGCCTCCCTCCGGTCATGCTGCAGACGGGGGGTGTCACTGGCCCCGCTATCAGGTGATGCTGCTGCGGGGGGTCTCTGGCACCTCTCGGGTTTTGCTGCTGGGTGGGTGTCTGGGGCCGCTCTCGGGTGATGCTGTTCGGGGAGGTCTCTGGCGCCGCTCTCCGGTAGCGGTGCTGGGGGTGGGGTTTCTGTCTCCACTCTCGGGTAATGCTTCTGGGGGGGTCTCCGGCGCCGGTCTCGGGTCGCGCTCCTTGGGGGTGGGGTCTCTGTCGCCACTTTCATCTCATGCTGCTGGGGGGGGGTCTCTGGCGCCACTCTCGGGTGATGCTGCTGGGGGGGGCCTCTGGCTCCCATCTCAGGTCGTGCTGCTGGGGGGGGGAGATCTCTGTCGCCGTTCTCTGGTGATGCTGCTGGGGGGAGGGTCTCTGGCGCCACTCTTGGGTCGCACTGCTGGGGGCGGGTCTGTGGTGCCGCTCTCGGGTCTTGCTGCTGGGGGGGGTCTCTGGCACCGTTTTCGGGTCACTCTGCTGGGGGAGGTCTCTGGCTTCGCTCTCGGGTCACGCTGCTGGGGAGGGTCTCTGGCGCCGCCCTCGGGACTTGCTGCTGGGGGGGGTCTCTGGCGCCGCCCTCGGGTCGCAATGCCGGGGGGGTTCTTTCGCGCTGCTCTCGGGTTTTGCTGCTGGGGGGGGGGGTCTCTTGTTTCGCTCTCGGGTCATGCTGCTGGGGGGGGACTTTGCAAGCGGGGCCGGGTACTAAAGGCACCAAGCAGCTGGCGGAATCACTGAGAACAAGGGTCATGGGGTCGGGGGTTGGTTGAGACTCTTTGGACCAGAGGCAGGGGGTCCAGGCTGCCAAATGTGTCGCGGAGAACCTCCATCTATCGGACGCGGCTTCCTCTCCGCGCTTGCAGAACCGAGCAGCTAAAAGTGTTAGAAGCCAAATCAGAGCGGCTCATGTGTGTGTTAGAAACGGCTACGGGGAGCCAATTGCACTGGCACCTGACGCCTTCTTCAGCCCTTTGTTGCTGCATTCTCAGGCTGGCACCTCTCACAACCATTCATTCATCGTCCAAGCACTCTCTCTCTTATGTACATTCCCTAATTAATGTTTCCCATACAGTATTTTGCATAATAATACAAGAGTTGTAGTTACAAAAAGTTACAAAAGTTTCTGGGTGGCATTTCTTAAAACATTCTCTCTCTGAGCGCTGAGGTAGTTACTGTTATAGTTACAATGCTTCACTTTGCGATTAGGGTTAAGTGCTTCACAATGCTTTGAAGAGAACGGTTGTCAATTGTGTAACAGTAAGTTTGAGCGTGCCCTGGCGCACAGCGAGGGGAGCTGTTTCTGGCTACATAGTAGTATATTTTTAACAGTTTGAAGTTACATGACCTAATATTACATTCCTAACCAATTATATTCTAGAGGGGCAAAAATGTTTAGATTTATAATTAAACAATCCTAACAAATAATAATAATAATAATAATAATTATAAATCTAAACACTTCTCAAGCTTGATAACACTAAATCTAAACACTTTCACAAGAATAAATCTAAACACTTCTATGCTTCTTCTACTTAACAAACTTCTCCTCCTTAGACTTGTAGTTGTGGGGAACAAATTCTGGGGAGTCACTTCCACTTGCGGGAATCATGTTTCATACTTGACTATGTTCTCCCTACACTAAGGCTGGCCGAGAGACTGTCCCGGACTGATCGTAACAGACTGTTCTGTCCGCGAATGGGCTGAGAGTAAAGGGCGTGTTCGGAATCTGTGGCGCCCAATCTGAGGCTGTCCGAGGTGACTCTTAACGGACTGCTCCGTGCGCCAATGGGCGGTGACTCAAGGCGTGTTCTGGGGCAGCTGGCGGCCAATAGGTTGTCCGGGGTGGATTATAACAGACTCTTCTGTCCGCGAATGGGCTGTGACTAAGGGGCGTGTTCTGAATCAGAGGCACCCAATAGGCTGACCCGGCTGCATCTTAACGGACAGCTCTGTCTGCGAATGCGGTGTGACTAGGGGGAAATGACCTGCCACTGCTCTCGACCAATAGGCTGTCCGGGGTGGATCTTAATGGGCTGCTCTGTCCTCGAATTGTCTGTGAGTTAGGGGTGGTTCCTGGCTGTGTGCCAGCCAATGGGCTTTCGGAAGACAGCCTTGGCGGAGGATAGTGTCGCCCAATGGGCTGTCAGCAAAGGGGATCCTGCCTCTGGTTCGGCCAATGGGCTGCCGCAGGGGGGCGTTGTCTGACTGGGCGGCCGGCGCCGCCATGACAGGAAGGTCCGAGGAGCGCGCGGGGGCGCGAGCGAATCCTGGGTCCGAGTGCGAAGCTCCCCGCCCCCAGCCCGCCCCTTGTTGGTGTCTGGCCCGGGGGAGGAGGGGGCGCGAGGGAAGGTGGGGGAGCGGGCTGGGGGTGGGGTGTCTGGACAGGGGTGAGGTGTAGGAGCAGGCTGGGTGTGAGGGGCCGGGGGGGGCCTTGGCACTGGGGGGGGGCAGGAGCGGATAGGGCGCGGCAGAGCGCAGGCGCGGGCGGCGCTGGCTGGGCGGGAAACTCCCGGGACGCTCGCGCTGACGAGGCGGGCGGGAAAACGCTGCGGGGGGCGCTGAGGTGCGGAGCCTGGGGGGCGGGGCGGGAGCTGGCAGTGACGTGGAGCCCCCCCCCCCCCCCCCCCCCTGCTTCTCTCCGGGCCCCAGGCTGGACATCGGCGGGGCGGCCCCTGGCGGAGGTGGGGGGGCGATTTCTGCCCCCCCCCGGCGCTGCAGCCTCCCCGGGGAGCAGCGCCCCTGTGACCCCCCCCACGTGGTGCCGGGGGAACGGGGCTGTGGCCCCCCCTTTGGGGCGCGGGAGCTGACCCGGGCTCCAGTCACGTGGGTGTCTCGGGGAGGGGGGGCTGCGGGCCACCGGGGCGCGGGAGTGTCACGTGCCCCCTCCCCCCGCCGGGGAGCCGCGCGCCCTCGAGGGGTGGTTCCCGCGGGCGGGGCACGCACAGAACGTGTCCCGCACGCGGGGGGGCGGGCGGCCTGAGCCCTGCTCCCCGCGCTGCTCGCTGCCTGGGGGCGGGGCCGGGTGCCCGCTGAATCCCCCCTGTGCCCGGGGGGGGGGCAGTTCGGCGGGGGGCGCTGTGGGGGGGGATGCTCTGGCCCTGGCTGCCCGCAGTGCTGCCCAGTGCCCGGCTGTGCCTCCTGCAGAGGCCGAGAGCGTCCTGGGTGGGGGCGTGTGGGGAGAGGGGGGGAGTGGCTGAGAATTGGGGGGCAAACAGGTGACAGACAAACCAACCGACAGAAAAGCCTCCCTGCCTGGCCCCCAGCTGAGCGGAGAAACGTCCCCCTGGCGCCAGAGCACTGCAGGGCCCAGCCTAGTCGCTTTGTGCCTCCAGCCCCACGGCGTGGGGAGGGGGCGACGGTGGAGGAGCCCCACGCACCCAGGCCTTAGGTTCCCCACCCGCCTTCTAAGCACTGAGCATTTTAGGCCTGGCTGGACTAGAGAAGGGGGCACCAGGGGAGTTGCCGCTGAAGGCGCGCGGCCGCGCACAAACACCCCTCTGCCGCCCACCTCCCTTGCGGAGCCTTGCAGCGGCACTCGCCTTCCTGCTGGCCGGGGAATGGCGCGGTTGTTTTCCTGATCCGGTGGAGGGCGGCTGCCCCGTTGTGTCCCTGCTGGGGCAGCCTCGCCCCACCTCCAGCTGCTCTTGGGGCTTCTGTTTGTTTCTGTTCATACAGTTTGCTGCTGTTTTCCATCCACGAGGACCTGCGTGAAGCTGGTCCGACCAGAGATACGGGGATCGATTTTTAAGAGTAAGAGGTTTTGTTTTTAAAGCAGGGGTGAGGAACCTAATACCCCAGCTCACGTGAGTGTGGCCCTCGAGACTCAAGGTTCCCACACTAACGCTCTAGCTCCCCTCCAGATTGGAGCAGACAAAATCTGCTAGCCTGCCCCGCCGCCCTCCTCACAAGCTCCGTCCGGTGTGCGAGGGGAATGTGGGAAGCCTCTTCCTCCTTCTCAGTTGGGGCATGTGTTAATGCGGATGGTGGGGTTTGGGATTTCTTTTTCTTCACACTTGTGTGTAGGGTTGCCAGGTGTCTAGCACTGAGCCAGACAGCCCGGTATTTGCACTTTTTGTCCGGTAAATAAATTTAGAAAATACCGGACATACAAAATGTCCAGTATTTCCTGCTTTTCCTCTGCGCCCAGCAGAAATAAGCCGGGGGCGGGGAGATTGGCTGACTAATTAAAGGGGTCACAACTGGATTTTGCTCAACAAAAATGTTCCTGGTGGGGTTTTTTTTGTTTGGTTGGCTTTTTTTCCTCAACAAAAATTTTCCTGGCGCTTTTTTTTTGCTGAAACCATCTGGCAACCCTACTAGTGTGTGCCTTCCGCCCCCCCCCAATAAGGTTCCCCACCCCGTCTGAAAGCGAGAGTTGGGAGAACAGGTTACCTTGCGTTCCTGTGTCCTTATAAGGAAGTTGAAGGCTACTATAAAATCCCCCCTCATGGTCTCCTCTTCAGACTAAAGAAACCTAAATCCCTCAGCCTCTTCATAGAGCAATTGCTCCAGCCCCCTAATCATTTTGGTTGTCCTCTGCTGGACCCTCTCCAATATGTCCACATCCCTTCTGTAGTGGGGGGCCCAGAACTGGACACAGTACTCCAGATGTGGCCTCACCAAAGCCGAATAAAGGGGAATAATGACATCTCTGGATCTACTGGCAATGCTCCTCTTAATGCAACCTAATATGCCATTAGCCTTCTTGGCTACAAGGGCACACTGTCGACTCATCTCCAGCTTCTCATCCACTGTAACCCCCAGGTCCTGTCTGCAGAACTACTACTTAACTGGTTGGTCCCCAGCTTGTAACTATGCTTGGGATTCTTCCATCCCAAGTGCAGGACTCTACACTTGTCCTTGTTGAACCTCATCAGATTTCTTGTGGCCCAATCCTCCAATTTGTCTAAGTCATTCTGGACCCTATCTCCGCCCTTAGGCATCTTTTAGCCTTTTTGTTCTATTATTGTTTTTCTATTTGGTACTAGAAAATCAAACTTTCCTCCTGCTTGGGCCTCAAGTTTCACTCCAGCAGCCCTTCCACAAGTAGAATCGTCTGCAAAATAAAATGTCAGGGCTACCGTCATTAAGGTGCTTGTCCCTGTAAGGACATGTGACTGAACTGGTTGTTCAGAAGGTTTCTGGTGAATTGGTTTATGCACAGGTATGCCTCCCGTTCTTCTTTAACCACCGCAGTCTCTTGTTTTTGTCCGGAAGCAAATTCTCTGCCAAGCCACCTTTTTTCCCTTTCATGTAATTGTCTGCTCTTTCGTTCGGTGTGGTAGACTTGTTCTAGTGTGGCATTAGACAACCGAGCCACAGAAAAGTCTGCCTTGGTACCACTGAGTACCGGCCCAGACCAAAGTAGCTTTCAGACACCTTAAGAGAGTCTTGATTTGCAATTCTCCCCTTTCTTCTCCTTGGATTTTCAACTAGGAAAGTGTGCTAATCATCTGCTTTTGCGGAAAAACTTGCCAGCTGTCTACACTGGCCGCTTGAATTTCCGCAAAAGCACTGACGATCTCATGTAAGATTGTCAGTGCTTCTGCGGGAATACTATGCTGCTCCCGTTCGGGCAAAAGTCTTTTTCCGAAAGACTTCTGCGCAAAAGGGCCAGTGTAGACAGCAGAGAGTTCTTTTCCGCAAAAAAGCCCCGATGGCGAAAATGGCGATTGGGGCTTTTTTGCAGAAAAGCGCGACTAGATTGGCCACGGACGCTTTTCCGTAAAAAGTTTACATACCCAGTATCTTGTGAAGAACTTGTCACCTCAGCACAGGGTCCCGGGGCGGGCTTTACCATAAGGGACCCGGAGAGATCATCTAGGCCAGCTGGAGGGGGCAGGGGAGGGGAGAGGAGAGGAGAGGAGAGGAGAGGAGGTTGGCCACTGAAAATGTTGCAGTATTAATTTTCCTTTTATTTGACTTCATATCAAACAAATATTTACAGTTTAAATGACCTTGTTAATTCTCCCTTGTGTTAGTACTCTTTCTTCCAGAACGTTTTAAAAACACAGACGAGACATGTCTTCGCCTGGGTGGCAGGCATCCGAAGAAGGGCACGTGACCTCGATCTTGGAGCATGAGACAAAACTCACTCCGCTCCTGGAGGGGAAATGTTAGAGGCAACACTGGGCTCCAGTGAGCAGCAGCCAGGTGACGCACGTGTCTGTCCTTTCCACACATCTAGGGTGGCCTAGCTCCTAACCGTTCTCTGTCTCTTTTTCGGTCCCTGTAGACTTGGAGGAGATGAGAGGCTGGCCATGTGGTGGCAGAGACCGAAAGGAGCCACCCCCCCGAGACCCTGCCGGCAGATGGAAACCAGACAGCGATCTATGGAAGAAGAGCAAATAGCAATTGGCTCAAGGTAAGTATCGAGGGAGGGCCGCACAGACGTTTGCGAGCGTGGTACGGGTCCCTGAGAAAAGGCCCTCTGGCTCGTGGTGGAAGAACTTGAAAATACGAAGTACAAAAGTCACAGTGTTGTACTTAAAAGAAGCACTCGGGATCTTTTTCAGAGGGATAAGGCAACACGCCACATTTATTGATCACACGCACACACACATTATATATATATATATATATAAAAATTATTTATTTATTTACCACATGCATATGATAAGTATTGATTATTCTGTGTCACTCACGCACTCACTCTCTCACACACACACACACGTGCACAAGCACACTCCGTCTTGCTGTTGTTACCAACTTGTTGCTCCCCTTAACTTCACTGGCCAGGTGAGTTAGATGGGGGAGGGGTGGAGCCGGGCTTCTGCTGATCCGGATCGATGCTCCGATGGTGACAAGATGAGACCCGGAGTCCTCTGCAAGACAACTCACTTTTATAGCAGCTTCCCTCTTATGCAAATATATCCCAGATTCAAAATCTGGGTCTGTGTCCTTTGGTCCCTTTGTGGGTGCTGTCTGTTAAGAGAGGGTGTTTTCCAAAGAAGGTGCTTGCTTCTAATCCCCAAGGCCTTCAATATGTCTGCTCTTCTTTCTTGAGCCCTCTTGACACGTTGGGTCTGGCTTCCACCCCCTTTTCAACTGGTGTAGCTCTCTGGAGGTGCTTGGCTCCCAAGTGTTACTCATTCACACCTCGTTCATTCAACTGGGCAATTGATTACAGAGTGGGGGGAGAGAGTGGGGGAAAGATCTTATTCTACTCCTAGCAAATGACATTTTTACCTCTTTAACTATATACTCTGTATTAGAACCCTATGTAGAAAACTAAGTTACAAGGTTATATGGATTCAGGTTCTAATACAAAGTGACAAGGTCATATGGATTAATACAAAGTTACAAGGTTATATGGAGAGGCACAGTGTCAAGTCATATGAAGTACATAGGTTTATCTACAACAGAAACTGAACACCGATTTTTGTATTTTTAAAAATGTCATTAATCCCCCCCTCCCCCCGCCGCCCCCCGAATCTCCTGGCTGGCGATACTTAACGTGTCTAGGATCATACGGAAAACTAAGTGAGTAGGCTGCCAATTGACCTAGCGTCACGCATGCGGAGAGTTGGCAAAACTGGGATTGAAATAAAGACTTGGTCTCCAGCAGCACCGAGGAGCCCCAGACATGGATTAGGGCCTCGTGGGAATAGTTGTCTCCTAATTGATCTAATCTTTGGCTTTTGAGTTTAATATTATTGGTGAGTCCTTCTAGGCGACTGTTACTCGGCGTGCATGCGTGCGCACGTAAGTATGAGTGCAAGTGTGTGCGTCCGCAAGTGTCCATTTGCGTGTGCGCGCACGTGCCTGCGTGCGGGCAGATTGAGCAGATGCGTGTGTGGGCATCTGAGCGAGGGCATGAGTGGGCGCCCAGGCGTGTTAATCTGTTAATTCGCGTTTGTGAGTGTGTACACGCATCCCTGCGTGTGAGCATTTGGTAGGGTGAGTGGCTGTTGCACGGGCGTGTGCGTCTGACGTGTGCCAATCAGACGGTGCCCTGGCAGCAGTAGCTCCTGGAAAGCGACACCCCTCCCCTCCCATCTGGAGCATGCAACTGGGATGAGAGGGGCAGGGAAGAGTAGAACTGCTGCAGCGCGTTTCAGCACGAGGCTCTAACTGCCGCGCGGTAGCTGCTCCTTTTGTATCCGACGTGGGGCAACAAGGAGCGGCCTCGCATCATGCCGGCGCCACGTGCGTTCAGTCCCACGGGCCGGAAGTGACGTTTGCTCGGTCCACAGCCTGACAGCAACCGACTGGCAACCGTGACCGGAAGGTGCCCAGGTACGAGCGCTCAGCTGGTGCCAGGTCAGCGGGTGGTAGGCAGGAGACACGGGGCCAGGCGGGACGGGTTCAGACACGGGGTGCCTGGCTGGGACAGCGACTGGGGTTGGAGGTTTCCTGCGGCGGTGCAGCCAGCGTAGGGCACCAGCTCCCGTGGTACGTGGGGCAGAGGAAGGACAGCAGAGTGGAGGCTGGAACCGCTCCGACAAGGCACCGCTCTGCTTATGGTTGCCAGGTGTCCGGTTTTGAACTGGACGGTCCAGGCTTTCAGCTTTTTCTTCGGGAAACAAATTTATATTTTCTCAATGTCCGCGAAAGCGGCAAGGAGTTCTGTGCCACAGGGCTCCTCGCTGCTTTTGCAGATTCAGACTAACGCGGCTACTCCTCTGATAAATGTCGGGTATTTTCTAAATCAGATGGAATGCAGATTGTGATGTCATGTCAGGCGTGCCTGGTATTTTTGGTGAAACCATCTGGCAACCCTAGCTCTGCTCCTTGCTTGGCCGGGGTGGCGCCCTGCCTCTGTGGCAGGTCCTGACGTCACAGGGAGCGTGTTCCCCAGGAAATCCGGGCAGTGCAGCGGCTTCCGGTCCGCGCCACCCGGCCCCAAGGGAGCGGCGGCGGGAGGCGGCAGGGAGGTCAGAGCGTGACGCTGCCCCGCCCGGATCTCAGCCCTTGGGCGCCCCAGTGTGCACCCCGCCCGGCCGGGCCGCTCCCCTGTAGCTCCGCCCCCAGCGCTGCGCCCGCTGCCTCGTGGCCCGGCTCGGTGCGAAGCTGCCACTGCCGGCTACGAACAGCAGCGCACTGCTAGTGACGTCATTGCCCTGGCGCGGTGCATGCAAATGATGGAACGCGGGGCACGTTCTATCGGCTCCCGGGCGAGTGACACGTGGGTTTGTGTGGCACACAGACGGGTCCCAGGCTCCGTCATTAATGGCAGGGGCGGGGCCTGATCTGGGGGCGGGGCCACTGACCGGCAGGAACTCAGCTGGGACACAGAAGTGAGCGGCAGAAAACTCCTCGGGGTCTCCGGAAAATCCTCGCGCGGCCCCTCTGGGCTTGTGAACGGGACGCAGCAGAGGCAGCCGCCCCCCTCCCCACCCACCCGCCTCACGCTCCCCGCTGCACTTTCGAAGGCAACAGCAGCATCAGCCTGTCCCGCTGCCAGTCCCTGCACAAGCCGGCTGGGAAATTTGGTGTTGGGGGGAGCAGACTGCACGGGGCGGAGAGGAGTTTGGGGGTGGTGGGGGATCAGACTGCATGGAGCGGAGAGGAGTTTGGGGGGAAGCAGACTGCACGGGGCGGGGAGGAGTTTGGTGAGGGGGGATCATACTGCACGGGGCGGAGAGGAGTTTGGTGAGGGGGGATCATACTGCATGGGGCGGAGAGGAGTTTGGGGGGAAGCAGACTGCACGGGGCGGGGAGGAGTTTGGTGAGGGGGGATCAGACTGCAGGGGGCGGAGAGGAGTTTCGTGGGGGGTAGGAGATCAGACTGCACGGGGGGAGGAGTTTGGGGGGGATCAGACTGCACGGGGCGGGGAGGAGTTTGCGGGGGAGCAGACTGCACGGGGCGGGGAGGAGTTTGGGGGGGTTCAGACTGCACGGGGCGGAGAGGAGTTTGGGGGGAGCAGACTGCACGGGGCGGGGAGGAGTTTGCGGGGGAGCAGACTGCACGGGGCGGGGATGAGTTTGGGGGGGTTCAGACTGCATGGGGCGGGGAGGAGTTTGGGGGGGAGCAGACTGCACGGGGCGGGGAGGAGTTTGGGGGGATCAGACTGCATGTGGCGGGGAGGAGTTTGGGGGGGATCAGACTGCATGGGGGGGAGGATCAGACTCCACGGGGCGGCGAGGAGTTTGGGGAGGGGTTCAGACTGCACGGGGCGGAGAGGAGTTTGGGGAGGGGATCAGACTACACGGGGCGGAGAGGAGTTTGGGGGGGATCGGACTGCACGGGGCGGGGAGGAGTTTGGGGGGATGGGACTGCACGGGGCGGGGAGGAGTTTGGGGGGATCAGACTGCACGGAGCGGGGAGGAGTTTGGGGGGATCAGACTGCACGGGGGGGAGGATCAGACTGCACGGAGCGGGGAGGAGTTTGGGGGGGGATCAGACTGCATGGGGCGGAGGGGAGTGTGGGGGGGATCAGACTGCACGGGGCGGAGAGGAGTTTGGGGAGGGGATCAGACTGCACGGGGCGGAGAGGAGTTTGGGGGGGATCGGACTGCACGGGGCGGGGAGGAGTTTGGGGGGATCAGACTGCACGGAGCAGGGAGGAGTTTGGGGGGATCAGACTGCACGGGGGGGAGGATCAGACTGCACGGAGCGGGGAGGAGTTTGGGGGGGATCAGACTGCACGGGGGGGAGGATCAGACTGCACGGGGCAGGGAGGAGCTTTGGGGGGGATCAGACTGCACGGGGCGGACAGGAGTTTGGGGGGGCGATCAGACTGCACGGGGCGGAGGGGAGTGTGGGGGGGATCAGACTGCACGGGGGGGAGGAGTTTGGGGGGGATCAGACTGCACGGAGCGGGGAGGAGTGTGGGGGGGATCAGACTGCATGGGGCGGGGAGGAGTGTGGGGGGGATCAGACTGCACGGGGGGGAGAGGAGTTTGGGGGGGATCGGACTGCACGGAGGGAGAGGAGTTTGGGGGGATCGGACTGCACGGGGCGGGGAAGAGTTTGGGGGGATCGGACTGCACGGGGGGAGAGGAGTTTGGGGGGATCAGATTGCACGGGGGGGAGGATCAGACTGCACGGGGGGGAGGAGTTGGGGGGGGATCAGACTGCACGGGGCAGGGAGGAGTTTGGGGGGGTCGGACTGCACGGGGGGAGAGGAGTTTGGGGGGATCAGATTGCACGGGGGGGAGGATCAGACTGCACGGGGGGGGAGGAGTTTGGAGGGGGATCAGACTGCACGGGGCGGGGAGGTGTTTGGGGGGGATCATACTGCACGGGGGAGAGGAGTTTGGGGGGATCGGACTGCACGGGGGGGAGGATCAGACTGCACGGGGCGGAGGGGAAGTTTGGGGGGATCAGACTGCACGGGGCGGGGAGGAGTTTGGGGGGATCAGACTGCACGGGGGGGAGGAGTTTGAGGGGGATCAGACTGCACGGGGCGGGGAGGAGTTTGGGGGGATCAGACTGCACGGGGCTGGGAGGAGTTTGGGGGGGAAGGGTTGCCGCGGAGTCTCCTCTCCCGAGTGGGGGCGAAGCATCAGCTGCGGACGCTGCCGTCTCTGAGGCAGGAGCCCCGCCCAGCAATGGGGAGGGGCGGGTTGAGGGGGAGTAGGGAAAGTAGCCGCAGTGGCTTGTGGGAAACTGAGTGCCCCTGTCCGCAGCTCCCATCGGCCATTGCAGGGCCAGGGCAGGCCCGGCGCTGTTCGGTTGGGCGGGTGCAGCGGAAGTGACATCACAACGGGGCATTGACCAGGGAGCGACGCGGTTGGTCCCGCGCTCGTGTCACTCCAAGTGTTAGCGACGCATCCTGGGACTTGTAGTTCTCATAGTGCGGCCTCCCGGGGCACGTCGCAGCGCGCCCCGCCCCTATCATAGCCCCGCCCCCCGGCATAGCCCCGCCCAGCGTGTTCTTAGTTCGGAATGGGGCATTTCTACCCTAAAAACAATCTTTTTTATTCGGAAATAACGGCCCTTAGCAGAGCAACAGTGACACTCGGTAGTCACCGGCGGTAATGCACGTGTAATTCCGTAGCGCCTCCACAGTGCCGCTCGGTGGTCATTGCCGGTAATGCACGTGTAATTCCGTAGCGCCTCCACAGTGCCGCTCGGTGGTCATTGCCGGTAATGCACGTGTAATTCCGAAGCGCCTCCACAGTGCCGCTCGGTGGTCATTGCCGGTAATGCACGTGTAATTCCATAGCGCCTCCACAGTGCCGCTCGGTGGTCATTGCGGGTAATGCACGTGTAATTCCGTAGCGCCTCCACAGTGCCGCTCGGTGGTCATTGCCGGTAATGCACGTGTAATTCCGTAGCGCCTCCACAGTGCCGCTCGGTGGTCATTGCCGGTAATGCACGTGTAATTCCGTAGCGCCTCCACAGTGCCGCTTGGTGGTCATTGCCGGTAATGCACGTGTAATTCCGTAGCGCCTCCACAGTGCCGCTCGGTGGTCATTGCAGGTAATGCACGTGTAATTCCATCGCCCCCAGCTGCTGTCCCTGCTCCGCACGCCACGTGGCCCCAGTCTTGCCCTTTGACAGCAGGCAAAGTAAGAAGCTCGTTATTTCCAGGCTCCGCGCAGCCCTCTCCCCTCCTGCCCCCGGCCCCCTCATCCCACACACCAGGCTCCGCGCAGCCCCCTCCCCTCCTGCTTCCTCACCCCAGCCTGCACCCCGTCCATACTCTTATCCCGGGGCCCTTCCTCTCCCCAGCCTGCACCCCCGTCCATATGCTTATCCCGGGGCCCTTCCTCCCCCCAGCCTGCACCCCCATCCATATTCTTATCCCGGGGCCCTTCCTCACTCCAGTCTGCACGCCCATTCATGGGAGCCATCAGTCCACCTTTTCCCTGCACCACATTCAGTAAAGTGTCTGATCAGGGTATGAGAGCAGCCCTGAGCCTTTGTCTCCACTCAGCAGGTTGCACCACACAGGATATGTGGATGGTCCTGGGCTTTGTACAGCACTCCAGACTGACCCCTGGACACGGCTTCTGAGTCCTAGCCCTTTGCTGTCACTCCTGCCCGAGGGCTTTGCTGGCTCCAGACTGGGTAACAGCTGGGAAACTGGCTGGGCAGTGGGCTGAGAAGATACCGTCCGAGATGGACTTGAGCTGCCTGGACGTGATTCTCGGAACACGTGAAGGGTCCTCAGCGTTCGGCCTTCCCATGGCTCTGTGTGAGTAAGAGGTGCGTGCTTTGAAATCTTCAAGCGTCCTGGCAGTATGTTTCTTCTGAGGCAGAGAGCTTCCTGCTGGGGCACGGAGCCTGGTGGCTTGGGGACTGGTGAAGGGGCAGTAGGCGGTTCAACAGTGCGTGGATAGATATTCAAGGCCTCCGTTCTCTCCGAGTTCCTGGAGTGGCAGCGGGAGGGGGTGGCCGATGGTGGGAGGAGAAGCGATGCCGCGTCCTTGCGGACTGAAAAGCTAAGTTGTTTGTTTGTTTTTTCCCCTCAGCTGTGTTCGGTAGCGAGCGATAAGAAGTCAACCCTCCCGGTGTCCTCCCGTCTGGGGATGGAACGGAAAAGAGAACGGCGAGCTTGGGAGCTTGGTCGAAGCGAGGCGAGAACCGTCCTGCTGGGAGCGGAGCAGCCATCGCTGACCGGGAGATAAGTGTCGGGTCTGGAAATCTCTCAGCTTACGGCCCACTCGGGTCTAGGAAGGGAAGTCACGTTTGCTTAGACAGCGAGTCCGAGCGGAGGTTCCCGAGGTGCTTCCTTGGTAGTGGGAGAAACAGGGCTCCCGTTTGTCAGGGGTGCTGGTTTCTCTGGAACACGGTGTCCTTCTCAGCAGACGCTTGGCTCGAGGAGGAAGACGCAAGGTGGTAAGGTTTCTGACTGCCTCTTATGTGTTTCTCTCTTGTTGCTCTCTCGTATTGGCCAATACGTCCTGTCTGTCTGTTTCTGTCTATGTCTTTGTCCTTGCTCTGCTTCTGCCGTGTCCTTGTACAGCACACTTGCAGGCATTCCAGGTGAGCATCTCCAAGGGTTAAGGGCTCAGGAGCCAACGGGAATTCAGCAGGTTCGCAAGTCGCGCAAGGGAGAGCGGTGGTGCATCATGGCTGAATGACTCGGTGTTCTTGTAGAGGACCCGATACATAGGCGAGAGGGGGGGAAAGGGCTAAAGGATAGAATTCCCACAGCCACAGACTTTAGTGAGTGAGAGCTAACGCTGGGCTTTTTCGGCCACCCTTGCAGAGGAATCAGTGCGTGGCCGTGGGCGGAGAATAAATCGTCCGAGATGTACTTGAGCTGCCTGGACGTGATTCTCGGAACATGTGAAGGGTCCTCAGCGTTCGGCCTTCCCATGGCTCTGTGTGAGTAAGAGGTGCGTGCTTTGAAATCTTTAAGCGTCCTGGCAGTATGTTTCTTCTGAGGCAGAGAGCTTCCTGCTGGGTCACGGAGCCTGGTGGCTTGGGGACTGGTGAAGGGGCATAGGCAGTTCAACAGAGCGTGGATAGATATTCAAGGCCTCCGTTCTCTCCGCGTTCCTGGAGTGTCAGCGGGAGGGGGTGGCCGATGGTGGGAGGCAGCGGTGCGATGGTGGGAGGAGAAGCGATGCCGCGTCCTTGCGGACTGAAAAGCTAAGTTGTTTGTTTGTTTTTTCCCCTCTGCTGTGTTCGGTAGTGAGCGATAAGAAGTCAACCCTCCCGGTGTCCTCCCGTCTGGGGATGGAACGGAAACGAGAACAGCGAGCTCGGGAGCTTGGTCGAAGCGAGGCGAGAACCGTCCGGCTGGGAGCGGAGCAGCCATCGCTGACAGGGAGATAAGTGTCGGGTTTGGAAATCTCTCGGCTTACGGCGCACTCGGGTCTAGGAAGGGAAGTCAGGTTTGCTTAGACAGCGAGTCCGAGCGGAGGTTCGCGAGGTGATTCCTTGGTAGTGGGAGAAACAGGGCTTCCGTTTGTCAGGGGTGCTGATTTCTCTGGAACACGGTGTCCTTCTCAGCAGACGCTTGGCTCGAGGAGGAAGACGCAAGGCGGTAAGGTTTCCGTCTGCCTCTCATGTGTTTCTCTCTTGTTGCTCTCTCGTATTGGCCAATACGTTCTGTCTGTCTGTTTCTGTCTGTGTCTTTGTCCTTGCTCTGCTTCTGCCGTGTCCTTGTATAGCTCACGTGCAGGCATTCCAGGTGAGCATCTCCACGGGTTAAGGGCTCAGGAGCCAACGGGAATTCTGCAGGTACGCCAGTCGCGCAAGGGAGAGCGGTGGTGCGTCATGGCTGACTGACTCAGTGTTCTTGTAGAGGGCCCTATACATAGGCGAGGGGCGGGGGGGAAGGGCTAAAGGATAGAATTCCCACAGCCACAGACCTTAGTGAGTGAGAGGTCTCTTCAGTCACGCCGCTCTCGGATCTCGCTGCAGGGAGGGATTCTGGTGCCGCTCTCGGGTCGTGCAGCTTGGGGGTGTCTCTAGCGCTGCTCTCGGGTCTCGCTGCTGGGGGGGAGGGGTCTTTGGGGCCACTCTCAGGTCGTGCTGCTGGGAGGGAGTCTGGCGCCTCTCTCGGGTTATGCTGCTGCGGGGAATCTCTGGTGCCTCCTTGGGATCATGCTGCTGGGGGGGTCTCTGGCTTCGCTCTCCGGTCGTGCTGCTGGGGGGGGGTCTCTGTTACCGCTTTCGGGTCGCGCCGTTAGGGGGGGTCTCTGGTGCCGCTCTCGGTAGTGGTGCTGGGGGTGGGGTCTCTGTCTCCACTCTCGGGTCGCGCTGCTGGGGGGAGGTCTCTGGCGCCGCTCTCGGGTCGCGCTGCTGGGGGGTGGTCTCTGGAGCCTCCCTCCGGTCATGCTGCAGACGGGGGGTGTCACTGGCCCCGCTATCAGGTGATGCTGCTGCGGGGGGTCTCTGGCACCTCTCGGGTTTTGCTGCTGGGTGGGTGTCTGGGGCCGCTCTCGGGTGATGCTGTTCGGGGAGGTCTCTGGCGCCGCTCTCCGGTAGCGGTGCTGGGGGTGGGGTTTCTGTCTCCACTCTCGGGTAATGCTTCTGGGGGGGTCTCCGGCGCCGGTCTCGGGTCGCGCTCCTTGGGGGTGGGGTCTCTGTCGCCACTTTCATCTCATGCTGCTGGGGGGGGGTCTCTGGCGCCACTCTCGGGTGATGCTGCTGGGGGGGGCCTCTGGCTCCCATCTCAGGTCGTGCTGCTGGGGGGGGGAGATCTCTGTCGCCGTTCTCTGGTGATGCTGCTGGGGGGAGGGTCTCTGGCGCCACTCTTGGGTCGCACTGCTGGGGGCGGGTCTGTGGTGCCGCTCTCGGGTCTTGCTGCTGGGGGGGGTCTCTGGCACCGTTTTCGGGTCACTCTGCTGGGGGAGGTCTCTGGCTTCGCTCTCGGGTCACGCTGCTGGGGAGGGTCTCTGGCGCCGCCCTCGGGACTTGCTGCTGGGGGGGGTCTCTGGCGCCGCCCTCGGGTCGCAATGCCGGGGGGGTTCTTTCGCGCTGCTCTCGGGTTTTGCTGCTGGGGGGGGGGGTCTCTTGTTTCGCTCTCGGGTCATGCTGCTGGGGGGGGACTTTGCAAGCGGGGCCGGGTACTAAAGGCACCAAGCAGCTGGCGGAATCACTGAGAACAAGGGTCATGGGGTCGGGGGTTGGTTGAGACTCTTTGGACCAGAGGCAGGGGGTCCAGGCTGCCAAATGTGTCGCGGAGAACCTCCATCTATCGGACGCGGCTTCCTCTCCGCGCTTGCAGAACCGAGCAGCTAAAAGTGTTAGAAGCCAAATCAGAGCGGCTCATGTGTGTGTTAGAAACGGCTACGGGGAGCCAATTGCACTGGCACCTGACGCCTTCTTCAGCCCTTTGTTGCTGCATTCTCAGGCTGGCACCTCTCACAACCATTCATTCATCGTCCAAGCACTCTCTCTCTTATGTACATTCCCTAATTAATGTTTCCCATACAGTATTTTGCATAATAATACAAGAGTTGTAGTTACAAAAAGTTACAAAAGTTTCTGGGTGGCATTTCTTAAAACATTCTCTCTCTGAGCGCTGAGGTAGTTACTGTTATAGTTACAATGCTTCACTTTGCGATTAGGGTTAAGTGCTTCACAATGCTTTGAAGAGAACGGTTGTCAATTGTGTAACAGTAAGTTTGAGCGTGCCCTGGCGCACAGCGAGGGGAGCTGTTTCTGGCTACATAGTAGTATATTTTTAACAGTTTGAAGTTACATGACCTAATATTACATTCCTAACCAATTATATTCTAGAGGGGCAAAAATGTTTAGATTTATAATTAAACAATCCTAACAAATAATAATAATAATAATAATAATTATAAATCTAAACACTTCTCAAGCTTGATAACACTAAATCTAAACACTTTCACAAGAATAAATCTAAACACTTCTATGCTTCTTCTACTTAACAAACTTCTCCTCCTTAGACTTTTAGTTGTGGGGAACAAATTCTGGGGAGTCACTTCCACTTGCGGGAATCATGTTTCATACTTGACTATGTTCTCCCTACACTAAGGCTGGCCGAGAGACTGTCCCGGACTGATCGTAACAGACTGTTCTGTCCGCGAATGGGCTGAGAGTAAAGGGCGTGTTCGGAATCTGTGGCGCCCAATCTGAGGCTGTCCGAGGTGACTCTTAACGGACTGCTCCGTGCGCCAATGGGCGGTGACTCAAGGCGTGTTCTGGGGCAGCTGGCGGCCAATAGGTTGTCCGGGGTGGATTATAACAGACTCTTCTGTCCGCGAATGGGCTGTGACTAAGGGGCGTGTTCTGAATCAGAGGCACCCAATAGGCTGACCCGGCTGCATCTTAACGGACAGCTCTGTCTGCGAATGCGGTGTGACTAGGGGGAAATGACCTGCCACTGCTCTCGACCAATAGGCTGTCCGGGGTGGATCTTAATGGGCTGCTCTGTCCTCGAATTGTCTGTGAGTTAGGGGTGGTTCCTGGCTGTGTGCCAGCCAATGGGCTTTCGGAAGACAGCCTTGGCGGAGGATAGTGTCGCCCAATGGGCTGTCAGCAAAGGGGATCCTGCCTCTGGTTCGGCCAATGGGCTGCCGCAGGGGGGCGTTGTCTGACTGGGCGGCCGGCGCCGCCATGACAGGAAGGTCCGAGGAGCGCGCGGGGGCGCGAGCGAATCCTGGGTCCGAGTGCGAAGCTCCCCGCCCCCAGCCCGCCCCTTGTTGGTGTCTGGCCCGGGGGAGGAGGGGGCGCGAGGGAAGGTGGGGGAGCGGGCTGGGGGTGGGGTGTCTGGACAGGGGTGAGGTGTAGGAGCAGGCTGGGTGTGAGGGGCCGGGGGGGGCCTTGGCACTGGGGGGGCAGGAGGGAGGGGGGGGGGCCGGGGGGGGCCTTGGCACTGGGGGGGGGCAGGAGCGGATAGGGCGCGGGAGAGCGCAGGCGCGGGCGGCGCTGGCTGGGCGGGAAACTCCCGGGACGCTCGCGCTGACGAGGCGGGCGGGAAAACGCTGCGGGGGGCGCTGAGGTGCGGAGCCTGGGGGGCGGGGCGGGAGCTGGCAGTGACGTGGAGCCCCCCCCCCCCCCCGCCTGCTTCTCTCCGGGCCCCAGGCTGGACATCGGCGGGGCGGCCCCTGGCGGAGGTGGGGGGGCGATTTCTGCCCCCCCCCGGCGCTGCAGCCTCCCCGGGGAGCAGCGCCCCTGTGACCCCCCCCACGTGGTGCCGGGGGAACGGGGCTGTGGCCCCCCCTTTGGGGCGCGGGAGCTGACCCGGGCTCCAGTCACGTGGGTGTCTCGGGGAGGGGGGGCTGCGGGCCACCGGGGCGCGGGAGTGTCACGTGCCCCCTCCCCCCGCCGGGGAGCCGCGCGCCCTCGAGGGGTGGTTCCCGCGGGCGGGGCACGCACAGAACGTGTCCCGCACGCGGGGGGGCGGGGCGGCCTGAGCCCTGCTCCCCGCGCTGCTCGCTGCCTGGGGGCGGGGCCGGGTGCCCGCTGAATCCCCCCTGTGCCCGGGGGGGGGGGGCAGTTCGGCGGGGGGCGCTGTGGGGGGGGATGCTCTGGCCCTGGCTGCCCGCAGTGCTGCCCAGTGCCCGGCTGTGCCTCCTGCAGAGGCCGAGAGCGTCCTGGGTGGGGGCGTGTGGGGAGAGGGGGGGAGTGGCTGAGAATTGGGGGGCAAACAGGTGACAGACAAACCAACCGACAGAAAAGCCTCCCTGCCTGGCCCCCAGCTGAGCGGAGAAACGTCCCCCTGGCGCCAGAGCACTGCAGGGCCCAGCCTAGTCGCTTTGTGCCTCCAGCCCCACGGCGTGGGGAGGGGGCGACGGTGGAGGAGCCCCACGCACCCAGGCCTTAGGTTCCCCACCCGCCTTCTAAGCACTGAGCATTTTAGGCCTGGCTGGACTAGAGAAGGGGGCACCAGGGGAGTTGCCGCTGAAGGCGCGCGGCCGCGCACAAACACCCCTCTGCCGCCCACCTCCCTTGCGGAGCCTTGCAGCGGCACTCGCCTTCCTGCTGGCCGGGGAATGGCGCGGTTGTTTTCCTGATCCGGTGGAGGGCGGCTGCCCCGTTGTGTCCCTGCTGGGGCAGCCTCGCCCCACCTCCAGCTGCTCTTGGGGCTTCTGTTTGTTTCTGTTCATACAGTTTGCTGCTGTTTTCCATCCACGAGGACCTGCGTGAAGCTGGTCCAACCAGAGATACGGGGATCGATTTTTAAGAGTAAGAGGTTTTGTTTTTAAAGCAGGGGTGAGGAACCTAATACCCCAGCTCACGTGAGTGTGGCCCTCGAGACTCAAGGTTCCCACACTAACGCTCTAGCTCCCCTCCAGATTGGAGCAGACAAAATCTGCTAGCCTGCCCCGCCGCCCTCCTCACAAGCTCCGTCCGGTGTGCGAGGGGAATGTGGGAAGCCTCTTCCTCCTTCTCAGTTGGGGCATGTGTTAATGCGGATGGTGGGGTTTGGGATTTCTTTTTCTTCACACTTGTGTGTAGGGTTGCCAGGTGTCTAGCACTGAGCCAGACAGCCCGGTATTTGCACTTTTTGTCCGGTAAATAAATTTAGAAAATACCGGACATACAAAATGTCCAGCATTTCCTGCTTTTCCTCTGCGCCCAGCAGAAATAAGCCGGGGGCGGGGAGATTGGCTGACTAATTAAAGGGGTCACAACTGGATTTTGCTCAACAAAAATGTTCCTGGTGGGGTTTTTTTTGTTTGGTTGGCTTTTTTTCCTCAACAAAAATTTTCCTGGCGCTTTTTTTTTGCTGAAACCATCTAGCAACCCTACTAGTGTGTGCCTTCCGCCCCCCCCCCCCCCCAATAAGGTTCCCCACCCCGTCTGAAAGCGAGAGTTGGGAGAATAGGTTACCTTGCGTTCCTGTGACCTTATAAGGAAGTTGAAGGCTACTATAAATTCCCCCTCATGGTCTCCTCTTCAGACTAAAGAAACCTAAATCCCTCAGCCTCTTCATAGAGCAATTGCTCCAGCCCCCTAATCATTTTGGTTGTCCTCTGCTGGACCCTCTCCAATGTGTCCACATCCCTTCTGTAGTGGAAGGCTCAGAACTGGACACAGTACTCCAGATGTGGCCTCACCAAAGCCGAATAAAGGGGAATAATGACATCTCTGGATCTACTGGCAATGCTCCTCTTAATGCAACCTAATATGCCATTAGCCTTCTTGGCTACAAGGGCACACTGTCGACTCATCTCCAGCTTCTCATCCACTGTAACCCCCAGGTCCCTGTCTGCAGAACTACTACTTAACTGGTTGGTCCCCAGCTTGTAACTATGCTTGGGATTCTTCCATCCCAAGTGCAGGACTCTACACTTGTCCTTGTTGAACCTCATCAGATTTCTTGTGGCCCAATCCTCCAATTTGTCTAAGTCATTCTGGACCCTATCTCCGCCCTTAGGCATCTTTTAGCCTTTTTGTTCTATTATTGTTTTTCTATTTGGTACTAGAAAATCAAACTTTCCTCCTGCTTGGGCCTCAAGTTTCACTCCAGCAGCCCTTCCACAAGTAGAATCGTCTGCAAAATAAAATGTCAGGGCTACCGTCATTAAGGTGCTTGTCCCTGTAAGGACATGTGACTGAACTGGTTGTTCAGAAGGTTTCTGGTGAATTGGTTTATGCACAGGTATGCCTCCCGTTCTTCTTTAACCACCGCAGTCTCTTGTTTTTGTCCGGAAGCAAATTCTCTGCCAAGCCACCTTTTTTCCCTTTCATGTAATTGTCTGCTCTTTCGTTCGGTGTGGTAGACTTGTTCTAGTGTGGCATTAGACAACCGAGCCACAGAAAAGTCTGCCTTGGTACCACTGAGTACCGGCCCAGACCAAAGTAGCTTTCAGACACCTTAAGAGAGTCTTGATTTGCAATTCTCCCCTTTCTTCTCCTTGGATTTTCAACTAGGAAAGTGTGCTAATCATCTGCTTTTGCGGAAAAACTTGCCAGCTGTCTACACTGGCCGCTTGAATTTCCGCAAAAGCACTGACGATCTCATGTAAGATTGTCAGTGCTTCTGCGGGAATACTATGCTGCTCCCGTTCGGGCAAAAGTCTTTTTCCGAAAGACTTCTGCGCAAAAGGGCCAGTGTAGACAGCAGAGAGTTCTTTTCCGCAAAAAAGCCCCGATGGCGAAAATGGCGATTGGGGCTTTTTTGCAGAAAAGCGCGACTAGATTGGCCACGGACGCTTTTCCGTAAAAAGTTTACATACCCAGTATCTTGTGAAGAACTTGTCACCTCAGCACAGGGTCCCGGGGCGGGCTTTACCATAAGGGACCCGGAGAGATCATCTAGGCCAGCTGGAGGGGGCAGGGGAGGGGAGAGGAGAGGAGAGGAGAGGAGGTTGGCCACTGAAAATGTTGCAGTATTAATTTTCCTTTTATTTGACTTCATATCAAACAAATATTTACAGTTTAAATGACCTTGTTAATTCTCCCTTGTGTTAGTACTCTTTCTTCCAGAACGTTTTAAAAACACAGACGAGACATGTCTTCGCCTGGGTGGCAGGCATCCGAAGAAGGGCACGTGACCTCGATCTTGGAGCACGAGACAAAACTCACTCCGCTCCTGGAGGGGAAATGTTAGAGGCAACACTGGGCTCCAGTGAGCAGCAGCCAGGTGACGCACGTGTCTGTCCTTTCCACACATCTAGGGTGGCCTAGCTCCTAACCGTTCTCTGTCTCTTTTTCGGTCCCTGTAGACTTGGAGGAGATGAGAGGCTGGCCATGTGGTGGCAGAGACCGAAAGGAGCCACCCCCCCGAGACCCTGCCGGCAGATGGAAACCAGACAGCGATCTATGGAAGAAGAGCAAATAGCAATTGGCTCAAGGTAAGTATCGAGGGAGGGCCGCACAGACGTTTGCGAGCGTGGTACGGGTCCCTGAGAAAAGGCCCTCTGGCTCGTGGTGGAAGAACTTGAAAATACGAAGTACAAAAGTCACAGTGTTGTACTTAAAAGAAGCACTCGGGATCTTTTTCAGAGGGATAAGGCAACACGCCACATTTATTGATCACACGCACACACACATTATATATATATATATATATATATATATATATATATATATAAATTATTTATTTATTTACCACATGCATATGATAAGTATTGATTATTCTGTGTCACTCACGCACTCACTCTCTCACACACACACACACGTGCACAAGCACACTCCGTCTTGCTGTTGTTACCAACTTGTTGCTCCCCTTAACTTCACTGGCCAGGTGAGTTAGATGGGGGAGGGGTGGAGCCGGGCTTCTGCTGATCCGGATCGATGCTCCGATGGTGACAAGATGAGACCCGGAGTCCTCTGCAAGACAACTCACTTTTATAGCAGCTTCCCTCTTATGCAAATATATCCCAGATTCAAAATCTGGGTCTGTGTCCTTTGGTCCCTTTGTGGGTGCTGTCTGTTAAGAGAGGGTGTTTTCCAAAGAAGGTGCTTGCTTCTAATCCCCAAGGCCTTCAATATGTCTGCTCTTCTTTCTTGAGCCCTCTTGACACGTTGGGTCTGGCTTCCACCCCCTTTTCAACTGGTGTAGCTCTCTGGAGGTGCTTGGCTCCCAAGTGTTACTCATTCACACCTCGTTCATTCAACTGGGCAATTGATTACAGAGTGGGGGGAGAGAGTGGGGGAAAGATCTTATTCTACTCCTAGCAAATGACATTTTTACCTCTTTAACTATATACTCTGTATTAGAACCCTATGTAGAAAACTAAGTTACAAGGTTATATGGATTCAGGTTCTAATACAAAGTGACAAGGTCATATGGATTAATACAAAGTTACAAGGTTATATGGAGAGGCACAGTGTCAAGTCATATGAAGTACATAGGTTTATCTACAACAGAAACTGAACACCGATTTTTGTATTTTTAAAAATGTCATTAATCCCCCCCTCCCCCCGCCGCCCCCCGAATCTCCTGGCTGGCGATACTTAACGTGTCTAGGATCATACGGAAAACTAAGTGAGTAGGCTGCCAATTGACCTAGCGTCACGCATGCGGAGAGTTGGCAAAACTGGGATTGAAATAAAGACTTGGTCTCCAGCAGCACCGAGGAGCCCCAGACATGGATTAGGGCCTCGTGGGAATAGTTGTCTCCTAATTGATCTAATCTTTGGCTTTTGAGTTTAATATTATTGGTGAGTCCTTCTAGGCGACTGTTACTCGGCGTGCATGCGTGCGCACGTAAGTATGAGTGCAAGTGTGTGCGTCCGCAAGTGTCCATTTGCGTGTGCGCGCACGTGCCTGCGTGCGGGCAGATTGAGCAGATGCGTGTGTGGGCATCTGAGCGAGGGCATGAGTGGGCGCCCAGGCGTGTTAATCTGTTAATTCGCGTTTGTGAGTGTGTACACGCATCCCTGCGTGTGAGCATTTGGTAGGGTGAGTGGCTGTTGCACGGGCGTGTGCGTCTGACGTGTGCCAATCAGACGGTGCCCTGGCAGCAGTAGCTCCTGGAAAGCGACACCCCTCCCCTCCCATCTGGAGCATGCAACTGGGATGAGAGGGGCAGGGAAGAGTAGAACTGCTGCAGCGCGTTTCAGCACGAGGCTCTAACTGCCGCGCGGTAGCTGCTCCTTTTGTATCCGACGTGGGGCAACAAGGAGCGGCCTCGCATCATGCCGGCGCCACGTGCGTTCAGTCCCACGGGCCGGAAGTGACGTTTGCTCGGTCCACAGCCTGACAGCAACCGACTGGCAACCGTGACCGGAAGGTGCCCAGGTACGAGCGCTCAGCTGGTGCCAGGTCAGCGGGTGGTAGGCAGGAGACACGGGGCCAGGCGGGACGGGTTCAGACACGGGGTGCCTGGCTGGGACAGCGACTGGGGTTGGAGGTTTCCTGCGGCGGTGCAGCCAGCGTAGGGCACCAGCTCCCGTGGTACGTGGGGCAGAGGAAGGACAGCAGAGTGGAGGCTGGAACCGCTCCGACAAGGCACCGCTCTGCTTATGGTTGCCAGGTGTCCGGTTTTGAACTGGACGGTCCAGGCTTTCAGCTTTTTCTTCGGGAAACAAATTTATATTTTCTCAATGTCCGCGAAAGCGGCAAGGAGTTCTGTGCCACAGGGCTCCTCGCTGCTTTTGCAGATTCAGACTAACGCGGCTACTCCTCTGATAAATGTCGGGTATTTTCTAAATCAGATGGAATGCAGATTGTGATGTCATGTCAGGCGTGCCTGGTATTTTTGGTGAAACCATCTGGCAACCCTAGCTCTGCTCCTTGCTTGGCCGGGGTGGCGCCCTGCCTCTGTGGCAGGTCCTGACGTCACAGGGAGCGTGTTCCCCAGGAAATCCGGGCAGTGCAGCGGCTTCCGGTCCGCGCCACCCGGCCCCAAGGGAGCGGCGGCGGGAGGCGGCAGGGAGGTCAGAGCGTGACGCTGCCCCGCCCGGATCTCAGCCCTTGGGCGCCCCAGTGTGCACCCCGCCCGGCCGGGCCGCTCCCCTGTAGCTCCGCCCCCAGCGCTGCGCCCGCTGCCTCGTGGCCCGGCTCGGTGCGAAGCTGCCACTGCCGGCTACGAACAGCAGCGCACTGCTAGTGACGTCATTGCCCTGGCGCGGTGCATGCAAATGATGGAACGCGGGGCACGTTCTATCGGCTCCCGGGCGAGTGACACGTGGGTTTGTGTGGCACACAGACGGGTCCCAGGCTCCGTCATTAATGGCAGGGGCGGGGCCTGATCTGGGGGCGGGGCCACTGACCGGCAGGAACTCAGCTGGGACACAGAAGTGAGCGGCAGAAAACTCCTCGGGGTCTCCGGAAAATCCTCGCGCGGCCCCTCTGGGCTTGTGAACGGGACGCAGCAGAGGCAGCCGCCCCCCTCCCCACCCACCCGCCTCACGCTCCCCGCTGCACTTTCGAAGGCAACAGCAGCATCAGCCTGTCCCGCTGCCAGTCCCTGCACAAGCCGGCTGGGAAATTTGGTGTTGGGGGGAGCAGACTGCACGGGGCGGAGAGGAGTTTGGGGGTGGTGGGGGATCAGACTGCATGGAGCGGAGAGGAGTTTGGGGGGAAGCAGACTGCACGGGGCGGGGAGGAGTTTGGTGAGGGGGGATCATACTGCACGGGGCGGAGAGGAGTTTGGTGAGGGGGGATCATACTGCATGGGGCGGAGAGGAGTTTGGGGGGAAGCAGACTGCACGGGGCGGGGAGGAGTTTGGTGAGGGGGGATCAGACTGCAGGGGGCGGAGAGGAGTTTCGTGGGGGGTAGGAGATCAGACTGCACGGGGGGAGGAGTTTGGGGGGGATCAGACTGCACGGGGCGGGGAGGAGTTTGCGGGGGAGCAGACTGCACGGGGCGGGGAGGAGTTTGGGGGGGTTCAGACTGCACGGGGCGGAGAGGAGTTTGGGGGGAGCAGACTGCACGGGGCGGGGAGGAGTTTGCGGGGGAGCAGACTGCACGGGGCGGGGAGGAGTTTGGGGGGGTTCAGACTGCATGGGGCGGGGAGGAGTTTGGGGGGGGAGCAGACTGCACGGGGCGGGGAGGAGTTTGGGGGGATCAGACTGCATGTGGCGGGGAGGAGTTTGGGGGGGATCAGACTGCACGGGGGGGAGGATCAGACTCCACGGGGCGGCGAGGAGTTTGGGGAGGGGTTCAGACTGCACGGGGCGGAGAGGAGTTTGGGGAGGGGATCAGACTACACGGGGCGGAGAGGAGTTTGGGGGGGATCGGACTGCACGGGGCGGGGAGGAGTTTGGGGGGATGGGACTGCACGGGGCGGGGAGGAGTTTGGGGGGATCAGACTGCACGGAGCGGGGAGGAGTTTGGGGGGATCAGACTGCACGGGGGGGAGGATCAGACTGCACGGAGCAGGGAGGAGTTTGGGGGGGGATCAGACTGCATGGGGCGGAGGGGAGTGTGGGGGGGATCAGACTGCACGGGGCGGAGAGGAGTTTGGGGAGGGGATCAGACTGCACGGGGCGGAGAGGAGTTTGGGGGGGATCGGACTGCACGGGGCGGGGAGGAGTTTGGGGGGATCAGACTGCACGGAGCAGGGAGGAGTTTGGGGGGATCAGACTGCACGGGGGGGAGGATCAGACTGCACGGAGCGGGGAGGAGTTTGGGGGGGGATCAGACTGCACGGGGGGGAGGATCAGACTGCACGGGGCAGGGAGGAGCTTTGGGGGGGATCAGACTGCACGGGGCGGACAGGAGTTTGGGGGGGCGATCAGACTGCACGGGGCGGAGAGGAGTGTGGGGGGGATCAGACTGCACGGGGGGAGGAGTTTGGGGGGGATCAGACTGCACGGAGCGGGGAGGAGTGTGGGGGGGATCAGACTGCATGGGGCGGGGAGGAGTGTGGGGGGGATCAGACTGCACGGAGGGAGAGGAGTTTGGGGGGATCGGACTGCACGGGGCGGGGAAGAGTTTGGGGGGATCGGACTGCACGGGGGGAGAGGAGTTTGGGGGGATCAGATTGCACGGGGGGGAGGATCAGACTGCACGGGGGGGAGGAGTTTGGGGGGGATCGGACTGCACGGGGGGAGAGGAGTTTGGGGGGATCAGATTGCACGGGGGGGAGGATCAGACTGCACGGGGGGGAGGAGTTTGGGGGGGATCAGACTGCACGGGGGGGGAGGAGTTTGGGGGGGATCAGACTGCACGGGGGGAGAGGAGTTTGGGGGGATCAGATTGCACGGGGGGGGGGAGGATCAGACTGCACGGGGGGGGAGGAGTTTGGAGGGGGATCAGACTGCACGGGGCGGGGAGGAGTTTGGGGGGGATCGGACTGCACGGGGCGGGGAGGTGTTTGGGGGGATCGGAGTGCACGGGGCGGGGAGGTGTTTGGGGGGGATCATACTGCACGGGGGAGAGGAGTTTGGGGGGATCGGACTGCACGGGGCGGGGAGGAGTTTGGGGGGGATCAGACTGCACGGGGGGGAGGATCAGACTGCACGGGGCGGAGGGGAAGTTTGGGGGGATCAGACTGCACGGGGCGGGGAGGAGTTTGGGGGGATCAGACTGCACGGGGGGGAGGAGTTTGAGGGGGATCAGACTGCACGGGGCGGGGAGGAGTTTGGGGGGATCAGACTGCACGGGGCTGGGAGGAGTTTGGGGGGGAAGGGTTGCCGCGGAGTCTCCTCTCCCGAGTGGGGGCGGAGCATCAGCTGCGGACGCTGCCGTCTCTGAGGCAGGAGCCCCGCCCAGCAATGGGGAGGGGCGGGTTGAGGGGGAGTAGGGAAAGTAGCCGCAGTGGCTTGTGGGAAACTGAGTGCCCCTGTCCGCAGCTCCCATCGGCCATTGCAGGGCCAGGGCAGGCCCGGCGCTGTTCGGTTGGGCGGGTGCAGCGGAAGTGACATCACAACGGGGCATTGACCAGGGAGCGACGCGGTTGGTCCCGCGCTCGTGTCACTCCAAGTGTTAGCGACGCATCCTGGGACTTGTAGTTCTCATAGTGCGGCCTCCCGGGGCACGTCGCAGCGCGCCCCGCCCCTATCATAGCCCCGCCCCCCGGCATAGCCCCGCCCAGCGTGTTCTTAGTTCGGAATGGGGCATTTCTACCCTAAAAACAATCTTTTTTATTCGGAAATAACGGCCCTTAGCAGAGCAACAGTGACACTCGGTAGTCACCGGCGGTAATGCACGTGTAATTCCGTAGCGCCTCCACAGTGCCGCTCGGTGGTCATTGCCGGTAATGCACGTGTAATTCCGAAGCGCCTCCACAGTGCCGCTCAGTGGTCATTGCCGGTAATGCACGTGTAATTCCATAGCGCCTCCACAGTGCCGCTCAGTGGTCATTGCCGGTAATGCACGTGTCATTCCGAAGCGCCTCCACAGTGCCGCTCGGTGGTCATTGCGGGTAATGCACGTGTAATTCCGTAGCGCCTCCACAGTGCCGCTCGGTGGTCATTGCGGGTAATGCACGTGTAATTCCGTAGCGCCTCCACAGTGCCGCTCGGTGGTCATTGCCGGTAATGCACGTGTAATTCCATAGCGCCTCCACAGTGCCGCTCGGTGGTCATTGCGGGTAATGCACGTGTAATTCCGTAGCGCCTCCACAGTGCCGCTCGGTGGTCATTGCGGGTAATGCACGTGTAATTCCATAGCGCCTCCACAGTGCCGCTCGGTGGTCATTGCCGGTAATGCACGTGTAATTCCGAAGCGCCTCCACAGTGCCGCTCGGTGGTCATTGCCGGTAATGCACGTGTAATTCCATAGCGCCTCCACAGTGCCGCTCGGTGGTCATTGCCGGTAATGCACGTGTAATTCCGAAGCGCCTCCACAGTGCCGCTCGGTGGTCATTGCGGGTAATGCACGTGTAATTCCGTAGCGCCTCCACAGTGCCGCTTGGTGGTCATTGCCGGTAATGCACGTGTAATTCCGTAGCGCCTCCACAGTGCCGCTCGGTGGTCATTGCCGGTAATGCACGTGTAATTCCGTAGCGCCTCCACAGTGCCGCTCGGTGGTCATTGCAGGTAATGCACGTGTAATTCCATCGCCCCCAGCTGCTGTCCCTGCTCCGCACGCCACGTGGCCCCAGTCTTGCCCTTTGACAGCAGGCAAAGTAAGAAGCTCGTTATTTCCAGGCTCCGCGCAGCCCTCTCCCCTCCTGCCCCCGGCCCCCTCATCCCACACACCAGGCTCCGCGCAGCCCCCTCCCCTCCTGCTTCCTCACCCCAGCCTGCACCCCGTCCATACTCTTATCCCGGGGCCCTTCCTCTCCCCAGCCTGCACCCCCGTCCATATGCTTATCCCGGGGCCCTTCCTCCCCCCAGCCTGCACCCCCATCCATATTCTTATCCCGGGGCCCTTCCTCACTCCAGTCTGCACGCCCATTCATGGGAGCCATCAGTCCACCTTTTCCCTGCACCACATTCAGTAAAGTGTCTGATCAGGGTATGAGAGCAGCCCTGAGCCTTTGTCTCCACTCAGCAGGTTGCACCACACAGGATATGTGGATGGTCCTGGGCTTTGTACAGCACTCCAGACTGACCCCTGGACACGGCTTCTGAGTCCTAGCCCTTTGCTGTCACTCCTGCCCGAGGGCTTTGCTGGCTCCAGACTGGGTAACAGCTGGGAAACTGGCTGGGCAGTGGGCTGAGAAGATACCGTCCGAGATGGACTTGAGCTGCCTGGACGTGATTCTCGGAACACGTGAAGGGTCCTCAGCGTTCGGCCTTCCCATGGCTCTGTGTGAGTAAGAGGTGCGTGCTTTGAAATCTTCAAGCGTCCTGGCAGTATGTTTCTTCTGAGGCAGAGAGCTTCCTGCTGGGGCACGGAGCCTGGTGGCTTGGGGACTGGTGAAGGGGCAGTAGGCGGTTCAACAGTGCGTGGATAGATATTCAAGGCCTCCGTTCTCTCCGAGTTCCTGGAGTGGCAGCGGGAGGGGGTGGCCGATGGTGGGAGGAGAAGCGATGCCGCGTCCTTGCGGACTGAAAAGCTAAGTTGTTTGTTTGTTTTTTCCCCTCAGCTGTGTTCGGTAGCGAGCGATAAGAAGTCAACCCTCCCGGTGTCCTCCCGTCTGGGGATGGAACGGAAAAGAGAACGGCGAGCTTGGGAGCTTGGTCGAAGCGAGGCGAGAACCGTCCTGCTGGGAGCGGAGCAGCCATCGCTGACCGGGAGATAAGTGTCGGGTCTGGAAATCTCTCAGCTTACGGCCCACTCGGGTCTAGGAAGGGAAGTCACGTTTGCTTAGACAGCGAGTCCGAGCGGAGGTTCCCGAGGTGCTTCCTTGGTAGTGGGAGAAACAGGGCTCCCGTTTGTCAGGGGTGCTGGTTTCTCTGGAACACGGTGTCCTTCTCAGCAGACGCTTGGCTCGAGGAGGAAGACGCAAGGTGGTAAGGTTTCTGACTGCCTCTTATGTGTTTCTCTCTTGTTGCTCTCTCGTATTGGCCAATACGTCCTGTCTGTCTGTTTCTGTCTATGTCTTTGTCCTTGCTCTGCTTCTGCCGTGTCCTTGTACAGCACACTTGCAGGCATTCCAGGTGAGCATCTCCAAGGGTTAAGGGCTCAGGAGCCAACGGGAATTCAGCAGGTTCGCAAGTCGCGCAAGGGAGAGCGGTGGTGCATCATGGCTGAATGACTCGGTGTTCTTGTAGAGGACCCAATACATAGGCGAGAGGGGGGGAAAGGGCTAAAGGATAGAATTCCCACAGCCACAGACTTTAGTGAGTGAGAGCTAACGCTGGGCTTTTTCGGCCACCCTTGCAGAGGAATCAGTGCGTGGCCGTGGGCGGAGAATAAATCGTCCGAGATGTACTTGAGCTGCCTGGACGTGATTCTCGGAACATGTGAAGGGTCCTCAGCGTTCGGCCTTCCCATGGCTCTGTGTGAGTAAGAGGTGCGTGCTTTGAAATCTTTAAGCGTCCTGGCAGTATGTTTCTTCTGAGGCAGAGAGCTTCCTGCTGGGTCACGGAGCCTGGTGGCTTGGGGACTGGTGAAGGGGCATAGGCAGTTCAACAGAGCGTGGATAGATATTCAAGGCCTCCGTTCTCTCCGCGTTCCTGGAGTGTCAGCGGGAGGGGGTGGCCGATGGTGGGAGGCAGCGGTGCGATGGTGGGAGGAGAAGCGATGCCGCGTCCTTGCGGACTGAAAAGCTAAGTTGTTTGTTTGTTTTTTCCCCTCTGCTGTGTTCGGTAGTGAGCGATAAGAAGTCAACCCTCCCGGTGTCCTCCCGTCTGGGGATGGAACGGAAACGAGAACAGCGAGCTCGGGAGCTTGGTCGAAGCGAGGCGAGAACCGTCCGGCTGGGAGCGGAGCAGCCATCGCTGACAGGGAGATAAGTGTCGGGTTTGGAAATCTCTCGGCTTACGGCGCACTCGGGTCTAGGAAGGGAAGTCAGGTTTGCTTAGACAGCGAGTCCGAGCGGAGGTTCGCGAGGTGATTCCTTGGTAGTGGGAGAAACAGGGCTTCCGTTTGTCAGGGGTGCTGATTTCTCTGGAACACGGTGTCCTTCTCAGCAGACGCTTGGCTCGAGGAGGAAGACGCAAGGCGGTAAGGTTTCCGTCTGCCTCTCATGTGTTTCTCTCTTGTTGCTCTCTCGTATTGGCCAATACGTTCTGTCTGTCTGTTTCTGTCTGTGTCTTTGTCCTTGCTCTGCTTCTGCCGTGTCCTTGTATAGCTCACGTGCAGGCATTCCAGGTGAGCATCTCCACGGGTTAAGGGCTCAGGAGCCAACGGGAATTCTGCAGGTACGCCAGTCGCGCAAGGGAGAGCGGTGGTGCGTCATGGCTGACTGACTCAGTGTTCTTGTAGAGGGCCCTATACATAGGCGAGGGGCGGGGGGGAAGGGCTAAAGGATAGAATTCCCACAGCCACAGACCTTAGTGAGTGAGAGGTCTCTTCAGTCACGCCGCTCTCGGATCTCGCTGCAGGGAGGGATTCTGGTGCCGCTCTCGGGTCGTGCAGCTTGGGGGTGTCTCTAGCGCTGCTCTCGGGTCTCGCTGCTGGGGGGGAGGGGTCTTTGGGGCCACTCTCAGGTCGTGCTGCTGGGAGGGAGTCTGGCGCCTCTCTCGGGTTATGCTGCTGCGGGGAATCTCTGGTGCCTCCTTGGGATCATGCTGCTGGGGGGGTCTCTGGCTTCGCTCTCCGGTCGTGCTGCTGGGGGGGGGTCTCTGTTACCGCTTTCGGGTCGCGCCGTTAGGGGGGGTCTCTGGTGCCGCTCTCGGTAGTGGTGCTGGGGGTGGGGTCTCTGTCTCCACTCTCGGGTCGCGCTGCTGGGGGGAGGTCTCTGGCGCCGCTCTCGGGTCGCGCTGCTGGGGGGTGGTCTCTGGAGCCTCCCTCCGGTCATGCTGCAGACGGGGGGTGTCACTGGCCCCGCTATCAGGTGATGCTGCTGCGGGGGGTCTCTGGCACCTCTCGGGTTTTGCTGCTGGGTGGGTGTCTGGGGGCGCTCTCGGGTGATGCTGTTCGGGGAGGTCTCTGGCGCCGCTCTCCGGTAGCGGTGCTGGGGGTGGGGTTTCTGTCTCCACTCTCGGGTAATGCTTCTGGGGGGGTCTCCGGCGCCGGTCTCGGGTCGCGCTCCTTGGGGGTGGGGTCTCTGTCGCCACTTTCATCTCATGCTGCTGGGGGGGGGTCTCTGGCGCCACTCTCGGGTGATGCTGCTGGGGGGGGCCTCTGGCTCCCATCTCAGGTCGTGCTGCTGGGGGGGGGAGATCTCTGTCGCCGTTCTCTGGTGATGCTGCTGGGGGGAGGGTCTCTGGCGCCACTCTTGGGTCGCACTGCTGGGGGCGGGTCTGTGGTGCCGCTCTCGGGTCTTGCTGCTGGGGGGGGTCTCTGGCACCGTTTTCGGGTCACTCTGCTGGGGGAGGTCTCTGGCTTCGCTCTCGGGTCACGCTGCTGGGGAGGGTCTCTGGCGCCGCCCTCGGGACTTGCTGCTGGGGGGGGTCTCTGGCGCCGCCCTCGGGTCGCAATGCCGGGGGGGTTCTTTCGCGCTGCTCTCGGGTTTTGCTGCTGGGGGGGGGGGTCTCTTGTTTCGCTCTCGGGTCATGCTGCTGGGGGGGGACTTTGCAAGCGGGGCCGGGTACTAAAGGCACCAAGCAGCTGGCGGAATCACTGAGAACAAGGGTCATGGGGTCGGGGGTTGGTTGAGACTCTTTGGACCAGAGGCAGGGGGTCCAGGCTGCCAAATGTGTCGCGGAGAACCTCCATCTATCGGACGCGGCTTCCTCTCCGCGCTTGCAGAACCGAGCAGCTAAAAGTGTTAGAAGCCAAATCAGAGCGGCTCATGTGTGTGTTAGAAACGGCTACGGGGAGCCAATTGCACTGGCACCTGACGCCTTCTTCAGCCCTTTGTTGCTGCATTCTCAGGCTGGCACCTCTCACAACCATTCATTCATCGTCCAAGCACTCTCTCTCTTATGTACATTCCCTAATTAATGTTTCCCATACAGTATTTTGCATAATAATACAAGAGTTGTAGTTACAAAAAGTTACAAAAGTTTCTGGGTGGCATTTCTTAAAACATTCTCTCTCTGAGCGCTGAGGTAGTTACTGTTATAGTTACAATGCTTCACTTTGCGATTAGGGTTAAGTGCTTCACAATGCTTTGAAGAGAACGGTTGTCAATTGTGTAACAGTAAGTTTGAGCGTGCCCTGGCGCACAGCGAGGGGAGCTGTTTCTGGCTACATAGTAGTATATTTTTAACAGTTTGAAGTTACATGACCTAATATTACATTCCTAACCAATTATATTCTAGAGGGGCAAAAATGTTTAGATTTATAATTAAACAATCCTAACAAATAATAATAATAATAATAATAATTATAAATCTAAACACTTCTCAAGCTTGATAACACTAAATCTAAACACTTTCACAAGAATAAATCTAAACACTTCTATGCTTCTTCTACTTAACAAACTTCTCCTCCTTAGACTTGTAGTTGTGGGGAACAAATTCTGGGGAGTCACTTCCACTTGCGGGAATCATGTTTCATACTTGACTATGTTCTCCCTACACTAAGGCTGGCCGAGAGACTGTCCCGGACTGATCGTAACAGACTGTTCTGTCCGCGAATGGGCTGAGAGTAAAGGGCGTGTTCGGAATCTGTGGCGCCCAATCTGAGGCTGTCCGAGGTGACTCTTAACGGACTGCTCCGTGCGCCAATGGGCGGTGACTCAAGGCGTGTTCTGGGGCAGCTGGCGGCCAATAGGTTGTCCGGGGTGGATTATAACAGACTCTTCTGTCCGCGAATGGGCTGTGACTAAGGGGCGTGTTCTGAATCAGAGGCACCCAATAGGCTGACCCGGCTGCATCTTAACGGACAGCTCTGTCTGCGAATGCGGTGTGACTAGGGGGAAATGACCTGCCACTGCTCTCGACCAATAGGCTGTCCGGGGTGGATCTTAATGGGCTGCTCTGTCCTCGAATTGTCTGTGAGTTAGGGGTGGTTCCTGGCTGTGTGCCAGCCAATGGGCTTTCGGAAGACAGCCTTGGCGGAGGATAGTGTCGCCCAATGGGCTGTCAGCAAAGGGGATCCTGCCTCTGGTTCGGCCAATGGGCTGCCGCAGGGGGGCGTTGTCTGACTGGGCGGCCGGCGCCGCCATGACAGGAAGGTCCGAGGAGCGCGCGGGGGCGCGAGCGAATCCTGGGTCCGAGTGCGAAGCTCCCCGCCCCCAGCCCGCCCCTTGTTGGTGTCTGGCCCGGGGGAGGAGGGGGCGCGAGGGAAGGTGGGGGAGCGGGCTGGGGGTGGGGTGTCTGGACAGGGGTGAGGTGTAGGAGCAGGCTGGGTGTGAGGGGCCGGGGGGGGCCTTGGCACTGGGGGGGCAGGAGGGAGGGGGAGGGGCCGGGGGGGGCCTTGGCACTGGGGGGGGGCAGGAGCGGATAGGACGCGGGAGAGCGCAGGCGCGGGCGGCGCTGGCTGGGCGGGAAACTCCCGGGACGCTCGCGCTGACGAGGCGGGCGGGAAAACGCTGCGGGGGGCGCTGAGGTGCGGAGCCTGGGGGGCGGGGCGGGAGCTGGCAGTGACGTGGAGCCCCCCCCCCCCCCCCCGCCTGCTTCTCTCCGGGCCCCAGGCTGGACATCGGCGGGGCGGCCCCTGGCGGAGGTGGGGGGGCGATTTCTGCCCCCCCCCGGCGCTGCAGCCTCCCCGGGGAGCAGCGCCCCTGTGACCCCCCCCACGTGGTGCCGGGGGAACGGGGCTGTGGCCCCCCCTTTGGGGCGCGGGAGCTGACCCGGGCTCCAGTCACGTGGGTGTCTCGGGGAGGGGGGGCTGCGGGCCACCGGGGCGCGGGAGTGTCACGTGCCCCCTCCCCCCGCCGGGGAGCCGCGCGCCCTCGAGGGGTGGTTCCCGCGGGCGGGGCACGCACAGAACGTGTCCCGCACGCGGGGGGGCGGGGCGGCCTGAGCCCTGCTCCCCGCGCTGCTCGCTGCCTGGGGGCGGGGCCGGGTGCCCGCTGAATCCCCCCTGTGCCCGGGGGGGGGGCAGTTCGGCGGGGGGCGCTGTGGGGGGGGATGCTCTGGCCCTGGCTGCCCGCAGTGCTGCCCAGTGCCCGGCTGTGCCTCCTGCAGAGGCCGAGAGCGTCCTGGGTGGGGGCGTGTGGGGAGAGGGGGGGAGTGGCTGAGAATTGGGGGGCAAACAGGTGACAGACAAACCAACCGACAGAAAAGCCTCCCTGCCTGGCCCCCAGCTGAGCGGAGAAACGTCCCCCTGGCGCCAGAGCACTGCAGGGCCCAGCCTAGTCGCTTTGTGCCTCCAGCCCCACGGCGTGGGGAGGGGGCGACGGTGGAGGAGCCCCACGCACCCAGGCCTTAGGTTCCCCACCCGCCTTCTAAGCACTGAGCATTTTAGGCCTGGCTGGACTAGAGAAGGGGGCACCAGGGGAGTTGCCGCTGAAGGCGCGCGGCCGCGCACAAACACCCCTCTGCCGCCCACCTCCCTTGCGGAGCCTTGCAGCGGCACTCGCCTTCCTGCTGGCCGGGGAATGGCGCGGTTGTTTTCCTGATCCGGTGGAGGGCGGCTGCCCCGTTGTGTCCCTGCTGGGGCAGCCTCGCCCCACCTCCAGCTGCTCTTGGGGCTTCTGTTTGTTTCTGTTCATACAGTTTGCTGCTGTTTTCCATCCACGAGGACCTGCGTGAAGCTGGTCCGACCAGAGATACGGGGATCGATTTTTAAGAGTAAGAGGTTTTGTTTTTAAAGCAGGGGTGAGGAACCTAATACCCCAGCTCACGTGAGTGTGGCCCTCGAGACTCAAGGTTCCCACACTAACGCTCTAGCTCCCCTCCAGATTGGAGCAGACAAAATCTGCTAGCCTGCCCCGCCGCCCTCCTCACAAGCTCCGTCCGGTGTGCGAGGGGAATGTGGGAAGCCTCTTCCTCCTTCTCAGTTGGGGCATGTGTTAATGCGGATGGTGGGGTTTGGGATTTCTTTTTCTTCACACTTGTGTGTAGGGTTGCCAGGTGTCTAGCACTGAGCCAGACAGCCCGGTATTTGCACTTTTTGTCCGGTAAATAAATTTAGAAAATACCGGACATACAAAATGTCCAGTATTTCCTGCTTTTCCTCTGCGCCCAGCAGAAATAAGCCGGGGGCGGGGAGATTGGCTGACTAATTAAAGGGGTCACAACTGGATTTTGCTCAACAAAAATGTTCCTGGTGGGGTTTTTTTTGTTTGGTTGGCTTTTTTTCCTCAACAAAAATTTTCCTGGCGCTTTTTTTTTGCTGAAACCATCTGGCAACCCTACTAGTGTGTGCCTTCCGCCCCCCCCCAATAAGGTTCCCCACCCCGTCTGAAAGCGAGAGTTGGGAGAACAGGTTACCTTGCGTTCCTGTGTCCTTATAAGGAAGTTGAAGGCTACTATAAAATCCCCCCTCATGGTCTCCTCTTCAGACTAAAGAAACCTAAATCCCTCAGCCTCTTCATAGAGCAATTGCTCCAGCCCCCTAATCATTTTGGTTGTCCTCTGCTGGACCCTCTCCAATATGTCCACATCCCTTCTGTAGTGGGGGGCCCAGAACTGGACACAGTACTCCAGATGTGGCCTCACCAAAGCCGAATAAAGGGGAATAATGACATCTCTGGATCTACTGGCAATGCTCCTCTTAATGCAACCTAATATGCCATTAGCCTTCTTGGCTACAAGGGCACACTGTCGACTCATCTCCAGCTTCTCATCCACTGTAACCCCCAGGTCCTGTCTGCAGAACTACTACTTAACTGGTTGGTCCCCAGCTTGTAACTATGCTTGGGATTCTTCCATCCCAAGTGCAGGACTCTACACTTGTCCTTGTTGAACCTCATCAGATTTCTTGTGGCCCAATCCTCCAATTTGTCTAAGTCATTCTGGACCCTATCTCCGCCCTTAGGCATCTTTTAGCCTTTTTGTTCTATTATTGTTTTTCTATTTGGTACTAGAAAATCAAACTTTCCTCCTGCTTGGGCCTCAAGTTTCACTCCAGCAGCCCTTCCACAAGTAGAATCGTCTGCAAAATAAAATGTCAGGGCTACCGTCATTAAGGTGCTTGTCCCTGTAAGGACATGTGACTGAACTGGTTGTTCAGAAGGTTTCTGGTGAATTGGTTTATGCACAGGTATGCCTCCCGTTCTTCTTTAACCACCGCAGTCTCTTGTTTTTGTCCGGAAGCAAATTCTCTGCCAAGCCACCTTTTTTCCCTTTCATGTAATTGTCTGCTCTTTCGTTCGGTGTGGTAGACTTGTTCTAGTGTGGCATTAGACAACCGAGCCACAGAAAAGTCTGCCTTGGTACCACTGAGTACCGGCCCAGACCAAAGTAGCTTTCAGACACCTTAAGAGAGTCTTGATTTGCAATTCTCCCCTTTCTTCTCCTTGGATTTTCAACTAGGAAAGTGTGCTAATCATCTGCTTTTGCGGAAAAACTTGCCAGCTGTCTACACTGGCCGCTTGAATTTCCGCAAAAGCACTGACGATCTCATGTAAGATTGTCAGTGCTTCTGCGGGAATACTATGCTGCTCCCGTTCGGGCAAAAGTCTTTTTCCGAAAGACTTCTGCGCAAAAGGGCCAGTGTAGACAGCAGAGAGTTCTTTTCCGCAAAAAAGCCCCGATGGCGAAAATGGCGATTGGGGCTTTTTTGCAGAAAAGCGCGACTAGATTGGCCACGGACGCTTTTCCGTAAAAAGTTTACATACCCAGTATCTTGTGAAGAACTTGTCACCTCAGCACAGGGTCCCGGGGCGGGCTTTACCATAAGGGACCCGGAGAGATCATCTAGGCCAGCTGGAGGGGGCAGGGGAGGGGAGAGGAGAGGAGAGGAGAGGAGAGGAGGTTGGCCACTGAAAATGTTGCAGTATTAATTTTCCTTTTATTTGACTTCATATCAAACAAATATTTACAGTTTAAATGACCTTGTTAATTCTCCCTTGTGTTAGTACTCTTTCTTCCAGAACGTTTTAAAAACACAGACGAGACATGTCTTCGCCTGGGTGGCAGGCATCCGAAGAAGGGCACGTGACCTCGATCTTGGAGCATGAGACAAAACTCACTCCGCTCCTGGAGGGGAAATGTTAGAGGCAACACTGGGCTCCAGTGAGCAGCAGCCAGGTGACGCACGTGTCTGTCCTTTCCACACATCTAGGGTGGCCTAGCTCCTAACCGTTCTCTGTCTCTTTTTCGGTCCCTGTAGACTTGGAGGAGATGAGAGGCTGGCCATGTGGTGGCAGAGACCGAAAGGAGCCACCCCCCCGAGACCCTGCCGGCAGATGGAAACCAGACAGCGATCTATGGAAGAAGAGCAAATAGCAATTGGCTCAAGGTAAGTATCGAGGGAGGGCCGCACAGACGTTTGCGAGCGTGGTACGGGTCCCTGAGAAAAGGCCCTCTGGCTCGTGGTGGAAGAACTTGAAAATACGAAGTACAAAAGTCACAGTGTTGTACTTAAAAGAAGCACTCGGGATCTTTTTCAGAGGGATAAGGCAACACGCCACATTTATTGATCACACGCACACACACATTATATATATATATATATATATATATATATAAAAATTATTTATTTATTTACCACATGCATATGATAAGTATTGATTATTCTGTGTCACTCACGCACTCACTCTCTCACACACACACACACGTGCACAAGCACACTCCGTCTTGCTGTTGTTACCAACTTGTTGCTCCCCTTAACTTCACTGGCCAGGTGAGTTAGATGGGGGAGGGGTGGAGCCGGGCTTCTGCTGATCCGGATCGATGCTCCGATGGTGACAAGATGAGACCCGGAGTCCTCTGCAAGACAACTCACTTTTATAGCAGCTTCCCTCTTATGCAAATATATCCCAGATTCAAAATCTGGGTCTGTGTCCTTTGGTCCCTTTGTGGGTGCTGTCTGTTAAGAGAGGGTGTTTTCCAAAGAAGGTGCTTGCTTCTAATCCCCAAGGCCTTCAATATGTCTGCTCTTCTTTCTTGAGCCCTCTTGACACGTTGGGTCTGGCTTCCACCCCCTTTTCAACTGGTGTAGCTCTCTGGAGGTGCTTGGCTCCCAAGTGTTACTCATTCACACCTCGTTCATTCAACTGGGCAATTGATTACAGAGTGGGGGGAGAGAGTGGGGGAAAGATCTTATTCTACTCCTAGCAAATGACATTTTTACCTCTTTAACTATATACTCTGTATTAGAACCCTATGTAGAAAACTAAGTTACAAGGTTATATGGATTCAGGTTCTAATACAAAGTGACAAGGTCATATGGATTAATACAAAGTTACAAGGTTATATGGAGAGGCACAGTGTCAAGTCATATGAAGTACATAGGTTTATCTACAACAGAAACTGAACACCGATTTTTGTATTTTTAAAAATGTCATTAATCCCCCCCTCCCCCCGCCGCCCCCCGAATCTCCTGGCTGGCGATACTTAACGTGTCTAGGATCATACGGAAAACTAAGTGAGTAGGCTGCCAATTGACCTAGCGTCACGCATGCGGAGAGTTGGCAAAACTGGGATTGAAATAAAGACTTGGTCTCCAGCAGCACCGAGGAGCCCCAGACATGGATTAGGGCCTCGTGGGAATAGTTGTCTCCTAATTGATCTAATCTTTGGCTTTTGAGTTTAATATTATTGGTGAGTCCTTCTAGGCGACTGTTACTCGGCGTGCATGCGTGCGCACGTAAGTATGAGTGCAAGTGTGTGCGTCCGCAAGTGTCCATTTGCGTGTGCGCGCACGTGCCTGCGTGCGGGCAGATTGAGCAGATGCGTGTGTGGGCATCTGAGCGAGGGCATGAGTGGGCGCCCAGGCGTGTTAATCTGTTAATTCGCGTTTGTGAGTGTGTACACGCATCCCTGCGTGTGAGCATTTGGTAGGGTGAGTGGCTGTTGCACGGGCGTGTGCGTCTGACGTGTGCCAATCAGACGGTGCCCTGGCAGCAGTAGCTCCTGGAAAGCGACACCCCTCCCCTCCCATCTGGAGCATGCAACTGGGATGAGAGGGGCAGGGAAGAGTAGAACTGCTGCAGCGCGTTTCAGCACGAGGCTCTAACTGCCGCGCGGTAGCTGCTCCTTTTGTATCCGACGTGGGGCAACAAGGAGCGGCCTCGCATCATGCCGGCGCCACGTGCGTTCAGTCCCACGGGCCGGAAGTGACGTTTGCTCGGTCCACAGCCTGACAGCAACCGACTGGCAACCGTGACCGGAAGGTGCCCAGGTACGAGCGCTCAGCTGGTGCCAGGTCAGCGGGTGGTAGGCAGGAGACACGGGGCCAGGCGGGACGGGTTCAGACACGGGGTGCCTGGCTGGGACAGCGACTGGGGTTGGAGGTTTCCTGCGGCGGTGCAGCCAGCGTAGGGCACCAGCTCCCGTGGTACGTGGGGCAGAGGAAGGACAGCAGAGTGGAGGCTGGAACCGCTCCGACAAGGCACCGCTCTGCTTATGGTTGCCAGGTGTCCGGTTTTGAACTGGACGGTCCAGGCTTTCAGCTTTTTCTTCGGGAAACAAATTTATATTTTCTCAATGTCCGCGAAAGCGGCAAGGAGTTCTGTGCCACAGGGCTCCTCGCTGCTTTTGCAGATTCAGACTAACGCGGCTACTCCTCTGATAAATGTCGGGTATTTTCTAAATCAGATGGAATGCAGATTGTGATGTCATGTCAGGCGTGCCTGGTATTTTTGGTGAAACCATCTGGCAACCCTAGCTCTGCTCCTTGCTTGGCCGGGGTGGCGCCCTGCCTCTGTGGCAGGTCCTGACGTCACAGGGAGCGTGTTCCCCAGGAAATCCGGGCAGTGCAGCGGCTTCCGGTCCGCGCCACCCGGCCCCAAGGGAGCGGCGGCGGGAGGCGGCAGGGAGGTCAGAGCGTGACGCTGCCCCGCCCGGATCTCAGCCCTTGGGCGCCCCAGTGTGCACCCCGCCCGGCCGGGCCGCTCCCCTGTAGCTCCGCCCCCAGCGCTGCGCCCGCTGCCTCGTGGCCCGGCTCGGTGCGAAGCTGCCACTGCCGGCTACGAACAGCAGCGCACTGCTAGTGACGTCATTGCCCTGGCGCGGTGCATGCAAATGATGGAACGCGGGGCACGTTCTATCGGCTCCCGGGCGAGTGACACGTGGGTTTGTGTGGCACACAGACGGGTCCCAGGCTCCGTCATTAATGGCAGGGGCGGGGCCTGATCTGGGGGCGGGGCCACTGACCGGCAGGAACTCAGCTGGGACACAGAAGTGAGCGGCAGAAAACTCCTCGGGGTCTCCGGAAAATCCTCGCGCGGCCCCTCTGGGCTTGTGAACGGGACGCAGCAGAGGCAGCCGCCCCCCTCCCCACCCACCCGCCTCACGCTCCCCGCTGCACTTTCGAAGGCAACAGCAGCATCAGCCTGTCCCGCTGCCAGTCCCTGCACAAGCCGGCTGGGAAATTTGGTGTTGGGGGGAGCAGACTGCACGGGGCGGAGAGGAGTTTGGGGGTGGTGGGGGATCAGACTGCATGGAGCGGAGAGGAGTTTGGGGGGAAGCAGACTGCACGGGGCGGGGAGGAGTTTGGTGAGGGGGGATCATACTGCACGGGGCGGAGAGGAGTTTGGTGAGGGGGGATCATACTGCATGGGGCGGAGAGGAGTTTGGGGGGAAGCAGACTGCACGGGGCGGGGAGGAGTTTGGTGAGGGGGGATCAGACTGCAGGGGGCGGAGAGGAGTTTCGTGGGGGGTAGGAGATCAGACTGCACGGGGGGAGGAGTTTGGGGGGGATCAGACTGCACGGGGCGGGGAGGAGTTTGCGGGGGAGCAGACTGCACGGGGCGGGGAGGAGTTTGGGGGGGTTCAGACTGCACGGGGCGGAGAGGAGTTTGGGGGGAGCAGACTGCACGGGGCGGGGAGGAGTTTGCGGGGGAGCAGACTGCACGGGGCGGGGATGAGTTTGGGGGGGTTCAGACTGCATGGGGCGGGGAGGAGTTTGGGGGGGAGCAGACTGCACGGGGCGGGGAGGAGTTTGGGGGGATCAGACTGCATGTGGCGGGGAGGAGTTTGGGGGGGATCAGACTGCATGGGGGGGAGGATCAGACTCCACGGGGCGGCGAGGAGTTTGGGGAGGGGTTCAGACTGCACGGGGCGGAGAGGAGTTTGGGGAGGGGATCAGACTACACGGGGCGGAGAGGAGTTTGGGGGGGATCGGACTGCACGGGGCGGGGAGGAGTTTGGGGGGATGGGACTGCACGGGGCGGGGAGGAGTTTGGGGGGATCAGACTGCACGGAGCGGGGAGGAGTTTGGGGGGATCAGACTGCACGGGGGGGAGGATCAGACTGCACGGAGCGGGGAGGAGTTTGGGGGGGGATCAGACAGCATGGGGCGGAGGGGAGTGTGGGGGGGATCAGACTGCACGGGGCGGAGAGGAGTTTGGGGAGGGGATCAGACTGCACGGGGCGGAGAGGAGTTTGGGGGGGATCGGACTGCACGGGGCGGGGAGGAGTTTGGGGGGATCAGACTGCACGGAGCAGGGAGGAGTTTGGGGGGATCAGACTGCACGGGGGGGAGGATCAGACTGCACGGAGCGGGGAGGAGTTTGGGGGGGATCAGACTGCACGGGGGGGAGGATCAGACTGCACGGGGCAGGGAGGAGCTTTGGGGGGGATCAGACTGCACGGGGCGGACAGGAGTTTGGGGGGGCGATCAGACTGCACGGGGCGGAGGGGAGTGTGGGGGGGATCAGACTGCACGGGGGGGAGGAGTTTGGGGGGATCAGACTGCACGGAGCGGGGAGGAGTGTGGGGGGGATCAGACTGCATGGGGCGGGGAGGAGTGTGGGGGGGATCAGACTGCACGGGGGGGAGAGGAGTTTGGGGGGGATCGGACTGCACGGAGGGAGAGGAGTTTGGGGGGATCGGACTGCACGGGGCGGGGAAGAGTTTGGGGGGATCGGACTGCACGGGGGGAGAGGAGTTTGGGGGGATCAGATTGCACGGGGGGGAGGATCAGACTGCACGGGGGGGAGGAGTTGGGGGGGGATCAGACTGCACGGGGCAGGGAGGAGTTTGGGGGGGGTCGGACTGCACGGGGGGAGAGGAGTTTGGGGGGATCAGATTGCACGGGGGGAGGATCAGACTGCACGGGGGGGGAGGAGTTTGGAGGGGGATCAGACTGCACGGGGCGGGGAGGTGTTTGGGGGGGATCATACTGCACGGGGGAGAGGAGTTTGGGGGGATCGGACTGCACGGGGGGGAGGATCAGACTGCACGGGGCGGAGGGGAAGTTTGGGGGGATCAGACTGCACGGGGCGGGGAGGAGTTTGGGGGGATCAGACTGCACGGGGGGGAGGAGTTTGAGGGGGATCAGACTGCACGGGGCGGGGAGGAGTTTGGGGGGATCAGACTGCACGGGGCTGGGAGGAGTTTGGGGGGGAAGGGTTGCCGCGGAGTCTCCTCTCCCGAGTGGGGGCGAAGCATCAGCTGCGGACGCTGCCGTCTCTGAGGCAGGAGCCCCGCCCAGCAATGGGGAGGGGCGGGTTGAGGGGGAGTAGGGAAAGTAGCCGCAGTGGCTTGTGGGAAACTGAGTGCCCCTGTCCGCAGCTCCCATCGGCCATTGCAGGGCCAGGGCAGGCCCGGCGCTGTTCGGTTGGGCGGGTGCAGCGGAAGTGACATCACAACGGGGCATTGACCAGGGAGCGACGCGGTTGGTCCCGCGCTCGTGTCACTCCAAGTGTTAGCGACGCATCCTGGGACTTGTAGTTCTCATAGTGCGGCCTCCCGGGGCACGTCGCAGCGCGCCCCGCCCCTATCATAGCCCCGCCCCCCGGCATAGCCCCGCCCAGCGTGTTCTTAGTTCGGAATGGGGCATTTCTACCCTAAAAACAATCTTTTTTATTCGGAAATAACGGCCCTTAGCAGAGCAACAGTGACACTCGGTAGTCACCGGCGGTAATGCACGTGTAATTCCGTAGCGCCTCCACAGTGCCGCTCGGTGGTCATTGCCGGTAATGCACGTGTAATTCCGTAGCGCCTCCACAGTGCCGCTCGGTGGTCATTGCCGGTAATGCACGTGTAATTCCGAAGCGCCTCCACAGTGCCGCTCGGTGGTCATTGCCGGTAATGCACGTGTAATTCCATAGCGCCTCCACAGTGCCGCTCGGTGGTCATTGCGGGTAATGCACGTGTAATTCCGTAGCGCCTCCACAGTGCCGCTCGGTGGTCATTGCCGGTAATGCACGTGTAATTCCGTAGCGCCTCCACAGTGCCGCTCGGTGGTCATTGCCGGTAATGCACGTGTAATTCCGTAGCGCCTCCACAGTGCCGCTTGGTGGTCATTGCCGGTAATGCACGTGTAATTCCGTAGCGCCTCCACAGTGCCGCTCGGTGGTCATTGCAGGTAATGCACGTGTAATTCCATAGCGCCTCCACAGTGCCGCTCGGTGGTCATTGCGGGTAATGCACGTGTAATTCCATCGCCCCCAGCTGCTGTCCCTGCTCCGCACGCCACGTGGCCCCAGTCTTGCCCTTTGACAGCAGGCAAAGTAAGAAGCTCGTTATTTCCAGGCTCCGCGCAGCCCTCTCCCCTCCTGCCCCGGCCCCCTCATCCCACACACCAGGCTCCGCGCAGCCCCCTCCCCTCCTGCTTCCTCACCCCAGCCTGCACCCCGTCCATACTCTTATCCCGGGGCCCTTCCTCTCCCCAGCCTGCACCCCCGTCCATATGCTTATCCCGGGGCCCTTCCTCCCCCCAGCCTGCACCCCCATCCATATTCTTATCCCGGGGCCCTTCCTCACTCCAGTCTGCACGCCCATTCATGGGAGCCATCAGTCCACCTTTTCCCTGCACCACATTCAGTAAAGTGTCTGATCAGGGTATGAGAGCAGCCCTGAGCCTTTGTCTCCACTCAGCAGGTTGCACCACACAGGATATGTGGATGGTCCTGGGCTTTGTACAGCACTCCAGACTGACCCCTGGACACGGCTTCTGAGTCCTAGCCCTTTGCTGTCACTCCTGCCCGAGGGCTTTGCTGGCTCCAGACTGGGTAACAGCTGGGAAACTGGCTGGGCAGTGGGCTGAGAAGATACCGTCCGAGATGGACTTGAGCTGCCTGGACGTGATTCTCGGAACACGTGAAGGGTCCTCAGCGTTCGGCCTTCCCATGGCTCTGTGTGAGTAAGAGGTGCGTGCTTTGAAATCTTCAAGCGTCCTGGCAGTATGTTTCTTCTGAGGCAGAGAGCTTCCTGCTGGGGCACGGAGCCTGGTGGCTTGGGGACTGGTGAAGGGGCAGTAGGCGGTTCAACAGTGCGTGGATAGATATTCAAGGCCTCCGTTCTCTCCGAGTTCCTGGAGTGGCAGCGGGAGGGGGTGGCCGATGGTGGGAGGAGAAGCGATGCCGCGTCCTTGCGGACTGAAAAGCTAAGTTGTTTGTTTGTTTTTTCCCCTCAGCTGTGTTCGGTAGCGAGCGATAAGAAGTCAACCCTCCCGGTGTCCTCCCGTCTGGGGATGGAACGGAAAAGAGAACGGCGAGCTTGGGAGCTTGGTCGAAGCGAGGCGAGAACCGTCCTGCTGGGAGCGGAGCAGCCATCGCTGACCGGGAGATAAGTGTCGGGTCTGGAAATCTCTCAGCTTACGGCCCACTCGGGTCTAGGAAGGGAAGTCACGTTTGCTTAGACAGCGAGTCCGAGCGGAGGTTCCCGAGGTGCTTCCTTGGTAGTGGGAGAAACAGGGCTCCCGTTTGTCAGGGGTGCTGGTTTCTCTGGAACACGGTGTCCTTCTCAGCAGACGCTTGGCTCGAGGAGGAAGACGCAAGGTGGTAAGGTTTCTGACTGCCTCTTATGTGTTTCTCTCTTGTTGCTCTCTCGTATTGGCCAATACGTCCTGTCTGTCTGTTTCTGTCTATGTCTTTGTCCTTGCTCTGCTTCTGCCGTGTCCTTGTACAGCACACTTGCAGGCATTCCAGGTGAGCATCTCCAAGGGTTAAGGGCTCAGGAGCCAACGGGAATTCAGCAGGTTCGCAAGTCGCGCAAGGGAGAGCGGTGGTGCATCATGGCTGAATGACTCGGTGTTCTTGTAGAGGACCCGATACATAGGCGAGAGGGGGGGAAAGGGCTAAAGGATAGAATTCCCACAGCCACAGACTTTAGTGAGTGAGAGCTAACGCTGGGCTTTTTCGGCCACCCTTGCAGAGGAATCAGTGCGTGGCCGTGGGCGGAGAATAAATCGTCCGAGATGTACTTGAGCTGCCTGGACGTGATTCTCGGAACATGTGAAGGGTCCTCAGCGTTCGGCCTTCCCATGGCTCTGTGTGAGTAAGAGGTGCGTGCTTTGAAATCTTTAAGCGTCCTGGCAGTATGTTTCTTCTGAGGCAGAGAGCTTCCTGCTGGGTCACGGAGCCTGGTGGCTTGGGGACTGGTGAAGGGGCATAGGCAGTTCAACAGAGCGTGGATAGATATTCAAGGCCTCCGTTCTCTCCGCGTTCCTGGAGTGTCAGCGGGAGGGGGTGGCCGATGGTGGGAGGCAGCGGTGCGATGGTGGGAGGAGAAGCGATGCCGCGTCCTTGCGGACTGAAAAGCTAAGTTGTTTGTTTGTTTTTTCCCCTCTGCTGTGTTCGGTAGTGAGCGATAAGAAGTCAACCCTCCCGGTGTCCTCCCGTCTGGGGATGGAACGGAAACGAGAACAGCGAGCTCGGGAGCTTGGTCGAAGCGAGGCGAGAACCGTCCGGCTGGGAGCGGAGCAGCCATCGCTGACAGGGAGATAAGTGTCGGGTTTGGAAATCTCTCGGCTTACGGCGCACTCGGGTCTAGGAAGGGAAGTCAGGTTTGCTTAGACAGCGAGTCCGAGCGGAGGTTCGCGAGGTGATTCCTTGGTAGTGGGAGAAACAGGGCTTCCGTTTGTCAGGGGTGCTGATTTCTCTGGAACACGGTGTCCTTCTCAGCAGACGCTTGGCTCGAGGAGGAAGACGCAAGGCGGTAAGGTTTCCGTCTGCCTCTCATGTGTTTCTCTCTTGTTGCTCTCTCGTATTGGCCAATACGTTCTGTCTGTCTGTTTCTGTCTGTGTCTTTGTCCTTGCTCTGCTTCTGCCGTGTCCTTGTATAGCTCACGTGCAGGCATTCCAGGTGAGCATCTCCACGGGTTAAGGGCTCAGGAGCCAACGGGAATTCTGCAGGTACGCCAGTCGCGCAAGGGAGAGCGGTGGTGCGTCATGGCTGACTGACTCAGTGTTCTTGTAGAGGGCCCTATACATAGGCGAGGGGCGGGGGGGAAGGGCTAAAGGATAGAATTCCCACAGCCACAGACCTTAGTGAGTGAGAGGTCTCTTCAGTCACGCCGCTCTCGGATCTCGCTGCAGGGAGGGATTCTGGTGCCGCTCTCGGGTCGTGCAGCTTGGGGGTGTCTCTAGCACTGCTCTCGGGTCTCGCTGCTGGGGGGGAGGGGTCTTTGGGGCCACTCTCAGGTCGTGCTGCTGGGAGGGAGTCTGGCGCCTCTCTCGGGTTATGCTGCTGCGGGGAATCTCTGGTGCCTCCTTGGGATCATGCTGCTGGGGGGGTCTCTGGCTTCGCTCTCCGGTCGTGCTGCTGGGGGGGGTCTCTGTTACCGCTTTCGGGTCGCGCCGTTAGGGGGGGTCTCTGGTGCCGCTCTCGGTAGTGGTGCTGGGGGTGGGGTCTCTGTCTCCACTCTCGGGTCGCGCTGCTGGGGGGAGGTCTCTGGCGCCGCTCTCGGGTCGCGCTGCTGGGGGGTGGTCTCTGGAGCCTCCCTCCGGTCATGCTGCAGACGGGGGGTGTCACTGGCCCCGCTATCAGGTGATGCTGCTGCGGGGGGTCTCTGGCACCTCTCGGGTTTTGCTGCTGGGTGGGTGTCTGGGGCCGCTCTCGGGTGATGCTGTTCGGGGAGGTCTCTGGCGCCGCTCTCCGGTAGCGGTGCTGGGGGTGGGGTTTCTGTCTCCACTCTCGGGTAATGCTTCTGGGGGGGTCTCCGGCGCCGGTCTCGGGTCGCGCTCCTTGGGGGTGGGGTCTCTGTCGCCACTTTCATCTCATGCTGCTGGGGGGGGGTCTCTGGCGCCACTCTCGGGTGATGCTGCTGGGGGGGGCCTCTGGCTCCCATCTCAGGTCGTGCTGCTGGGGGGGGGAGATCTCTGTCGCCGTTCTCTGGTGATGCTGCTGGGGGGAGGGTCTCTGGCGCCACTCTTGGGTCGCACTGCTGGGGGCGGGTCTGTGGTGCCGCTCTCGGGTCTTGCTGCTGGGGGGGGTCTCTGGCACCGTTTTCGGGTCACTCTGCTGGGGGAGGTCTCTGGCTTCGCTCTCGGGTCACGCTGCTGGGGAGGGTCTCTGGCGCCGCCCTCGGGACTTGCTGCTGGGGGGGGTCTCTGGCGCCGCCCTCGGGTCGCAATGCCGGGGGGGTTCTTTCGCGCTGCTCTCGGGTTTTGCTGCTGGGGGGGGGGGTCTCTTGTTTCGCTCTCGGGTCATGCTGCTGGGGGGGGACTTTGCAAGCGGGGCCGGGTACTAAAGGCACCAAGCAGCTGGCGGAATCACTGAGAACAAGGGTCATGGGGTCGGGGTTTGGTTGAGACTCTTTGGACCAGAGGCAGGGGGTCCAGGCTGCCAAATGTGTCGCGGAGAACCTCCATCTATCGGACGCGGCTTCCTCTCCGCGCTTGCAGAACCGAGCAGCTAAAAGTGTTAGAAGCCAAATCAGAGCGGCTCATGTGTGTGTTAGAAACGGCTACGGGGAGCCAATTGCACTGGCACCTGACGCCTTCTTCAGCCCTTTGTTGCTGCATTCTCAGGCTGGCACCTCTCACAACCATTCATTCATCGTCCAAGCACTCTCTCTCTTATGTACATTCCCTAATTAATGTTTCCCATACAGTATTTTGCATAATAATACAAGAGTTGTAGTTACAAAAAGTTACAAAAGTTTCTGGGTGGCATTTCTTAAAACATTCTCTCTCTGAGCGCTGAGGTAGTTACTGTTATAGTTACAATGCTTCACTTTGCGATTAGGGTTAAGTGCTTCACAATGCTTTGAAGAGAACGGTTGTCAATTGTGTAACAGTAAGTTTGAGCGTGCCCTGGCGCACAGCGAGGGGAGCTGTTTCTGGCTACATAGTAGTATATTTTTAACAGTTTGAAGTTACATGACCTAATATTACATTCCTAACCAATTATATTCTAGAGGGGCAAAAATGTTTAGATTTATAATTAAACAATCCTAACAAATAATAATAATAATAATAATAATTATAAATCTAAACACTTCTCAAGCTTGATAACACTAAATCTAAACACTTTCACAAGAATAAATCTAAACACTTCTATGCTTCTTCTACTTAACAAACTTCTCCTCCTTAGACTTGTAGTTGTGGGGAACAAATTCTGGGGAGTCACTTCCACTTGCGGGAATCATGTTTCATACTTGACTATGTTCTCCCTACACTAAGGCTGGCCGAGAGACTGTCCCGGACTGATCGTAACAGACTGTTCTGTCCGCGAATGGGCTGAGAGTAAAGGGCGTGTTCGGAATCTGTGGCGCCCAATCTGAGGCTGTCCGAGGTGACTCTTAACGGACTGCTCCGTGCGCCAATGGGCGGTGACTCAAGGCGTGTTCTGGGGCAGCTGGCGGCCAATAGGTTGTCCGGGGTGGATTATAACAGACTCTTCTGTCCGCGAATGGGCTGTGACTAAGGGGCGTGTTCTGAATCAGAGGCACCCAATAGGCTGACCCGGCTGCATCTTAACGGACAGCTCTGTCTGCGAATGCGGTGTGACTAGGGGGAAATGACCTGCCACTGCTCTCGACCAATAGGCTGTCCGGGGTGGATCTTAATGGGCTGCTCTGTCCTCGAATTGTCTGTGAGTTAGGGGTGGTTCCTGGCTGTGTGCCAGCCAATGGGCTTTCGGAAGACAGCCTTGGCGGAGGATAGTGTCGCCCAATGGGCTGTCAGCAAAGGGGATCCTGCCTCTGGTTCGGCCAATGGGCTGCCGCAGGGGGGCGTTGTCTGACTGGGCGGCCGGCGCCGCCATGACAGGAAGGTCCGAGGAGCGCGCGGGGGCGCGAGCGAATCCTGGGTCCGAGTGCGAAGCTCCCCGCCCCCAGCCCGCCCCTTGTTGGTGTCTGGCCCGGGGGAGGAGGGGGCGCGAGGGAAGGTGGGGGAGCGGGCTGGGGGTGGGGTGTCTGGACAGGGGTGAGGTGTAGGAGCAGGCTGGGTGTGAGGGGCCGGGGGGGGCCTTGGCACTGGGGGGGCAGGAGGGAGGGGGAGGGGCCGGGGGGGGCCTTGGCACTGGGGGGGGGCAGGAGCGGATAGGACGCGGGAGAGCGCAGGCGCGGGCGGCGCTGGCTGGGCGGGAAACTCCCGGGACGCTCGCGCTGACGAGGCGGGCGGGAAAACGCTGCGGGGGGCGCTGAGGTGCGGAGCCTGGGGGGCGGGGCGGGAGCTGGCAGTGACGTGGAGCCCCCCCCCCCCCCCCGCCTGCTTCTCTCCGGGCCCCAGGCTGGACATCGGCGGGGCGGCCCCTGGCGGAGGTGGGGGGGCGATTTCTGCCCCCCCCCGGCGCTGCAGCCTCCCCGGGGAGCAGCGCCCCTGTGACCCCCCCCACGTGGTGCCGGGGGAACGGGGCTGTGGCCCCCCCTTTGGGGCGCGGGAGCTGACCCGGGCTCCAGTCACGTGGGTGTCTCGGGGAGGGGGGGCTGCGGGCCACCGGGGCGCGGGAGTGTCACGTGCCCCCTCCCCCCGCCGGGGAGCCGCGCGCCCTCGAGGGGTGGTTCCCGCGGGCGGGGCACGCACAGAACGTGTCCCGCACGCGGGGGGGCGGGGCGGCCTGAGCCCTGCTCCCCGCGCTGCTCGCTGCCTGGGGGCGGGGCCGGGTGCCCGCTGAATCCCCCCTGTGCCCGGGGGGGGGGCAGTTCGGCGGGGGGCGCTGTGGGGGGGGATGCTCTGGCCCTGGCTGCCCGCAGTGCTGCCCAGTGCCCGGCTGTGCCTCCTGCAGAGGCCGAGAGCGTCCTGGGTGGGGGCGTGTGGGGAGAGGGGGGGAGTGGCTGAGAATTGGGGGGCAAACAGGTGACAGACAAACCAACCGACAGAAAAGCCTCCCTGCCTGGCCCCCAGCTGAGCGGAGAAACGTCCCCCTGGCGCCAGAGCACTGCAGGGCCCAGCCTAGTCGCTTTGTGCCTCCAGCCCCACGGCGTGGGGAGGGGGCGACGGTGGAGGAGCCCCACGCACCCAGGCCTTAGGTTCCCCACCCGCCTTCTAAGCACTGAGCATTTTAGGCCTGGCTGGACTAGAGAAGGGGGCACCAGGGGAGTTGCCGCTGAAGGCGCGCGGCCGCGCACAAACACCCCTCTGCCGCCCACCTCCCTTGCGGAGCCTTGCAGCGGCACTCGCCTTCCTGCTGGCCGGGGAATGGCGCGGTTGTTTTCCTGATCCGGTGGAGGGCGGCTGCCCCGTTGTGTCCCTGCTGGGGCAGCCTCGCCCCACCTCCAGCTGCTCTTGGGGCTTCTGTTTGTTTCTGTTCATACAGTTTGCTGCTGTTTTCCATCCACGAGGACCTGCGTGAAGCTGGTCCGACCAGAGATACGGGGATCGATTTTTAAGAGTAAGAGGTTTTGTTTTTAAAGCAGGGGTGAGGAACCTAATACCCCAGCTCACGTGAGTGTGGCCCTCGAGACTCAAGGTTCCCACACTAACGCTCTAGCTCCCCTCCAGATTGGAGCAGACAAAATCTGCTAGCCTGCCCCGCCGCCCTCCTCACAAGCTCCGTCCGGTGTGCGAGGGGAATGTGGGAAGCCTCTTCCTCCTTCTCAGTTGGGGCATGTGTTAATGCGGATGGTGGGGTTTGGGATTTCTTTTTCTTCACACTTGTGTGTAGGGTTGCCAGGTGTCTAGCACTGAGCCAGACAGCCCGGTATTTGCACTTTTTGTCCGGTAAATAAATTTAGAAAATACCGGACATACAAAATGTCCAGTATTTCCTGCTTTTCCTCTGCGCCCAGCAGAAATAAGCCGGGGGCGGGGAGATTGGCTGACTAATTAAAGGGGTCACAACTGGATTTTGCTCAACAAAAATGTTCCTGGTGGGGTTTTTTTGTTTGGTTGGCTTTTTTTCCTCAACAAAAATTTTCCTGGCGCTTTTTTTTTGCTGAAACCATCTGGCAACCCTACTAGTGTGTGCCTTCCGCCCCCCCCCAATAAGGTTCCCCACCCCGTCTGAAAGCGAGAGTTGGGAGAACAGGTTACCTTGCGTTCCTGTGTCCTTATAAGGAAGTTGAAGGCTACTATAAAATCCCCCCTCATGGTCTCCTCTTCAGACTAAAGAAACCTAAATCCCTCAGCCTCTTCATAGAGCAATTGCTCCAGCCCCCTAATCATTTTGGTTGTCCTCTGCTGGACCCTCTCCAATATGTCCACATCCCTTCTGTAGTGGGGGGCCCAGAACTGGACACAGTACTCCAGATGTGGCCTCACCAAAGCCGAATAAAGGGGAATAATGACATCTCTGGATCTACTGGCAATGCTCCTCTTAATGCAACCTAATATGCCATTAGCCTTCTTGGCTACAAGGGCACACTGTCGACTCATCTCCAGCTTCTCATCCACTGTAACCCCCAGGTCCTGTCTGCAGAACTACTACTTAACTGGTTGGTCCCCAGCTTGTAACTATGCTTGGGATTCTTCCATCCCAAGTGCAGGACTCTACACTTGTCCTTGTTGAACCTCATCAGATTTCTTGTGGCCCAATCCTCCAATTTGTCTAAGTCATTCTGGACCCTATCTCCGCCCTTAGGCATCTTTTAGCCTTTTTGTTCTATTATTGTTTTTCTATTTGGTACTAGAAAATCAAACTTTCCTCCTGCTTGGGCCTCAAGTTTCACTCCAGCAGCCCTTCCACAAGTAGAATCGTCTGCAAAATAAAATGTCAGGGCTACCGTCATTAAGGTGCTTGTCCCTGTAAGGACATGTGACTGAACTGGTTGTTCAGAAGGTTTCTGGTGAATTGGTTTATGCACAGGTATGCCTCCCGTTCTTCTTTAACCACCGCAGTCTCTTGTTTTTGTCCGGAAGCAAATTCTCTGCCAAGCCACCTTTTTTCCCTTTCATGTAATTGTCTGCTCTTTCGTTCGGTGTGGTAGACTTGTTCTAGTGTGGCATTAGACAACCGAGCCACAGAAAAGTCTGCCTTGGTACCACTGAGTACCGGCCCAGACCAAAGTAGCTTTCAGACACCTTAAGAGAGTCTTGATTTGCAATTCTCCCCTTTCTTCTCCTTGGATTTTCAACTAGGAAAGTGTGCTAATCATCTGCTTTTGCGGAAAAACTTGCCAGCTGTCTACACTGGCCGCTTGAATTTCCGCAAAAGCACTGACGATCTCATGTAAGATTGTCAGTGCTTCTGCGGGAATACTATGCTGCTCCCGTTCGGGCAAAAGTCTTTTTCCGAAAGACTTCTGCGCAAAAGGGCCAGTGTAGACAGCAGAGAGTTCTTTTCCGCAAAAAAGCCCCGATGGCGAAAATGGCGATTGGGGCTTTTTTGCAGAAAAGCGCGACTAGATTGGCCACGGACGCTTTTCCGTAAAAAGTTTACATACCCAGTATCTTGTGAAGAACTTGTCACCTCAGCACAGGGTCCCGGGGCGGGCTTTACCATAAGGGACCCGGAGAGATCATCTAGGCCAGCTGGAGGGGGCAGGGGAGGGGAGAGGAGAGGAGAGGAGAGGAGAGGAGGTTGGCCACTGAAAATGTTGCAGTATTAATTTTCCTTTTATTTGACTTCATATCAAACAAATATTTACAGTTTAAATGACCTTGTTAATTCTCCCTTGTGTTAGTACTCTTTCTTCCAGAACGTTTTAAAAACACAGACGAGACATGTCTTCGCCTGGGTGGCAGGCATCCGAAGAAGGGCACGTGACCTCGATCTTGGAGCACGAGACAAAACTCACTCCGCTCCTGGAGGGGAAATGTTAGAGGCAACACTGGGCTCCAGTGAGCAGCAGCCAGGTGACGCACGTGTCTGTCCTTTCCACACATCTAGGGTGGCCTAGCTCCTAACCGTTCTCTGTCTCTTTTTCGGTCCCTGTAGACTTGGAGGAGATGAGAGGCTGGCCATGTGGTGGCAGAGACCGAAAGGAGCCACCCCCCCGAGACCCTGCCGGCAGATGGAAACCAGACAGCGATCTATGGAAGAAGAGCAAATAGCAATTGGCTCAAGGTAAGTATCGAGGGAGGGCCGCACAGACGTTTGCGAGCGTGGTACGGGTCCCTGAGAAAAGGCCCTCTGGCTCGTGGTGGAAGAACTTGAAAATACGAAGTACAAAAGTCACAGTGTTGTACTTAAAAGAAGCACTCGGGATCTTTTTCAGAGGGATAAGGCAACACGCCACATTTATTGATCACACGCACACACACATTATATATATATATATATATAAAAATTATTTATTTATTTACCACATGCATATGATAAGTATTGATTATTCTGTGTCACTCACGCACTCACTCTCTCACACACACACACACGTGCACAAGCACACTCCGTCTTGCTGTTGTTACCAACTTGTTGCTCCCCTTAACTTCACTGGCCAGGTGAGTTAGATGGGGGAGGGGTGGAGCCGGGCTTCTGCTGATCCGGATCGATGCTCCGATGGTGACAAGATGAGACCCGGAGTCCTCTGCAAGACAACTCACTTTTATAGCAGCTTCCCTCTTATGCAAATATATCCCAGATTCAAAATCTGGGTCTGTGTCCTTTGGTCCCTTTGTGGGTGCTGTCTGTTAAGAGAGGGTGTTTTCCAAAGAAGGTGCTTGCTTCTAATCCCCAAGGCCTTCAATATGTCTGCTCTTCTTTCTTGAGCCCTCTTGACACGTTGGGTCTGGCTTCCACCCCCTTTTCAACTGGTGTAGCTCTCTGGAGGTGCTTGGCTCCCAAGTGTTACTCATTCACACCTCGTTCATTCAACTGGGCAATTGATTACAGAGTGGGGGGAGAGAGTGGGGGAAAGATCTTATTCTACTCCTAGCAACTGGGATTGAAATAAAGACTTGGTCTCCAGCAGCACCGAGGAGCCCCAGACATGGATTAGGGCCTCGTGGGAATAGTTGTCTCCTAATTGATCTAATCTTTGGCTTTTGAGTTTAATATTATTGGTGAGTCCTTCTAGGCGACTGTTACTCGGCGTGCATGCGTGCGCACGTAAGTATGAGTGCAAGTGTGTGCGTCCGCAAGTGTCCATTTGCGTGTGCGCGCACGTGCCTGCGTGCGGGCAGATTGAGCAGATGCGTGTGTGGGCATCTGAGCGAGGGCATGAGTGGGCGCCCAGGCGTGTTAATCTGTTAATTCGCGTTTGTGAGTGTGTACACGCATCCCTGCGTGTGAGCATTTGGTAGGGTGAGTGGCTGTTGCACGGGCGTGTGCGTCTGACGTGTGCCAATCAGACGGTGCCCTGGCAGCAGTAGCTCCTGGAAAGCGACACCCCTCCCCTCCCATCTGGAGCATGCAACTGGGATGAGAGGGGCAGGGAAGAGTAGAACTGCTGCAGCGCGTTTCAGCACGAGGCTCTAACTGCCGCGCGGTAGCTGCTCCTTTTGTATCCGACGTGGGGCAACAAGGAGCGGCCTCGCATCATGCCGGCGCCACGTGCGTTCAGTCCCACGGGCCGGAAGTGACGTTTGCTCGGTCCACAGCCTGACAGCAACCGACTGGCAACCGTGACCGGAAGGTGCCCAGGTACGAGCGCTCAGCTGGTGCCAGGTCAGCGGGTGGTAGGCAGGAGACACGGGGCCAGGCGGGACGGGTTCAGACACGGGGTGCCTGGCTGGGACAGCGACTGGGGTTGGAGGTTTCCTGCGGCGGTGCAGCCAGCGTAGGGCACCAGCTCCCGTGGTACGTGGGGCAGAGGAAGGACAGCAGAGTGGAGGCTGGAACCGCTCCGACAAGGCACCGCTCTGCTTATGGTTGCCAGGTGTCCGGTTTTGAACTGGACGGTCCAGGCTTTCAGCTTTTTCTTCGGGAAACAAATTTATATTTTCTCAATGTCCGCGAAAGCGGCAAGGAGTTCTGTGCCACAGGGCTCCTCGCTGCTTTTGCAGATTCAGACTAACGCGGCTACTCCTCTGATAAATGTCGGGTATTTTCTAAATCAGATGGAATGCAGATTGTGATGTCATGTCAGGCGTGCCTGGTATTTTTGGTGAAACCATCTGGCAACCCTAGCTCTGCTCCTTGCTTGGCCGGGGTGGCGCCCTGCCTCTGTGGCAGGTCCTGACGTCACAGGGAGCGTGTTCCCCAGGAAATCCGGGCAGTGCAGCGGCTTCCGGTCCGCGCCACCCGGCCCCAAGGGAGCGGCGGCGGGAGGCGGCAGGGAGGTCAGAGCGTGACGCTGCCCCGCCCGGATCTCAGCCCTTGGGCGCCCCAGTGTGCACCCCGCCCGGCCGGGCCGCTCCCCTGTAGCTCCGCCCCCAGCGCTGCGCCCGCTGCCTCGTGGCCCGGCTCGGTGCGAAGCTGCCACTGCCGGCTACGAACAGCAGCGCACTGCTAGTGACGTCATTGCCCTGGCGCGGTGCATGCAAATGATGGAACGCGGGGCACGTTCTATCGGCTCCCGGGCGAGTGACACGTGGGTTTGTGTGGCACACAGACGGGTCCCAGGCTCCGTCATTAATGGCAGGGGCGGGGCCTGATCTGGGGGCGGGGCCACTGACCGGCAGGAACTCAGCTGGGACACAGAAGTGAGCGGCAGAAAACTCCTCGGGGTCTCCGGAAAATCCTCGCGCGGCCCCTCTGGGCTTGTGAACGGGACGCAGCAGAGGCAGCCGCCCCCCTCCCCACCCACCCGCCTCACGCTCCCCGCTGCACTTTCGAAGGCAACAGCAGCATCAGCCTGTCCCGCTGCCAGTCCCTGCACAAGCCGGCTGGGAAATTTGGTGTTGGGGGGAGCAGACTGCACGGGGCGGAGAGGAGTTTGGGGGTGGTGGGGGATCAGACTGCATGGAGCGGAGAGGAGTTTGGGGGGAAGCAGACTGCACGGGGCGGGGAGGAGTTTGGTGAGGGGGGATCATACTGCACGGGGCGGAGAGGAGTTTGGTGAGGGGGGATCATACTGCATGGGGCGGAGAGGAGTTTGGGGGGAAGCAGACTGCACGGGGCGGGGAGGAGTTTGGTGAGGGGGGATCAGACTGCAGGGGGCGGAGAGGAGTTTCGTGGGGGGTAGGAGATCAGACTGCACGGGGGGAGGAGTTTGGGGGGGATCAGACTGCACGGGGCGGGGAGGAGTTTGCGGGGGAGCAGACTGCACGGGGCGGGGAGGAGTTTGGGGGGGTTCAGACTGCACGGGGCGGAGAGGAGTTTGGGGGGAGCAGACTGCACGGGGCGGGGAGGAGTTTGCGGGGGAGCAGACTGCACGGGGCGGGGATGAGTTTGGGGGGGTTCAGACTGCATGGGGCGGGGAGGAGTTTGGGGGGGAGCAGACTGCACGGGGCGGGGAGGAGTTTGGGGGGATCAGACTGCATGTGGCGGGGAGGAGTTTGGGGGGGATCAGACTGCATGGGGGGGAGGATCAGACTCCACGGGGCGGCGAGGAGTTTGGGGAGGGGTTCAGACTGCACGGGGCGGAGAGGAGTTTGGGGAGGGGATCAGACTACACGGGGCGGAGAGGAGTTTGGGGGGGATCGGACTGCACGGGGCGGGGAGGAGTTTGGGGGGATGGGACTGCACGGGGCGGGGAGGAGTTTGGGGGGATCAGACTGCACGGAGCGGGGAGGAGTTTGGGGGGATCAGACTGCACGGGGGGGAGGATCAGACTGCACGGAGCGGGGAGGAGTTTGGGGGGGGATCAGACAGCATGGGGCGGAGGGGAGTGTGGGGGGGATCAGACTGCACGGGGCGGAGAGGAGTTTGGGGAGGGGATCAGACTGCACGGGGCGGAGAGGAGTTTGGGGGGGATCGGACTGCACGGGGCGGGGAGGAGTTTGGGGGGATCAGACTGCACGGAGCAGGGAGGAGTTTGGGGGGATCAGACTGCACGGGGGGGAGGATCAGACTGCACGGAGCGGGGAGGAGTTTGGGGGGGATCAGACTGCACGGGGGGGAGGATCAGACTGCACGGGGCAGGGAGGAGCTTTGGGGGGGATCAGACTGCACGGGGCGGACAGGAGTTTGGGGGGGCGATCAGACTGCACGGGGCGGAGGGGAGTGTGGGGGGGATCAGACTGCACGGGGGGGAGGAGTTTGGGGGGGATCAGACTGCACGGAGCGGGGAGGAGTGTGGGGGGGATCAGACTGCATGGGGCGGGGAGGAGTGTGGGGGGGATCAGACTGCACGGGGGGGAGAGGAGTTTGGGGGGGATCGGACTGCACGGAGGGAGAGGAGTTTGGGGGGATCGGACTGCACGGGGCGGGGAAGAGTTTGGGGGGATCGGACTGCACGGGGGGAGAGGAGTTTGGGGGGATCAGATTGCACGGGGGGGAGGATCAGACTGCACGGGGGGGAGGAGTTGGGGGGGGATCAGACTGCACGGGGCAGGGAGGAGTTTGGGGGGGTCGGACTGCACGGGGGGAGAGGAGTTTGGGGGGATCAGATTGCACGGGGGGGGGGAGGATCAGACTGCACGGGGGGGGAGGAGTTTGGAGGGGGATCAGACTGCACGGGGCGGGGAGGTGTTTGGGGGGGATCATACTGCACGGGGGAGAGGAGTTTGGGGGGATCGGACTGCACGGGGGGGAGGATCAGACTGCACGGGGCGGAGGGGAAGTTTGGGGGGATCAGACTGCACGGGGCGGGGAGGAGTTTGGGGGGATCAGACTGCACGGGGGGGAGGAGTTTGAGGGGGATCAGACTGCACGGGGCGGGGAGGAGTTTGGGGGGATCAGACTGCACGGGGCTGGGAGGAGTTTGGGGGGGAAGGGTTGCCGCGGAGTCTCCTCTCCCGAGTGGGGGCGAAGCATCAGCTGCGGACGCTGCCGTCTCTGAGGCAGGAGCCCCGCCCAGCAATGGGGAGGGGCGGGTTGAGGGGGAGTAGGGAAAGTAGCCGCAGTGGCTTGTGGGAAACTGAGTGCCCCTGTCCGCAGCTCCCATCGGCCATTGCAGGGCCAGGGCAGGCCCGGCGCTGTTCGGTTGGGCGGGTGCAGCGGAAGTGACATCACAACGGGGCATTGACCAGGGAGCGACGCGGTTGGTCCCGCGCTCGTGTCACTCCAAGTGTTAGCGACGCATCCTGGGACTTGTAGTTCTCATAGTGCGGCCTCCCGGGGCACGTCGCAGCGCGCCCCGCCCCTATCATAGCCCCGCCCCCCGGCATAGCCCCGCCCAGCGTGTTCTTAGTTCGGAATGGGGCATTTCTACCCTAAAAACAATCTTTTTTATTCGGAAATAACGGCCCTTAGCAGAGCAACAGTGACACTCGGTAGTCACCGGCGGTAATGCACGTGTAATTCCGTAGCGCCTCCACAGTGCCGCTCGGTGGTCATTGCCGGTAATGCACGTGTAATTCCGTAGCGCCTCCACAGTGCCGCTCGGTGGTCATTGCCGGTAATGCACGTGTAATTCCGAAGCGCCTCCACAGTGCCGCTCGGTGGTCATTGCCGGTAATGCACGTGTAATTCCATAGCGCCTCCACAGTGCCGCTCGGTGGTCATTGCGGGTAATGCACGTGTAATTCCGTAGCGCCTCCACAGTGCCGCTCGGTGGTCATTGCCGGTAATGCACGTGTAATTCCGTAGCGCCTCCACAGTGCCGCTCGGTGGTCATTGCCGGTAATGCACGTGTAATTCCGTAGCGCCTCCACAGTGCCGCTTGGTGGTCATTGCCGGTAATGCACGTGTAATTCCGTAGCGCCTCCACAGTGCCGCTCGGTGGTCATTGCAGGTAATGCACGTGTAATTCCATCGCCCCCAGCTGCTGTCCCTGCTCCGCACGCCACGTGGCCCCAGTCTTGCCCTTTGACAGCAGGCAAAGTAAGAAGCTCGTTATTTCCAGGCTCCGCGCAGCCCTCTCCCCTCCTGCCCCCGGCCCCCTCATCCCACACACCAGGCTCCGCGCAGCCCCCTCCCCTCCTGCTTCCTCACCCCAGCCTGCACCCCGTCCATACTCTTATCCCGGGGCCCTTCCTCTCCCCAGCCTGCACCCCCGTCCATATGCTTATCCCGGGGCCCTTCCTCCCCCCAGCCTGCACCCCCATCCATATTCTTATCCCGGGGCCCTTCCTCACTCCAGTCTGCACGCCCATTCATGGGAGCCATCAGTCCACCTTTTCCCTGCACCACATTCAGTAAAGTGTCTGATCAGGGTATGAGAGCAGCCCTGAGCCTTTGTCTCCACTCAGCAGGTTGCACCACACAGGATATGTGGATGGTCCTGGGCTTTGTACAGCACTCCAGACTGACCCCTGGACACGGCTTCTGAGTCCTAGCCCTTTGCTGTCACTCCTGCCCGAGGGCTTTGCTGGCTCCAGACTGGGTAACAGCTGGGAAACTGGCTGGGCAGTGGGCTGAGAAGATACCGTCCGAGATGGACTTGAGCTGCCTGGACGTGATTCTCGGAACACGTGAAGGGTCCTCAGCGTTCGGCCTTCCCATGGCTCTGTGTGAGTAAGAGGTGCGTGCTTTGAAATCTTCAAGCGTCCTGGCAGTATGTTTCTTCTGAGGCAGAGAGCTTCCTGCTGGGGCACGGAGCCTGGTGGCTTGGGGACTGGTGAAGGGGCAGTAGGCGGTTCAACAGTGCGTGGATAGATATTCAAGGCCTCCGTTCTCTCCGAGTTCCTGGAGTGGCAGCGGGAGGGGGTGGCCGATGGTGGGAGGAGAAGCGATGCCGCGTCCTTGCGGACTGAAAAGCTAAGTTGTTTGTTTGTTTTTTCCCCTCAGCTGTGTTCGGTAGCGAGCGATAAGAAGTCAACCCTCCCGGTGTCCTCCCGTCTGGGGATGGAACGGAAAAGAGAACGGCGAGCTTGGGAGCTTGGTCGAAGCGAGGCGAGAACCGTCCTGCTGGGAGCGGAGCAGCCATCGCTGACCGGGAGATAAGTGTCGGGTCTGGAAATCTCTCAGCTTACGGCCCACTCGGGTCTAGGAAGGGAAGTCACGTTTGCTTAGACAGCGAGTCCGAGCGGAGGTTCCCGAGGTGCTTCCTTGGTAGTGGGAGAAACAGGGCTCCCGTTTGTCAGGGGTGCTGGTTTCTCTGGAACACGGTGTCCTTCTCAGCAGACGCTTGGCTCGAGGAGGAAGACGCAAGGTGGTAAGGTTTCTGACTGCCTCTTATGTGTTTCTCTCTTGTTGCTCTCTCGTATTGGCCAATACGTCCTGTCTGTCTGTTTCTGTCTATGTCTTTGTCCTTGCTCTGCTTCTGCCGTGTCCTTGTACAGCACACTTGCAGGCATTCCAGGTGAGCATCTCCAAGGGTTAAGGGCTCAGGAGCCAACGGGAATTCAGCAGGTTCGCAAGTCGCGCAAGGGAGAGCGGTGGTGCATCATGGCTGAATGACTCGGTGTTCTTGTAGAGGACCCGATACATAGGCGAGAGGGGGGGAAAGGGCTAAAGGATAGAATTCCCACAGCCACAGACTTTAGTGAGTGAGAGCTAACGCTGGGCTTTTTCGGCCACCCTTGCAGAGGAATCAGTGCGTGGCCGTGGGCGGAGAATAAATCGTCCGAGATGTACTTGAGCTGCCTGGACGTGATTCTCGGAACATGTGAAGGGTCCTCAGCGTTCGGCCTTCCCATGGCTCTGTGTGAGTAAGAGGTGCGTGCTTTGAAATCTTTAAGCGTCCTGGCAGTATGTTTCTTCTGAGGCAGAGAGCTTCCTGCTGGGTCACGGAGCCTGGTGGCTTGGGGACTGGTGAAGGGGCATAGGCAGTTCAACAGAGCGTGGATAGATATTCAAGGCCTCCGTTCTCTCCGCGTTCCTGGAGTGTCAGCGGGAGGGGGTGGCCGATGGTGGGAGGCAGCGGTGCGATGGTGGGAGGAGAAGCGATGCCGCGTCCTTGCGGACTGAAAAGCTAAGTTGTTTGTTTGTTTTTTCCCCTCTGCTGTGTTCGGTAGTGAGCGATAAGAAGTCAACCCTCCCGGTGTCCTCCCGTCTGGGGATGGAACGGAAACGAGAACAGCGAGCTCGGGAGCTTGGTCGAAGCGAGGCGAGAACCGTCCGGCTGGGAGCGGAGCAGCCATCGCTGACAGGGAGATAAGTGTCGGGTTTGGAAATCTCTCGGCTTACGGCGCACTCGGGTCTAGGAAGGGAAGTCAGGTTTGCTTAGACAGCGAGTCCGAGCGGAGGTTCGCGAGGTGATTCCTTGGTAGTGGGAGAAACAGGGCTTCCGTTTGTCAGGGGTGCTGATTTCTCTGGAACACGGTGTCCTTCTCAGCAGACGCTTGGCTCGAGGAGGAAGACGCAAGGCGGTAAGGTTTCCGTCTGCCTCTCATGTGTTTCTCTCTTGTTGCTCTCTCGTATTGGCCAATACGTTCTGTCTGTCTGTTTCTGTCTGTGTCTTTGTCCTTGCTCTGCTTCTGCCGTGTCCTTGTATAGCTCACGTGCAGGCATTCCAGGTGAGCATCTCCACGGGTTAAGGGCTCAGGAGCCAACGGGAATTCTGCAGGTACGCCAGTCGCGCAAGGGAGAGCGGTGGTGCGTCATGGCTGACTGACTCAGTGTTCTTGTAGAGGGCCCTATACATAGGCGAGGGGCGGGGGGGAAGGGCTAAAGGATAGAATTCCCACAGCCACAGACCTTAGTGAGTGAGAGGTCTCTTCAGTCACGCCGCTCTCGGATCTCGCTGCAGGGAGGGATTCTGGTGCCGCTCTCGGGTCGTGCAGCTTGGGGGTGTCTCTAGCACTGCTCTCGGGTCTCGCTGCTGGGGGGGAGGGGTCTTTGGGGCCACTCTCAGGTCGTGCTGCTGGGAGGGAGTCTGGCGCCTCTCTCGGGTTATGCTGCTGCGGGGAATCTCTGGTGCCTCCTTGGGATCATGCTGCTGGGGGGGTCTCTGGCTTCGCTCTCCGGTCGTGCTGCTGGGGGGGGTCTCTGTTACCGCTTTCGGGTCGCGCCGTTAGGGGGGGTCTCTGGTGCCGCTCTCGGTAGTGGTGCTGGGGGTGGGGTCTCTGTCTCCACTCTCGGGTCGCGCTGCTGGGGGGAGGTCTCTGGCGCCGCTCTCGGGTCGCGCTGCTGGGGGGTGGTCTCTGGAGCCTCCCTCCGGTCATGCTGCAGACGGGGGGTGTCACTGGCCCCGCTATCAGGTGATGCTGCTGCGGGGGGTCTCTGGCACCTCTCGGGTTTTGCTGCTGGGTGGGTGTCTGGGGCCGCTCTCGGGTGATGCTGTTCGGGGAGGTCTCTGGCGCCGCTCTCCGGTAGCGGTGCTGGGGGTGGGGTTTCTGTCTCCACTCTCGGGTAATGCTTCTGGGGGGGTCTCCGGCGCCGGTCTCGGGTCGCGCTCCTTGGGGGTGGGGTCTCTGTCGCCACTTTCATCTCATGCTGCTGGGGGGGGGTCTCTGGCGCCACTCTCGGGTGATGCTGCTGGGGGGGGCCTCTGGCTCCCATCTCAGGTCGTGCTGCTGGGGGGGGGAGATCTCTGTCGCCGTTCTCTGGTGATGCTGCTGGGGGGAGGGTCTCTGGCGCCACTCTTGGGTCGCACTGCTGGGGGCGGGTCTGTGGTGCCGCTCTCGGGTCTTGCTGCTGGGGGGGGTCTCTGGCACCGTTTTCGGGTCACTCTGCTGGGGGAGGTCTCTGGCTTCGCTCTCGGGTCACGCTGCTGGGGAGGGTCTCTGGCGCCGCCCTCGGGACTTGCTGCTGGGGGGGGTCTCTGGCGCCGCCCTCGGGTCGCAATGCCGGGGGGGTTCTTTCGCGCTGCTCTCGGGTTTTGCTGCTGGGGGGGGGGGTCTCTTGTTTCGCTCTCGGGTCATGCTGCTGGGGGGGGACTTTGCAAGCGGGGCCGGGTACTAAAGGCACCAAGCAGCTGGCGGAATCACTGAGAACAAGGGTCATGGGGTCGGGGTTGGTTGAGACTCTTTGGACCAGAGGCAGGGGGTCCAGGCTGCCAAATGTGTCGCGGAGAACCTCCATCTATCGGACGCGGCTTCCTCTCCGCGCTTGCAGAACCGAGCAGCTAAAAGTGTTAGAAGCCAAATCAGAGCGGCTCATGTGTGTGTTAGAAACGGCTACGGGGAGCCAATTGCACTGGCACCTGACGCCTTCTTCAGCCCTTTGTTGCTGCATTCTCAGGCTGGCACCTCTCACAACCATTCATTCATCGTCCAAGCACTCTCTCTCTTATGTACATTCCCTAATTAATGTTTCCCATACAGTATTTTGCATAATAATACAAGAGTTGTAGTTACAAAAAGTTACAAAAGTTTCTGGGTGGCATTTCTTAAAACATTCTCTCTCTGAGCGCTGAGGTAGTTACTGTTATAGTTACAATGCTTCACTTTGCGATTAGGGTTAAGTGCTTCACAATGCTTTGAAGAGAACGGTTGTCAATTGTGTAACAGTAAGTTTGAGCGTGCCCTGGCGCACAGCGAGGGGAGCTGTTTCTGGCTACATAGTAGTATATTTTTAACAGTTTGAAGTTACATGACCTAATATTACATTCCTAACCAATTATATTCTAGAGGGGCAAAAATGTTTAGATTTATAATTAAACAATCCTAACAAATAATAATAATAATAATAATAATAATAAATGTAAACACTTCTCAAGCTTGATAACACTAAATCTAAACACTTTCACAAGAATAAATCTAAACACTTCTATGCTTCTTCTACTTAACAAACTTCTCCTCCTTAGACTTTTAGTTGTGGGGAACAAATTCTGGGGAGTCACTTCCACTTGCGGGAATCATGTTTCATACTTGACTATGTTATCCCTACACTAAGGCTGGCCGAGAGACTGTCCCGGACTGATCGTAACAGACTGTTCTGTCCGCGAATGGGCTGAGAGTAAAGGGCGTGTTCGGAATCTGTGGCGCCCAATCTGAGGCTGTCCGAGGTGACTCTTAACGGACTGCTCCGTGCGCCAATGGGCGGTGACTCAAGGCGTGTTCTGGGGCAGCTGGCGGCCAATAGGTTGTCCGGGGTGGATTATAACAGACTCTTCTGTCCGCGAATGGGCTGTGACTAAGGGGCGTGTTCTGAATCAGAGGCACCCAATAGGCTGACCCGGCTGCATCTTAACGGACAGCTCTGTCTGCGAATGCGGTGTGACTAGGGGGAAATGACCTGCCACTGCTCTCGACCAATAGGCTGTCCGGGGTGGATCTTAATGGGCTGCTCTGTCCTCGAATTGTCTGTGAGTTAGGGGTGGTTCCTGGCTGTGTGCCAGCCAATGGGCTTTCGGAAGACAGCCTTGGCGGAGGATAGTGTCGCCCAATGGGCTGTCAGCAAAGGGGATCCTGCCTCTGGTTCGGCCAATGGGCTGCCGCAGGGGGGCGTTGTCTGACTGGGCGGCCGGCGCCGCCATGACAGGAAGGTCCGAGGAGCGCGCGGGGGCGCGAGCGAATCCTGGGTCCGAGTGCGAAGCTCCCCGCCCCCAGCCCGCCCCTTGTTGGTGTCTGGCCCGGGGGAGGAGGGGGCGCGAGGGAAGGTGGGGGAGCGGGCTGGGGGTGGGGTGTCTGGACAGGGGTGAGGTGTAGGAGCAGGCTGGGTGTGAGGGGCCGGGGGGGGCCTTGGCACTGGGGGGGCAGGAGGGAGGGGGGGGGGCCGGGGGGGGCCTTGGCACTGGGGGGGGGCAGGAGCGGATAGGGCGCGGGAGAGCGCAGGCGCGGGCGGCGCTGGCTGGGCGGGAAACTCCCGGGACGCTCGCGCTGACGAGGCGGGCGGGAAAACGCTGCGGGGGGCGCTGAGGTGCGGAGCCTGGGGGGCGGGGCGGGAGCTGGCAGTGACGTGGAGCCCCCCCCCCCCCCCCCCCCCCCCCGCCTGCTTCTCCCCGGGCCCCAGGCTGGACATCGGCGGGGCGGCCCCTGGCGGAGGTGGGGGGGCGATTTCTGCCCCCCCCCGGCGCTGCAGCCTCCCCGGGGAGCAGCGCCCCTGTGACCCCCCCCACGTGGTGCCGGGGGAACGGGGCTGTGGCCCCCCCTTTGGGGCGCGGGAGCTGACCCGGGCTCCAGTCACGTGGGTGTCTCGGGGAGGGGGGGCTGCGGGCCACCGGGGCGCGGGAGTGTCACGTGCCCCCTCCCCCCGCCGGGGAGCCGCGCGCCCTCGAGGGGTGGTTCCCGCGGGCGGGGCACGCACAGAACGTGTCCCGCACGCGGGGGGGCGGGGCGGCCTGAGCCCTGCTCCCCGCGCTGCTCGCTGCCTGGGGGCGGGGCCGGGTGCCCGCTGAATCCCCCCTGTGCCCGGGGGGGGGGGGGGGCAGTTCGGCGGGGGGCGCTGTGGGGGGGGATGCTCTGGCCCTGGCTGCCCGCAGTGCTGCCCAGTGCCCGGCTGTGCCTCCTGCAGAGGCCGAGAGCGTCCTGGGTGGGGGCGTGTGGGGAGAGGGGGGGAGTGGCTGAGAATTGGGGGGCAAACAGGTGACAGACAAACCAACCGACAGAAAAGCCTCCCTGCCTGGCCCCCAGCTGAGCGGAGAAACGTCCCCCTGGCGCCAGAGCACTGCAGGGCCCAGCCTAGTCGCTTTGTGCCTCCAGCCCCACGGCGTGGGGAGGGGGCGACGGTGGAGGAGCCCCACGCACCCAGGCCTTAGGTTCCCCACCCGCCTTCTAAGCACTGAGCATTTTAGGCCTGGCTGGACTAGAGAAGGGGGCACCAGGGGAGTTGCCGCTGAAGGCGCGCGGCCGCGCACAAACACCCCTCTGCCGCCCACCTCCGTTGCGGAGCCTTGCAGCGGCACTCGCCTTCCTGCTGGCCGGGGAATGGCGCGGTTGTTTTCCTGATCCGGTGGAGGGCGGCTGCCCCGTTGTGTCCCTGCTGGGGCAGCCTCGCCCCACCTCCAGCTGCTCTTGGGGCTTCTGTTTGTTTCTGTTCATACAGTTTGCTGCTGTTTTCCATCCACGAGGACCTGCGTGAAGCTGGTCCGACCAGAGATACGGGGATCGATTTTTAAGAGTAAGAGGTTTTGTTTTTAAAGCAGGGGTGAGGAACCTAATACCCCAGCTCACGTGAGTGTGGCCCTCGAGACTCAAGGTTCCCACACTAACGCTCTAGCTCCCCTCCAGATTGGAGCAGACAAAATCTGCTAGCCTGCCCCGCCGCCCTCCTCACAAGCTCCGTCCGGTGTGCGAGGGGAATGTGGGAAGCCTCTTCCTCCTTCTCAGTTGGGGCATGTGTTAATGCGGATGGTGGGGTTTGGGATTTCTTTTTCTTCACACTTGTGTGTAGGGTTGCCAGGTGTCTAGCACTGAGCCAGACAGCCCGGTATTTGCACTTTTTGTCCGGTAAATAAATTTAGAAAATACCGGACATACAAAATGTCCAGTATTTCCTGCTTTTCCTCTGCGCCCAGCAGAAATAAGCCGGGGGCGGGGAGATTGGCTGACTAATTAAAGGGGTCACAACTGGATTTTGCTCAACAAAAATGTTCCTGGTGGGGTTTTTTTGTTTGGTTGGCTTTTTTTCCTCAACAAAAATTTTCCTGGCGCTTTTTTTTTGCTGAAACCATCTGGCAACCCTACTAGTGTGTGCCTTCCGCCCCCCCCCAATAAGGTTCCCCACCCCGTCTGAAAGCGAGAGTTGGGAGAACAGGTTACCTTGCGTTCCTGTGTCCTTATAAGGAAGTTGAAGGCTACTATAAAATCCCCCCTCATGGTCTCCTCTTCAGACTAAAGAAACCTAAATCCCTCAGCCTCTTCATAGAGCAATTGCTCCAGCCCCCTAATCATTTTGGTTGTCCTCTGCTGGACCCTCTCCAATATGTCCACATCCCTTCTGTAGTGGGGGGCCCAGAACTGGACACAGTACTCCAGATGTGGCCTCACCAAAGCCGAATAAAGGGGAATAATGACATCTCTGGATCTACTGGCAATGCTCCTCTTAATGCAACCTAATATGCCATTAGCCTTCTTGGCTACAAGGGCACACTGTCGACTCATCTCCAGCTTCTCATCCACTGTAACCCCCAGGTCCTGTCTGCAGAACTACTACTTAACTGGTTGGTCCCCAGCTTGTAACTATGCTTGGGATTCTTCCATCCCAAGTGCAGGACTCTACACTTGTCCTTGTTGAACCTCATCAGATTTCTTGTGGCCCAATCCTCCAATTTGTCTAAGTCATTCTGGACCCTATCTCCGCCCTTAGGCATCTTTTAGCCTTTTTGTTCTATTATTGTTTTTCTATTTGGTACTAGAAAATCAAACTTTCCTCCTGCTTGGGCCTCAAGTTTCACTCCAGCAGCCCTTCCACAAGTAGAATCGTCTGCAAAATAAAATGTCAGGGCTACCGTCATTAAGGTGCTTGTCCCTGTAAGGACATGTGACTGAACTGGTTGTTCAGAAGGTTTCTGGTGAATTGGTTTATGCACAGGTATGCCTCCCGTTCTTCTTTAACCACCGCAGTCTCTTGTTTTTGTCCGGAAGCAAATTCTCTGCCAAGCCACCTTTTTTCCCTTTCATGTAATTGTCTGCTCTTTCGTTCGGTGTGGTAGACTTGTTCTAGTGTGGCATTAGACAACCGAGCCACAGAAAAGTCTGCCTTGGTACCACTGAGTACCGGCCCAGACCAAAGTAGCTTTCAGACACCTTAAGAGAGTCTTGATTTGCAATTCTCCCCTTTCTTCTCCTTGGATTTTCAACTAGGAAAGTGTGCTAATCATCTGCTTTTGCGGAAAAACTTGCCAGCTGTCTACACTGGCCGCTTGAATTTCCGCAAAAGCACTGACGATCTCATGTAAGATTGTCAGTGCTTCTGCGGGAATACTATGCTGCTCCCGTTCGGGCAAAAGTCTTTTTCCGAAAGACTTCTGCGCAAAAGGGCCAGTGTAGACAGCAGAGAGTTCTTTTCCGCAAAAAAGCCCCGATGGCGAAAATGGCGATTGGGGCTTTTTTGCAGAAAAGCGCGACTAGATTGGCCACGGACGCTTTTCCGTAAAAAGTTTACATACCCAGTATCTTGTGAAGAACTTGTCACCTCAGCACAGGGTCCCGGGGCGGGCTTTACCATAAGGGACCCGGAGAGATCATCTAGGCCAGCTGGAGGGGGCAGGGGAGGGGAGAGGAGAGGAGAGGAGAGGAGAGGAGGTTGGCCACTGAAAATGTTGCAGTATTAATTTTCCTTTTATTTGACTTCATATCAAACAAATATTTACAGTTTAAATGACCTTGTTAATTCTCCCTTGTGTTAGTACTCTTTCTTCCAGAACGTTTTAAAAACACAGACGAGACATGTCTTCGCCTGGGTGGCAGGCATCCGAAGAAGGGCACGTGACCTCGATCTTGGAGCACGAGACAAAACTCACTCCGCTCCTGGAGGGGAAATGTTAGAGGCAACACTGGGCTCCAGTGAGCAGCAGCCAGGTGACGCACGTGTCTGTCCTTTCCACACATCTAGGGTGGCCTAGCTCCTAACCGTTCTCTGTCTCTTTTTCGGTCCCTGTAGACTTGGAGGAGATGAGAGGCTGGCCATGTGGTGGCAGAGACCGAAAGGAGCCACCCCCCCGAGACCCTGCCGGCAGATGGAAACCAGACAGCGATCTATGGAAGAAGAGCAAATAGCAATTGGCTCAAGGTAAGTATCGAGGGAGGGCCGCACAGACGTTTGCGAGCGTGGTACGGGTCCCTGAGAAAAGGCCCTCTGGCTCGTGGTGGAAGAACTTGAAAATACGAAGTACAAAAGTCACAGTGTTGTACTTAAAAGAAGCACTCGGGATCTTTTTCAGAGGGATAAGGCAACACGCCACATTTATTGATCACACGCACACACACATTATATATATATATATATATAAAAATTATTTATTTATTTACCACATGCATATGATAAGTATTGATTATTCTGTGTCACTCACGCACTCACTCTCTCACACACACACACACGTGCACAAGCACACTCCGTCTTGCTGTTGTTACCAACTTGTTGCTCCCCTTAACTTCACTGGCCAGGTGAGTTAGATGGGGGAGGGGTGGAGCCGGGCTTCTGCTGATCCGGATCGATGCTCCGATGGTGACAAGATGAGACCCGGAGTCCTCTGCAAGACAACTCACTTTTATAGCAGCTTCCCTCTTATGCAAATATATCCCAGATTCAAAATCTGGGTCTGTGTCCTTTGGTCCCTTTGTGGGTGCTGTCTGTTAAGAGAGGGTGTTTTCCAAAGAAGGTGCTTGCTTCTAATCCCCAAGGCCTTCAATATGTCTGCTCTTCTTTCTTGAGCCCTCTTGACACGTTGGGTCTGGCTTCCACCCCCTTTTCAACTGGTGTAGCTCTCTGGAGGTGCTTGGCTCCCAAGTGTTACTCATTCACACCTCGTTCATTCAACTGGGCAATTGATTACAGAGTGGGGGGAGAGAGTGGGGGAAAGATCTTATTCTACTCCTAGCAACTGGGATTGAAATAAAGACTTGGTCTCCAGCAGCACCGAGGAGCCCCAGACATGGATTAGGGCCTCGTGGGAATAGTTGTCTCCTAATTGATCTAATCTTTGGCTTTTGAGTTTAATATTATTGGTGAGTCCTTCTAGGCGACTGTTACTCGGCGTGCATGCGTGCGCACGTAAGTATGAGTGCAAGTGTGTGCGTCCGCAAGTGTCCATTTGCGTGTGCGCGCACGTGCCTGCGTGCGGGCAGATTGAGCAGATGCGTGTGTGGGCATCTGAGCGAGGGCATGAGTGGGCGCCCAGGCGTGTTAATCTGTTAATTCGCGTTTGTGAGTGTGTACACGCATCCCTGCGTGTGAGCATTTGGTAGGGTGAGTGGCTGTTGCACGGGCGTGTGCGTCTGACGTGTGCCAATCAGACGGTGCCCTGGCAGCAGTAGCTCCTGGAAAGCGACACCCCTCCCCTCCCATCTGGAGCATGCAACTGGGATGAGAGGGGCAGGGAAGAGTAGAACTGCTGCAGCGCGTTTCAGCACGAGGCTCTAACTGCCGCGCGGTAGCTGCTCCTTTTGTATCCGACGTGGGGCAACAAGGAGCGGCCTCGCATCATGCCGGCGCCACGTGCGTTCAGTCCCACGGGCCGGAAGTGACGTTTGCTCGGTCCACAGCCTGACAGCAACCGACTGGCAACCGTGACCGGAAGGTGCCCAGGTACGAGCGCTCAGCTGGTGCCAGGTCAGCGGGTGGTAGGCAGGAGACACGGGGCCAGGCGGGACGGGTTCAGACACGGGGTGCCTGGCTGGGACAGCGACTGGGGTTGGAGGTTTCCTGCGGCGGTGCAGCCAGCGTAGGGCACCAGCTCCCGTGGTACGTGGGGCAGAGGAAGGACAGCAGAGTGGAGGCTGGAACCGCTCCGACAAGGCACCGCTCTGCTTATGGTTGCCAGGTGTCCGGTTTTGAACTGGACGGTCCAGGCTTTCAGCTTTTTCTTCGGGAAACAAATTTATATTTTCTCAATGTCCGCGAAAGCGGCAAGGAGTTCTGTGCCACAGGGCTCCTCGCTGCTTTTGCAGATTCAGACTAACGCGGCTACTCCTCTGATAAATGTCGGGTATTTTCTAAATCAGATGGAATGCAGATTGTGATGTCATGTCAGGCGTGCCTGGTATTTTTGGTGAAACCATCTGGCAACCCTAGCTCTGCTCCTTGCTTGGCCGGGGTGGCGCCCTGCCTCTGTGGCAGGTCCTGACGTCACAGGGAGCGTGTTCCCCAGGAAATCCGGGCAGTGCAGCGGCTTCCGGTCCGCGCCACCCGGCCCCAAGGGAGCGGCGGCGGGAGGCGGCAGGGAGGTCAGAGCGTGACGCTGCCCCGCCCGGATCTCAGCCCTTGGGCGCCCCAGTGTGCACCCCGCCCGGCCGGGCCGCTCCCCTGTAGCTCCGCCCCCAGCGCTGCGCCCGCTGCCTCGTGGCCCGGCTCGGTGCGAAGCTGCCACTGCCGGCTACGAACAGCAGCGCACTGCTAGTGACGTCATTGCCCTGGCGCGGTGCATGCAAATGATGGAACGCGGGGCACGTTCTATCGGCTCCCGGGCGAGTGACACGTGGGTTTGTGTGGCACACAGACGGGTCCCAGGCTCCGTCATTAATGGCAGGGGCGGGGCCTGATCTGGGGGCGGGGCCACTGACCGGCAGGAACTCAGCTGGGACACAGAAGTGAGCGGCAGAAAACTCCTCGGGGTCTCCGGAAAATCCTCGCGCGGCCCCTCTGGGCTTGTGAACGGGACGCAGCAGAGGCAGCCGCCCCCCTCCCCACCCACCCGCCTCACGCTCCCCGCTGCACTTTCGAAGGCAACAGCAGCATCAGCCTGTCCCGCTGCCAGTCCCTGCACAAGCCGGCTGGGAAATTTGGTGTTGGGGGGAGCAGACTGCACGGGGCGGAGAGGAGTTTGGGGGTGGTGGGGGATCAGACTGCATGGAGCGGAGAGGAGTTTGGGGGGAAGCAGACTGCACGGGGCGGGGAGGAGTTTGGTGAGGGGGGATCATACTGCACGGGGCGGAGAGGAGTTTGGTGAGGGGGGATCATACTGCATGGGGCGGAGAGGAGTTTGGGGGGAAGCAGACTGCACGGGGCGGGGAGGAGTTTGGTGAGGGGGGATCAGACTGCAGGGGGCGGAGAGGAGTTTCGTGGGGGGTAGGAGATCAGACTGCACGGGGGGAGGAGTTTGGGGGGGATCAGACTGCACGGGGCGGGGAGGAGTTTGCGGGGGAGCAGACTGCACGGGGCGGGGAGGAGTTTGGGGGGGTTCAGACTGCACGGGGCGGAGAGGAGTTTGGGGGGAGCAGACTGCACGGGGCGGGGAGGAGTTTGCGGGGGAGCAGACTGCACGGGGCGGGGATGAGTTTGGGGGGGTTCAGACTGCATGGGGCGGGGAGGAGTTTGGGGGGGAGCAGACTGCACGGGGCGGGGAGGAGTTTGGGGGGATCAGACTGCATGTGGCGGGGAGGAGTTTGGGGGGGATCAGACTGCATGGGGGGGAGGATCAGACTCCACGGGGCGGCGAGGAGTTTGGGGAGGGGTTCAGACTGCACGGGGCGGAGAGGAGTTTGGGGAGGGGATCAGACTACACGGGGCGGAGAGGAGTTTGGGGGGGATCGGACTGCACGGGGCGGGGAGGAGTTTGGGGGGATGGGACTGCACGGGGCGGGGAGGAGTTTGGGGGGATCAGACTGCACGGAGCGGGGAGGAGTTTGGGGGGATCAGACTGCACGGGGGGGAGGATCAGACTGCACGGAGCGGGGAGGAGTTTGGGGGGGGATCAGACTGCATGGGGCGGAGGGGAGTGTGGGGGGGATCAGACTGCACGGGGCGGAGAGGAGTTTGGGGAGGGGATCAGACTGCACGGGGCGGAGAGGAGTTTGGGGGGGATCGGACTGCACGGGGCGGGGAGGAGTTTGGGGGGATCAGACTGCACGGAGCAGGGAGGAGTTTGGGGGGATCAGACTGCACGGGGGGGAGGATCAGACTGCACGGAGCGGGGAGGAGTTTGGGGGGGATCAGACTGCACGGGGGGGAGGATCAGACTGCACGGGGCAGGGAGGAGCTTTGGGGGGGATCAGACTGCACGGGGCGGACAGGAGTTTGGGGGGGCGATCAGACTGCACGGGGCGGAGGGGAGTGTGGGGGGGATCAGACTGCACGGGGGGGAGGAGTTTGGGGGGGATCAGACTGCACGGAGCGGGGAGGAGTGTGGGGGGGATCAGACTGCATGGGGCGGGGAGGAGTGTGGGGGGGATCAGACTGCACGGGGGGGAGAGGAGTTTGGGGGGGATCGGACTGCACGGAGGGAGAGGAGTTTGGGGGGATCGGACTGCACGGGGCGGGGAAGAGTTTGGGGGGATCGGACTGCACGGGGGGAGAGGAGTTTGGGGGGATCAGATTGCACGGGGGGGAGGATCAGACTGCACGGGGGGGAGGAGTTGGGGGGGGATCAGACTGCACGGGGCAGGGAGGAGTTTGGGGGGGTCGGACTGCACGGGGGGAGAGGAGTTTGGGGGGATCAGATTGCACGGGGGGGGGGAGGATCAGACTGCACGGGGGGGGAGGAGTTTGGAGGGGGATCAGACTGCACGGGGCGGGGAGGTGTTTGGGGGGGATCATACTGCACGGGGGAGAGGAGTTTGGGGGGATCGGACTGCACGGGGGGGAGGATCAGACTGCACGGGGCGGAGGGGAAGTTTGGGGGGATCAGACTGCACGGGGCGGGGAGGAGTTTGGGGGGATCAGACTGCACGGGGGGGAGGAGTTTGAGGGGGATCAGACTGCACGGGGCGGGGAGGAGTTTGGGGGGATCAGACTGCACGGGGCTGGGAGGAGTTTGGGGGGGAAGGGTTGCCGCGGAGTCTCCTCTCCCGAGTGGGGGCGAAGCATCAGCTGCGGACGCTGCCGTCTCTGAGGCAGGAGCCCCGCCCAGCAATGGGGAGGGGCGGGTTGAGGGGGAGTAGGGAAAGTAGCCGCAGTGGCTTGTGGGAAACTGAGTGCCCCTGTCCGCAGCTCCCATCGGCCATTGCAGGGCCAGGGCAGGCCCGGCGCTGTTCGGTTGGGCGGGTGCAGCGGAAGTGACATCACAACGGGGCATTGACCAGGGAGCGACGCGGTTGGTCCCGCGCTCGTGTCACTCCAAGTGTTAGCGACGCATCCTGGGACTTGTAGTTCTCATAGTGCGGCCTCCCGGGGCACGTCGCAGCGCGCCCCGCCCCTATCATAGCCCCGCCCCCCGGCATAGCCCCGCCCAGCGTGTTCTTAGTTCGGAATGGGGCATTTCTACCCTAAAAACAATCTTTTTTATTCGGAAATAACGGCCCTTAGCAGAGCAACAGTGACACTCGGTAGTCACCGGCGGTAATGCACGTGTAATTCCGTAGCGCCTCCACAGTGCCGCTCGGTGGTCATTGCCGGTAATGCACGTGTAATTCCGTAGCGCCTCCACAGTGCCGCTCGGTGGTCATTGCCGGTAATGCACGTGTAATTCCGAAGCGCCTCCACAGTGCCGCTCGGTGGTCATTGCCGGTAATGCACGTGTAATTCCGAAGCGCCTCCACAGTGCCGCTCGGTGGTCATTGCGGGTAATGCACGTGTAATTCCGTAGCGCCTCCACAGTGCCGCTCGGTGGTCATTGCCGGTAATGCACGTGTAATTCCGTAGCGCCTCCACAGTGCCGCTCGGTGGTCATTGCCGGTAATGCACGTGTAATTCCGTAGCGCCTCCACAGTGCCGCTTGGTGGTCATTGCCGGTAATGCACGTGTAATTCCGTAGCGCCTCCACAGTGCCGCTCGGTGGTCATTGCAGGTAATGCACGTGTAATTCCATCGCCCCCAGCTGCTGTCCCTGCTCCGCACGCCACGTGGCCCCAGTCTTGCCCTTTGACAGCAGGCAAAGTAAGAAGCTCGTTATTTCCAGGCTCCGCGCAGCCCTCTCCCCTCCTGCCCCCGGCCCCCTCATCCCACACACCAGGCTCCGCGCAGCCCCCTCCCCTCCTGCTTCCTCACCCCAGCCTGCACCCCGTCCATACTCTTATCCCGGGGCCCTTCCTCTCCCCAGCCTGCACCCCCGTCCATATGCTTATCCCGGGGCCCTTCCTCCCCCCAGCCTGCACCCCCATCCATATTCTTATCCCGGGGCCCTTCCTCACTCCAGTCTGCACGCCCATTCATGGGAGCCATCAGTCCACCTTTTCCCTGCACCACATTCAGTAAAGTGTCTGATCAGGGTATGAGAGCAGCCCTGAGCCTTTGTCTCCACTCAGCAGGTTGCACCACACAGGATATGTGGATGGTCCTGGGCTTTGTACAGCACTCCAGACTGACCCCTGGACACGGCTTCTGAGTCCTAGCCCTTTGCTGTCACTCCTGCCCGAGGGCTTTGCTGGCTCCAGACTGGGTAACAGCTGGGAAACTGGCTGGGCAGTGGGCTGAGAAGATACCGTCCGAGATGGACTTGAGCTGCCTGGACGTGATTCTCGGAACACGTGAAGGGTCCTCAGCGTTCGGCCTTCCCATGGCTCTGTGTGAGTAAGAGGTGCGTGCTTTGAAATCTTCAAGCGTCCTGGCAGTATGTTTCTTCTGAGGCAGAGAGCTTCCTGCTGGGGCACGGAGCCTGGTGGCTTGGGGACTGGTGAAGGGGCAGTAGGCGGTTCAACAGTGCGTGGATAGATATTCAAGGCCTCCGTTCTCTCCGAGTTCCTGGAGTGGCAGCGGGAGGGGGTGGCCGATGGTGGGAGGAGAAGCGATGCCGCGTCCTTGCGGACTGAAAAGCTAAGTTGTTTGTTTGTTTTTTCCCCTCAGCTGTGTTCGGTAGCGAGCGATAAGAAGTCAACCCTCCCGGTGTCCTCCCGTCTGGGGATGGAACGGAAAAGAGAACGGCGAGCTTGGGAGCTTGGTCGAAGCGAGGCGAGAACCGTCCTGCTGGGAGCGGAGCAGCCATCGCTGACCGGGAGATAAGTGTCGGGTCTGGAAATCTCTCAGCTTACGGCCCACTCGGGTCTAGGAAGGGAAGTCACGTTTGCTTAGACAGCGAGTCCGAGCGGAGGTTCCCGAGGTGCTTCCTTGGTAGTGGGAGAAACAGGGCTCCCGTTTGTCAGGGGTGCTGGTTTCTCTGGAACACGGTGTCCTTCTCAGCAGACGCTTGGCTCGAGGAGGAAGACGCAAGGTGGTAAGGTTTCTGACTGCCTCTTATGTGTTTCTCTCTTGTTGCTCTCTCGTATTGGCCAATACGTCCTGTCTGTCTGTTTCTGTCTATGTCTTTGTCCTTGCTCTGCTTCTGCCGTGTCCTTGTACAGCACACTTGCAGGCATTCCAGGTGAGCATCTCCAAGGGTTAAGGGCTCAGGAGCCAACGGGAATTCAGCAGGTTCGCAAGTCGCGCAAGGGAGAGCGGTGGTGCATCATGGCTGAATGACTCGGTGTTCTTGTAGAGGACCCGATACATAGGCGAGAGGGGGGGAAAGGGCTAAAGGATAGAATTCCCACAGCCACAGACTTTAGTGAGTGAGAGCTAACGCTGGGCTTTTTCGGCCACCCTTGCAGAGGAATCAGTGCGTGGCCGTGGGCGGAGAATAAATCGTCCGAGATGTACTTGAGCTGCCTGGACGTGATTCTCGGAACATGTGAAGGGTCCTCAGCGTTCGGCCTTCCCATGGCTCTGTGTGAGTAAGAGGTGCGTGCTTTGAAATCTTTAAGCGTCCTGGCAGTATGTTTCTTCTGAGGCAGAGAGCTTCCTGCTGGGTCACGGAGCCTGGTGGCTTGGGGACTGGTGAAGGGGCATAGGCAGTTCAACAGAGCGTGGATAGATATTCAAGGCCTCCGTTCTCTCCGCGTTCCTGGAGTGTCAGCGGGAGGGGGTGGCCGATGGTGGGAGGCAGCGGTGCGATGGTGGGAGGAGAAGCGATGCCGCGTCCTTGCGGACTGAAAAGCTAAGTTGTTTGTTTGTTTTTTCCCCTCTGCTGTGTTCGGTAGTGAGCGATAAGAAGTCAACCCTCCCGGTGTCCTCCCGTCTGGGGATGGAACGGAAACGAGAACAGCGAGCTCGGGAGCTTGGTCGAAGCGAGGCGAGAACCGTCCGGCTGGGAGCGGAGCAGCCATCGCTGACAGGGAGATAAGTGTCGGGTTTGGAAATCTCTCGGCTTACGGCGCACTCGGGTCTAGGAAGGGAAGTCAGGTTTGCTTAGACAGCGAGTCCGAGCGGAGGTTCGCGAGGTGATTCCTTGGTAGTGGGAGAAACAGGGCTTCCGTTTGTCAGGGGTGCTGATTTCTCTGGAACACGGTGTCCTTCTCAGCAGACGCTTGGCTCGAGGAGGAAGACGCAAGGCGGTAAGGTTTCCGTCTGCCTCTCATGTGTTTCTCTCTTGTTGCTCTCTCGTATTGGCCAATACGTTCTGTCTGTCTGTTTCTGTCTGTGTCTTTGTCCTTGCTCTGCTTCTGCCGTGTCCTTGTATAGCTCACGTGCAGGCATTCCAGGTGAGCATCTCCACGGGTTAAGGGCTCAGGAGCCAACGGGAATTCTGCAGGTACGCCAGTCGCGCAAGGGAGAGCGGTGGTGCGTCATGGCTGACTGACTCAGTGTTCTTGTAGAGGGCCCTATACATAGGCGAGGGGCGGGGGGGAAGGGCTAAAGGATAGAATTCCCACAGCCACAGACCTTAGTGAGTGAGAGGTCTCTTCAGTCACGCCGCTCTCGGATCTCGCTGCAGGGAGGGATTCTGGTGCCGCTCTCGGGTCGTGCAGCTTGGGGGTGTCTCTAGCACTGCTCTCGGGTCTCGCTGCTGGGGGGGGGGGTCTTTGGGGCCACTCTCAGGTCGTGCTGCTGGGAGGGAGTCTGGCGCCTCTCTCGGGTTATGCTGCTGCGGGGAATCTCTGGTGCCTCCTTGGGATCATGCTGCTGGGGGGGTCTCTGGCTTCGCTCTCCGGTCGTGCTGCTGGGGGGGGTCTCTGTTACCGCTTTCGGGTCGCGCCGTTAGGGGGGGTCTCTGGTGCCGCTCTCGGTAGTGGTGCTGGGGGTGGGGTCTCTGTCTCCACTCTCGGGTCGCGCTGCTGGGGGGAGGTCTCTGGCGCCGCTCTCGGGTCGCGCTGCTGGGGGGTGGTCTCTGGAGCCTCCCTCCGGTCATGCTGCAGACGGGGGGTGTCACTGGCCCCGCTATCAGGTGATGCTGCTGCGGGGGGTCTCTGGCACCTCTCGGGTTTTGCTGCTGGGTGGGTGTCTGGGGCCGCTCTCGGGTGATGCTGTTCGGGGAGGTCTCTGGCGCCGCTCTCCGGTAGCGGTGCTGGGGGTGGGGTTTCTGTCTCCACTCTCGGGTAATGCTTCTGGGGGGGTCTCCGGCGCCGGTCTCGGGTCGCGCTCCTTGGGGGTGGGGTCTCTGTCGCCACTTTCATCTCATGCTGCTGGGGGGGGGTCTCTGGCGCCACTCTCGGGTGATGCTGCTGGGGGGGGCCTCTGGCTCCCATCTCAGGTCGTGCTGCTGGGGGGGGGAGATCTCTGTCGCCGTTCTCTGGTGATGCTGCTGGGGGGAGGGTCTCTGGCGCCACTCTTGGGTCGCACTGCTGGGGGCGGGTCTGTGGTGCCGCTCTCGGGTCTTGCTGCTGGGGGGGGTCTCTGGCACCGTTTTCGGGTCACTCTGCTGGGGGAGGTCTCTGGCTTCGCTCTCGGGTCACGCTGCTGGGGAGGGTCTCTGGCGCCGCCCTCGGGACTTGCTGCTGGGGGGGGTCTCTGGCGCCGCCCTCGGGTCGCAATGCCGGGGGGGTTCTTTCGCGCTGCTCTCGGGTTTTGCTGCTGGGGGGGGGGGTCTCTTGTTTCGCTCTCGGGTCATGCTGCTGGGGGGGGACTTTGCAAGCGGGGCCGGGTACTAAAGGCACCAAGCAGCTGGCGGAATCACTGAGAACAAGGGTCATGGGGTCGGGGGTTGGTTGAGACTCTTTGGACCAGAGGCAGGGGGTCCAGGCTGCCAAATGTGTCGCGGAGAACCTCCATCTATCGGACGCGGCTTCCTCTCCGCGCTTGCAGAACCGAGCAGCTAAAAGTGTTAGAAGCCAAATCAGAGCGGCTCATGTGTGTGTTAGAAACGGCTACGGGGAGCCAATTGCACTGGCACCTGACGCCTTCTTCAGCCCTTTGTTGCTGCATTCTCAGGCTGGCACCTCTCACAACCATTCATTCATCGTCCAAGCACTCTCTCTCTTATGTACATTCCCTAATTAATGTTTCCCATACAGTATTTTGCATAATAATACAAGAGTTGTAGTTACAAAAAGTTACAAAAGTTTCTGGGTGGCATTTCTTAAAACATTCTCTCTCTGAGCGCTGAGGTAGTTACTGTTATAGTTACAATGCTTCACTTTGCGATTAGGGTTAAGTGCTTCACAATGCTTTGAAGAGAACGGTTGTCAATTGTGTAACAGTAAGTTTGAGCGTGCCCTGGCGCACAGCGAGGGGAGCTGTTTCTGGCTACATAGTAGTATATTTTTAACAGTTTGAAGTTACATGACCTAATATTACATTCCTAACCAATTATATTCTAGAGGGGCAAAAATGTTTAGATTTATAATTAAACAATCCTAACAAATAATAATAATAATAATAATAATAATAAATGTAAACACTTCTCAAGCTTGATAACACTAAATCTAAACACTTTCACAAGAATAAATCTAAACACTTCTATGCTTCTTCTACTTAACAAACTTCTCCTCCTTAGACTTTTAGTTGTGGGGAACAAATTCTGGGGAGTCACTTCCACTTGCGGGAATCATGTTTCATACTTGACTATGTTCTCCCTACACTAAGGCTGGCCGAGAGACTGTCCCGGACTGATCGTAACAGACTGTTCTGTCCGCGAATGGGCTGAGAGTAAAGGGCGTGTTCGGAATCTGTGGCGCCCAATCTGAGGCTGTCCGAGGTGACTCTTAACGGACTGCTCCGTGCGCCAATGGGCGGTGACTCAAGGCGTGTTCTGGGGCAGCTGGCGGCCAATAGGTTGTCCGGGGTGGATTATAACAGACTCTTCTGTCCGCGAATGGGCTGTGACTAAGGGGCGTGTTCTGAATCAGAGGCACCCAATAGGCTGACCCGGCTGCATCTTAACGGACAGCTCTGTCTGCGAATGCGGTGTGACTAGGGGGAAATGACCTGCCACTGCTCTCGACCAATAGGCTGTCCGGGGTGGATCTTAATGGGCTGCTCTGTCCTCGAATTGTCTGTGAGTTAGGGGTGGTTCCTGGCTGTGTGCCAGCCAATGGGCTTTCGGAAGACAGCCTTGGCGGAGGATAGTGTCGCCCAATGGGCTGTCAGCAAAGGGGATCCTGCCTCTGGTTCGGCCAATGGGCTGCCGCAGGGGGGCGTTGTCTGACTGGGCGGCCGGCGCCGCCATGACAGGAAGGTCCGAGGAGCGCGCGGGGGCGCGAGCGAATCCTGGGTCCGAGTGCGAAGCTCCCCGCCCCCAGCCCGCCCCTTGTTGGTGTCTGGCCCGGGGGAGGAGGGGGCGCGAGGGAAGGTGGGGGAGCGGGCTGGGGGTGGGGTGTCTGGACAGGGGTGAGGTGTAGGAGCAGGCTGGGTGTGAGGGGCCGGGGGGGGCCTTGGCACTGGGGGGGCAGGAGGGAGGGGGGGGGGCCGGGGGGGGCCTTGGCACTGGGGGGGGGCAGGAGCGGATAGGGCGCGGGAGAGCGCAGGCGCGGGCGGCGCTGGCTGGGCGGGAAACTCCCGGGACGCTCGCGCTGACGAGGCGGGCGGGAAAACGCTGCGGGGGGCGCTGAGGTGCGGAGCCTGGGGGGCGGGGCGGGAGCTGGCAGTGACGTGGAGCCCCCCCCCCCCCCCCGCCTGCTTCTCTCCGGGCCCCAGGCTGGACATCGGCGGGGCGGCCCCTGGCGGAGGTGGGGGGGCGATTTCTGCCCCCCCCCGGCGCTGCAGCCTCCCCGGGGAGCAGCGCCCCTGTGACCCCCCCCACGTGGTGCCGGGGGAACGGGGCTGTGGCCCCCCCTTTGGGGCGCGGGAGCTGACCCGGGCTCCAGTCACGTGGGTGTCTCGGGGAGGGGGGGCTGCGGGCCACCGGGGCGCGGGAGTGTCACGTGCCCCCTCCCCCCGCCGGGGAGCCGCGCGCCCTCGAGGGGTGGTTCCCGCGGGCGGGGCACGCACAGAACGTGTCCCGCACGCGGGGGGGCGGGGCGGCCTGAGCCCTGCTCCCCGCGCTGCTCGCTGCCTGGGGGCGGGGCCGGGTGCCCGCTGAATCCCCCCTGTGCCCGGGGGGGGGGCAGTTCGGCGGGGGGCGCTGTGGGGGGGGATGCTCTGGCCCTGGCTGCCCGCAGTGCTGCCCAGTGCCCGGCTGTGCCTCCTGCAGAGGCCGAGAGCGTCCTGGGTGGGGGCGTGTGGGGAGAGGGGGGGAGTGGCTGAGAATTGGGGGGCAAACAGGTGACAGACAAACCAACCGACAGAAAAGCCTCCCTGCCTGGCCCCCAGCTGAGCGGAGAAACGTCCCCCTGGCGCCAGAGCACTGCAGGGCCCAGCCTAGTCGCTTTGTGCCTCCAGCCCCACGGCGTGGGGAGGGGGCGACGGTGGAGGAGCCCCACGCACCCAGGCCTTAGGTTCCCCACCCGCCTTCTAAGCACTGAGCATTTTAGGCCTGGCTGGACTAGAGAAGGGGGCACCAGGGGAGTTGCCGCTGAAGGCGCGCGGCCGCGCACAAACACCCCTCTGCCGCCCACCTCCGTTGCGGAGCCTTGCAGCGGCACTCGCCTTCCTGCTGGCCGGGGAATGGCGCGGTTGTTTTCCTGATCCGGTGGAGGGCGGCTGCCCCGTTGTGTCCCTGCTGGGGCAGCCTCGCCCCACCTCCAGCTGCTCTTGGGGCTTCTGTTTGTTTCTGTTCATACAGTTTGCTGCTGTTTTCCATCCACGAGGACCTGCGTGAAGCTGGTCCGACCAGAGATACGGGGATCGATTTTTAAGAGTAAGAGGTTTTGTTTTTAAAGCAGGGGTGAGGAACCTAATACCCCAGCTCACGTGAGTGTGGCCCTCGAGACTCAAGGTTCCCACACTAACGCTCTAGCTCCCCTCCAGATTGGAGCAGACAAAATCTGCTAGCCTGCCCCGCCGCCCTCCTCACAAGCTCCGTCCGGTGTGCGAGGGGAATGTGGGAAGCCTCTTCCTCCTTCTCAGTTGGGGCATGTGTTAATGCGGATGGTGGGGTTTGGGATTTCTTTTTCTTCACACTTGTGTGTAGGGTTGCCAGGTGTCTAGCACTGAGCCAGACAGCCCGGTATTTGCACTTTTTGTCCGGTAAATAAATTTAGAAAATACCGGACATACAAAATGTCCAGTATTTCCTGCTTTTCCTCTGCGCCCAGCAGAAATAAGCCGGGGGCGGGGAGATTGGCTGACTAATTAAAGGGGTCACAACTGGATTTTGCTCAACAAAAATGTTCCTGGTGGGGTTTTTTTTGTTTGGTTGGCTTTTTTTCCTCAACAAAAATTTTCCTGGCGCTTTTTTTTTGCTGAAACCATCTGGCAACCCTACTAGTGTGTGCCTTCCGCCCCCCCCCAATAAGGTTCCCCACCCCGTCTGAAAGCGAGAGTTGGGAGAACAGGTTACCTTGCGTTCCTGTGTCCTTATAAGGAAGTTGAAGGCTACTATAAAATCCCCCCTCATGGTCTCCTCTTCAGACTAAAGAAACCTAAATCCCTCAGCCTCTTCATAGAGCAATTGCTCCAGCCCCCTAATCATTTTGGTTGTCCTCTGCTGGACCCTCTCCAATATGTCCACATCCCTTCTGTAGTGGGGGGCCCAGAACTGGACACAGTACTCCAGATGTGGCCTCACCAAAGCCGAATAAAGGGGAATAATGACATCTCTGGATCTACTGGCAATGCTCCTCTTAATGCAACCTAATATGCCATTAGCCTTCTTGGCTACAAGGGCACACTGTCGACTCATCTCCAGCTTCTCATCCACTGTAACCCCCAGGTCCTGTCTGCAGAACTACTACTTAACTGGTTGGTCCCCAGCTTGTAACTATGCTTGGGATTCTTCCATCCCAAGTGCAGGACTCTACACTTGTCCTTGTTGAACCTCATCAGATTTCTTGTGGCCCAATCCTCCAATTTGTCTAAGTCATTCTGGACCCTATCTCCGCCCTTAGGCATCTTTTAGCCTTTTTGTTCTATTATTGTTTTTCTATTTGGTACTAGAAAATCAAACTTTCCTCCTGCTTGGGCCTCAAGTTTCACTCCAGCAGCCCTTCCACAAGTAGAATCGTCTGCAAAATAAAATGTCAGGGCTACCGTCATTAAGGTGCTTGTCCCTGTAAGGACATGTGACTGAACTGGTTGTTCAGAAGGTTTCTGGTGAATTGGTTTATGCACAGGTATGCCTCCCGTTCTTCTTTAACCACCGCAGTCTCTTGTTTTTGTCCGGAAGCAAATTCTCTGCCAAGCCACCTTTTTTCCCTTTCATGTAATTGTCTGCTCTTTCGTTCGGTGTGGTAGACTTGTTCTAGTGTGGCATTAGACAACCGAGCCACAGAAAAGTCTGCCTTGGTACCACTGAGTACCGGCCCAGACCAAAGTAGCTTTCAGACACCTTAAGAGAGTCTTGATTTGCAATTCTCCCCTTTCTTCTCCTTGGATTTTCAACTAGGAAAGTGTGCTAATCATCTGCTTTTGCGGAAAAACTTGCCAGCTGTCTACACTGGCCGCTTGAATTTCCGCAAAAGCACTGACGATCTCATGTAAGATTGTCAGTGCTTCTGCGGGAATACTATGCTGCTCCCGTTCGGGCAAAAGTCTTTTTCCGAAAGACTTCTGCGCAAAAGGGCCAGTGTAGACAGCAGAGAGTTCTTTTCCGCAAAAAAGCCCCGATGGCGAAAATGGCGATTGGGGCTTTTTTGCAGAAAAGCGCGACTAGATTGGCCACGGACGCTTTTCCGTAAAAAGTTTACATACCCAGTATCTTGTGAAGAACTTGTCACCTCAGCACAGGGTCCCGGGGCGGGCTTTACCATAAGGGACCCGGAGAGATCATCTAGGCCAGCTGGAGGGGGCAGGGGAGGGGAGAGGAGAGGAGAGGAGAGGAGAGGAGGTTGGCCACTGAAAATGTTGCAGTATTAATTTTCCTTTTATTTGACTTCATATCAAACAAATATTTACAGTTTAAATGACCTTGTTAATTCTCCCTTGTGTTAGTACTCTTTCTTCCAGAACGTTTTAAAAACACAGACGAGACATGTCTTCGCCTGGGTGGCAGGCATCCGAAGAAGGGCACGTGACCTCGATCTTGGAGCATGAGACAAAACTCACTCCGCTCCTGGAGGGGAAATGTTAGAGGCAACACTGGGCTCCAGTGAGCAGCAGCCAGGTGACGCACGTGTCTGTCCTTTCCACACATCTAGGGTGGCCTAGCTCCTAACCGTTCTCTGTCTCTTTTTCGGTCCCTGTAGACTTGGAGGAGATGAGAGGCTGGCCATGTGGTGGCAGAGACCGAAAGGAGCCACCCCCCCGAGACCCTGCCGGCAGATGGAAACCAGACAGCGATCTATGGAAGAAGAGCAAATAGCAATTGGCTCAAGGTAAGTATCGAGGGAGGGCCGCACAGACGTTTGCGAGCGTGGTACGGGTCCCTGAGAAAAGGCCCTCTGGCTCGTGGTGGAAGAACTTGAAAATACGAAGTACAAAAGTCACAGTGTTGTACTTAAAAGAAGCACTCGGGATCTTTTTCAGAGGGATAAGGCAACACGCCACATTTATTGATCACACGCACACACACATTATATATATATATATATATAAAAATTATTTATTTATTTACCACATGCATATGATAAGTATTGATTATTCTGTGTCACTCACGCACTCACTCTCTCACACACACACACACGTGCACAAGCACACTCCGTCTTGCTGTTGTTACCAACTTGTTGCTCCCCTTAACTTCACTGGCCAGGTGAGTTAGATGGGGGAGGGGTGGAGCCGGGCTTCTGCTGATCCGGATCGATGCTCCGATGGTGACAAGATGAGACCCGGAGTCCTCTGCAAGACAACTCACTTTTATAGCAGCTTCCCTCTTATGCAAATATATCCCAGATTCAAAATCTGGGTCTGTGTCCTTTGGTCCCTTTGTGGGTGCTGTCTGTTAAGAGAGGGTGTTTTCCAAAGAAGGTGCTTGCTTCTAATCCCCAAGGCCTTCAATATGTCTGCTCTTCTTTCTTGAGCCCTCTTGACACGTTGGGTCTGGCTTCCACCCCCTTTTCAACTGGTGTAGCTCTCTGGAGGTGCTTGGCTCCCAAGTGTTACTCATTCACACCTCGTTCATTCAACTGGGCAATTGATTACAGAGTGGGGGGAGAGAGTGGGGGAAAGATCTTATTCTACTCGTAGCAAATGACATTTTTACCTCTTTAACTATATACTCTGTATTAGAACCCTATGTAGAAAACTAAGTTACAAGGTTATATGGATTCAGGTTCTAATACAAAGTGACAAGGTCATATGGATTAATACAAAGTTACAAGGTTATATGGAGAGGCACAGTGTCAAGTCATATGAAGTACATAGGTTTATCTACAACAGAAACTGAACACCGATTTTTGTATTTTTAAAAATGTCATTAATCCCCCCCTCCCCCCGCCGCCCCCCGAATCTCCTGGCTGGCGATACTTAACGTGTCTAGGATCATACGGAAAACTAAGTGAGTAGGCTGCCAATTGACCTAGCGTCACGCATGCGGAGAGTTGGCAAAACTGGGATTGAAATAAAGACTTGGTCTCCAGCAGCACCGAGGAGCCCCAGACATGGATTAGGGCCTCGTGGGAATAGTTGTCTCCTAATTGATCTAATCTTTGGCTTTTGAGTTTAATATTATTGGTGAGTCCTTCTAGGCGACTGTTACTCGGCGTGCATGCGTGCGCACGTAAGTATGAGTGCAAGTGTGTGCGTCCGCAAGTGTCCATTTGCGTGTGCGCGCACGTGCCTGCGTGCGGGCAGATTGAGCAGATGCGTGTGTGGGCATCTGAGCGAGGGCATGAGTGGGCGCCCAGGCGTGTTAATCTGTTAATTCGCGTTTGTGAGTGTGTACACGCATCCCTGCGTGTGAGCATTTGGTAGGGTGAGTGGCTGTTGCACGGGCGTGTGCGTCTGACGTGTGCCAATCAGACGGTGCCCTGGCAGCAGTAGCTCCTGGAAAGCGACACCCCTCCCCTCCCATCTGGAGCATGCAACTGGGATGAGAGGGGCAGGGAAGAGTAGAACTGCTGCAGCGCGTTTCAGCACGAGGCTCTAACTGCCGCGCGGTAGCTGCTCCTTTTGTATCCGACGTGGGGCAACAAGGAGCGGCCTCGCATCATGCCGGCGCCACGTGCGTTCAGTCCCACGGGCCGGAAGTGACGTTTGCTCGGTCCACAGCCTGACAGCAACCGACTGGCAACCGTGACCGGAAGGTGCCCAGGTACGAGCGCTCAGCTGGTGCCAGGTCAGCGGGTGGTAGGCAGGAGACACGGGGCCAGGCGGGACGGGTTCAGACACGGGGTGCCTGGCTGGGACAGCGACTGGGGTTGGAGGTTTCCTGCGGCGGTGCAGCCAGCGTAGGGCACCAGCTCCCGTGGTACGTGGGGCAGAGGAAGGACAGCAGAGTGGAGGCTGGAACCGCTCCGACAAGGCACCGCTCTGCTTATGGTTGCCAGGTGTCCGGTTTTGAACTGGACGGTCCAGGCTTTCAGCTTTTTCTTCGGGAAACAAATTTATATTTTCTCAATGTCCGCGAAAGCGGCAAGGAGTTCTGTGCCACAGGGCTCCTCGCTGCTTTTGCAGATTCAGACTAACGCGGCTACTCCTCTGATAAATGTCGGGTATTTTCTAAATCAGATGGAATGCAGATTGTGATGTCATGTCAGGCGTGCCTGGTATTTTTGGTGAAACCATCTGGCAACCCTAGCTCTGCTCCTTGCTTGGCCGGGGTGGCGCCCTGCCTCTGTGGCAGGTCCTGACGTCACAGGGAGCGTGTTCCCCAGGAAATCCGGGCAGTGCAGCGGCTTCCGGTCCGCGCCACCCGGCCCCAAGGGAGCGGCGGCGGGAGGCGGCAGGGAGGTCAGAGCGTGACGCTGCCCCGCCCGGATCTCAGCCCTTGGGCGCCCCAGTGTGCACCCCGCCCGGCCGGGCCGCTCCCCTGTAGCTCCGCCCCCAGCGCTGCGCCCGCTGCCTCGTGGCCCGGCTCGGTGCGAAGCTGCCACTGCCGGCTACGAACAGCAGCGCACTGCTAGTGACGTCATTGCCCTGGCGCGGTGCATGCAAATGATGGAACGCGGGGCACGTTCTATCGGCTCCCGGGCGAGTGACACGTGGGTTTGTGTGGCACACAGACGGGTCCCAGGCTCCGTCATTAATGGCAGGGGCGGGGCCTGATCTGGGGGCGGGGCCACTGACCGGCAGGAACTCAGCTGGGACACAGAAGTGAGCGGCAGAAAACTCCTCGGGGTCTCCGGAAAATCCTCGCGCGGCCCCTCTGGGCTTGTGAACGGGATGCAGCAGAGGCAGCCGCCCCCCTCCCCACCCACCCGCCTCACGCTCCCCGCTGCACTTTCGAAGGCAACAGCAGCATCAGCCTGTCCCGCTGCCAGTCCCTGCACAAGCCGGCTGGGAAATTTGGTGTTGGGGGGAGCAGACTGCACGGGGCGGAGAGGAGTTTGGGGGTGGTGGGGGATCAGACTGCATGGAGCGGAGAGGAGTTTGGGGGGAAGCAGACTGCACGGGGCGGGGAGGAGTTTGGTGAGGGGGGATCATACTGCACGGGGCGGAGAGGAGTTTGGTGAGGGGGGATCATACTGCATGGGGCGGAGAGGAGTTTGGGGGGAAGCAGACTGCACGGGGCGGGGAGGAGTTTGGTGAGGGGGGATCAGACTGCAGGGGGCGGAGAGGAGTTTCGTGGGGGGTAGGAGATCAGACTGCACGGGGGGAGGAGTTTGGGGGGGATCAGACTGCACGGGGCGGGGAGGAGTTTGCGGGGGAGCAGACTGCACGGGGCGGGGAGGAGTTTGGGGGGGTTCAGACTGCACGGGGCGGAGAGGAGTTTGGGGGGAGCAGACTGCACGGGGCGGGGAGGAGTTTGCGGGGGAGCAGACTGCACGGGGCGGGGATGAGTTTGGGGGGGTTCAGACTGCATGGGGCGGGGAGGAGTTTGGGGGGGAGCAGACTGCACGGGGCGGGGAGGAGTTTGGGGGGATCAGACTGCATGTGGCGGGGAGGAGTTTGGGGGGGATCAGACTGCATGGGGGGGAGGATCAGACTCCACGGGGCGGCGAGGAGTTTGGGGAGGGGTTCAGACTGCACGGGGCGGAGAGGAGTTTGGGGAGGGGATCAGACTACACGGGGCGGAGAGGAGTTTGGGGGGGATCGGACTGCACGGGGCGGGGAGGAGTTTGGGGGGATGGGACTGCACGGGGCGGGGAGGAGTTTGGGGGGATCAGACTGCACGGAGCGGGGAGGAGTTTGGGGGGATCAGACTGCACGGGGGGGAGGATCAGACTGCACGGAGCGGGGAGGAGTTTGGGGGGGGATCAGACTGCATGGGGCGGAGGGGAGTGTGGGGGGGATCAGACTGCACGGGGCGGAGAGGAGTTTGGGGAGGGGATCAGACTGCACGGGGCGGAGAGGAGTTTGGGGGGGATCGGACTGCACGGGGCGGGGAGGAGTTTGGGGGGATCAGACTGCACGGAGCAGGGAGGAGTTTGGGGGGATCAGACTGCACGGGGGGGAGGATCAGACTGCACGGAGCGGGGAGGAGTTTGGGGGGGATCAGACTGCACGGGGGGGAGGATCAGACTGCACGGGGCAGGGAGGAGCTTTGGGGGGGATCAGACTGCACGGGGCGGACAGGAGTTTGGGGGGGCGATCAGACTGCACGGGGCGGAGGGGAGTGTGGGGGGGATCAGACTGCACGGGGGGGAGGAGTTTGGGGGGGATCAGACTGCACGGAGCGGGGAGGAGTGTGGGGGGGATCAGACTGCATGGGGCGGGGAGGAGTGTGGGGGGGATCAGACTGCACGGGGGGGAGAGGAGTTTGGGGGGGATCGGACTGCACGGAGGGAGAGGAGTTTGGGGGGATCGGACTGCACGGGGCGGGGAAGAGTTTGGGGGGATCGGACTGCACGGGGGGAGAGGAGTTTGGGGGGATCAGATTGCACGGGGGGGAGGATCAGACTGCACGGGGGGGAGGAGTTGGGGGGGGATCAGACTGCACGGGGCAGGGAGGAGTTTGGGGGGGTCGGACTGCACGGGGGGAGAGGAGTTTGGGGGGATCAGATTGCACGGGGGGGGGGGGAGGATCAGACTGCACGGGGGGGGAGGAGTTTGGAGGGGGATCAGACTGCACGGGGCGGGGAGGTGTTTGGGGGGGATCATACTGCACGGGGGAGAGGAGTTTGGGGGGATCGGACTGCACGGGGGGGAGGATCAGACTGCACGGGGCGGAGGGGAAGTTTGGGGGGATCAGACTGCACGGGGCGGGGAGGAGTTTGGGGGGATCAGACTGCACGGGGGGGAGGAGTTTGAGGGGGATCAGACTGCACGGGGCGGGGAGGAGTTTGGGGGGATCAGACTGCACGGGGCTGGGAGGAGTTTGGGGGGGAAGGGTTGCCGCGGAGTCTCCTCTCCCGAGTGGGGGCGAAGCATCAGCTGCGGACGCTGCCGTCTCTGAGGCAGGAGCCCCGCCCAGCAATGGGGAGGGGCGGGTTGAGGGGGAGTAGGGAAAGTAGCCGCAGTGGCTTGTGGGAAACTGAGTGCCCCTGTCCGCAGCTCCCATCGGCCATTGCAGGGCCAGGGCAGGCCCGGCGCTGTTCGGTTGGGCGGGTGCAGCGGAAGTGACATCACAACGGGGCATTGACCAGGGAGCGACGCGGTTGGTCCCGCGCTCGTGTCACTCCAAGTGTTAGCGACGCATCCTGGGACTTGTAGTTCTCATAGTGCGGCCTCCCGGGGCACGTCGCAGCGCGCCCCGCCCCTATCATAGCCCCGCCCCCCGGCATAGCCCCGCCCAGCGTGTTCTTAGTTCGGAATGGGGCATTTCTACCCTAAAAACAATCTTTTTTATTCGGAAATAACGGCCCTTAGCAGAGCAACAGTGACACTCGGTAGTCACCGGCGGTAATGCACGTGTAATTCCGTAGCGCCTCCACAGTGCCGCTCGGTGGTCATTGCCGGTAATGCACGTGTAATTCCGTAGCGCCTCCACAGTGCCGCTCGGTGGTCATTGCCGGTAATGCACGTGTAATTCCGAAGCGCCTCCACAGTGCCGCTCGGTGGTCATTGCCGGTAATGCACGTGTAATTCCATAGCGCCTCCACAGTGCCGCTCGGTGGTCATTGCGGGTAATGCACGTGTAATTCCGTAGCGCCTCCACAGTGCCGCTCGGTGGTCATTGCCGGTAATGCACGTGTAATTCCGTAGCGCCTCCACAGTGCCGCTCGGTGGTCATTGCCGGTAATGCACGTGTAATTCCGTAGCGCCTCCACAGTGCCGCTTGGTGGTCATTGCCGGTAATGCACGTGTAATTCCGTAGCGCCTCCACAGTGCCGCTCGGTGGTCATTGCAGGTAATGCACGTGTAATTCCATCGCCCCCAGCTGCTGTCCCTGCTCCGCACGCCACGTGGCCCCAGTCTTGCCCTTTGACAGCAGGCAAAGTAAGAAGCTCGTTATTTCCAGGCTCCGCGCAGCCCTCTCCCCTCCTGCCCCCGGCCCCCTCATCCCACACACCAGGCTCCGCGCAGCCCCCTCCCCTCCTGCTTCCTCACCCCAGCCTGCACCCCGTCCATACTCTTATCCCGGGGCCCTTCCTCTCCCCAGCCTGCACCCCCGTCCATATGCTTATCCCGGGGCCCTTCCTCCCCCCAGCCTGCACCCCCATCCATATTCTTATCCCGGGGCCCTTCCTCACTCCAGTCTGCACGCCCATTCATGGGAGCCATCAGTCCACCTTTTCCCTGCACCACATTCAGTAAAGTGTCTGATCAGGGTATGAGAGCAGCCCTGAGCCTTTGTCTCCACTCAGCAGGTTGCACCACACAGGATATGTGGATGGTCCTGGGCTTTGTACAGCACTCCAGACTGACCCCTGGACACGGCTTCTGAGTCCTAGCCCTTTGCTGTCACTCCTGCCCGAGGGCTTTGCTGGCTCCAGACTGGGTAACAGCTGGGAAACTGGCTGGGCAGTGGGCTGAGAAGATACCGTCCGAGATGGACTTGAGCTGCCTGGACGTGATTCTCGGAACACGTGAAGGGTCCTCAGCGTTCGGCCTTCCCATGGCTCTGTGTGAGTAAGAGGTGCGTGCTTTGAAATCTTCAAGCGTCCTGGCAGTATGTTTCTTCTGAGGCAGAGAGCTTCCTGCTGGGGCACGGAGCCTGGTGGCTTGGGGACTGGTGAAGGGGCAGTAGGCGGTTCAACAGTGCGTGGATAGATATTCAAGGCCTCCGTTCTCTCCGAGTTCCTGGAGTGGCAGCGGGAGGGGGTGGCCGATGGTGGGAGGAGAAGCGATGCCGCGTCCTTGCGGACTGAAAAGCTAAGTTGTTTGTTTGTTTTTTCCCCTCAGCTGTGTTCGGTAGCGAGCGATAAGAAGTCAACCCTCCCGGTGTCCTCCCGTCTGGGGATGGAACGGAAAAGAGAACGGCGAGCTTGGGAGCTTGGTCGAAGCGAGGCGAGAACCGTCCTGCTGGGAGCGGAGCAGCCATCGCTGACCGGGAGATAAGTGTCGGGTCTGGAAATCTCTCAGCTTACGGCCCACTCGGGTCTAGGAAGGGAAGTCACGTTTGCTTAGACAGCGAGTCCGAGCGGAGGTTCCCGAGGTGCTTCCTTGGTAGTGGGAGAAACAGGGCTCCCGTTTGTCAGGGGTGCTGGTTTCTCTGGAACACGGTGTCCTTCTCAGCAGACGCTTGGCTCGAGGAGGAAGACGCAAGGTGGTAAGGTTTCTGACTGCCTCTTATGTGTTTCTCTCTTGTTGCTCTCTCGTATTGGCCAATACGTCCTGTCTGTCTGTTTCTGTCTATGTCTTTGTCCTTGCTCTGCTTCTGCCGTGTCCTTGTACAGCACACTTGCAGGCATTCCAGGTGAGCATCTCCAAGGGTTAAGGGCTCAGGAGCCAACGGGAATTCAGCAGGTTCGCAAGTCGCGCAAGGGAGAGCGGTGGTGCATCATGGCTGAATGACTCGGTGTTCTTGTAGAGGACCCGATACATAGGCGAGAGGGGGGGAAAGGGCTAAAGGATAGAATTCCCACAGCCACAGACTTTAGTGAGTGAGAGCTAACGCTGGGCTTTTTCGGCCACCCTTGCAGAGGAATCAGTGCGTGGCCGTGGGCGGAGAATAAATCGTCCGAGATGTACTTGAGCTGCCTGGACGTGATTCTCGGAACATGTGAAGGGTCCTCAGCGTTCGGCCTTCCCATGGCTCTGTGTGAGTAAGAGGTGCGTGCTTTGAAATCTTTAAGCGTCCTGGCAGTATGTTTCTTCTGAGGCAGAGAGCTTCCTGCTGGGTCACGGAGCCTGGTGGCTTGGGGACTGGTGAAGGGGCATAGGCAGTTCAACAGAGCGTGGATAGATATTCAAGGCCTCCGTTCTCTCCGCGTTCCTGGAGTGTCAGCGGGAGGGGGTGGCCGATGGTGGGAGGCAGCGGTGCGATGGTGGGAGGAGAAGCGATGCCGCGTCCTTGCGGACTGAAAAGCTAAGTTGTTTGTTTGTTTTTTCCCCTCTGCTGTGTTCGGTAGTGAGCGATAAGAAGTCAACCCTCCCGGTGTCCTCCCGTCTGGGGATGGAACGGAAACGAGAACAGCGAGCTCGGGAGCTTGGTCGAAGCGAGGCGAGAACCGTCCGGCTGGGAGCGGAGCAGCCATCGCTGACAGGGAGATAAGTGTCGGGTTTGGAAATCTCTCGGCTTACGGCGCACTCGGGTCTAGGAAGGGAAGTCAGGTTTGCTTAGACAGCGAGTCCGAGCGGAGGTTCGCGAGGTGATTCCTTGGTAGTGGGAGAAACAGGGCTTCCGTTTGTCAGGGGTGCTGATTTCTCTGGAACACGGTGTCCTTCTCAGCAGACGCTTGGCTCGAGGAGGAAGACGCAAGGCGGTAAGGTTTCCGTCTGCCTCTCATGTGTTTCTCTCTTGTTGCTCTCTCGTATTGGCCAATACGTTCTGTCTGTCTGTTTCTGTCTGTGTCTTTGTCCTTGCTCTGCTTCTGCCGTGTCCTTGTATAGCTCACGTGCAGGCATTCCAGGTGAGCATCTCCACGGGTTAAGGGCTCAGGAGCCAACGGGAATTCTGCAGGTACGCCAGTCGCGCAAGGGAGAGCGGTGGTGCGTCATGGCTGACTGACTCAGTGTTCTTGTAGAGGGCCCTATACATAGGCGAGGGGCGGGGGGGAAGGGCTAAAGGATAGAATTCCCACAGCCACAGACCTTAGTGAGTGAGAGGTCTCTTCAGTCACGCCGCTCTCGGATCTCGCTGCAGGGAGGGATTCTGGTGCCGCTCTCGGGTCGTGCAGCTTGGGGGTGTCTCTAGCACTGCTCTCGGGTCTCGCTGCTGGGGGGGAGGGGTCTTTGGGGCCACTCTCAGGTCGTGCTGCTGGGAGGGAGTCTGGCGCCTCTCTCGGGTTATGCTGCTGCGGGGAATCTCTGGTGCCTCCTTGGGATCATGCTGCTGGGGGGGTCTCTGGCTTCGCTCTCCGGTCGTGCTGCTGGGGGGGGTCTCTGTTACCGCTTTCGGGTCGCGCCGTTAGGGGGGGTCTCTGGTGCCGCTCTCGGTAGTGGTGCTGGGGGTGGGGTCTCTGTCTCCACTCTCGGGTCGCGCTGCTGGGGGGAGGTCTCTGGCGCCGCTCTCGGGTCGCGCTGCTGGGGGGTGGTCTCTGGAGCCTCCCTCCGGTCATGCTGCAGACGGGGGGTGTCACTGGCCCCGCTATCAGGTGATGCTGCTGCGGGGGGTCTCTGGCACCTCTCGGGTTTTGCTGCTGGGTGGGTGTCTGGGGCCGCTCTCGGGTGATGCTGTTCGGGGAGGTCTCTGGCGCCGCTCTCCGGTAGCGGTGCTGGGGGTGGGGTTTCTGTCTCCACTCTCGGGTAATGCTTCTGGGGGGGTCTCCGGCGCCGGTCTCGGGTCGCGCTCCTTGGGGGTGGGGTCTCTGTCGCCACTTTCATCTCATGCTGCTGGGGGGGGGTCTCTGGCGCCACTCTCGGGTGATGCTGCTGGGGGGGGCCTCTGGCTCCCATCTCAGGTCGTGCTGCTGGGGGGGGGAGATCTCTGTCGCCGTTCTCTGGTGATGCTGCTGGGGGGAGGGTCTCTGGCGCCACTCTTGGGTCGCACTGCTGGGGGCGGGTCTGTGGTGCCGCTCTCGGGTCTTGCTGCTGGGGGGGGTCTCTGGCACCGTTTTCGGGTCACTCTGCTGGGGGAGGTCTCTGGCTTCGCTCTCGGGTCACGCTGCTGGGGAGGGTCTCTGGCGCCGCCCTCGGGACTTGCTGCTGGGGGGGGTCTCTGGCGCCGCCCTCGGGTCGCAATGCCGGGGGGGTTCTTTCGCGCTGCTCTCGGGTTTTGCTGCTGGGGGGGGGGGTCTCTTGTTTCGCTCTCGGGTCATGCTGCTGGGGGGGGACTTTGCAAGCGGGGCCGGGTACTAAAGGCACCAAGCAGCTGGCGGAATCACTGAGAACAAGGGTCATGGGGTCGGGGGTTGGTTGAGACTCTTTGGACCAGAGGCAGGGGGTCCAGGCTGCCAAATGTGTCGCGGAGAACCTCCATCTATCGGACGCGGCTTCCTCTCCGCGCTTGCAGAACCGAGCAGCTAAAAGTGTTAGAAGCCAAATCAGAGCGGCTCATGTGTGTGTTAGAAACGGCTACGGGGAGCCAATTGCACTGGCACCTGACGCCTTCTTCAGCCCTTTGTTGCTGCATTCTCAGGCTGGCACCTCTCACAACCATTCATTCATCGTCCAAGCACTCTCTCTCTTATGTACATTCCCTAATTAATGTTTCCCATACAGTATTTTGCATAATAATACAAGAGTTGTAGTTACAAAAAGTTACAAAAGTTTCTGGGTGGCATTTCTTAAAACATTCTCTCTCTGAGCGCTGAGGTAGTTACTGTTATAGTTACAATGCTTCACTTTGCGATTAGGGTTAAGTGCTTCACAATGCTTTGAAGAGAACGGTTGTCAATTGTGTAACAGTAAGTTTGAGCGTGCCCTGGCGCACAGCGAGGGGAGCTGTTTCTGGCTACATAGTAGTATATTTTTAACAGTTTGAAGTTACATGACCTAATATTACATTCCTAACCAATTATATTCTAGAGGGGCAAAAATGTTTAGATTTATAATTAAACAATCCTAACAAATAATAATAATAATAATAATAATAATAAATGTAAACACTTCTCAAGCTTGATAACACTAAATCTAAACACTTTCACAAGAATAAATCTAAACACTTCTATGCTTCTTCTACTTAACAAACTTCTCCTCCTTAGACTTTTAGTTGTGGGGAACAAATTCTGGGGAGTCACTTCCACTTGCGGGAATCATGTTTCATACTTGACTATGTTCTCCCTACACTAAGGCTGGCCGAGAGACTGTCCCGGACTGATCGTAACAGACTGTTCTGTCCGCGAATGGGCTGAGAGTAAAGGGCGTGTTCGGAATCTGTGGCGCCCAATCTGAGGCTGTCCGAGGTGACTCTTAACGGACTGCTCCGTGCGCCAATGGGCGGTGACTCAAGGCGTGTTCTGGGGCAGCTGGCGGCCAATAGGTTGTCCGGGGTGGATTATAACAGACTCTTCTGTCCGCGAATGGGCTGTGACTAAGGGGCGTGTTCTGAATCAGAGGCACCCAATAGGCTGACCCGGCTGCATCTTAACGGACAGCTCTGTCTGCGAATGCGGTGTGACTAGGGGGAAATGACCTGCCACTGCTCTCGACCAATAGGCTGTCCGGGGTGGATCTTAATGGGCTGCTCTGTCCTCGAATTGTCTGTGAGTTAGGGGTGGTTCCTGGCTGTGTGCCAGCCAATGGGCTTTCGGAAGACAGCCTTGGCGGAGGATAGTGTCGCCCAATGGGCTGTCAGCAAAGGGGATCCTGCCTCTGGTTCGGCCAATGGGCTGCCGCAGGGGGGCGTTGTCTGACTGGGCGGCCGGCGCCGCCATGACAGGAAGGTCCGAGGAGCGCGCGGGGGCGCGAGCGAATCCTGGGTCCGAGTGCGAAGCTCCCCGCCCCCAGCCCGCCCCTTGTTGGTGTCTGGCCCGGGGGAGGAGGGGGCGCGAGGGAAGGTGGGGGAGCGGGCTGGGGGTGGGGTGTCTGGACAGGGGTGAGGTGTAGGAGCAGGCTGGGTGTGAGGGGCCGGGGGGGGCCTTGGCACTGGGGGGGCAGGAGGGAGGGGGGGGGGCCGGGGGGGGCCTTGGCACTGGGGGGGGGCAGGAGCGGATAGGGCGCGGGAGAGCGCAGGCGCGGGCGGCGCTGGCTGGGCGGGAAACTCCCGGGACGCTCGCGCTGACGAGGCGGGCGGGAAAACGCTGCGGGGGGCGCTGAGGTGCGGAGCCTGGGGGGCGGGGCGGGAGCTGGCAGTGACGTGGAGCCCCCCCCCCCCCCGCCTGCTTCTCTCCGGGCCCCAGGCTGGACATCGGCGGGGCGGCCCCTGGCGGAGGTGGGGGGGCGATTTCTGCCCCCCCCCGGCGCTGCAGCCTCCCCGGGGAGCAGCGCCCCTGTGACCCCCCCCACGTGGTGCCGGGGGAACGGGGCTGTGGCCCCCCCTTTGGGGCGCGGGAGCTGACCCGGGCTCCAGTCACGTGGGTGTCTCGGGGAGGGGGGGCTGCGGGCCACCGGGGCGCGGGAGTGTCACGTGCCCCCTCCCCCCGCCGGGGAGCCGCGCGCCCTCGAGGGGTGGTTCCCGCGGGCGGGGCACGCACAGAACGTGTCCCGCACGCGGGGGGGCGGGGCGGCCTGAGCCCTGCTCCCCGCGCTGCTCGCTGCCTGGGGGCGGGGCCGGGTGCCCGCTGAATCCCCCCTGTGCCCGGGGGGGGGGCAGTTCGGCGGGGGGCGCTGTGGGGGGGGATGCTCTGGCCCTGGCTGCCCGCAGTGCTGCCCAGTGCCCGGCTGTGCCTCCTGCAGAGGCCGAGAGCGTCCTGGGTGGGGGCGTGTGGGGAGAGGGGGGGAGTGGCTGAGAATTGGGGGGCAAACAGGTGACAGACAAACCAACCGACAGAAAAGCCTCCCTGCCTGGCCCCCAGCTGAGCGGAGAAACGTCCCCCTGGCGCCAGAGCACTGCAGGGCCCAGCCTAGTCGCTTTGTGCCTCCAGCCCCACGGCGTGGGGAGGGGGCGACGGTGGAGGAGCCCCACGCACCCAGGCCTTAGGTTCCCCACCCGCCTTCTAAGCACTGAGCATTTTAGGCCTGGCTGGACTAGAGAAGGGGGCACCAGGGGAGTTGCCGCTGAAGGCGCGCGGCCGCGCACAAACACCCCTCTGCCGCCCACCTCCGTTGCGGAGCCTTGCAGCGGCACTCGCCTTCCTGCTGGCCGGGGAATGGCGCGGTTGTTTTCCTGATCCGGTGGAGGGCGGCTGCCCCGTTGTGTCCCTGCTGGGGCAGCCTCGCCCCACCTCCAGCTGCTCTTGGGGCTTCTGTTTGTTTCTGTTCATACAGTTTGCTGCTGTTTTCCATCCACGAGGACCTGCGTGAAGCTGGTCCGACCAGAGATACGGGGATCGATTTTTAAGAGTAAGAGGTTTTGTTTTTAAAGCAGGGGTGAGGAACCTAATACCCCAGCTCACGTGAGTGTGGCCCTCGAGACTCAAGGTTCCCACACTAACGCTCTAGCTCCCCTCCAGATTGGAGCAGACAAAATCTGCTAGCCTGCCCCGCCGCCCTCCTCACAAGCTCCGTCCGGTGTGCGAGGGGAATGTGGGAAGCCTCTTCCTCCTTCTCAGTTGGGGCATGTGTTAATGCGGATGGTGGGGTTTGGGATTTCTTTTTCTTCACACTTGTGTGTAGGGTTGCCAGGTGTCTAGCACTGAGCCAGACAGCCCGGTATTTGCACTTTTTGTCCGGTAAATAAATTTAGAAAATACCGGACATACAAAATGTCCAGTATTTCCTGCTTTTCCTCTGCGCCCAGCAGAAATAAGCCGGGGGCGGGGAGATTGGCTGACTAATTAAAGGGGTCACAACTGGATTTTGCTCAACAAAAATGTTCCTGGTGGGGTTTTTTTGTTTGGTTGGCTTTTTTTCCTCAACAAAAATTTTCCTGGCGCTTTTTTTTTGCTGAAACCATCTGGCAACCCTACTAGTGTGTGCCTTCCGCCCCCCCCCAATAAGGTTCCCCACCCCGTCTGAAAGCGAGAGTTGGGAGAACAGGTTACCTTGCGTTCCTGTGTCCTTATAAGGAAGTTGAAGGCTACTATAAAATCCCCCCTCATGGTCTCCTCTTCAGACTAAAGAAACCTAAATCCCTCAGCCTCTTCATAGAGCAATTGCTCCAGCCCCCTAATCATTTTGGTTGTCCTCTGCTGGACCCTCTCCAATATGTCCACATCCCTTCTGTAGTGGGGGGCCCAGAACTGGACACAGTACTCCAGATGTGGCCTCACCAAAGCCGAATAAAGGGGAATAATGACATCTCTGGATCTACTGGCAATGCTCCTCTTAATGCAACCTAATATGCCATTAGCCTTCTTGGCTACAAGGGCACACTGTCGACTCATCTCCAGCTTCTCATCCACTGTAACCCCCAGGTCCTGTCTGCAGAACTACTACTTAACTGGTTGGTCCCCAGCTTGTAACTATGCTTGGGATTCTTCCATCCCAAGTGCAGGACTCTACACTTGTCCTTGTTGAACCTCATCAGATTTCTTGTGGCCCAATCCTCCAATTTGTCTAAGTCATTCTGGACCCTATCTCCGCCCTTAGGCATCTTTTAGCCTTTTTGTTCTATTATTGTTTTTCTATTTGGTACTAGAAAATCAAACTTTCCTCCTGCTTGGGCCTCAAGTTTCACTCCAGCAGCCCTTCCACAAGTAGAATCGTCTGCAAAATAAAATGTCAGGGCTACCGTCATTAAGGTGCTTGTCCCTGTAAGGACATGTGACTGAACTGGTTGTTCAGAAGGTTTCTGGTGAATTGGTTTATGCACAGGTATGCCTCCCGTTCTTCTTTAACCACCGCAGTCTCTTGTTTTTGTCCGGAAGCAAATTCTCTGCCAAGCCACCTTTTTTCCCTTTCATGTAATTGTCTGCTCTTTCGTTCGGTGTGGTAGACTTGTTCTAGTGTGGCATTAGACAACCGAGCCACAGAAAAGTCTGCCTTGGTACCACTGAGTACCGGCCCAGACCAAAGTAGCTTTCAGACACCTTAAGAGAGTCTTGATTTGCAATTCTCCCCTTTCTTCTCCTTGGATTTTCAACTAGGAAAGTGTGCTAATCATCTGCTTTTGCGGAAAAACTTGCCAGCTGTCTACACTGGCCGCTTGAATTTCCGCAAAAGCACTGACGATCTCATGTAAGATTGTCAGTGCTTCTGCGGGAATACTATGCTGCTCCCGTTCGGGCAAAAGTCTTTTTCCGAAAGACTTCTGCGCAAAAGGGCCAGTGTAGACAGCAGAGAGTTCTTTTCCGCAAAAAAGCCCCGATGGCGAAAATGGCGATTGGGGCTTTTTTGCAGAAAAGCGCGACTAGATTGGCCACGGACGCTTTTCCGTAAAAAGTTTACATACCCAGTATCTTGTGAAGAACTTGTCACCTCAGCACAGGGTCCCGGGGCGGGCTTTACCATAAGGGACCCGGAGAGATCATCTAGGCCAGCTGGAGGGGGCAGGGGAGGGGAGAGGAGAGGAGAGGAGAGGAGGTTGGCCACTGAAAATGTTGCAGTATTAATTTTCCTTTTATTTGACTTCATATCAAACAAATATTTACAGTTTAAATGACCTTGTTAATTCTCCCTTGTGTTAGTACTCTTTCTTCCAGAACGTTTTAAAAACACAGACGAGACATGTCTTCGCCTGGGTGGCAGGCATCCGAAGAAGGGCACGTGACCTCGATCTTGGAGCACGAGACAAAACTCACTCCGCTCCTGGAGGGGAAATGTTAGAGGCAACACTGGGCTCCAGTGAGCAGCAGCCAGGTGACGCACGTGTCTGTCCTTTCCACACATCTAGGGTGGCCTAGCTCCTAACCGTTCTCTGTCTCTTTTTCGGTCCCTGTAGACTTGGAGGAGATGAGAGGCTGGCCATGTGGTGGCAGAGACCGAAAGGAGCCACCCCCCCGAGACCCTGCCGGCAGATGGAAACCAGACAGCGATCTATGGAAGAAGAGCAAATAGCAATTGGCTCAAGGTAAGTATCGAGGGAGGGCCGCACAGACGTTTGCGAGCGTGGTACGGGTCCCTGAGAAAAGGCCCTCTGGCTCGTGGTGGAAGAACTTGAAAATACGAAGTACAAAAGTCACAGTGTTGTACTTAAAAGAAGCACTCGGGATCTTTTTCAGAGGGATAAGGCAACACGCCACATTTATTGATCACACGCACACACACATTATATATATATATATATATAAAAATTATTTATTTATTTACCACATGCATATGATAAGTATTGATTATTCTGTGTCACTCACGCACTCACTCTCTCACACACACACACACGTGCACAAGCACACTCCGTCTTGCTGTTGTTACCAACTTGTTGCTCCCCTTAACTTCACTGGCCAGGTGAGTTAGATGGGGGAGGGGTGGAGCCGGGCTTCTGCTGATCCGGATCGATGCTCCGATGGTGACAAGATGAGACCCGGAGTCCTCTGCAAGACAACTCACTTTTATAGCAGCTTCCCTCTTATGCAAATATATCCCAGATTCAAAATCTGGGTCTGTGTCCTTTGGTCCCTTTGTGGGTGCTGTCTGTTAAGAGAGGGTGTTTTCCAAAGAAGGTGCTTGCTTCTAATCCCCAAGGCCTTCAATATGTCTGCTCTTCTTTCTTGAGCCCTCTTGACACGTTGGGTCTGGCTTCCACCCCCTTTTCAACTGGTGTAGCTCTCTGGAGGTGCTTGGCTCCCAAGTGTTACTCATTCACACCTCGTTCATTCAACTGGGCAATTGATTACAGAGTGGGGGGAGAGAGTGGGGGAAAGATCTTATTCTACTCCTAGCAACTGGGATTGAAATAAAGACTTGGTCTCCAGCAGCACCGAGGAGCCCCAGACATGGATTAGGGCCTCGTGGGAATAGTTGTCTCCTAATTGATCTAATCTTTGGCTTTTGAGTTTAATATTATTGGTGAGTCCTTCTAGGCGACTGTTACTCGGCGTGCATGCGTGCGCACGTAAGTATGAGTGCAAGTGTGTGCGTCCGCAAGTGTCCATTTGCGTGTGCGCGCACGTGCCTGCGTGCGGGCAGATTGAGCAGATGCGTGTGTGGGCATCTGAGCGAGGGCATGAGTGGGCGCCCAGGCGTGTTAATCTGTTAATTCGCGTTTGTGAGTGTGTACACGCATCCCTGCGTGTGAGCATTTGGTAGGGTGAGTGGCTGTTGCACGGGCGTGTGCGTCTGACGTGTGCCAATCAGACGGTGCCCTGGCAGCAGTAGCTCCTGGAAAGCGACACCCCTCCCCTCCCATCTGGAGCATGCAACTGGGATGAGAGGGGCAGGGAAGAGTAGAACTGCTGCAGCGCGTTTCAGCACGAGGCTCTAACTGCCGCGCGGTAGCTGCTCCTTTTGTATCCGACGTGGGGCAACAAGGAGCGGCCTCGCATCATGCCGGCGCCACGTGCGTTCAGTCCCACGGGCCGGAAGTGACGTTTGCTCGGTCCACAGCCTGACAGCAACCGACTGGCAACCGTGACCGGAAGGTGCCCAGGTACGAGCGCTCAGCTGGTGCCAGGTCAGCGGGTGGTAGGCAGGAGACACGGGGCCAGGCGGGACGGGTTCAGACACGGGGTGCCTGGCTGGGACAGCGACTGGGGTTGGAGGTTTCCTGCGGCGGTGCAGCCAGCGTAGGGCACCAGCTCCCGTGGTACGTGGGGCAGAGGAAGGACAGCAGAGTGGAGGCTGGAACCGCTCCGACAAGGCACCGCTCTGCTTATGGTTGCCAGGTGTCCGGTTTTGAACTGGACGGTCCAGGCTTTCAGCTTTTTCTTCGGGAAACAAATTTATATTTTCTCAATGTCCGCGAAAGCGGCAAGGAGTTCTGTGCCACAGGGCTCCTCGCTGCTTTTGCAGATTCAGACTAACGCGGCTACTCCTCTGATAAATGTCGGGTATTTTCTAAATCAGATGGAATGCAGATTGTGATGTCATGTCAGGCGTGCCTGGTATTTTTGGTGAAACCATCTGGCAACCCTAGCTCTGCTCCTTGCTTGGCCGGGGTGGCGCCCTGCCTCTGTGGCAGGTCCTGACGTCACAGGGAGCGTGTTCCCCAGGAAATCCGGGCAGTGCAGCGGCTTCCGGTCCGCGCCACCCGGCCCCAAGGGAGCGGCGGCGGGAGGCGGCAGGGAGGTCAGAGCGTGACGCTGCCCCGCCCGGATCTCAGCCCTTGGGCGCCCCAGTGTGCACCCCGCCCGGCCGGGCCGCTCCCCTGTAGCTCCGCCCCCAGCGCTGCGCCCGCTGCCTCGTGGCCCGGCTCGGTGCGAAGCTGCCACTGCCGGCTACGAACAGCAGCGCACTGCTAGTGACGTCATTGCCCTGGCGCGGTGCATGCAAATGATGGAACGCGGGGCACGTTCTATCGGCTCCCGGGCGAGTGACACGTGGGTTTGTGTGGCACACAGACGGGTCCCAGGCTCCGTCATTAATGGCAGGGGCGGGGCCTGATCTGGGGGCGGGGCCACTGACCGGCAGGAACTCAGCTGGGACACAGAAGTGAGCGGCAGAAAACTCCTCGGGGTCTCCGGAAAATCCTCGCGCGGCCCCTCTGGGCTTGTGAACGGGACGCAGCAGAGGCAGCCGCCCCCCTCCCCACCCACCCGCCTCACGCTCCCCGCTGCACTTTCGAAGGCAACAGCAGCATCAGCCTGTCCCGCTGCCAGTCCCTGCACAAGCCGGCTGGGAAATTTGGTGTTGGGGGGAGCAGACTGCACGGGGCGGAGAGGAGTTTGGGGGTGGTGGGGGATCAGACTGCATGGAGCGGAGAGGAGTTTGGGGGGAAGCAGACTGCACGGGGCGGGGAGGAGTTTGGTGAGGGGGGATCATACTGCACGGGGCGGAGAGGAGTTTGGTGAGGGGGGATCATACTGCATGGGGCGGAGAGGAGTTTGGGGGGAAGCAGACTGCACGGGGCGGGGAGGAGTTTGGTGAGGGGGGATCAGACTGCAGGGGGCGGAGAGGAGTTTCGTGGGGGGTAGGAGATCAGACTGCACGGGGGGAGGAGTTTGGGGGGGATCAGACTGCACGGGGCGGGGAGGAGTTTGCGGGGGAGCAGACTGCACGGGGCGGGGAGGAGTTTGGGGGGGTTCAGACTGCACGGGGCGGAGAGGAGTTTGGGGGGAGCAGACTGCACGGGGCGGGGAGGAGTTTGCGGGGGAGCAGACTGCACGGGGCGGGGATGAGTTTGGGGGGGTTCAGACTGCATGGGGCGGGGAGGAGTTTGGGGGGGAGCAGACTGCACGGGGCGGGGAGGAGTTTGGGGGGATCAGACTGCATGTGGCGGGGAGGAGTTTGGGGGGGATCAGACTGCATGGGGGGGAGGATCAGACTCCACGGGGCGGCGAGGAGTTTGGGGAGGGGTTCAGACTGCACGGGGCGGAGAGGAGTTTGGGGAGGGGATCAGACTACACGGGGCGGAGAGGAGTTTGGGGGGGATCGGACTGCACGGGGCGGGGAGGAGTTTGGGGGGATGGGACTGCACGGGGCGGGGAGGAGTTTGGGGGGATCAGATTGCACGGGGGGAGAGGAGTTTGGGGGGATCAGATTGCACGGGGGGGAGGATCAGACTGCACGGGGGGGAGGAGTTGGGGGGGGATCAGACTGCACGGGGCAGGGAGGAGTTTGGGGGGGTCGGACTGCACGGGGGGAGAGGAGTTTGGGGGGATCAGATTGCACGGGGGGGGGGGAGGATCAGACTGCACGGGGGGGGAGGAGTTTGGAGGGGGATCAGACTGCACGGGGCGGGGAGGTGTTTGGGGGGGATCATACTGCACGGGGGAGAGGAGTTTGGGGGGATCGGACTGCACGGGGCGGGGAGGAGTTTGGGGGGGATCAGACTGCACGGGGGGGAGGATCAGACTGCACGGGGCGGAGGGGAAGTTTGGGGGGATCAGACTGCACGGGGGGGAGGAGTTTGAGGGGGATCAGACTGCACGGGGCGGGGAGGAGTTTGGGGGGATCAGACTGCACGGGGCGGGGAGGAGTTTGGGGGGATCAGACTGCACGGGGCTGGGAGGAGTTTGGGGGGGAAGGGTTGCCGCGGAGTCTCCTCTCCCGAGTGGGGGCGGAGCATCAGCTGCGGACGCTGCCGTCTCTGAGGCAGGAGCCCCGCCCAGCAATGGGGAGGGGCGGGTTGAGGGGGAGTAGGGAAAGTAGCCGCAGTGGCTTGTGGGAAACTGAGTGCCCCTGTCCGCAGCTCCCATCGGCCATTGCAGGGCCAGGGCAGGCCCGGCGCTGTTCGGTTGGGCGGGTGCAGCGGAAGTGACATCACAACGGGGCATTGACCAGGGAGCGACGCGGTTGGTCCCGCGCTCGTGTCACTCCAAGTGTTAGCGACGCATCCTGGGACTTGTAGTTCTCATAGTGCGGCCTCCCGGGGCACGTCGCAGCGCGCCCCGCCCCTATCATAGCCCCGCCCCCCGGCATAGCCCCGCCCAGCGTGTTCTTAGTTCGGAATGGGGCATTTCTACCCTAAAAACAATCTTTTTTATTCGGAAATAACGGCCCTTAGCAGAGCAACAGTGACACTCGGTAGTCACCGGCGGTAATGCACGTGTAATTCCGTAGCGCCTCCACAGTGCCGCTCGGTGGTCATTGCCGGTAATGCACGTGTAATTCCGAAGCGCCTCCACAGTGCCGCTCGGTGGTCATTGCCGGTAATGCACGTGTAATTCCGTAGCGCCTCCACAGTGCCGCTCGGTGGTCATTGCAGGTAATGCACGTGTAATTCCATAGCGCCTCCACAGTGCCGCTCGGTGGTCATTGCCGGTAATGCACGTGTAATTCCGTAGCGCCTCCACAGTGCCGCTTGGTGGTCATTGCAGGTAATGCACGTGTAATTCCGTAGCGCCTCCACAGTGCCGCTCGGTGGTCATTGCAGGTAATGCACGTGTAATTCCGTAGCGCCTCCACAGTGCCGCTTGGTGGTCATTGCCGGTAATGCACGTGTAATTCCGTAGCGCCTCCACAGTGCCGCTCGGTGGTCATTGCGGGTAATGCACGTGTAATTCCGTAGCGCCTCCACAGTGCCGCTTGGTGGTCATTGCAGGTAATGCACGTGTAATTCCGTAGCGCCTCCACAGTGCCGCTCGGTGGTCATTGCAGGTAATGCACGTGTAATTCCATCGCCCCCAGCTGCTGTCCCTGCTCCGCACGCCACGTGGCCCCAGTCTTGCCCTTTGACAGCAGGCAAAGTAAGAAGCTCGTTATTTCCAGGCTCCGCGCAGCCCTCTCCCCTCCTGCCCCCGGCCCCCTCATCCCACACACCAGGCTCCGCGCAGCCCCCTCCCCTCCTGCTTCCTCACCCCAGCCTGCACCCCGTCCATACTCTTATCCCGGGGCCCTTCCTCTCCCCAGCCTGCACCCCCGTCCATATGCTTATCCCGGGGCCCTTCCTCCCCCCAGCCTGCACCCCCATCCATATTCTTATCCCGGGGCCCTTCCTCACTCCAGTCTGCACGCCCATTCATGGGAGCCATCAGTCCACCTTTTCCCTGCACCACATTCAGTAAAGTGTCTGATCAGGGTATGAGAGCAGCCCTGAGCCTTTGTCTCCACTCAGCAGGTTGCACCACACAGGATATGTGGATGGTCCTGGGCTTTGTACAGCACTCCAGACTGACCCCTGGACACGGCTTCTGAGTCCTAGCCCTTTGCTGTCACTCCTGCCCGAGGGCTTTGCTGGCTCCAGACTGGGTAACAGCTGGGAAACTGGCTGGGCAGTGGGCTGAGAAGATACCGTCCGAGATGGACTTGAGCTGCCTGGACGTGATTCTCGGAACACGTGAAGGGTCCTCAGCGTTCGGCCTTCCCATGGCTCTGTGTGAGTAAGAGGTGCGTGCTTTGAAATCTTCAAGCGTCCTGGCAGTATGTTTCTTCTGAGGCAGAGAGCTTCCTGCTGGGGCACGGAGCCTGGTGGCTTGGGGACTGGTGAAGGGGCAGTAGGCGGTTCAACAGTGCGTGGATAGATATTCAAGGCCTCCGTTCTCTCCGAGTTCCTGGAGTGGCAGCGGGAGGGGGTGGCCGATGGTGGGAGGAGAAGCGATGCCGCGTCCTTGCGGACTGAAAAGCTAAGTTGTTTGTTTGTTTTTTCCCCTCAGCTGTGTTCGGTAGCGAGCGATAAGAAGTCAACCCTCCCGGTGTCCTCCCGTCTGGGGATGGAACGGAAAAGAGAACGGCGAGCTTGGGAGCTTGGTCGAAGCGAGGCGAGAACCGTCCTGCTGGGAGCGGAGCAGCCATCGCTGACCGGGAGATAAGTGTCGGGTCTGGAAATCTCTCAGCTTACGGCCCACTCGGGTCTAGGAAGGGAAGTCACGTTTGCTTAGACAGCGAGTCCGAGCGGAGGTTCCCGAGGTGCTTCCTTGGTAGTGGGAGAAACAGGGCTCCCGTTTGTCAGGGGTGCTGGTTTCTCTGGAACACGGTGTCCTTCTCAGCAGACGCTTGGCTCGAGGAGGAAGACGCAAGGTGGTAAGGTTTCTGACTGCCTCTTATGTGTTTCTCTCTTGTTGCTCTCTCGTATTGGCCAATACGTCCTGTCTGTCTGTTTCTGTCTATGTCTTTGTCCTTGCTCTGCTTCTGCCGTGTCCTTGTACAGCACACTTGCAGGCATTCCAGGTGAGCATCTCCAAGGGTTAAGGGCTCAGGAGCCAACGGGAATTCAGCAGGTTCGCAAGTCGCGCAAGGGAGAGCGGTGGTGCATCATGGCTGAATGACTCGGTGTTCTTGTAGAGGACCCGATACATAGGCGAGAGGGGGGGAAAGGGCTAAAGGATAGAATTCCCACAGCCACAGACTTTAGTGAGTGAGAGCTAACGCTGGGCTTTTTCGGCCACCCTTGCAGAGGAATCAGTGCGTGGCCGTGGGCGGAGAATAAATCGTCCGAGATGTACTTGAGCTGCCTGGACGTGATTCTCGGAACATGTGAAGGGTCCTCAGCGTTCGGCCTTCCCATGGCTCTGTGTGAGTAAGAGGTGCGTGCTTTGAAATCTTTAAGCGTCCTGGCAGTATGTTTCTTCTGAGGCAGAGAGCTTCCTGCTGGGTCACGGAGCCTGGTGGCTTGGGGACTGGTGAAGGGGCATAGGCAGTTCAACAGAGCGTGGATAGATATTCAAGGCCTCCGTTCTCTCCGCGTTCCTGGAGTGTCAGCGGGAGGGGGTGGCCGATGGTGGGAGGCAGCGGTGCGATGGTGGGAGGAGAAGCGATGCCGCGTCCTTGCGGACTGAAAAGCTAAGTTGTTTGTTTGTTTTTTCCCCTCTGCTGTGTTCGGTAGTGAGCGATAAGAAGTCAACCCTCCCGGTGTCCTCCCGTCTGGGGATGGAACGGAAACGAGAACAGCGAGCTCGGGAGCTTGGTCGAAGCGAGGCGAGAACCGTCCGGCTGGGAGCGGAGCAGCCATCGCTGACAGGGAGATAAGTGTCGGGTTTGGAAATCTCTCGGCTTACGGCGCACTCGGGTCTAGGAAGGGAAGTCAGGTTTGCTTAGACAGCGAGTCCGAGCGGAGGTTCGCGAGGTGATTCCTTGGTAGTGGGAGAAACAGGGCTTCCGTTTGTCAGGGGTGCTGATTTCTCTGGAACACGGTGTCCTTCTCAGCAGACGCTTGGCTCGAGGAGGAAGACGCAAGGCGGTAAGGTTTCCGTCTGCCTCTCATGTGTTTCTCTCTTGTTGCTCTCTCGTATTGGCCAATACGTTCTGTCTGTCTGTTTCTGTCTGTGTCTTTGTCCTTGCTCTGCTTCTGCCGTGTCCTTGTATAGCTCACGTGCAGGCATTCCAGGTGAGCATCTCCACGGGTTAAGGGCTCAGGAGCCAACGGGAATTCTGCAGGTACGCCAGTCGCGCAAGGGAGAGCGGTGGTGCGTCATGGCTGACTGACTCAGTGTTCTTGTAGAGGGCCCTATACATAGGCGAGGGGCGGGGGGGAAGGGCTAAAGGATAGAATTCCCACAGCCACAGACCTTAGTGAGTGAGAGGTCTCTTCAGTCACGCCGCTCTCGGATCTCGCTGCAGGGAGGGATTCTGGTGCCGCTCTCGGGTCGTGCAGCTTGGGGGTGTCTCTAGCGCTGCTCTCGGGTCTCGCTGCTGGGGGGGAGGGGTCTTTGGGGCCACTCTCAGGTCGTGCTGCTGGGAGGGAGTCTGGCGCCTCTCTCGGGTTATGCTGCTGCGGGGAATCTCTGGTGCCTCCTTGGGATCATGCTGCTGGGGGGGTCTCTGGCTTCGCTCTCCGGTCGTGCTGCTGGGGGGGGTCTCTGTTACCGCTTTCGGGTCGCGCCGTTAGGGGGGGTCTCTGGTGCCGCTCTCGGTAGTGGTGCTGGGGGTGGGGTCTCTGGAGCCTCCCTCCGGTCATGCTGCAGACGGGGGGTGTCACTGGCCCCGCTATCAGGTGATGCTGCTGCGGGGGGTCTCTGGCACCTCTCGGGTTTTGCTGCTGGGTGGGTGTCTGGGGCCGCTCTCGGGTGATGCTGTTCGGGGAGGTCTCTGGCGCCGCTCTCCGGTAGCGGTGCTGGGGGTGGGGTTTCTGTCTCCACTCTCGGGTAATGCTTCTGGGGGGGTCTCCGGCGCCGGTCTCGGGTCGCGCTCCTTGGGGGTGGGGTCTCTGTCGCCACTTTCATCTCATGCTGCTGGGGGGGGGGTCTCTGGCGCCACTCTCGGGTGATGCTGCTGGGGGGGGCCTCTGGCTCCCATCTCAGGTCGTGCTGCTGGGGGGGGGAGATCTCTGTCGCCGTTCTCTGGTGATGCTGCTGGGGGGAGGGTCTCTGGCGCCACTCTTGGGTCGCACTGCTGGGGGCGGGTCTGTGGTGCCGCTCTCGGGTCTTGCTGCTGGGGGGGGTCTCTGGCACCGTTTTCGGGTCACTCTGCTGGGGGAGGTCTCTGGCTTCGCTCTCGGGTCACGCTGCTGGGGAGGGTCTCTGGCGCCGCCCTCGGGACTTGCTGCTGGGGGGGGTCTCTGGCGCCGCCCTCGGGTCGCAATGCCGGGGGGGTTCTTTCGCGCTGCTCTCGGGTTTTGCTGCTGGGGGGGGGGGTCTCTTGTTTCGCTCTCGGGTCATGCTGCTGGGGGGGGACTTTGCAAGCGGGGCCGGGTACTAAAGGCACCAAGCAGCTGGCGGAATCACTGAGAACAAGGGTCATGGGGTCGGGGGTTGGTTGAGACTCTTTGGACCAGAGGCAGGGGGTCCAGGCTGCCAAATGTGTCGCGGAGAACCTCCATCTATCGGACGCGGCTTCCTCTCCGCGCTTGCAGAACCGAGCAGCTAAAAGTGTTAGAAGCCAAATCAGAGCGGCTCATGTGTGTGTTAGAAACGGCTACGGGGAGCCAATTGCACTGGCACCTGACGCCTTCTTCAGCCCTTTGTTGCTGCATTCTCAGGCTGGCACCTCTCACAACCATTCATTCATCGTCCAAGCACTCTCTCTCTTATGTACATTCCCTAATTAATGTTTCCCATACAGTATTTTGCATAATAATACAAGAGTTGTAGTTACAAAAAGTTACAAAAGTTTCTGGGTGGCATTTCTTAAAACATTCTCTCTCTGAGCGCTGAGGTAGTTACTGTTATAGTTACAATGCTTCACTTTGCGATTAGGGTTAAGTGCTTCACAATGCTTTGAAGAGAACGGTTGTCAATTGTGTAACAGTAAGTTTGAGCGTGCCCTGGCGCACAGCGAGGGGAGCTGTTTCTGGCTACATAGTAGTATATTTTTAACAGTTTGAAGTTACATGACCTAATATTACATTCCTAACCAATTATATTCTAGAGGGGCAAAAATGTTTAGATTTATAATTAAACAATCCTAACAAATAATAATAATAATAATAATAATTATAAATCTAAACACTTCTCAAGCTTGATAACACTAAATCTAAACACTTTCACAAGAATAAATCTAAACACTTCTATGCTTCTTCTACTTAACAAACTTCTCCTCCTTAGACTTGTAGTTGTGGGGAACAAATTCTGGGGAGTCACTTCCACTTGCGGGAATCATGTTTCATACTTGACTATGTTCTCCCTACACTAAGGCTGGCCGAGAGACTGTCCCGGACTGATCGTAACAGACTGTTCTGTCCGCGAATGGGCTGAGAGTAAAGGGCGTGTTCGGAATCTGTGGCGCCCAATCTGAGGCTGTCCGAGGTGACTCTTAACGGACTGCTCCGTGCGCCAATGGGCGGTGACTCAAGGCGTGTTCTGGGGCAGCTGGCGGCCAATAGGTTGTCCGGGGTGGATTATAACAGACTCTTCTGTCCGCGAATGGGCTGTGACTAAGGGGCGTGTTCTGAATCAGAGGCACCCAATAGGCTGACCCGGCTGCATCTTAACGGACAGCTCTGTCTGCGAATGCGGTGTGACTAGGGGGAAATGACCTGCCACTGCTCTCGACCAATAGGCTGTCCGGGGTGGATCTTAATGGGCTGCTCTGTCCTCGAATTGTCTGTGAGTTAGGGGTGGTTCCTGGCTGTGTGCCAGCCAATGGGCTTTCGGAAGACAGCCTTGGCGGAGGATAGTGTCGCCCAATGGGCTGTCAGCAAAGGGGATCCTGCCTCTGGTTCGGCCAATGGGCTGCCGCAGGGGGGCGTTGTCTGACTGGGCGGCCGGCGCCGCCATGACAGGAAGGTCCGAGGAGCGCGCGGGGGCGCGAGCGAATCCTGGGTCCGAGTGCGAAGCTCCCCGCCCCCAGCCCGCCCCTTGTTGGTGTCTGGCCCGGGGGAGGAGGGGGCGCGAGGGAAGGTGGGGGAGCGGGCTGGGGGTGGGGTGTCTGGACAGGGGTGAGGTGTAGGAGCAGGCTGGGTGTGAGGGGCCGGGGGGGGCCTTGGCACTGGGGGGGCAGGAGGGAGGGGGAGGGGCCGGGGGGGGCCTTGGCACTGGGGGGGGGCAGGAGCGGATAGGGCGCGGGAGAGCGCAGGCGCGGGCGGCGCTGGCTGGGCGGGAAACTCCCGGGACGCTCGCGCTGACGAGGCGGGCGGGAAAACGCTGCGGGGGGCGCTGAGGTGCGGAGCCTGGGGGGCGGGGCGGGAGCTGGCAGTGACGTGGAGCCCCCCCCCCCCCGCCTGCTTCTCTCCGGGCCCCAGGCTGGACATCGGCGGGGCGGCCCCTGGCGGAGGTGGGGGGGCGATTTCTGCCCCCCCCCCGGCGCTGCAGCCTCCCCGGGGAGCAGCGCCCCTGTGACCCCCCCCACGTGGTGCCGGGGGAACGGGGCTGTGGCCCCCCCTTTGGGGCGCGGGAGCTGACCCGGGCTCCAGTCACGTGGGTGTCTCGGGGAGGGGGGGCTGCGGGCCACCGGGGCGCGGGAGTGTCACGTGCCCCCTCCCCCCGCCGGGGAGCCGCGCGCCCTCGAGGGGTGGTTCCCGCGGGCGGGGCACGCACAGAACGTGTCCCGCACGCGGGGGGGCGGGGCGGCCTGAGCCCTGCTCCCCGCGCTGCTCGCTGCCTGGGGGCGGGGCCGGGTGCCCGCTGAATCCCCCCTGTGCCCGGGGGGGGGGGCAGTTCGGCGGGGGGCGCTGTGGGGTGGGATGCTCTGGCCCTGGCTGCCCGCAGTGCTGCCCAGTGCCCGGCTGTGCCTCCTGCAGAGGCCGAGAGCGTCCTGGGTGGGGGCGTGTGGGGAGAGGGGGGGAGTGGCTGAGAATTGGGGGGCAAACAGGTGACAGACAAACCAACCGACAGAAAAGCCTCCCTGCCTGGCCCCCAGCTGAGCGGAGAAACGTCCCCCTGGCGCCAGAGCACTGCAGGGCCCAGCCTAGTCGCTTTGTGCCTCCAGCCCCACGGCGTGGGGAGGGGGCGACGGTGGAGGAGCCCCACGCACCCAGGCCTTAGGTTCCCCACCCGCCTTCTAAGCACTGAGCATTTTAGGCCTGGCTGGACTAGAGAAGGGGGCACCAGGGGAGTTGCCGCTGAAGGCGCGCGGCCGCGCACAAACACCCCTCTGCCGCCCACCTCCCTTGCGGAGCCTTGCAGCGGCACTCGCCTTCCTGCTGGCCGGGGAATGGCGCGGTTGTTTTCCTGATCCGGTGGAGGGCGGCTGCCCCGTTGTGTCCCTGCTGGGGCAGCCTCGCCCCACCTCCAGCTGCTCTTGGGGCTTCTGTTTGTTTCTGTTCATACAGTTTGCTGCTGTTTTCCATCCACGAGGACCTGCGTGAAGCTGGTCCGACCAGAGATACGGGGATCGATTTTTAAGAGTAAGAGGTTTTGTTTTTAAAGCAGGGGTGAGGAACCTAATACCCCAGCTCACGTGAGTGTGGCCCTCGAGACTCAAGGTTCCCACACTAACGCTCTAGCTCCCCTCCAGATTGGAGCAGACAAAATCTGCTAGCCTGCCCCGCCGCCCTCCTCACAAGCTCCGTCCGGTGTGCGAGGGGAATGTGGGAAGCCTCTTCCTCCTTCTCAGTTGGGGCATGTGTTAATGCGGATGGTGGGGTTTGGGATTTCTTTTTCTTCACACTTGTGTGTAGGGTTGCCAGGTGTCTAGCACTGAGCCAGACAGCCCGGTATTTGCACTTTTTGTCCGGTAAATAAATTTAGAAAATACCGGACATACAAAATGTCCAGTATTTCCTGCTTTTCCTCTGCGCCCAGCAGAAATAAGCCGGGGGCGGGGAGATTGGCTGACTAATTAAAGGGGTCACAACTGGATTTTGCTCAACAAAAATGTTCCTGGTGGGGTTTTTTTGTTTGGTTGGCTTTTTTTCCTCAACAAAAATTTTCCTGGCGCTTTTTTTTTGCTGAAACCATCTGGCAACCCTACTAGTGTGTGCCTTCCGCCCCCCCCCAATAAGGTTCCCCACCCCGTCTGAAAGCGAGAGTTGGGAGAACAGGTTACCTTGCATTCCTGTGTCCTTATAAGGAAGTTGAAGGCTACTATAAAATCCCCCCTCATGGTCTCCTCTTCAGACTAAAGAAACCTAAATCCCTCAGCCTCTTCATAGAGCAATTGCTCCAGCCCCCTAATCATTTTGGTTGTCCTCTGCTGGACCCTCTCCAATATGTCCACATCCCTTCTGTAGTGGGGGGCCCAGAACTGGACACAGTACTCCAGATGTGGCCTCACCAAAGCCGAATAAAGGGGAATAATGACATCTCTGGATCTACTGGCAATGCTCCTCTTAATGCAACCTAATATGCCATTAGCCTTCTTGGCTACAAGGGCACACTGTCGACTCATCTCCAGCTTCTCATCCACTGTAACCCCCAGGTCCTGTCTGCAGAACTACTACTTAACTGGTTGGTCCCCAGCTTGTAACTATGCTTGGGATTCTTCCATCCCAAGTGCAGGACTCTACACTTGTCCTTGTTGAACCTCATCAGATTTCTTGTGGCCCAATCCTCCAATTTGTCTAAGTCATTCTGGACCCTATCTCCGCCCTTAGGCATCTTTTAGCCTTTTTGTTCTATTATTGTTTTTCTATTTGGTACTAGAAAATCAAACTTTCCTCCTGCTTGGGCCTCAAGTTTCACTCCAGCAGCCCTTCCACAAGTAGAATCGTCTGCAAAATAAAATGTCAGGGCTACCGTCATTAAGGTGCTTGTCCCTGTAAGGACATGTGACTGAACTGGTTGTTCAGAAGGTTTCTGGTGAATTGGTTTATGCACAGGTATGCCTCCCGTTCTTCTTTAACCACCGCAGTCTCTTGTTTTTGTCCGGAAGCAAATTCTCTGCCAAGCCACCTTTTTTCCCTTTCATGTAATTGTCTGCTCTTTCGTTCGGTGTGGTAGACTTGTTCTAGTGTGGCATTAGACAACCGAGCCACAGAAAAGTCTGCCTTGGTACCACTGAGTACCGGCCCAGACCAAAGTAGCTTTCAGACACCTTAAGAGAGTCTTGATTTGCAATTCTCCCCTTTCTTCTCCTTGGATTTTCAACTAGGAAAGTGTGCTAATCATCTGCTTTTGCGGAAAAACTTGCCAGCTGTCTACACTGGCCGCTTGAATTTCCGCAAAAGCACTGACGATCTCATGTAAGATTGTCAGTGCTTCTGCGGGAATACTATGCTGCTCCCGTTCGGGCAAAAGTCTTTTTCCGAAAGACTTCTGCGCAAAAGGGCCAGTGTAGACAGCAGAGAGTTCTTTTCCGCAAAAAAGCCCCGATGGCGAAAATGGCGATTGGGGCTTTTTTGCAGAAAAGCGCGACTAGATTGGCCACGGACGCTTTTCCGTAAAAAGTTTACATACCCAGTATCTTGTGAAGAACTTGTCACCTCAGCACAGGGTCCCGGGGCGGGCTTTACCATAAGGGACCCGGAGAGATCATCTAGGCCAGCTGGAGGGGGCAGGGGAGGGGAGAGGAGAGGAGAGGAGAGGAGGTTGGCCACTGAAAATGTTGCAGTATTAATTTTCCTTTTATTTGACTTCATATCAAACAAATATTTACAGTTTAAATGACCTTGTTAATTCTCCCTTGTGTTAGTACTCTTTCTTCCAGAACGTTTTAAAAACACAGACGAGACATGTCTTCGCCTGGGTGGCAGGCATCCGAAGAAGGGCACGTGACCTCGATCTTGGAGCACGAGACAAAACTCACTCCGCTCCTGGAGGGGAAATGTTAGAGGCAACACTGGGCTCCAGTGAGCAGCAGCCAGGTGACGCACGTGTCTGTCCTTTCCACACATCTAGGGTGGCCTAGCTCCTAACCGTTCTCTGTCTCTTTTTCGGTCCCTGTAGACTTGGAGGAGATGAGAGGCTGGCCATGTGGTGGCAGAGACCGAAAGGAGCCACCCCCCCGAGACCCTGCCGGCAGATGGAAACCAGACAGCGATCTATGGAAGAAGAGCAAATAGCAATTGGCTCAAGGTAAGTATCGAGGGAGGGCCGCACAGACGTTTGCGAGCGTGGTACGGGTCCCTGAGAAAAGGCCCTCTGGCTCGTGGTGGAAGAACTTGAAAATACGAAGTACAAAAGTCACAGTGTTGTACTTAAAAGAAGCACTCGGGATCTTTTTCAGAGGGATAAGGCAACACGCCACATTTATTGATCACACGCACACACACATTATATATATATATATATATAAAAATTATTTATTTATTTACCACATGCATATGATAAGTATTGATTATTCTGTGTCACTCACGCACTCACTCTCTCACACACACACACACGTGCACAAGCACACTCCGTCTTGCTGTTGTTACCAACTTGTTGCTCCCCTTAACTTCACTGGCCAGGTGAGTTAGATGGGGGAGGGGTGGAGCCGGGCTTCTGCTGATCCGGATCGATGCTCCGATGGTGACAAGATGAGACCCGGAGTCCTCTGCAAGACAACTCACTTTTATAGCAGCTTCCCTCTTATGCAAATATATCCCAGATTCAAAATCTGGGTCTGTGTCCTTTGGTCCCTTTGTGGGTGCTGTCTGTTAAGAGAGGGTGTTTTCCAAAGAAGGTGCTTGCTTCTAATCCCCAAGGCCTTCAATATGTCTGCTCTTCTTTCTTGAGCCCTCTTGACACGTTGGGTCTGGCTTCCACCCCCTTTTCAACTGGTGTAGCTCTCTGGAGGTGCTTGGCTCCCAAGTGTTACTCATTCACACCTCGTTCATTCAACTGGGCAATTGATTACAGAGTGGGGGGAGAGAGTGGGGGAAAGATCTTATTCTACTCCTAGCAACTGGGATTGAAATAAAGACTTGGTCTCCAGCAGCACCGAGGAGCCCCAGACATGGATTAGGGCCTCGTGGGAATAGTTGTCTCCTAATTGATCTAATCTTTGGCTTTTGAGTTTAATATTATTGGTGAGTCCTTCTAGGCGACTGTTACTCGGCGTGCATGCGTGCGCACGTAAGTATGAGTGCAAGTGTGTGCGTCCGCAAGTGTCCATTTGCGTGTGCGCGCACGTGCCTGCGTGCGGGCAGATTGAGCAGATGCGTGTGTGGGCATCTGAGCGAGGGCATGAGTGGGCGCCCAGGCGTGTTAATCTGTTAATTCGCGTTTGTGAGTGTGTACACGCATCCCTGCGTGTGAGCATTTGGTAGGGTGAGTGGCTGTTGCACGGGCGTGTGCGTCTGACGTGTGCCAATCAGACGGTGCCCTGGCAGCAGTAGCTCCTGGAAAGCGACACCCCTCCCCTCCCATCTGGAGCATGCAACTGGGATGAGAGGGGCAGGGAAGAGTAGAACTGCTGCAGCGCGTTTCAGCACGAGGCTCTAACTGCCGCGCGGTAGCTGCTCCTTTTGTATCCGACGTGGGGCAACAAGGAGCGGCCTCGCATCATGCCGGCGCCACGTGCGTTCAGTCCCACGGGCCGGAAGTGACGTTTGCTCGGTCCACAGCCTGACAGCAACCGACTGGCAACCGTGACCGGAAGGTGCCCAGGTACGAGCGCTCAGCTGGTGCCAGGTCAGCGGGTGGTAGGCAGGAGACACGGGGCCAGGCGGGACGGGTTCAGACACGGGGTGCCTGGCTGGGACAGCGACTGGGGTTGGAGGTTTCCTGCGGCGGTGCAGCCAGCGTAGGGCACCAGCTCCCGTGGTACGTGGGGCAGAGGAAGGACAGCAGAGTGGAGGCTGGAACCGCTCCGACAAGGCACCGCTCTGCTTATGGTTGCCAGGTGTCCGGTTTTGAACTGGACGGTCCAGGCTTTCAGCTTTTTCTTCGGGAAACAAATTTATATTTTCTCAATGTCCGCGAAAGCGGCAAGGAGTTCTGTGCCACAGGGCTCCTCGCTGCTTTTGCAGATTCAGACTAACGCGGCTACTCCTCTGATAAATGTCGGGTATTTTCTAAATCAGATGGAATGCAGATTGTGATGTCATGTCAGGCGTGCCTGGTATTTTTGGTGAAACCATCTGGCAACCCTAGCTCTGCTCCTTGCTTGGCCGGGGTGGCGCCCTGCCTCTGTGGCAGGTCCTGACGTCACAGGGAGCGTGTTCCCCAGGAAATCCGGGCAGTGCAGCGGCTTCCGGTCCGCGCCACCCGGCCCCAAGGGAGCGGCGGCGGGAGGCGGCAGGGAGGTCAGAGCGTGACGCTGCCCCGCCCGGATCTCAGCCCTTGGGCGCCCCAGTGTGCACCCCGCCCGGCCGGGCCGCTCCCCTGTAGCTCCGCCCCCAGCGCTGCGCCCGCTGCCTCGTGGCCCGGCTCGGTGCGAAGCTGCCACTGCCGGCTACGAACAGCAGCGCACTGCTAGTGACGTCATTGCCCTGGCGCGGTGCATGCAAATGATGGAACGCGGGGCACGTTCTATCGGCTCCCGGGCGAGTGACACGTGGGTTTGTGTGGCACACAGACGGGTCCCAGGCTCCGTCATTAATGGCAGGGGCGGGGCCTGATCTGGGGGCGGGGCCACTGACCGGCAGGAACTCAGCTGGGACACAGAAGTGAGCGGCAGAAAACTCCTCGGGGTCTCCGGAAAATCCTCGCGCGGCCCCTCTGGGCTTGTGAACGGGACGCAGCAGAGGCAGCCGCCCCCCTCCCCACCCACCCGCCTCACGCTCCCCGCTGCACTTTCGAAGGCAACAGCAGCATCAGCCTGTCCCGCTGCCAGTCCCTGCACAAGCCGGCTGGGAAATTTGGTGTTGGGGGGAGCAGACTGCACGGGGCGGAGAGGAGTTTGGGGGTGGTGGGGGATCAGACTGCATGGAGCGGAGAGGAGTTTGGGGGGAAGCAGACTGCACGGGGCGGGGAGGAGTTTGGTGAGGGGGGATCATACTGCACGGGGCGGAGAGGAGTTTGGTGAGGGGGGATCATACTGCATGGGGCGGAGAGGAGTTTGGGGGGAAGCAGACTGCACGGGGCGGGGAGGAGTTTGGTGAGGGGGGATCAGACTGCAGGGGGCGGAGAGGAGTTTCGTGGGGGGTAGGAGATCAGACTGCACGGGGGGAGGAGTTTGGGGGGGATCAGACTGCACGGGGCGGGGAGGAGTTTGCGGGGGAGCAGACTGCACGGGGCGGGGAGGAGTTTGGGGGGGTTCAGACTGCACGGGGCGGAGAGGAGTTTGGGGGGAGCAGACTGCACGGGGCGGGGAGGAGTTTGCGGGGGAGCAGACTGCACGGGGCGGGGATGAGTTTGGGGGGGTTCAGACTGCATGGGGCGGGGAGGAGTTTGGGGGGGGAGCAGACTGCACGGGGCGGGGAGGAGTTTGGGGGGATCAGACTGCATGTGGCGGGGAGGAGTTTGGGGGGGATCAGACTGCACGGGGGGGAGGATCAGACTCCACGGGGCGGCGAGGAGTTTGGGGAGGGGTTCAGACTGCACGGGGCGGAGAGGAGTTTGGGGAGGGGATCAGACTACACGGGGCGGAGAGGAGTTTGGGGGGGATCGGACTGCACGGGGCGGGGAGGAGTTTGGGGGGATGGGACTGCACGGGGCGGGGAGGAGTTTGGGGGGATCAGACTGCACGGAGCGGGGAGGAGTTTGGGGGGATCAGACTGCACGGGGGGGAGGATCAGACTGCACGGGGCGGGGAGGAGTTTGGGGGGATCAGACTGCATGTGGCGGGGAGGAGTTTGGGGGGGATCAGACTGCACGGGGGGGAGGATCAGACTCCACGGGGCGGCGAGGAGTTTGGGGAGGGGTTCAGACTGCACGGGGCGGAGAGGAGTTTGGGGAGGGGATCAGACTACACGGGGCGGAGAGGAGTTTGGGGGGGATCGGACTGCACGGGGCGGGGAGGAGTTTGGGGGGATGGGACTGCACGGGGCGGGGAGGAGTTTGGGGGGATGGGACTGCACGGGGCGGGGAGGAGTTTGGGGGGATCAGACTGCACGGAGCGGGGAGGAGTTTGGGGGGATCAGACTGCACGGGGGGGAGGATCAGACTGCACGGAGCGGGGAGGAGTTTGGGGGGGGATCAGACTGCATGGGGCGGAGGGGAGTGTGGGGGGGATCAGACTGCACGGGGCGGAGGGGAGTTTGGGGAGGGGATCAGACTGCACGGGGCGGAGAGGAGTTTGGGGAGGGGATCAGACTGCACGGGGCGGAGAGGAGTTTGGGGGGGATCGGACTGCACGGGGCGGGGAGGAGTTTGGGGGGATCAGACTGCACGGAGCAGGGAGGAGTTTGGGGGGATCAGACTGCACGGGGGGGAGGATCAGACTGCACGGAGCGGGGAGGAGTTTGGGGGGGGATCAGACTGCACGGGGGGGAGGATCAGACTGCACGGGGCAGGGAGGAGCTTTGGGGGGGATCAGACTGCACGGGGCGGACAGGAGTTTGGGGGGGCGATCAGACTGCACGGGGCGGAGGGGAGTGTGGGGGGGATCAGACTGCACGGGGGGGAGGAGTTTGGGGGGGATCAGACTGCACGGGGGGGAGGAGTTTGGGGGGGATCAGACTGCACGGAGCGGGGAGGAGTGTGGGGGGGATCAGACTGCACGGAGCGGGGAGGAGTGTGGGGGGGATCAGACTGCATGGGGCGGGGAGGAGTGTGGGGGGGATCAGACTGCACGGGGGGGAGAGGAGTTTGGGGGGGATCGGACTGCACGGAGGGAGAGGAGTTTGGGGGGATCGGACTGCACGGGGCGGGGAAGAGTTTGGGGGGATCGGACTGCACGGGGGGAGAGGAGTTTGGGGGGATCAGATTGCACGGGGGGGAGGATCAGACTGCACGGGGGGGAGGAGTTTGGGGGGGGATCAGACTGCACGGGGCAGGGAGGAGTTTGGGGGGGTCGGACTGCACGGGGGGAGAGGAGTTTGGGGGGATCAGATTGCACGGGGGGGAGGATCAGACTGCACGGGGGGGGAGGAGTTTGGAGGGGGATCGGACTGCACGGGGCGGGGAGGAGTTTGGGGGGGATCGGACTGCACGGGGCGGGGAGGTGTTTGGGGGGGATCGGACTGCACGGGGCGGGGAGGTGTTTGGGGGGGATCATACTGCACGGGGGAGAGGAGTTTGGGGGGATCGGACTGCACGGGGCGGGGAGGAGTTTGGGGGGGATCAGACTGCACGCGGGGGAGGATCAGACTGCACGGGGCGGAGGGGAAGTTTGGGGGGATCAGACTGCACGGGGCGGGGAGGAGTTTGGGGGGATCAGACTGCACGGGGGGGAGGAGTTTGAGGGGGATCAGACTGCACGGGGCGGGGAGGAGTTTGGGGGGATCAGACTGCACGGGGCTGGGAGGAGTTTGGGGGGGAAGGGTTGCCGCGGAGTCTCCTCTCCCGAGTGGGGGCGGAGCATCAGCTGCGGACGCTGCCGTCTCTGAGGCAGGAGCCCCGCCCAGCAATGGGGAGGGGCGGGTTGAGGGGGAGTAGGGAAAGTAGCCGCAGTGGCTTGTGGGAAACTGAGTGCCCCTGTCCGCAGCTCCCATCGGCCATTGCAGGGCCAGGGCAGGCCCGGCGCTGTTCGGTTGGGCGGGTGCAGCGGAAGTGACATCACAACGGGGCATTGACCAGGGAGCGACGCGGTTGGTCCCGCGCTCGTGTCACTCCAAGTGTTAGCGACGCATCCTGGGACTTGTAGTTCTCATAGTGCGGCCTCCCGGGGCACGTCGCAGCGCGCCCCGCCCCTATCATAGCCCCGCCCCCCGGCATAGCCCCGCCCAGCGTGTTCTTAGTTCGGAATGGGGCATTTCTACCCTAAAAACAATCTTTTTTATTCGGAAATAACGGCCCTTAGCAGAGCAACAGTGACACTCGGTAGTCACCGGCGGTAATGCACGTGTAATTCCGTAGCGCCTCCACAGTGCCGCTCGGTGGTCATTGCCGGTAATGCACGTGTAATTCCGAAGCGCCTCCACAGTGCCGCTCGGTGGTCATTGCCGGTAATGCACGTGTAATTCCGTAGCGCCTCCACAGTGCCGCTCGGTGGTCATTGCGGGTAATGCACGTGTAATTCCATAGCGCCTCCACAGTGCCGCTCGGTGGTCATTGCCGGTAATGCACGTGTAATTCCGAAGCGCCTCCACAGTGCCGCTTGGTGGTCATTGCCGGTAATGCACGTGTCATTCCGAAGCGCCTCCACAGTGCCGCTCGGTGGTCATTGCCGGTAATGCACGTGTAATTCCGTAGCGCCTCCACAGTGCCGCTCGGTGGTCATTGCAGGTAATGCACGTGTAATTCCATCGCCCCCAGCTGCTGTCCCTGCTCCGCACGCCACGTGGCCCCAGTCTTGCCCTTTGACAGCAGGCAAAGTAAGAAGCTCGTTATTTCCAGGCTCCGCGCAGCCCTCTCCCCTCCTGCCCCCGGCCCCCTCATCCCACACACCAGGCTCCGCGCAGCCCCCTCCCCTCCTGCTTCCTCACCCCAGCCTGCACCCCGTCCATACTCTTATCCCGGGGCCCTTCCTCTCCCCAGCCTGCACCCCCGTCCATATGCTTATCCCGGGGCCCTTCCTCCCCCCAGCCTGCACCCTCATCCATATTCTTATCCCGGGGCCCTTCCTCACTCCAGTCTGCACGCCCATTCATGGGAGCCATCAGTCCACCTTTTCCCTGCACCACATTCAGTAAAGTGTCTGATCAGGGTATGAGAGCAGCCCTGAGCCTTTGTCTCCACTCAGCAGGTTGCACCACACAGGATATGTGGATGGTCCTGGGCTTTGTACAGCACTCCAGACTGACCCCTGGACACGGCTTCTGAGTCCTAGCCCTTTGCTGTCACTCCTGCCCGAGGGCTTTGCTGGCTCCAGACTGGGTAACAGCTGGGAAACTGGCTGGGCAGTGGGCTGAGAAGATACCGTCCGAGATGGACTTGAGCTGCCTGGACGTGATTCTCGGAACACGTGAAGGGTCCTCAGCGTTCGGCCTTCCCATGGCTCTGTGTGAGTAAGAGGTGCGTGCTTTGAAATCTTCAAGCGTCCTGGCAGTATGTTTCTTCTGAGGCAGAGAGCTTCCTGCTGGGGCACGGAGCCTGGTGGCTTGGGGACTGGTGAAGGGGCAGTAGGCGGTTCAACAGTGCGTGGATAGATATTCAAGGCCTCCGTTCTCTCCGAGTTCCTGGAGTGGCAGCGGGAGGGGGTGGCCGATGGTGGGAGGAGAAGCGATGCCGCGTCCTTGCGGACTGAAAAGCTAAGTTGTTTGTTTGTTTTTTCCCCTCAGCTGTGTTCGGTAGCGAGCGATAAGAAGTCAACCCTCCCGGTGTCCTCCCGTCTGGGGATGGAACGGAAAAGAGAACGGCGAGCTTGGGAGCTTGGTCGAAGCGAGGCGAGAACCGTCCTGCTGGGAGCGGAGCAGCCATCGCTGACCGGGAGATAAGTGTCGGGTCTGGAAATCTCTCAGCTTACGGCCCACTCGGGTCTAGGAAGGGAAGTCACGTTTGCTTAGACAGCGAGTCCGAGCGGAGGTTCCCGAGGTGCTTCCTTGGTAGTGGGAGAAACAGGGCTTCCGTTTGTCAGGGGTGCTGATTTCTCTGGAACACGGTGTCCTTCTCAGCAGACGCTTGGCTCGAGGAGGAAGACGCAAGGCGGTAAGGTTTCCGTCTGCCTCTCATGTGTTTCTCTCTTGTTGCTCTCTCGTATTGGCCAATACGTTCTGTCTGTCTGTTTCTGTCTGTGTCTTTGTCCTTGCTCTGCTTCTGCCGTGTCCTTGTATAGCTCACGTGCAGGCATTCCAGGTGAGCATCTCCACGGGTTAAGGGCTCAGGAGCCAACGGGAATTCTGCAGGTACGCCAGTCGCGCAAGGGAGAGCGGTGGTGCGTCATGGCTGACTGACTCAGTGTTCTTGTAGAGGGCCCTATACATAGGCGAGGGGCGGGGGGGAAGGGCTAAAGGATAGAATTCCCACAGCCACAGACCTTAGTGAGTGAGAGGTCTCTTCAGTCACGCCGCTCTCGGATCTCGCTGCAGGGAGGGATTCTGGTGCCGCTCTCGGGTCGTGCAGCTTGGGGGTGTCTCTAGCGCTGCTCTCGGGTCTCGCTGCTGGGGGGGAGGGGTCTTTGGGGCCACTCTCAGGTCGTGCTGCTGGGAGGGAGTCTGGCGCCTCTCTCGGGTTATGCTGCTGCGGGGAATCTCTGGTGCCTCCTTGGGATCATGCTGCTGGGGGGGTCTCTGGCTTCGCTCTCCGGTCGTGCTGCTGGGGGGGGGTCTCTGTTACCGCTTTCGGGTCGCGCCGTTAGGGGGGGTCTCTGGTGCCGCTCTCGGTAGTGGTGCTGGGGGTGGGGTCTCTGTCTCCACTCTCGGGTCGCGCTGCTGGGGGGAGGTCTCTGGCGCCGCTCTCGGGTCGCGCTGCTGGGGGGTGGTCTCTGGAGCCTCCCTCCGGTCATGCTGCAGACGGGGGGTGTCACTGGCCCCGCTATCAGGTGATGCTGCTGCGGGGGGTCTCTGGCACCTCTCGGGTTTTGCTGCTGGGTGGGTGTCTGGGGCCGCTCTCGGGTGATGCTGTTCGGGGAGGTCTCTGGCGCCGCTCTCCGGTAGCGGTGCTGGGGGTGGGGTTTCTGTCTCCACTCTCGGGTAATGCTTCTGGGGGGGTCTCCGGCGCCGGTCTCGGGTCGCGCTCCTTGGGGGTGGGGTCTCTGTCGCCACTTTCATCTCATGCTGCTGGGGGGGGGTCTCTGGCGCCACTCTCGGGTGATGCTGCTGGGGGGGGCCTCTGGCTCCCATCTCAGGTCGTGCTGCTGGGGGGGGGAGATCTCTGTCGCCGTTCTCTGGTGATGCTGCTGGGGGGAGGGTCTCTGGCGCCACTCTTGGGTCGCACTGCTGGGGGCGGGTCTGTGGTGCCGCTCTCGGGTCTTGCTGCTGGGGGGGGTCTCTGGCACCGTTTTCGGGTCACTCTGCTGGGGGAGGTCTCTGGCTTCGCTCTCGGGTCACGCTGCTGGGGAGGGTCTCTGGCGCCGCCCTCGGGACTTGCTGCTGGGGGGGGTCTCTGGCGCCGCCCTCGGGTCGCAATGCCGGGGGGGTTCTTTCGCGCTGCTCTCGGGTTTTGCTGCTGGGGGGGGGGGTCTCTTGTTTCGCTCTCGGGTCATGCTGCTGGGGGGGACTTTGCAAGCGGGGCCGGGTACTAAAGGCACCAAGCAGCTGGCGGAATCACTGAGAACAAGGGTCATGGGGTCGGGGGTTGGTTGAGACTCTTTGGACCAGAGGCAGGGGGTCCAGGCTGCCAAATGTGTCGCGGAGAACCTCCATCTATCGGACGCGGCTTCCTCTCCGCGCTTGCAGAACCGAGCAGCTAAAAGTGTTAGAAGCCAAATCAGAGCGGCTCATGTGTGTGTTAGAAACGGCTACGGGGAGCCAATTGCACTGGCACCTGACGCCTTCTTCAGCCCTTTGTTGCTGCATTCTCAGGCTGGCACCTCTCACAACCATTCATTCATCGTCCAAGCACTCTCTCTCTTATGTACATTCCCTAATTAATGTTTCCCATACAGTATTTTGCATAATAATACAAGAGTTGTAGTTACAAAAAGTTACAAAAGTTTCTGGGTGGCATTTCTTAAAACATTCTCTCTCTGAGCGCTGAGTTAGTTACTGTTATAGTTACAATGCTTCACTTTGCGATTAGGGTTAAGTGCTTCACAATGCTTTGAAGAGAACGGTTGTCAATTGTGTAACAGTAAGTTTGAGCGTGCCCTGGCGCACAGCGAGGGGAGCTGTTTCTGGCTACATAGTAGTATATTTTTAACAGTTTGAAGTTACATGACCTAATATTACATTCCTAACCAATTATATTCTAGAGGGGCAAAAATGTTTAGATTTATAATTAAACAATCCTAACAAATAATAATAATAATAATAATAATTATAAATCTAAACACTTCTCAAGCTTGATAACACTAAATCTAAACACTTTCACAAGAATAAATCTAAACACTTCTATGCTTCTTCTACTTAACAAACTTCTCCTCCTTAGACTTTTAGTTGTGGGGAACAAATTCTGGGGAGTCACTTCCACTTGGGGAATCATGTTTCATACTTGACTATGTTCTCCCTACACTAAGGCTGGCCGAGAGACTGTCCCGGACTGATCGTAACAGACTGTTCTGTCCGCGAATGGGCTGAGAGTAAAGGGCGTGTTCGGAATCTGTGGCGCCCAATCTGAGGCTGTCCGAGGTGACTCTTAACGGACTGCTCCGTGCGCCAATGGGCGGTGACTCAAGGCGTGTTCTGGGGCAGCTGGCGGCCAATAGGTTGTCCGGGGTGGATTATAACAGACTCTTCTGTCCGCGAATGGGCTGTGACTAAGGGGCGTGTTCTGAATCAGAGGCACCCAATAGGCTGACCCGGCTGCATCTTAACGGACAGCTCTGTCTGCGAATGCGGTGTGACTAGGGGGAAATGACCTGCCACTGCTCTCGACCAATAGGCTGTCCGGGGTGGATCTTAATGGGCTGCTCTGTCCTCGAATTGTCTGTGAGTTAGGGGTGGTTCCTGGCTGTGTGCCAGCCAATGGGCTTTCGGAAGACAGCCTTGGCGGAGGATAGTGTCGCCCAATGGGCTGTCAGCAAAGGGGATCCTGCCTCTGGTTCGGCCAATGGGCTGCCGCAGGGGGGCGTTGTCTGACTGGGCGGCCGGCGCCGCCATGACAGGAAGGTCCGAGGAGCGCGCGGGGGCGCGAGCGAATCCTGGGTCCGAGTGCGAAGCTCCCCGCCCCCAGCCCGCCCCTTGTTGGTGTCTGGCCCGGGGGAGGAGGGGGCGCGAGGGAAGGTGGGGGAGCGGGCTGGGGGTGGGGTGTCTGGACAGGGGTGAGGTGTAGGAGCAGGCTGGGTGTGAGGGGCCGGGGGGGGCCTTGGCACTGGGGGGGCAGGAGGGAGGGGGAGGGGCCGGGGGGGGCCTTGGCACTGGGGGGGGGCAGGAGCGGATAGGGCGCGGGAGAGCGCAGGCGCGGGCGGCGCTGGCTGGGCGGGAAACTCCCGGGACGCTCGCGCTGACGAGGCGGGCGGGAAAACGCTGCGGGGGGCGCTGAGGTGCGGAGCCTGGGGGGCGGGGCGGGAGCTGGCAGTGACGTGGAGCCCCCCCCCCCCCCCCCCCCCCGCCTGCTTCTCTCCGGGCCCCAGGCTGGACATCGGCGGGGCGGCCCCTGGCGGAGGTGGGGGGGCGATTTCTGCCCCCCCCCCGGCGCTGCAGCCTCCCCGGGGAGCAGCGCCCCTGTGACCCCCCCCCACGTGGTGCCGGGGGAACGGGGCTGTGGCCCCCCCTTTGGGGCGCGGGAGCTGACCCGGGCTCCAGTCACGTGGGTGTCTCGGGGAGGGGGGGCTGCGGGCCACCGGGGCGCGGGAGTGTCACGTGCCCCCTCCCCCCGCCGGGGAGCCGCGCGCCCTCGAGGGGTGGTTCCCGCGGGCGGGGCACGCACAGAACGTGTCCCGCACGCGGGGGGGCGGGGCGGCCTGAGCCCTGCTCCCCGCGCTGCTCGCTGCCTGGGGGCGGGGCCGGGTGCCCGCTGAATCCCCCCTGTGCCCGGGGGGGGGGCAGTTCGGCGGGGGGCGCTGTGGGGGGGGATGCTCTGGCCCTGGCTGCCCGCAGTGCTGCCCAGTGCCCGGCTGTGCCTCCTGCAGAGGCCGAGAGCGTCCTGGGTGGGGGCGTGTGGGGAGAGGGGGGGAGTGGCTGAGAATTGGGGGGCAAACAGGTGACAGACAAACCAACCGACAGAAAAGCCTCCCTGCCTGGCCCCCAGCTGAGCGGAGAAACGTCCCCCTGGCGCCAGAGCACTGCAGGGCCCAGCCTAGTCGCTTTGTGCCTCCAGCCCCACGGCGTGGGGAGGGGGCGACGGTGGAGGAGCCCCACGCACCCAGGCCTTAGGTTCCCCACCCGCCTTCTAAGCACTGAGCATTTTAGGCCTGGCTGGACTAGAGAAGGGGGCACCAGGGGAGTTGCCGCTGAAGGCGCGCGGCCGCGCACAAACACCCCTCTGCCGCCCACCTCCGTTGCGGAGCCTTGCAGCGGCACTCGCCTTCCTGCTGGCCGGGGAATGGCGCGGTTGTTTTCCTGATCCGGTGGAGGGCGGCTGCCCCGTTGTGTCCCTGCTGGGGCAGCCTCGCCCCACCTCCAGCTGCTCTTGGGGCTTCTGTTTGTTTCTGTTCATACAGTTTGCTGCTGTTTTCCATCCACGAGGACCTGCGTGAAGCTGGTCCGACCAGAGATACGGGGATCGATTTTTAAGAGTAAGAGGTTTTGTTTTTAAAGCAGGGGTGAGGAACCTAATACCCCAGCTCACGTGAGTGTGGCCCTCGAGACTCAAGGTTCCCACACTAACGCTCTAGCTCCCCTCCAGATTGGAGCAGACAAAATCTGCTAGCCTGCCCCGCCGCCCTCCTCACAAGCTCCGTCCGGTGTGCGAGGGGAATGTGGGAAGCCTCTTCCTCCTTCTCAGTTGGGGCATGTGTTAATGCGGATGGTGGGGTTTGGGATTTCTTTTTCTTCACACTTGTGTGTAGGGTTGCCAGGTGTCTAGCACTGAGCCAGACAGCCCGGTATTTGCACTTTTTGTCCGGTAAATAAATTTAGAAAATACCGGACATACAAAATGTCCAGTATTTCCTGCTTTTCCTCTGCGCCCAGCAGAAATAAGCCGGGGGCGGGGAGATTGGCTGACTAATTAAAGGGGTCACAACTGGATTTTGCTCAACAAAAATGTTCCTGGTGGGGTTTTTTTTGTTTGGTTGGCTTTTTTTCCTCAACAAAAATTTTCCTGGCGCTTTTTTTTTGCTGAAACCATCTGGCAACCCTACTAGTGTGTGCCTTCCGCCCCCCCCCAATAAGGTTCCCCACCCCGTCTGAAAGCGAGAGTTGGGAGAACAGGTTACCTTGCATTCCTGTGTCCTTATAAGGAAGTTGAAGGCTACTATAAAATCCCCCCTCATGGTCTCCTCTTCAGACTAAAGAAACCTAAATCCCTCAGCCTCTTCATAGAGCAATTGCTCCAGCCCCCTAATCATTTTGGTTGTCCTCTGCTGGACCCTCTCCAATATGTCCACATCCCTTCTGTAGTGGGGGGCCCAGAACTGGACACAGTACTCCAGATGTGGCCTCACCAAAGCCGAATAAAGGGGAATAATGACATCTCTGGATCTACTGGCAATGCTCCTCTTAATGCAACCTAATATGCCATTAGCCTTCTTGGCTACAAGGGCACACTGTCGACTCATCTCCAGCTTCTCATCCACTGTAACCCCCAGGTCCTGTCTGCAGAACTACTACTTAACTGGTTGGTCCCCAGCTTGTAACTATGCTTGGGATTCTTCCATCCCAAGTGCAGGACTCTACACTTGTCCTTGTTGAACCTCATCAGATTTCTTGTGGCCCAATCCTCCAATTTGTCTAAGTCATTCTGGACCCTATCTCCGCCCTTAGGCATCTTTTAGCCTTTTTGTTCTATTATTGTTTTTCTATTTGGTACTAGAAAATCAAACTTTCCTCCTGCTTGGGCCTCAAGTTTCACTCCAGCAGCCCTTCCACAAGTAGAATCGTCTGCAAAATAAAATGTCAGGGCTACCGTCATTAAGGTGCTTGTCCCTGTAAGGACATGTGACTGAACTGGTTGTTCAGAAGGTTTCTGGTGAATTGGTTTATGCACAGGTATGCCTCCCGTTCTTCTTTAACCACCGCAGTCTCTTGTTTTTGTCCGGAAGCAAATTCTCTGCCAAGCCACCTTTTTTCCCTTTCATGTAATTGTCTGCTCTTTCGTTCGGTGTGGTAGACTTGTTCTAGTGTGGCATTAGACAACCGAGCCACAGAAAAGTCTGCCTTGGTACCACTGAGTACCGGCCCAGACCAAAGTAGCTTTCAGACACCTTAAGAGAGTCTTGATTTGCAATTCTCCCCTTTCTTCTCCTTGGATTTTCAACTAGGAAAGTGTGCTAATCGTCTGCTTTTGCGGAAAAACTTGCCAGCTGTCTACACTGGCCGCTTGAATTTCCGCAAAAGCACTGACGATCTCATGTAAGATTGTCAGTGCTTCTGCGGGAATACTATGCTGCTCCCGTTCGGGCAAAAGTCTTTTTCCGAAAGACTTCTGCGCAAAAGGGCCAGTGTAGACAGCAGAGAGTTCTTTTCCGCAAAAAAGCCCCGATGGCGAAAATGGCGATTGGGGCTTTTTTGCAGAAAAGCGCGACTAGATTGGCCACGGACGCTTTTCCGTAAAAAGTTTACATACCCAGTATCTTGTGAAGAACTTGTCACCTCAGCACAGGGTCCCGGGGCGGGCTTTACCATAAGGGACCCGGAGAGATCATCTAGGCCAGCTGGAGGGGGCAGGGGAGGGGAGAGGAGAGGAGAGGAGAGGAGGTTGGCCACTGAAAATGTTGCAGTATTAATTTTCCTTTTATTTGACTTCATATCAAACAAATATTTACAGTTTAAATGACCTTGTTAATTCTCCCTTGTGTTAGTACTCTTTCTTCCAGAACGTTTTAAAAACACAGACGAGACATGTCTTCGCCTGGGTGGCAGGCATCCGAAGAAGGGCACGTGACCTCGATCTTGGAGCACGAGACAAAACTCACTCCGCTCCTGGAGGGGAAATGTTAGAGGCAACACTGGGCTCCAGTGAGCAGCAGCCAGGTGACGCACGTGTCTGTCCTTTCCACACATCTAGGGTGGCCTAGCTCCTAACCGTTCTCTGTCTCTTTTTCGGTCCCTGTAGACTTGGAGGAGATGAGAGGCTGGCCATGTGGTGGCAGAGACCGAAAGGAGCCACCCCCCCGAGACCCTGCCGGCAGATGGAAACCAGACAGCGATCTATGGAAGAAGAGCAAATAGCAATTGGCTCAAGGTAAGTATCGAGGGAGGGCCGCACAGACGTTTGCGAGCGTGGTACGGGTCCCTGAGAAAAGGCCCTCTGGCTCGTGGTGGAAGAACTTGAAAATACGAAGTACAAAAGTCACAGTGTTGTACTTAAAAGAAGCACTCGGGATCTTTTTCAGAGGGATAAGGCAACACGCCACATTTATTGATCACACGCACACACACATTATATATATATATATATAAAAATTATTTATTTATTTACCACATGCATATGATAAGTATTGATTATTCTGTGTCACTCACGCACTCACTCTCTCACACACACACACACGTGCACAAGCACACTCCGTCTTGCTGTTGTTACCAACTTGTTGCTCCCCTTAACTTCACTGGCCAGGTGAGTTAGATGGGGGAGGGGTGGAGCCGGGCTTCTGCTGATCCGGATCGATGCTCCGATGGTGACAAGATGAGACCCGGAGTCCTCTGCAAGACAACTCACTTTTATAGCAGCTTCCCTCTTATGCAAATATATCCCAGATTCAAAATCTGGGTCTGTGTCCTTTGGTCCCTTTGTGGGTGCTGTCTGTTAAGAGAGGGTGTTTTCCAAAGAAGGTGCTTGCTTCTAATCCCCAAGGCCTTCAATATGTCTGCTCTTCTTTCTTGAGCCCTCTTGACACGTTGGGTCTGGCTTCCACCCCCTTTTCAACTGGTGTAGCTCTCTGGAGGTGCTTGGCTCCCAAGTGTTACTCATTCACACCTCGTTCATTCAACTGGGCAATTGATTACAGAGTGGGGGGAGAGAGTGGGGGAAAGATCTTATTCTACTCCTAGCAAATGACATTTTTACCTCTTTAACTATATACTCTGTATTAGAACCCTATGTAGAAAACTAAGTTACAAGGTTATATGGATTCAGGTTCTAATACAAAGTGACAAGGTCATATGGATTAATACAAAGTTACAAGGTTATATGGAGAGGCACAGTGTCAAGTCATATGAAGTACATAGGTTTATCTACAACAGAAACTGAACACCGATTTTTGTATTTTTAAAAATGTCATTAATCCCCCCCTCCCCCCGCCGCCCCCCGAATCTCCTGGCTGGCGATACTTAACGTGTCTAGGATCATACGGAAAACTAAGTGAGTAGGCTGCCAATTGACCTAGCGTCACGCATGCGGAGAGTTGGCAAAACTGGGATTGAAATAAAGACTTGGTCTCCAGCAGCACCGAGGAGCCCCAGACATGGATTAGGGCCTCGTGGGAATAGTTGTCTCCTAATTGATCTAATCTTTGGCTTTTGAGTTTAATATTATTGGTGAGTCCTTCTAGGCGACTGTTACTCGGCGTGCATGCGTGCGCACGTAAGTATGAGTGCAAGTGTGTGCGTCCGCAAGTGTCCATTTGCGTGTGCGCGCACGTGCCTGCGTGCGGGCAGATTGAGCAGATGCGTGTGTGGGCATCTGAGCGAGGGCATGAGTGGGCGCCCAGGCGTGTTAATCTGTTAATTCGCGTTTGTGAGTGTGTACACGCATCCCTGCGTGTGAGCATTTGGTAGGGTGAGTGGCTGTTGCACGGGCGTGTGCGTCTGACGTGTGCCAATCAGACGGTGCCCTGGCAGCAGTAGCTCCTGGAAAGCGACACCCCTCCCCTCCCATCTGGAGCATGCAACTGGGATGAGAGGGGCAGGGAAGAGTAGAACTGCTGCAGCGCGTTTCAGCACGAGGCTCTAACTGCCGCGCGGTAGCTGCTCCTTTTGTATCCGACGTGGGGCAACAAGGAGCGGCCTCGCATCATGCCGGCGCCACGTGCGTTCAGTCCCACGGGCCGGAAGTGACGTTTGCTCGGTCCACAGCCTGACAGCAACCGACTGGCAACCGTGACCGGAAGGTGCCCAGGTACGAGCGCTCAGCTGGTGCCAGGTCAGCGGGTGGTAGGCAGGAGACACGGGGCCAGGCGGGACGGGTTCAGACACGGGGTGCCTGGCTGGGACAGCGACTGGGGTTGGAGGTTTCCTGCGGCGGTGCAGCCAGCGTAGGGCACCAGCTCCCGTGGTACGTGGGGCAGAGGAAGGACAGCAGAGTGGAGGCTGGAACCGCTCCGACAAGGCACCGCTCTGCTTATGGTTGCCAGGTGTCCGGTTTTGAACTGGACGGTCCAGGCTTTCAGCTTTTTCTTCGGGAAACAAATTTATATTTTCTCAATGTCCGCGAAAGCGGCAAGGAGTTCTGTGCCACAGGGCTCCTCGCTGCTTTTGCAGATTCAGACTAACGCGGCTACTCCTCTGATAAATGTCGGGTATTTTCTAAATCAGATGGAATGCAGATTGTGATGTCATGTCAGGCGTGCCTGGTATTTTTGGTGAAACCATCTGGCAACCCTAGCTCTGCTCCTTGCTTGGCCGGGGTGGCGCCCTGCCTCTGTGGCAGGTCCTGACGTCACAGGGAGCGTGTTCCCCAGGAAATCCGGGCAGTGCAGCGGCTTCCGGTCCGCGCCACCCGGCCCCAAGGGAGCGGCGGCGGGAGGCGGCAGGGAGGTCAGAGCGTGACGCTGCCCCGCCCGGATCTCAGCCCTTGGGCGCCCCAGTGTGCACCCCGCCCGGCCGGGCCGCTCCCCTGTAGCTCCGCCCCCAGCGCTGCGCCCGCTGCCTCGTGGCCCGGCTCGGTGCGAAGCTGCCACTGCCGGCTACGAACAGCAGCGCACTGCTAGTGACGTCATTGCCCTGGCGCGGTGCATGCAAATGATGGAACGCGGGGCACGTTCTATCGGCTCCCGGGCGAGTGACACGTGGGTTTGTGTGGCACACAGACGGGTCCCAGGCTCCGTCATTAATGGCAGGGGCGGGGCCTGATCTGGGGGCGGGGCCACTGACCGGCAGGAACTCAGCTGGGACACAGAAGTGAGCGGCAGAAAACTCCTCGGGGTCTCCGGAAAATCCTCGCGCGGCCCCTCTGGGCTTGTGAACGGGACGCAGCAGAGGCAGCCGCCCCCCTCCCCACCCACCCGCCTCACGCTCCCCGCTGCACTTTCGAAGGCAACAGCAGCATCAGCCTGTCCCGCTGCCAGTCCCTGCACAAGCCGGCTGGGAAATTTGGTGTTGGGGGGAGCAGACTGCACGGGGCGGAGAGGAGTTTGGGGGTGGTGGGGGATCAGACTGCATGGAGCGGAGAGGAGTTTGGGGGGAAGCAGACTGCACGGGGCGGGGAGGAGTTTGGTGAGGGGGGATCATACTGCACGGGGCGGAGGAGTTTGGTGAGGGGGGATCATACTGCATGGGGCGGAGAGGAGTTTGGGGGGAAGCAGACTGCACGGGGCGGGGAGGAGTTTGGTGAGGGGGGATCAGACTGCAGGGGGCGGAGAGGAGTTTCGTGGGGGGTAGGAGATCAGACTGCACGGGGGGAGGAGTTTGGGGGGGATCAGACTGCACGGGGCGGGGAGGAGTTTGCGGGGGAGCAGACTGCACGGGGCGGGGAGGAGTTTGGGAGGGTTCAGACTGCACGGGGCGGAGAGGAGTTTGGGGGGAGCAGACTGCACGGGGCGGGGAGGAGTTTGCGGGGGAGCAGACTGCACGGGGCGGGGATGAGTTTGGGGGGGTTCAGACTGCATGGGGCGGGGAGGAGTTTGGGGGGGGAGCAGACTGCACGGGGCGGGGAGGAGTTTGGGGGGATCAGACTGCATGTGGCGGGGAGGAGTTTGGGGGGGATCAGACTGCACGGGGGGGAGGATCAGACTCCACGGGGCGGCGAGGAGTTTGGGGAGGGGTTCAGACTGCACGGGGCGGAGAGGAGTTTGGGGAGGGGATCAGACTACACGGGGCGGAGAGGAGTTTGGGGGGGATCGGACTGCACGGGGCGGGGAGGAGTTTGGGGGGATGGGACTGCACGGGGCGGGGAGGAGTTTGGGGGGATCAGACTGCACGGAGCGGGGAGGAGTTTGGGGGGATCAGACTGCACGGGGGGGAGGATCAGACTGCACGGAGCGGGGAGGAGTTTGGGGGGGGATCAGACTGCATGGGGCGGAGGGGAGTGTGGGGGGGATCAGACTGCACGGGGCGGAGGGGAGTTTGGGGAGGGGATCAGACTGCACGGGGCGGAGAGGAGTTTGGGGAGGGGATCAGACTGCACGGGGCGGAGAGGAGTTTGGGGGGGATCGGACTGCACGGGGCGGGGAGGAGTTTGGGGGGATCAGACTGCACGGAGCAGGGAGGAGTTTGGGGGGATCAGACTGCACGGGGGGGAGGATCAGACTGCACGGAGCGGGGAGGAGTTTGGGGGGGGATCAGACTGCACGGGGGGGAGGATCAGACTGCACGGGGCAGGGAGGAGCTTTGGGGGGGATCAGACTGCACGGGGCGGACAGGAGTTTGGGGGGGCGATCAGACTGCACGGGGCGGAGGGGAGTGTGGGGGGGATCAGACTGCACGGGGCGGAGGGGAGTGTGGGGGGGATCAGACTGCACGGGGCGGAGGGGAGTGTGGGGGGGATCAGACTGCACGGAGCGGGGAGGAGTGTGGGGGGGATCAGACTGCACGGGGCGGGGAGGAGTGTGGGGGGGATCAGACTGCACGGGGGGGAGAGGAGTTTGGGGGGGATCGGACTGCACGGAGGGAGAGGAGTTTGGGGGGATCGGACTGCACGGGGCGGGGAAGAGTTTGGGGGGATCGGACTGCACGGGGGGAGAGGAGTTTGGGGGGATCAGATTGCACGGGGGGGAGGATCAGACTGCACGGGGGGGAGGAGTTTGGGGGGGGATCAGACTGCACGGGGCAGGGAGGAGTTTGGGGGGGTCGGACTGCACGGGGGGGAGGAGGAGTTTGGGGGGATCAGATTGCACGGGGGGGGGGAGGATCAGACTGCACGGGGGGGGAGGAGTTTGGAGGGGGATCGGACTGCACGGGGCGGGGAGGAGTTTGGGGGGGATCGGACTGCACGGGGCGGGGAGGTGTTTGGGGGGGATCGGACTGCACGGGGCGGGGAGGTGTTTGGGGGGGATCATACTGCACGGGGGAGAGGAGTTTGGGGGGATCGGACTGCACGGGGCGGGGAGGAGTTTGGGGGGGATCAGACTGCACGGGGGGGAGGATCAGACTGCACGGGGCGGAGGGGAAGTTTGGGGGGATCAGACTGCACGGGGCGGGGAGGAGTTTGGGGGGGAAGGGTTGCCGCGGAGTCTCCTCTCCCGAGTGGGGGCGGAGCATCAGCTGCGGACGCTGCCGTCTCTGAGGCAGGAGCCCCGCCCAGCAATGGGGAGGGGCGGGTTGAGGGGGAGTAGGGAAAGTAGCCGCAGTGGCTTGTGGGAAACTGAGTGCCCCTGTCCGCAGCTCCCATCGGCCATTGCAGGGCCAGGGCAGGCCCGGCGCTGTTCGGTTGGGCGGGTGCAGCGGAAGTGACATCACAACGGGGCATTGACCAGGGAGCGACGCGGTTGGTCCCGCGCTCGTGTCACTCCAAGTGTTAGCGACGCATCCTGGGACTTGTAGTTCTCATAGTGCGGCCTCCCGGGGCACGTCGCAGCGCGCCCCGCCCCTATCATAGCCCCGCCCCCCGGCATAGCCCCGCCCAGCGTGTTCTTAGTTCGGAATGGGGCATTTCTACCCTAAAAACAATCTTTTTTATTCGGAAATAACGGCCCTTAGCAGAGCAACAGTGACACTCGGTAGTCACCGGCGGTAATGCACGTGTAATTCCGTAGCGCCTCCACAGTGCCGCTCGGTGGTCATTGCCGGTAATGCACGTGTAATTCCGTAGCGCCTCCACAGTGCCGCTCGGTGGTCATTGCCGGTAATGCACGTGTAATTCCATAGCGCCTCCACAGTGCCGCTCGGTGGTCATTGCCGGTAATGCACGTGTAATTCCGTAGCGCCTCCACAGTGCCGCTCGGTGGTCATTGCCGGTAATGCACGTGTCATTCCGAAGCGCCTCCACAGTGCCGCTCGGTGGTCATTGCGGGTAATGCACGTGTAATTCCGTAGCGCCTCCACAGTGCCGCTCGGTGGTCATTGCGGGTAATGCACGTGTAATTCCATAGCGCCTCCACAGTGCCGCTCGGTGGTCATTGCCGGTAATGCACGTGTAATTCCGAAGCGCCTCCACAGTGCCGCTCGGTGGTCATTGCCGGTAATGCACGTGTAATTCCGTAGCGCCTCCACAGTGCCGCTTGGTGGTCATTGCCGGTAATGCACGTGTAATTCCGTAGCGCCTCCACAGTGCCGCTCGGTGGTCATTGCAGGTAATGCACGTGTAATTCCATCGCCCCCAGCTGCTGTCCCTGCTCCGCACGCCACGTGGCCCCAGTCTTGCCCTTTGACAGCAGGCAAAGTAAGAAGCTCGTTATTTCCAGGCTCCGCGCAGCCCTCTCCCCTCCTGCCCCCGGCCCCCTCATCCCACACACCAGGCTCCGCGCAGCCCCCTCCCCTCCTGCTTCCTCACCCCAGCCTGCACCCCGTCCATACTCTTATCCCGGGGCCCTTCCTCTCCCCAGCCTGCACCCCCGTCCATATGCTTATCCCGGGGCCCTTCCTCCCCCCAGCCTGCACCCCCATCCATATTCTTATCCCGGGGCCCTTCCTCACTCCAGTCTGCACGCCCATTCATGGGAGCCATCAGTCCACCTTTTCCCTGCACCACATTCAGTAAAGTGTCTGATCAGGGTATGAGAGCAGCCCTGAGCCTTTGTCTCCACTCAGCAGGTTGCACCACACAGGATATGTGGATGGTCCTGGGCTTTGTACAGCACTCCAGACTGACCCCTGGACACGGCTTCTGAGTCCTAGCCCTTTGCTGTCACTCCTGCCCGAGGGCTTTGCTGGCTCCAGACTGGGTAACAGCTGGGAAACTGGCTGGGCAGTGGGCTGAGAAGATACCGTCCGAGATGGACTTGAGCTGCCTGGACGTGATTCTCGGAACACGTGAAGGGTCCTCAGCGTTCGGCCTTCCCATGGCTCTGTGTGAGTAAGAGGTGCGTGCTTTGAAATCTTCAAGCGTCCTGGCAGTATGTTTCTTCTGAGGCAGAGAGCTTCCTGCTGGGGCACGGAGCCTGGTGGCTTGGGGACTGGTGAAGGGGCAGTAGGCGGTTCAACAGTGCGTGGATAGATATTCAAGGCCTCCGTTCTCTCCGAGTTCCTGGAGTGGCAGCGGGAGGGGGTGGCCGATGGTGGGAGGAGAAGCGATGCCGCGTCCTTGCGGACTGAAAAGCTAAGTTGTTTGTTTGTTTTTTCCCCTCAGCTGTGTTCGGTAGCGAGCGATAAGAAGTCAACCCTCCCGGTGTCCTCCCGTCTGGGGATGGAACGGAAAAGAGAACGGCGAGCTTGGGAGCTTGGTCGAAGCGAGGCGAGAACCGTCCTGCTGGGAGCGGAGCAGCCATCGCTGACCGGGAGATAAGTGTCGGGTCTGGAAATCTCTCAGCTTACGGCCCACTCGGGTCTAGGAAGGGAAGTCAGGTTTGCTTAGACAGCGAGTCCGAGCGGAGGTTCCCGAGGTGCTTCCTTGGTAGTGGGAGAAACAGGGCTCCCGTTTGTCAGGGGTGCTGGTTTCTCTGGAACACGGTGTCCTTCTCAGCAGACGCTTGGCTCGAGGAGGAAGACGCAAGGTGGTAAGGTTTCTGACTGCCTCTTATGTGTTTCTCTCTTGTTGCTCTCTCGTATTGGCCAATACGTCCTGTCTGTCTGTTTCTGTCTATGTCTTTGTCCTTGCTCTGCTTCTGCCGTGTCCTTGTACAGCACACTTGCAGGCATTCCAGGTGAGCATCTCCAAGGGTTAAGGGCTCAGGAGCCAACGGGAATTCAGCAGGTTCGCAAGTCGCGCAAGGGAGAGCGGTGGTGCATCATGGCTGAATGACTCGGTGTTCTTGTAGAGGACCCGATACATAGGCGAGAGGGGGGGAAAGGGCTAAAGGATAGAATTCCCACAGCCACAGACTTTAGTGAGTGAGAGCTAACGCTGGGCTTTTTCGGCCACCCTTGCAGAGGAATCAGTGCGTGGCCGTGGGCGGAGAATAAATCGTCCGAGATGTACTTGAGCTGCCTGGACGTGATTCTCGGAACATGTGAAGGGTCCTCAGCGTTCGGCCTTCCCATGGCTCTGTGTGAGTAAGAGGTGCGTGCTTTGAAATCTTTAAGCGTCCTGGCAGTATGTTTCTTCTGAGGCAGAGAGCTTCCTGCTGGGTCACGGAGCCTGGTGGCTTGGGGACTGGTGAAGGGGCATAGGCAGTTCAACAGAGCGTGGATAGATATTCAAGGCCTCCGTTCTCTCCGCGTTCCTGGAGTGTCAGCGGGAGGGGGTGGCCGATGGTGGGAGGCAGCGGTGCGATGGTGGGAGGAGAAGCGATGCCGCGTCCTTGCGGACTGAAAAGCTAAGTTGTTTGTTTGTTTTTTCCCCTCTGCTGTGTTCGGTAGTGAGCGATAAGAAGTCAACCCTCCCGGTGTCCTCCCGTCTGGGGATGGAACGGAAACGAGAACAGCGAGCTCGGGAGCTTGGTCGAAGCGAGGCGAGAACCGTCCGGCTGGGAGCGGAGCAGCCATCGCTGACAGGGAGATAAGTGTCGGGTTTGGAAATCTCTCGGCTTACGGCGCACTCGGGTCTAGGAAGGGAAGTCAGGTTTGCTTAGACAGCGAGTCCGAGCGGAGGTTCGCGAGGTGATTCCTTGGTAGTGGGAGAAACAGGGCTTCCGTTTGTCAGGGGTGCTGATTTCTCTGGAACACGGTGTCCTTCTCAGCAGACGCTTGGCTCGAGGAGGAAGACGCAAGGCGGTAAGGTTTCCGTCTGCCTCTCATGTGTTTCTCTCTTGTTGCTCTCTCGTATTGGCCAATACGTTCTGTCTGTCTGTTTCTGTCTGTGTCTTTGTCCTTGCTCTGCTTCTGCCGTGTCCTTGTATAGCTCACGTGCAGGCATTCCAGGTGAGCATCTCCACGGGTTAAGGGCTCAGGAGCCAACGGGAATTCTGCAGGTACGCCAGTCGCGCAAGGGAGAGCGGTGGTGCGTCATGGCTGACTGACTCAGTGTTCTTGTAGAGGGCCCTATACATAGGCGAGGGGCGGGGGGGAAGGGCTAAAGGATAGAATTCCCACAGCCACAGACCTTAGTGAGTGAGAGGTCTCTTCAGTCACGCCGCTCTCGGATCTCGCTGCAGGGAGGGATTCTGGTGCCGCTCTCGGGTCGTGCAGCTTGGGGGTGTCTCTAGCGCTGCTCTCGGGTCTCGCTGCTGGGGGGGAGGGGTCTTTGGGGCCACTCTCAGGTCGTGCTGCTGGGAGGGAGTCTGGCGCCTCTCTCGGGTTATGCTGCTGCGGGGAATCTCTGGTGCCTCCTTGGGATCATGCTGCTGGGGGGGTCTCTGGCTTCGCTCTCCGGTCGTGCTGCTGGGGGGGGGTCTCTGTTACCGCTTTCGGGTCGCGCCGTTAGGGGGGGTCTCTGGTGCCGCTCTCGGTAGTGGTGCTGGGGGTGGGGTCTCTGTCTCCACTCTCGGGTCGCGCTGCTGGGGGGAGGTCTCTGGCGCCGCTCTCGGGTCGCGCTGCTGGGGGGTGGTCTCTGGAGCCTCCCTCCGGTCATGCTGCAGACGGGGGGTGTCACTGGCCCCGCTATCAGGTGATGCTGCTGCGGGGGGTCTCTGGCACCTCTCGGGTTTTGCTGCTGGGTGGGTGTCTGGGGCCGCTCTCGGGTGATGCTGTTCGGGGAGGTCTCTGGCGCCGCTCTCCGGTAGCGGTGCTGGGGGTGGGGTTTCTGTCTCCACTCTCGGGTAATGCTTCTGGGGGGGTCTCCGGCGCCGGTCTCGGGTCGCGCTCCTTGGGGGTGGGGTCTCTGTCGCCACTTTCATCTCATGCTGCTGGGGGGGGGTCTCTGGCGCCACTCTCGGGTGATGCTGCTGGGGGGGGCCTCTGGCTCCCATCTCAGGTCGTGCTGCTGGGGGGGGGAGATCTCTGTCGCCGTTCTCTGGTGATGCTGCTGGGGGGAGGGTCTCTGGCGCCACTCTTGGGTCGCACTGCTGGGGGCGGGTCTGTGGTGCCGCTCTCGGGTCTTGCTGCTGGGGGGGGTCTCTGGCACCGTTTTCGGGTCACTCTGCTGGGGGAGGTCTCTGGCTTCGCTCTCGGGTCACGCTGCTGGGGAGGGTCTCTGGCGCCGCCCTCGGGACTTGCTGCTGGGGGGGGTCTCTGGCGCCGCCCTCGGGTCGCAATGCCGGGGGGGTTCTTTCGCGCTGCTCTCGGGTTTTGCTGCTGGGGGGGGGGGGTCTCTTGTTTCGCTCTCGGGTCATGCTGCTGGGGGGGGACTTTGCAAGCGGGGCCGGGTACTAAAGGCACCAAGCAGCTGGCGGAATCACTGAGAACAAGGGTCATGGGGTCGGGGGTTGGTTGAGACTCTTTGGACCAGAGGCAGGGGGTCCAGGCTGCCAAATGTGTCGCGGAGAACCTCCATCTATCGGACGCGGCTTCCTCTCCGCGCTTGCAGAACCGAGCAGCTAAAAGTGTTAGAAGCCAAATCAGAGCGGCTCATGTGTGTGTTAGAAACGGCTACGGGGAGCCAATTGCACTGGCACCTGACGCCTTCTTCAGCCCTTTGTTGCTGCATTCTCAGGCTGGCACCTCTCACAACCATTCATTCATCGTCCAAGCACTCTCTCTCTTATGTACATTCCCTAATTAATGTTTCCCATACAGTATTTTGCATAATAATACAAGAGTTGTAGTTACAAAAAGTTACAAAAGTTTCTGGGTGGCATTTCTTAAAACATTCTCTCTCTGAGCGCTGAGGTAGTTACTGTTATAGTTACAATGCTTCACTTTGCGATTAGGGTTAAGTGCTTCACAATGCTTTGAAGAGAACGGTTGTCAATTGTGTAACAGTAAGTTTGAGCGTGCCCTGGCGCACAGCGAGGGGAGCTGTTTCTGGCTACATAGTAGTATATTTTTAACAGTTTGAAGTTACATGACCTAATATTACATTCCTAACCAATTATATTCTAGAGGGGCAAAAATGTTTAGATTTATAATTAAACAATCCTAACAAATAATAATAATAATAATAATAATTATAAATCTAAACACTTCTCAAGCTTGATAACACTAAATCTAAACACTTTCACAAGAATAAATCTAAACACTTCTATGCTTCTTCTACTTAACAAACTTCTCCTCCTTAGACTTTTAGTTGTGGGGAACAAATTCTGGGGAGTCACTTCCACTTGCGGGAATCATGTTTCATACTTGACTATGTTCTCCCTACACTAAGGCTGGCCGAGAGACTGTCCCGGACTGATCGTAACAGACTGTTCTGTCCGCGAATGGGCTGAGAGTAAAGGGCGTGTTCGGAATCTGTGGCGCCCAATCTGAGGCTGTCCGAGGTGACTCTTAACGGACTGCTCCGTGCGCCAATGGGCGGTGACTCAAGGCGTGTTCTGGGGCAGCTGGCGGCCAATAGGTTGTCCGGGGTGGATTATAACAGACTCTTCTGTCCGCGAATGGGCTGTGACTAAGGGGCGTGTTCTGAATCAGAGGCACCCAATAGGCTGACCCGGCTGCATCTTAACGGACAGCTCTGTCTGCGAATGCGGTGTGACTAGGGGGAAATGACCTGCCACTGCTCTCGACCAATAGGCTGTCCGGGGTGGATCTTAATGGGCTGCTCTGTCCTCGAATTGTCTGTGAGTTAGGGGTGGTTCCTGGCTGTGTGCCAGCCAATGGGCTTTCGGAAGACAGCCTTGGCGGAGGATAGTGTCGCCCAATGGGCTGTCAGCAAAGGGGATCCTGCCTCTGGTTCGGCCAATGGGCTGCCGCAGGGGGGCGTTGTCTGACTGGGCGGCCGGCGCCGCCATGACAGGAAGGTCCGAGGAGCGCGCGGGGGCGCGAGCGAATCCTGGGTCCGAGTGCGAAGCTCCCCGCCCCCAGCCCGCCCCTTGTTGGTGTCTGGCCCGGGGGAGGAGGGGGCGCGAGGGAAGGTGGGGGAGCGGGCTGGGGGTGGGGTGTCTGGACAGGGGTGAGGTGTAGGAGCAGGCTGGGTGTGAGGGGCCGGGGGGGGCCTTGGCACTGGGGGGGCAGGAGGGAGGGGGAGGGGCCGGGGGGGGCCTTGGCACTGGGGGGGGGCAGGAGCGGATAGGGCGCGGGAGAGCGCAGGCGCGGGCGGCGCTGGCTGGGCGGGAAACTCCCGGGACGCTCGCGCTGACGAGGCGGGCGGGAAAACGCTGCGGGGGGCGCTGAGGTGCGGAGCCTGGGGGGCGGGGCGGGAGCTGGCAGTGACGTGGAGCCCCCCCCCCCCCCGCCTGCTTCTCTCCGGGCCCCAGGCTGGACATCGGCGGGGCGGCCCCTGGCGGAGGTGGGGGGGCGATTTCTGCCCCCCCCCGGCGCTGCAGCCTCCCCGGGGAGCAGCGCCCCTGTGACCCCCCCCCACGTGGTGCCGGGGGAACGGGGCTGTGGCCCCCCCTTTGGGGCGCGGGAGCTGACCCGGGCTCCAGTCACGTGGGTGTCTCGGGGAGGGGGGGCTGCGGGCCACCGGGGCGCGGGAGTGTCACGTGCCCCCTCCCCCCGCCGGGGAGCCGCGCGCCCTCGAGGGGTGGTTCCCGCGGGCGGGGCACGCACAGAACGTGTCCCGCACGCGGGGGGGCGGGGCGGCCTGAGCCCTGCTCCCCGCGCTGCTCGCTGCCTGGGGGCGGGGCCGGGTGCCCGCTGAATCCCCCCTGTGCCCGGGGGGGGGCAGTTCGGCGGGGGGCGCTGTGGGGGGGGATGCTCTGGCCCTGGCTGCCCGCAGTGCTGCCCAGTGCCCGGCTGTGCCTCCTGCAGAGGCCGAGAGCGTCCTGGGTGGGGGCGTGTGGGGAGAGGGGGGGAGTGGCTGAGAATTGGGGGGCAAACAGGTGACAGACAAACCAACCGACAGAAAAGCCTCCCTGCCTGGCCCCCAGCTGAGCGGAGAAACGTCCCCCTGGCGCCAGAGCACTGCAGGGCCCAGCCTAGTCGCTTTGTGCCTCCAGCCCCACGGCGTGGGGAGGGGGCGACGGTGGAGGAGCCCCACGCACCCAGGCCTTAGGTTCCCCACCCGCCTTCTAAGCACTGAGCATTTTAGGCCTGGCTGGACTAGAGAAGGGGGCACCAGGGGAGTTGCCGCTGAAGGCGCGCGGCCGCGCACAAACACCCCTCTGCCGCCCACCTCCCTTGCGGAGCCTTGCAGCGGCACTCGCCTTCCTGCTGGCCGGGGAATGGCGCGGTTGTTTTCCTGATCCGGTGGAGGGCGGCTGCCCCGTTGTGTCCCTGCTGGGGCAGCCTCGCCCCACCTCCAGCTGCTCTTGGGGCTTCTGTTTGTTTCTGTTCATACAGTTTGCTGCTGTTTTCCATCCACGAGGACCTGCGTGAAGCTGGTCCGACCAGAGATACGGGGATCGATTTTTAAGAGTAAGAGGTTTTGTTTTTAAAGCAGGGGTGAGGAACCTAATACCCCAGCTCACGTGAGTGTGGCCCTCGAGACTCAAGGTTCCCACACTAACGCTCTAGCTCCCCTCCAGATTGGAGCAGACAAAATCTGCTAGCCTGCCCCGCCGCCCTCCTCACAAGCTCCGTCCGGTGTGCGAGGGGAATGTGGGAAGCCTCTTCCTCCTTCTCAGTTGGGGCATGTGTTAATGCGGATGGTGGGGTTTGGGATTTCTTTTTCTTCACACTTGTGTGTAGGGTTGCCAGGTGTCTAGCACTGAGCCAGACAGCCCGGTATTTGCACTTTTTGTCCGGTAAATAAATTTAGAAAATACCGGACATACAAAATGTCCAGTATTTCCTGCTTTTCCTCTGCGCCCAGCAGAAATAAGCCGGGGGCGGGGAGATTGGCTGACTAATTAAAGGGGTCACAACTGGATTTTGCTCAACAAAAATGTTCCTGGTGGGGTTTTTTTTGTTTGGTTGGCTTTTTTTCCTCAACAAAAATTTTCCTGGCGCTTTTTTTTTGCTGAAACCATCTGGCAACCCTACTAGTGTGTGCCTTCCGCCCCCCCCCAATAAGGTTCCCCACCCCGTCTGAAAGCGAGAGTTGGGAGAACAGGTTACCTTGCATTCCTGTGTCCTTATAAGGAAGTTGAAGGCTACTATAAAATCCCCCCTCATGGTCTCCTCTTCAGACTAAAGAAACCTAAATCCCTCAGCCTCTTCATAGAGCAATTGCTCCAGCCCCCTAATCATTTTGGTTGTCCTCTGCTGGACCCTCTCCAATATGTCCACATCCCTTCTGTAGTGGGGGGCCCAGAACTGGACACAGTACTCCAGATGTGGCCTCACCAAAGCCGAATAAAGGGGAATAATGACATCTCTGGATCTACTGGCAATGCTCCTCTTAATGCAACCTAATATGCCATTAGCCTTCTTGGCTACAAGGGCACACTGTCGACTCATCTCCAGCTTCTCATCCACTGTAACCCCCAGGTCCTGTCTGCAGAACTACTACTTAACTGGTTGGTCCCCAGCTTGTAACTATGCTTGGGATTCTTCCATCCCAAGTGCAGGACTCTACACTTGTCCTTGTTGAACCTCATCAGATTTCTTGTGGCCCAATCCTCCAATTTGTCTAAGTCATTCTGGACCCTATCTCCGCCCTTAGGCATCTTTTAGCCTTTTTGTTCTATTATTGTTTTTCTATTTGGTACTAGAAAATCAAACTTTCCTCCTGCTTGGGCCTCAAGTTTCACTCCAGCAGCCCTTCCACAAGTAGAATCGTCTGCAAAATAAAATGTCAGGGCTACCGTCATTAAGGTGCTTGTCCCTGTAAGGACATGTGACTGAACTGGTTGTTCAGAAGGTTTCTGGTGAATTGGTTTATGCACAGGTATGCCTCCCGTTCTTCTTTAACCACCGCAGTCTCTTGTTTTTGTCCGGAAGCAAATTCTCTGCCAAGCCACCTTTTTTCCCTTTCATGTAATTGTCTGCTCTTTCGTTCGGTGTGGTAGACTTGTTCTAGTGTGGCATTAGACAACCGAGCCACAGAAAAGTCTGCCTTGGTACCACTGAGTACCGGCCCAGACCAAAGTAGCTTTCAGACACCTTAAGAGAGTCTTGATTTGCAATTCTCCCCTTTCTTCTCCTTGGATTTTCAACTAGGAAAGTGTGCTAATCATCTGCTTTTGCGGAAAAACTTGCCAGCTGTCTACACTGGCCGCTTGAATTTCCGCAAAAGCACTGACGATCTCATGTAAGATTGTCAGTGCTTCTGCGGGAATACTATGCTGCTCCCGTTCGGGCAAAAGTCTTTTTCCGAAAGACTTCTGCGCAAAAGGGCCAGTGTAGACAGCAGAGAGTTCTTTTCCGCAAAAAAGCCCCGATGGCGAAAATGGCGATTGGGGCTTTTTTGCAGAAAAGCGCGACTAGATTGGCCACGGACGCTTTTCCGTAAAAAGTTTACATACCCAGTATCTTGTGAAGAACTTGTCACCTCAGCACAGGGTCCCGGGGCGGGCTTTACCATAAGGGACCCGGAGAGATCATCTAGGCCAGCTGGAGGGGGCAGGGGAGGGGAGAGGAGAGGAGAGGAGAGGAGGTTGGCCACTGAAAATGTTGCAGTATTAATTTTCCTTTTATTTGACTTCATATCAAACAAATATTTACAGTTTAAATGACCTTGTTAATTCTCCCTTGTGTTAGTACTCTTTCTTCCAGAACGTTTTAAAAACACAGACGAGACATGTCTTCGCCTGGGTGGCAGGCATCCGAAGAAGGGCACGTGACCTCGATCTTGGAGCACGAGACAAAACTCACTCCGCTCCTGGAGGGGAAATGTTAGAGGCAACACTGGGCTCCAGTGAGCAGCAGCCAGGTGACGCACGTGTCTGTCCTTTCCACACATCTAGGGTGGCCTAGCTCCTAACCGTTCTCTGTCTCTTTTTCGGTCCCTGTAGACTTGGAGGAGATGAGAGGCTGGCCATGTGGTGGCAGAGACCGAAAGGAGCCACCCCCCCGAGACCCTGCCGGCAGATGGAAACCAGACAGCGATCTATGGAAGAAGAGCAAATAGCAATTGGCTCAAGGTAAGTATCGAGGGAGGGCCGCACAGACGTTTGCGAGCGTGGTACGGGTCCCTGAGAAAAGGCCCTCTGGCTCGTGGTGGAAGAACTTGAAAATACGAAGTACAAAAGTCACAGTGTTGTACTTAAAAGAAGCACTCGGGATCTTTTTCAGAGGGATAAGGCAACACGCCACATTTATTGATCACACGCACACACACATTATATATATATATATATATAAATTATTTATTTATTTACCACATGCATATGATAAGTATTGATTATTCTGTGTCACTCACGCACTCACTCTCTCACACACACACACACGTGCACAAGCACACTCCGTCTTGCTGTTGTTACCAACTTGTTGCTCCCCTTAACTTCACTGGCCAGGTGAGTTAGATGGGGGAGGGGTGGAGCCGGGCTTCTGCTGATCCGGATCGATGCTCCGATGGTGACAAGATGAGACCCGGAGTCCTCTGCAAGACAACTCACTTTTATAGCAGCTTCCCTCTTATGCAAATATATCCCAGATTCAAAATCTGGGTCTGTGTCCTTTGGTCCCTTTGTGGGTGCTGTCTGTTAAGAGAGGGTGTTTTCCAAAGAAGGTGCTTGCTTCTAATCCCCAAGGCCTTCAATATGTCTGCTCTTCTTTCTTGAGCCCTCTTGACACGTTGGGTCTGGCTTCCACCCCCTTTTCAACTGGTGTAGCTCTCTGGAGGTGCTTGGCTCCCAAGTGTTACTCATTCACACCTCGTTCATTCAACTGGGCAATTGATTACAGAGTGGGGGGAGAGAGTGGGGGAAAGATCTTATTCTACTCCTAGCAAATGACATTTTTACCTCTTTAACTATATACTCTGTATTAGAACCCTATGTAGAAAACTAAGTTACAAGGTTATATGGATTCAGGTTCTAATACAAAGTGACAAGGTCATATGGATTAATACAAAGTTACAAGGTTATATGGAGAGGCACAGTGTCAAGTCATATGAAGTACATAGGTTTATCTACAACAGAAACTGAACACCGATTTTTGTATTTTTAAAAATGTCATTAATCCCCCCCTCCCCCCGCCGCCCCCCGAATCTCCTGGCTGGCGATACTTAACGTGTCTAGGATCATACGGAAAACTAAGTGAGTAGGCTGCCAATTGACCTAGCGTCACGCATGCGGAGAGTTGGCAAAACTGGGATTGAAATAAAGACTTGGTCTCCAGCAGCACCGAGGAGCCCCAGACATGGATTAGGGCCTCGTGGGAATAGTTGTCTCCTAATTGATCTAATCTTTGGCTTTTGAGTTTAATATTATTGGTGAGTCCTTCTAGGCGACTGTTACTCGGCGTGCATGCGTGCGCACGTAAGTATGAGTGCAAGTGTGTGCGTCCGCAAGTGTCCATTTGCGTGTGTGCGCACGTGCCTGCGTGCGGGCAGATTGAGCAGATGCGTGTGTGGGCATCTGAGCGAGGGCATGAGTGGTCGCCCAGGCGTGTTAATCTGTTAATTCGCGTTTGTGAGTGTGTACACGCATCCCTGCGTGTGAGCATTTGGTAGGGTGAGTGGCTGTTGCACGGGCGTGTGCGTCTGACGTGTGCCAATCAGACGGTGCCCTGGCAGCAGTAGCTCCTGGAAAGCGACACCCCTCCCCTCCCATCTGGAGCATGCAACTGGGATGAGAGGGGCAGGGAAGAGTAGAACTGCTGCAGCGCGTTTCAGCACGAGGCTCTAACTGCCGCGCGGTAGCTGCTCCTTTTGTATCCGACGTGGGGCAACAAGGAGCGGCCTCGCATCATGCCGGCGCCACGTGCGTTCAGTCCCACGGGCCGGAAGTGACGTTTGCTCGGTCCACAGCCTGACAGCAACCGACTGGCAACCGTGACCGGAAGGTGCCCAGGTACGAGCGCTCAGCTGGTGCCAGGTCAGCGGGTGGTAGGCAGGAGACACGGGGCCAGGCGGGACGGGTTCAGACACGGGGTGCCTGGCTGGGACAGCGACTGGGGTTGGAGGTTTCCTGCGGCGGTGCAGCCAGCGTAGGGCACCAGCTCCCGTGGTACGTGGGGCAGAGGAAGGACAGCAGAGTGGAGGCTGGAACCGCTCCGACAAGGCACCGCTCTGCTTATGGTTGCCAGGTGTCCGGTTTTGAACTGGACGGTCCAGGCTTTCAGCTTTTTCTTCGGGAAACAAATTTATATTTTCTCAATGTCCGCGAAAGCGGCAAGGAGTTCTGTGCCACAGGGCTCCTCGCTGCTTTTGCAGATTCAGACTAACGCGGCTACTCCTCTGATAAATGTCGGGTATTTTCTAAATCAGATGGAATGCAGATTGTGATGTCATGTCAGGCGTGCCTGGTATTTTTGGTGAAACCATCTGGCAACCCTAGCTCTGCTCCTTGCTTGGCCGGGGTGGCGCCCTGCCTCTGTGGCAGGTCCTGACGTCACAGGGAGCGTGTTCCCCAGGAAATCCGGGCAGTGCAGCGGCTTCCGGTCCGCGCCACCCGGCCCCAAGGGAGCGGCGGCGGGAGGCGGCAGGGAGGTCAGAGCGTGACGCTGCCCCGCCCGGATCTCAGCCCTTGGGCGCCCCAGTGTGCACCCCGCCCGGCCGGGCCGCTCCCCTGTAGCTCCGCCCCCAGCGCTGCGCCCGCTGCCTCGTGGCCCGGCTCGGTGCGAAGCTGCCACTGCCGGCTACGAACAGCAGCGCACTGCTAGTGACGTCATTGCCCTGGCGCGGTGCATGCAAATGATGGAACGCGGGGCACGTTCTATCGGCTCCCGGGCGAGTGACACGTGGGTTTGTGTGGCACACAGACGGGTCCCAGGCTCCGTCATTAATGGCAGGGGCGGGGCCTGATCTGGGGGCGGGGCCACTGACCGGCAGGAACTCAGCTGGGACACAGAAGTGAGCGGCAGAAAACTCCTCGGGGTCTCCGGAAAATCCTCGCGCGGCCCCTCTGGGCTTGTGAACGGGACGCAGCAGAGGCAGCCGCCCCCCTCCCCACCCACCCGCCTCACGCTCCCCGCTGCACTTTCGAAGGCAACAGCAGCATCAGCCTGTCCCGCTGCCAGTCCCTGCACAAGCCGGCTGGGAAATTTGGTGTTGGGGGGAGCAGACTGCACGGGGCGGAGAGGAGTTTGGGGGTGGTGGGGGATCAGACTGCATGGAGCGGAGAGGAGTTTGGGGGGAAGCAGACTGCACGGGGCGGGGAGGAGTTTGGTGAGGGGGGATCATACTGCACGGGGCGGAGAGGAGTTTGGTGAGGGGGGATCATACTGCATGGGGCGGAGAGGAGTTTGGGGGGAAGCAGACTGCACGGGGCGGGGAGGAGTTTGGTGAGGGGGGATCAGACTGCAGGGGGCGGAGAGGAGTTTCGTGGGGGGTAGGAGATCAGACTGCACGGGGGGAGGAGTTTGGGGGGGATCAGACTGCACGGGGCGGGGAGGAGTTTGGGGGGGTTCAGACTGCACGGGGCGGAGAGGAGTTTGGGGGGAGCAGACTGCACGGGGCGGGGAGGAGTTTGCGGGGGAGCAGACTGCACGGGGCGGGGATGAGTTTGGGGGGGTTCAGACTGCACGGGGCGGGGAGGAGTTTGGGGGGGGAGCAGACTGCACGGGGCGGGGAGGAGTTTGGGGGGATCAGACTGCATGTGGCGGGGAGGAGTTTGGGGGGGATCAGACTGCACGGGGGGGAGGATCAGACTCCACGGGGCGGTGAGGAGTTTGGGGAGGGGTTCAGACTGCACGGGGCGGAGAGGAGTTTGGGGAGGGGATCAGACTACACGGGGCGGAGAGGAGTTTGGGGGGATCGGACTGCACGGGGCGGGGAGGAGTTTGGGGGGATGGGACTGCACGGGGCGGGGAGGAGTTTGGGGGGATCAGACTGCACGGAGCGGGGAGGAGTTTGGGGGGATCAGACTGCACGGGGGGGAGGATCAGACTGCACGGAGCGGGGAGGAGTTTGGGGGGGGATCAGACTGCATGGGGCGGAGGGGAGTGTGGGGGGGATCAGACTGCACGGGGCGGAGGGGAGTGTGGGGGGGATCAGACTGCACGGGGCGGAGGGGAGTGTGGGGGGGATCAGACTGCACGGGTGGGAGAGGAGTTTGGGGGGGATCAGACTGCACGGGGCGGGGAGGAGTTTGGGGGGATCAGATTGCACGGGGGGGAGGATCAGACTGCACGGGGGGGAGGAGTTTGGGGGGGGATCAGACTGCACGGGGCAGGGAGGAGTTTGGGGGGGATCGGACTGCACGGGGCGGACAGGAGTTTGGGGGGGCGATCAGACTGCACGGGGCGGAGGGGAGTGTGGGGGGGATCAGACTGCACGGGGGGGGAGGAGTTTGGGGGGGATCAGACTGCACGGAGCGGGGAGGAGTGTGGGGGGGATCAGACTGCACGGGGCAGGGAGGAGTGTGGGGGGGATCAGACTGCACGGGGGGGAGAGGAGTTTGGGGGGGATCGGACTGCACGGAGGGAGAGGAGTTTGGGGGGATCGGACTGCACGGGGCGGGGAAGAGTTTGGGGGGATCGGACTGCACGGGGGGGAGGATCAGACTGCACGGAGCGGGGAGGAGTTTGGGGGGGGATCAGACTGCATGGGGCGGAGGGGAGTGTGGGGGGGATCAGACTGCACGGGGCGGAGGGGAGTGTGGGGGGGATCAGACTGCACGGGGCGGAGGGGAGTGTGGGGGGATCAGACTGCACGGAGCAGGGAGGAGTTTGGGGGGATCAGACTGCACGGGGGGGAGGATCAGACTGCACGGAGCGGGGAGGAGTTTGGGGGGGATCAGACTGCACGGGGAGGAGTTTGGGGGGGATCAGACTGCACGGGGGGGAGGATCAGACTGCACGGGGCAGGGAGGAGCTTTGGGGGGGATCAGACTGCACGGGGCGGACAGGAGTTTGGGGGGGCGATCAGACTGCACGGGGCGGAGGGGAGTGTGGGGGGGATCAGACTGCACGGGGGGGAGGAGTTTGGGGGGGATCAGACTGCACGGAGCGGGGAGGAGTGTGGGGGGGATCAGACTGCATGGGGCGGGGAGGAGTGTGGGGGGGATCAGACTGCACGGGGGGGAGAGGAGTTTGGGGGGGATCGGACTGCACGGAGGGAGAGGAGTTTGGGGGGATCGGACTGCACGGGGCGGGGAAGAGTTTGGGGGGATCGGACTGCACGGGGGGAGAGGAGTTTGGGGGGATCAGATTGCACGGGGGGGAGGATCAGACTGCACGGGGGGGAGGAGTTTGGGGGGGGATCAGACTGCACGGGGCAGGGAGGAGTTTGGGGGGGTCGGACTGCACGGGGGGAGAGGAGTTTGGGGGGATCAGATTGCACGGGGGGGGAGGATCAGACTGCACGGGGCGGGGAGGAGTTTGGGGGGGATCGGACTGCACGGGGCGGGGAGGTGTTTGGGGGGGATCGGACTGCACGGGGCGGGGAGGTGTTTGGGGGGGATCATACTGCACGGGGGAGAGGAGTTTGGGGGGGATCAGACTGCACGGGGGGGAGGATCAGACTGCACGGGGCGGAGGGGAAGTTTGGGGGGATCAGACTGCACGGGGGGGAGGATCAGACTGCACGGGGGGGAGGAGTTTGGGGGGGGATCAGACTGCACGGGGCAGGGAGGAGTTTGGGGGGGATCGGACTGCACGGGGCGGACAGGAGTTTGGGGGGGCGATCAGACTGCACGGGGCGGAGGGGAGTGTGGGGGGGATCAGACTGCACGGGGGGGGAGGAGTTTGGGGGGGATCAGACTGCACGGAGCGGGGAGGAGTGTGGGGGGGATCAGACTGCACGGGGCAGGGAGGAGTGTGGGGGGGATCAGACTGCACGGGGGGGAGAGGAGTTTGGGGGGGATCGGACTGCACGGAGGGAGAGGAGTTTGGGGGGATCGGACTGCACGGGGCGGGGAAGAGTTTGGGGGGATCGGACTGCACGGGGGGGAGGATCAGACTGCACGGAGCGGGGAGGAGTTTGGGGGGGGATCAGACTGCATGGGGCGGAGGGGAGTGTGGGGGGGATCAGACTGCACGGGGCGGAGGGGAGTGTGGGGGGGATCAGACTGCACGGGGCGGAGGGGAGTGTGGGGGGGATCAGACTGCACGGGGCGGGGAGGAGTTTGGGGGGATCAGACTGCACGGAGCAGGGAGGAGTTTGGGGGGATCAGACTGCACGGGGGGGGAGGATCAGACTGCACGGGGCAGGGAGGAGCTTTGGGGGGGATCAGACTGCACGGGGCGGACAGGAGTTTGGGGGGGCGATCAGACTGCACGGGGCGGAGGGGAGTGTGGGGGGGATCAGACTGCACGGGGGGGAGGAGTTTGGGGGGGATCAGACTGCACGGAGCGGGGAGGAGTGTGGGGGGGATCAGACTGCATGGGGCGGGGAGGAGTGTGGGGGGGATCAGACTGCACGGGGGGGAGAGGAGTTTGGGGGGGATCGGACTGCACGGAGGGAGAGGAGTTTGGGGGGATCGGACTGCACGGGGCGGGGAAGAGTTTGGGGGGATCGGACTGCACGGGGGGAGAGGAGTTTGGGGGGATCAGATTGCACGGGGGGGAGGATCAGACTGCACGGGGGGGAGGAGTTGGGGGGGGATCAGACTGCACGGGGCAGGGAGGAGTTTGGGGGGGTCGGACTGCACGGGGGGAGAGGAGTTTGGGGGGATCAGATTGCACGGGGGGGAGGATCAGACTGCACGGGGGGGAGGAGTTTGGGGGGGGATCAGACTGCACGGGGCAGGGAGGAGTTTGGGGGGGTCGGACTGCACGGGGGGAGAGGAGTTTGGGGGGATCAGATTGCACGGGGGGGAGGATCAGACTGCACGGGGCGGGGAGGAGTTTGGGGGGGATCGGACTGCACGGGGCGGGGAGGTGTTTGGGGGGGATCGGACTGCACGGGGCGGGGAGGTGTTTGGGGGGGATCATACTGCACGGGGGAGAGGAGTTTGGGGGGATCGGACTGCACGGGGCGGGGAGGAGTTTGGGGGGGATCAGACTGCACGGGGGGGAGGATCAGACTGCACGGGGCGGAGGGGAAGTTTGGGGGGATCAGACTGCACGGGGCGGGGAGGAGTTTGGGGGGATCAGACTGCACGGGGGGGAGGAGTTTGAGGGGGATCAGACTGCACGGGGCGGGGAGGAGTTTGGGGGGATCAGACTGCACGGGGCTGGGAGGAGTTTGGGGGGGAAGGGTTGCCGCGGAGTCTCCTCTCCCGAGTGGGGGCGGAGCATCAGCTGCGGACGCTGCCGTCTCTGAGGCAGGAGCCCCGCCCAGCAATGGGGAGGGGCGGGTTGAGGGGGAGTAGGGAAAGTAGCCGCAGTGGCTTGTGGGAAACTGAGTGCCCCTGTCCGCAGCTCCCATCGGCCATTGCAGGGCCAGGGCAGGCCCGGCGCTGTTCGGTTGGGCGGGTGCAGCGGAAGTGACATCACAACGGGGCATTGACCAGGGAGCGACGCGGTTGGTCCCGCGCTCGTGTCACTCCAAGTGTTAGCGACGCATCCTGGGACTTGTAGTTCTCATAGTGCGGCCTCCCGGGGCACGTCGCAGCGCGCCCCGCCCCTATCATAGCCCCGCCCCCCGGCATAGCCCCGCCCAGCGTGTTCTTAGTTCGGAATGGGGCATTTCTACCCTAAAAACAATCTTTTTTATTCGGAAATAACGGCCCTTAGCAGAGCAACAGTGCCGCTCGGTGGTCATTGCGGGTAATGCACGTGTAATTCCGTAGCGCCTCCACAGTGCCGCTCGGTGGTCATTGCCGGTAATGCACGTGTAATTCCGTAGCGCCTCCACAGTGCCGCTCGGTGGTCATTGCCGGTAATGCACGTGTAATTCCGTAGCGCCTCCACAGTGCCGCTCGGTGGTCATTGCCGGTAATGCACGTGTAATTCCATAGCGCCTCCACAGTGCCGCTCGGTGGTCATTGCCGGTAATGCACGTGTCATTCCGAAGCGCCTCCACAGTGCCGCTCGGTGGTCATTGCGGGTAATGCACGTGTAATTCCGAAGCGCCTCCACAGTGCCGCTCGGTGGTCATTGCCGGTAATGCACGTGTAATTCCGTAGCGCCTCCACAGTGCCGCTCGGTGGTCATTGCGGGTAATGCACGTGTAATTCCATAGCGCCTCCACAGTGCCGCTCGGTGGTCATTGCCGGTAATGCACGTGTAATTCCGAAGCGCCTCCACAGTGCCGCTCGGTGGTCATTGCCGGTAATGCACGTGTAATTCCGTAGCGCCTCCACAGTGCCGCTCGGTGGTCATTGCCGGTAATGCACGTGTAATTCCGTAGCGCCTCCACAGTGCCGCTTGGTGGTCATTGCCGGTAATGCACGTGTAATTCCGTAGCGCCTCCACAGTGCCGCTCGGTGGTCATTGCAGGTAATGCACGTGTAATTCCATCGCCCCCAGCTGCTGTCCCTGCTCCGCACGCCACGTGGCCCCAGTCTTGCCCTTTGACAGCAGGCAAAGTAAGAAGCTCGTTATTTCCAGGCTCCGCGCAGCCCTCTCCCCTCCTGCCCCCGGCCCCCTCATCCCACACACCAGGCTCCGCGCAGCCCCCTCCCCTCCTGCTTCCTCACCCCAGCCTGCACCCCGTCCATACTCTTATCCCGGGGCCCTTCCTCTCCCCAGCCTGCACCCCCGTCCATATGCTTATCCCGGGGCCCTTCCTCCCCCCAGCCTGCACCCCCATCCATATTCTTATCCCGGGGCCCTTCCTCACTCCAGTCTGCACGCCCATTCATGGGAGCCATCAGTCCACCTTTTCCCTGCACCACATTCAGTAAAGTGTCTGATCAGGGTATGAGAGCAGCCCTGAGCCTTTGTCTCCACTCAGCAGGTTGCACCACACAGGATATGTGGATGGTCCTGGGCTTTGTACAGCACTCCAGACTGACCCCTGGACACGGCTTCTGAGTCCTAGCCCTTTGCTGTCACTCCTGCCCGAGGGCTTTGCTGGCTCCAGACTGGGTAACAGCTGGGAAACTGGCTGGGCAGTGGGCTGAGAAGATACCGTCCGAGATGGACTTGAGCTGCCTGGACGTGATTCTCGGAACACGTGAAGGGTCCTCAGCGTTCGGCCTTCCCATGGCTCTGTGTGAGTAAGAGGTGCGTGCTTTGAAATCTTCAAGCGTCCTGGCAGTATGTTTCTTCTGAGGCAGAGAGCTTCCTGCTGGGGCACGGAGCCTGGTGGCTTGGGGACTGGTGAAGGGGCAGTAGGCGGTTCAACAGTGCGTGGATAGATATTCAAGGCCTCCGTTCTCTCCGAGTTCCTGGAGTGGCAGCGGGAGGGGGTGGCCGATGGTGGGAGGAGAAGCGATGCCGCGTCCTTGCGGACTGAAAAGCTAAGTTGTTTGTTTGTTTTTTCCCCTCAGCTGTGTTCGGTAGCGAGCGATAAGAAGTCAACCCTCCCGGTGTCCTCCCGTCTGGGGATGGAACGGAAAAGAGAACGGCGAGCTTGGGAGCTTGGTCGAAGCGAGGCGAGAACCGTCCTGCTGGGAGCGGAGCAGCCATCGCTGACCGGGAGATAAGTGTCGGGTCTGGAAATCTCTCAGCTTACGGCCCACTCGGGTCTAGGAAGGGAAGTCAGGTTTGCTTAGACAGCGAGTCCGAGCGGAGGTTCCCGAGGTGCTTCCTTGGTAGTGGGAGAAACAGGGCTCCCGTTTGTCAGGGGTGCTGGTTTCTCTGGAACACGGTGTCCTTCTCAGCAGACGCTTGGCTCGAGGAGGAAGACGCAAGGTGGTAAGGTTTCTGACTGCCTCTTATGTGTTTCTCTCTTGTTGCTCTCTCGTATTGGCCAATACGTCCTGTCTGTCTGTTTCTGTCTATGTCTTTGTCCTTGCTCTGCTTCTGCCGTGTCCTTGTACAGCACACTTGCAGGCATTCCAGGTGAGCATCTCCAAGGGTTAAGGGCTCAGGAGCCAACGGGAATTCAGCAGGTTCGCAAGTCGCGCAAGGGAGAGCGGTGGTGCATCATGGCTGAATGACTCGGTGTTCTTGTAGAGGACCCGATACATAGGCGAGAGGGGGGGAAAGGGCTAAAGGATAGAATTCCCACAGCCACAGACTTTAGTGAGTGAGAGCTAACGCTGGGCTTTTTCGGCCACCCTTGCAGAGGAATCAGTGCGTGGCCGTGGGCGGAGAATAAATCGTCCGAGATGTACTTGAGCTGCCTGGACGTGATTCTCGGAACATGTGAAGGGTCCTCAGCGTTCGGCCTTCCCATGGCTCTGTGTGAGTAAGAGGTGCGTGCTTTGAAATCTTTAAGCGTCCTGGCAGTATGTTTCTTCTGAGGCAGAGAGCTTCCTGCTGGGTCACGGAGCCTGGTGGCTTGGGGACTGGTGAAGGGGCATAGGCAGTTCAACAGAGCGTGGATAGATATTCAAGGCCTCCGTTCTCTCCGCGTTCCTGGAGTGTCAGCGGGAGGGGGTGGCCGATGGTGGGAGGCAGCGGTGCGATGGTGGGAGGAGAAGCGATGCCGCGTCCTTGCGGACTGAAAAGCTAAGTTGTTTGTTTGTTTTTTCCCCTCTGCTGTGTTCGGTAGTGAGCGATAAGAAGTCAACCCTCCCGGTGTCCTCCCGTCTGGGGATGGAACGGAAACGAGAACAGCGAGCTCGGGAGCTTGGTCGAAGCGAGGCGAGAACCGTCCGGCTGGGAGCGGAGCAGCCATCGCTGACAGGGAGATAAGTGTCGGGTTTGGAAATCTCTCGGCTTACGGCGCACTCGGGTCTAGGAAGGGAAGTCAGGTTTGCTTAGACAGCGAGTCCGAGCGGAGGTTCGCGAGGTGATTCCTTGGTAGTGGGAGAAACAGGGCTTCCGTTTGTCAGGGGTGCTGATTTCTCTGGAACACGGTGTCCTTCTCAGCAGACGCTTGGCTCGAGGAGGAAGACGCAAGGCGGTAAGGTTTCCGTCTGCCTCTCATGTGTTTCTCTCTTGTTGCTCTCTCGTATTGGCCAATACGTTCTGTCTGTCTGTTTCTGTCTGTGTCTTTGTCCTTGCTCTGCTTCTGCCGTGTCCTTGTATAGCTCACGTGCAGGCATTCCAGGTGAGCATCTCCACGGGTTAAGGGCTCAGGAGCCAACGGGAATTCTGCAGGTACGCCAGTCGCGCAAGGGAGAGCGGTGGTGCGTCATGGCTGACTGACTCAGTGTTCTTGTAGAGGGCCCTATACATAGGCGAGGGGCGGGGGGGAAGGGCTAAAGGATAGAATTCCCACAGCCACAGACCTTAGTGAGTGAGAGGTCTCTTCAGTCACGCCGCTCTCGGATCTCGCTGCAGGGAGGGATTCTGGTGCCGCTCTCGGGTCGTGCAGCTTGGGGGTGTCTCTAGCGCTGCTCTCGGGTCTCGCTGCTGGGGGGGAGGGGTCTTTGGGGCCACTCTCAGGTCGTGCTGCTGGGAGGGAGTCTGGCGCCTCTCTCGGGTTATGCTGCTGCGGGGAATCTCTGGTGCCTCCTTGGGATCATGCTGCTGGGGGGGTCTCTGGCTTCGCTCTCCGGTCGTGCTGCTGGGGGGGGGTCTCTGTTACCGCTTTCGGGTCGCGCCGTTAGGGGGGGTCTCTGGTGCCGCTCTCGGTAGTGGTGCTGGGGGTGGGGTCTCTGTCTCCACTCTCGGGTCGCGCTGCTGGGGGGAGGTCTCTGGCGCCGCTCTCGGGTCGCGCTGCTGGGGGGTGGTCTCTGGAGCCTCCCTCCGGTCATGCTGCAGACGGGGGGTGTCACTGGCCCCGCTATCAGGTGATGCTGCTGCGGGGGGTCTCTGGCACCTCTCGGGTTTTGCTGCTGGGTGGGTGTCTGGGGCCGCTCTCGGGTGATGCTGTTCGGGGAGGTCTCTGGCGCCGCTCTCCGGTAGCGGTGCTGGGGGTGGGGTTTCTGTCTCCACTCTCGGGTAATGCTTCTGGGGGGGTCTCCGGCGCCGGTCTCGGGTCGCGCTCCTTGGGGGTGGGGTCTCTGTCGCCACTTTCATCTCATGCTGCTGGGGGGGGGTCTCTGGCGCCACTCTCGGGTGATGCTGCTGGGGGGGGCCTCTGGCTCCCATCTCAGGTCGTGCTGCTGGGGGGGGGAGATCTCTGTCGCCGTTCTCTGGTGATGCTGCTGGGGGGAGGGTCTCTGGCGCCACTCTTGGGTCGCACTGCTGGGGGCGGGTCTGTGGTGCCGCTCTCGGGTCTTGCTGCTGGGGGGGGGTCTCTGGCACCGTTTTCGGGTCACTCTGCTGGGGGAGGTCTCTGGCTTCGCTCTCGGGTCACGCTGCTGGGGAGGGTCTCTGGCGCCGCCCTCGGGACTTGCTGCTGGGGGGGGTCTCTGGCGCCGCCCTCGGGTCGCAATGCCGGGGGGGTTCTTTCGCGCTGCTCTCGGGTTTTGCTGCTGGGGGGGGGGGGTCTCTTGTTTCGCTCTCGGGTCATGCTGCTGGGGGGGGACTTTGCAAGCGGGGCCGGGTACTAAAGGCACCAAGCAGCTGGCGGAATCACTGAGAACAAGGGTCATGGGGTCGGGGGTTGGTTGAGACTCTTTGGACCAGAGGCAGGGGGTCCAGGCTGCCAAATGTGTCGCGGAGAACCTCCATCTATCGGACGCGGCTTCCTCTCCGCGCTTGCAGAACCGAGCAGCTAAAAGTGTTAGAAGCCAAATCAGAGCGGCTCATGTGTGTGTTAGAAACGGCTACGGGGAGCCAATTGCACTGGCACCTGACGCCTTCTTCAGCCCTTTGTTGCTGCATTCTCAGGCTGGCACCTCTCACAACCATTCATTCATCGTCCAAGCACTCTCTCTCTTATGTACATTCCCTAATTAATGTTTCCCATACAGTATTTTGCATAATAATACAAGAGTTGTAGTTACAAAAAGTTACAAAAGTTTCTGGGTGGCATTTCTTAAAACATTCTCTCTCTGAGCGCTGAGGTAGTTACTGTTATAGTTACAATGCTTCACTTTGCGATTAGGGTTAAGTGCTTCACAATGCTTTGAAGAGAACGGTTGTCAATTGTGTAACAGTAAGTTTGAGCGTGCCCTGGCGCACAGCGAGGGGAGCTGTTTCTGGCTACATAGTAGTATATTTTTAACAGTTTGAAGTTACATGACCTAATATTACATTCCTAACCAATTATATTCTAGAGGGGCAAAAATGTTTAGATTTATAATTAAACAATCCTAACAAATAATAATAATAATAATAATAATTATAAATCTAAACACTTCTCAAGCTTGATAACACTAAATCTAAACACTTTCACAAGAATAAATCTAAACACTTCTATGCTTCTTCTACTTAACAAACTTCTCCTCCTTAGACTTTTAGTTGTGGGGAACAAATTCTGGGGAGTCACTTCCACTTGCGGGAATCATGTTTCATACTTGACTATGTTCTCCCTACACTAAGGCTGGCCGAGAGACTGTCCCGGACTGATCGTAACAGACTGTTCTGTCCGCGAATGGGCTGAGAGTAAAGGGCGTGTTCGGAATCTGTGGCGCCCAATCTGAGGCTGTCCGAGGTGACTCTTAACGGACTGCTCCGTGCGCCAATGGGCGGTGACTCAAGGCGTGTTCTGGGGCAGCTGGCGGCCAATAGGTTGTCCGGGGTGGATTATAACAGACTCTTCTGTCCGCGAATGGGCTGTGACTAAGGGGCGTGTTCTGAATCAGAGGCACCCAATAGGCTGACCCGGCTGCATCTTAACGGACAGCTCTGTCTGCGAATGCGGTGTGACTAGGGGGAAATGACCTGCCACTGCTCTCGACCAATAGGCTGTCCGGGGTGGATCTTAATGGGCTGCTCTGTCCTCGAATTGTCTGTGAGTTAGGGGTGGTTCCTGGCTGTGTGCCAGCCAATGGGCTTTCGGAAGACAGCCTTGGCGGAGGATAGTGTCGCCCAATGGGCTGTCAGCAAAGGGGATCCTGCCTCTGGTTCGGCCAATGGGCTGCCGCAGGGGGGCGTTGTCTGACTGGGCGGCCGGCGCCGCCATGACAGGAAGGTCCGAGGAGCGCGCGGGGGCGCGAGCGAATCCTGGGTCCGAGTGCGAAGCTCCCCGCCCCCAGCCCGCCCCTTGTTGGTGTCTGGCCCGGGGGAGGAGGGGGCGCGAGGGAAGGTGGGGGAGCGGGCTGGGGGTGGGGTGTCTGGACAGGGGTGAGGTGTAGGAGCAGGCTGGGTGTGAGGGGCCGGGGGGGGCCTTGGCACTGGGGGGGCAGGAGGGAGGGGGAGGGGCCGGGGGGGGCCTTGGCACTGGGGGGGGGCAGGAGCGGATAGGACGCGGGAGAGCGCAGGCGCGGGCGGCGCTGGCTGGGCGGGAAACTCCCGGGACGCTCGCGCTGACGAGGCGGGCGGGAAAACGCTGCGGGGGGCGCTGAGGTGCGGAGCCTGGGGGGCGGGGCGGGAGCTGGCAGTGACGTGGAGCCCCCCCCCCCCCCGCCTGCTTCTCTCCGGGCCCCAGGCTGGACATCGGCGGGGCGGCCCCTGGCGGAGGTGGGGGGGCGATTTCTGCCCCCCCCCCGGCGCTGCAGCCTCCCCGGGGAGCAGCGCCCCTGTGACCCCCCCCACGTGGTGCCGGGGGAACGGGGCTGTGGCCCCCCCTTTGGGGCGCGGGAGCTGACCCGGGCTCCAGTCACGTGGGTGTCTCGGGGAGGGGGGGCTGCGGGCCACCGGGGCGCGGGAGTGTCACGTGCCCCCTCCCCCCGCCGGGGAGCCGCGCGCCCTCGAGGGGTGGTTCCCGCGGGCGGGGCACGCACAGAACGTGTCCCGCACGCGGGGGGGCGGGGCGGCCTGAGCCCTGCTCCCCGCGCTGCTCGCTGCCTGGGGGCGGGGCCGGGTGCCCGCTGAATCCCCCCTGTGCCCGGGGGGGGGGCAGTTCGGCGGGGGGCGCTGTGGGGGGGGATGCTCTGGCCCTGGCTGCCCGCAGTGCTGCCCAGTGCCCGGCTGTGCCTCCTGCAGAGGCCGAGAGCGTCCTGGGTGGGGGCGTGTGGGGAGAGGGGGGGAGTGGCTGAGAATTGGGGGGCAAACAGGTGACAGACAAACCAACCGACAGAAAAGCCTCCCTGCCTGGCCCCCAGCTGAGCGGAGAAACGTCCCCCTGGCGCCAGAGCACTGCAGGGCCCAGCCTAGTCGCTTTGTGCCTCCAGCCCCACGGCGTGGGGAGGGGGCGACGGTGGAGGAGCCCCACGCACCCAGGCCTTAGGTTCCCCACCCGCCTTCTAAGCACTGAGCATTTTAGGCCTGGCTGGACTAGAGAAGGGGGCACCAGGGGAGTTGCCGCTGAAGGCGCGCGGCCGCGCACAAACACCCCTCTGCCGCCCACCTCCGTTGCGGAGCCTTGCAGCGGCACTCGCCTTCCTGCTGGCCGGGGAATGGCGCGGTTGTTTTCCTGATCCGGTGGAGGGCGGCTGCCCCGTTGTGTCCCTGCTGGGGCAGCCTCGCCCCACCTCCAGCTGCTCTTGGGGCTTCTGTTTGTTTCTGTTCATACAGTTTGCTGCTGTTTTCCATCCACGAGGACCTGCGTGAAGCTGGTCCGACCAGAGATACGGGGATCGATTTTTAAGAGTAAGAGGTTTTGTTTTTAAAGCAGGGGTGAGGAACCTAATACCCCAGCTCACGTGAGTGTGGCCCTCGAGACTCAAGGTTCCCACACTAACGCTCTAGCTCCCCTCCAGATTGGAGCAGACAAAATCTGCTAGCCTGCCCCGCCGCCCTCCTCACAAGCTCCGTCCGGTGTGCGAGGGGAATGTGGGAAGCCTCTTCCTCCTTCTCAGTTGGGGCATGTGTTAATGCGGATGGTGGGGTTTGGGATTTCTTTTTCTTCACACTTGTGTGTAGGGTTGCCAGGTGTCTAGCACTGAGCCAGACAGCCCGGTATTTGCACTTTTTGTCCGGTAAATAAATTTAGAAAATACCGGACATACAAAATGTCCAGTATTTCCTGCTTTTCCTCTGCGCCCAGCAGAAATAAGCCGGGGGCGGGGAGATTGGCTGACTAATTAAAGGGGTCACAACTGGATTTTGCTCAACAAAAATGTTCCTGGTGGGGTTTTTTTTGTTTGGTTGGCTTTTTTTCCTCAACAAAAATTTTCCTGGCGCTTTTTTTTTGCTGAAACCATCTGGCAACCCTACTAGTGTGTGCCTTCCGCCCCCCCCCCAATAAGGTTCCCCACCCCGTCTGAAAGCGAGAGTTGGGAGAACAGGTTACCTTGCATTCCTGTGTCCTTATAAGGAAGTTGAAGGCTACTATAAAATCCCCCCTCATGGTCTCCTCTTCAGACTAAAGAAACCTAAATCCCTCAGCCTCTTCATAGAGCAATTGCTCCAGCCCCCTAATCATTTTGGTTGTCCTCTGCTGGACCCTCTCCAATATGTCCACATCCCTTCTGTAGTGGGGGGCCCAGAACTGGACACAGTACTCCAGATGTGGCCTCACCAAAGCCGAATAAAGGGGAATAATGACATCTCTGGATCTACTGGCAATGCTCCTCTTAATGCAACCTAATATGCCATTAGCCTTCTTGGCTACAAGGGCACACTGTCGACTCATCTCCAGCTTCTCATCCACTGTAACCCCCAGGTCCTGTCTGCAGAACTACTACTTAACTGGTTGGTCCCCAGCTTGTAACTATGCTTGGGATTCTTCCATCCCAAGTGCAGGACTCTACACTTGTCCTTGTTGAACCTCATCAGATTTCTTGTGGCCCAATCCTCCAATTTGTCTAAGTCATTCTGGACCCTATCTCCGCCCTTAGGCATCTTTTAGCCTTTTTGTTCTATTATTGTTTTTCTATTTGGTACTAGAAAATCAAACTTTCCTCCTGCTTGGGCCTCAAGTTTCACTCCAGCAGCCCTTCCACAAGTAGAATCGTCTGCAAAATAAAATGTCAGGGCTACCGTCATTAAGGTGCTTGTCCCTGTAAGGACATGTGACTGAACTGGTTGTTCAGAAGGTTTCTGGTGAATTGGTTTATGCACAGGTATGCCTCCCGTTCTTCTTTAACCACCGCAGTCTCTTGTTTTTGTCCGGAAGCAAATTCTCTGCCAAGCCACCTTTTTTCCCTTTCATGTAATTGTCTGCTCTTTCGTTCGGTGTGGTAGACTTGTTCTAGTGTGGCATTAGACAACCGAGCCACAGAAAAGTCTGCCTTGGTACCACTGAGTACCGGCCCAGACCAAAGTAGCTTTCAGACACCTTAAGAGAGTCTTGATTTGCAATTCTCCCCTTTCTTCTCCTTGGATTTTCAACTAGGAAAGTGTGCTAATCATCTGCTTTTGCGGAAAAACTTGCCAGCTGTCTACACTGGCCGCTTGAATTTCCGCAAAAGCACTGACGATCTCATGTAAGATTGTCAGTGCTTCTGCGGGAATACTATGCTGCTCCCGTTCGGGCAAAAGTCTTTTTCCGAAAGACTTCTGCGCAAAAGGGCCAGTGTAGACAGCAGAGAGTTCTTTTCCGCAAAAAAGCCCCGATGGCGAAAATGGCGATTGGGGCTTTTTTGCAGAAAAGCGCGACTAGATTGGCCACGGACGCTTTTCCGTAAAAAGTTTACATACCCAGTATCTTGTGAAGAACTTGTCACCTCAGCACAGGGTCCCGGGGCGGGCTTTACCATAAGGGACCCGGAGAGATCATCTAGGCCAGCTGGAGGGGGCAGGGGAGGGGAGAGGAGAGGAGAGGAGAGGAGAGGAGGTTGGCCACTGAAAATGTTGCAGTATTAATTTTCCTTTTATTTGACTTCATATCAAACAAATATTTACAGTTTAAATGACCTTGTTAATTCTCCCTTGTGTTAGTACTCTTTCTTCCAGAACGTTTTAAAAACACAGACGAGACATGTCTTCGCCTGGGTGGCAGGCATCCGAAGAAGGGCACGTGACCTCGATCTTGGAGCACGAGACAAAACTCACTCCGCTCCTGGAGGGGAAATGTTAGAGGCAACACTGGGCTCCAGTGAGCAGCAGCCAGGTGACGCACGTGTCTGTCCTTTCCACACATCTAGGGTGGCCTAGCTCCTAACCGTTCTCTGTCTCTTTTTCGGTCCCTGTAGACTTGGAGGAGATGAGAGGCTGGCCATGTGGTGGCAGAGACCGAAAGGAGCCACCCCCCCGAGACCCTGCCGGCAGATGGAAACCAGACAGCGATCTATGGAAGAAGAGCAAATAGCAATTGGCTCAAGGTAAGTATCGAGGGAGGGCCGCACAGACGTTTGCGAGCGTGGTACGGGTCCCTGAGAAAAGGCCCTCTGGCTCGTGGTGGAAGAACTTGAAAATACGAAGTACAAAAGTCACAGTGTTGTACTTAAAAGAAGCACTCGGGATCTTTTTCAGAGGGATAAGGCAACACGCCACATTTATTGATCACACGCACACACACATTATATATATATATATATAAAAATTATTTATTTATTTACCACATGCATATGATAAGTATTGATTATTCTGTGTCACTCACGCACTCACTCTCTCACACACACACACACGTGCACAAGCACACTCCGTCTTGCTGTTGTTACCAACTTGTTGCTCCCCTTAACTTCACTGGCCAGGTGAGTTAGATGGGGGAGGGGTGGAGCCGGGCTTCTGCTGATCCGGATCGATGCTCCGATGGTGACAAGATGAGACCCGGAGTCCTCTGCAAGACAACTCACTTTTATAGCAGCTTCCCTCTTATGCAAATATATCCCAGATTCAAAATCTGGGTCTGTGTCCTTTGGTCCCTTTGTGGGTGCTGTCTGTTAAGAGAGGGTGTTTTCCAAAGAAGGTGCTTGCTTCTAATCCCCAAGGCCTTCAATATGTCTGCTCTTCTTTCTTGAGCCCTCTTGACACGTTGGGTCTGGCTTCCACCCCCTTTTCAACTGGTGTAGCTCTCTGGAGGTGCTTGGCTCCCAAGTGTTACTCATTCACACCTCGTTCATTCAACTGGGCAATTGATTACAGAGTGGGGGGAGAGAGTGGGGGAAAGATCTTATTCTACTCCTAGCAAATGACATTTTTACCTCTTTAACTATATACTCTGTATTAGAACCCTATGTAGAAAACTAAGTTACAAGGTTATATGGATTCAGGTTCTAATACAAAGTGACAAGGTCATATGGATTAATACAAAGTTACAAGGTTATATGGAGAGGCACAGTGTCAAGTCATATGAAGTACATAGGTTTATCTACAACAGAAACTGAACACCGATTTTTGTATTTTTAAAAATGTCATTAATCCCCCCCTCCCCCCGCCGCCCCCCGAATCTCCTGGCTGGCGATACTTAACGTGTCTAGGATCATACGGAAAACTAAGTGAGTAGGCTGCCAATTGACCTAGCGTCACGCATGCGGAGAGTTGGCAAAACTGGGATTGAAATAAAGACTTGGTCTCCAGCAGCACCGAGGAGCCCCAGACATGGATTAGGGCCTCGTGGGAATAGTTGTCTCCTAATTGATCTAATCTTTGGCTTTTGAGTTTAATATTATTGGTGAGTCCTTCTAGGCGACTGTTACTCGGCGTGCATGCGTGCGCACGTAAGTATGAGTGCAAGTGTGTGCGTCCGCAAGTGTCCATTTGCGTGTGTGCGCACGTGCCTGCGTGCGGGCAGATTGAGCAGATGCGTGTGTGGGCATCTGAGCGAGGGCATGAGTGGTCGCCCAGGCGTGTTAATCTGTTAATTCGCGTTTGTGAGTGTGTACACGCATCCCTGCGTGTGAGCATTTGGTAGGGTGAGTGGCTGTTGCACGGGCGTGTGCGTCTGACGTGTGCCAATCAGACGGTGCCCTGGCAGCAGTAGCTCCTGGAAAGCGACACCCCTCCCCTCCCATCTGGAGCATGCAACTGGGATGAGAGGGGCAGGGAAGAGTAGAACTGCTGCAGCGCGTTTCAGCACGAGGCTCTAACTGCCGCGCGGTAGCTGCTCCTTTTGTATCCGACGTGGGGCAACAAGGAGCGGCCTCGCATCATGCCGGCGCCACGTGCGTTCAGTCCCACGGGCCGGAAGTGACGTTTGCTCGGTCCACAGCCTGACAGCAACCGACTGGCAACCGTGACCGGAAGGTGCCCAGGTACGAGCGCTCAGCTGGTGCCAGGTCAGCGGGTGGTAGGCAGGAGACACGGGGCCAGGCGGGACGGGTTCAGACACGGGGTGCCTGGCTGGGACAGCGACTGGGGTTGGAGGTTTCCTGCGGCGGTGCAGCCAGCGTAGGGCACCAGCTCCCGTGGTACGTGGGGCAGAGGAAGGACAGCAGAGTGGAGGCTGGAACCGCTCCGACAAGGCACCGCTCTGCTTATGGTTGCCAGGTGTCCGGTTTTGAACTGGACGGTCCAGGCTTTCAGCTTTTTCTTCGGGAAACAAATTTATATTTTCTCAATGTCCGCGAAAGCGGCAAGGAGTTCTGTGCCACAGGGCTCCTCGCTGCTTTTGCAGATTCAGACTAACGCGGCTACTCCTCTGATAAATGTCGGGTATTTTCTAAATCAGATGGAATGCAGATTGTGATGTCATGTCAGGCGTGCCTGGTATTTTTGGTGAAACCATCTGGCAACCCTAGCTCTGCTCCTTGCTTGGCCGGGGTGGCGCCCTGCCTCTGTGGCAGGTCCTGACGTCACAGGGAGCGTGTTCCCCAGGAAATCCGGGCAGTGCAGCGGCTTCCGGTCCGCGCCACCCGGCCCCAAGGGAGCGGCGGCGGGAGGCGGCAGGGAGGTCAGAGCGTGACGCTGCCCCGCCCGGATCTCAGCCCTTGGGCGCCCCAGTGTGCACCCCGCCCGGCCGGGCCGCTCCCCTGTAGCTCCGCCCCCAGCGCTGCGCCCGCTGCCTCGTGGCCCGGCTCGGTGCGAAGCTGCCACTGCCGGCTACGAACAGCAGCGCACTGCTAGTGACGTCATTGCCCTGGCGCGGTGCATGCAAATGATGGAACGCGGGGCACGTTCTATCGGCTCCCGGGCGAGTGACACGTGGGTTTGTGTGGCACACAGACGGGTCCCAGGCTCCGTCATTAATGGCAGGGGCGGGGCCTGATCTGGGGGCGGGGCCACTGACCGGCAGGAACTCAGCTGGGACACAGAAGTGAGCGGCAGAAAACTCCTCGGGGTCTCCGGAAAATCCTCGCGCGGCCCCTCTGGGCTTGTGAACGGGACGCAGCAGAGGCAGCCGCCCCCCTCCCCACCCACCCGCCTCACGCTCCCCGCTGCACTTTCGAAGGCAACAGCAGCATCAGCCTGTCCCGCTGCCAGTCCCTGCACAAGCCGGCTGGGAAATTTGGTGTTGGGGGGAGCAGACTGCACGGGGCGGAGAGGAGTTTGGGGGTGGTGGGGGATCAGACTGCATGGAGCGGAGAGGAGTTTGGGGGGAAGCAGACTGCACGGGGCGGGGAGGAGTTTGGTGAGGGGGGATCATACTGCACGGGGCGGAGAGGAGTTTGGTGAGGGGGGATCATACTGCATGGGGCGGAGAGGAGTTTGGGGGGAAGCAGACTGCACGGGGCGGGGAGGAGTTTGGTGAGGGGGGATCAGACTGCAGGGGGCGGAGAGGAGTTTCGTGGGGGGTAGGAGATCAGACTGCACGGGGGGAGGAGTTTGGGGGGGATCAGACTGCACGGGGCGGGGAGGAGTTTGCGGGGGAGCAGACTGCACGGGGCGGGGAGGAGTTTGGGGGGGTTCAGACTGCACGGGGCGGAGAGGAGTTTGGGGGGAGCAGACTGCACGGGGCGGGGAGGAGTTTGCGGGGGAGCAGACTGCACGGGGCGGGGATGAGTTTGGGGGGGTTCAGACTGCATGGGGCGGGGAGGAGTTTGGGGGGGGAGCAGACTGCACGGGGCGGGGAGGAGTTTGGGGGGATCAGACTGCATGTGGCGGGGAGGAGTTTGGGGGGGATCAGACTGCACGGGGGGGAGGATCAGACTCCACGGGGCGGTGAGGAGTTTGGGGAGGGGTTCAGACTGCACGGGGCGGAGAGGAGTTTGGGGAGGGGATCAGACTACACGGGGCGGAGAGGAGTTTGGGGGGGATCGGACTGCACGGGGCGGGGAGGAGTTTGGGGGGATGGGACTGCACGGGGCGGGGAGGAGTTTGGGGGGATCAGACTGCACGGAGCGGGGAGGAGTTTGGGGGGATCAGACTGCACGGGGGGGAGGATCAGACTGCACGGAGCGGGGAGGAGTTTGGGGGGGGATCAGACTGCATGGGGCGGAGGGGAGTGTGGGGGGGATCAGACTGCACGGGGCGGAGGGGAGTGTGGGGGGGATCAGACTGCACGGGGCGGAGGGGAGTGTGGGGGGGATCAGACTGCACGGGTGGGAGAGGAGTTTGGGGGGGATCAGACTGCACGGGGCGGGGAGGAGTTTGGGGGGATCAGATTGCACGGGGGGGAGGATCAGACTGCACGGGGGGGAGGAGTTTGGGGGGGGATCAGACTGCACGGGGCAGGGAGGAGTTTGGGGGGGATCGGACTGCACGGGGCGGACAGGAGTTTGGGGGGGCGATCAGACTGCACGGGGCGGAGGGGAGTGTGGGGGGGATCAGACTGCACGGGGGGGGAGGAGTTTGGGGGGGATCAGACTGCACGGAGCGGGGAGGAGTGTGGGGGGGATCAGACTGCACGGGGCAGGGAGGAGTGTGGGGGGGATCAGACTGCACGGGGGGGAGAGGAGTTTGGGGGGGATCGGACTGCACGGAGGGAGAGGAGTTTGGGGGGATCGGACTGCACGGGGCGGGGAAGAGTTTGGGGGGATCGGACTGCACGGGGGGGAGGATCAGACTGCACGGAGCGGGGAGGAGTTTGGGGGGGGATCAGACTGCATGGGGCGGAGGGGAGTGTGGGGGGGATCAGACTGCACGGGGCGGAGGGGAGTGTGGGGGGGATCAGACTGCACGGGGCGGAGGGGAGTGTGGGGGGATCAGACTGCACGGAGCAGGGAGGAGTTTGGGGGGATCAGACTGCACGGGGGGGAGGATCAGACTGCACGGAGCGGGGAGGAGTTTGGGGGGGATCAGACTGCACGGGGAGGAGTTTGGGGGGGATCAGACTGCACGGGGGGGAGGATCAGACTGCACGGGGCAGGGAGGAGCTTTGGGGGGGATCAGACTGCACGGGGCGGACAGGAGTTTGGGGGGGCGATCAGACTGCACGGGGCGGAGGGGAGTGTGGGGGGGATCAGACTGCACGGGGGGGAGGAGTTTGGGGGGGATCAGACTGCACGGAGCGGGGAGGAGTGTGGGGGGGATCAGACTGCATGGGGCGGGGAGGAGTGTGGGGGGGATCAGACTGCACGGGGGGGAGAGGAGTTTGGGGGGGATCGGACTGCACGGAGGGAGAGGAGTTTGGGGGGATCGGACTGCACGGGGCGGGGAAGAGTTTGGGGGGATCGGACTGCACGGGGGGAGAGGAGTTTGGGGGGATCAGATTGCACGGGGGGGAGGATCAGACTGCACGGGGGGGAGGAGTTTGGGGGGGGATCAGACTGCACGGGGCAGGGAGGAGTTTGGGGGGGTCGGACTGCACGGGGGGAGAGGAGTTTGGGGGGATCAGATTGCACGGGGGGAGGATCAGACTGCACGGGGCGGGGAGGAGTTTGGGGGGGATCGGACTGCACGGGGCGGGGAGGAGTTTGGGGGGGATCGGACTGCACGGGGCGGGGAGGTGTTTGGGGGGGATCGGACTGCACGGGGCGGGGAGGTGTTTGGGGGGGATCATACTGCACGGGGGAGAGGAGTTTGGGGGGGATCAGACTGCACGGGGGGGAGGATCAGACTGCACGGGGCGGAGGGGAAGTTTGGGGGGATCAGACTGCACGGGGCGGGGAGGAGTTTGGGGGGATCAGACTGCACGGGGGGGAGGATCAGACTGCACGGGGGGGAGGAGTTTGGGGGGGGATCAGACTGCACGGGGCAGGGAGGAGTTTGGGGGGGATCGGACTGCACGGGGCGGACAGGAGTTTGGGGGGGCGATCAGACTGCACGGGGCGGAGGGGAGTGTGGGGGGGATCAGACTGCACGGGGGGGGAGGAGTTTGGGGGGGATCAGACTGCACGGAGCGGGGAGGAGTGTGGGGGGGATCAGACTGCACGGGGCAGGGAGGAGTGTGGGGGGGATCAGACTGCACGGGGGGGAGAGGAGTTTGGGGGGGATCGGACTGCACGGAGGGAGAGGAGTTTGGGGGGATCGGACTGCACGGGGCGGGGAAGAGTTTGGGGGGATCGGACTGCACGGGGGGGAGGATCAGACTGCACGGAGCGGGGAGGAGTTTGGGGGGGGATCAGACTGCATGGGGCGGAGGGGAGTGTGGGGGGGATCAGACTGCACGGGGCGGAGGGGAGTGTGGGGGGGATCAGACTGCACGGGGCGGAGGGGAGTGTGGGGGGGATCAGACTGCACGGGGCGGGGAGGAGTTTGGGGGGATCAGACTGCACGGAGCAGGGAGGAGTTTGGGGGGATCAGACTGCACGGGGGGGAGGATCAGACTGCACGGGGCAGGGAGGAGCTTTGGGGGGGATCAGACTGCACGGGGCGGACAGGAGTTTGGGGGGGCGATCAGACTGCACGGGGCGGAGGGGAGTGTGGGGGGGATCAGACTGCACGGGGGGGAGGAGTTTGGGGGGGATCAGACTGCACGGAGCGGGGAGGAGTGTGGGGGGGATCAGACTGCATGGGGCGGGGAGGAGTGTGGGGGGGATCAGACTGCACGGGGGGGAGAGGAGTTTGGGGGGGATCGGACTGCACGGAGGGAGAGGAGTTTGGGGGGATCGGACTGCACGGGGCGGGGAAGAGTTTGGGGGGATCGGACTGCACGGGGGGAGAGGAGTTTGGGGGGATCAGATTGCACGGGGGGGAGGATCAGACTGCACGGGGGGGAGGAGTTTGGGGGGGGATCAGACTGCACGGGGCAGGGAGGAGTTTGGGGGGGTCGGACTGCACGGGGGGAGAGGAGTTTGGGGGGATCAGATTGCACGGGGGGGGGGGGGGGAGGATCAGACTGCACGGGGCGGGGAGGAGTTTGGGGGGGATCGGACTGCACGGGGCGGGGAGGTGTTTGGGGGGGATCGGACTGCACGGGGCGGGGAGGTGTTTGGGGGGGATCATACTGCACGGGGGAGAGGAGTTTGGGGGGGATCAGACTGCACGGGGGGGAGGATCAGACTGCACGGGGCGGAGGGGAAGTTTGGGGGGATCAGACTGCACGGGGCGGGGAGGAGTTTGGGGGGATCAGACTGCACGGGGGGAGGAGTTTGAGGGGGATCAGACTGCACGGGGCGGGGAGGAGTTTGGGGGGATCAGACTGCACGGGGCTGGGAGGAGTTTGGGGGGGAAGGGTTGCCGCGGAGTCTCCTCTCCCGAGTGGGGGCGGAGCATCAGCTGCGGACGCTGCCGTCTCTGAGGCAGGAGCCCCGCCCAGCAATGGGGAGGGGCGGGTTGAGGGGGAGTAGGGAAAGTAGCCGCAGTGGCTTGTGGGAAACTGAGTGCCCCTGTCCGCAGCTCCCATCGGCCATTGCAGGGCCAGGGCAGGCCCGGCGCTGTTCGGTTGGGCGGGTGCAGCGGAAGTGACATCACAACGGGGCATTGACCAGGGAGCGACGCGGTTGGTCCCGCGCTCGTGTCACTCCAAGTGTTAGCGACGCATCCTGGGACTTGTAGTTCTCATAGTGCGGCCTCCCGGGGCACGTCGCAGCGCGCCCCGCCCCTATCATAGCCCCGCCCCCCGGCATAGCCCCGCCCAGCGTGTTCTTAGTTCGGAATGGGGCATTTCTACCCTAAAAACAATCTTTTTTATTCGGAAATAACGGCCCTTAGCAGAGCAACAGTGACACTCGGTAGTCACCGGCGGTAATGCACGTGTAATTCCGTAGCGCCCCCACAGTGCCGCTCGGTGGTCATTGCCGGTAATGCACGTGTAATTCCGTAGCGCCTCCACAGTGCCGCTCGGTGGTCATTGCCGGTAATGCACGTGTAATTCCATAGCGCCTCCACAGTGCCGCTCGGTGGTCATTGCCGGTAATGCACGTGTAATTCCGTAGCGCCTCCACAGTGCCGCTCGGTGGTCATTGCCGGTAATGCACGTGTAATTCCGTAGCGCCTCCACAGTGCCGCTCGGTGGTCATTGCCGGTAATGCACGTGTAATTCCATAGCGCCTCCACAGTGCCGCTCGGTGGTCATTGCCGGTAATGCACGTGTCATTCCGAAGCGCCTCCACAGTGCCGCTCGGTGGTCATTGCGGGTAATGCACGTGTAATTCCGAAGCGCCTCCACAGTGCCGCTCGGTGGTCATTGCCGGTAATGCACGTGTAATTCCGTAGCGCCTCCACAGTGCCGCTCGGTGGTCATTGCCGGTAATGCACGTGTAATTCCATAGCGCCTCCACAGTGCCGCTCGGTGGTCATTGCCGGTAATGCACGTGTAATTCCGTAGCGCCTCCACAGTGCCGCTCGGTGGTCATTGCGGGTAATGCACGTGTAATTCCATAGCGCCTCCACAGTGCCGCTCGGTGGTCATTGCCGGTAATGCACGTGTAATTCCGAAGCGCCTCCACAGTGCCGCTCGGTGGTCATTGCCGGTAATGCACGTGTAATTCCGTAGCGCCTCCACAGTGCCGCTTGGTGGTCATTGCCGGTAATGCACGTGTAATTCCGTAGCGCCTCCACAGTGCCGCTCGGTGGTCATTGCAGGTAATGCACGTGTAATTCCATCGCCCCCAGCTGCTGTCCCTGCTCCGCACGCCACGTGGCCCCAGTCTTGCCCTTTGACAGCAGGCAAAGTAAGAAGCTCGTTATTTCCAGGCTCCGCGCAGCCCTCTCCCCTCCTGCCCCCGGCCCCCTCATCCCACACACCAGGCTCCGCGCAGCCCCCTCCCCTCCTGCTTCCTCACCCCAGCCTGCACCCCGTCCATACTCTTATCCCGGGGCCCTTCCTCTCCCCAGCCTGCACCCCCGTCCATATGCTTATCCCGGGGCCCTTCCTCCCCCCAGCCTGCACCCCCATCCATATTCTTATCCCGGGGCCCTTCCTCACTCCAGTCTGCACGCCCATTCATGGGAGCCATCAGTCCACCTTTTCCCTGCACCACATTCAGTAAAGTGTCTGATCAGGGTATGAGAGCAGCCCTGAGCCTTTGTCTCCACTCAGCAGGTTGCACCACACAGGATATGTGGATGGTCCTGGGCTTTGTACAGCACTCCAGACTGACCCCTGGACACGGCTTCTGAGTCCTAGCCCTTTGCTGTCACTCCTGCCCGAGGGCTTTGCTGGCTCCAGACTGGGTAACAGCTGGGAAACTGGCTGGGCAGTGGGCTGAGAAGATACCGTCCGAGATGGACTTGAGCTGCCTGGACGTGATTCTCGGAACACGTGAAGGGTCCTCAGCGTTCGGCCTTCCCATGGCTCTGTGTGAGTAAGAGGTGCGTGCTTTGAAATCTTCAAGCGTCCTGGCAGTATGTTTCTTCTGAGGCAGAGAGCTTCCTGCTGGGGCACGGAGCCTGGTGGCTTGGGGACTGGTGAAGGGGCAGTAGGCGGTTCAACAGTGCGTGGATAGATATTCAAGGCCTCCGTTCTCTCCGAGTTCCTGGAGTGGCAGCGGGAGGGGGTGGCCGATGGTGGGAGGAGAAGCGATGCCGCGTCCTTGCGGACTGAAAAGCTAAGTTGTTTGTTTGTTTTTTCCCCTCAGCTGTGTTCGGTAGCGAGCGATAAGAAGTCAACCCTCCCGGTGTCCTCCCGTCTGGGGATGGAACGGAAAAGAGAACGGCGAGCTTGGGAGCTTGGTCGAAGCGAGGCGAGAACCGTCCTGCTGGGAGCGGAGCAGCCATCGCTGACCGGGAGATAAGTGTCGGGTCTGGAAATCTCTCAGCTTACGGCCCACTCGGGTCTAGGAAGGGAAGTCAGGTTTGCTTAGACAGCGAGTCCGAGCGGAGGTTCCCGAGGTGCTTCCTTGGTAGTGGGAGAAACAGGGCTCCCGTTTGTCAGGGGTGCTGGTTTCTCTGGAACACGGTGTCCTTCTCAGCAGACGCTTGGCTCGAGGAGGAAGACGCAAGGTGGTAAGGTTTCTGACTGCCTCTTATGTGTTTCTCTCTTGTTGCTCTCTCGTATTGGCCAATACGTCCTGTCTGTCTGTTTCTGTCTATGTCTTTGTCCTTGCTCTGCTTCTGCCGTGTCCTTGTACAGCACACTTGCAGGCATTCCAGGTGAGCATCTCCAAGGGTTAAGGGCTCAGGAGCCAACGGGAATTCAGCAGGTTCGCAAGTCGCGCAAGGGAGAGCGGTGGTGCATCATGGCTGAATGACTCGGTGTTCTTGTAGAGGACCCGATACATAGGCGAGAGGGGGGGAAAGGGCTAAAGGATAGAATTCCCACAGCCACAGACTTTAGTGAGTGAGAGCTAACGCTGGGCTTTTTCGGCCACCCTTGCAGAGGAATCAGTGCGTGGCCGTGGGCGGAGAATAAATTGTCCGAGATGTACTTGAGCTGCCTGGACGTGATTCTCGGAACATGTGAAGGGTCCTCAGCGTTCGGCCTTCCCATGGCTCTGTGTGAGTAAGAGGTGCGTGCTTTGAAATCTTTAAGCGTCCTGGCAGTATGTTTCTTCTGAGGCAGAGAGCTTCCTGCTGGGTCACGGAGCCTGGTGGCTTGGGGACTGGTGAAGGGGCATAGGCAGTTCAACAGAGCGTGGATAGATATTCAAGGCCTCCGTTCTCTCCGCGTTCCTGGAGTGTCAGCGGGAGGGGGTGGCCGATGGTGGGAGGCAGCGGTGCGATGGTGGGAGGAGAAGCGATGCCGCGTCCTTGCGGACTGAAAAGCTAAGTTGTTTGTTTGTTTTTTCCCCTCTGCTGTGTTCGGTAGTGAGCGATAAGAAGTCAACCCTCCCGGTGTCCTCCCGTCTGGGGATGGAACGGAAACGAGAACAGCGAGCTCGGGAGCTTGGTCGAAGCGAGGCGAGAACCGTCCGGCTGGGAGCGGAGCAGCCATCGCTGACAGGGAGATAAGTGTCGGGTTTGGAAATCTCTCGGCTTACGGCGCACTCGGGTCTAGGAAGGGAAGTCAGGTTTGCTTAGACAGCGAGTCCGAGCGGAGGTTCGCGAGGTGATTCCTTGGTAGTGGGAGAAACAGGGCTTCCGTTTGTCAGGGGTGCTGATTTCTCTGGAACACGGTGTCCTTCTCAGCAGACGCTTGGCTCGAGGAGGAAGACGCAAGGCGGTAAGGTTTCCGTCTGCCTCTCATGTGTTTCTCTCTTGTTGCTCTCTCGTATTGGCCAATACGTTCTGTCTGTCTGTTTCTGTCTGTGTCTTTGTCCTTGCTCTGCTTCTGCCGTGTCCTTGTATAGCTCACGTGCAGGCATTCCAGGTGAGCATCTCCACGGGTTAAGGGCTCAGGAGCCAACGGGAATTCTGCAGGTACGCCAGTCGCGCAAGGGAGAGCGGTGGTGCGTCATGGCTGACTGACTCAGTGTTCTTGTAGAGGGCCCTATACATAGGCGAGGGGCGGGGGGGAAGGGCTAAAGGATAGAATTCCCACAGCCACAGACCTTAGTGAGTGAGAGGTCTCTTCAGTCACGCCGCTCTCGGATCTCGCTGCAGGGAGGGATTCTGGTGCCGCTCTCGGGTCGTGCAGCTTGGGGGTGTCTCTAGCGCTGCTCTCGGGTCTCGCTGCTGGGGGGGAGGGGTCTTTGGGGCCACTCTCAGGTCGTGCTGCTGGGAGGGAGTCTGGCGCCTCTCTCGGGTTATGCTGCTGCGGGGAATCTCTGGTGCCTCCTTGGGATCATGCTGCTGGGGGGGTCTCTGGCTTCGCTCTCCGGTCGTGCTGCTGGGGGGGGGTCTCTGTTACCGCTTTCGGGTCGCGCCGTTAGGGGGGGTCTCTGGTGCCGCTCTCGGTAGTGGTGCTGGGGGTGGGGTCTCTGTCTCCACTCTCGGGTCGCGCTGCTGGGGGGAGGTCTCTGGCGCCGCTCTCGGGTCGCGCTGCTGGGGGGTGGTCTCTGGAGCCTCCCTCCGGTCATGCTGCAGACGGGGGGTGTCACTGGCCCCGCTATCAGGTGATGCTGCTGCGGGGGGTCTCTGGCACCTCTCGGGTTTTGCTGCTGGGTGGGTGTCTGGGGCCGCTCTCGGGTGATGCTGTTCGGGGAGGTCTCTGGCGCCGCTCTCCGGTAGCGGTGCTGGGGGTGGGGTTTCTGTCTCCACTCTCGGGTAATGCTTCTGGGGGGGTCTCCGGCGCCGGTCTCGGGTCGCGCTCCTTGGGGGTGGGGTCTCTGTCGCCACTTTCATCTCATGCTGCTGGGGGGGGGTCTCTGGCGCCACTCTCGGGTGATGCTGCTGGGGGGGGCCTCTGGCTCCCATCTCAGGTCGTGCTGCTGGGGGGGGGAGATCTCTGTCGCCGTTCTCTGGTGATGCTGCTGGGGGGAGGGTCTCTGGCGCCACTCTTGGGTCGCACTGCTGGGGGCGGGTCTGTGGTGCCGCTCTCGGGTCTTGCTGCTGGGGGGGGGTCTCTGGCACCGTTTTCGGGTCACTCTGCTGGGGGAGGTCTCTGGCTTCGCTCTCGGGTCACGCTGCTGGGGAGGGTCTCTGGCGCCGCCCTCGGGACTTGCTGCTGGGGGGGGTCTCTGGCGCCGCCCTCGGGTCGCAATGCCGGGGGGGTTCTTTCGCGCTGCTCTCGGGTTTTGCTGCTGGGGGGGGGGGGTCTCTTGTTTCGCTCTCGGGTCATGCTGCTGGGGGGGGACTTTGCAAGCGGGGCCGGGTACTAAAGGCACCAAGCAGCTGGCGGAATCACTGAGAACAAGGGTCATGGGGTCGGGGGTTGGTTGAGACTCTTTGGACCAGAGGCAGGGGGTCCAGGCTGCCAAATGTGTCGCGGAGAACCTCCATCTATCGGACGCGGCTTCCTCTCCGCGCTTGCAGAACCGAGCAGCTAAAAGTGTTAGAAGCCAAATCAGAGCGGCTCATGTGTGTGTTAGAAACGGCTACGGGGAGCCAATTGCACTGGCACCTGACGCCTTCTTCAGCCCTTTGTTGCTGCATTCTCAGGCTGGCACCTCTCACAACCATTCATTCATCGTCCAAGCACTCTCTCTCTTATGTACATTCCCTAATTAATGTTTCCCATACAGTATTTTGCATAATAATACAAGAGTTGTAGTTACAAAAAGTTACAAAAGTTTCTGGGTGGCATTTCTTAAAACATTCTCTCTCTGAGCGCTGAGGTAGTTACTGTTATAGTTACAATGCTTCACTTTGCGATTAGGGTTAAGTGCTTCACAATGCTTTGAAGAGAACGGTTGTCAATTGTGTAACAGTAAGTTTGAGCGTGCCCTGGCGCACAGCGAGGGGAGCTGTTTCTGGCTACATAGTAGTATATTTTTAACAGTTTGAAGTTACATGACCTAATATTACATTCCTAACCAATTATATTCTAGAGGGGCAAAAATGTTTAGATTTATAATTAAACAATCCTAACAAATAATAATAATAATAATAATAATTATAAATGTAAACACTTCTCAAGCTTGATAACACTAAATCTAAACACTTTCACAAGAATAAATCTAAACACTTCTATGCTTCTTCTACTTAACAAACTTCTCCTCCTTAGACTTTTAGTTGTGGGGAACAAATTCTGGGGAGTCACTTCCACTTGCGGGAATCATGTTTCATACTTGACTATGTTCTCCCTACACTAAGGCTGGCCGAGAGACTGTCCCGGACTGATCGTAACAGACTGTTCTGTCCGCGAATGGGCTGAGAGTAAAGGGCGTGTTCGGAATCTGTGGCGCCCAATCTGAGGCTGTCCGAGGTGACTCTTAACGGACTGCTCCGTGCGCCAATGGGCGGTGACTCAAGGCGTGTTCTGGGGCAGCTGGCGGCCAATAGGTTGTCCGGGGTGGATTATAACAGACTCTTCTGTCCGCGAATGGGCTGTGACTAAGGGGCGTGTTCTGAATCAGAGGCACCCAATAGGCTGACCCGGCTGCATCTTAACGGACAGCTCTGTCTGCGAATGCGGTGTGACTAGGGGGAAATGACCTGCCACTGCTCTCGACCAATAGGCTGTCCGGGGTGGATCTTAATGGGCTGCTCTGTCCTCGAATTGTCTGTGAGTTAGGGGTGGTTCCTGGCTGTGTGCCAGCCAATGGGCTTTCGGAAGACAGCCTTGGCGGAGGATAGTGTCGCCCAATGGGCTGTCAGCAAAGGGGATCCTGCCTCTGGTTCGGCCAATGGGCTGCCGCAGGGGGGCGTTGTCTGACTGGGCGGCCGGCGCCGCCATGACAGGAAGGTCCGAGGAGCGCGCGGGGGCGCGAGCGAATCCTGGGTCCGAGTGCGAAGCTCCCCGCCCCCAGCCCGCCCCTTGTTGGTGTCTGGCCCGGGGGAGGAGGGGGCGCGAGGGAAGGTGGGGGAGCGGGCTGGGGGTGGGGTGTCTGGACAGGGGTGAGGTGTAGGAGCAGGCTGGGTGTGAGGGGCCGGGGGGGGCCTTGGCACTGGGGGGGCAGGAGGGAGGGGGAGGGGCCGGGGGGGGCCTTGGCACTGGGGGGGGGCAGGAGCGGATAGGACGCGGGAGAGCGCAGGCGCGGGCGGCGCTGGCTGGGCGGGAAACTCCCGGGACGCTCGCGCTGACGAGGCGGGCGGGAAAACGCTGCGGGGGGCGCTGAGGTGCGGAGCCTGGGGGGCGGGGCGGGAGCTGGCAGTGACGTGGAGCCCCCCCCCCCCCCCCGCCTGCTTCTCTCCGGGCCCCAGGCTGGACATCGGCGGGGCGGCCCCTGGCGGAGGTGGGGGGGCGATTTCTGCCCCCCCCCCGGCGCTGCAGCCTCCCCGGGGAGCAGCGCCCCTGTGACCCCCCCCACGTGGTGCCGGGGGAACGGGGCTGTGGCCCCCCCTTTGGGGCGCGGGAGCTGACCCGGGCTCCAGTCACGTGGGTGTCTCGGGGAGGGGGGGCTGCGGGCCACCGGGGCGCGGGAGTGTCACGTGCCCCCTCCCCCCGCCGGGGAGCCGCGCGCCCTCGAGGGGTGGTTCCCGCGGGCGGGGCACGCACAGAACGTGTCCCGCACGCGGGGGGGCGGGGCGGCCTGAGCCCTGCTCCCCGCGCTGCTCGCTGCCTGGGGGCGGGGCCGGGTGCCCGCTGAATCCCCCCTGTGCCCGGGGGGGGGCAGTTCGGCGGGGGGCGCTGTGGGGGGGGATGCTCTGGCCCTGGCTGCCCGCAGTGCCGCCCAGTGCCCGGCTGTGCCTCCTGCAGAGGCCGAGAGCGTCCTGGGTGGGGGCGTGTGGGGAGAGGGGGGGAGTGGCTGAGAATTGGGGGGCAAACAGGTGACAGACAAACCAACCGACAGAAAAGCCTCCCTGCCTGGCCCCCAGCTGAGCGGAGAAACGTCCCCCTGGCGGCCAGAGCACTGCAGGGCCCAGCCTAGTCGCTTTGTGCCTCCAGCCCCACGGCGTGGGGAGGGGGCGACGGTGGAGGAGCCCCACGCACCCAGGCCTTAGGTTCCCCACCCGCCTTCTAAGCACTGAGCATTTTAGGCCTGGCTGGACTAGAGAAGGGGGCACCAGGGGAGTTGCCGCTGAAGGCGCGCGGCCGCGCACAAACACCCCTCTGCCGCCCACCTCCCTTGCGGAGCCTTGCAGCGGCACTCGCCTTCCTGCTGGCCGGGGAATGGCGCGGTTGTTTTCCTGATCCGGTGGAGGGCGGCTGCCCCGTTGTGTCCCTGCTGGGGCAGCCTCGCCCCACCTCCAGCTGCTCTTGGGGCTTCTGTTTGTTTCTGTTCATACAGTTTGCTGCTGTTTTCCATCCACGAGGACCTGCGTGAAGCTGGTCCGACCAGAGATACGGGGATCGATTTTTAAGAGTAAGAGGTTTTGTTTTTAAAGCAGGGGTGAGGAACCTAATACCCCAGCTCACGTGAGTGTGGCCCTCGAGACTCAAGGTTCCCACACTAACGCTCTAGCTCCCCTCCAGATTGGAGCAGACAAAATCTGCTAGCCTGCCCCGCCGCCCTCCTCACAAGCTCCGTCCGGTGTGCGAGGGGAATGTGGGAAGCCTCTTCCTCCTTCTCAGTTGGGGCATGTGTTAATGCGGATGGTGGGGTTTGGGATTTCTTTTTCTTCACACTTGTGTGTAGGGTTGCCAGGTGTCTAGCACTGAGCCAGACAGCCCGGTATTTGCACTTTTTGTCCGGTAAATAAATTTAGAAAATACCGGACATACAAAATGTCCAGTATTTCCTGCTTTTCCTCTGCGCCCAGCAGAAATAAGCCGGGGGCGGGGAGATTGGCTGACTAATTAAAGGGGTCACAACTGGATTTTGCTCAACAAAAATGTTCCTGGTGGGGTTTTTTTTGTTTGGTTGGCTTTTTTTCCTCAACAAAAATTTTCCTGGCGCTTTTTTTTTGCTGAAACCATCTGGCAACCCTACTAGTGTGTGCCTTCCGCCCCCCCCCCCCCAATAAGGTTCCCCACCCCGTCTGAAAGCGAGAGTTGGGAGAACAGGTTACCTTGCATTCCTGTGTCCTTATAAGGAAGTTGAAGGCTACTATAAAATCCCCCCTCATGGTCTCCTCTTCAGACTAAAGAAACCTAAATCCCTCAGCCTCTTCATAGAGCAATTGCTCCAGCCCCCTAATCATTTTGGTTGTCCTCTGCTGGACCCTCTCCAATATGTCCACATCCCTTCTGTAGTGGGGGGCCCAGAACTGGACACAGTACTCCAGATGTGGCCTCACCAAAGCCGAATAAAGGGGAATAATGACATCTCTGGATCTACTGGCAATGCTCCTCTTAATGCAACCTAATATGCCATTAGCCTTCTTGGCTACAAGGGCACACTGTCGACTCATCTCCAGCTTCTCATCCACTGTAACCCCCAGGTCCTGTCTGCAGAACTACTACTTAACTGGTTGGTCCCCAGCTTGTAACTATGCTTGGGATTCTTCCATCCCAAGTGCAGGACTCTACACTTGTCCTTGTTGAACCTCATCAGATTTCTTGTGGCCCAATCCTCCAATTTGTCTAAGTCATTCTGGACCCTATCTCCGCCCTTAGGCATCTTTTAGCCTTTTTGTTCTATTATTGTTTTTCTATTTGGTACTAGAAAATCAAACTTTCCTCCTGCTTGGGCCTCAAGTTTCACTCCAGCAGCCCTTCCACAAGTAGAATCGTCTGCAAAATAAAATGTCAGGGCTACCGTCATTAAGGTGCTTGTCCCTGTAAGGACATGTGACTGAACTGGTTGTTCAGAAGGTTTCTGGTGAATTGGTTTATGCACAGGTATGCCTCCCGTTCTTCTTTAACCACCGCAGTCTCTTGTTTTTGTCCGGAAGCAAATTCTCTGCCAAGCCACCTTTTTTCCCTTTCATGTAATTGTCTGCTCTTTCGTTCGGTGTGGTAGACTTGTTCTAGTGTGGCATTAGACAACCGAGCCACAGAAAAGTCTGCCTTGGTACCACTGAGTACCGGCCCAGACCAAAGTAGCTTTCAGACACCTTAAGAGAGTCTTGATTTGCAATTCTCCCCTTTCTTCTCCTTGGATTTTCAACTAGGAAAGTGTGCTAATCATCTGCTTTTGCGGAAAAACTTGCCAGCTGTCTACACTGGCCGCTTGAATTTCCGCAAAAGCACTGACGATCTCATGTAAGATTGTCAGTGCTTCTGCGGGAATACTATGCTGCTCCCGTTCGGGCAAAAGTCTTTTTCCGAAAGACTTCTGCGCAAAAGGGCCAGTGTAGACAGCAGAGAGTTCTTTTCCGCAAAAAAGCCCCGATGGCGAAAATGGCGATTGGGGCTTTTTTGCAGAAAAGCGCGACTAGATTGGCCACGGACGCTTTTCCGTAAAAAGTTTACATACCCAGTATCTTGTGAAGAACTTGTCACCTCAGCACAGGGTCCCGGGGCGGGCTTTACCATAAGGGACCCGGAGAGATCATCTAGGCCAGCTGGAGGGGGCAGGGGAGGGGAGAGGAGAGGAGAGGAGAGGAGAGGAGGTTGGCCACTGAAAATGTTGCAGTATTAATTTTCCTTTTATTTGACTTCATATCAAACAAATATTTACAGTTTAAATGACCTTGTTAATTCTCCCTTGTGTTAGTACTCTTTCTTCCAGAACGTTTTAAAAACACAGACGAGACATGTCTTCGCCTGGGTGGCAGGCATCCGAAGAAGGGCACGTGACCTCGATCTTGGAGCACGAGACAAAACTCACTCCGCTCCTGGAGGGGAAATGTTAGAGGCAACACTGGGCTCCAGTGAGCAGCAGCCAGGTGACGCACGTGTCTGTCCTTTCCACACATCTAGGGTGGCCTAGCTCCTAACCGTTCTCTGTCTCTTTTTCGGTCCCTGTAGACTTGGAGGAGATGAGAGGCTGGCCATGTGGTGGCAGAGACCGAAAGGAGCCACCCCCCCGAGACCCTGCCGGCAGATGGAAACCAGACAGCGATCTATGGAAGAAGAGCAAATAGCAATTGGCTCAAGGTAAGTATCGAGGGAGGGCCGCACAGACGTTTGCGAGCGTGGTACGGGTCCCTGAGAAAAGGCCCTCTGGCTCGTGGTGGAAGAACTTGAAAATACGAAGTACAAAAGTCACAGTGTTGTACTTAAAAGAAGCACTCGGGATCTTTTTCAGAGGGATAAGGCAACACGCCACATTTATTGATCACACGCACACACACATTATATATATATATATATAAAAATTATTTATTTATTTACCACATGCATATGATAAGTATTGATTATTCTGTGTCACTCACGCACTCACTCTCTCACACACACACACACACGTGCACAAGCACACTCCGTCTTGCTGTTGTTACCAACTTGTTGCTCCCCTTAACTTCACTGGCCAGGTGAGTTAGATGGGGGAGGGGTGGAGCCGGGCTTCTGCTGATCCGGATCGATGCTCCGATGGTGACAAGATGAGACCCGGAGTCCTCTGCAAGACAACTCACTTTTATAGCAGCTTCCCTCTTATGCAAATATATCCCAGATTCAAAATCTGGGTCTGTGTCCTTTGGTCCCTTTGTGGGTGCTGTCTGTTAAGAGAGGGTGTTTTCCAAAGAAGGTGCTTGCTTCTAATCCCCAAGGCCTTCAATATGTCTGCTCTTCTTTCTTGAGCCCTCTTGACACGTTGGGTCTGGCTTCCACCCCCTTTTCAACTGGTGTAGCTCTCTGGAGGTGCTTGGCTCCCAAGTGTTACTCATTCACACCTCGTTCATTCAACTGGGCAATTGATTACAGAGTGGGGGGAGAGAGTGGGGGAAAGATCTTATTCTACTCGTAGCAAATGACATTTTTACCTCTTTAACTATATACTCTGTATTAGAACCCTATGTAGAAAACTAAGTTACAAGGTTATATGGATTCAGGTTCTAATACAAAGTGACAAGGTCATATGGATTAATACAAAGTTACAAGGTTATATGGAGAGGCACAGTGTCAAGTCATATGAAGTACATAGGTTTATCTACAACAGAAACTGAACACCGATTTTTGTATTTTTAAAAATGTCATTAATCCCCCCCTCCCCCCGCCGCCCCCCGAATCTCCTGGCTGGCGATACTTAACGTGTCTAGGATCATACGGAAAACTAAGTGAGTAGGCTGCCAATTGACCTAGCGTCACGCATGCGGAGAGTTGGCAAAACTGGGATTGAAATAAAGACTTGGTCTCCAGCAGCACCGAGGAGCCCCAGACATGGATTAGGGCCTCGTGGGAATAGTTGTCTCCTAATTGATCTAATCTTTGGCTTTTGAGTTTAATATTATTGGTGAGTCCTTCTAGGCGACTGTTACTCGGCGTGCATGCGTGCGCACGTAAGTATGAGTGCAAGTGTGTGCGTCCGCAAGTGTCCATTTGCGTGTGTGCGCACGTGCCTGCGTGCGGGCAGATTGAGCAGATGCGTGTGTGGGCATCTGAGCGAGGGCATGAGTGGGCGCCCAGGCGTGTTAATCTGTTAATTCGCGTTTGTGAGTGTGTACACGCATCCCTGCGTGTGAGCATTTGGTAGGGTGAGTGGCTGTTGCACGGGCGTGTGCGTCTGACGTGTGCCAATCAGACGGTGCCCTGGCAGCAGTAGCTCCTGGAAAGCGACACCCCTCCCCTCCCATCTGGAGCATGCAACTGGGATGAGAGGGGCAGGGAAGAGTAGAACTGCTGCAGCGCGTTTCAGCACGAGGCTCTAACTGCCGCGCGGTAGCTGCTCCTTTTGTATCCGACGTGGGGCAACAAGGAGCGGCCTCGCATCATGCCGGCGCCACGTGCGTTCAGTCCCACGGGCCGGAAGTGACGTTTGCTCGGTCCACAGCCTGACAGCAACCGACTGGCAACCGTGACCGGAAGGTGCCCAGGTACGAGCGCTCAGCTGGTGCCAGGTCAGCGGGTGGTAGGCAGGAGACACGGGGCCAGGCGGGACGGGTTCAGACACGGGGTGCCTGGCTGGGACAGCGACTGGGGTTGGAGGTTTCCTGCGGCGGTGCAGCCAGCGTAGGGCACCAGCTCCCGTGGTACGTGGGGCAGAGGAAGGACAGCAGAGTGGAGGCTGGAACCGCTCCGACAAGGCACCGCTCTGCTTATGGTTGCCAGGTGTCCGGTTTTGAACTGGACGGTCCAGGCTTTCAGCTTTTTCTTCGGGAAACAAATTTATATTTTCTCAATGTCCGCGAAAGCGGCAAGGAGTTCTGTGCCACAGGGCTCCTCGCTGCTTTTGCAGATTCAGACTAACGCGGCTACTCCTCTGATAAATGTCGGGTATTTTCTAAATCAGATGGAATGCAGATTGTGATGTCATGTCAGGCGTGCCTGGTATTTTTGGTGAAACCATCTGGCAACCCTAGCTCTGCTCCTTGCTTGGCCGGGGTGGCGCCCTGCCTCTGTGGCAGGTCCTGACGTCACAGGGAGCGTGTTCCCCAGGAAATCCGGGCAGTGCAGCGGCTTCCGGTCCGCGCCACCCGGCCCCAAGGGAGCGGCGGCGGGAGGCGGCAGGGAGGTCAGAGCGTGACGCTGCCCCGCCCGGATCTCAGCCCTTGGGCGCCCCAGTGTGCACCCCGCCCGGCCGGGCCGCTCCCCTGTAGCTCCGCCCCCAGCGCTGCGCCCGCTGCCTCGTGGCCCGGCTCGGTGCGAAGCTGCCACTGCCGGCTACGAACAGCAGCGCACTGCTAGTGACGTCATTGCCCTGGCGCGGTGCATGCAAATGATGGAACGCGGGGCACGTTCTATCGGCTCCCGGGCGAGTGACACGTGGGTTTGTGTGGCACACAGACGGGTCCCAGGCTCCGTCATTAATGGCAGGGGCGGGGCCTGATCTGGGGGCGGGGCCACTGACCGGCAGGAACTCAGCTGGGACACAGAAGTGAGCGGCAGAAAACTCCTCGGGGTCTCCGGAAAATCCTCGCGCGGCCCCTCTGGGCTTGTGAACGGGACGCAGCAGAGGCAGCCGCCCCCCTCCCCACCCACCCGCCTCACGCTCCCCGCTGCACTTTCGAAGGCAACAGCAGCATCAGCCTGTCCCGCTGCCAGTCCCTGCACAAGCCGGCTGGGAAATTTGGTGTTGGGGGGAGCAGACTGCACGGGGCGGAGAGGAGTTTGGGGGTGGTGGGGGATCAGACTGCATGGAGCGGAGAGGAGTTTGGGGGGAAGCAGACTGCACGGGGCGGGGAGGAGTTTGGTGAGGGGGGATCATACTGCACGGGGCGGAGAGGAGTTTGGTGAGGGGGGATCATACTGCATGGGGCGGAGAGGAGTTTGGGGGGAAGCAGACTGCACGGGGCGGGGAGGAGTTTGGTGAGGGGGGATCAGACTGCAGGGGGCGGAGAGGAGTTTCGTGGGGGGTAGGAGATCAGACTGCACGGGGGGAGGAGTTTGGGGGGGATCAGACTGCACGGGGCGGGGAGGAGTTTGCGGGGGAGCAGACTGCACGGGGCGGGGAGGAGTTTGGGGGGGTTCAGACTGCACGGGGCGGAGAGGAGTTTGGGGGGAGCAGACTGCACGGGGCGGGGAGGAGTTTGCGGGGGAGCAGACTGCACGGGGCGGGGATGAGTTTGGGGGGGTTCAGACTGCATGGGGCGGGGAGGAGTTTGGGGGGGGAGCAGACTGCACGGGGCGGGGAGGAGTTTGGGGGGATCAGACTGCATGTGGCGGGGAGGAGTTTGGGGGGGATCAGACTGCACGGGGGGGAGGATCAGACTCCACGGGGCGGCGAGGAGTTTGGGGAGGGGTTCAGACTGCACGGGGCGGAGAGGAGTTTGGGGAGGGGATCAGACTACACGGGGCGGAGAGGAGTTTGGGGGGGATCGGACTGCACGGGGCGGGGAGGAGTTTGGGGGGATGGGACTGCACGGGGGGAGGATCAGACTGCACGGAGCGGGGAGGAGTTTGGGGGGATCAGACTGCACGGAGCGGGGAGGAGTTTGGGGGGATCAGACTGCACGGGGGGGAGGATCAGACTGCACGGGGCGGGGAGGAGTTTGGGGGGATCAGACTGCATGTGGCGGGGAGGAGTTTGGGGGGGATCAGACTGCACGGGGGGGAGGATCAGACTCCACGGGGCGGCGAGGAGTTTGGGGAGGGGTTCAGACTGCACGGGGCGGAGAGGAGTTTGGGGAGGGGATCAGACTACACGGGGCGGAGAGGAGTTTGGGGGGGATCGGACTGCACGGGGCGGGGAGGAGTTTGGGGGGATGGGACTGCACGGGGCGGGGAGGAGTTTGGGGGGATGGGACTGCACGGGGCGGGGAGGAGTTTGGGGGGATCAGACTGCACGGAGCGGGGAGGAGTTTGGGGGGATCAGACTGCACGGGGGGGAGGATCAGACTGCACGGAGCGGGGAGGAGTTTGGGGGGGGATCAGACTGCATGGGGCGGAGGGGAGTGTGGGGGGGATCAGACTGCACGGGGCGGAGGGGAGTTTGGGGGGGAGCAGACTGCACGGGGCGGGGAGGAGTTTGGGGGGATCAGACTGCACGGAGCGGGGAGGAGTTTGGGGGGATCAGACTGCACGGGGGGGAGGATCAGACTGCACGGAGCGGGGAGGAGTTTGGGGGGGGATCAGACTGCATGGGGCGGAGGGGAGTGTGGGGGGGATCAGACTGCACGGGGCGGAGGGGAGTGTGGGGGGGATCAGACTGCACGGGGCGGAGGGGAGTGTGGGGGGGATCAGACTGCACGGGGCGGAGGGGAGTGTGGGGGGGATCAGACTGCACGGGTGGGAGAGGAGTTTGGGGGGGATCAGACTGCACGGGGCGGGGAGGAGTTTGGGGGGATCAGATTGCACGGGGGGGAGGATCAGACTGCACGGGGGGGAGGAGTTTGGGGGGGGATCAGACTGCACGGGGCAGGGAGGAGTTTGGGGGGGATCGGACTGCACGGGGCGGACAGGAGTTTGGGGGGGCGATCAGACTGCACGGGGCGGAGGGGAGTGTGGGGGGGATCAGACTGCACGGGGGGGGAGGAGTTTGGGGGGGATCAGACTGCACGGAGCGGGGAGGAGTGTGGGGGGGATCAGACTGCACGGGGCAGGGAGGAGTGTGGGGGGGATCAGACTGCACGGGGGGGAGAGGAGTTTGGGGGGGATCGGACTGCACGGAGGGAGAGGAGTTTGGGGGGATCGGACTGCACGGGGCGGGGAAGAGTTTGGGGGGATCGGACTGCACGGGGGGGAGGATCAGACTGCACGGAGCGGGGAGGAGTTTGGGGGGGGATCAGACTGCATGGGGCGGAGGGGAGTGTGGGGGGGATCAGACTGCACGGGGCGGAGGGGAGTGTGGGGGGGATCAGACTGCACGGGGCGGAGGGGAGTGTGGGGGGATCAGACTGCACGGAGCAGGGAGGAGTTTGGGGGGATCAGACTGCACGGGGGGGAGGATCAGACTGCACGGAGCGGGGAGGAGTTTGGGGGGGATCAGACTGCACGGGGAGGAGTTTGGGGGGGATCAGACTGCACGGGGGGGAGGATCAGACTGCACGGGGCAGGGAGGAGCTTTGGGGGGGATCAGACTGCACGGGGCGGACAGGAGTTTGGGGGGGCGATCAGACTGCACGGGGCGGAGGGGAGTGTGGGGGGGATCAGACTGCACGGGGGGGAGGAGTTTGGGGGGGATCAGACTGCACGGAGCGGGGAGGAGTGTGGGGGGGATCAGACTGCATGGGGCGGGGAGGAGTGTGGGGGGGATCAGACTGCACGGGGGGGAGAGGAGTTTGGGGGGGATCGGACTGCACGGAGGGAGAGGAGTTTGGGGGGATCGGACTGCACGGGGCGGGGAAGAGTTTGGGGGGATCGGACTGCACGGGGGGAGAGGAGTTTGGGGGGATCAGATTGCACGGGGGGGAGGATCAGACTGCACGGGGGGGAGGAGTTTGGGGGGGGATCAGACTGCACGGGGCAGGGAGGAGTTTGGGGGGGTCGGACTGCACGGGGGGAGAGGAGTTTGGGGGGATCAGATTGCACGGGGGGAGGATCAGACTGCACGGGGCGGGGAGGAGTTTGGGGGGGATCGGACTGCACGGGGCGGGGAGGTGTTTGGGGGGGATCGGACTGCACGGGGCGGGGAGGTGTTTGGGGGGGATCATACTGCACGGGGGAGAGGAGTTTGGGGGGGATCAGACTGCACGGGGGGGAGGATCAGACTGCACGGGGCGGAGGGGAAGTTTGGGGGGATCAGACTGCACGGGGCGGGGAGGAGTTTGGGGGGATCAGACTGCACGGGGGGGAGGATCAGACTGCACGGGGGGGAGGAGTTTGGGGGGGGATCAGACTGCACGGGGCAGGGAGGAGTTTGGGGGGGATCGGACTGCACGGGGCGGACAGGAGTTTGGGGGGGCGATCAGACTGCACGGGGCGGAGGGGAGTGTGGGGGGGATCAGACTGCACGGGGGGGGAGGAGTTTGGGGGGGATCAGACTGCACGGAGCGGGGAGGAGTGTGGGGGGGATCAGACTGCACGGGGCGGAGGGGAGTGTGGGGGGGATCAGACTGCACGGGGCGGAGGGGAGTGTGGGGGGGATCAGACTGCACGGGGCGGGGAGGAGTTTGGGGGGATCAGACTGCACGGAGCAGGGAGGAGTTTGGGGGGATCAGACTGCACGGGGGGGAGGATCAGACTGCACGGGGCAGGGAGGAGCTTTGGGGGGGATCAGACTGCACGGGGCGGACAGGAGTTTGGGGGGGCGATCAGACTGCACGGGGCGGAGGGGAGTGTGGGGGGGATCAGACTGCACGGGGGGGAGGAGTTTGGGGGGGATCAGACTGCACGGAGCGGGGAGGAGTGTGGGGGGGATCAGACTGCATGGGGCGGGGAGGAGTGTGGGGGGGATCAGACTGCACGGGGGGGAGAGGAGTTTGGGGGGGATCGGACTGCACGGAGGGAGAGGAGTTTGGGGGGATCGGACTGCACGGGGCGGGGAAGAGTTTGGGGGGATCGGACTGCACGGGGGGAGAGGAGTTTGGGGGGATCAGATTGCACGGGGGGGAGGATCAGACTGCACGGGGGGGAGGAGTTTGGGGGGGGATCAGACTGCACGGGGCAGGGAGGAGTTTGGGGGGGTCGGACTGCACGGGGGGAGAGGAGTTTGGGGGGATCAGATTGCACGGGGGGGGGGGAGGATCAGACTGCACGGGGCGGGGAGGAGTTTGGGGGGGATCGGACTGCACGGGGCGGGGAGGTGTTTGGGGGGGATCGGACTGCACGGGGCGGGGAGGTGTTTGGGGGGGATCATACTGCACGGGGGAGAGGAGTTTGGGGGGGATCAGACTGCACGGGGGGGAGGATCAGACTGCACGGGGCGGAGGGGAAGTTTGGGGGGATCAGACTGCACGGGGCGGGGAGGAGTTTGGGGGGATCAGACTGCACGGGGGGGAGGAGTTTGAGGGGGATCAGACTGCACGGGGCGGGGAGGAGTTTGGGGGGATCAGACTGCACGGGGCTGGGAGGAGTTTGGGGGGGAAGGGTTGCCGCGGAGTCTCCTCTCCCGAGTGGGGGCGGAGCATCAGCTGCGGACGCTGCCGTCTCTGAGGCAGGAGCCCCGCCCAGCAATGGGGAGGGGCGGGTTGAGGGGGAGTAGGGAAAGTAGCCGCAGTGGCTTGTGGGAAACTGAGTGCCCCTGTCCGCAGCTCCCATCGGCCATTGCAGGGCCAGGGCAGGCCCGGCGCTGTTCGGTTGGGCGGGTGCAGCGGAAGTGACATCACAACGGGGCATTGACCAGGGAGCGACGCGGTTGGTCCCGCGCTCGTGTCACTCCAAGTGTTAGCGACGCATCCTGGGACTTGTAGTTCTCATAGTGCGGCCTCCCGGGGCACGTCGCAGCGCGCCCCGCCCCTATCATAGCCCCGCCCCCCGGCATAGCCCCGCCCAGCGTGTTCTTAGTTCGGAATGGGGCATTTCTACCCTAAAAACAATCTTTTTTATTCGGAAATAACGGCCCTTAGCAGAGCAACAGTGACACTCGGTAGTCACCGGCGGTAATGCACGTGTAATTCCGTAGCGCCTCCACAGTGCCGCTCGGTGGTCATTGCCGGTAATGCACGTGTAATTCCGAAGCGCCTCCACAGTGCCGCTCGGTGGTCATTGCCGGTAATGCACGTGTAATTCCGTAGCGCCTCCACAGTGCCGCTCGGTGGTCATTGCCGGTAATGCACGTGTAATTCCGTAGCGCCTCCACAGTGCCGCTCGGTGGTCATTGCCGGTAATGCACGTGTAATTCCGTAGCGCCTCCACAGTGCCGCTTGGTGGTCATTGCCGGTAATGCACGTGTAATTCCGTAGCGCCTCCACAGTGCCGCTCGGTGGTCATTGCAGGTAATGCACGTGTAATTCCATAGCGCCTCCACAGTGCCGCTCGGTGGTCATTGCCGGTAATGCACGTGTAATTCCGTAGCGCCTCCACAGTGCCGCTTGGTGGTCATTGCAGGTAATGCACGTGTAATTCCGTAGCGCCTCCACAGTGCCGCTCGGTGGTCATTGCAGGTAATGCACGTGTAATTCCGTAGCGCCTCCACAGTGCCGCTCGGTGGTCATTGCCGGTAATGCACGTGTAATTCCGTAGCGCCTCCACAGTGCCGCTCGGTGGTCATTGCCGGTAATGCACGTGTAATTCCATAGCGCCTCCACAGTGCCGCTCGGTGGTCATTGCCGGTAATGCACGTGTCATTCCGAAGCGCCTCCACAGTGCCGCTCGGTGGTCATTGCGGGTAATGCACGTGTAATTCCGAAGCGCCTCCACAGTGCCGCTCGGTGGTCATTGCCGGTAATGCACGTGTAATTCCGTAGCGCCTCCACAGTGCCGCTCGGTGGTCATTGCCGGTAATGCACGTGTCATTCCGAAGCGCCTCCACAGTGCCGCTCGGTGGTCATTGCCGGTAATGCACGTGTAATTCCGTAGCGCCTCCACAGTGCCGCTCGGTGGTCATTGCCGGTAATGCACGTGTCATTCCGAAGCGCCTCCACAGTGCCGCTCGGTGGTCATTGCCGGTAATGCACGTGTAATTCCGAAGCGCCTCCACAGTGCCGCTCGGTGGTCATTGCCGGTAATGCACGTGTAATTCCATAGCGCCTCCACAGTGCCGCTCAGTGGTCATTGCCGGTAATGCACGTGTAATTCCGAAGCGCCTCCACAGTGCCGCTCGGTGGTCATTGCCGGTAATGCACGTGTCATTCCGTAGCGCCTCCACAGTGCCGCTCAGTGGTCATTGCCGGTAATGCACGTGTAATTCCGTAGCGCCTCCACAGTGCCGCTCGGTGGTCATTGCCGGTAATGCACGTGTAATTCCATAGCGCCTCCACAGTGCCGCTCGGTGGTCATTGCCGGTAATGCACGTGTCATTCCGAAGCGCCTCCACAGTGCCGCTCGGTGGTCATTGCCGGTAATGCACGTGTAATTCCATAGCGCCTCCACAGTGCCGCTCGGTGGTCATTGCGGGTAATGCACGTGTAATTCCATAGCGCCTCCACAGTGCCGCTCGGTGGTCATTGCCGGTAATGCACGTGTAATTCCATAGCGCCTCCACAGTGCCGCTCGGTGGTCATTGCCGGTAATGCACGTGTAATTCCATAGCGCCTCCACAGTGCCGCTCGGTGGTCATTGCGGGTAATGCACGTGTAATTCCGTAGCGCCTCCACAGTGCCGCTCGGTGGTCATTGCGGGTAATGCACGTGTAATTCCATAGCGCCTCCACAGTGCCGCTCGGTGGTCATTGCCGGTAATGCACGTGTAATTCCGAAGCGCCTCCACAGTGCCGCTCGGTGGTCATTGCCGGTAATGCACGTGTAATTCCGTAGCGCCTCCACAGTGCCGCTCGGTGGTCATTGCAGGTAATGCACGTGTAATTCCGTAGCGCCTCCACAGTGCCGCTCGGTGGTCATTGCAGGTAATGCACGTGTAATTCCATCGCCCCCAGCTGCTGTCCCTGCTCCGCACGCCACGTGGCCCCAGTCTTGCCCTTTGACAGCAGGCAAAGTAAGAAGCTCGTTATTTCCAGGCTCCGCGCAGCCCTCTCCCCTCCTGCCCCCGGCCCCCTCATCCCACACACCAGGCTCCGCGCAGCCCCCTCCCCTCCTGCTTCCTCACCCCAGCCTGCACCCCGTCCATACTCTTATCCCGGGGCCCTTCCTCTCCCCAGCCTGCACCCCCGTCCATATGCTTATCCCGGGGCCCTTCCTCCCCCCAGCCTGCACCCCCATCCATATTCTTATCCCGGGGCCCTTCCTCACTCCAGTCTGCACGCCCATTCATGGGAGCCATCAGTCCACCTTTTCCCTGCACCACATTCAGTAAAGTGTCTGATCAGGGTATGAGAGCAGCCCTGAGCCTTTGTCTCCACTCAGCAGGTTGCACCACACAGGATATGTGGATGGTCCTGGGCTTTGTACAGCACTCCAGACTGACCCCTGGACACGGCTTCTGAGTCCTAGCCCTTTGCTGTCACTCCTGCCCGAGGGCTTTGCTGGCTCCAGACTGGGTAACAGCTGGGAAACTGGCTGGGCAGTGGGCTGAGAAGATACCGTCCGAGATGGACTTGAGCTGCCTGGACGTGATTCTCGGAACACGTGAAGGGTCCTCAGCGTTCGGCCTTCCCATGGCTCTGTGTGAGTAAGAGGTGCGTGCTTTGAAATCTTCAAGCGTCCTGGCAGTATGTTTCTTCTGAGGCAGAGAGCTTCCTGCTGGGGCACGGAGCCTGGTGGCTTGGGGACTGGTGAAGGGGCAGTAGGCGGTTCAACAGTGCGTGGATAGATATTCAAGGCCTCCGTTCTCTCCGAGTTCCTGGAGTGGCAGCGGGAGGGGGTGGCCGATGGTGGGAGGAGAAGCGATGCCGCGTCCTTGCGGACTGAAAAGCTAAGTTGTTTGTTTGTTTTTTCCCCTCAGCTGTGTTCGGTAGCGAGCGATAAGAAGTCAACCCTCCCGGTGTCCTCCCGTCTGGGGATGGAACGGAAAAGAGAACGGCGAGCTTGGGAGCTTGGTCGAAGCGAGGCGAGAACCGTCCTGCTGGGAGCGGAGCAGCCATCGCTGACCGGGAGATAAGTGTCGGGTCTGGAAATCTCTCAGCTTACGGCCCACTCGGGTCTAGGAAGGGAAGTCACGTTTGCTTAGACAGCGAGTCCGAGCGGAGGTTCCCGAGGTGCTTCCTTGGTAGTGGGAGAAACAGGGCTCCCGTTTGTCAGGGGTGCTGGTTTCTCTGGAACACGGTGTCCTTCTCAGCAGACGCTTGGCTCGAGGAGGAAGACGCAAGGTGGTAAGGTTTCTGACTGCCTCTTATGTGTTTCTCTCTTGTTGCTCTCTCGTATTGGCCAATACGTCCTGTCTGTCTGTTTCTGTCTATGTCTTTGTCCTTGCTCTGCTTCTGCCGTGTCCTTGTACAGCACACTTGCAGGCATTCCAGGTGAGCATCTCCAAGGGTTAAGGGCTCAGGAGCCAACGGGAATTCAGCAGGTTCGCAAGTCGCGCAAGGGAGAGCGGTGGTGCATCATGGCTGAATGACTCGGTGTTCTTGTAGAGGACCCGATACATAGGCGAGAGGGGGGGAAAGGGCTAAAGGATAGAATTCCCACAGCCACAGACTTTAGTGAGTGAGAGCTAACGCTGGGCTTTTTCGGCCACCCTTGCAGAGGAATCAGTGCGTGGCCGTGGGCGGAGAATAAATCGTCCGAGATGTACTTGAGCTGCCTGGACGTGATTCTCGGAACATGTGAAGGGTCCTCAGCGTTCGGCCTTCCCATGGCTCTGTGTGAGTAAGAGGTGCGTGCTTTGAAATCTTTAAGCGTCCTGGCAGTATGTTTCTTCTGAGGCAGAGAGCTTCCTGCTGGGTCACGGAGCCTGGTGGCTTGGGGACTGGTGAAGGGGCATAGGCAGTTCAACAGAGCGTGGATAGATATTCAAGGCCTCCGTTCTCTCCGCGTTCCTGGAGTGTCAGCGGGAGGGGGTGGCCGATGGTGGGAGGCAGCGGTGCGATGGTGGGAGGAGAAGCGATGCCGCGTCCTTGCGGACTGAAAAGCTAAGTTGTTTGTTTGTTTTTTCCCCTCTGCTGTGTTCGGTAGTGAGCGATAAGAAGTCAACCCTCCCGGTGTCCTCCCGTCTGGGGATGGAACGGAAACGAGAACAGCGAGCTCGGGAGCTTGGTCGAAGCGAGGCGAGAACCGTCCGGCTGGGAGCGGAGCAGCCATCGCTGACAGGGAGATAAGTGTCGGGTTTGGAAATCTCTCGGCTTACGGCGCACTCGGGTCTAGGAAGGGAAGTCAGGTTTGCTTAGACAGCGAGTCCGAGCGGAGGTTCGCGAGGTGATTCCTTGGTAGTGGGAGAAACAGGGCTTCCGTTTGTCAGGGGTGCTGATTTCTCTGGAACACGGTGTCCTTCTCAGCAGACGCTTGGCTCGAGGAGGAAGACGCAAGGCGGTAAGGTTTCCGTCTGCCTCTCATGTGTTTCTCTCTTGTTGCTCTCTCGTATTGGCCAATACGTTCTGTCTGTCTGTTTCTGTCTGTGTCTTTGTCCTTGCTCTGCTTCTGCCGTGTCCTTGTATAGCTCACGTGCAGGCATTCCAGGTGAGCATCTCCACGGGTTAAGGGCTCAGGAGCCAACGGGAATTCTGCAGGTACGCCAGTCGCGCAAGGGAGAGCGGTGGTGCGTCATGGCTGACTGACTCAGTGTTCTTGTAGAGGGCCCTATACATAGGCGAGGGGCGGGGGGGAAGGGCTAAAGGATAGAATTCCCACAGCCACAGACCTTAGTGAGTGAGAGGTCTCTTCAGTCACGCCGCTCTCGGATCTCGCTGCAGGGAGGGATTCTGGTGCCGCTCTCGGGTCGTGCAGCTTGGGGGTGTCTCTAGCGCTGCTCTCGGGTCTCGCTGCTGGGGGGGAGGGGTCTTTGGGGCCACTCTCAGGTCGTGCTGCTGGGAGGGAGTCTGGCGCCTCTCTCGGGTTATGCTGCTGCGGGGAATCTCTGGTGCCTCCTTGGGATCATGCTGCTGGGGGGGTCTCTGGCTTCGCTCTCCGGTCGTGCTGCTGGGGGGGGGTCTCTGTTACCGCTTTCGGGTCGCGCCGTTAGGGGGGGTCTCTGGTGCCGCTCTCGGTAGTGGTGCTGGGGGTGGGGTCTCTGTCTCCACTCTCGGGTCGCGCTGCTGGGGGGAGGTCTCTGGCGCCGCTCTCGGGTCGCGCTGCTGGGGGGTGGTCTCTGGAGCCTCCCTCCGGTCATGCTGCAGACGGGGGGTGTCACTGGCCCCGCTATCAGGTGATGCTGCTGCGGGGGGTCTCTGGCACCTCTCGGGTTTTGCTGCTGGGTGGGTGTCTGGGGCCGCTCTCGGGTGATGCTGTTCGGGGAGGTCTCTGGCGCCGCTCTCCGGTAGCGGTGCTGGGGGTGGGGTTTCTGTCTCCACTCTCGGGTAATGCTTCTGGGGGGGTCTCCGGCGCCGGTCTCGGGTCGCGCTCCTTGGGGGTGGGGTCTCTGTCGCCACTTTCATCTCATGCTGCTGGGGGGGGGTCTCTGGCGCCACTCTCGGGTGATGCTGCTGGGGGGGGCCTCTGGCTCCCATCTCAGGTCGTGCTGCTGGGGGGGGGAGATCTCTGTCGCCGTTCTCTGGTGATGCTGCTGGGGGGAGGGTCTCTGGCGCCACTCTTGGGTCGCACTGCTGGGGGCGGGTCTGTGGTGCCGCTCTCGGGTCTTGCTGCTGGGGGGGGTCTCTGGCACCGTTTTCGGGTCACTCTGCTGGGGGAGGTCTCTGGCTTCGCTCTCGGGTCACGCTGCTGGGGAGGGTCTCTGGCGCCGCCCTCGGGACTTGCTGCTGGGGGGGGTCTCTGGCGCCGCCCTCGGGTCGCAATGCCGGGGGGGTTCTTTCGCGCTGCTCTCGGGTTTTGCTGCTGGGGGGGGGGGTCTCTTGTTTCGCTCTCGGGTCATGCTGCTGGGGGGGGACTTTGCAAGCGGGGCCGGGTACTAAAGGCACCAAGCAGCTGGCGGAATCACTGAGAACAAGGGTCATGGGGTCGGGGGTTGGTTGAGACTCTTTGGACCAGAGGCAGGGGGTCCAGGCTGCCAAATGTGTCGCGGAGAACCTCCATCTATCGGACGCGGCTTCCTCTCCGCGCTTGCAGAACCGAGCAGCTAAAAGTGTTAGAAGCCAAATCAGAGCGGCTCATGTGTGTGTTAGAAACGGCTACGGGGAGCCAATTGCACTGGCACCTGACGCCTTCTTCAGCCCTTTGTTGCTGCATTCTCAGGCTGGCACCTCTCACAACCATTCATTCATCGTCCAAGCACTCTCTCTCTTATGTACATTCCCTAATTAATGTTTCCCATACAGTATTTTGCATAATAATACAAGAGTTGTAGTTACAAAAAGTTACAAAAGTTTCTGGGTGGCATTTCTTAAAACATTCTCTCTCTGAGCGCTGAGGTAGTTACTGTTATAGTTACAATGCTTCACTTTGCGATTAGGGTTAAGTGCTTCACAATGCTTTGAAGAGAACGGTTGTCAATTGTGTAACAGTAAGTTTGAGCGTGCCCTGGCGCACAGCGAGGGGAGCTGTTTCTGGCTACATAGTAGTATATTTTTAACAGTTTGAAGTTACATGACCTAATATTACATTCCTAACCAATTATATTCTAGAGGGGCAAAAATGTTTAGATTTATAATTAAACAATCCTAACAAATAATAATAATAATAATAATAATTATAAATGTAAACACTTCTCAAGCTTGATAACACTAAATCTAAACACTTTCACAAGAATAAATCTAAACACTTCTATGCTTCTTCTACTTAACAAACTTCTCCTCCTTAGACTTTTAGTTGTGGGGAACAAATTCTGGGGAGTCACTTCCACTTGCGGGAATCATGTTTCATACTTGACTATGTTCTCCCTACACTAAGGCTGGCCGAGAGACTGTCCCGGACTGATCGTAACAGACTGTTCTGTCCGCGAATGGGCTGAGAGTAAAGGGCGTGTTCGGAATCTGTGGCGCCCAATCTGAGGCTGTCCGAGGTGACTCTTAACGGACTGCTCCGTGCGCCAATGGGCGGTGACTCAAGGCGTGTTCTGGGGCAGCTGGCGGCCAATAGGTTGTCCGGGGTGGATTATAACAGACTCTTCTGTCCGCGAATGGGCTGTGACTAAGGGGCGTGTTCTGAATCAGAGGCACCCAATAGGCTGACCCGGCTGCATCTTAACGGACAGCTCTGTCTGCGAATGCGGTGTGACTAGGGGGAAATGACCTGCCACTGCTCTCGACCAATAGGCTGTCCGGGGTGGATCTTAATGGGCTGCTCTGTCCTCGAATTGTCTGTGAGTTAGGGGTGGTTCCTGGCTGTGTGCCAGCCAATGGGCTTTCGGAAGACAGCCTTGGCGGAGGATAGTGTCGCCCAATGGGCTGTCAGCAAAGGGGATCCTGCCTCTGGTTCGGCCAATGGGCTGCCGCAGGGGGGCGTTGTCTGACTGGGCGGCCGGCGCCGCCATGACAGGAAGGTCCGAGGAGCGCGCGGGGGCGCGAGCGAATCCTGGGTCCGAGTGCGAAGCTCCCCGCCCCCAGCCCGCCCCTTGTTGGTGTCTGGCCCGGGGGAGGAGGGGGCGCGAGGGAAGGTGGGGGAGCGGGCTGGGGGTGGGGTGTCTGGACAGGGGTGAGGTGTAGGAGCAGGCTGGGTGTGAGGGGCCGGGGGGGGCCTTGGCACTGGGGGGGCAGGAGGGAGGGGGAGGGGCCGGGGGGGGCCTTGGCACTGGGGGGGGGCAGGAGCGGATAGGGCGCGGGAGAGCGCAGGCGCGGGCGGCGCTGGCTGGGCGGGAAACTCCCGGGACGCTCGCGCTGACGAGGCGGGCGGGAAAACGCTGCGGGGGGCGCTGAGGTGCGGAGCCTGGGGGGCGGGGCGGGAGCTGGCAGTGACGTGGAGCCCCCCCCCCCCCCGCCTGCTTCTCTCCGGGCCCCAGGCTGGACATCGGCGGGGCGGCCCCTGGCGGAGGTGGGGGGGCGATTTCTGCCCCCCCCCGGCGCTGCAGCCTCCCCGGGGAGCAGCGCCCCTGTGACCCCCCCCACGTGGTGCCGGGGGAACGGGGCTGTGGCCCCCCCTTTGGGGCGCGGGAGCTGACCCGGGCTCCAGTCACGTGGGTGTCTCGGGGAGGGGGGGCTGCGGGCCACCGGGGCGCGGGAGTGTCACGTGCCCCCTCCCCCCGCCGGGGAGCCGCGCGCCCTCGAGGGGTGGTTCCCGCGGGCGGGGCACGCACAGAACGTGTCCCGCACGCGGGGGGGCGGGGCGGCCTGAGCCCTGCTCCCCGCGCTGCTCGCTGCCTGGGGGCGGGGCCGGGTGCCCGCTGAATCCCCCCTGTGCCCGGGGGGGGGGCAGTTCGGCGGGGGGCGCTGTGGGGGGGGATGCTCTGGCCCTGGCTGCCCGCAGTGCTGCCCAGTGCCCGGCTGTGCCTCCTGCAGAGGCCGAGAGCGTCCTGGGTGGGGGCGTGTGGGGAGAGGGGGGGAGTGGCTGAGAATTGGGGGGCAAACAGGTGACAGACAAACCAACCGACAGAAAAGCCTCCCTGCCTGGCCCCCAGCTGAGCGGAGAAACGTCCCCCTGGCGCCAGAGCACTGCAGGGCCCAGCCTAGTCGCTTTGTGCCTCCAGCCCCACGGCGTGGGGAGGGGGCGACGGTGGAGGAGCCCCACGCACCCAGGCCTTAGGTTCCCCACCCGCCTTCTAAGCACTGAGCATTTTAGGCCTGGCTGGACTAGAGAAGGGGGCACCAGGGGAGTTGCCGCTGAAGGCGCGCGGCCGCGCACAAACACCCCTCTGCCGCCCACCTCCCTTGCGGAGCCTTGCAGCGGCACTCGCCTTCCTGCTGGCCGGGGAATGGCGCGGTTGTTTTCCTGATCCGGTGGAGGGCGGCTGCCCCGTTGTGTCCCTGCTGGGGCAGCCTCGCCCCACCTCCAGCTGCTCTTGGGGCTTCTGTTTGTTTCTGTTCATACAGTTTGCTGCTGTTTTCCATCCACGAGGACCTGCGTGAAGCTGGTCCGACCAGAGATACGGGGATCGATTTTTAAGAGTAAGAGGTTTTGTTTTTAAAGCAGGGGTGAGGAACCTAATACCCCAGCTCACGTGAGTGTGGCCCTCGAGACTCAAGGTTCCCACACTAACGCTCTAGCTCCCCTCCAGATTGGAGCAGACAAAATCTGCTAGCCTGCCCCGCCGCCCTCCTCACAAGCTCCGTCCGGTGTGCGAGGGGAATGTGGGAAGCCTCTTCCTCCTTCTCAGTTGGGGCATGTGTTAATGCGGATGGTGGGGTTTGGGATTTCTTTTTCTTCACACTTGTGTGTAGGGTTGCCAGGTGTCTAGCACTGAGCCAGACAGCCCGGTATTTGCACTTTTTGTCCGGTAAATAAATTTAGAAAATACCGGACATACAAAATGTCCAGTATTTCCTGCTTTTCCTCTGCGCCCAGCAGAAATAAGCCGGGGGCGGGGAGATTGGCTGACTAATTAAAGGGGTCACAACTGGATTTTGCTCAACAAAAATGTTCCTGGTGGGGTTTTTTTTGTTTGGTTGGCTTTTTTTCCTCAACAAAAATTTTCCTGGCGCTTTTTTTTTGCTGAAACCATCTGGCAACCCTACTAGTGTGTGCCTTCCGCCCCCCCCAATAAGGTTCCCCACCCCGTCTGAAAGCGAGAGTTGGGAGAATAGGTTACCTTGCGTTCCTGTGACCTTATAAGGAAGTTGAAGGCTACTATAAATTCCCCCTCATGGTCTCCTCTTCAGACTAAAGAAACCTAAATCCCTCAGCCTCTTCATAGAGCAATTGCTCCAGCCCCCTAATCATTTTGGTTGTCCTCTGCTGGACCCTCTCCAATGTGTCCACATCCCTTCTGTAGTGGAAGGCTCAGAACTGGACACAGTACTCCAGATGTGGCCTCACCAAAGCCGAATAAAGGGGAATAATGACATCTCTGGATCTACTGGCAATGCTCCTCTTAATGCAACCTAATATGCCATTAGCCTTCTTGGCTACAAGGGCACACTGTTGACTCATCTCCAGCTTCTCATCCACTGTAACCCCCAGGTCCCTGTCTGCAGAACTACTACTTAACTGGTTGGTCCCCAGCTTGTAACTATGCTTGGGATTCTTCCATCCCAAGTGCAGGACTCTACACTTGTCCTTGTTGAACCTCATCAGATTTCTTGTGGCCCAATCCTCCAATTTGTCTAAGTCATTCTGGACCCTATCTCTGCCCTTAATAATAGAACAAAAAGGCTAAAAGATGCCTGTTTTTCTATTTGGTACTAGAAAATCAAACTTTCCTCCTGCTTGGGCCTCAAGTTTCACTCCAGCAGCCCTTCCACAAGTAGAATCGTCTGCAAAATAAAATGTCAGGGCTACCGTCATTAAGGTGCTTGTCCCTGTAAGGACATGTGACTGAACTGGTTGTTCAGAAGGTTTCTGGTGAATTGGTTTATGCACAGGTATGCCTCCCGTTCTTCTTTAACCACCGCAGTCTCTTGTTTTTGTCCGGAAGCAAATTCTCTGCCAAGCCACCTTTTTTCCCTTTCATGTAATTGTCTGCTCTTTCGTTCGGTGTGGTAGACTTGTTCTAGTGTGGCATTAGACAACCGAGCCACAGAAAAGTCTGCCTTGGTACCACTGAGTACCGGCCCAGACCAAAGTAGCTTTCAGACACCTTAAGAGAGTCTTGATTTGCAATTCTCCCCTTTCTTCTCCTTGGATTTTCAACTAGGAAAGTGTGCTAATCATCTGCTTTTGCGGAAAAACTTGCCAGCTGTCTACACTGGCCGCTTGAATTTCCGCAAAAGCACTGACGATCTCATGTAAGATTGTCAGTGCTTCTGCGGGAATACTATGCTGCTCCCGTTCGGGCAAAAGTCTTTTTCCGAAAGACTTCTGCGCAAAAGGGCCAGTGTAGACAGCAGAGAGTTCTTTTCCGCAAAAAAGCCCCGATGGCGAAAATGGCGATTGGGGCTTTTTTGCAGAAAAGCGCGACTAGATTGGCCACGGACGCTTTTCCGTAAAAAGTTTACATACCCAGTATCTTGTGAAGAACTTGTCACCTCAGCACAGGGTCCCGGGGCGGGCTTTACCATAAGGGACCCGGAGAGATCATCTAGGCCAGCTGGAGGGGGCAGGGGAGGGGAGAGGAGAGGAGAGGAGAGGAGAGGAGGTTGGCCACTGAAAATGTTGCAGTATTAATTTTCCTTTTATTTGACTTCATATCAAACAAATATTTACAGTTTAAATGACCTTGTTAATTCTCCCTTGTGTTAGTACTCTTTCTTCCAGAACGTTTTAAAAACACAGACGAGACATGTCTTCGCCTGGGTGGCAGGCATCCGAAGAAGGGCACGTGACCTCGATCTTGGAGCACGAGACAAAACTCACTCCGCTCCTGGAGGGGAAATGTTAGAGGCAACACTGGGCTCCAGTGAGCAGCAGCCAGGTGACGCACGTGTCTGTCCTTTCCACACATCTAGGGTGGCCTAGCTCCTAACCGTTCTCTGTCTCTTTTTCGGTCCCTGTAGACTTGGAGGAGATGAGAGGCTGGCCATGTGGTGGCAGAGACCGAAAGGAGCCACCCCCACGAGACCCTGCCGGCAGATGGAAACCAGACAGCGATCTATGGAAGAAGAGCAAATAGCAATTGGCTCAAGGTAAGTATCGAGGGAGGGCCGCACAGACGTTTGCGAGCGTGGTACGGGTCCCTGAGAAAAGGCCCTCTGGCTCGTGGTGGAAGAACTTGAAAATACGAAGTACAAAAGTCACAGTGTTGTACTTAAAAGAAGCACTCGGGATCTTTTTCAGAGGGATAAGGCAACACGCCACATTTATTGATCACACGCACACACACATTATATATATATATATATAAAAATTATTTATTTATTTACCACATGCATATGATAAGTATTGATTATTCTGTGTCACTCACGCACTCACTCTCTCACACACACACACACGTGCACAAGCACACTCCGTCTTGCTGTTGTTACCAACTTGTTGCTCCCCTTAACTTCACTGGCCAGGTGAGTTAGATGGGGGAGGGGTGGAGCCGGGCTTCTGCTGATCCGGATCGATGCTCCGATGGTGACAAGATGAGACCCGGAGTCCTCTGCAAGACAACTCACTTTTATAGCAGCTTCCCTCTTATGCAAATATATCCCAGATTCAAAATCTGGGTCTGTGTCCTTTGGTCCCTTTGTGGGTGCTGTCTGTTAAGAGAGGGTGTTTTCCAAAGAAGGTGCTTGCTTCTAATCCCCAAGGCCTTCAATATGTCTGCTCTTCTTTCTTGAGCCCTCTTGACACGTTGGGTCTGGCTTCCACCCCCTTTTCAACTGGTGTAGCTCTCTGGAGGTGCTTGGCTCCCAAGTGTTACTCATTCACACCTCGTTCATTCAACTGGGCAATTGATTACAGAGTGGGGGGAGAGAGTGGGGGAAAGATCTTATTCTACTCCTAGCAAATGACATTTTTACCTCTTTAACTATATACTCTGTATTAGAACCCTATGTAGAAAACTAAGTTACAAGGTTATATGGATTCAGGTTCTAATACAAAGTGACAAGGTCATATGGATTAATACAAAGTTACAAGGTTATATGGAGAGGCACAGTGTCAAGTCATATGAAGTACATAGGTTTATCTACAACAGAAACTGAACACCGATTTTTGTATTTTTAAAAATGTCATTAATCCCCCCCTCCCCCCGCCGCCCCCCGAATCTCCTGGCTGGCGATACTTAACGTGTCTAGGATCATACGGAAAACTAAGTGAGTAGGCTGCCAATTGACCTAGCGTCACGCATGCGGAGAGTTGGCAAAACTGGGATTGAAATAAAGACTTGGTCTCCAGCAGCACCGAGGAGCCCCAGACATGGATTAGGGCCTCGTGGGAATAGTTGTCTCCTAATTGATCTAATCTTTGGCTTTTGAGTTTAATATTATTGGTGAGTCCTTCTAGGCGACTGTTACTCGGCGTGCATGCGTGCGCACGTAAGTATGAGTGCAAGTGTGTGCGTCCGCAAGTGTCCATTTGCGTGTGTGCGCACGTGCCTGCGTGCGGGCAGATTGAGCAGATGCGTGTGTGGGCATCTGAGCGAGGGCATGAGTGGGCGCCCAGGCGTGTTAATCTGTTAATTCGCGTTTGTGAGTGTGTACACGCATCCCTGCGTGTGAGCATTTGGTAGGGTGAGTGGCTGTTGCACGGGCGTGTGCGTCTGACGTGTGCCAATCAGACGGTGCCCTGGCAGCAGTAGCTCCTGGAAAGCGACACCCCTCCCCTCCCATCTGGAGCATGCAACTGGGATGAGAGGGGCAGGGAAGAGTAGAACTGCTGCAGCGCGTTTCAGCACGAGGCTCTAACTGCCGCGCGGTAGCTGCTCCTTTTGTATCCGACGTGGGGCAACAAGGAGCGGCCTCGCATCATGCCGGCGCCACGTGCGTTCAGTCCCACGGGCCGGAAGTGACGTTTGCTCGGTCCACAGCCTGACAGCAACCGACTGGCAACCGTGACCGGAAGGTGCCCAGGTACGAGCGCTCAGCTGGTGCCAGGTCAGCGGGTGGTAGGCAGGAGACACGGGGCCAGGCGGGACGGGTTCAGACACGGGGTGCCTGGCTGGGACAGTGACTGGGGTTGGAGGTTTCCTGCGGCGGTGCAGCCAGCGTAGGGCACCAGCTCCCGTGGTACGTGGGGCAGAGGAAGGACAGCAGAGTGGAGGCTGGAACCGCTCCGACAAGGCACCGCTCTGCTTATGGTTGCCAGGTGTCCGGTTTTGAACTGGACGGTCCAGGCTTTCAGCTTTTTCTTCGGGAAACAAATTTATATTTTCTCAATGTCCGCGAAAGCGGCAAGGAGTTCTGTGCCACAGGGCTCCTCGCTGCTTTTGCAGATTCAGACTAACGCGGCTACTCCTCTGATAAATGTCGGGTATTTTCTAAATCAGATGGAATGCAGATTGTGATGTCATGTCAGGCGTGCCTGGTATTTTTGGTGAAACCATCTGGCAACCCTAGCTCTGCTCCTTGCTTGGCCGGGGTGGCGCCCTGCCTCTGTGGCAGGTCCTGACGTCACAGGGAGCGTGTTCCCCAGGAAATCCGGGCAGTGCAGCGGCTTCCGGTCCGCGCCACCCGGCCCCAAGGGAGCGGCGGCGGGAGGCGGCAGGGAGGTCAGAGCGTGACGCTGCCCCGCCCGGATCTCAGCCCTTGGGCGCCCCAGTGTGCACCCCGCCCGGCCGGGCCGCTCCCCTGTAGCTCCGCCCCCAGCGCTGCGCCCGCTGCCTCGTGGCCCGGCTCGGTGCGAAGCTGCCACTGCCGGCTACGAACAGCAGCGCACTGCTAGTGACGTCATTGCCCTGGCGCGGTGCATGCAAATGATGGAACGCGGGGCACGTTCTATCGGCTCCCGGGCGAGTGACACGTGGGTTTGTGTGGCACACAGACGGGTCCCAGGCTCCGTCATTAATGGCAGGGGCGGGGCCTGATCTGGGGGCGGGGCCACTGACCGGCAGGAACTCAGCTGGGACACAGAAGTGAGCGGCAGAAAACTCCTCGGGGTCTCCGGAAAATCCTCGCGCGGCCCCTCTGGGCTTGTGAACGGGACGCAGCAGAGGCAGCCGCCCCCCTCCCCACCCACCCGCCTCACGCTCCCCGCTGCACTTTCGAAGGCAACAGCAGCATCAGCCTGTCCCGCTGCCAGTCCCTGCACAAGCCGGCTGGGAAATTTGGTGTTGGGGGGAGCAGACTGCACGGGGCGGAGAGGAGTTTGGGGGTGGTGGGGGATCAGACTGCATGGAGCGGAGAGGAGTTTGGGGGGAAGCAGACTGCACGGGGCGGGGAGGAGTTTGGTGAGGGGGGATCATACTGCACGGGGCGGAGAGGAGTTTGGTGAGGGGGGATCATACTGCATGGGGCGGAGAGGAGTTTGGGGGGAAGCAGACTGCACGGGGCGGGGAGGAGTTTGGTGAGGGGGGATCAGACTGCAGGGGGCGGAGAGGAGTTTCGTGGGGGGTAGGAGATCAGACTGCATGGGGGGAGGAGTTTGGGGGGGATCAGACTGCACGGGGCGGGGAGGAGTTTGCGGGGGAGCAGACTGCACGGGGCGGGGAGGAGTTTGGGGGGGTTCAGACTGCACGGGGCGGAGAGGAGTTTGGGGGGAGCAGACTGCACGGGGCGGGGAGGAGTTTGCGGGGGAGCAGACTGCACGGGGCGGGGATGAGTTTGGGGGGGTTCAGACTGCATGGGGCGGGGAGGAGTTTGGGGGGGGAGCAGACTGCACGGGGCGGGGAGGAGTTTGGGGGGATCAGACTGCATGTGGCGGGGAGGAGTTTGGGGGGGATCAGACTGCACGGGGGGGAGGATCAGACTCCACGGGGCGGCGAGGAGTTTGGGGAGGGGTTCAGACTGCACGGGGCGGAGAGGAGTTTGGGGAGGGGATCAGACTACACGGGGCGGAGAGGAGTTTGGGGGGGATCGGACTGCACGGGGCGGGGAGGAGTTTGGGGGGATGGGACTGCACGGGGCGGGGAGGAGTTTGGGGGGATCAGACTGCACGGAGCGGGGAGGAGTTTGGGGGGATCAGACTGCACGGGGGGGAGGATCAGACTGCACGGAGCGGGGAGGAGTTTGGGGGGGGATCAGACTGCATGGGGCGGAGGGGAGTGTGTGGGGGATCAGACTGCACGGGGCGGAGAGGAGTTTGGGGAGGGGATCAGACTGCACGGGGCGGAGAGGAGTTTGGGGGGGATCGGACTGCACGGGGCGGGGAGGAGTTTGGGGGGATCAGACTGCACGGAGCAGGGAGGAGTTTGGGGGGATCAGACTGCACGGGGGGGAGGATCAGACTGCACGGAGCGGGGAGGAGTTTGGGGGGGGATCAGACTGCACGGGGGGGAGGATCAGACTGCACGGGGCAGGGAGGAGCTTTGGGGGGGATCAGACTGCACGGGGCGGACAGGAGTTTGGGGGGGCGATCAGACTGCACGGGGCGGAGGGGAGTGTGGGGGGGATCAGACTGCACGGGGGGGAGGAGTTTGGGGGGGATCAGACTGCACGGAGCGGGGAGGAGTGTGGGGGGGATCAGACTGCATGGGGCGGGGAGGAGTGTGGGGGGGATCAGACTGCACGGGGGGGAGAGGAGTTTGGGGGGGATCGGACTGCACGGAGGGAGAGGAGTTTGGGGGGATCGGACTGCACGGGGCGGGGAAGAGTTTGGGGGGATCGGACTGCACGGGGGGAGAGGAGTTTGGGGGGATCAGATTGCACGGGGGGGAGGATCAGACTGCACGGGGGGAGGAGTTTGGGGGGGGATCAGACTGCACGGGGCAGGGAGGAGTTTGGGGGGGTCGGACTGCACGGGGGGAGAGGAGTTTGGGGGGATCAGATTGCACGGGGGGGAGGATCAGACTGCACGGGGGGGGAGGAGTTTGGAGGGGGATCAGACTGCACGGGGCGGGGAGGAGTTTGGGGGGGATCGGACTGCACGGGGCGGGGAGGTGTTTGGGGGGGATCATACTGCACGGGGGAGAGGAGTTTGGGGGGATCGGACTGCACGGGGCGGGGAGGAGTTTGGGGGGGATCAGACTGCACGGGGGGGAGGATCAGACTGCACGGGGCGGAGGGGAAGTTTGGGGGGATCAGACTGCACGGGGCGGGGAGGAGTTTGGGGGGATCAGACTGCACGGGGGGGAGGAGTTTGAGGGGGATCAGACTGCACGGGGCGGGGAGGAGTTTGGGGGGATCAGACTGCACGGGGCTGGGAGGAGTTTGGGGGGGAAGGGTTGCCGCGGAGTCTCCTCTCCCGAGTGGGGGCGGAGCATCAGCTGCGGACGCTGCCGTCTCTGAGGCAGGAGCCCCGCCCAGCAATGGGGAGGGGCGGGTTGAGGGGGAGTAGGGAAAGTAGCCGCAGTGGCTTGTGGGAAACTGAGTGCCCCTGTCCGCAGCTCCCATCGGCCATTGCAGGGCCAGGGCAGGCCCGGCGCTGTTCGGTTGGGCGGGTGCAGCGGAAGTGACATCACAACGGGGCATTGACCAGGGAGCGACGCGGTTGGTCCCGCGCTCGTGTCACTCCAAGTGTTAGCGACGCATCCTGGGACTTGTAGTTCTCATAGTGCGGCCTCCCGGGGCACGTCGCAGCGCGCCCCGCCCCTATCATAGCCCCGCCCCCCGGCATAGCCCCGCCCAGCGTGTTCTTAGTTCGGAATGGGGCATTTCTACCCTAAAAACAATCTTTTTTATTCGGAAATAACGGCCCTTAGCAGAGCAACAGTGACACTCGGTAGTCACCGGCGGTAATGCACGTGTAATTCCGTAGCGCCTCCACAGTGCCGCTCGGTGGTCATTGCCGGTAATGCACGTGTAATTCCGTAGCGCCTCCACAGTGCCGCTCAGTGGTCATTGCCGGTAATGCACGTGTAATTCCGTAGCGCCTCCACAGTGCCGCTCGGTGGTCATTGCCGGTAATGCACGTGTAATTCCGAAGCGCCTCCACAGTGCCGCTCGGTGGTCATTGCCGGTAATGCACGTGTAATTCCATAGCGCCTCCACAGTGCCGCTCAGTGGTCATTGCCGGTAATGCACGTGTAATTCCATAGCGCCTCCACAGTGCCGCTCGGTGGTCATTGCCGGTAATGCACGTGTCATTCCGAAGCGCCTCCACAGTGCCGCTCGGTGGTCATTGCGGGTAATGCACGTGTAATTCCGTAGCGCCTCCACAGTGCCGCTCGGTGGTCATTGCGGGTAATGCACGTGTAATTCCATAGCGCCTCCACAGTGCCGCTCGGTGGTCATTGCCGGTAATGCACGTGTAATTCCGAAGCGCCTCCACAGTGCCGCTCGGTGGTCATTGCCGGTAATGCACGTGTAATTCCGTAGCGCCTCCACAGTGCCGCTTGGTGGTCATTGCCGGTAATGCACGTGTAATTCCGTAGCGCCTCCACAGTGCCGCTCGGTGGTCATTGCAGGTAATGCACGTGTAATTCCGTAGCGCCTCCACAGTGCCGCTCGGTGGTCATTGCAGGTAATGCACGTGTAATTCCATCGCCCCCAGCTGCTGTCCCTGCTCCGCACGCCACGTGGCCCCAGTCTTGCCCTTTGACAGCAGGCAAAGTAAGAAGCTCGTTATTTCCAGGCTCCGCGCAGCCCTCTCCCCTCCTGCCCCCGGCCCCCTCATCCCACACACCAGGCTCCGCGCAGCCCCCTCCCCTCCTGCTTCCTCACCCCAGCCTGCACCCCGTCCATACTCTTATCCCGGGGCCCTTCCTCTCCCCAGCCTGCACCCCCGTCCATATGCTTATCCCGGGGCCCTTCCTCCCCCCAGCCTGCACCCCCATCCATATTCTTATCCCGGGGCCCTTCCTCACTCCAGTCTGCACGCCCATTCATGGGAGCCATCAGTCCACCTTTTCCCTGCACCACATTCAGTAAAGTGTCTGATCAGGGTATGAGAGCAGCCCTGAGCCTTTGTCTCCACTCAGCAGGTTGCACCACACAGGATATGTGGATGGTCCTGGGCTTTGTACAGCACTCCAGACTGACCCCTGGACACGGCTTCTGAGTCCTAGCCCTTTGCTGTCACTCCTGCCCGAGGGCTTTGCTGGCTCCAGACTGGGTAACAGCTGGGAAACTGGCTGGGCAGTGGGCTGAGAAGATACCGTCCGAGATGGACTTGAGCTGCCTGGACGTGATTCTCGGAACACGTGAAGGGTCCTCAGCGTTCGGCCTTCCCATGGCTCTGTGTGAGTAAGAGGTGCGTGCTTTGAAATCTTCAAGCGTCCTGGCAGTATGTTTCTTCTGAGGCAGAGAGCTTCCTGCTGGGGCACGGAGCCTGGTGGCTTGGGGACTGGTGAAGGGGCAGTAGGCGGTTCAACAGTGCGTGGATAGATATTCAAGGCCTCCGTTCTCTCCGAGTTCCTGGAGTGGCAGCGGGAGGGGGTGGCCGATGGTGGGAGGAGAAGCGATGCCGCGTCCTTGCGGACTGAAAAGCTAAGTTGTTTGTTTGTTTTTTCCCCTCAGCTGTGTTCGGTAGCGAGCGATAAGAAGTCAACCCTCCCGGTGTCCTCCCGTCTGGGGATGGAACGGAAAAGAGAACGGCGAGCTTGGGAGCTTGGTCGAAGCGAGGCGAGAACCGTCCTGCTGGGAGCGGAGCAGCCATCGCTGACCGGGAGATAAGTGTCGGGTCTGGAAATCTCTCAGCTTACGGCCCACTCGGGTCTAGGAAGGGAAGTCACGTTTGCTTAGACAGCGAGTCCGAGCGGAGGTTCCCGAGGTGCTTCCTTGGTAGTGGGAGAAACAGGGCTCCCGTTTGTCAGGGGTGCTGGTTTCTCTGGAACACGGTGTCCTTCTCAGCAGACGCTTGGCTCGAGGAGGAAGACGCAAGGTGGTAAGGTTTCTGACTGCCTCTTATGTGTTTCTCTCTTGTTGCTCTCTCGTATTGGCCAATACGTCCTGTCTGTCTGTTTCTGTCTATGTCTTTGTCCTTGCTCTGCTTCTGCCGTGTCCTTGTACAGCACACTTGCAGGCATTCCAGGTGAGCATCTCCAAGGGTTAAGGGCTCAGGAGCCAACGGGAATTCAGCAGGTTCGCAAGTCGCGCAAGGGAGAGCGGTGGTGCATCATGGCTGAATGACTCGGTGTTCTTGTAGAGGACCCGATACATAGGCGAGAGGGGGGGAAAGGGCTAAAGGATAGAATTCCCACAGCCACAGACTTTAGTGAGTGAGAGCTAACGCTGGGCTTTTTCGGCCACCCTTGCAGAGGAATCAGTGCGTGGCCGTGGGCGGAGAATAAATCGTCCGAGATGTACTTGAGCTGCCTGGACGTGATTCTCGGAACATGTGAAGGGTCCTCAGCGTTCGGCCTTCCCATGGCTCTGTGTGAGTAAGAGGTGCGTGCTTTGAAATCTTTAAGCGTCCTGGCAGTATGTTTCTTCTGAGGCAGAGAGCTTCCTGCTGGGTCACGGAGCCTGGTGGCTTGGGGACTGGTGAAGGGGCATAGGCAGTTCAACAGAGCGTGGATAGATATTCAAGGCCTCCGTTCTCTCCGCGTTCCTGGAGTGTCAGCGGGAGGGGGTGGCCGATGGTGGGAGGCAGCGGTGCGATGGTGGGAGGAGAAGCGATGCCGCGTCCTTGCGGACTGAAAAGCTAAGTTGTTTGTTTGTTTTTTCCCCTCTGCTGTGTTCGGTAGTGAGCGATAAGAAGTCAACCCTCCCGGTGTCCTCCCGTCTGGGGATGGAACGGAAACGAGAACAGCGAGCTCGGGAGCTTGGTCGAAGCGAGGCGAGAACCGTCCGGCTGGGAGCGGAGCAGCCATCGCTGACAGGGAGATAAGTGTCGGGTTTGGAAATCTCTCGGCTTACGGCGCACTCGGGTCTAGGAAGGGAAGTCAGGTTTGCTTAGACAGCGAGTCCGAGCGGAGGTTCGCGAGGTGATTCCTTGGTAGTGGGAGAAACAGGGCTTCCGTTTGTCAGGGGTGCTGATTTCTCTGGAACACGGTGTCCTTCTCAGCAGACGCTTGGCTCGAGGAGGAAGACGCAAGGCGGTAAGGTTTCCGTCTGCCTCTCATGTGTTTCTCTCTTGTTGCTCTCTCGTATTGGCCAATACGTTCTGTCTGTCTGTTTCTGTCTGTGTCTTTGTCCTTGCTCTGCTTCTGCCGTGTCCTTGTATAGCTCACGTGCAGGCATTCCAGGTGAGCATCTCCACGGGTTAAGGGCTCAGGAGCCAACGGGAATTCTGCAGGTACGCCAGTCGCGCAAGGGAGAGCGGTGGTGCGTCATGGCTGACTGACTCAGTGTTCTTGTAGAGGGCCCTATACATAGGCGAGGGGCGGGGGGGAAGGGCTAAAGGATAGAATTCCCACAGCCACAGACCTTAGTGAGTGAGAGGTCTCTTCAGTCACGCCGCTCTCGGATCTCGCTGCAGGGAGGGATTCTGGTGCCGCTCTCGGGTCGTGCAGCTTGGGGGTGTCTCTAGCGCTGCTCTCGGGTCTCGCTGCTGGGGGGGAGGGGTCTTTGGGGCCACTCTCAGGTCGTGCTGCTGGGAGGGAGTCTGGCGCCTCTCTCGGGTTATGCTGCTGCGGGGAATCTCTGGTGCCTCCTTGGGATCATGCTGCTGGGGGGGTCTCTGGCTTCGCTCTCCGGTCGTGCTGCTGGGGGGGGGTCTCTGTTACCGCTTTCGGGTCGCGCCGTTAGGGGGGGTCTCTGGTGCCGCTCTCGGTAGTGGTGCTGGGGGTGGGGTCTCTGTCTCCACTCTCGGGTCGCGCTGCTGGGGGGAGGTCTCTGGCGCCGCTCTCGGGTCGCGCTGCTGGGGGGTGGTCTCTGGAGCCTCCCTCCGGTCATGCTGCAGACGGGGGGTGTCACTGGCCCCGCTATCAGGTGATGCTGCTGCGGGGGGTCTCTGGCACCTCTCGGGTTTTGCTGCTGGGTGGGTGTCTGGGGCCGCTCTCGGGTGATGCTGTTCGGGGAGGTCTCTGGCGCCGCTCTCCGGTAGCGGTGCTGGGGGTGGGGTTTCTGTCTCCACTCTCGGGTAATGCTTCTGGGGGGGTCTCCGGCGCCGGTCTCGGGTCGCGCTCCTTGGGGGTGGGGTCTCTGTCGCCACTTTCATCTCATGCTGCTGGGGGGGGGTCTCTGGCGCCACTCTCGGGTGATGCTGCTGGGGGGGGCCTCTGGCTCCCATCTCAGGTCGTGCTGCTGGGGGGGGGAGATCTCTGTCGCCGTTCTCTGGTGATGCTGCTGGGGGGAGGGTCTCTGGCGCCACTCTTGGGTCGCACTGCTGGGGGCGGGTCTGTGGTGCCGCTCTCGGGTCTTGCTGCTGGGGGGGGTCTCTGGCACCGTTTTCGGGTCACTCTGCTGGGGGAGGTCTCTGGCTTCGCTCTCGGGTCACGCTGCTGGGGAGGGTCTCTGGCGCCGCCCTCGGGACTTGCTGCTGGGGGGGGTCTCTGGCGCCGCCCTCGGGTCGCAATGCCGGGGGGGTTCTTTCGCGCTGCTCTCGGGTTTTGCTGCTGGGGGGGGGGGGTCTCTTGTTTCGCTCTCGGGTCATGCTGCTGGGGGGGGACTTTGCAAGCGGGGCCGGGTACTAAAGGCACCAAGCAGCTGGCGGAATCACTGAGAACAAGGGTCATGGGGTCGGGGGTTGGTTGAGACTCTTTGGACCAGAGGCAGGGGGTCCAGGCTGCCAAATGTGTCGCGGAGAACCTCCATCTATCGGACGCGGCTTCCTCTCCGCGCTTGCAGAACCGAGCAGCTAAAAGTGTTAGAAGCCAAATCAGAGCGGCTCATGTGTGTGTTAGAAACGGCTACGGGGAGCCAATTGCACTGGCACCTGACGCCTTCTTCAGCCCTTTGTTGCTGCATTCTCAGGCTGGCACCTCTCACAACCATTCATTCATCGTCCAAGCACTCTCTCTCTTATGTACATTCCCTAATTAATGTTTCCCATACAGTATTTTGCATAATAATACAAGAGTTGTAGTTACAAAAAGTTACAAAAGTTTCTGGGTGGCATTTCTTAAAACATTCTCTCTCTGAGCGCTGAGGTAGTTACTGTTATAGTTACAATGCTTCACTTTGCGATTAGGGTTAAGTGCTTCACAATGCTTTGAAGAGAACGGTTGTCAATTGTGTAACAGTAAGTTTGAGCGTGCCCTGGCGCACAGCGAGGGGAGCTGTTTCTGGCTACATAGTAGTATATTTTTAACAGTTTGAAGTTACATGACCTAATATTACATTCCTAACCAATTATATTCTAGAGGGGCAAAAATGTTTAGATTTATAATTAAACAATCCTAACAAATAATAATAATAATAATAATAATTATAAATGTAAACACTTCTCAAGCTTGATAACACTAAATCTAAACACTTTCACAAGAATAAATCTAAACACTTCTATGCTTCTTCTACTTAACAAACTTCTCCTCCTTAGACTTTTAGTTGTGGGGAACAAATTCTGGGGAGTCACTTCCACTTGCGGGAATCATGTTTCATACTTGACTATGTTCTCCCTACACTAAGGCTGGCCGAGAGACTGTCCCGGACTGATCGTAACAGACTGTTCTGTCCGCGAATGGGCTGAGAGTAAAGGGCGTGTTCGGAATCTGTGGCGCCCAATCTGAGGCTGTCCGAGGTGACTCTTAACGGACTGCTCCGTGCGCCAATGGGCGGTGACTCAAGGCGTGTTCTGGGGCAGCTGGCGGCCAATAGGTTGTCCGGGGTGGATTATAACAGACTCTTCTGTCCGCGAATGGGCTGTGACTAAGGGGCGTGTTCTGAATCAGAGGCACCCAATAGGCTGACCCGGCTGCATCTTAACGGACAGCTCTGTCTGCGAATGCGGTGTGACTAGGGGGAAATGACCTGCCACTGCTCTCGACCAATAGGCTGTCCGGGGTGGATCTTAATGGGCTGCTCTGTCCTCGAATTGTCTGTGAGTTACGGGTGGTTCCTGGCTGTGTGCCAGCCAATGGGCTTTCGGAAGACAGCCTTGGCGGAGGATAGTGTCGCCCAATGGGCTGTCAGCAAAGGGGATCCTGCCTCTGGTTCGGCCAATGGGCTGCCGCAGGGGGGCGTTGTCTGACTGGGCGGCCGGCGCCGCCATGACAGGAAGGTCCGAGGAGCGCGCGGGGGCGCGAGCGAATCCTGGGTCCGAGTGCGAAGCTCCCCGCCCCCAGCCCGCCCCTTGTTGGTGTCTGGCCCGGGGGAGGAGGGGGCGCGAGGGAAGGTGGGGGAGCGGGCTGGGGGTGGGGTGTCTGGACAGGGGTGAGGTGTAGGAGCAGGCTGGGTGTGAGGGGCCGGGGGGGGCCTTGGCACTGGGGGGGCAGGAGGGAGGGGGAGGGGCCGGGGGGGGCCTTGGCACTGGGGGGGGGCAGGAGCGGATAGGGCGCGGGAGAGCGCAGGCGCGGGCGGCGCTGGCTGGGCGGGAAACTCCCGGGATGCTCGCGCTGACGAGGCGGGCGGGAAAACGCTGCGGGGGGCGCTGAGGTGCGGAGCCTGGGGGGCGGGGCGGGAGCTGGCAGTGACGTGGAGCCCCCCCCCCCCCCCCCCGCCTGCTTCTCTCCGGGCCCCAGGCTGGACATCGGCGGGGCGGCCCCTGGCGGAGGTGGGGGGGCGATTTCTGCCCCCCCCCGGCGCTGCAGCCTCCCCGGGGAGCAGCGCCCCTGTGACCCCCCCCACGTGGTGCCGGGGGAACGGGGCTGTGGCCCCCCCTTTGGGGCGCGGGAGCTGACCCGGGCTCCAGTCACGTGGGTGTCTCGGGGAGGGGGGGCTGCGGGCCACCGGGGCGCGGGAGTGTCACGTGCCCCCTCCCCCCGCCGGGGAGCCGCGCGCCCTCGAGGGGTGGTTCCCGCGGGCGGGGCACGCACAGAACGTGTCCCGCACGCGGGGGGGCGGGGCGGCCTGAGCCCTGCTCCCCGCGCTGCTCGCTGCCTGGGGGCGGGGCCGGGTGCCCGCTGAATCCCCCCTGTGCCCGGGGGGGGGGCAGTTCGGCGGGGGGCGCTGTGGGGGGGGATGCTCTGGCCCTGGCTGCCCGCAGTGCTGCCCAGTGCCCGGCTGTGCCTCCTGCAGAGGCCGAGGGCGTCCTGGGTGGGGGCGTGTGGGGAGAGGGGGGGAGTGGCTGAGAATTGGGGGGCAAACAGGTGACAGACAAACCAACCGACAGAAAAGCCTCCCTGCCTGGCCCCCAGCTGAGCGGAGAAACGTCCCCCTGGCGGCCAGAGCACTGCAGGGCCCAGCCTAGTCGCTTTGTGCCTCCAGCCCCACGGCGTGGGGAGGGGGCGACGGTGGAGGAGCCCCACGCACCCAGGCCTTAGGTTCCCCACCCGCCTTCTAAGCACTGAGCATTTTAGGCCTGGCTGGACTAGAGAAGGGGGCACCAGGGGAGTTGCCGCTGAAGGCGCGCGGCCGCGCACAAACACCCCTCTGCCGCCCACCTCCGTTGCGGAGCCTTGCAGCGGCACTCGCCTTCCTGCTGGCCGGGGAATGGCGCGGTTGTTTTCCTGATCCGGTGGAGGGCGGCTGCCCCGTTGTGTCCCTGCTGGGGCAGCCTCGCCCCACCTCCAGCTGCTCTTGGGGCTTCTGTTTGTTTCTGTTCATACAGTTTGCTGCTGTTTTCCATCCACGAGGACCTGCGTGAAGCTGGTCCAACCAGAGATACGGGGATCGATTTTTAAGAGTAAGAGGTTTTGTTTTTAAAGCAGGGGTGAGGAACCTAATACCCCAGCTCACGTGAGTGTGGCCCTCGAGACTCAAGGTTCCCACACTAACGCTCTAGCTCCCCTCCAGATTGGAGCAGACAAAATCTGCTAGCCTGCCCCGCCGCCCTCCTCACAAGCTCCGTCCGGTGTGCGAGGGGAATGTGGGAAGCCTCTTCCTCCTTCTCAGTTGGGGCATGTGTTAATGCGGATGGTGGGGTTTGGGATTTCTTTTTCTTCACACTTGTGTGTAGGGTTGCCAGGTGTCTAGCACTGAGCCAGACAGCCCGGTATTTGCACTTTTTGTCCGGTAAATAAATTTAGAAAATACCGGACATACAAAATGTCCAGTATTTCCTGCTTTTCCTCTGCGCCCAGCAGAAATAAGCCGGGGGCGGGGAGATTGGCTGACTAATTAAAGGGGTCACAACTGGATTTTGCTCAACAAAAATGTTCCTGGTGGGGTTTTTTTGTTTGGTTGGCTTTTTTTCCTCAACAAAAATTTTCCTGGCGCTTTTTTTTTGCTGAAACCATCTGGCAACCCTACTAGTGTGTGCCTTCCGCCCCCCCCCCCCCCAATAAGGTTCCCCACCCCGTCTGAAAGCGAGAGTTGGGAGAATAGGTTACCTTGCGTTCCTGTGACCTTATAAGGAAGTTGAAGGCTACTATAAATTCCCCCTCATGGTCTCCTCTTCAGACTAAAGAAACCTAAATCCCTCAGCCTCTTCATAGAGCAATTGCTCCAGCCCCCTAATCATTTTGGTTGTCCTCTGCTGGACCCTCTCCAATGTGTCCACATCCCTTCTGTAGTGGAAGGCTCAGAACTGGACACAGTACTCCAGATGTGGCCTCACCAAAGCCGAATAAAGGGGAATAATGACATCTCTGGATCTACTGGCAATGCTCCTCTTAATGCAACCTAATATGCCATTAGCCTTCTTGGCTACAAGGGCACACTGTTGACTCATCTCCAGCTTCTCATCCACTGTAACCCCCAGGTCCCTGTCTGCAGAACTACTACTTAACTGGTTGGTCCCCAGCTTGTAACTATGCTTGGGATTCTTCCATCCCAAGTGCAGGACTCTACACTTGTCCTTGTTGAACCTCATCAGATTTCTTGTGGCCCAATCCTCCAATTTGTCTAAGTCATTCTGGACCCTATCTCTGCCCTTAGGCATCTTTTAGCCTTTTTGTTCTATTATTGTTTTTCTATTTGGTACTAGAAAATCAAACTTTCCTCCTGCTTGGGCCTCAAGTTTCACTCCAGCAGCCCTTCCACAAGTAGAATCGTCTGCAAAATAAAATGTCAGGGCTACCGTCATTAAGGTGCTTGTCCCTGTAAGGACATGTGACTGAACTGGTTGTTCAGAAGGTTTCTGGTGAATTGGTTTATGCACAGGTATGCCTCCCGTTCTTCTTTAACCACCGCAGTCTCTTGTTTTTGTCCGGAAGCAAATTCTCTGCCAAGCCACCTTTTTTCCCTTTCATGTAATTGTCTGCTCTTTCGTTCGGTGTGGTAGACTTGTTCTAGTGTGGCATTAGACAACCGAGCCACAGAAAAGTCTGCCTTGGTACCACTGAGTACCGGCCCAGACCAAAGTAGCTTTCAGACACCTTAAGAGAGTCTTGATTTGCAATTCTCCCCTTTCTTCTCCTTGGATTTTCAACTAGGAAAGTGTGCTAATCATCTGCTTTTGCGGAAAAACTTGCCAGCTGTCTACACTGGCCGCTTGAATTTCCGCAAAAGCACTGACGATCTCATGTAAGATTGTCAGTGCTTCTGCGGGAATACTATGCTGCTCCCGTTCGGGCAAAAGTCTTTTTCCGAAAGACTTCTGCGCAAAAGGGCCAGTGTAGACAGCAGAGAGTTCTTTTCCGCAAAAAAGCCCCGATGGCGAAAATGGCGATTGGGGCTTTTTTGCAGAAAAGCGCGACTAGATTGGCCACGGACGCTTTTCCGTAAAAAGTTTACATACCCAGTATCTTGTGAAGAACTTGTCACCTCAGCACAGGGTCCCAGGGCGGGCTTTACCATAAGGGACCCGGAGAGATCATCTAGGCCAGCTGGAGGGGGCAGGGGAGGGGAGAGGAGAGGAGAGGAGAGGAGGTTGGCCACTGAAAATGTTGCAGTATTAATTTTCCTTTTATTTGACTTCATATCAAACAAATATTTACAGTTTAAATGACCTTGTTAATTCTCCCTTGTGTTAGTACTCTTTCTTCCAGAACGTTTTAAAAACACAGACGAGACATGTCTTCGCCTGGGTGGCAGGCATCCGAAGAAGGGCACGTGACCTCGATCTTGGAGCACGAGACAAAACTCACTCCGCTCCTGGAGGGGAAATGTTAGAGGCAACACTGGGCTCCAGTGAGCAGCAGCCAGGTGACGCACGTGTCTGTCCTTTCCACACATCTAGGGTGGCCTAGCTCCTAACCGTTCTCTGTCTCTTTTTCGGTCCCTGTAGACTTGGAGGAGATGAGAGGCTGGCCATGTGGTGGCAGAGACCGAAAGGAGCCACCCCCCCGAGACCCTGCCGGCAGATGGAAACCAGACAGCGATCTATGGAAGAAGAGCAAATAGCAATTGGCTCAAGGTAAGTATCGAGGGAGGGCCGCACAGACGTTTGCGAGCGTGGTACGGGTCCCTGAGAAAAGGCCCTCTGGCTCGTGGTGGAAGAACTTGAAAATACGAAGTACAAAAGTCACAGTGTTGTACTTAAAAGAAGCACTCGGGATCTTTTTCAGAGGGATAAGGCAACACGCCACATTTATTGATCACACGCACACACACAAATAAATAATTTTTATATATATATATATATATATATATATATATATATATAATATTTACCACATGCATATGATAAGTATTGATTATTCTGTGTCACTCACGCACTCACTCTCTCACACACACACACACACGTGCACAAGCACACTCCGTCTTGCTGTTGTTACCAACTTGTTGCTCCCCTTAACTTCACTGGCCAGGTGAGTTAGATGGGGGAGGGGTGGAGCCGGGCTTCTGCTGATCCGGATCGATGCTCCGATGGTGACAAGATGAGACCCGGAGTCCTCTGCAAGACAACTCACTTTTATAGCAGCTTCCCTCTTATGCAAATATATCCCAGATTCAAAATCTGGGTCTGTGTCCTTTGGTCCCTTTGTGGGTGCTGTCTGTTAAGAGAGGGTGTTTTCCAAAGAAGGTGCTTGCTTCTAATCCCCAAGGCCTTCAATATGTCTGCTCTTCTTTCTTGAGCCCTCTTGACACGTTGGGTCTGGCTTCCACCCCCTTTTCAACTGGTGTAGCTCTCTGGAGGTGCTTGGCTCCCAAGTGTTACTCATTCACACCTCGTTCATTCAACTGGGCAATTGATTACAGAGTGGGGGGAGAGAGTGGGGGAAAGATCTTATTCTACTCCTAGCAAATGACATTTTTACCTCTTTAACTATATACTCTGTATTAGAACCCTATGTAGAAAACTAAGTTACAAGGTTATATGGATTCAGGTTCTAATACAAAGTGACAAGGTCATATGGATTAATACAAAGTTACAAGGTTATATGGAGAGGCACAGTGTCAAGTCATATGAAGTACATAGGTTTATCTACAACAGAAACTGAACACCGATTTTTGTATTTTTAAAAATGTCATTAATCCCCCCCTCCCCCCGCCGCCCCCCGAATCTCCTGGCTGGCGATACTTAACGTGTCTAGGATCATACGGAAAACTAAGTGAGTAGGCTGCCAATTGACCTAGCGTCACGCATGCGGAGAGTTGGCAAAACTGGGATTGAAATAAAGACTTGGTCTCCAGCAGCACCGAGGAGCCCCAGACATGGATTAGGGCCTCGTGGGAATAGTTGTCTCCTAATTGATCTAATCTTTGGCTTTTGAGTTTAATATTATTGGTGAGTCCTTCTAGGCGACTGTTACTCGGCGTGCATGCGTGCGCACGTAAGTATGAGTGCAAGTGTGTGCGTCCGCAAGTGTCCATTTGCGTGTGCGCGCACGTGCCTGCGTGCGGGCAGATTGAGCAGATGCGTGTGTGGGCATCTGAGCGAGGGCATGAGTGGGCGCCCAGGCGTGTTAATCTGTTAATTCGCGTTTGTGAGTGTGTACACGCATCCCTGCGTGTGAGCATTTGGTAGGGTGAGTGGCTGTTGCACGGGCGTGTGCGTCTGACGTGTGCCAATCAGACGGTGCCCTGGCAGCAGTAGCTCCTGGAAAGCGACACCCCTCCCCTCCCATCTGGAGCATGCAACTGGGATGAGAGGGGCAGGGAAGAGTAGAACTGCTGCAGCGCGTTTCAGCACGAGGCTCTAACTGCCGCGCGGTAGCTGCTCCTTTTGTATCCGACGTGGGGCAACAAGGAGCGGCCTCGCATCATGCCGGCGCCACGTGCGTTCAGTCCCACGGGCCGGAAGTGACGTTTGCTCGGTCCACAGCCTGACAGCAACCGACTGGCAACCGTGACCGGAAGGTGCCCAGGTACGAGCGCTCAGCTGGTGCCAGGTCAGCGGGTGGTAGGCAGGAGACACGGGGCCAGGCGGGACGGGTTCAGACACGGGGTGCCTGGCTGGGACAGCGACTGGGGTTGGAGGTTTCCTGCGGCGGTGCAGCCAGCGTAGGGCACCAGCTCCCGTGGTACGTGGGGCAGAGGAAGGACAGCAGAGTGGAGGCTGGAACCGCTCCGACAAGGCACCGCTCTGCTTATGGTTGCCAGGTGTCCGGTTTTGAACTGGACGGTCCAGGCTTTCAGCTTTTTCTTCGGGAAACAAATTTATATTTTCTCAATGTCCGCGAAAGCGGCAAGGAGTTCTGTGCCACAGGGCTCCTCGCTGCTTTTGCAGATTCAGACTAACGCGGCTACTCCTCTGATAAATGTCGGGTATTTTCTAAATCAGATGGAATGCAGATTGTGATGTCATGTCAGGCGTGCCTGGTATTTTTGGTGAAACCATCTGGCAACCCTAGCTCTGCTCCTTGCTTGGCCGGGGTGGCGCCCTGCCTCTGTGGCAGGTCCTGACGTCACAGGGAGCGTGTTCCCCAGGAAATCCGGGCAGTGCAGCGGCTTCCGGTCCGCGCCACCCGGCCCCAAGGGAGCGGCGGCGGGAGGCGGCAGGGAGGTCAGAGCGTGACGCTGCCCCGCCCGGATCTCAGCCCTTGGGCGCCCCAGTGTGCACCCCGCCCGGCCGGGCCGCTCCCCTGTAGCTCCGCCCCCAGCGCTGCGCCCGCTGCCTCGTGGCCCGGCTCGGTGCGAAGCTGCCACTGCCGGCTACGAACAGCAGCGCACTGCTAGTGACGTCATTGCCCTGGCGCGGTGCATGCAAATGATGGAACGCGGGGCACGTTCTATCGGCTCCCGGGCGAGTGACACGTGGGTTTGTGTGGCACACAGACGGGTCCCAGGCTCCGTCATTAATGGCAGGGGCGGGGCCTGATCTGGGGGCGGGGCCACTGACCGGCAGGAACTCAGCTGGGACACAGAAGTGAGCGGCAGAAAACTCCTCGGGGTCTCCGGAAAATCCTCGCGCGGCCCCTCTGGGCTTGTGAACGGGACGCAGCAGAGGCAGCCGCCCCCCTCCCCACCCACCCGCCTCACGCTCCCCGCTGCACTTTCGAAGGCAACAGCAGCATCAGCCTGTCCCGCTGCCAGTCCCTGCACAAGCCGGCTGGGAAATTTGGTGTTGGGGGGAGCAGACTGCACGGGGCGGAGAGGAGTTTGGGGGTGGTGGGGGATCAGACTGCATGGAGCGGAGAGGAGTTTGGGGGGAAGCAGACTGCACGGGGCGGGGAGGAGTTTGGTGAGGGGGGATCATACTGCACGGGGCGGAGAGGAGTTTGGTGAGGGGGGATCATACTGCATGGGGCGGAGAGGAGTTTGGGGGGAAGCAGACTGCACGGGGCGGGGAGGAGTTTGGTGAGGGGGGATCAGACTGCAGGGGGCGGAGAGGAGTTTCGTGGGGGGTAGGAGATCAGACTGCACGGGGGGAGGAGTTTGGGGGGGATCAGACTGCACGGGGCGGGGAGGAGTTTGCGGGGGAGCAGACTGCACGGGGCGGGGAGGAGTTTGGGGGGGTTCAGACTGCACGGGGCGGAGAGGAGTTTGGGGGGAGCAGACTGCACGGGGCGGGGAGGAGTTTGCGGGGGAGCAGACTGCACGGGGCGGGGATGAGTTTGGGGGGGTTCAGACTGCATGGGGCGGGGAGGAGTTTGGGGGGGAGCAGACTGCACGGGGCGGGGAGGAGTTTGGGGGGATCAGACTGCATGTGGCGGGGAGGAGTTTGGGGGGGATCAGACTGCACGGGGGGGAGGATCAGACTCCACGGGGCGGCGAGGAGTTTGGGGAGGGGTTCAGACTGCACGGGGCGGAGAGGAGTTTGGGGAGGGGATCAGACTACACGGGGCGGAGAGGAGTTTGGGGGGGATCGGACTGCACGGGGCGGGGAGGAGTTTGGGGGGATGGGACTGCACGGGGCGGGGAGGAGTTTGGGGGGATCAGACTGCACGGAGCGGGGAGGAGTTTGGGGGGATCAGACTGCACGGGGGGGAGGAGTTTGGGGGGGGATCAGACTGCATGGGGCGGAGGGGAGTGTGGGGGGGATCAGACTGCACGGGGCGGAGAGGAGTTTGGGGAGGGGATCAGACTGCACGGGGCGGAGAGGAGTTTGGGGGGGATCGGACTGCACGGGGCGGGGAGGAGTTTGGGGGGATCAGACTGCACGGAGCAGGGAGGAGTTTGGGGGGATCAGACTGCACGGGGGGGAGGATCAGACTGCACGGAGCGGGGAGGAGTTTGGGGGGGATCAGACTGCACGGGGGGGAGGATCAGACTGCACGGGGCAGGGAGGAGCTTTGGGGGGGATCAGACTGCACGGGGCGGACAGGAGTTTGGGGGGGCGATCAGACTGCACGGGGCGGAGGGGAGTGTGGGGGGGATCAGACTGCACGGGGGGGAGGAGTTTGGGGGGGATCAGACTGCACGGAGCGGGGAGGAGTGTGGGGGGGATCAGACTGCATGGGGCGGGGAGGAGTGTGGGGGGGATCAGACTGCACGGGGGGGAGAGGAGTTTGGGGGGGATCGGACTGCACGGAGGGAGAGGAGTTTGGGGGGATCGGACTGCACGGGGCGGGGAAGAGTTTGGGGGGATCGGACTGCACGGGGGGAGAGGAGTTTGGGGGGATCAGATTGCACGGGGGGGAGGATCAGACTGCACGGGGGGGAGGAGTTGGGGGGGGATCAGACTGCACGGGGCAGGGAGGAGTTTGGGGGGGGTCGGACTGCACGGGGGGAGAGGAGTTTGGGGGGATCAGATTGCACGGGGGGAGGATCAGACTGCACGGGGGGGGAGGAGTTTGGAGGGGGATCAGACTGCACGGGGCGGGGAGGTGTTTGGGGGGGATCATACTGCACGGGGGAGAGGAGTTTGGGGGGATCGGACTGCACGGGGCGGGGAGGAGTTTGGGGGGGATCAGACTGCACGGGGGGGAGGATCAGACTGCACGGGGCGGAGGGGAAGTTTGGGGGGATCAGACTGCACGGGGGGGAGGAGTTTGAGGGGGATCAGACTGCACGGGGCGGGGAGGAGTTTGGGGGGATCAGACTGCACGGGGCTGGGAGGAGTTTGGGGGGGAAGGGTTGCCGCGGAGTCTCCTCTCCCGAGTGGGGGCGGAGCATCAGCTGCGGACGCTGCCGTCTCTGAGGCAGGAGCCCCGCCCAGCAATGGGGAGGGGCGGGTTGAGGGGGAGTAGGGAAAGTAGCCGCAGTGGCTTGTGGGAAACTGAGTGCCCCTGTCCGCAGCTCCCATCGGCCATTGCAGGGCCAGGGCAGGCCCGGCGCTGTTCGGTTGGGCGGGTGCAGCGGAAGTGACATCACAACGGGGCATTGACCAGGGAGCGACGCGGTTGGTCCCGCGCTCGTGTCACTCCAAGTGTTAGCGACGCATCCTGGGACTTGTAGTTCTCATAGTGCGGCCTCCCGGGGCACGTCGCAGCGCGCCCCGCCCCTATCATAGCCCCGCCCCCCGGCATAGCCCCGCCCAGCGTGTTCTTAGTTCGGAATGGGGCATTTCTACCCTAAAAACAATCTTTTTTATTCGGAAATAACGGCCCTTAGCAGAGCAACAGTGACACTCGGTAGTCACCGGCGGTAATGCACGTGTAATTCCGTAGCGCCTCCACAGTGCCGCTCGGTGGTCATTGCCGGTAATGCACGTGTAATTCCGAAGCGCCTCCACAGTGCCGCTCGGTGGTCATTGCCGGTAATGCACGTGTAATTCCGTAGCGCCTCCACAGTGCCGCTTGGTGGTCATTGCCGGTAATGCACGTGTAATTCCGTAGCGCCTCCACAGTGCCGCTTGGTGGTCATTGCCGGTAATGCACGTGTAATTCCGTAGCGCCTCCACAGTGCCGCTCGGTGGTCATTGCAGGTAATGCACGTGTAATTCCATAGCGCCTCCACAGTGCCGCTCGGTGGTCATTGCCGGTAATGCACGTGTAATTCCGTAGCGCCTCCACAGTGCCGCTTGGTGGTCATTGCAGGTAATGCACGTGTAATTCCGTAGCGCCTCCACAGTGCCGCTCGGTGGTCATTGCAGGTAATGCACGTGTAATTCCGTAGCGCCTCCACAGTGCCGCTCGGTGGTCATTGCGGGTAATGCACGTGTAATTCCATCGCCCCCAGCTGCTGTCCCTGCTCCGCACGCCACGTGGCCCCAGTCTTGCCCTTTGACAGCAGGCAAAGTAAGAAGCTCGTTATTTCCAGGCTCCGCGCAGCCCTCTCCCCTCCTGCCCCCGGCCCCCTCATCCCACACACCAGGCTCCGCGCAGCCCCCTCCCCTCCTGCTTCCTCACCCCAGCCTGCACCCCGTCCATACTCTTATCCCGGGGCCCTTCCTCTCCCCAGCCTGCACCCCCGTCCATATGCTTATCCCGGGGCCCTTCCTCCCCCCAGCCTGCACCCCCATCCATATTCTTATCCCGGGGCCCTTCCTCACTCCAGTCTGCACGCCCATTCATGGGAGCCATCAGTCCACCTTTTCCCTGCACCACATTCAGTAAAGTGTCTGATCAGGGTATGAGAGCAGCCCTGAGCCTTTGTCTCCACTCAGCAGGTTGCACCACACAGGATATGTGGATGGTCCTGGGCTTTGTACAGCACTCCAGACTGACCCCTGGACACGGCTTCTGAGTCCTAGCCCTTTGCTGTCACTCCTGCCCGAGGGCTTTGCTGGCTCCAGACTGGGTAACAGCTGGGAAACTGGCTGGGCAGTGGGCTGAGAAGATACCGTCCGAGATGGACTTGAGCTGCCTGGACGTGATTCTCGGAACACGTGAAGGGTCCTCAGCGTTCGGCCTTCCCATGGCTCTGTGTGAGTAAGAGGTGCGTGCTTTGAAATCTTCAAGCGTCCTGGCAGTATGTTTCTTCTGAGGCAGAGAGCTTCCTGCTGGGGCACGGAGCCTGGTGGCTTGGGGACTGGTGAAGGGGCAGTAGGCGGTTCAACAGTGCGTGGATAGATATTCAAGGCCTCCGTTCTCTCCGAGTTCCTGGAGTGGCAGCGGGAGGGGGTGGCCGATGGTGGGAGGAGAAGCGATGCCGCGTCCTTGCGGACTGAAAAGCTAAGTTGTTTGTTTGTTTTTTCCCCTCAGCTGTGTTCGGTAGCGAGCGATAAGAAGTCAACCCTCCCGGTGTCCTCCCGTCTGGGGATGGAACGGAAAAGAGAACGGCGAGCTTGGGAGCTTGGTCGAAGCGAGGCGAGAACCGTCCTGCTGGGAGCGGAGCAGCCATCGCTGACCGGGAGATAAGTGTCGGGTCTGGAAATCTCTCAGCTTACGGCCCACTCGGGTCTAGGAAGGGAAGTCACGTTTGCTTAGACAGCGAGTCCGAGCGGAGGTTCCCGAGGTGCTTCCTTGGTAGTGGGAGAAACAGGGCTCCCGTTTGTCAGGGGTGCTGGTTTCTCTGGAACACGGTGTCCTTCTCAGCAGACGCTTGGCTCGAGGAGGAAGACGCAAGGTGGTAAGGTTTCTGACTGCCTCTTATGTGTTTCTCTCTTGTTGCTCTCTCGTATTGGCCAATACGTCCTGTCTGTCTGTTTCTGTCTATGTCTTTGTCCTTGCTCTGCTTCTGCCGTGTCCTTGTACAGCACACTTGCAGGCATTCCAGGTGAGCATCTCCAAGGGTTAAGGGCTCAGGAGCCAACGGGAATTCAGCAGGTTCGCAAGTCGCGCAAGGGAGAGCGGTGGTGCATCATGGCTGAATGACTCGGTGTTCTTGTAGAGGACCCGATACATAGGCGAGAGGGGGGGAAAGGGCTAAAGGATAGAATTCCCACAGCCACAGACTTTAGTGAGTGAGAGCTAACGCTGGGCTTTTTCGGCCACCCTTGCAGAGGAATCAGTGCGTGGCCGTGGGCGGAGAATAAATCGTCCGAGATGTACTTGAGCTGCCTGGACGTGATTCTCGGAACATGTGAAGGGTCCTCAGCGTTCGGCCTTCCCATGGCTCTGTGTGAGTAAGAGGTGCGTGCTTTGAAATCTTTAAGCGTCCTGGCAGTATGTTTCTTCTGAGGCAGAGAGCTTCCTGCTGGGTCACGGAGCCTGGTGGCTTGGGGACTGGTGAAGGGGCATAGGCAGTTCAACAGAGCGTGGATAGATATTCAAGGCCTCCGTTCTCTCCGCGTTCCTGGAGTGTCAGCGGGAGGGGGTGGCCGATGGTGGGAGGCAGCGGTGCGATGGTGGGAGGAGAAGCGATGCCGCGTCCTTGCGGACTGAAAAGCTAAGTTGTTTGTTTGTTTTTTCCCCTCTGCTGTGTTCGGTAGTGAGCGATAAGAAGTCAACCCTCCCGGTGTCCTCCCGTCTGGGGATGGAACGGAAACGAGAACAGCGAGCTCGGGAGCTTGGTCGAAGCGAGGCGAGAACCGTCCGGCTGGGAGCGGAGCAGCCATCGCTGACAGGGAGATAAGTGTCGGGTTTGGAAATCTCTCGGCTTACGGCGCACTCGGGTCTAGGAAGGGAAGTCAGGTTTGCTTAGACAGCGAGTCCGAGCGGAGGTTCGCGAGGTGATTCCTTGGTAGTGGGAGAAACAGGGCTTCCGTTTGTCAGGGGTGCTGATTTCTCTGGAACACGGTGTCCTTCTCAGCAGACGCTTGGCTCGAGGAGGAAGACGCAAGGCGGTAAGGTTTCCGTCTGCCTCTCATGTGTTTCTCTCTTGTTGCTCTCTCGTATTGGCCAATACGTTCTGTCTGTCTGTTTCTGTCTGTGTCTTTGTCCTTGCTCTGCTTCTGCCGTGTCCTTGTATAGCTCACGTGCAGGCATTCCAGGTGAGCATCTCCACGGGTTAAGGGCTCAGGAGCCAACGGGAATTCTGCAGGTACGCCAGTCGCGCAAGGGAGAGCGGTGGTGCGTCATGGCTGACTGACTCAGTGTTCTTGTAGAGGGCCCTATACATAGGCGAGGGGCGGGGGGGAAGGGCTAAAGGATAGAATTCCCACAGCCACAGACCTTAGTGAGTGAGAGGTCTCTTCAGTCACGCCGCTCTCGGATCTCGCTGCAGGGAGGGATTCTGGTGCCGCTCTCGGGTCGTGCAGCTTGGGGGTGTCTCTAGCGCTGCTCTCGGGTCTCGCTGCTGGGGGGGAGGGGTCTTTGGGGCCACTCTCAGGTCGTGCTGCTGGGAGGGAGTCTGGCGCCTCTCTCGGGTTATGCTGCTGCGGGGAATCTCTGGTGCCTCCTTGGGATCATGCTGCTGGGGGGGTCTCTGGCTTCGCTCTCCGGTCGTGCTGCTGGGGGGGGGTCTCTGTTACCGCTTTCGGGTCGCGCCGTTAGGGGGGGTCTCTGGTGCCGCTCTCGGTAGTGGTGCTGGGGGTGGGGTCTCTGTCTCCACTCTCGGGTCGCGCTGCTGGGGGGAGGTCTCTGGCGCCGCTCTCGGGTCGCGCTGCTGGGGGGTGGTCTCTGGAGCCTCCCTCCGGTCATGCTGCAGACGGGGGGTGTCACTGGCCCCGCTATCAGGTGATGCTGCTGCGGGGGGTCTCTGGCACCTCTCGGGTTTTGCTGCTGGGTGGGTGTCTGGGGCCGCTCTCGGGTGATGCTGTTCGGGGAGGTCTCTGGCGCCGCTCTCCGGTAGCGGTGCTGGGGGTGGGGTTTCTGTCTCCACTCTCGGGTAATGCTTCTGGGGGGGTCTCCGGCGCCGGTCTCGGGTCGCGCTCCTTGGGGGTGGGGTCTCTGTCGCCACTTTCATCTCATGCTGCTGGGGGGGGGTCTCTGGCGCCACTCTCGGGTGATGCTGCTGGGGGGGGCCTCTGGCTCCCATCTCAGGTCGTGCTGCTGGGGGGGGGAGATCTCTGTCGCCGTTCTCTGGTGATGCTGCTGGGGGGAGGGTCTCTGGCGCCACTCTTGGGTCGCACTGCTGGGGGCGGGTCTGTGGTGCCGCTCTCGGGTCTTGCTGCTGGGGGGGGTCTCTGGCACCGTTTTCGGGTCACTCTGCTGGGGGAGGTCTCTGGCTTCGCTCTCGGGTCACGCTGCTGGGGAGGGTCTCTGGCGCCGCCCTCGGGACTTGCTGCTGGGGGGGGTCTCTGGCGCCGCCCTCGGGTCGCAATGCCGGGGGGGTTCTTTCGCGCTGCTCTCGGGTTTTGCTGCTGGGGGGGGGGGTCTCTTGTTTCGCTCTCGGGTCATGCTGCTGGGGGGGGACTTTGCAAGCGGGGCCGGGTACTAAAGGCACCAAGCAGCTGGCGGAATCACTGAGAACAAGGGTCATGGGGTCGGGGGTTGGTTGAGACTCTTTGGACCAGAGGCAGGGGGTCCAGGCTGCCAAATGTGTCGCGGAGAACCTCCATCTATCGGACGCGGCTTCCTCTCCGCGCTTGCAGAACCGAGCAGCTAAAAGTGTTAGAAGCCAAATCAGAGCGGCTCATGTGTGTGTTAGAAACGGCTACGGGGAGCCAATTGCACTGGCACCTGACGCCTTCTTCAGCCCTTTGTTGCTGCATTCTCAGGCTGGCACCTCTCACAACCATTCATTCATCGTCCAAGCACTCTCTCTCTTATGTACATTCCCTAATTAATGTTTCCCATACAGTATTTTGCATAATAATACAAGAGTTGTAGTTACAAAAAGTTACAAAAGTTTCTGGGTGGCATTTCTTAAAACATTCTCTCTCTGAGCGCTGAGGTAGTTACTGTTATAGTTACAATGCTTCACTTTGCGATTAGGGTTAAGTGCTTCACAATGCTTTGAAGAGAACGGTTGTCAATTGTGTAACAGTAAGTTTGAGCGTGCCCTGGCGCACAGCGAGGGGAGCTGTTTCTGGCTACATAGTAGTATATTTTTAACAGTTTGAAGTTACATGACCTAATATTACATTCCTAACCAATTATATTCTAGAGGGGCAAAAATGTTTAGATTTATAATTAAACAATCCTAACAAATAATAATAATAATAATAATAATTATAAATCTAAACACTTCTCAAGCTTGATAACACTAAATCTAAACACTTTCACAAGAATAAATCTAAACACTTCTATGCTTCTTCTACTTAACAAACTTCTCCTCCTTAGACTTTTAGTTGTGGGGAACAAATTCTGGGGAGTCACTTCCACTTGCGGGAATCATGTTTCATACTTGACTATGTTCTCCCTACACTAAGGCTGGCCGAGAGACTGTCCCGGACTGATCGTAACAGACTGTTCTGTCCGCGAATGGGCTGAGAGTAAAGGGCGTGTTCGGAATCTGTGGCGCCCAATCTGAGGCTGTCCGAGGTGACTCTTAACGGACTGCTCCGTGCGCCAATGGGCGGTGACTCAAGGCGTGTTCTGGGGCAGCTGGCGGCCAATAGGTTGTCCGGGGTGGATTATAACAGACTCTTCTGTCCGCGAATGGGCTGTGACTAAGGGGCGTGTTCTGAATCAGAGGCACCCAATAGGCTGACCCGGCTGCATCTTAACGGACAGCTCTGTCTGCGAATGCGGTGTGACTAGGGGGAAATGACCTGCCACTGCTCTCGACCAATAGGCTGTCCGGGGTGGATCTTAATGGGCTGCTCTGTCCTCGAATTGTCTGTGAGTTACGGGTGGTTCCTGGCTGTGTGCCAGCCAATGGGCTTTCGGAAGACAGCCTTGGCGGAGGATAGTGTCGCCCAATGGGCTGTCAGCAAAGGGGATCCTGCCTCTGGTTCGGCCAATGGGCTGCCGCAGGGGGGCGTTGTCTGACTGGGCGGCCGGCGCCGCCATGACAGGAAGGTCCGAGGAGCGCGCGGGGGCGCGAGCGAATCCTGGGTCCGAGTGCGAAGCTCCCCGCCCCCAGCCCGCCCCTTGTTGGTGTCTGGCCCGGGGGAGGAGGGGGCGCGAGGGAAGGTGGGGGAGCGGGCTGGGGGTGGGGTGTCTGGACAGGGGTGAGGTGTAGGAGCAGGCTGGGTGTGAGGGGCCGGGGGGGGCCTTGGCACTGGGGGGGGGCAGGAGCGGATAGGGCGCGGGAGAGCGCAGGCGCGGGCGGCGCTGGCTGGGCGGGAAACTCCCGGGATGCTCGCGCTGACGAGGCGGGCGGGAAAACGCTGCGGGGGGCGCTGAGGTGCGGAGCCTGGGGGGCGGGGCGGGAGCTGGCAGTGACGTGGAGCCCCCCCCCCCCCCCGCCTGCTTCTCTCCGGGCCCCAGGCTGGACATCGGCGGGGCGGCCCCTGGCGGAGGTGGGGGGGCGATTTCTGCCCCCCCCCGGCGCTGCAGCCTCCCCGGGGAGCAGCGCCCCTGTTACCCCCCACGTGGTGCCGGGGGAACGGGGCTGTGGCCCCCCCTTTGGGGCGCGGGAGCTGACCCGGGCTCCAGTCACGTGGGTGTCTCGGGGAGGGGGGGCTGCGGGCCACCGGGGCGCGGGAGTGTCACGTGCCCCCTCCCCCCGCCGGGGAGCCGCGCGCCCTCGAGGGGTGGTTCCCGCGGGCGGGGCACGCACAGAACGTGTCCCGCACGCGGGGGGGCGGGGCGGCCTGAGCCCTGCTCCCCGCGCTGCTCGCTGCCTGGGGGCGGGGCCGGGTGCCCGCTGAATCCCCCCTGTGCCCGGGGGGGGGGCAGTTCGGCGGGGGGCGCTGTGGGGGGGGGGATGCTCTGGCCCTGGCTGCCCGCAGTGCCGCCCAGTGCCCGGCTGTGCCTCCTGCAGAGGCCGAGAGCGTCCTGGGTGGGGGCGTGTGGGGAGAGGGGGGGAGTGGCTGAGAATTGGGGGGCAAACAGGTGACAGACAAACCAACCGACAGAAAAGCCTCCCTGCCTGGCCCCCAGCTGAGCGGAGAAACGTCCCCCTGGCGCCAGAGCACTGCAGGGCCCAGCCTAGTCGCTTTGTGCCTCCAGCCCCACGGCGTGGGGAGGGGGCGACGGTGGAGGAGCCCCACGCACCCAGGCCTTAGGTTCCCCACCCGCCTTCTAAGCACTGAGCATTTTAGGCCTGGCTGGACTAGAGAAGGGGGCACCAGGGGAGTTGCCGCTGAAGGCGCGCGGCCGCGCACAAACACCCCTCTGCCGCCCACCTCCGTTGCGGAGCCTTGCAGCGGCACTCGCCTTCCTGCTGGCCGGGGAATGGCGCGGTTGTTTTCCTGATCCGGTGGAGGGCGGCTGCCCCGTTGTGTCCCTGCTGGGGCAGCCTCGCCCCACCTCCAGCTGCTCTTGGGGCTTCTGTTTGTTTCTGTTCATACAGTTTGCTGCTGTTTTCCATCCACGAGGACCTGCGTGAAGCTGGTCCAACCAGAGATACGGGGATCGATTTTTAAGAGTAAGAGGTTTTGTTTTTAAAGCAGGGGTGAGGAACCTAATACCCCAGCTCACGTGAGTGTGGCCCTCGAGACTCAAGGTTCCCACACTAACGCTCTAGCTCCCCTCCAGATTGGAGCAGACAAAATCTGCTAGCCTGCCCCGCCGCCCTCCTCACAAGCTCCGTCCGGTGTGCGAGGGGAATGTGGGAAGCCTCTTCCTCCTTCTCAGTTGGGGCATGTGTTAATGCGGATGGTGGGGTTTGGGATTTCTTTTTCTTCACACTTGTGTGTAGGGTTGCCAGGTGTCTAGCACTGAGCCAGACAGCCCGGTATTTGCACTTTTTGTCCGGTAAATAAATTTAGAAAATACCGGACATACAAAATGTCCAGTATTTCCTGCTTTTCCTCTGCGCCCAGCAGAAATAAGCCGGGGGCGGGGAGATTGGCTGACTAATTAAAGGGGTCACAACTGGATTTTGCTCAACAAAAATGTTCCTGGTGGGGTTTTTTTTGTTTGGTTGGCTTTTTTTCCTCAACAAAAATTTTCCTGGCGCTTTTTTTTTGCTGAAACCATCTGGCAACCCTACTAGTGTGTGCCTTCCGCCCCCCCCCCCCCCCAATAAGGTTCCCCACCCCGTCTGAAAGCGAGAGTTGGGAGAATAGGTTACCTTGCGTTCCTGTGACCTTATAAGGAAGTTGAAGGCTACTATAAATTCCCCCTCATGGTCTCCTCTTCAGACTAAAGAAACCTAAATCCCTCAGCCTCTTCATAGAGCAATTGCTCCAGCCCCCTAATCATTTTGGTTGTCCTCTGCTGGACCCTCTCCAATGTGTCCACATCCCTTCTGTAGTGGAAGGCTCAGAACTGGACACAGTACTCCAGATGTGGCCTCACCAAAGCCGAATAAAGGGGAATAATGACATCTCTGGATCTACTGGCAATGCTCCTCTTAATGCAACCTAATATGCCATTAGCCTTCTTGGCTACAAGGGCACACTGTTGACTCATCTCCAGCTTCTCATCCACTGTAACCCCCAGGTCCCTGTCTGCAGAACTACTACTTAACTGGTTGGTCCCCAGCTTGTAACTATGCTTGGGATTCTTCCATCCCAAGTGCAGGACTCTACACTTGTCCTTGTTGAACCTCATCAGATTTCTTGTGGCCCAATCCTCCAATTTGTCTAAGTCATTCTGGACCCTATCTCTGCCCTTAGGCATCTTTTAGCCTTTTTGTTCTATTATTGTTTTTCTATTTGGTACTAGAAAATCAAACTTTCCTCCTGCTTGGGCCTCAAGTTTCACTCCAGCAGCCCTTCCACAAGTAGAATCGTCTGCAAAATAAAATGTCAGGGCTACCGTCATTAAGGTGCTTGTCCCTGTAAGGACATGTGACTGAACTGGTTGTTCAGAAGGTTTCTGGTGAATTGGTTTATGCACAGGTATGCCTCCCGTTCTTCTTTAACCACCGCAGTCTCTTGTTTTTGTCCGGAAGCAAATTCTCTGCCAAGCCACCTTTTTTCCCTTTCATGTAATTGTCTGCTCTTTCGTTCGGTGTGGTAGACTTGTTCTAGTGTGGCATTAGACAACCGAGCCACAGAAAAGTCTGCCTTGGTACCACTGAGTACCGGCCCAGACCAAAGTAGCTTTCAGACACCTTAAGAGAGTCTTGATTTGCAATTCTCCCCTTTCTTCTCCTTGGATTTTCAACTAGGAAAGTGTGCTAATCATCTGCTTTTGCGGAAAAACTTGCCAGCTGTCTACACTGGCCGCTTGAATTTCCGCAAAAGCACTGACGATCTCATGTAAGATTGTCAGTGCTTCTGCGGGAATACTATGCTGCTCCCGTTCGGGCAAAAGTCTTTTTCCGAAAGACTTCTGCGCAAAAGGGCCAGTGTAGACAGCAGAGAGTTCTTTTCCGCAAAAAAGCCCCGATGGCGAAAATGGCGATTGGGGCTTTTTTGCAGAAAAGCGCGACTAGATTGGCCACGGACGCTTTTCCGTAAAAAGTTTACATACCCAGTATCTTGTGAAGAACTTGTCACCTCAGCACAGGGTCCCAGGGCGGGCTTTACCATAAGGGACCCGGAGAGATCATCTAGGCCAGCTGGAGGGGGCAGGGGAGGGGAGAGGAGAGGAGAGGAGAGGAGGTTGGCCACTGAAAATGTTGCAGTATTAATTTTCCTTTTATTTGACTTCATATCAAACAAATATTTACAGTTTAAATGACCTTGTTAATTCTCCCTTGTGTTAGTACTCTTTCTTCCAGAACGTTTTAAAAACACAGACGAGACATGTCTTCGCCTGGGTGGCAGGCATCCGAAGAAGGGCACGTGACCTCGATCTTGGAGCACGAGACAAAACTCACTCCGCTCCTGGAGGGGAAATGTTAGAGGCAACACTGGGCTCCAGTGAGCAGCAGCCAGGTGACGCACGTGTCTGTCCTTTCCACACATCTAGGGTGGCCTAGCTCCTAACCGTTCTCTGTCTCTTTTTCGGTCCCTGTAGACTTGGAGGAGATGAGAGGCTGGCCATGTGGTGGCAGAGACCGAAAGGAGCCACCCCCCCGAGACCCTGCCGGCAGATGGAAACCAGACAGCGATCTATGGAAGAAGAGCAAATAGCAATTGGCTCAAGGTAAGTATCGAGGGAGGGCCGCACAGACGTTTGCGAGCGTGGTACGGGTCCCTGAGAAAAGGCCCTCTGGCTCGTGGTGGAAGAACTTGAAAATACGAAGTACAAAAGTCACAGTGTTGTACTTAAAAGAAGCACTCGGGATCTTTTTCAGAGGGATAAGGCAACACGCCACATTTATTGATCACACGCACACACACATTATATATATATATATATAAAAATTATTTATTTATTTACCACATGCATATGATAAGTATTGATTATTCTGTGTCACTCACGCACTCACTCTCTCACACACACACACACACGTGCACAAGCACACTCCGTCTTGCTGTTGTTACCAACTTGTTGCTCCCCTTAACTTCACTGGCCAGGTGAGTTAGATGGGGGAGGGGTGGAGCCGGGCTTCTGCTGATCCGGATCGATGCTCCGATGGTGACAAGATGAGACCCGGAGTCCTCTGCAAGACAACTCACTTTTATAGCAGCTTCCCTCTTATGCAAATATATCCCAGATTCAAAATCTGGGTCTGTGTCCTTTGGTCCCTTTGTGGGTGCTGTCTGTTAAGAGAGGGTGTTTTCCAAAGAAGGTGCTTGCTTCTAATCCCCAAGGCCTTCAATATGTCTGCTCTTCTTTCTTGAGCCCTCTTGACACGTTGGGTCTGGCTTCCACCCCCTTTTCAACTGGTGTAGCTCTCTGGAGGTGCTTGGCTCCCAAGTGTTACTCATTCACACCTCGTTCATTCAACTGGGCAATTGATTACAGAGTGGGGGGAGAGAGTGGGGGAAAGATCTTATTCTACTCCTAGCAAATGACATTTTTACCTCTTTAACTATATACTCTGTATTAGAACCCTATGTAGAAAACTAAGTTACAAGGTTATATGGATTCAGGTTCTAATACAAAGTGACAAGGTCATATGGATTAATACAAAGTTACAAGGTTATATGGAGAGGCACAGTGTCAAGTCATATGAAGTACATAGGTTTATCTACAACAGAAACTGAACACCGATTTTTGTATTTTTAAAAATGTCATTAATCCCCCCCTCCCCCCGCCGCCCCCCGAATCTCCTGGCTGGCGATACTTAACGTGTCTAGGATCATACGGAAAACTAAGTGAGTAGGCTGCCAATTGACCTAGCGTCACGCATGCGGAGAGTTGGCAAAACTGGGATTGAAATAAAGACTTGGTCTCCAGCAGCACCGAGGAGCCCCAGACATGGATTAGGGCCTCGTGGGAATAGTTGTCTCCTAATTGATCTAATCTTTGGCTTTTGAGTTTAATATTATTGGTGAGTCCTTCTAGGCGACTGTTACTCGGCGTGCATGCGTGCGCACGTAAGTATGAGTGCAAGTGTGTGCGTCCGCAAGTGTCCATTTGCGTGTGCGCGCACGTGCCTGCGTGCGGGCAGATTGAGCAGATGCGTGTGTGGGCATCTGAGCGAGGGCATGAGTGGGCGCCCAGGCGTGTTAATCTGTTAATTCGCGTTTGTGAGTGTGTACACGCATCCCTGCGTGTGAGCATTTGGTAGGGTGAGTGGCTGTTGCACGGGCGTGTGCGTCTGACGTGTGCCAATCAGACGGTGCCCTGGCAGCAGTAGCTCCTGGAAAGCGACACCCCTCCCCTCCCATCTGGAGCATGCAACTGGGATGAGAGGGGCAGGGAAGAGTAGAACTGCTGCAGCGCGTTTCAGCACGAGGCTCTAACTGCCGCGCGGTAGCTGCTCCTTTTGTATCCGACGTGGGGCAACAAGGAGCGGCCTCGCATCATGCCGGCGCCACGTGCGTTCAGTCCCACGGGCCGGAAGTGACGTTTGCTCGGTCCACAGCCTGACAGCAACCGACTGGCAACCGTGACCGGAAGGTGCCCAGGTACGAGCGCTCAGCTGGTGCCAGGTCAGCGGGTGGTAGGCAGGAGACACGGGGCCAGGCGGGACGGGTTCAGACACGGGGTGCCTGGCTGGGACAGCGACTGGGGTTGGAGGTTTCCTGCGGCGGTGCAGCCAGCGTAGGGCACCAGCTCCCGTGGTACGTGGGGCAGAGGAAGGACAGCAGAGTGGAGGCTGGAACCGCTCCGACAAGGCACCGCTCTGCTTATGGTTGCCAGGTGTCCGGTTTTGAACTGGACGGTCCAGGCTTTCAGCTTTTTCTTCGGGAAACAAATTTATATTTTCTCAATGTCCGCGAAAGCGGCAAGGAGTTCTGTGCCACAGGGCTCCTCGCTGCTTTTGCAGATTCAGACTAACGCGGCTACTCCTCTGATAAATGTCGGGTATTTTCTAAATCAGATGGAATGCAGATTGTGATGTCATGTCAGGCGTGCCTGGTATTTTTGGTGAAACCATCTGGCAACCCTAGCTCTGCTCCTTGCTTGGCCGGGGTGGCGCCCTGCCTCTGTGGCAGGTCCTGACGTCACAGGGAGCGTGTTCCCCAGGAAATCCGGGCAGTGCAGCGGCTTCCGGTCCGCGCCACCCGGCCCCAAGGGAGCGGCGGCGGGAGGCGGCAGGGAGGTCAGAGCGTGACGCTGCCCCGCCCGGATCTCAGCCCTTGGGCGCCCCAGTGTGCACCCCGCCCGGCCGGGCCGCTCCCCTGTAGCTCCGCCCCCAGCGCTGCGCCCGCTGCCTCGTGGCCCGGCTCGGTGCGAAGCTGCCACTGCCGGCTACGAACAGCAGCGCACTGCTAGTGACGTCATTGCCCTGGCGCGGTGCATGCAAATGATGGAACGCGGGGCACGTTCTATCGGCTCCCGGGCGAGTGACACGTGGGTTTGTGTGGCACACAGACGGGTCCCAGGCTCCGTCATTAATGGCAGGGGCGGGGCCTGATCTGGGGGCGGGGCCACTGACCGGCAGGAACTCAGCTGGGACACAGAAGTGAGCGGCAGAAAACTCCTCGGGGTCTCCGGAAAATCCTCGCGCGGCCCCTCTGGGCTTGTGAACGGGACGCAGCAGAGGCAGCCGCCCCCCTCCCCACCCACCCGCCTCACGCTCCCCGCTGCACTTTCGAAGGCAACAGCAGCATCAGCCTGTCCCGCTGCCAGTCCCTGCACAAGCCGGCTGGGAAATTTGGTGTTGGGGGGAGCAGACTGCACGGGGCGGAGAGGAGTTTGGGGGTGGTGGGGGATCAGACTGCATGGAGCGGAGAGGAGTTTGGGGGGAAGCAGACTGCACGGGGCGGGGAGGAGTTTGGTGAGGGGGGATCATACTGCACGGGGCGGAGAGGAGTTTGGTGAGGGGGGATCATACTGCATGGGGCGGAGAGGAGTTTGGGGGGAAGCAGACTGCACGGGGCGGGGAGGAGTTTGGTGAGGGGGGATCAGACTGCAGGGGGCGGAGAGGAGTTTCGTGGGGGGTAGGAGATCAGACTGCACGGGGGGAGGAGTTTGGGGGGGATCAGACTGCACGGGGCGGGGAGGAGTTTGCGGGGGAGCAGACTGCACGGGGCGGGGAGGAGTTTGGGGGGGTTCAGACTGCACGGGGCGGAGAGGAGTTTGGGGGGAGCAGACTGCACGGGGCGGGGAGGAGTTTGCGGGGGAGCAGACTGCACGGGGCGGGGATGAGTTTGGGGGGGTTCAGACTGCATGGGGCGGGGAGGAGTTTGGGGGGGAGCAGACTGCACGGGGCGGGGAGGAGTTTGGGGGGATCAGACTGCATGTGGCGGGGAGGAGTTTGGGGGGGATCAGACTGCATGGGGGGGAGGATCAGACTCCACGGGGCGGCGAGGAGTTTGGGGAGGGGTTCAGACTGCACGGGGCGGAGAGGAGTTTGGGGAGGGGATCAGACTACACGGGGCGGAGAGGAGTTTGGGGGGGATCGGACTGCACGGGGCGGGGAGGAGTTTGGGGGGATGGGACTGCACGGGGCGGGGAGGAGTTTGGGGGGATCAGACTGCACGGAGCGGGGAGGAGTTTGGGGGGATCAGACTGCACGGGGGGGAGGATCAGACTGCACGGAGCGGGGAGGAGTTTGGGGGGGGGGCGGGGAGGGGAGTGTGGGGGGGATCAGACTGCACGGGGCGGAGAGGAGTTTGGGGAGGGGATCAGACTGCACGGAGCGGGGAGGAGTTTGGGGGGGGGGATCAGACTGCACGGGGGGGAGGATCAGACTGCACGGAGCGGGGAGGAGTTTGGGGGGGATCAGACTGCACGGGGGGGAGGATCAGACTGCACGGGGCAGGGAGGAGCTTTGGGGGGGATCAGACTGCACGGGGCGGACAGGAGTTTGGGGGGGCGATCAGACTGCACGGGGCGGAGGGGAGTGTGGGGGGGATCAGACTGCACGGGGGGGAGGAGTTTGGGGGGGATCAGACTGCACGGAGCGGGGAGGAGTGTGGGGGGGATCAGACTGCATGGGGCGGGGAGGAGTGTGGGGGGGATCAGACTGCACGGGGGGGAGAGGAGTTTGGGGGGGATCGGACTGCACGGAGGGAGAGGAGTTTGGGGGGATCGGACTGCACGGGGCGGGGAAGAGTTTGGGGGGATCGGACTGCACGGGGGGAGAGGAGTTTGGGGGGATCAGATTGCACGGGGGGGAGGATCAGACTGCACGGGGGGGAGGAGTTGGGGGGGGATCAGACTGCACGGGGCAGGGAGGAGTTTGGGGGGGATCGGACTGCACGGGGGGAGAGGAGTTTGGGGGGATCAGATTGCACGGGGGGGGGGGGGGGAGGATCAGACTGCACGGGGGGGGAGGAGTTTGGAGGGGGATCAGACTGCACGGGGCGGGGAGGTGTTTGGGGGGGATCATACTGCACGGGGGAGAGGAGTTTGGGGGGATCGGACTGCACGGGGCGGGGAGGAGTTTGGGGGGATCAGACTGCACGGGGGGGAGGAGTTTGAGGGGGATCAGACTGCACGGGGCGGGGAGGAGTTTGGGGGGATCAGACTGCACGGGGCTGGGAGGAGTTTGGGGGGGAAGGGTTGCCGCGGAGTCTCCTCTCCCGAGTGGGGGCGAAGCATCAGCTGCGGACGCTGCCGTCTCTGAGGCAGGAGCCCCGCCCAGCAATGGGGAGGGGCGGGTTGAGGGGGAGTAGGGAAAGTAGCCGCAGTGGCTTGTGGGAAACTGAGTGCCCCTGTCCGCAGCTCCCATCGGCCATTGCAGGGCCAGGGCAGGCCCGGCGCTGTTCGGTTGGGCGGGTGCAGCGGAAGTGACATCACAACGGGGCATTGACCAGGGAGCGACGCGGTTGGTCCCGCGCTCGTGTCACTCCAAGTGTTAGCGACGCATCCTGGGACTTGTAGTTCTCATAGTGCGGCCTCCCGGGGCACGTCGCAGCGCGCCCCGCCCCTATCATAGCCCCGCCCCCCGGCATAGCCCCGCCCAGCGTGTTCTTAGTTCGGAATGGGGCATTTCTACCCTAAAAACAATCTTTTTTATTCGGAAATAACGGCCCTTAGCAGAGCAACAGTGACACTCGGTAGTCACCGGCGGTAATGCACGTGTAATTCCGTAGCGCCTCCACAGTGCCGCTCGGTGGTCATTGCCGGTAATGCACGTGTAATTCCGAAGCGCCTCCACAGTGCCGCTCGGTGGTCATTGCCGGTAATGCACGTGTAATTCCGTAGCGCCTCCACAGTGCCGCTCGGTGGTCATTGCCGGTAATGCACGTGTAATTCCGTAGCGCCTCCACAGTGCCGCTCGGTGGTCATTGCCGGTAATGCACGTGTAATTCCGTAGCGCCTCCACAGTGCCGCTCGGTGGTCATTGCCGGTAATGCACGTGTAATTCCGTAGCGCCTCCACAGTGCCGCTCGGTGGTCATTGCAGGTAATGCACGTGTAATTCCATAGCGCCTCCACAGTGCCGCTCGGTGGTCATTGCCGGTAATGCACGTGTAATTCCGTAGCGCCTCCACAGTGCCGCTCGGTGGTCATTGCAGGTAATGCACGTGTAATTCCGTAGCGCCTCCACAGTGCCGCTCGGTGGTCATTGCAGGTAATGCACGTGTAATTCCGTAGCGCCTCCACAGTGCCGCTCGGTGGTCATTGCGGGTAATGCACGTGTAATTCCATCGCCCCCAGCTGCTGTCCCTGCTCCGCACGCCACGTGGCCCCAGTCTTGCCCTTTGACAGCAGGCAAAGTAAGAAGCTCGTTATTTCCAGGCTCCGCGCAGCCCTCTCCCCTCCTGCCCCCGGCCCCCTCATCCCACACACCAGGCTCCGCGCAGCCCCCTCCCCTCCTGCTTCCTCACCCCAGCCTGCACCCCGTCCATACTCTTATCCCGGGGCCCTTCCTCTCCCCAGCCTGCACCCCCGTCCATATGCTTATCCCGGGGCCCTTCCTCCCCCCAGCCTGCACCCCCATCCATATTCTTATCCCGGGGCCCTTCCTCACTCCAGTCTGCACGCCCATTCATGGGAGCCATCAGTCCACCTTTTCCCTGCACCACATTCAGTAAAGTGTCTGATCAGGGTATGAGAGCAGCCCTGAGCCTTTGTCTCCACTCAGCAGGTTGCACCACACAGGATATGTGGATGGTCCTGGGCTTTGTACAGCACTCCAGACTGACCCCTGGACACGGCTTCTGAGTCCTAGCCCTTTGCTGTCACTCCTGCCCGAGGGCTTTGCTGGCTCCAGACTGGGTAACAGCTGGGAAACTGGCTGGGCAGTGGGCTGAGAAGATACCGTCCGAGATGGACTTGAGCTGCCTGGACGTGATTCTCGGAACACGTGAAGGGTCCTCAGCGTTCGGCCTTCCCATGGCTCTGTGTGAGTAAGAGGTGCGTGCTTTGAAATCTTCAAGCGTCCTGGCAGTATGTTTCTTCTGAGGCAGAGAGCTTCCTGCTGGGGCACGGAGCCTGGTGGCTTGGGGACTGGTGAAGGGGCAGTAGGCGGTTCAACAGTGCGTGGATAGATATTCAAGGCCTCCGTTCTCTCCGAGTTCCTGGAGTGGCAGCGGGAGGGGGTGGCCGATGGTGGGAGGAGAAGCGATGCCGCGTCCTTGCGGACTGAAAAGCTAAGTTGTTTGTTTGTTTTTTCCCCTCAGCTGTGTTCGGTAGCGAGCGATAAGAAGTCAACCCTCCCGGTGTCCTCCCGTCTGGGGATGGAACGGAAAAGAGAACGGCGAGCTTGGGAGCTTGGTCGAAGCGAGGCGAGAACCGTCCTGCTGGGAGCGGAGCAGCCATCGCTGACCGGGAGATAAGTGTCGGGTCTGGAAATCTCTCAGCTTACGGCCCACTCGGGTCTAGGAAGGGAAGTCACGTTTGCTTAGACAGCGAGTCCGAGCGGAGGTTCCCGAGGTGCTTCCTTGGTAGTGGGAGAAACAGGGCTCCCGTTTGTCAGGGGTGCTGGTTTCTCTGGAACACGGTGTCCTTCTCAGCAGACGCTTGGCTCGAGGAGGAAGACGCAAGGTGGTAAGGTTTCTGACTGCCTCTTATGTGTTTCTCTCTTGTTGCTCTCTCGTATTGGCCAATACGTCCTGTCTGTCTGTTTCTGTCTATGTCTTTGTCCTTGCTCTGCTTCTGCCGTGTCCTTGTACAGCACACTTGCAGGCATTCCAGGTGAGCATCTCCAAGGGTTAAGGGCTCAGGAGCCAACGGGAATTCAGCAGGTTCGCAAGTCGCGCAAGGGAGAGCGGTGGTGCATCATGGCTGAATGACTCGGTGTTCTTGTAGAGGACCCGATACATAGGCGAGAGGGGGGGAAAGGGCTAAAGGATAGAATTCCCACAGCCACAGACTTTAGTGAGTGAGAGCTAACGCTGGGCTTTTTCGGCCACCCTTGCAGAGGAATCAGTGCGTGGCCGTGGGCGGAGAATAAATCGTCCGAGATGTACTTGAGCTGCCTGGACGTGATTCTCGGAACATGTGAAGGGTCCTCAGCGTTCGGCCTTCCCATGGCTCTGTGTGAGTAAGAGGTGCGTGCTTTGAAATCTTTAAGCGTCCTGGCAGTATGTTTCTTCTGAGGCAGAGAGCTTCCTGCTGGGTCACGGAGCCTGGTGGCTTGGGGACTGGTGAAGGGGCATAGGCAGTTCAACAGAGCGTGGATAGATATTCAAGGCCTCCGTTCTCTCCGCGTTCCTGGAGTGTCAGCGGGAGGGGGTGGCCGATGGTGGGAGGCAGCGGTGCGATGGTGGGAGGAGAAGCGATGCCGCGTCCTTGCGGACTGAAAAGCTAAGTTGTTTGTTTGTTTTTTCCCCTCTGCTGTGTTCGGTAGTGAGCGATAAGAAGTCAACCCTCCCGGTGTCCTCCCGTCTGGGGATGGAACGGAAACGAGAACAGCGAGCTCGGGAGCTTGGTCGAAGCGAGGCGAGAACCGTCCGGCTGGGAGCGGAGCAGCCATCGCTGACAGGGAGATAAGTGTCGGGTTTGGAAATCTCTCGGCTTACGGCGCACTCGGGTCTAGGAAGGGAAGTCAGGTTTGCTTAGACAGCGAGTCCGAGCGGAGGTTCGCGAGGTGATTCCTTGGTAGTGGGAGAAACAGGGCTTCCGTTTGTCAGGGGTGCTGATTTCTCTGGAACACGGTGTCCTTCTCAGCAGACGCTTGGCTCGAGGAGGAAGACGCAAGGCGGTAAGGTTTCCGTCTGCCTCTCATGTGTTTCTCTCTTGTTGCTCTCTCGTATTGGCCAATACGTTCTGTCTGTCTGTTTCTGTCTGTGTCTTTGTCCTTGCTCTGCTTCTGCCGTGTCCTTGTATAGCTCACGTGCAGGCATTCCAGGTGAGCATCTCCACGGGTTAAGGGCTCAGGAGCCAACGGGAATTCTGCAGGTACGCCAGTCGCGCAAGGGAGAGCGGTGGTGCGTCATGGCTGACTGACTCAGTGTTCTTGTAGAGGGCCCTATACATAGGCGAGGGGCGGGGGGGAAGGGCTAAAGGATAGAATTCCCACAGCCACAGACCTTAGTGAGTGAGAGGTCTCTTCAGTCACGCCGCTCTCGGATCTCGCTGCAGGGAGGGATTCTGGTGCCGCTCTCGGGTCGTGCAGCTTGGGGGTGTCTCTAGCACTGCTCTCGGGTCTCGCTGCTGGGGGGGAGGGGTCTTTGGGGCCACTCTCAGGTCGTGCTGCTGGGAGGGAGTCTGGCGCCTCTCTCGGGTTATGCTGCTGCGGGGAATCTCTGGTGCCTCCTTGGGATCATGCTGCTGGGGGGGTCTCTGGCTTCGCTCTCCGGTCGTGCTGCTGGGGGGGGTCTCTGTTACCGCTTTCGGGTCGCGCCGTTAGGGGGGGTCTCTGGTGCCGCTCTCGGTAGTGGTGCTGGGGGTGGGGTCTCTGTCTCCACTCTCGGGTCGCGCTGCTGGGGGGAGGTCTCTGGCGCCGCTCTCGGGTCGCGCTGCTGGGGGGTGGTCTCTGGAGCCTCCCTCCGGTCATGCTGCAGACGGGGGGTGTCACTGGCCCCGCTATCAGGTGATGCTGCTGCGGGGGGTCTCTGGCACCTCTCGGGTTTTGCTGCTGGGTGGGTGTCTGGGGCCGCTCTCGGGTGATGCTGTTCGGGGAGGTCTCTGGCGCCGCTCTCCGGTAGCGGTGCTGGGGGTGGGGTTTCTGTCTCCACTCTCGGGTAATGCTTCTGGGGGGGTCTCCGGCGCCGGTCTCGGGTCGCGCTCCTTGGGGGTGGGGTCTCTGTCGCCACTTTCATCTCATGCTGCTGGGGGGGGGTCTCTGGCGCCACTCTCGGGTGATGCTGCTGGGGGGGGCCTCTGGCTCCCATCTCAGGTCGTGCTGCTGGGGGGGGGAGATCTCTGTCGCCGTTCTCTGGTGATGCTGCTGGGGGGAGGGTCTCTGGCGCCACTCTTGGGTCGCACTGCTGGGGGCGGGTCTGTGGTGCCGCTCTCGGGTCTTGCTGCTGGGGGGGGTCTCTGGCACCGTTTTCGGGTCACTCTGCTGGGGGAGGTCTCTGGCTTCGCTCTCGGGTCACGCTGCTGGGGAGGGTCTCTGGCGCCGCCCTCGGGACTTGCTGCTGGGGGGGGTCTCTGGCGCCGCCCTCGGGTCGCAATGCCGGGGGGGTTCTTTCGCGCTGCTCTCGGGTTTTGCTGCTGGGGGGGGGGGTCTCTTGTTTCGCTCTCGGGTCATGCTGCTGGGGGGGGACTTTGCAAGCGGGGCCGGGTACTAAAGGCACCAAGCAGCTGGCGGAATCACTGAGAACAAGGGTCATGGGGTCGGGGGTTGGTTGAGACTCTTTGGACCAGAGGCAGGGGGTCCAGGCTGCCAAATGTGTCGCGGAGAACCTCCATCTATCGGACGCGGCTTCCTCTCCGCGCTTGCAGAACCGAGCAGCTAAAAGTGTTAGAAGCCAAATCAGAGCGGCTCATGTGTGTGTTAGAAACGGCTACGGGGAGCCAATTGCACTGGCACCTGACGCCTTCTTCAGCCCTTTGTTGCTGCATTCTCAGGCTGGCACCTCTCACAACCATTCATTCATCGTCCAAGCACTCTCTCTCTTATGTACATTCCCTAATTAATGTTTCCCATACAGTATTTTGCATAATAATACAAGAGTTGTAGTTACAAAAAGTTACAAAAGTTTCTGGGTGGCATTTCTTAAAACATTCTCTCTCTGAGCGCTGAGGTAGTTACTGTTATAGTTACAATGCTTCACTTTGCGATTAGGGTTAAGTGCTTCACAATGCTTTGAAGAGAACGGTTGTCAATTGTGTAACAGTAAGTTTGAGCGTGCCCTGGCGCACAGCGAGGGGAGCTGTTTCTGGCTACATAGTAGTATATTTTTAACAGTTTGAAGTTACATGACCTAATATTACATTCCTAACCAATTATATTCTAGAGGGGCAAAAATGTTTAGATTTATAATTAAACAATCCTAACAAATAATAATAATAATAATAATAATTATAAATCTAAACACTTCTCAAGCTTGATAACACTAAATCTAAACACTTTCACAAGAATAAATCTAAACACTTCTATGCTTCTTCTACTTAACAAACTTCTCCTCCTTAGACTTGTAGTTGTGGGGAACAAATTCTGGGGAGTCACTTCCACTTGCGGGAATCATGTTTCATACTTGACTATGTTCTCCCTACACTAAGGCTGGCCGAGAGACTGTCCCGGACTGATCGTAACAGACTGTTCTGTCCGCGAATGGGCTGAGAGTAAAGGGCGTGTTCGGAATCTGTGGCGCCCAATCTGAGGCTGTCCGAGGTGACTCTTAACGGACTGCTCCGTGCGCCAATGGGCGGTGACTCAAGGCGTGTTCTGGGGCAGCTGGCGGCCAATAGGTTGTCCGGGGTGGATTATAACAGACTCTTCTGTCCGCGAATGGGCTGTGACTAAGGGGCGTGTTCTGAATCAGAGGCACCCAATAGGCTGACCCGGCTGCATCTTAACGGACAGCTCTGTCTGCGAATGCGGTGTGACTAGGGGGAAATGACCTGCCACTGCTCTCGACCAATAGGCTGTCCGGGGTGGATCTTAATGGGCTGCTCTGTCCTCGAATTGTCTGTGAGTTACGGGTGGTTCCTGGCTGTGTGCCAGCCAATGGGCTTTCGGAAGACAGCCTTGGCGGAGGATAGTGTCGCCCAATGGGCTGTCAGCAAAGGGGATCCTGCCTCTGGTTCGGCCAATGGGCTGCCGCAGGGGGGCGTTGTCTGACTGGGCGGCCGGCGCCGCCATGACAGGAAGGTCCGAGGAGCGCGCGGGGGCGCGAGCGAATCCTGGGTCCGAGTGCGAAGCTCCCCGCCCCCAGCCCGCCCCTTGTTGGTGTCTGGCCCGGGGGAGGAGGGGGCGCGAGGGAAGGTGGGGGAGCGGGCTGGGGGTGGGGTGTCTGGACAGGGGTGAGGTGTAGGAGCAGGCTGGGTGTGGGTGTGGGGGGGCAGGAGGGAGGGGGGGGGGCCGGGGGGGGCCTTGGCACTGGGGGGGGGCAGGAGCGGATAGGGCGCGGGAGAGCGCAGGCGCGGGCGGCGCTGGCTGGGCGGGAAACTCCCGGGACGCTCGCGCTGACGAGGCGGGCGGGAAAACGCTGCGGGGGGCGCTGAGGTGCGGAGCCTGGGGGGCGGGGCGGGAGCTGGCAGTGACGTGGAGCCCCCCCCCCCCCCCCGCCTGCTTCTCTCCGGGCCCCAGGCTGGACATCGGCGGGGCGGCCCCTGGCGGAGGTGGGGGGGCGATTTCTGCCCCCCCCCGGCGCTGCAGCCTCCCCGGGGAGCAGCGCCCCTGTGACCCCCCCCACGTGGTGCCGGGGGAACGGGGCTGTGGCCCCCCCTTTGGGGCGCGGGAGCTGACCCGGGCTCCAGTCACGTGGGTGTCTCGGGGAGGGGGGGCTGCGGGCCACCGGGGCGCGGGAGTGTCACGTGCCCCCTCCCCCCGCCGGGGAGCCGCGCGCCCTCGAGGGGTGGTTCCCGCGGGCGGGGCACGCACAGAACGTGTCCCGCACGCGGGGGGGCGGGGCGGCCTGAGCCCTGCTCCCCGCGCTGCTCGCTGCCTGGGGGCGGGGCCGGGTGCCCGCTGAATCCCCCCTGTGCCCGGGGGGGGGGCAGTTCGGCGGGGGGCGCTGTGGGGGGGGATGCTCTGGCCCTGGCTGCCCGCAGTGCTGCCCAGTGCCCGGCTGTGCCTCCTGCAGAGGCCGAGAGCGTCCTGGGTGGGGCGTGTGGGGAGAGGGGGGGAGTGGCTGAGAATTGGGGGGCAAACAGGTGACAGACAAACCAACCGACAGAAAAGCCTCCCTGCCTGGCCCCCAGCTGAGCGGAGAAACGTCCCCCTGGCGCCAGAGCACTGCAGGGCCCAGCCTAGTCGCTTTGTGCCTCCAGCCCCACGGCGTGGGGAGGGGGCGACGGTGGAGGAGCCCCACGCACCCAGGCCTTAGGTTCCCCACCCGCCTTCTAAGCACTGAGCATTTTAGGCCTGGCTGGACTAGAGAAGGGGGCACCAGGGGAGTTGCCGCTGAAGGCGCGCGGCCGCGCACAAACACCCCTCTGCCGCCCACCTCCGTTGCGGAGCCTTGCAGCGGCACTCGCCTTCCTGCTGGCCGGGGAATGGCGCGGTTGTTTTCCTGATCCGGTGGAGGGCGGCTGCCCCGTTGTGTCCCTGCTGGGGCAGCCTCGCCCCACCTCCAGCTGCTCTTGGGGCTTCTGTTTGTTTCTGTTCATACAGTTTGCTGCTGTTTTCCATCCACGAGGACCTGCGTGAAGCTGGTCCAACCAGAGATACGGGGATCGATTTTTAAGAGTAAGAGGTTTTGTTTTTAAAGCAGGGGTGAGGAACCTAATACCCCAGCTCACGTGAGTGTGGCCCTCGAGACTCAAGGTTCCCACACTAACGCTCTAGCTCCCCTCCAGATTGGAGCAGACAAAATCTGCTAGCCTGCCCCGCCGCCCTCCTCACAAGCTCCGTCCGGTGTGCGAGGGGAATGTGGGAAGCCTCTTCCTCCTTCTCAGTTGGGGCATGTGTTAATGCGGATGGTGGGGTTTGGGATTTCTTTTTCTTCACACTTGTGTGTAGGGTTGCCAGGTGTCTAGCACTGAGCCAGACAGCCCGGTATTTGCACTTTTTGTCCGGTAAATAAATTTAGAAAATACCGGACATACAAAATGTCCAGTATTTCCTGCTTTTCCTCTGCGCCCAGCAGAAATAAGCCGGGGGCGGGGAGATTGGCTGACTAATTAAAGGGGTCACAACTGGATTTTGCTCAACAAAAATGTTCCTGGTGGGGTTTTTTTTGTTTGGTTGGCTTTTTTTCCTCAACAAAAATTTTCCTGGCGCTTTTTTTTTGCTGAAACCATCTGGCAACCCTACTAGTGTGTGCCTTCCGCCCCCCCCCCAATAAGGTTCCCCACCCCGTCTGAAAGCGAGAGTTGGGAGAATAGGTTACCTTGCGTTCCTGTGTCCTTATAAGGAAGTTGAAGGCTACTATAAATTCCCCCTCATGGTCTCCTCTTCAGACTAAAGAAACCTAAATCCCTCAGCCTCTTCATAGAGCAATTGCTCCAGCCCCCTAATCATTTTGGTTGTCCTCTGCTGGACCCTCTCCAATGTGTCCACATCCCTTCTGTAGTGGGGGGCTCAGAACTGGACACAGTACTCCAGATGTGGCCTCACCAAAGCCGAATAAAGGGGAATAATGACATCTCTGGATCTACTGGCAATGCTCCTCTTAATGCAACCTAATATGCCATTAGCCTTCTTGGCTACAAGGGCACACTGTTGACTCATCTCCAGCTTCTCATCCACTGTAACCCCCAGGTCCCTGTCTGCAGAACTACTACTTAACTGGTTGGTCCCCAGCTTGTAACTATGCTTGGGATTCTTCCATCCCAAGTGCAGGACTCTACACTTGTCCTTGTTGAACCTCATCAGATTTCTTGTGGCCCAATCCTCCAATTTGTCTAAGTCATTCTGGACCCTATCTCTGCCCTTAGGCATCTTTTAGCCTTTTTGTTCTATTATTGTTTTTCTATTTGGTACTAGAAAATCAAACTTTCCTCCTGCTTGGGCCTCAAGTTTCACTCCAGCAGCCCTTCCACAAGTAGAATCGTCTGCAAAATAAAATGTCAGGGCTACCGTCATTAAGGTGCTTGTCCCTGTAAGGACATGTGACTGAACTGGTTGTTCAGAAGGTTTCTGGTGAATTGGTTTATGCACAGGTATGCCTCCCGTTCTTCTTTAACCACCGCAGTCTCTTGTTTTTGTCCGGAAGCAAATTCTCTGCCAAGCCACCTTTTTTCCCTTTCATGTAATTGTCTGCTCTTTCGTTCGGTGTGGTAGACTTGTTCTAGTGTGGCATTAGACAACCGAGCCACAGAAAAGTCTGCCTTGGTACCACTGAGTACCGGCCCAGACCAAAGTAGCTTTCAGACACCTTAAGAGAGTCTTGATTTGCAATTCTCCCCTTTCTTCTCCTTGGATTTTCAACTAGGAAAGTGTGCTAATCATCTGCTTTTGCGGAAAAACTTGCCAGCTGTCTACACTGGCCGCTTGAATTTCCGCAAAAGCACTGACGATCTCATGTAAGATTGTCAGTGCTTCTGCGGGAATACTATGCTGCTCCCGTTCGGGCAAAAGTCTTTTTCCGAAAGACTTCTGCGCAAAAGGGCCAGTGTAGACAGCAGAGAGTTCTTTTCCGCAAAAAAGCCCCGATGGCGAAAATGGCGATTGGGGCTTTTTTGCAGAAAAGCGCGACTAGATTGGCCACGGACGCTTTTCCGTAAAAAGTTTACATACCCAGTATCTTGTGAAGAACTTGTCACCTCAGCACAGGGTCCCAGGGCGGGCTTTACCATAAGGGACCCGGAGAGATCATCTAGGCCAGCTGGAGGGGGCAGGGGAGGGGAGAGGAGAGGAGAGGAGAGGAGGTTGGCCACTGAAAATGTTGCAGTATTAATTTTCCTTTTATTTGACTTCATATCAAACAAATATTTACAGTTTAAATGACCTTGTTAATTCTCCCTTGTGTTAGTACTCTTTCTTCCAGAACGTTTTAAAAACACAGACGAGACATGTCTTCGCCTGGGTGGCAGGCATCCGAAGAAGGGCACGTGACCTCGATCTTGGAGCACGAGACAAAACTCACTCCGCTCCTGGAGGGGAAATGTTAGAGGCAACACTGGGCTCCAGTGAGCAGCAGCCAGGTGACGCACGTGTCTGTCCTTTCCACACATCTAGGGTGGCCTAGCTCCTAACCGTTCTCTGTCTCTTTTTCGGTCCCTGTAGACTTGGAGGAGATGAGAGGCTGGCCATGTGGTGGCAGAGACCGAAAGGAGCCACCCCCCCGAGACCCTGCCGGCAGATGGAAACCAGACAGCGATCTATGGAAGAAGAGCAAATAGCAATTGGCTCAAGGTAAGTATCGAGGGAGGGCCGCACAGACGTTTGCGAGCGTGGTACGGGTCCCTGAGAAAAGGCCCTCTGGCTCGTGGTGGAAGAACTTGAAAATACGAAGTACAAAAGTCACAGTGTTGTACTTAAAAGAAGCACTCGGGATCTTTTTCAGAGGGATAAGGCAACACGCCACATTTATTGATCACACGCACACACACATTATATATATATATATATATATAAAAAATATTTATTTATTTACCACATGCATATGATAAGTATTGATTATTCTGTGTCACTCACGCACTCACTCTCTCTCACACACACACACACGTGCACAAGCACACTCCGTCTTGCTGTTGTTACCAACTTGTTGCTCCCCTTAACTTCACTGGCCAGGTGAGTTAGATGGGGGAGGGGTGGAGCCGGGCTTCTGCTGATCCGGATCGATGCTCCGATGGTGACAAGATGAGACCCGGAGTCCTCTGCAAGACAACTCACTTTTATAGCAGCTTCCCTCTTATGCAAATATATCCCAGATTCAAAATCTGGGTCTGTGTCCTTTGGTCCCTTTGTGGGTGCTGTCTGTTAAGAGAGGGTGTTTTCCAAAGAAGGTGCTTGCTTCTAATCCCCAAGGCCTTCAATATGTCTGCTCTTCTTTCTTGAGCCCTCTTGACACGTTGGGTCTGGCTTCCACCCCCTTTTCAACTGGTGTAGCTCTCTGGAGGTGCTTGGCTCCCAAGTGTTACTCATTCACACCTCGTTCATTCAACTGGGCAATTGATTACAGAGTGGGGGGAGAGAGTGGGGGAAAGATCTTATTCTACTCCTAGCAAATGACATTTTTACCTCTTTAACTATATACTCTGTATTAGAACCCTATGTAGAAAACTAAGTTACAAGGTTATATGGATTCAGGTTCTAATACAAAGTGACAAGGTCATATGGATTAATACAAAGTTACAAGGTTATATGGAGAGGCACAGTGTCAAGTCATATGAAGTACATAGGTTTATCTACAACAGAAACTGAACACCGATTTTTGTATTTTTAAAAATGTCATTAATCCCCCCCTCCCCCCGCCGCCCCCCGAATCTCCTGGCTGGCGATACTTAACGTGTCTAGGATCATACGGAAAACTAAGTGAGTAGGCTGCCAATTGACCTAGCGTCACGCATGCGGAGAGTTGGCAAAACTGGGATTGAAATAAAGACTTGGTCTCCAGCAGCACCGAGGAGCCCCAGACATGGATTAGGGCCTCGTGGGAATAGTTGTCTCCTAATTGATCTAATCTTTGGCTTTTGAGTTTAATATTATTGGTGAGTCCTTCTAGGCGACTGTTACTCGGCGTGCATGCGTGCGCACGTAAGTATGAGTGCAAGTGTGTGCGTCCGCAAGTGTCCATTTGCGTGTGCGCGCACGTGCCTGCGTGCGGGCAGATTGAGCAGATGCGTGTGTGGGCATCTGAGCGAGGGCATGAGTGGGCGCCCAGGCGTGTTAATCTGTTAATTCGCGTTTGTGAGTGTGTACACGCATCCCTGCGTGTGAGCATTTGGTAGGGTGAGTGGCTGTTGCACGGGCGTGTGCGTCTGACGTGTGCCAATCAGACGGTGCCCTGGCAGCAGTAGCTCCTGGAAAGCGACACCCCTCCCCTCCCATCTGGAGCATGCAACTGGGATGAGAGGGGCAGGGAAGAGTAGAACTGCTGCAGCGCGTTTCAGCACGAGGCTCTAACTGCCGCGCGGTAGCTGCTCCTTTTGTATCCGACGTGGGGCAACAAGGAGCGGCCTCGCATCATGCCGGCGCCACGTGCGTTCAGTCCCACGGGCCGGAAGTGACGTTTGCTCGGTCCACAGCCTGACAGCAACCGACTGGCAACCGTGACCGGAAGGTGCCCAGGTACGAGCGCTCAGCTGGTGCCAGGTCAGCGGGTGGTAGGCAGGAGACACGGGGCCAGGCGGGACGGGTTCAGACACGGGGTGCCTGGCTGGGACAGCGACTGGGGTTGGAGGTTTCCTGCGGCGGTGCAGCCAGCGTAGGGCACCAGCTCCCGTGGTACGTGGGGCAGAGGAAGGACAGCAGAGTGGAGGCTGGAACCGCTCCGACAAGGCACCGCTCTGCTTATGGTTGCCAGGTGTCCGGTTTTGAACTGGACGGTCCAGGCTTTCAGCTTTTTCTTCGGGAAACAAATTTATATTTTCTCAATGTCCGCGAAAGCGGCAAGGAGTTCTGTGCCACAGGGCTCCTCGCTGCTTTTGCAGATTCAGACTAACGCGGCTACTCCTCTGATAAATGTCGGGTATTTTCTAAATCAGATGGAATGCAGATTGTGATGTCATGTCAGGCGTGCCTGGTATTTTTGGTGAAACCATCTGGCAACCCTAGCTCTGCTCCTTGCTTGGCCGGGGTGGCGCCCTGCCTCTGTGGCAGGTCCTGACGTCACAGGGAGCGTGTTCCCCAGGAAATCCGGGCAGTGCAGCGGCTTCCGGTCCGCGCCACCCGGCCCCAAGGGAGCGGCGGCGGGAGGCGGCAGGGAGGTCAGAGCGTGACGCTGCCCCGCCCGGATCTCAGCCCTTGGGCGCCCCAGTGTGCACCCCGCCCGGCCGGGCCGCTCCCCTGTAGCTCCGCCCCCAGCGCTGCGCCCGCTGCCTCGTGGCCCGGCTCGGTGCGAAGCTGCCACTGCCGGCTACGAACAGCAGCGCACTGCTAGTGACGTCATTGCCCTGGCGCGGTGCATGCAAATGATGGAACGCGGGGCACGTTCTATCGGCTCCCGGGCGAGTGACACGTGGGTTTGTGTGGCACACAGACGGGTCCCAGGCTCCGTCATTAATGGCAGGGGCGGGGCCTGATCTGGGGGCGGGGCCACTGACCGGCAGGAACTCAGCTGGGACACAGAAGTGAGCGGCAGAAAACTCCTCGGGGTCTCCGGAAAATCCTCGCGCGGCCCCTCTGGGCTTGTGAACGGGACGCAGCAGAGGCAGCCGCCCCCCTCCCCACCCACCCGCCTCACGCTCCCCGCTGCACTTTCGAAGGCAACAGCAGCATCAGCCTGTCCCGCTGCCAGTCCCTGCACAAGCCGGCTGGGAAATTTGGTGTTGGGGGGAGCAGGCTGCACGGGGCGGAGAGGAGTTTGGGGGTGGTGGGGGATCAGACTGCATGGAGCGGAGAGGAGTTTGGGGGGAAGCAGACTGCACGGGGCGGGGAGGAGTTTGGTGAGGGGGGATCATACTGCACGGGGCGGAGAGGAGTTTGGTGAGGGGGGATCATACTGCATGGGGCGGAGAGGAGTTTGGGGGGAAGCAGACTGCACGGGGCGGGGAGGAGTTTGGTGAGGGGGGATCAGACTGCAGGGGGCGGAGAGGAGTTTCGTGGGGGGTAGGAGATCAGACTGCACGGGGGGAGGAGTTTGGGGGGGATCAGACTGCACGGGGCGGGGAGGAGTTTGCGGGGGAGCAGACTGCACGGGGCGGGGAGGAGTTTGGGGGGGTTCAGACTGCACGGGGCGGAGAGGAGTTTGGGGGGAGCAGACTGCACGGGGCGGGGAGGAGTTTGCGGGGGAGCAGACTGCACGGGGCGGGGATGAGTTTGGGGGGGTTCAGACTGCATGGGGCGGGGAGGAGTTTGGGGGGGAGCAGACTGCACGGGGCGGGGAGGAGTTTGGGGGGATCAGACTGCACGGGGGGGAGGATCAGACTCCACGGGGCGGCGAGGAGTTTGGGGAGGGGTTCAGACTGCACGGGGCGGAGAGGAGTTTGGGGAGGGGATCAGACTACACGGGGCGGAGAGGAGTTTGGGGGGGATCGGACTGCACGGGGCGGGGAGGAGTTTGGGGGGATGGGACTGCACGGGGCGGGGAGGAGTTTGGGGGGATCAGACTGCACGGAGCGGGGAGGAGTTTGGGGGGATCAGACTGCACGGGGGGAGGATCAGACTGCACGGAGCGGGGAGGAGTTTGGGGGGGGATCAGACTGCATGGGGCGGAGGGGAGTGTGGGGGGGATCAGACTGCACGGGGCGGAGAGGAGTTTGGGGAGGGGATCAGACTGCACGGGGCGGAGAGGAGTTTGGGGGGGATCGGACTGCACGGGGCGGGGAGGAGTTTGGGGGGGATCAGACTGCACGGGGCGGGGAGGAGTTTGGGGGGATGGGACTGCACGGGGCGGGGAGGAGTTTGGGGGGATCAGACTGCACGGAGCAGGGAGGAGTTTGGGGGGATCAGACTGCACGGGGGGGAGGATCAGACTGCACGGAGCGGGGAGGAGTTTGGGGGGGATCAGACTGCACGGGGGGGAGGATCAGACTGCACGGGGCAGGGAGGAGCTTTGGGGGGGGATCAGACTGCACGGAGCAGGGAGGAGTTTGGGGGGATCAGACTGCACGGGGGGGAGGATCAGACTGCACGGAGCGGGGAGGAGTTTGGGGGGATCAGACTGCACGGGGGGGAGGATCAGACTGCACGGGGCGGACAGGAGTTTGGGGGGGCGATCAGACTGCACGGGGGGGAGGATCAGACTGCACGGGGGGGAGGAGTTGGGGGGGGATCAGACTGCACGGGGCAGGGAGGAGTTTGGGGGGTCGGACTGCACGGGGGGAGAGGAGTTTGGGGGGATCAGATTGCACGGGGGGGGGGAGGATCAGACTGCACGGGGGGGGAGGAGTTTGGAGGGGGATCAGACTGCACGGGGCGGGGAGGTGTTTGGGGGGGATCATACTGCACGGGGGAGAGGAGTTTGGGGGGATCGGACTGCACGGGGCGGGGAGGAGTTTGGGGGGGATCAGACTGCACGGGGGGGAGGATCAGACTGCACGGGGCGGAGGGGAAGTTTGGGGGGATCAGACTGCACGGGGCGGGGAGGAGTTTGGGGGGATCAGACTGCACGGGGGGGAGGAGTTTGAGGGGGATCAGACTGCACGGGGCGGGGAGGAGTTTGGGGGGATCAGACTGCACGGGGCTGGGAGGAGTTTGGGGGGGAAGGGTTGCCGCGGAGTCTCCTCTCCCGAGTGGGGGCGGAGCATCAGCTGCGGACGCTGCCGTCTCTGAGGCAGGAGCCCCGCCCAGCAATGGGGAGGGGCGGGTTGAGGGGGAGTAGGGAAAGTAGCCGCAGTGGCTTGTGGGAAACTGAGTGCCCCTGTCCGCAGCTCCCATCGGCCATTGCAGGGCCAGGGCAGGCCCGGCGCTGTTCGGTTGGGCGGGTGCAGCGGAAGTGACATCACAACGGGGCATTGACCAGGGAGCGACGCGGTTGGTCCCGCGCTCGTGTCACTCCAAGTGTTAGCGACGCATCCTGGGACTTGTAGTTCTCATAGTGCGGCCTCCCGGGGCACGTCGCAGCGCGCCCCGCCCCTATCATAGCCCCGCCCCCCGGCATAGCCCCGCCCAGCGTGTTCTTAGTTCGGAATGGGGCATTTCTACCCTAAAAACAATCTTTTTTATTCGGAAATAACGGCCCTTAGCAGAGCAACAGTGACACTCGGTAGTCACCGGCGGTAATGCACGTGTAATTCCGTAGCGCCTCCACAGTGCCGCTCGGTGGTCATTGCCGGTAATGCACGTGTAATTCCGAAGCGCCTCCACAGTGCCGCTCGGTGGTCATTGCCGGTAATGCACGTGTAATTCCATAGCGCCTCCACAGTGCCGCTCGGTGGTCATTGCCGGTAATGCACGTGTAATTCCGTAGCGCCTCCACAGTGCCGCTCGGTGGTCATTGCCGGTAATGCACGTGTAATTCCGTAGCGCCTCCACAGTGCCGCTCGGTGGTCATTGCCGGTAATGCACGTGTAATTCCATAGCGCCTCCACAGTGCCGCTCGGTGGTCATTGCCGGTAATGCACGTGTAATTCCGAAGCGCCTCCACAGTGCCGCTCGGTGGTCATTGCCGGTAATGCACGTGTAATTCCGTAGCGCCTCCACAGTGCCGCTTGGTGGTCATTGCCGGTAATGCACGTGTCATTCCGAAGCGCCTCCACAGTGCCGCTCGGTGGTCATTGCCGGTAATGCACGTGTAATTCCGTAGCGCCTCCACAGTGCCGCTTGGTGGTCATTGCCGGTAATGCACGTGTAATTCCGAAGCGCCTCCACAGTGCCGCTCGGTGGTCATTGCGGGTAATGCACGTGTAATTCCATAGCGCCTCCACAGTGCCGCTCGGTGGTCATTGCCGGTAATGCACGTGTAATTCCGAAGCGCCTCCACAGTGCCGCTCGGTGGTCATTGCCGGTAATGCACGTGTAATTCCGTAGCGCCTCCACAGTGCCGCTCGGTGGTCATTGCAGGTAATGCACGTGTAATTCCATCGCCCCCAGCTGCTGTCCCTGCTCCGCACGCCACGTGGCCCCAGTCTTGCCCTTTGACAGCAGGCAAAGTAAGAAGCTCGTTATTTCCAGGCTCCGCGCAGCCCTCTCCCCTCCTGCCCCCGGCCCCCTCATCCCACACACCAGGCTCCGCGCAGCCCCCTCCCCTCCTGCTTCCTCACCCCAGCCTGCACCCCGTCCATACTCTTATCCCGGGGCCCTTCCTCTCCCCAGCCTGCACCCCCGTCCATATGCTTATCCCGGGGCCCTTCCTCCCCCCAGCCTGCACCCCCATCCATATTCTTATCCCGGGGCCCTTCCTCACTCCAGTCTGCACGCCCATTCATGGGAGCCATCAGTCCACCTTTTCCCTGCACCACATTCAGTAAAGTGTCTGATCAGGGTATGAGAGCAGCCCTGAGCCTTTGTCTCCACTCAGCAGGTTGCACCACACAGGATATGTGGATGGTCCTGGGCTTTGTACAGCACTCCAGACTGACCCCTGGACACGGCTTCTGAGTCCTAGCCCTTTGCTGTCACTCCTGCCCGAGGGCTTTGCTGGCTCCAGACTGGGTAACAGCTGGGAAACTGGCTGGGCAGTGGGCTGAGAAGATACCGTCCGAGATGGACTTGAGCTGCCTGGACGTGATTCTCGGAACACGTGAAGGGTCCTCAGCGTTCGGCCTTCCCATGGCTCTGTGTGAGTAAGAGGTGCGTGCTTTGAAATCTTCAAGCGTCCTGGCAGTATGTTTCTTCTGAGGCAGAGAGCTTCCTGCTGGGGCACGGAGCCTGGTGGCTTGGGGACTGGTGAAGGGGCAGTAGGCGGTTCAACAGTGCGTGGATAGATATTCAAGGCCTCCGTTCTCTCCGAGTTCCTGGAGTGGCAGCGGGAGGGGGTGGCCGATGGTGGGAGGAGAAGCGATGCCGCGTCCTTGCGGACTGAAAAGCTAAGTTGTTTGTTTGTTTTTTCCCCTCAGCTGTGTTCGGTAGCGAGCGATAAGAAGTCAACCCTCCCGGTGTCCTCCCGTCTGGGGATGGAACGGAAAAGAGAACGGCGAGCTTGGGAGCTTGGTCGAAGCGAGGCGAGAACCGTCCTGCTGGGAGCGGAGCAGCCATCGCTGACCGGGAGATAAGTGTCGGGTCTGGAAATCTCTCAGCTTACGGCCCACTCGGGTCTAGGAAGGGAAGTCACGTTTGCTTAGACAGCGAGTCCGAGCGGAGGTTCCCGAGGTGCTTCCTTGGTAGTGGGAGAAACAGGGCTCCCGTTTGTCAGGGGTGCTGGTTTCTCTGGAACACGGTGTCCTTCTCAGCAGACGCTTGGCTCGAGGAGGAAGACGCAAGGTGGTAAGGTTTCTGACTGCCTCTTATGTGTTTCTCTCTTGTTGCTCTCTCGTATTGGCCAATACGTCCTGTCTGTCTGTTTCTGTCTATGTCTTTGTCCTTGCTCTGCTTCTGCCGTGTCCTTGTACAGCACACTTGCAGGCATTCCAGGTGAGCATCTCCAAGGGTTAAGGGCTCAGGAGCCAACGGGAATTCAGCAGGTTCGCAAGTCGCGCAAGGGAGAGCGGTGGTGCATCATGGCTGAATGACTCGGTGTTCTTGTAGAGGACCCGATACATAGGCGAGAGGGGGGGAAAGGGCTAAAGGATAGAATTCCCACAGCCACAGACTTTAGTGAGTGAGAGCTAACGCTGGGCTTTTTCGGCCACCCTTGCAGAGGAATCAGTGCGTGGCCGTGGGCGGAGAATAAATCGTCCGAGATGTACTTGAGCTGCCTGGACGTGATTCTCGGAACATGTGAAGGGTCCTCAGCGTTCGGCCTTCCCATGGCTCTGTGTGAGTAAGAGGTGCGTGCTTTGAAATCTTTAAGCGTCCTGGCAGTATGTTTCTTCTGAGGCAGAGAGCTTCCTGCTGGGTCACGGAGCCTGGTGGCTTGGGGACTGGTGAAGGGGCATAGGCAGTTCAACAGAGCGTGGATAGATATTCAAGGCCTCCGTTCTCTCCGCGTTCCTGGAGTGTCAGCGGGAGGGGGTGGCCGATGGTGGGAGGCAGCGGTGCGATGGTGGGAGGAGAAGCGATGCCGCGTCCTTGCGGACTGAAAAGCTAAGTTGTTTGTTTGTTTTTTCCCCTCTGCTGTGTTCGGTAGTGAGCGATAAGAAGTCAACCCTCCCGGTGTCCTCCCGTCTGGGGATGGAACGGAAACGAGAACAGCGAGCTCGGGAGCTTGGTCGAAGCGAGGCGAGAACCGTCCGGCTGGGAGCGGAGCAGCCATCGCTGACAGGGAGATAAGTGTCGGGTTTGGAAATCTCTCGGCTTACGGCGCACTCGGGTCTAGGAAGGGAAGTCAGGTTTGCTTAGACAGCGAGTCCGAGCGGAGGTTCGCGAGGTGATTCCTTGGTAGTGGGAGAAACAGGGCTTCCGTTTGTCAGGGGTGCTGATTTCTCTGGAACACGGTGTCCTTCTCAGCAGACGCTTGGCTCGAGGAGGAAGACGCAAGGCGGTAAGGTTTCCGTCTGCCTCTCATGTGTTTCTCTCTTGTTGCTCTCTCGTATTGGCCAATACGTTCTGTCTGTCTGTTTCTGTCTGTGTCTTTGTCCTTGCTCTGCTTCTGCCGTGTCCTTGTATAGCTCACGTGCAGGCATTCCAGGTGAGCATCTCCACGGGTTAAGGGCTCAGGAGCCAACGGGAATTCTGCAGGTACGCCAGTCGCGCAAGGGAGAGCGGTGGTGCGTCATGGCTGACTGACTCAGTGTTCTTGTAGAGGGCCCTATACATAGGCGAGGGGCGGGGGGGAAGGGCTAAAGGATAGAATTCCCACAGCCACAGACCTTAGTGAGTGAGAGGTCTCTTCAGTCACGCCGCTCTCGGATCTCGCTGCAGGGAGGGATTCTGGTGCCGCTCTCGGGTCGTGCAGCTTGGGGGTGTCTCTAGCGCTGCTCTCGGGTCTCGCTGCTGGGGGGGAGGGGTCTTTGGGGCCACTCTCAGGTCGTGCTGCTGGGAGGGAGTCTGGCGCCTCTCTCGGGTTATGCTGCTGCGGGGAATCTCTGGTGCCTCCTTGGGATCATGCTGCTGGGGGGGTCTCTGGCTTCGCTCTCCGGTCGTGCTGCTGGGGGGGGGTCTCTGTTACCGCTTTCGGGTCGCGCCGTTAGGGGGGGTCTCTGGTGCCGCTCTCGGTAGTGGTGCTGGGGGTGGGGTCTCTGTCTCCACTCTCGGGTCGCGCTGCTGGGGGGAGGTCTCTGGCGCCGCTCTCGGGTCGCGCTGCTGGGGGGTGGTCTCTGGAGCCTCCCTCCGGTCATGCTGCAGACGGGGGGTGTCACTGGCCCCGCTATCAGGTGATGCTGCTGCGGGGGGTCTCTGGCACCTCTCGGGTTTTGCTGCTGGGTGGGTGTCTGGGGCCGCTCTCGGGTGATGCTGTTCGGGGAGGTCTCTGGCGCCGCTCTCCGGTAGCGGTGCTGGGGGTGGGGTTTCTGTCTCCACTCTCGGGTAATGCTTCTGGGGGGGTCTCCGGCGCCGGTCTCGGGTCGCGCTCCTTGGGGGTGGGGTCTCTGTCGCCACTTTCATCTCATGCTGCTGGGGGGGGGTCTCTGGCGCCACTCTCGGGTGATGCTGCTGGGGGGGGCCTCTGGCTCCCATCTCAGGTCGTGCTGCTGGGGGGGGGAGATCTCTGTCGCCGTTCTCTGGTGATGCTGCTGGGGGGAGGGTCTCTGGCGCCACTCTTGGGTCGCACTGCTGGGGGCGGGTCTGTGGTGCCGCTCTCGGGTCTTGCTGCTGGGGGGGGTCTCTGGCACCGTTTTCGGGTCACTCTGCTGGGGGAGGTCTCTGGCTTCGCTCTCGGGTCACGCTGCTGGGGAGGGTCTCTGGCGCCGCCCTCGGGACTTGCTGCTGGGGGGGGTCTCTGGCGCCGCCCTCGGGTCGCAATGCCGGGGGGGTTCTTTCGCGCTGCTCTCGGGTTTTGCTGCTGGGGGGGGGGGTCTCTTGTTTCGCTCTCGGGTCATGCTGCTGGGGGGGGACTTTGCAAGCGGGGCCGGGTACTAAAGGCACCAAGCAGCTGGCGGAATCACTGAGAACAAGGGTCATGGGGTCGGGGGTTGGTTGAGACTCTTTGGACCAGAGGCAGGGGGTCCAGGCTGCCAAATGTGTCGCGGAGAACCTCCATCTATCGGACGCGGCTTCCTCTCCGCGCTTGCAGAACCGAGCAGCTAAAAGTGTTAGAAGCCAAATCAGAGCGGCTCATGTGTGTGTTAGAAACGGCTACGGGGAGCCAATTGCACTGGCACCTGACGCCTTCTTCAGCCCTTTGTTGCTGCATTCTCAGGCTGGCACCTCTCACAACCATTCATTCATCGTCCAAGCACTCTCTCTCTTATGTACATTCCCTAATTAATGTTTCCCATACAGTATTTTGCATAATAATACAAGAGTTGTAGTTACAAAAAGTTACAAAAGTTTCTGGGTGGCATTTCTTAAAACATTCTCTCTCTGAGCGCTGAGGTAGTTACTGTTATAGTTACAATGCTTCACTTTGCGATTAGGGTTAAGTGCTTCACAATGCTTTGAAGAGAACGGTTGTCAATTGTGTAACAGTAAGTTTGAGCGTGCCCTGGCGCACAGCGAGGGGAGCTGTTTCTGGCTACATAGTAGTATATTTTTAACAGTTTGAAGTTACATGACCTAATATTACATTCCTAACCAATTATATTCTAGAGGGGCAAAAATGTTTAGATTTATAATTAAACAATCCTAACAAATAATAATAATAATAATAATAATTATAAATCTAAACACTTCTCAAGCTTGATAACACTAAATCTAAACACTTTCACAAGAATAAATCTAAACACTTCTATGCTTCTTCTACTTAACAAACTTCTCCTCCTTAGACTTGTAGTTGTGGGGAACAAATTCTGGGGAGTCACTTCCACTTGCGGGAATCATGTTTCATACTTGACTATGTTCTCCCTACACTAAGGCTGGCCGAGAGACTGTCCCGGACTGATCGTAACAGACTGTTCTGTCCGCGAATGGGCTGAGAGTAAAGGGCGTGTTCGGAATCTGTGGCGCCCAATCTGAGGCTGTCCGAGGTGACTCTTAACGGACTGCTCCGTGCGCCAATGGGCGGTGACTCAAGGCGTGTTCTGGGGCAGCTGGCGGCCAATAGGTTGTCCGGGGTGGATTATAACAGACTCTTCTGTCCGCGAATGGGCTGTGACTAAGGGGCGTGTTCTGAATCAGAGGCACCCAATAGGCTGACCCGGCTGCATCTTAACGGACAGCTCTGTCTGCGAATGCGGTGTGACTAGGGGGAAATGACCTGCCACTGCTCTCGACCAATAGGCTGTCCGGGGTGGATCTTAATGGGCTGCTCTGTCCTCGAATTGTCTGTGAGTTAGGGGTGGTTCCTGGCTGTGTGCCAGCCAATGGGCTTTCGGAAGACAGCCTTGGCGGAGGATAGTGTCGCCCAATGGGCTGTCAGCAAAGGGGATCCTGCCTCTGGTTCGGCCAATGGGCTGCCGCAGGGGGGCGTTGTCTGACTGGGCGGCCGGCGCCGCCATGACAGGAAGGTCCGAGGAGCGCGCGGGGGCGCGAGCGAATCCTGGGTCCGAGTGCGAAGCTCCCCGCCCCCAGCCCGCCCCTTGTTGGTGTCTGGCCCGGGGGAGGAGGGGGCGCGAGGGAAGGTGGGGGAGCGGGCTGGGGGTGGGGTGTCTGGACAGGGGTGAGGTGTAGGAGCAGGCTGGGTGTGAGGGGCCGGGGGGGGCCTTGGCACTGGGGGGGCAGGAGGGAGGGGGAGGGGCCGGGGGGGGCCTTGGCACTGGGGGAGGGCAGGAGCGGATAGGGCGCGGGAGAGCGCAGGCGCGGGCGGCGCTGGCTGGGCGGGAAACTCCCGGGACGCTCGCGCTGACGAGGCGGGCGGGAAAACGCTGCGGGGGGCGCTGAGGTGCGGAGCCTGGGGGGCGGGGCGGGAGCTGGCAGTGACGTGGAGCCCCCCCCCCCCCCCGCCTGCTTCTCTCCGGGCCCCAGGCTGGACATCGGCGGGGCGGCCCCTGGCGGAGGTGGGGGGGCGATTTCTGCCCCCCCCCCGGCGCTGCAGCCTCCCCGGGGAGCAGCGCCCCTGTGACCCCCCCCACGTGGTGCCGGGGGAACGGGGCTGTGGCCCCCCCTTTGGGGCGCGGGAGCTGACCCGGGCTCCAGTCACGTGGGTGTCTCGGGGAGGGGGGGCTGCGGGCCACCGGGGCGCGGGAGTGTCACGTGCCCCCTCCCCCCGCCGGGGAGCCGCGCGCCCTCGAGGGGTGGTTCCCGCGGGCGGGGCACGCACAGAACGTGTCCCGCACGCGGGGTGGCGGGGCGGCCTGAGCCCTGCTCCCCGCGCTGCTCGCTGCCTGGGGGCGGGGCCGGGTGCCCGCTGAATCCCCCCTGTGCCCGGGGGGGGGGCAGTTCGGCGGGGGGCGCTGTGGGGGGGGATGCTCTGGCCCTGGCTGCCCGCAGTGCTGCCCAGTGCCCGGCTGTGCCTCCTGCAGAGGCCGAGAGCGTCCTGGGTGGGGGCGTGTGGGGAGAGGGGGGGAGTGGCTGAGAATTGGGGGGCAAACAGGTGACAGACAAACCAACCGACAGAAAAGCCTCCCTGCCTGGCCCCCAGCTGAGCGGAGAAACGTCCCCCTGGCGGCCAGAGCACTGCAGGGCCCAGCCTAGTCGCTTTGTGCCTCCAGCCCCACGGCGTGGGGAGGGGGCGACGGTGGAGGAGCCCCACGCACCCAGGCCTTAGGTTCCCCACCCGCCTTCTAAGCACTGAGCATTTTAGGCCTGGCTGGACTAGAGAAGGGGGCACCAGGGGAGTTGCCGCTGAAGGCGCGCGGCCGCGCACAAACACCCCTCTGCCGCCCACCTCCGTTGCGGAGCCTTGCAGCGGCACTCGCCTTCCTGCTGGCCGGGGAATGGCGCGGTTGTTTTCCTGATCCGGTGGAGGGCGGCTGCCCCGTTGTGTCCCTGCTGGGGCAGCCTCGCCCCACCTCCAGCTGCTCTTGGGGCTTCTGTTTGTTTCTGTTCATACAGTTTGCTGCTGTTTTCCATCCACGAGGACCTGCGTGAAGCTGGTCCAACCAGAGATACGGGGATCGATTTTTAAGAGTAAGAGGTTTTGTTTTTAAAGCAGGGGTGAGGAACCTAATACCCCAGCTCACGTGAGTGTGGCCCTCGAGACTCAAGGTTCCCACACTAACGCTCTAGCTCCCCTCCAGATTGGAGCAGACAAAATCTGCTAGCCTGCCCCGCCGCCCTCCTCACAAGCTCCGTCCGGTGTGCGAGGGGAATGTGGGAAGCCTCTTCCTCCTTCTCAGTTGGGGCATGTGTTAATGCGGATGGTGGGGTTTGGGATTTCTTTTTCTTCACACTTGTGTGTAGGGTTGCCAGGTGTCTAGCACTGAGCCAGACAGCCCGGTATTTGCACTTTTTGTCCGGTAAATAAATTTAGAAAATACCGGACATACAAAATGTCCAGTATTTCCTGCTTTTCCTCTGCGCCCAGCAGAAATAAGCCGGGGGCGGGGAGATTGGCTGACTAATTAAAGGGGTCACAACTGGATTTTGCTCAACAAAAATGTTCCTGGTGGGGTTTTTTTTGTTTGGTTGGCTTTTTTTCCTCAACAAAAATTTTCCTGGCGCTTTTTTTTTGCTGAAACCATCTGGCAACCCTACTAGTGTGTGCCTTCCGCCCCCCCCCCCCAATAAGGTTCCCCACCCCGTCTGAAAGCGAGAGTTGGGAGAATAGGTTACCTTGCGTTCCTGTGACCTTATAAGGAAGTTGAAGGCTACTATAAATTCCCCCTCATGGTCTCCTCTTCAGACTAAAGAAACCTAAATCCCTCAGCCTCTTCATAGAGCAATTGCTCCAGCCCCCTAATCATTTTGGTTGTCCTCTGCTGGACCCTCTCCAATGTGTCCACATCCCTTCTGTAGTGGAAGGCTCAGAACTGGACACAGTACTCCAGATGTGGCCTCACCAAAGCCGAATAAAGGGGAATAATGACATCTCTGGATCTACTGGCAATGCTCCTCTTAATGCAACCTAATATGCCATTAGCCTTCTTGGCTACAAGGGCACACTGTTGACTCATCTCCAGCTTCTCATCCACTGTAACCCCCAGGTCCCTGTCTGCAGAACTACTACTTAACTGGTTGGTCCCCAGCTTGTAACTATGCTTGGGATTCTTCCATCCCAAGTGCAGGACTCTACACTTGTCCTTGTTGAACCTCATCAGATTTCTTGTGGCCCAATCCTCCAATTTGTCTAAGTCATTCTGGACCCTATCTCTGCCCTTAGGCATCTTTTAGCCTTTTTGTTCTATTATTGTTTTTCTATTTGGTACTAGAAAATCAAACTTTCCTCCTGCTTGGGCCTCAAGTTTCACTCCAGCAGCCCTTCCACAAGTAGAATCGTCTGCAAAATAAAATGTCAGGGCTACCGTCATTAAGGTGCTTGTCCCTGTAAGGACATGTGACTGAACTGGTTGTTCAGAAGGTTTCTGGTGAATTGGTTTATGCACAGGTATGCCTCCCGTTCTTCTTTAACCACCGCAGTCTCTTGTTTTTGTCCGGAAGCAAATTCTCTGCCAAGCCACCTTTTTTCCCTTTCATGTAATTGTCTGCTCTTTCGTTCGGTGTGGTAGACTTGTTCTAGTGTGGCATTAGACAACCGAGCCACAGAAAAGTCTGCCTTGGTACCACTGAGTACCGGCCCAGACCAAAGTAGCTTTCAGACACCTTAAGAGAGTCTTGATTTGCAATTCTCCCCTTTCTTCTCCTTGGATTTTCAACTAGGAAAGTGTGCTAATCATCTGCTTTTGCGGAAAAACTTGCCAGCTGTCTACACTGGCCGCTTGAATTTCCGCAAAAGCACTGACGATCTCATGTAAGATTGTCAGTGCTTCTGCGGGAATACTATGCTGCTCCCGTTCGGGCAAAAGTCTTTTTCCGAAAGACTTCTGCGCAAAAGGGCCAGTGTAGACAGCAGAGAGTTCTTTTCCGCAAAAAAGCCCCGATGGCGAAAATGGCGATTGGGGCTTTTTTGCAGAAAAGCGCGACTAGATTGGCCACGGACGCTTTTCCGTAAAAAGTTTACATACCCAGTATCTTGTGAAGAACTTGTCACCTCAGCACAGGGTCCCAGGGCGGGCTTTACCATAAGGGACCCGGAGAGATCATCTAGGCCAGCTGGAGGGGGCAGGGGAGGGGAGAGGAGAGGAGAGGAGAGGAGGTTGGCCACTGAAAATGTTGCAGTATTAATTTTCCTTTTATTTGACTTCATATCAAACAAATATTTACAGTTTAAATGACCTTGTTAATTCTCCCTTGTGTTAGTACTCTTTCTTCCAGAACGTTTTAAAAACACAGACGAGACATGTCTTCGCCTGGGTGGCAGGCATCCGAAGAAGGGCACGTGACCTCGATCTTGGAGCACGAGACAAAACTCACTCCGCTCCTGGAGGGGAAATGTTAGAGGCAACACTGGGCTCCAGTGAGCAGCAGCCAGGTGACGCACGTGTCTGTCCTTTCCACACATCTAGGGTGGCCTAGCTCCTAACCGTTCTCTGTCTCTTTTTCGGTCCCTGTAGACTTGGAGGAGATGAGAGGCTGGCCATGTGGTGGCAGAGACCGAAAGGAGCCACCCCCCCGAGACCCTGCCGGCAGATGGAAACCAGACAGCGATCTATGGAAGAAGAGCAAATAGCAATTGGCTCAAGGTAAGTATCGAGGGAGGGCCGCACAGACGTTTGCGAGCGTGGTACGGGTCCCTGAGAAAAGGCCCTCTGGCTCGTGGTGGAAGAACTTGAAAATACGAAGTACAAAAGTCACAGTGTTGTACTTAAAAGAAGCACTCGGGATCTTTTTCAGAGGGATAAGGCAACACGCCACATTTATTGATCACACGCACACACACATTATATATATATATATATATATAAAAATTATTTATTTATTTACCACATGCATATGATAAGTATTGATTATTCTGTGTCACTCACGCACTCACTCTCTCACACACACACACACACGTGCACAAGCACACTCCGTCTTGCTGTTGTTACCAACTTGTTGCTCCCCTTAACTTCACTGGCCAGGTGAGTTAGATGGGGGAGGGGTGGAGCCGGGCTTCTGCTGATCCGGATCGATGCTCCGATGGTGACAAGATGAGACCCGGAGTCCTCTGCAAGACAACTCACTTTTATAGCAGCTTCCCTCTTATGCAAATATATCCCAGATTCAAAATCTGGGTCTGTGTCCTTTGGTCCCTTTGTGGGTGCTGTCTGTTAAGAGAGGGTGTTTTCCAAAGAAGGTGCTTGCTTCTAATCCCCAAGGCCTTCAATATGTCTGCTCTTCTTTCTTGAGCCCTCTTGACACGTTGGGTCTGGCTTCCACCCCCTTTTCAACTGGTGTAGCTCTCTGGAGGTGCTTGGCTCCCAAGTGTTACTCATTCACACCTCGTTCATTCAACTGGGCAATTGATTACAGAGTGGGGGGAGAGAGTGGGGGAAAGATCTTATTCTACTCCTAGCAAATGACATTTTTACCTCTTTAACTATATACTCTGTATTAGAACCCTATGTAGAAAACTAAGTTACAAGGTTATATGGATTCAGGTTCTAATACAAAGTGACAAGGTCATATGGATTAATACAAAGTTACAAGGTTATATGGAGAGGCACAGTGTCAAGTCATATGAAGTACATAGGTTTATCTACAACAGAAACTGAACACCGATTTTTGTATTTTTAAAAATGTCATTAATCCCCCCCTCCCCCCGCCGCCCCCCGAATCTCCTGGCTGGCGATACTTAACGTGTCTAGGATCATACGGAAAACTAAGTGAGTAGGCTGCCAATTGACCTAGCGTCACGCATGCGGAGAGTTGGCAAAACTGGGATTGAAATAAAGACTTGGTCTCCAGCAGCACCGAGGAGCCCCAGACATGGATTAGGGCCTCGTGGGAATAGTTGTCTCCTAATTGATCTAATCTTTGGCTTTTGAGTTTAATATTATTGGTGAGTCCTTCTAGGCGACTGTTACTCGGCGTGCATGCGTGCGCACGTAAGTATGAGTGCAAGTGTGTGCGTCCGCAAGTGTCCATTTGCGTGTGCGCGCACGTGCCTGCGTGCGGGCAGATTGAGCAGATGCGTGTGTGGGCATCTGAGCGAGGGCATGAGTGGGCGCCCAGGCGTGTTAATCTGTTAATTCGCGTTTGTGAGTGTGTACACGCATCCCTGCGTGTGAGCATTTGGTAGGGTGAGTGGCTGTTGCACGGGCGTGTGCGTCTGACGTGTGCCAATCAGACGGTGCCCTGGCAGCAGTAGCTCCTGGAAAGCGACACCCCTCCCCTCCCATCTGGAGCATGCAACTGGGATGAGAGGGGCAGGGAAGAGTAGAACTGCTGCAGCGCGTTTCAGCACGAGGCTCTAACTGCCGCGCGGTAGCTGCTCCTTTTGTATCCGACGTGGGGCAACAAGGAGCGGCCTCGCATCATGCCGGCGCCACGTGCGTTCAGTCCCACGGGCCGGAAGTGACGTTTGCTCGGTCCACAGCCTGACAGCAACCGACTGGCAACCGTGACCGGAAGGTGCCCAGGTACGAGCGCTCAGCTGGTGCCAGGTCAGCGGGTGGTAGGCAGGAGACACGGGGCCAGGCGGGACGGGTTCAGACACGGGGTGCCTGGCTGGGACAGCGACTGGGGTTGGAGGTTTCCTGCGGCGGTGCAGCCAGCGTAGGGCACCAGCTCCCGTGGTACGTGGGGCAGAGGAAGGACAGCAGAGTGGAGGCTGGAACCGCTCCGACAAGGCACCGCTCTGCTTATGGTTGCCAGGTGTCCGGTTTTGAACTGGACGGTCCAGGCTTTCAGCTTTTTCTTCGGGAAACAAATTTATATTTTCTCAATGTCCGCGAAAGCGGCAAGGAGTTCTGTGCCACAGGGCTCCTCGCTGCTTTTGCAGATTCAGACTAACGCGGCTACTCCTCTGATAAATGTCGGGTATTTTCTAAATCAGATGGAATGCAGATTGTGATGTCATGTCAGGCGTGCCTGGTATTTTTGGTGAAACCATCTGGCAACCCTAGCTCTGCTCCTTGCTTGGCCGGGGTGGCGCCCTGCCTCTGTGGCAGGTCCTGACGTCACAGGGAGCGTGTTCCCCAGGAAATCCGGGCAGTGCAGCGGCTTCCGGTCCGCGCCACCCGGCCCCAAGGGAGCGGCGGCGGGAGGCGGCAGGGAGGTCAGAGCGTGACGCTGCCCCGCCCGGATCTCAGCCCTTGGGCGCCCCAGTGTGCACCCCGCCCGGCCGGGCCGCTCCCCTGTAGCTCCGCCCCCAGCGCTGCGCCCGCTGCCTCGTGGCCCGGCTCGGTGCGAAGCTGCCACTGCCGGCTACGAACAGCAGCGCACTGCTAGTGACGTCATTGCCCTGGCGCGGTGCATGCAAATGATGGAACGCGGGGCACGTTCTATCGGCTCCCGGGCGAGTGACACGTGGGTTTGTGTGGCACACAGACGGGTCCCAGGCTCCGTCATTAATGGCAGGGGCGGGGCCTGATCTGGGGGCGGGGCCACTGACCGGCAGGAACTCAGCTGGGACACAGAAGTGAGCGGCAGAAAACTCCTCGGGGTCTCCGGAAAATCCTCGCGCGGCCCCTCTGGGCTTGTGAACGGGACGCAGCAGAGGCAGCCGCCCCCCTCCCCACCCACCCGCCTCACGCTCCCCGCTGCACTTTCGAAGGCAACAGCAGCATCAGCCTGTCCCGCTGCCAGTCCCTGCACAAGCCGGCTGGGAAATTTGGTGTTGGGGGGAGCAGACTGCACGGGGCGGAGAGGAGTTTGGGGGTGGTGGGGGATCAGACTGCATGGAGCGGAGAGGAGTTTGGGGGGAAGCAGACTGCACGGGGCGGGGAGGAGTTTGGTGAGGGGGGATCATACTGCACGGGGCGGAGAGGAGTTTGGTGAGGGGGGATCATACTGCATGGGGCGGAGAGGAGTTTGGGGGGAAGCAGACTGCACGGGGCGGGGAGGAGTTTGGTGAGGGGGGATCAGACTGCAGGGGGCGGAGAGGAGTTTCGTGGGGGGTAGGAGATCAGACTGCACGGGGGAGGAGTTTGGGGGGGATCAGACTGCACGGGGCGGGGAGGAGTTTGCGGGGGAGCAGACTGCACGGGGCGGGGAGGAGTTTGGGGGGGTTCAGACTGCACGGGGCGGAGAGGAGTTTGGGGGGAGCAGACTGCACGGGGCGGGGAGGAGTTTGCGGGGGAGCAGACTGCACGGGGCGGGGATGAGTTTGGGGGGGTTCAGACTGCATGGGGCGGGGAGGAGTTTGGGGGGGAGCAGACTGCACGGGGCGGGGAGGAGTTTGGGGGGATCAGACTGCATGTGGCGGGGAGGAGTTTGGGGGGGATCAGACTGCACGGGGGGGAGGATCAGACTCCACGGGGCGGCGAGGAGTTTGGGGAGGGGTTCAGACTGCACGGGGCGGAGAGGAGTTTGGGGAGGGGATCAGACTACACGGGGCGGAGAGGAGTTTGGGGGGGATCGGACTGCACGGGGCGGGGAGGAGTTTGGGGGGATGGGACTGCACGGGGCGGGGAGGAGTTTGGGGGGATCAGACTGCACGGAGCGGGGAGGAGTTTGGGGGGATCAGACTGCACGGGGGGAGGATCAGACTGCACGGAGCGGGGAGGAGTTTGGGGGGGGATCAGACTGCATGGGGCGGAGGGGAGTGTGGGGGGGATCAGACTGCACGGGGCGGAGAGGAGTTTGGGGAGGGGATCAGACTGCACGGGGCGGAGAGGAGTTTGGGGGGGATCGGACTGCACGGGGCGGGGAGGAGTTTGGGGGGATCAGACTGCACGGAGCAGGGAGGAGTTTGGGGGGATCAGACTGCACGGGGGGGAGGATCAGACTGCACGGAGCGGGGAGGAGTTTGGGGGGGATCAGACTGCACGGGGGGGAGGATCAGACTGCACGGGGCAGGGAGGAGCTTTGGGGGGGATCAGACTGCACGGGGCGGACAGGAGTTTGGGGGGGCGATCAGACTGCACGGGGCGGAGGGGAGTGTGGGGGGGATCAGACTGCACGGGGGGGAGGAGTTTGGGGGGGATCAGACTGCACGGAGCGGGGAGGAGTGTGGGGGGGATCAGACTGCATGGGGCGGGGAGGAGTGTGGGGGGGATCAGACTGCACGGGGGGGAGAGGAGTTTGGGGGGGATCGGACTGCACGGAGGGAGAGGAGTTTGGGGGGATCGGACTGCACGGGGCGGGGAAGAGTTTGGGGGGATCGGACTGCACGGGGGGAGAGGAGTTTGGGGGGATCAGATTGCACGGGGGGGAGGATCAGACTGCACGGGGGGGAGGAGTTGGGGGGGGATCAGACTGCACGGGGCAGGGAGGAGTTTGGGGGGGTCGGACTGCACGGGGGGAGAGGAGTTTGGGGGGATCAGATTGCACGGGGGGAGGATCAGACTGCACGGGGGGGGAGGAGTTTGGAGGGGGATCAGACTGCACGGGGCGGGGAGGTGTTTGGGGGGGATCATACTGCACGGGGGAGAGGAGTTTGGGGGGATCGGACTGCACGGGGCGGGGAGGAGTTTGGGGGGGATCAGACTGCACGGGGGGGAGGATCAGACTGCACGGGGCGGAGGGGAAGTTTGGGGGGATCAGACTGCACGGGGCGGGGAGGAGTTTGGGGGGATCAGACTGCACGGGGGGGAGGAGTTTGAGGGGGATCAGACTGCACGGGGCGGGGAGGAGTTTGGGGGGATCAGACTGCACGGGGCTGGGAGGAGTTTGGGAGGGAAGGGTTGCCGCGGAGTCTCCTCTCCCGAGTGGGGGCGGAGCATCAGCTGCGGACGCTGCCGTCTCTGAGGCAGGAGCCCCGCCCAGCAATGGGGAGGGGCGGGTTGAGGGGGAGTAGGGAAAGTAGCCGCAGTGGCTTGTGGGAAACTGAGTGCCCCTGTCCGCAGCTCCCATCGGCCATTGCAGGGCCAGGGCAGGCCCGGCGCTGTTCGGTTGGGCGGGTGCAGCGGAAGTGACATCACAACGGGGCATTGACCAGGGAGCGACGCGGTTGGTCCTGCGCTCGTGTCACTCCAAGTGTTAGCGACGCATCCTGGGACTTGTAGTTCTCATAGTGCGGCCTCCCGGGGCACGTCGCAGCGCGCCCCGCCCCTATCATAGCCCCGCCCCCCGGCATAGCCCCGCCCAGCGTGTTCTTAGTTCGGAATGGGGCATTTCTACCCTAAAAACAATCTTTTTTATTCGGAAATAACGGCCCTTAGCAGAGCAACAGTGACACTCGGTAGTCACCGGCGGTAATGCACGTGTAATTCCGTAGCGCCTCCACAGTGCCGCTCGGTGGTCATTGCCGGTAATGCACGTGTAATTCCGAAGCGCCTCCACAGTGCCGCTCGGTGGTCATTGCCGGTAATGCACGTGTAATTCCGTAGCGCCTCCACAGTGCCGCTTGGTGGTCATTGCCGGTAATGCACGTGTAATTCCGTAGCGCCTCCACAGTGCCGCTCGGTGGTCATTGCAGGTAATGCACGTGTAATTCCATAGCGCCTCCACAGTGCCGCTCGGTGGTCATTGCCGGTAATGCACGTGTCATTCCGAAGCGCCTCCACAGTGCCGCTCGGTGGTCATTGCCGGTAATGCACGTGTAATTCCATAGCGCCTCCACAGTGCCGCTCAGTGGTCATTGCCGGTAATGCACGTGTCATTCCGTAGCGCCTCCACAGTGCCGCTCGGTGGTCATTGCCGGTAATGCACGTGTAATTCCGTAGCGCCTCCACAGTGCCGCTCGGTGGTCATTGCGGGTAATGCACGTGTCATTCCGAAGCGCCTCCACAGTGCCGCTCGGTGGTCATTGCGGGTAATGCACGTGTAATTCCGTAGCGCCTCCACAGTGCCGCTCGGTGGTCATTGCGGGTAATGCACGTGTAATTCCGTAGCGCCTCCACAGTGCCGCTCGGTGGTCATTGCGGGTAATGCACGTGTAATTCCATAGCGCCTCCACAGTGCCGCTCGGTGGTCATTGCCGGTAATGCACGTGTAATTCCGAAGCGCCTCCACAGTGCCGCTTGGTGGTCATTGCCGGTAATGCACGTGTCATTCCGAAGCGCCTCCACAGTGCCGCTCGGTGGTCATTGCCGGTAATGCACGTGTCATTCCGAAGCGCCTCCACAGTGCCGCTCGGTGGTCATTGCCGGTAATGCACGTGTAATTCCGTAGCGCCTCCACAGTGCCGCTTGGTGGTCATTGCCGGTAATGCACGTGTAATTCCGTAGCGCCTCCACAGTGCCGCTCGGTGGTCATTGCGGGTAATGCACGTGTAATTCCGTAGCGCCTCCACAGTGCCGCTCGGTGGTCATTGCAGGTAATGCACGTGTAATTCCATCGCCCCCAGCTGCTGTCCCTGCTCCGCACGCCACGTGGCCCCAGTCTTGCCCTTTGACAGCAGGCAAAGTAAGAAGCTCGTTATTTCCAGGCTCCGCGCAGCCCTCTCCCCTCCTGCCCCCGGCCCCCTCATCCCACACACCAGGCTCCGCGCAGCCCCCTCCCCTCCTGCTTCCTCACCCCAGCCTGCACCCCGTCCATACTCTTATCCCGGGGCCCTTCCTCTCCCCAGCCTGCACCCCCGTCCATATGCTTATCCCGGGCCCTTCCTCCCCCCAGCCTGCACCCCCATCCATATTCTTATCCCGGGGCCCTTCCTCACTCCAGTCTGCACGCCCATTCATGGGAGCCATCAGTCCACCTTTTCCCTGCACCACATTCAGTAAAGTGTCTGATCAGGGTATGAGAGCAGCCCTGAGCCTTTGTCTCCACTCAGCAGGTTGCACCACACAGGATATGTGGATGGTCCTGGGCTTTGTACAGCACTCCAGACTGACCCCTGGACACGGCTTCTGAGTCCTAGCCCTTTGCTGTCACTCCTGCCCGAGGGCTTTGCTGGCTCCAGACTGGGTAACAGCTGGGAAACTGGCTGGGCAGTGGGCTGAGAAGATACCGTCCGAGATGGACTTGAGCTGCCTGGACGTGATTCTCGGAACACGTGAAGGGTCCTCAGCGTTCGGCCTTCCCATGGCTCTGTGTGAGTAAGAGGTGCGTGCTTTGAAATCTTCAAGCGTCCTGGCAGTATGTTTCTTCTGAGGCAGAGAGCTTCCTGCTGGGGCACGGAGCCTGGTGGCTTGGGGACTGGTGAAGGGGCAGTAGGCGGTTCAACAGTGCGTGGATAGATATTCAAGGCCTCCGTTCTCTCCGAGTTCCTGGAGTGGCAGCGGGAGGGGGTGGCCGATGGTGGGAGGAGAAGCGATGCCGCGTCCTTGCGGACTGAAAAGCTAAGTTGTTTGTTTGTTTTTTCCCCTCAGCTGTGTTCGGTAGCGAGCGATAAGAAGTCAACCCTCCCGGTGTCCTCCCGTCTGGGGATGGAACGGAAAAGAGAACGGCGAGCTTGGGAGCTTGGTCGAAGCGAGGCGAGAACCGTCCTGCTGGGAGCGGAGCAGCCATCGCTGACCGGGAGATAAGTGTCGGGTCTGGAAATCTCTCAGCTTACGGCCCACTCGGGTCTAGGAAGGGAAGTCACGTTTGCTTAGACAGCGAGTCCGAGCGGAGGTTCCCGAGGTGCTTCCTTGGTAGTGGGAGAAACAGGGCTCCCGTTTGTCAGGGGTGCTGGTTTCTCTGGAACACGGTGTCCTTCTCAGCAGACGCTTGGCTCGAGGAGGAAGACGCAAGGTGGTAAGGTTTCTGACTGCCTCTTATGTGTTTCTCTCTTGTTGCTCTCTCGTATTGGCCAATACGTCCTGTCTGTCTGTTTCTGTCTATGTCTTTGTCCTTGCTCTGCTTCTGCCGTGTCCTTGTACAGCACACTTGCAGGCATTCCAGGTGAGCATCTCCAAGGGTTAAGGGCTCAGGAGCCAACGGGAATTCAGCAGGTTCGCAAGTCGCGCAAGGGAGAGCGGTGGTGCATCATGGCTGAATGACTCGGTGTTCTTGTAGAGGACCCGATACATAGGCGAGAGGGGGGGAAAGGGCTAAAGGATAGAATTCCCACAGCCACAGACTTTAGTGAGTGAGAGCTAACGCTGGGCTTTTTCGGCCACCCTTGCAGAGGAATCAGTGCGTGGCCGTGGGCGGAGAATAAATCGTCCGAGATGTACTTGAGCTGCCTGGACGTGATTCTCGGAACATGTGAAGGGTCCTCAGCGTTCGGCCTTCCCATGGCTCTGTGTGAGTAAGAGGTGCGTGCTTTGAAATCTTTAAGCGTCCTGGCAGTATGTTTCTTCTGAGGCAGAGAGCTTCCTGCTGGGTCACGGAGCCTGGTGGCTTGGGGACTGGTGAAGGGGCATAGGCAGTTCAACAGAGCGTGGATAGATATTCAAGGCCTCCGTTCTCTCCGCGTTCCTGGAGTGTCAGCGGGAGGGGGTGGCCGATGGTGGGAGGCAGCGGTGCGATGGTGGGAGGAGAAGCGATGCCGCGTCCTTGCGGACTGAAAAGCTAAGTTGTTTGTTTGTTTTTTCCCCTCTGCTGTGTTCGGTAGTGAGCGATAAGAAGTCAACCCTCCCGGTGTCCTCCCGTCTGGGGATGGAACGGAAACGAGAACAGCGAGCTCGGGAGCTTGGTCGAAGCGAGGCGAGAACCGTCCGGCTGGGAGCGGAGCAGCCATCGCTGACAGGGAGATAAGTGTCGGGTTTGGAAATCTCTCGGCTTACGGCGCACTCGGGTCTAGGAAGGGAAGTCAGGTTTGCTTAGACAGCGAGTCCGAGCGGAGGTTCGCGAGGTGATTCCTTGGTAGTGGGAGAAACAGGGCTTCCATTTGTCAGGGGTGCTGATTTCTCTGGAACACGGTGTCCTTCTCAGCAGACGCTTGGCTCGAGGAGGAAGACGCAAGGCGGTAAGGTTTCCGTCTGCCTCTCATGTGTTTCTCTCTTGTTGCTCTCTCGTATTGGCCAATACGTTCTGTCTGTCTGTTTCTGTCTGTGTCTTTGTCCTTGCTCTGCTTCTGCCGTGTCCTTGTATAGCTCACGTGCAGGCATTCCAGGTGAGCATCTCCACGGGTTAAGGGCTCAGGAGCCAACGGGAATTCTGCAGGTACGCCAGTCGCGCAAGGGAGAGCGGTGGTGCGTCATGGCTGACTGACTCAGTGTTCTTGTAGAGGGCCCTATACATAGGCGAGGGGCGGGGGGGAAGGGCTAAAGGATAGAATTCCCACAGCCACAGACCTTAGTGAGTGAGAGGTCTCTTCAGTCACGCCGCTCTCGGATCTCGCTGCAGGGAGGGATTCTGGTGCCGCTCTCGGGTCGTGCAGCTTGGGGGTGTCTCTAGCGCTGCTCTCGGGTCTCGCTGCTGGGGGGGGGGGTCTTTGGGGCCACTCTCAGGTCGTGCTGCTGGGAGGGAGTCTGGCGCCTCTCTCGGGTTATGCTGCTGCGGGGAATCTCTGGTGCCTCCTTGGGATCATGCTGCTGGGGGGGTCTCTGGCTTCGCTCTCCGGTCGTGCTGCTGGGGGGGGGTCTCTGTTACCGCTTTCGGGTCGCGCCGTTAGGGGGGGTCTCTGGTGCCGCTCTCGGTAGTGGTGCTGGGGGTGGGGTCTCTGTCTCCACTCTCGGGTCGCGCTGCTGGGGGGAGGTCTCTGGCGCCGCTCTCGGGTCGCGCTGCTGGGGGGTGGTCTCTGGAGCCTCCCTCCGGTCATGCTGCAGACGGGGGGTGTCACTGGCCCCGCTATCAGGTGATGCTGCTGCGGGGGGTCTCTGGCACCTCTCGGGTTTTGCTGCTGGGTGGGTGTCTGGGGCCGCTCTCGGGTGATGCTGTTCGGGGAGGTCTCTGGCGCCGCTCTCCGGTAGCGGTGCTGGGGGTGGGGTTTCTGTCTCCACTCTCGGGTAATGCTTCTGGGGGGGTCTCCGGCGCCGGTCTCGGGTCGCGCTCCTTGGGGGTGGGGTCTCTGTCGCCACTTTCATCTCATGCTGCTGGGGGGGGGTCTCTGGCGCCACTCTCGGGTGATGCTGCTGGGGGGGGCCTCTGGCTCCCATCTCAGGTCGTGCTGCTGGGGGGGGGAGATCTCTGTCGCCGTTCTCTGGTGATGCTGCTGGGGGGAGGGTCTCTGGCGCCACTCTTGGGTCGCACTGCTGGGGGCGGGTCTGTGGTGCCGCTCTCGGGTCTTGCTGCTGGGGGGGGTCTCTGGCACCGTTTTCGGGTCACTCTGCTGGGGGAGGTCTCTGGCTTCGCTCTCGGGTCACGCTGCTGGGGAGGGTCTCTGGCGCCGCCCTCGGGACTTGCTGCTGGGGGGGGTCTCTGGCGCCGCCCTCGGGTCGCAATGCCGGGGGGGTTCTTTCGCGCTGCTCTCGGGTTTTGCTGCTGGGGGGGGGGGTCTCTTGTTTCGCTCTCGGGTCATGCTGCTGGGGGGGGACTTTGCAAGCGGGGCCGGGTACTAAAGGCACCAAGCAGCTGGCGGAATCACTGAGAACAAGGGTCATGGGGTCGGGGGTTGGTTGAGACTCTTTGGACCAGAGGCAGGGGGTCCAGGCTGCCAAATGTGTCGCGGAGAACCTCCATCTATCGGACGCGGCTTCCTCTCCGCGCTTGCAGAACCGAGCAGCTAAAAGTGTTAGAAGCCAAATCAGAGCGGCTCATGTGTGTGTTAGAAACGGCTACGGGGAGCCAATTGCACTGGCACCTGACGCCTTCTTCAGCCCTTTGTTGCTGCATTCTCGGGCTGGCACCTCTCACAACCATTCATTCATCGTCCAAGCACTCTCTCTCTTATGTACATTCCCTAATTAATGTTTCCCATACAGTATTTTGCATAATAATACAAGAGTTGTAGTTACAAAAAGTTACAAAAGTTTCTGGGTGGCATTTCTTAAAACATTCTCTCTCTGAGCGCTGAGGTAGTTACTGTTATAGTTACAATGCTTCACTTTGCGATTAGGGTTAAGTGCTTCACAATGCTTTGAAGAGAACGGTTGTCAATTGTGTAACAGTAAGTTTGAGCGTGCCCTGGCGCACAGCGAGGGGAGCTGTTTCTGGCTACATAGTAGTATATTTTTAACAGTTTGAAGTTACATGACCTAATATTACATTCCTAACCAACTATATTCTAGAGGGGCAAAAATGTTTAGATTTATAATTAAACAATCCTAACAAATAATAATAATAATAATAATAATAATTATAAATCTAAACACTTCTCAAGCTTGATAACACTAAATCTAAACACTTTCACAAGAATAAATCTAAACACTTCTATGCTTCTTCTACTTAACAAACTTCTCCTCCTTAGACTTGTAGTTGTGGGGAACAAATTCTGGGGAGTCACTTCCACTTGCGGGAATCATGTTTCATACTTGACTATGTTCTCCCTACACTAAGGCTGGCCGAGAGACTGTCCCGGACTGATCGTAACAGACTGTTCTGTCCGCGAATGGGCTGAGAGTAAAGGGCGTGTTCGGAATCTGTGGCGCCCAATCTGAGGCTGTCCGAGGTGACTCTTAACGGACTGCTCCGTGCGCCAATGGGCGGTGACTCAAGGCGTGTTCTGGGGCAGCTGGCGGCCAATAGGTTGTCCGGGGTGGATTATAACAGACTCTTCTGTCCGCGAATGGGCTGTGACTAAGGGGCGTGTTCTGAATCAGAGGCACCCAATAGGCTGACCCGGCTGCATCTTAACGGACAGCTCTGTCTGCGAATGCGGTGTGACTAGGGGGAAATGACCTGCCACTGCTCTCGACCAATAGGCTGTCCGGGGTGGATCTTAATGGGCTGCTCTGTCCTCGAATTGTCTGTGAGTTAGGGGTGGTTCCTGGCTGTGTGCCAGCCAATGGGCTTTCGGAAGACAGCCTTGGCGGAGGATAGTGTCGCCCAATGGGCTGTCAGCAAAGGGGATCCTGCCTCTGGTTCGGCCAATGGGCTGCCGCAGGGGGGCGTTGTCTGACCGGGCGGCCGGCGCCGCCATGACAGGAAGGTCCGAGGAGCGCGCGGGGGCGCGAGCGAATCCTGGGTCCGAGTGCGAAGCTCCCCGCCCCCAGCCCGCCCCTTGTTGGTGTCTGGCCCGGGGGAGGAGGGGGCGCGAGGGAAGGTGGGGGAGCGGGCTGGGGGTGGGGTGTCTGGACGGGGGTGAGGTGTAGGAGCAGGCTGGGTGTGAGGGGCCGGGGGGGGCCTTGGCACTGGGGGGGGGCAGGAGCGGATAGGGCGCGGCAGAGCGCAGGCGCGGGCGGCGCTGGCTGGGCGGGAAACTCCCGGGACGCTCGCGCTGACGAGGCGGGCGGGAAAACGCTGCGGGGGGCGCTGAGGTGCGGAGCCTGGGGGGCGGGGCGGGAGCTGGCAGTGACGTGGAGCCCCCCCCCCCCCCCCCCCGCCTGCTTCTCTCCGGGCCCCAGGCTGGACATCGGCGGGGCGGCCCCTGGCGGAGGTGGGGGGGCGATTTCTGCCCCCCCCCGGCGCTGCAGCCTCCCCGGGGAGCAGCGCCCCTGTGACCCCCCCCACGTGGTGCCGGGGGAACGGGGCTGTGGCCCCCCCTTTGGGGCGCGGGAGCTGACCCGGGCTCCAGTCACGTGGGTGTCTCGGGGAGGGGGGGCTGCGGGCCACCGGGGCGCGGGAGTGTCACGTGCCCCCTCCCCCCGCCGGGGAGCCGCGCGCCCTCGAGGGGTGGTTCCCGCGGGCGGGGCACGCACAGAACGTGTCCCGCACGCGGGGGGGCGGGGCGGCCTGAGCCCTGCTCCCCGCGCTGCTCGCTGCCTGGGGGCGGGGCCGGGTGCCCGCTGAATCCCCCCTGTGCCCGGGGGGGGGGCAGTTCGGCGGGGGGCGCTGTGGGGGGGGATGCTCTGGCCCTGGCTGCCCGCAGTGCTGCCCAGTGCCCGGCTGTGCCTCCTGCAGAGGCCGAGAGCGTCCTGGGTGGGGGCGTGTGGGGAGAGGGGGGGAGTGGCTGAGAATTGGGGGGCAAACAGGTGACAGACAAACCAACCGACAGAAAAGCCTCCCTGCCTGGCCCCAGCTGAGCGGAGAAACGTCCCCCTGGCGGCCAGAGCACTGCAGGGCCCAGCCTAGTCGCTTTGTGCCTCCAGCCCCACGGCGTGGGGAGGGGGGCGACGGTGGAGGAGCCCCACGCACCCAGGCCTTAGGTTCCCCACCCGCCTTCTAAGCACTGAGCATTTTAGGCCTGGCTGGACTAGAGAAGGGGGCACCAGGGGAGTTACCGCTGAAGGCGCGCGGCCGCGCACAAACACCCCTCTGCCGCCCACCTCCGTTGCGGAGCCTTGCAGCGGCACTCGCCTTCCTGCTGGCCGGGGAATGGCGCGGTTGTTTTCCTGATCCGGTGGAGGGCGGCTGCCCCGTTGTGTCCCTGCTGGGGCAGCCTCGCCCCACCTCCAGCTGCTCTTGGGGCTTCTGTTTGTTTCTGTTCATACAGTTTGCTGCTGTTTTCCATCCACGAGGACCTGCGTGAAGCTGGTCCAACCAGAGATACGGGGATCGATTTTTAAGAGTAAGAGGTTTTGTTTTTAAAGCAGGGGTGAGGAACCTAATACCCCAGCTCACGTGAGTGTGGCCCTCGAGACTCAAGGTTCCCACACTAACGCTCTAGCTCCCCTCCAGATTGGAGCAGACAAAATCTGCTAGCCTGCCCCGCCGCCCTCCTCACAAGCTCCGTCCGGTGTGCGAGGGGAATGTGAGAAGCCTCTTCCTCCTTCTCAGTTGGGGCATGTGTTAATGCGGATGGTGGGGTTTGGGATTTCTTTTTCTTCACACTTGTGTGTAGGGTTGCCAGGTGTCTAGCACTGAGCCAGACAGCCCGGTATTTGCACTTTTTGTCCGGTAAATAAATTTAGAAAATACCGGACATACAAAATGTCCAGTATTTCCTGCTTTTCCTCTGCGCCCAGCAGAAATAAGCCGGGGGCGGGGAGATTGGCTGACTAATTAAAGGGGTCACAACTGGATTTTGCTCAACAAAAATGTTCCTGGTGGGGTTTTTTTTGTTTGGTTGGCTTTTTTTCCTCAACAAAAATTTTCCTGGCGCTTTTTTTTTGCTGAAACCATCTGGCAACCCTACTAGTGTGTGCCTTCCGCCCCCCCCCAATAAGGTTCCCCACCCCGTCTGAAAGCGAGAGTTGGGAGAACAGGTTACCTTGCGTTCCTGTGTCCTTATAAGGAAGTTGAAGGCTACTATAAATCCCCCCTCATGGTCTCCTCTTCAGACTAAAGAAACCTAAATCCCTCAGCCTCTTCATAGAGCAATTGCTCCAGCCCCCTAATCATTTGGTTGTCCTCTGCTGGACCCTCTCCAATGTGTCCACATCCCTTCTGTAGTGGGGGGCTCAGAACTGGACACAGTACTCCAGATGTGGCCTCACCAAAGCCGAATAAAGGGGAATAATGACATCTCTGGATCTACTGGCAATGCTCCTCTTAATGCAACCTAATATGCCATTAGCCTTGGCTACAAGGGCACACTGTTGACTCATCTCCAGCTTCTCATCCACTGTAACCCCCAGGTCCCTGTCTGCAGAACTACTACTTAACTGGTTGGTCCCCAGCTTGTAACTATGCTTGGGATTCTTCCATCCCAAGTGCAGGACTCTACACTTGTCCTTGTTGAACCTCATCAGATTTCTTGTGGCCCAATCCTCCAATTTGTCTAAGTCATTCTGGACCCTATCTCTGCCCTTAGGCATCTTTTAGCCTTTTTGTTCTATTATTGTTTTTCTATTTGGTACTAGAAAATCAAACTTTCCTCCTGCTTGGGCCTCAAGTTTCACTCCAGCAGCCCTTCCACAAGTAGAATCGTCTGCAAAATAAAATGTCAGGGCTACCGTCATTAAGGTGCTTGTCCCTGTAAGGACATGTGACTGAACTGGTTGTTCAGAAGGTTTCTGGTGAATTGGTTTATGCACAGGTATGCCTCCCGTTCTTCTTTAACCACCGCAGTCTCTTGTTTTTGTCCGGAAGCAAATTCTCTGCCAAGCCACCTTTTTTCCCTTTCATGTAATTGTCTGCTCTTTCGTTCGGTGTGGTAGACTTGTTCTAGTGTGGCATTAGACAACCGAGCCACAGAAAAGTCTGCCTTGGTACCACTGAGTACCGGCCCAGACCAAAGTAGCTTTCAGACACCTTAAGAGAGTCTTGATTTGCAATTCTCCCCTTTCTTCTCCTTGGATTTTCAACTAGGAAAGTGTGCTAATCATCTGCTTTTGCGGAAAAACTTGCCAGCTGTCTACACTGGCCGCTTGAATTTCCGCAAAAGCACTGACGATCTCATGTAAGATTGTCAGTGCTTCTGCGGGAATACTATGCTGCTCCCGTTCGGGCAAAAGTCTTTTTCCGAAAGACTTCTGCGCAAAAGGGCCAGTGTAGACAGCAGAGAGTTCTTTTCCGCAAAAAAGCCCCGATGGCAAAATGGCGATTGGGGCTTTTTTGCAGAAAAGCGCGACTAGATTGGCCACGGACGCTTTTCCGTAAAAAGTTTACATACCCAGTATCTTGTGAAGAACTTGTCACCTCAGCACAGGGTCCCGGGGCGGGCTTTACCATAAGGGACCTGGAGAGATCATCTAGGCCAGCTGGAGGGGGCAGGGGAGGGGGAGGAGAGGAGAGGAGAGGAGAGGAGGTTGGCCACTGAAAATGTTGCAGTATTAATTTTCCTTTTATTTGACTTCATATCAAACAAATATTTACAGTTTAAATGACCTTGTTAATTCTCCCTTGTGTTAGTACTCTTTCTTCCAGAACGTTTTAAAAACACAGACGAGACATGTCTTCGCCTGGGTGGCAGGCATCCGAAGAAGGGCACGTGACCTCGATCTTGGAGCACGAGACAAAACTCACTCCGCTCCTGGAGGGGAAATGTTAGAGGCAACACTGGGCTCCAGTGAGCAGCAGCCAGGTGACGCACGTGTCTGTCCTTTCCACACATCTAGGGTGGCCTAGCTCCTAACCGTTCTCTGTCTCTTTTCGGTCCCTGTAGACTTGGAGGAGATGAGAGGCTGGCCATGTGGTGGCAGAGACCGAAAGGAGCCACCCCCCCGAGACCCTGCCGGCAGATGGAAACCAGACAGCGATCTATGGAAGAAGAGCAAATAGCAATTGGCTCAAGGTAAGTATCGAGGGAGGGCCGCACAGACGTTTGCGAGCGTGGTACGGGTCCCTGAGAAAAGGCCCTCTGGCTCGTGGTGGAAGAACTTGAAAATACGAAGTACAAAAGTCACAGTGTTGTACTTAAAAGAAGCACTCGGGATCTTTTTCAGAGGGATAAGGCAACACGCCACATTTATTGATCACACGCACACACACATTATATATATATATATATATAAAAATTATTTATTTATTTACCACATGCATATGATAAGTATTGATTATTCTGTGTCACTCACGCACTCACTCTCTCACACACACACACACGTGCACAAGCACACTCCGTCTTGCTGTTGTTACCAACTTGTTGCTCCCCTTAACTTCACTGGCCAGGTGAGTTAGATGGGGGAGGGGTGGAGCCAGGCTTCTGCTGATCCGGATCGATGTTCCGATGGTGACAAGATGAGACCCGGAGTCCTCTGCAAGACAACTCACTTTTATAGCAGCTTCCCTCTTATGCAAATATATCCCAGATTCAAAATCTGGGTCTGTGTCCTTTGGTCCCTTTGTGGGTGCTGTCTGTTAAGAGAGGGTGTTTTCCAAAGAAGGTGCTTGCTTCTAATCCCCAAGGCCTTCAATATGTCTGCTCTTCTTTCTTGAGCCCTCTTGACACGTTGGGTCTGGCTTCCACCCCTTTTCAACTGGTGTAGCTCTCTGGAGGTGCTTGGCTCCCAAGTGTTACTCATTCACACCTCGTTCATTCAACTGGGCAATTGATTACAGAGTGGGGGGGAGAGAGTGGGGGAAAGATCTTATTCTACTCCTAGCAAATGACATTTTTACCTCTTTAACTATATACTCTGTATTAGAACCCTATGTAGAAAACTAAGTTACAAGGTTATATGGATTCAGGTTCTAATACAAAGTGACAAGGTCATATGGATTAATACAAAGTTACAAGGTTATATGGAGAGGCACAGTGTCAAGTCATATGAAGTACATAGGTTTATCTACAACAGAAACTGAACACCGATTTTTGTATTTTTAAAAATGTCATTAATCCCCCCCTCCCCCCGCCGCCCCCCGAATCTCCTGGCTGGCGATACTTAACGTGTCTAGGATCATACGGAAAACTAAGTGAGTAGGGGGGAGAGAGTGGGGGAACGATCTTATTCTACTCCTAGCAACTGGGATTGAAATAAAGACTTGGTCTCCAGCAGCACCGAGGAGCCCCAGACATGGATTAGGGCCTCGTGGGAATAGTTGTCTCCTAATTGATCTAATCTTTGGCTTTTGAGTTTAATATTATTGGTGAGTCCTTCTAGGCGACTGTTACTCGGCGTGCATGCGTGCGCACGTAAGTATGAGTGCAAGTGTGTGCGTCCGCAAGTGTCCATTTGCGTGTGCGCGCACGTGCCTGCGTGCGGGCAGATTGAGCAGATGCGTGTGTGGGCATCTGAGCGAGGGCATGAGTGGGCGCCCAGGCGTGTTAATCTGTTAATTCGCGTTTGTGAGTGTGTACACGCATCCCTGCGTGTGAGCATTTGGTAGGGTGAGTGGCTGTTGCACGGGCGTGTGCGTCTGACGTGTGCCAATCAGACGGTGCCCTGGCAGCAGTAGCTCCTGGAAAGCGACACCCCTCCCCTCCCATCTGGAGCATGCAACTGGGATGAGAGGGGCAGGGAAGAGTAGAACTGCTGCAGCGCGTTTCAGCACGAGGCTCTAACTGCCGCGCGGTAGCTGCTCCTTTTGTATCCGACGTGGGGCAACAAGGAGCGGCCTCGCATCATGCCGGCGCCACGTGCGTTCAGTCCCACGGGCCGGAAGTGACGTTTGCTCGGTCCACAGCCTGACAGCAACCGACTGGCAACCGTGACCGGAAGGTGCCCAGGTACGAGCGCTCAGCTGGTGCCAGGTCAGCGGGTGGTAGGCAGGAGACACGGGGCCAGGCGGGACGGGTTCAGACACGGGGTGCCTGGCTGGGACAGCGACTGGGGTTGGAGGTTTCCTGCGGCGGTGCAGCCAGCGTAGGGCACCAGCTCCCGTGGTACGTGGGGCAGAGGAAGGACAGCAGAGTGGAGGCTGGAACCGCTCCGACAAGGCACCGCTCTGCTTATGGTTGCCAGGTGTCCGGTTTTGAACTGGACGGTCCAGGCTTTCAGCTTTTTCTTCGGGAAACAAATTTATATTTTCTCAATGTCCGCGAAAGCGGCAAGGAGTTCTGTGCCACAGGGCTCCTCGCTGCTTTTGCAGATTCAGACTAACGCGGCTACTCCTCTGATAAATGTCGGGTATTTTCTAAATCAGATGGAATGCAGATTGTGATGTCATGTCAGGCGTGCCTGGTATTTTTGGTGAAACCATCTGGCAACCCTAGCTCTGCTCCTTGCTTGGCCGGGGTGGCGCCCTGCCTCTGTGGCAGGTCCTGACGTCACAGGGAGCGTGTTCCCCAGGAAATCCGGGCAGTGCAGCGGCTTCCGGTCCGCGCCACCCGGCCCCAAGGGAGCGGCGGCGGGAGGCGGCAGGGAGGTCAGAGCGTGACGCTGCCCCGCCCGGATCTCAGCCCCTGGGCGCCCCAGTGTGCACCCCGCCCGGCCGGGCCGCTCCCTGTAGCTCCGCCCCCAGCGCTGCGCCCGCTGCCTCGTGGCCCGGCTCGGTGCGAAGCTGCCACTGCCGGCTACGAACAGCAGCGCACTGCTAGTGACGTCATTGCCCTGGCGCGGTGCATGCAAATGATGGAACGCGGGGCACGTTCTATCGGCTCCCGGGCGAGTGACACGTGGGTTTGTGTGGCACACAGACGGGTCCCAGGCTCCGTCATTAATGGCAGGGGCGGGGCCTGATCTGGGGGCGGGGCCACTGACCGGCAGGAACTCAGCTGGGACACAGAAGTGGGCGGCAGAAAACTCCTCGGGGTCTCCGGAAAATCCTCGCGCGGCCCCTCTGGGCTTGTGAACGGGACGCAGCAGAGGCAGCCGCCCCCCTCCCCACCCACCCGCCTCACGCTCCCCGCTGCACTTTCGAAGGCAACAGCAGCATCAGCCTGTCCCGCTGCCAGTCCCTGCACAAGCCGGCTGGGAAATTTGGTGTTGGGGGGAGCAGACTGCACGGGGCGGAGAGGAGTTTGGGGGTGGTGGGGGATCAGACTGCATGGAGCGGAGAGGAGTTTGGGGGGAAGCAGACTGCACGGGGCGGGGAGGAGTTTGGTGAGGGGGGATCATACTGCACGGGGCGGAGAGGAGTTTGGTGAGGGGGGATCATACTGCATGGGGCGGAGAGGAGTTTGGGGGGAAGCAGACTGCACGGGGCGGGGAGGAGTTTGGTGAGGGGGGATCAGACTGCAGGGGGCGGAGAGGAGTTTCGTGGGGGGTAGGAGATCAGACTGCACGGGGGGAGGAGTTTGGGGGGGATCAGACTGCACGGGGCGGGGAGGAGTTTGCGGGGGAGCAGACTGCACGGGGCGGGGAGGAGTTTGGGGGGGTTCAGACTGCACGGGGCGGAGAGGAGTTTGGGGGGAGCAGACTGCACGGGGCGGGGAGGAGTTTGCGGGGGAGCAGACTGCACGGGGCGGGGATGAGTTTGGGGGGGTTCAGACTGCATGGGGCGGGGAGGAGTTTGGGGGGGAGCAGACTGCACGGGGCGGGGAGGAGTTTGGGGGGATCAGACTGCATGTGGCGGGGAGGAGTTTGGGGGGGATCAGACTGCATGGGGGGGAGGATCAGACTCCACGGGGCGGCGAGGAGTTTGGGGAGGGGTTCAGACTGCACGGGGCGGAGAGGAGTTTGGGGAGGGGATCAGACTACACGGGGCGGAGAGGAGTTTGGGGGGGATCGGACTGCACGGGGCGGGGAGGAGTTTGGGGGGATGGGACTGCACGGGGCGGGGAGGAGTTTGGGGGGATCAGACTGCACGGAGCGGGGAGGAGTTTGGGGGGATCAGACTGCACGGGGGGGAGGATCAGACTGCACGGAGCGGGGAGGAGTTTGGGGGGGGATCAGACTGCATGGGGCGGAGGGGAGTGTGGGGGGGATCAGACTGCACGGGGCGGAGAGGAGTTTGGGGAGGGGATCAGACTGCACGGGGCGGAGAGGAGTTTGGGGGGGATCGGACTGCACGGGGCGGGGAGGAGTTTGGGGGGATCAGACTGCACGGAGCGGGGAGGAGTTTGGGGGGATCAGACTGCACGGGGGGGAGGATCAGACTGCACGGAGCGGGGAGGAGTTTGGGGGGGATCAGACTGCACGGGGGGGAGGATCAGACTGCACGGGGCAGGGAGGAGCTTTGGGGGGGATCAGACTGCACGGGGCGGACAGGAGTTTGGGGGGGCGATCAGACTGCACGGGGCGGAGGGGAGTGTGGGGGGGATCAGACTGCACGGGGGGGAGGAGTTTGGGGGGGATCAGACTGCACGGAGCGGGGAGGAGTGTGGGGGGGATCAGACTGCATGGGGCGGGGAGGAGTGTGGGGGGGATCAGACTGCACGGGGGGGAGAGGAGTTTGGGGGGGATCGGACTGCACGGAGGGAGAGGAGTTTGGGGGGATCGGACTGCACGGGGCGGGGAAGAGTTTGGGGGGATCGGACTGCACGGGGGGAGAGGAGTTTGGGGGGATCAGATTGCACGGGGGGGAGGATCAGACTGCACGGGGGGGAGGAGTTGGGGGGGGATCAGACTGCACGGGGCAGGGAGGAGTTTGGGGGGGTCGGACTGCACGGGGGGAGAGGAGTTTGGGGGGATCAGATTGCACGGGGGGGGGGGGAGGATCAGACTGCACGGGGGGGGAGGAGTTTGGAGGGGGATCAGACTGCACGGGGCGGGGAGGTGTTTGGGGGGGATCATACTGCACGGGGGAGAGGAGTTTGGGGGGATCGGACTGCACGGGGCGGGGAGGAGTTTGGGGGGATCAGACTGCACGGGGGGGAGGAGTTTGAGGGGGATCAGACTGCACGGGGCGGGGAGGAGTTTGGGGGGATCAGACTGCACGGGGCTGGGAGGAGTTTGGGGGGGAAGGGTTGCCGCGGAGTCTCCTCTCCCGAGTGGGGGCGAAGCATCAGCTGCGGACGCTGCCGTCTCTGAGGCAGGAGCCCCGCCCAGCAATGGGGAGGGGCGGGTTGAGGGGGAGTAGGGAAAGTAGCCGCAGTGGCTTGTGGGAAACTGAGTGCCCCTGTCCGCAGCTCCCATCGGCCATTGCAGGGCCAGGGCGGGCCCGGCGCTGTTCGGTTGGGCGGGTGCAGCGGAAGTGACATCACAACGGGGCATTGACCAGGGAGCGACGCGGTTGGTCCCGCGCTCGTGTCACTCCAAGTGTTAGCGACGCATCCTGGGACTTGTAGTTCTCATAGTGCGGCCTCCCGGGGCACGTCGCAGCGCGCCCCGCCCTATCATAGCCCCGCCCCCCGGCATAGCCCCGCCCAGCGTGTTCTTAGTTCGGAATGGGGCATTTCTACCCTAAAAACAATCTTTTTTATTCGGAAATAACGGCCCTTAGCAGAGCAACAGTGACACTCGGTAGTCACCGGCGGTAATGCACGTGTAATTCCGTAGCGCCTCCACAGTGCCGCTCGGTGGTCATTGCCGGTAATGCACGTGTAATTCCGTAGCGCCTCCACAGTGCCGCTCGGTGGTCATTGCCGGTAATGCACGTGTAATTCCGCAGCGCCTCCACAGTGCCGCTCGGTGGTCATTGCCGGTAATGCACGTGTAATTCCGAAGCGCCTCCACAGTGCCGCTCGGTGGTCATTGCGGGTAATGCACGTGTAATTCCGAAGCGCCTCCACAGTGCCGCTCGGTGGTCATTGCCGGTAATGCACGTGTAATTCCGTAGCGCCTCCACAGTGCCGCTCGGTGGTCATTGCCGGTAATGCACGTGTAATTCCGTAGCGCCTCCACAGTGCCGCTTGGTGGTCATTGCCGGTAATGCACGTGTAATTCCGTAGCGCCTCCACAGTGCCGCTCGGTGGTCATTGCAGGTAATGCACGTGTAATTCCATCGCCCCCAGCTGCTGTCCCTGCTCCGCACGCCACGTGGCCCCAGTCTTGCCCTTTGACAGCAGGCAAAGTAAGAAGCTCGTTATTTCCAGGCTCCGCGCAGCCCTCTCCCCTCCTGCCCCCGGCCCCCTCATCCCACACACCAGGCTCCGCGCAGCCCCCTCCCCTCCTGCTTCCTCACCCCAGCCTGCACCCCGTCCATACTCTTATCCCGGGGCCCTTCCTCTCCCCAGCCTGCACCCCCGTCCATATGCTTATCCCGGGGCCCTTCCTCCCCCCAGCCTGCACCCCCATCCATATTCTTATCCCGGGGCCCTTCCTCACTCCAGTCTGCACGCCCATTCATGGGAGCCATCAGTCCACCTTTTCCCTGCACCACATTCAGTAAAGTGTCTGATCAGGGTATGAGAGCAGCCCTGAGCCTTTGTCTCCACTCAGCAGGTTGCACCACACAGGATATGTGGATGGTCCTGGGCTTTGTACAGCACTCCAGACTGACCCCTGGACACGGCTTCTGAGTCCTAGCCCTTTGCTGTCACTCCTGCCCGAGGGCTTTGCTGGCTCCAGACTGGGTAACAGCTGGGAAACTGGCTGGGCAGTGGGCTGAGAAGATACCGTCCGAGATGGACTTGAGCTGCCTGGACGTGATTCTCGGAACACGTGAAGGGTCCTCAGCGTTCGGCCTTCCCATGGCTCTGTGTGAGTAAGAGGTGCGTGCTTTGAAATCTTCAAGCGTCCTGGCAGTATGTTTCTTCTGAGGCAGAGAGCTTCCTGCTGGGGCACGGAGCCTGGTGGCTTGGGGACTGGTGAAGGGGCAGTAGGCGGTTCAACAGTGCGTGGATAGATATTCAAGGCCTCCGTTCTCTCCGAGTTCCTGGAGTGGCAGCGGGAGGGGGTGGCCGATGGTGGGAGGAGAAGCGATGCCGCGTCCTTGCGGACTGAAAAGCTAAGTTGTTTGTTTGTTTTTTCCCCTCAGCTGTGTTCGGTAGCGAGCGATAAGAAGTCAACCCTCCCGGTGTCCTCCCGTCTGGGGATGGAACGGAAAAGAGAACGGCGAGCTTGGGAGCTTGGTCGAAGCGAGGCGAGAACCGTCCTGCTGGGAGCGGAGCAGCCATCGCTGACCGGGAGATAAGTGTCGGGTCTGGAAATCTCTCAGCTTACGGCCCACTCGGGTCTAGGAAGGGAAGTCACGTTTGCTTAGACAGCGAGTCCGAGCGGAGGTTCCCGAGGTGCTTCCTTGGTAGTGGGAGAAACAGGGCTCCCGTTTGTCAGGGGTGCTGGTTTCTCTGGAACACGGTGTCCTTCTCAGCAGACGCTTGGCTCGAGGAGGAAGACGCAAGGTGGTAAGGTTTCTGACTGCCTCTTATGTGTTTCTCTCTTGTTGCTCTCTCGTATTGGCCAATACGTCCTGTCTGTCTGTTTCTGTCTATGTCTTTGTCCTTGCTCTGCTTCTGCCGTGTCCTTGTACAGCACACTTGCAGGCATTCCAGGTGAGCATCTCCAAGGGTTAAGGGCTCAGGAGCCAACGGGAATTCAGCAGGTTCGCAAGTCGCGCAAGGGAGAGCGGTGGTGCATCATGGCTGAATGACTCGGTGTTCTTGTAGAGGACCCGATACATAGGCGAGAGGGGGGGAAAGGGCTAAAGGATAGAATTCCCACAGCCACAGACTTTAGTGAGTGAGAGCTAACGCTGGGCTTTTTCGGCCACCCTTGCAGAGGAATCAGTGCGTGGCCGTGGGCGGAGAATAAATCGTCCGAGATGTACTTGAGCTGCCTGGACGTGATTCTCGGAACATGTGAAGGGTCCTCAGCGTTCGGCCTTCCCATGGCTCTGTGTGAGTAAGAGGTGCGTGCTTTGAAATCTTTAAGCGTCCTGGCAGTATGTTTCTTCTGAGGCAGAGAGCTTCCTGCTGGGTCACGGAGCCTGGTGGCTTGGGGACTGGTGAAGGGGCATAGGCAGTTCAACAGAGCGTGGATAGATATTCAAGGCCTCCGTTCTCTTCGCGTTCCTGGAGTGTCAGCGGGAGGGGGTGGCCGATGGTGGGAGGCAGCGGTGCGATGGTGGGAGGAGAAGCGATGCCGCGTCCTTGCGGACTGAAAAGCTAAGTTGTTTGTTTGTTTTTTCCCCTCTGCTGTGTTCGGTAGTGAGCGATAAGAAGTCAACCCTCCCGGTGTCCTCCCGTCTGGGGATGGAACGGAAACGAGAACAGCGAGCTCGGGAGCTTGGTCGAAGCGAGGCGAGAACCGTCCGGCTGGGAGCGGAGCAGCCATCGCTGACAGGGAGATAAGTGTCGGGTTTGGAAATCTCTCGGCTTACGGCGCACTCGGGTCTAGGAAGGGAAGTCAGGTTTGCTTAGACAGCGAGTCCGAGCGGAGGTTCGCGAGGTGATTCCTTGGTAGTGGGAGAAACAGGGCTTCCGTTTGTCAGGGGTGCTGATTTCTCTGGAACACGGTGTCCTTCTCAGCAGACGCTTGGCTCGAGGAGGAAGACGCAAGGCGGTAAGGTTTCCGTCTGCCTCTCATGTGTTTCTCTCTTGTTGCTCTCTCGTATTGGCCAATACGTTCTGTCTGTCTGTTTCTGTCTGTGTCTTTGTCCTTGCTCTGCTTCTGCCGTGTCCTTGTATAGCTCACGTGCAGGCATTCCAGGTGAGCATCTCCACGGGTTAAGGGCTCAGGAGCCAACGGGAATTCTGCAGGTACGCCAGTCGCGCAAGGGAGAGCGGTGGTGCGTCATGGCTGACTGACTCAGTGTTCTTGTAGAGGGCCCTATACATAGGCGAGGGGCGGGGGGGAAGGGCTAAAGGATAGAATTCCCACAGCCACAGACCTTAGTGAGTGAGAGGTCTCTTCAGTCACGCCGCTCTCGGATCTCGCTGCAGGGAGGGATTCTGGTGCCGCTCTCGGGTCGTGCAGCTTGGGGGTGTCTCTAGCACTGCTCTCGGGTCTCGCTGCTGGGGGGGAGGGGTCTTTGGGGCCACTCTCAGGTCGTGCTGCTGGGAGGGAGTCTGGCGCCTCTCTCGGGTTATGCTGCTGCGGGGAATCTCTGGTGCCTCCTTGGGATCATGCTGCTGGGGGGGTCTCTGGCTTCGCTCTCCGGTCGTGCTGCTGGGGGGGGTCTCTGTTACCGCTTTCGGGTCGCGCCGTTAGGGGGGGTCTCTGGTGCCGCTCTCGGTAGTGGTGCTGGGGGTGGGGTCTCTGTCTCCACTCTCGGGTCGCGCTGCTGGGGGGAGGTCTCTGGCGCCGCTCTCGGGTCGCGCTGCTGGGGGGTGGTCTCTGGAGCCTCCCTCCGGTCATGCTGCAGACGGGGGGTGTCACTGGCCCCGCTATCAGGTGATGCTGCTGCGGGGGGTCTCTGGCACCTCTCGGGTTTTGCTGCTGGGTGGGTGTCTGGGGCCGCTCTCGGGTGATGCTGTTCGGGGAGGTCTCTGGCGCCGCTCTCCGGTAGCGGTGCTGGGGGTGGGGTTTCTGTCTCCACTCTCGGGTAATGCTTCTGGGGGGGTCTCCGGCGCCGGTCTCGGGTCGCGCTCCTTGGGGGTGGGGTCTCTGTCGCCACTTTCATCTCATGCTGCTGGGGGGGGGTCTCTGGCGCCACTCTCGGGTGATGCTGCTGGGGGGGGCCTCTGGCTCCCATCTCAGGTCGTGCTGCTGGGGGGGGGAGATCTCTGTCGCCGTTCTCTGGTGATGCTGCTGGGGGGAGGGTCTCTGGCGCCACTCTTGGGTCGCACTGCTGGGGGCGGGTCTGTGGTGCCGCTCTCGGGTCTTGCTGCTGGGGGGGGTCTCTGGCACCGTTTTCGGGTCACTCTGCTGGGGGAGGTCTCTGGCTTCGCTCTCGGGTCACGCTGCTGGGGAGGGTCTCTGGCGCCGCCCTCGGGACTTGCTGCTGGGGGGGGTCTCTGGCGCCGCCCTCGGGTCGCAATGCCGGGGGGGTTCTTTCGCGCTGCTCTCGGGTTTTGCTGCTGGGGGGGGGGGTCTCTTGTTTCGCTCTCGGGTCATGCTGCTGGGGGGGGACTTTGCAAGCGGGGCCGGGTACTAAAGGCACCAAGCAGCTGGCGGAATCACTGAGAACAAGGGTCATGGGGTCGGGGGTTGGTTGAGACTCTTTGGACCAGAGGCAGGGGGTCCAGGCTGCCAAATGTGTCGCGGAGAACCTCCATCTATCGGACGCGGCTTCCTCTCCGCGCTTGCAGAACCGAGCAGCTAAAAGTGTTAGAAGCCAAATCAGAGCGGCTCATGTGTGTGTTAGAAACGGCTACGGGGAGCCAATTGCACTGGCACCTGACGCCTTCTTCAGCCCTTTGTTGCTGCATTCTCAGGCTGGCACCTCTCACAACCATTCATTCATCGTCCAAGCACTCTCTCTCTTATGTACATTCCCTAATTAATGTTTCCCATACAGTATTTTGCATAATAATACAAGAGTTGTAGTTACAAAAAGTTACAAAAGTTTCTGGGTGGCATTTCTTAAAACATTCTCTCTCTGAGCGCTGAGGTAGTTACTGTTATAGTTACAATGCTTCACTTTGCGATTAGGGTTAAGTGCTTCACAATGCTTTGAAGAGAACGGTTGTCAATTGTGTAACAGTAAGTTTGAGCGTGCCCTGGCGCACAGCGAGGGGAGCTGTTTCTGGCTACATAGTAGTATATTTTTAACAGTTTGAAGTTACATGACCTAATATTACATTCCTAACCAATTATATTCTAGAGGGGCAAAAATGTTTAGATTTATAATTAAACAATCCTAACAAATAATAATAATAATAATAATAATTATAAATCTAAACACTTCTCAAGCTTGATAACACTAAATCTAAACACTTTCACAAGAATAAATCTAAACACTTCTATGCTTCTTCTACTTAACAAACTTCTCCTCCTTAGACTTGTAGTTGTGGGGAACAAATTCTGGGGAGTCACTTCCACTTGCGGGAATCATGTTTCATACTTGACTATGTTCTCCCTACACTAAGGCTGGCCGAGAGACTGTCCCGGACTGATCGTAACAGACTGTTCTGTCCGCGAATGGGCTGAGAGTAAAGGGCGTGTTCGGAATCTGTGGCGCCCAATCTGAGGCTGTCCGAGGTGACTCTTAACGGACTGCTCCGTGCGCCAATGGGCGGTGACTCAAGGCGTGTTCTGGGGCAGCTGGCGGCCAATAGGTTGTCCGGGGTGGATTATAACAGACTCTTCTGTCCGCGAATGGGCTGTGACTAAGGGGCGTGTTCTGAATCAGAGGCACCCAATAGGCTGACCCGGCTGCATCTTAACGGACAGCTCTGTCTGCGAATGCGGTGTGACTAGGGGGAAATGACCTGCCACTGCTCTCGACCAATAGGCTGTCCGGGGTGGATCTTAATGGGCTGCTCTGTCCTCGAATTGTCTGTGAGTTAGGGGTGGTTCCTGGCTGTGTGCCAGCCAATGGGCTTTCGGAAGACAGCCTTGGCGGAGGATAGTGTCGCCCAATGGGCTGTCAGCAAAGGGGATCCTGCCTCTGGTTCGGCCAATGGGCTGCCGCAGGGGGGCGTTGTCTGACTGGGCGGCCGGCGCCGCCATGACAGGAAGGTCCGAGGAGCGCGCGGGGGCGCGAGCGAATCCTGGGTCCGAGTGCGAAGCTCCCCGCCCCCAGCCCGCCCCTTGTTGGTGTCTGGCCCGGGGGAGGAGGGGGCGCGAGGGAAGGTGGGGGAGCGGGCTGGGGGTGGGGTGTCTGGACAGGGGTGAGGTGTAGGAGCAGGCTGGGTGTGAGGGGCCGGGGGGGGCCTTGGCACTGGGGGGGCAGGAGGGAGGGGGGGGGGCCGGGGGGGGCCTTGGCACTGGGGGGGGGCAGGAGCGGATAGGGCGCGGGAGAGCGCAGGCGCGGGCGGCGCTGGCTGGGCGGGAAACTCCCGGGACGCTCGCGCCGACGAGGCGGGCGGGAAAACGCTGCGGGGGGCGCTGAGGTGCGGAGCCTGGGGGGCGGGGCGGGAGCTGGCAGTGACGTGGAGCCCCCCCCCCCCCCCCGCCTGCTTCTCTCCGGGCCCCAGGCTGGACATCGGCGGGGCGGCCCCTGGCGGAGGTGGGGGGGCGATTTCTGCCCCCCCCCGGCGCTGCAGCCTCCCCGGGGAGCAGCGCCCCTGTGACCCCCCCCACGTGGTGCCGGGGGAACGGGGCTGTGGCCCCCCCTTTGGGGCGCGGGAGCTGACCCGGGCTCCAGTCACGTGGGTGTCTCGGGGAGGGGGGGCTGCGGGCCACCGGGGCGCGGGAGTGTCACGTGCCCCCTCCCCCCGCCGGGGAGCCGCGCGCCCTCGAGGGGTGGTTCCCGCGGGCGGGGCACGCACAGAACGTGTCCCGCACGCGGGGGGGCGGGGCGGCCTGAGCCCTGCTCCCCGCGCTGCTCGCTGCCTGGGGGCGGGGCCGGGTGCCCGCTGAATCCCCCCTGTGCCCGGGGGGGGGGCAGTTCGGCGGGGGGCGCTGTGGGGGGGGATGCTCTGGCCCTGGCTGCCCGCAGTGCTGCCCAGTGCCCGGCTGTGCCTCCTGCAGAGGCCGAGAGCGTCCTGGGTGGGGGCGTGTGGGGAGAGGGGGGGAGTGGCTGAGAATTGGGGGGCAAACAGGTGACAGACAAACCAACCGACAGAAAAGCCTCCCTGCCTGGCCCCCAGCTGAGCGGAGAAACGTCCCCCTGGCGGCCAGAGCACTGCAGGGCCCAGCCTAGTCGCTTTGTGCCTCCAGCCCCACGGCGTGGGGAGGGGGCGACGGTGGAGGAGCCCCACGCACCCAGGCCTTAGGTTCCCCACCCGCCTTCTAAGCACTGAGCATTTTAGGCCTGGCTGGACTAGAGAAGGGGGCACCAGGGGAGTTGCCGCTGAAGGCGCGCGGCCGCGCACAAACACCCCTCTGCCGCCCACCTCCGTTGCGGAGCCTTGCAGCGGCACTCGCCTTCCTGCTGGCCGGGGAATGGCGCGGTTGTTTTCCTGATCCGGTGGAGGGCGGCTGCCCCGTTGTGTCCCTGCTGGGGCAGCCTCGCCCCACCTCCAGCTGCTCTTGGGGCTTCTGTTTGTTTCTGTTCATACAGTTTGCTGCTGTTTTCCATCCACGAGGACCTGCGTGAAGCTGGTCCAACCAGAGATACGGGGATCGATTTTTAAGAGTAAGAGGTTTTGTTTTTAAAGCAGGGGTGAGGAACCTAATACCCCAGCTCACGTGAGTGTGGCCCTCGAGACTCAAGGTTCCCACACTAACGCTCTAGCTCCCCTCCAGATTGGAGCAGACAAAATCTGCTAGCCTGCCCCGCCGCCCTCCTCACAAGCTCCGTCCGGTGTGCGAGGGGAATGTGGGAAGCCTCTTCCTCCTTCTCAGTTGGGGCATGTGTTAATGCGGATGGTGGGGTTTGGGATTTCTTTTTCTTCACACTTGTGTGTAGGGTTGCCAGGTGTCTAGCACTGAGCCAGACAGCCCGGTATTTGCACTTTTTGTCCGGTAAATAAATTTAGAAAATACCGGACATACAAAATGTCCAGTATTTCCTGCTTTTCCTCTGCGCCCAGCAGAAATAAGCCGGGGGCGGGGAGATTGGCTGACTAATTAAAGGGGTCACAACTGGATTTTGCTCAACAAAAATGTTCCTGGTGGGGTTTTTTTTGTTTGGTTGGCTTTTTTTCCTCAACAAAAATTTTCCTGGCGCTTTTTTTTTGCTGAAACCATCTGGCAACCCTACTAGTGTGTGCCTTCCGCCCCCCCCCAATAAGGTTCCCCACCCCGTCTGAAAGCGAGAGTTGGGAGAACAGGTTACCTTGCGTTCCTGTGTCCTTATAAGGAAGTTGAAGGCTACTATAAAATTCCCCCTCATGGTCTCCTCTTCAGACTAAAGAAACCTAAATCCCTCAGCCTCTTCATAGAGCAATTGCTCCAGCCCCCTAATCATTTTGGTTGTCCTCTGCTGGACCCTCTCCAATGTGTCCACATCCCTTCTGTAGTGGGGGGCTCAGAACTGGACACAGTACTCCAGATGTGGCCTCACCAAAGCCGAATAAAGGGGAATAATGACATCTCTGGATCTACTGGCAATGCTCCTCTTAATGCAACCTAATATGCCATTAGCCTTCTTGGCTACAAGGGCACACTGTTGACTCATCTCCAGCTTCTCATCCACTGTAACCCCCAGGTCCCTGTCTGCAGAACTACTACTTAACTGGTTGGTCCCCAGCTTGTAACTATGCTTGGGATTCTTCCATCCCAAGTGCAGGACTCTACACTTGTCCTTGTTGAACCTCATCAGATTTCTTGTGGCCCAATCCTCCAATTTGTCTAAGTCATTCTGGACCCTATCTCTGCCCTTAGGCATCTTTTAGCCTTTTTGTTCTATTATTGTTTTTCTATTTGGTACTAGAAAATCAAACTTTCCTCCTGCTTGGGCCTCAAGTTTCACTCCAGCAGCCCTTCCACAAGTAGAATCGTCTGCAAAATAAAATGTCAGGGCTACCGTCATTAAGGTGCTTGTCCCTGTAAGGACATGTGACTGAACTGGTTGTTCAGAAGGTTTCTGGTGAATTGGTTTATGCACAGGTATGCCTCCCGTTCTTCTTTAACCACCGCAGTCTCTTGTTTTTGTCCGGAAGCAAATTCTCTGCCAAGCCACCTTTTTTCCCTTTCATGTAATTGTCTGCTCTTTCGTTCGGTGTGGTAGACTTGTTCTAGTGTGGCATTAGACAACCGAGCCACAGAAAAGTCTGCCTTGGTACCACTGAGTACCGGCCCAGACCAAAGTAGCTTTCAGACACCTTAAGAGAGTCTTGATTTGCAATTCTCCCCTTTCTTCTCCTTGGATTTTCAACTAGGAAAGTGTGCTAATCATCTGCTTTTGCGGAAAAACTTGCCAGCTGTCTACACTGGCCGCTTGAATTTCCGCAAAAGCACTGACGATCTCATGTAAGATTGTCAGTGCTTCTGCGGGAATACTATGCTGCTCCCGTTCGGGCAAAAGTCTTTTTCCGAAAGACTTCTGCGCAAAAGGGCCAGTGTAGACAGCAGAGAGTTCTTTTCCGCAAAAAAGCCCCGATGGCGAAAATGGCGATTGGGGCTTTTTTGCAGAAAAGCGCGACTAGATTGGCCACGGACGCTTTTCCGTAAAAAGTTTACATACCCAGTATCTTGTGAAGAACTTGTCACCTCAGCACAGGGTCCCGGGGCGGGCTTTACCATAAGGGACCCGGAGAGATCATCTAGGCCAGCTGGAGGGGGCAGGGGAGGGGAGAGGAGAGGAGAGGAGAGGAGGTTGGCCACTGAAAATGTTGCAGTATTAATTTTCCTTTTATTTGACTTCATATCAAACAAATATTTACAGTTTAAATGACCTTGTTAATTCTCCCTTGTGTTAGTACTCTTTCTTCCAGAACGTTTTAAAAACACAGACGAGACATGTCTTCGCCTGGGTGGCAGGCATCCGAAGAAGGGCACGTGACCTCGATCTTGGAGCACGAGACAAAACTCACTCCGCTCCTGGAGGGGAAATGTTAGAGGCAACACTGGGCTCCAGTGAGCAGCAGCCAGGTGACGCACGTGTCTGTCCTTTCCACACATCTAGGGTGGCCTAGCTCCTAACCGTTCTCTGTCTCTTTTTCGGTCCCTGTAGACTTGGAGGAGATGAGAGGCTGGCCATGTGGTGGCAGAGACCGAAAGGAGCCACCCCCCCGAGACCCTGCCGGCAGATGGAAACCAGACAGCGATCTATGGAAGAAGAGCAAATAGCAATTGGCTCAAGGTAAGTATCGAGGGAGGGCCGCACAGACGTTTGCGAGCGTGGTACGGGTCCCTGAGAAAAGGCCCTCTGGCTCGTGGTGGAAGAACTTGAAAATACGAAGTACAAAAGTCACAGTGTTGTACTTAAAAGAAGCACTCGGGATCTTTTTCAGAGGGATAAGGCAACACGCCACATTTATTGATCACACGCACACACACATTATATATATATATATATATATAAAAAATATTTATTTATTTACCACATGCATATGATAAGTATTGATTATTCTGTGTCACTCACGCACTCACTCTCTCACACACACACACACACGTGCACAAGCACACTCCGTCTTGCTGTTGTTACCAACTTGTTGCTCCCCTTAACTTCACTGGCCAGGTGAGTTAGATGGGGGAGGGGTGGAGCCGGGCTTCTGCTGATCCGGATCGATGCTCCGATGGTGACAAGATGAGACCCGGAGTCCTCTGCAAGACAACTCACTTTTATAGCAGCTTCCCTCTTATGCAAATATATCCCAGATTCAAAATCTGGGTCTGTGTCCTTTGGTCCCTTTGTGGGTGCTGTCTGTTAAGAGAGGGTGTTTTCCAAAGAAGGTGCTTGCTTCTAATCCCCAAGGCCTTCAATATGTCTGCTCTTCTTTCTTGAGCCCTCTTGACACGTTGGGTCTGGCTTCCACCCCCTTTTCAACTGGTGTAGCTCTCTGGAGGTGCTTGGCTCCCAAGTGTTACTCATTCACACCTCGTTCATTCAACTGGGCAATTGATTACAGAGTGGGGGGAGAGAGTGGGGGAAAGATCTTATTCTACTCCTAGCAAATGACATTTTTACCTCTTTAACTATATACTCTGTATTAGAACCCTATGTAGAAAACTAAGTTACAAGGTTATATGGATTCAGGTTCTAATACAAAGTGACAAGGTCATATGGATTAATACAAAGTTACAAGGTTATATGGAGAGGCACAGTGTCAAGTCATATGAAGTACATAGGTTTATCTACAACAGAAACTGAACACCGATTTTTGTATTTTTAAAAATGTCATTAATCCCCCCCTCCCCCCGCCGCCCCCCGAATCTCCTGGCTGGCGATACTTAACGTGTCTAGGATCATACGGAAAACTAAGTGAGTAGGCTGCCAATTGACCTAGCGTCACGCATGCGGAGAGTTGGCAAAACTGGGATTGAAATAAAGACTTGGTCTCCAGCAGCACCGAGGAGCCCCAGACATGGATTAGGGCCTCGTGGGAATAGTTGTCTCCTAATTGATCTAATCTTTGGCTTTTGAGTTTAATATTATTGGTGAGTCCTTCTAGGCGACTGTTACTCGGCGTGCATGCGTGCGCACGTAAGTATGAGTGCAAGTGTGTGCGTCCGCAAGTGTCCATTTGCGTGTGCGCGCACGTGCCTGCGTGCGGGCAGATTGAGCAGATGCGTGTGTGGGCATCTGAGCGAGGGCATGAGTGGGCGCCCAGGCGTGTTAATCTGTTAATTCGCGTTTGTGAGTGTGTACACGCATCCCTGCGTGTGAGCATTTGGTAGGGTGAGTGGCTGTTGCACGGGCGTGTGCGTCTGACGTGTGCCAATCAGACGGTGCCCTGGCAGCAGTAGCTCCTGGAAAGCGACACCCCTCCCCTCCCATCTGGAGCATGCAACTGGGATGAGAGGGGCAGGGAAGAGTAGAACTGCTGCAGCGCGTTTCAGCACGAGGCTCTAACTGCCGCGCGGTAGCTGCTCCTTTTGTATCCGACGTGGGGCAACAAGGAGCGGCCTCGCATCATGCCGGCGCCACGTGCGTTCAGTCCCACGGGCCGGAAGTGACGTTTGCTCGGTCCACAGCCTGACAGCAACCGACTGGCAACCGTGACCGGAAGGTGCCCAGGTACGAGCGCTCAGCTGGTGCCAGGTCAGCGGGTGGTAGGCAGGAGACACGGGGCCAGGCGGGACGGGTTCAGACACGGGGTGCCTGGCTGGGACAGCGACTGGGGTTGGAGGTTTCCTGCGGCGGTGCAGCCAGCGTAGGGCACCAGCTCCCGTGGTACGTGGGGCAGAGGAAGGACAGCAGAGTGGAGGCTGGAACCGCTCCGACAAGGCACCGCTCTGCTTATGGTTGCCAGGTGTCCGGTTTTGAACTGGACGGTCCAGGCTTTCAGCTTTTTCTTCGGGAAACAAATTTATATTTTCTCAATGTCCGCGAAAGCGGCAAGGAGTTCTGTGCCACAGGGCTCCTCGCTGCTTTTGCAGATTCAGACTAACGCGGCTACTCCTCTGATAAATGTCGGGTATTTTCTAAATCAGATGGAATGCAGATTGTGATGTCATGTCAGGCGTGCCTGGTATTTTTGGTGAAACCATCTGGCAACCCTAGCTCTGCTCCTTGCTTGGCCGGGGTGGCGCCCTGCCTCTGTGGCAGGTCCTGACGTCACAGGGAGCGTGTTCCCCAGGAAATCCGGGCAGTGCAGCGGCTTCCGGTCCGCGCCACCCGGCCCCAAGGGAGCGGCGGCGGGAGGCGGCAGGGAGGTCAGAGCGTGACGCTGCCCCGCCCGGATCTCAGCCCTTGGGCGCCCCAGTGTGCACCCCGCCCGGCCGGGCCGCTCCCCTGTAGCTCCGCCCCCAGCGCTGCGCCCGCTGCCTCGTGGCCCGGCTCGGTGCGAAGCTGCCACTGCCGGCTACGAACAGCAGCGCACTGCTAGTGACGTCATTGCCCTGGCGCGGTGCATGCAAATGATGGAACGCGGGGCACGTTCTATCGGCTCCCGGGCGAGTGACACGTGGGTTTGTGTGGCACACAGACGGGTCCCAGGCTCCGTCATTAATGGCAGGGGCGGGGCCTGATCTGGGGGCGGGGCCACTGACCGGCAGGAACTCAGCTGGGACACAGAAGTGAGCGGCAGAAAACTCCTCGGGGTCTCCGGAAAATCCTCGCGCGGCCCCTCTGGGCTTGTGAACGGGACGCAGCAGAGGCAGCCGCCCCCCTCCCCACCCACCCGCCTCACGCTCCCCGCTGCACTTTCGAAGGCAACAGCAGCATCAGCCTGTCCCGCTGCCAGTCCCTGCACAAGCCGGCTGGGAAATTTGGTGTTGGGGGGAGCAGGCTGCACGGGGCGGAGAGGAGTTTGGGGGTGGTGGGGGATCAGACTGCATGGAGCGGAGAGGAGTTTGGGGGGAAGCAGACTGCACGGGGCGGGGAGGAGTTTGGTGAGGGGGGATCATACTGCACGGGGCGGAGAGGAGTTTGGTGAGGGGGGATCATACTGCATGGGGCGGAGAGGAGTTTGGGGGGAAGCAGACTGCACGGGGCGGGGAGGAGTTTGGTGAGGGGGGATCAGACTGCAGGGGGCGGAGAGGAGTTTCGTGGGGGGTAGGAGATCAGACTGCACGGGGGGAGGAGTTTGGGGGGGATCAGACTGCACGGGGCGGGGAGGAGTTTGCGGGGGAGCAGACTGCACGGGGCGGGGAGGAGTTTGGGGGGGTTCAGACTGCACGGGGCGGAGAGGAGTTTGGGGGGAGCAGACTGCACGGGGCGGGGAGGAGTTTGCGGGGGAGCAGACTGCACGGGGCGGGGATGAGTTTGGGGGGGTTCAGACTGCATGGGGCGGGGAGGAGTTTGGGGGGGAGCAGACTGCACGGGGCGGGGAGGAGTTTGGGGGGATCAGACTGCACGGGGGGGAGGATCAGACTCCACGGGGCGGCGAGGAGTTTGGGGAGGGGTTCAGACTGCACGGGGCGGAGAGGAGTTTGGGGAGGGGATCAGACTACACGGGGCGGAGAGGAGTTTGGGGGGGATCGGACTGCACGGGGCGGGGAGGAGTTTGGGGGGATGGGACTGCACGGGGCGGGGAGGAGTTTGGGGGGATCAGACTGCACGGAGCGGGGAGGAGTTTGGGGGGATCAGACTGCACGGGGGGAGGATCAGACTGCACGGAGCGGGGAGGAGTTTGGGGGGGGATCAGACTGCATGGGGCGGAGGGGAGTGTGGGGGGGATCAGACTGCACGGGGCGGAGAGGAGTTTGGGGAGGGGATCAGACTGCACGGGGCGGAGAGGAGTTTGGGGGGGATCGGACTGCACGGGGCGGGGAGGAGTTTGGGGGGGATCAGACTGCACGGGGCGGGGAGGAGTTTGGGGGGATGGGACTGCACGGGGCGGGGAGGAGTTTGGGGGGATCAGACTGCACGGAGCAGGGAGGAGTTTGGGGGGATCAGACTGCACGGGGGGGAGGATCAGACTGCACGGAGCGGGGAGGAGTTTGGGGGGGATCAGACTGCACGGGGGGGAGGATCAGACTGCACGGGGCAGGGAGGAGCTTTGGGGGGGATCAGACTGCACGGGGCGGACAGGAGTTTGGGGGGGCGATCAGACTGCACGGGGGGAGGAGTTTGGGGGGATCAGACTGCACGGGGGGGAGGATCAGACTGCACGGAGCGGGGAGGAGTTTGGGGGGATCAGACTGCACGGGGGGGAGGATCAGACTGCACGGGGCGGACAGGAGTTTGGGGGGGCGATCAGACTGCACGGGGGGGAGGATCAGACTGCACGGGGGGGAGGAGTTGGGGGGGGATCAGACTGCACGGGGCAGGGAGGAGTTTGGGGGGGTCGGACTGCACGGGGGGAGAGGAGTTTGGGGGGATCAGATTGCACGGGGGGGGGGAGGATCAGACTGCACGGGGGGGGAGGAGTTTGGAGGGGGATCAGACTGCACGGGGCGGGGAGGTGTTTGGGGGGGATCATACTGCACGGGGGAGAGGAGTTTGGGGGGATCGGACTGCACGGGGCGGGGAGGAGTTTGGGGGGGATCAGACTGCACGGGGGGGAGGATCAGACTGCACGGGGCGGAGGGGAAGTTTGGGGGGATCAGACTGCACGGGGCGGGGAGGAGTTTGGGGGGATCAGACTGCACGGGGGGGAGGAGTTTGAGGGGGATCAGACTGCACGGGGCGGGGAGGAGTTTGGGGGGATCAGACTGCACGGGGCTGGGAGGAGTTTGGGGGGGAAGGGTTGCCGCGGAGTCTCCTCTCCCGAGTGGGGGCGGAGCATCAGCTGCGGACGCTGCCGTCTCTGAGGCAGGAGCCCCGCCCAGCAATGGGGAGGGGCGGGTTGAGGGGGAGTAGGGAAAGTAGCCGCAGTGGCTTGTGGGAAACTGAGTGCCCCTGTCCGCAGCTCCCATCGGCCATTGCAGGGCCAGGGCAGGCCCGGCGCTGTTCGGTTGGGCGGGTGCAGCGGAAGTGACATCACAACGGGGCATTGACCAGGGAGCGACGCGGTTGGTCCCGCGCTCGTGTCACTCCAAGTGTTAGCGACGCATCCTGGGACTTGTAGTTCTCATAGTGCGGCCTCCCGGGGCACGTCGCAGCGCGCCCCGCCCCTATCATAGCCCCGCCCCCCGGCATAGCCCCGCCCAGCGTGTTCTTAGTTCGGAATGGGGCATTTCTACCCTAAAAACAATCTTTTTTATTCGGAAATAACGGCCCTTAGCAGAGCAACAGTGACACTCGGTAGTCACCGGCGGTAATGCACGTGTAATTCCGTAGCGCCTCCACAGTGCCGCTCGGTGGTCATTGCCGGTAATGCACGTGTCATTCCGAAGCGCCTCCACAGTGCCGCTCGGTGGTCATTGCCGGTAATGCACGTGTAATTCCATAGCGCCTCCACAGTGCCGCTCGGTGGTCATTGCCGGTAATGCACGTGTAATTCCGTAGCGCCTCCACAGTGCCGCTCGGTGGTCATTGCCGGTAATGCACGTGTAATTCCGTAGCGCCTCCACAGTGCCGCTCGGTGGTCATTGCCGGTAATGCACGTGTAATTCCATAGCGCCTCCACAGTGCCGCTCGGTGGTCATTGCCGGTAATGCACGTGTAATTCCGAAGCGCCTCCACAGTGCCGCTCGGTGGTCATTGCCGGTAATGCACGTGTAATTCCGTAGCGCCTCCACAGTGCCGCTTGGTGGTCATTGCCGGTAATGCACGTGTCATTCCGAAGCGCCTCCACAGTGCCGCTCGGTGGTCATTGCCGGTAATGCACGTGTAATTCCGTAGCGCCTCCACAGTGCCGCTTGGTGGTCATTGCCGGTAATGCACGTGTAATTCCGAAGCGCCTCCACAGTGCCGCTCGGTGGTCATTGCGGGTAATGCACGTGTAATTCCATAGCGCCTCCACAGTGCCGCTCGGTGGTCATTGCCGGTAATGCACGTGTAATTCCGAAGCGCCTCCACAGTGCCGCTCGGTGGTCATTGCCGGTAATGCACGTGTAATTCCGTAGCGCCTCCACAGTGCCGCTCGGTGGTCATTGCAGGTAATGCACGTGTAATTCCATCGCCCCCAGCTGCTGTCCCTGCTCCGCACGCCACGTGGCCCCAGTCTTGCCCTTTGACAGCAGGCAAAGTAAGAAGCTCGTTATTTCCAGGCTCCGCGCAGCCCTCTCCCCTCCTGCCCCCGGCCCCCTCATCCCACACACCAGGCTCCGCGCAGCCCCCTCCCCTCCTGCTTCCTCACCCCAGCCTGCACCCCGTCCATACTCTTATCCCGGGGCCCTTCCTCTCCCCAGCCTGCACCCCCGTCCATATGCTTATCCCGGGGCCCTTCCTCCCCCCAGCCTGCACCCCCATCCATATTCTTATCCCGGGGCCCTTCCTCACTCCAGTCTGCACGCCCATTCATGGGAGCCATCAGTCCACCTTTTCCCTGCACCACATTCAGTAAAGTGTCTGATCAGGGTATGAGAGCAGCCCTGAGCCTTTGTCTCCACTCAGCAGGTTGCACCACACAGGATATGTGGATGGTCCTGGGCTTTGTACAGCACTCCAGACTGACCCCTGGACACGGCTTCTGAGTCCTAGCCCTTTGCTGTCACTCCTGCCCGAGGGCTTTGCTGGCTCCAGACTGGGTAACAGCTGGGAAACTGGCTGGGCAGTGGGCTGAGAAGATACCGTCCGAGATGGACTTGAGCTGCCTGGACGTGATTCTCGGAACACGTGAAGGGTCCTCAGCGTTCGGCCTTCCCATGGCTCTGTGTGAGTAAGAGGTGCGTGCTTTGAAATCTTCAAGCGTCCTGGCAGTATGTTTCTTCTGAGGCAGAGAGCTTCCTGCTGGGGCACGGAGCCTGGTGGCTTGGGGACTGGTGAAGGGGCAGTAGGCGGTTCAACAGTGCGTGGATAGATATTCAAGGCCTCCGTTCTCTCCGAGTTCCTGGAGTGGCAGCGGGAGGGGGTGGCCGATGGTGGGAGGAGAAGCGATGCCGCGTCCTTGCGGACTGAAAAGCTAAGTTGTTTGTTTGTTTTTTCCCCTCAGCTGTGTTCGGTAGCGAGCGATAAGAAGTCAACCCTCCCGGTGTCCTCCCGTCTGGGGATGGAACGGAAAAGAGAACGGCGAGCTTGGGAGCTTGGTCGAAGCGAGGCGAGAACCGTCCTGCTGGGAGCGGAGCAGCCATCGCTGACCGGGAGATAAGTGTCGGGTCTGGAAATCTCTCAGCTTACGGCCCACTCGGGTCTAGGAAGGGAAGTCACGTTTGCTTAGACAGCGAGTCCGAGCGGAGGTTCCCGAGGTGCTTCCTTGGTAGTGGGAGAAACAGGGCTCCCGTTTGTCAGGGGTGCTGGTTTCTCTGGAACACGGTGTCCTTCTCAGCAGACGCTTGGCTCGAGGAGGAAGACGCAAGGTGGTAAGGTTTCTGACTGCCTCTTATGTGTTTCTCTCTTGTTGCTCTCTCGTATTGGCCAATACGTCCTGTCTGTCTGTTTCTGTCTATGTCTTTGTCCTTGCTCTGCTTCTGCCGTGTCCTTGTACAGCACACTTGCAGGCATTCCAGGTGAGCATCTCCAAGGGTTAAGGGCTCAGGAGCCAACGGGAATTCAGCAGGTTCGCAAGTCGCGCAAGGGAGAGCGGTGGTGCATCATGGCTGAATGACTCGGTGTTCTTGTAGAGGACCCGATACATAGGCGAGAGGGGGGGAAAGGGCTAAAGGATAGAATTCCCACAGCCACAGACTTTAGTGAGTGAGAGCTAACGCTGGGCTTTTTCGGCCACCCTTGCAGAGGAATCAGTGCGTGGCCGTGGGCGGAGAATAAATCGTCCGAGATGTACTTGAGCTGCCTGGACGTGATTCTCGGAACATGTGAAGGGTCCTCAGCGTTCGGCCTTCCCATGGCTCTGTGTGAGTAAGAGGTGCGTGCTTTGAAATCTTTAAGCGTCCTGGCAGTATGTTTCTTCTGAGGCAGAGAGCTTCCTGCTGGGTCACGGAGCCTGGTGGCTTGGGGACTGGTGAAGGGGCATAGGCAGTTCAACAGAGCGTGGATAGATATTCAAGGCCTCCGTTCTCTCCGCGTTCCTGGAGTGTCAGCGGGAGGGGGTGGCCGATGGTGGGAGGCAGCGGTGCGATGGTGGGAGGAGAAGCGATGCCGCGTCCTTGCGGACTGAAAAGCTAAGTTGTTTGTTTGTTTTTTCCCCTCTGCTGTGTTCGGTAGTGAGCGATAAGAAGTCAACCCTCCCGGTGTCCTCCCGTCTGGGGATGGAACGGAAACGAGAACAGCGAGCTCGGGAGCTTGGTCGAAGCGAGGCGAGAACCGTCCGGCTGGGAGCGGAGCAGCCATCGCTGACAGGGAGATAAGTGTCGGGTTTGGAAATCTCTCGGCTTACGGCGCACTCGGGTCTAGGAAGGGAAGTCAGGTTTGCTTAGACAGCGAGTCCGAGCGGAGGTTCGCGAGGTGATTCCTTGGTAGTGGGAGAAACAGGGCTTCCGTTTGTCAGGGGTGCTGATTTCTCTGGAACACGGTGTCCTTCTCAGCAGACGCTTGGCTCGAGGAGGAAGACGCAAGGCGGTAAGGTTTCCGTCTGCCTCTCATGTGTTTCTCTCTTGTTGCTCTCTCGTATTGGCCAATACGTTCTGTCTGTCTGTTTCTGTCTGTGTCTTTGTCCTTGCTCTGCTTCTGCCGTGTCCTTGTATAGCTCACGTGCAGGCATTCCAGGTGAGCATCTCCACGGGTTAAGGGCTCAGGAGCCAACGGGAATTCTGCAGGTACGCCAGTCGCGCAAGGGAGAGCGGTGGTGCGTCATGGCTGACTGACTCAGTGTTCTTGTAGAGGGCCCTATACATAGGCGAGGGGCGGGGGGGAAGGGCTAAAGGATAGAATTCCCACAGCCACAGACCTTAGTGAGTGAGAGGTCTCTTCAGTCACGCCGCTCTCGGATCTCGCTGCAGGGAGGGATTCTGGTGCCGCTCTCGGGTCGTGCAGCTTGGGGGTGTCTCTAGCGCTGCTCTCGGGTCTCGCTGCTGGGGGGGAGGGGTCTTTGGGGCCACTCTCAGGTCGTGCTGCTGGGAGGGAGTCTGGCGCCTCTCTCGGGTTATGCTGCTGCGGGGAATCTCTGGTGCCTCCTTGGGATCATGCTGCTGGGGGGGTCTCTGGCTTCGCTCTCCGGTCGTGCTGCTGGGGGGGGGTCTCTGTTACCGCTTTCGGGTCGCGCCGTTAGGGGGGGTCTCTGGTGCCGCTCTCGGTAGTGGTGCTGGGGGTGGGGTCTCTGTCTCCACTCTCGGGTCGCGCTGCTGGGGGGAGGTCTCTGGCGCCGCTCTCGGGTCGCGCTGCTGGGGGGTGGTCTCTGGAGCCTCCCTCCGGTCATGCTGCAGACGGGGGGTGTCACTGGCCCCGCTATCAGGTGATGCTGCTGCGGGGGGTCTCTGGCACCTCTCGGGTTTTGCTGCTGGGTGGGTGTCTGGGGCCGCTCTCGGGTGATGCTGTTCGGGGAGGTCTCTGGCGCCGCTCTCCGGTAGCGGTGCTGGGGGTGGGGTTTCTGTCTCCACTCTCGGGTAATGCTTCTGGGGGGGTCTCCGGCGCCGGTCTCGGGTCGCGCTCCTTGGGGGTGGGGTCTCTGTCGCCACTTTCATCTCATGCTGCTGGGGGGGGGTCTCTGGCGCCACTCTCGGGTGATGCTGCTGGGGGGGGCCTCTGGCTCCCATCTCAGGTCGTGCTGCTGGGGGGGGGAGATCTCTGTCGCCGTTCTCTGGTGATGCTGCTGGGGGGAGGGTCTCTGGCGCCACTCTTGGGTCGCACTGCTGGGGGCGGGTCTGTGGTGCCGCTCTCGGGTCTTGCTGCTGGGGGGGGTCTCTGGCACCGTTTTCGGGTCACTCTGCTGGGGGAGGTCTCTGGCTTCGCTCTCGGGTCACGCTGCTGGGGAGGGTCTCTGGCGCCGCCCTCGGGACTTGCTGCTGGGGGGGGTCTCTGGCGCCGCCCTCGGGTCGCAATGCCGGGGGGGTTCTTTCGCGCTGCTCTCGGGTTTTGCTGCTGGGGGGGGGGGTCTCTTGTTTCGCTCTCGGGTCATGCTGCTGGGGGGGGACTTTGCAAGCGGGGCCGGGTACTAAAGGCACCAAGCAGCTGGCGGAATCACTGAGAACAAGGGTCATGGGGTCGGGGGTTGGTTGAGACTCTTTGGACCAGAGGCAGGGGGTCCAGGCTGCCAAATGTGTCGCGGAGAACCTCCATCTATCGGACGCGGCTTCCTCTCCGCGCTTGCAGAACCGAGCAGCTAAAAGTGTTAGAAGCCAAATCAGAGCGGCTCATGTGTGTGTTAGAAACGGCTACGGGGAGCCAATTGCACTGGCACCTGACGCCTTCTTCAGCCCTTTGTTGCTGCATTCTCAGGCTGGCACCTCTCACAACCATTCATTCATCGTCCAAGCACTCTCTCTCTTATGTACATTCCCTAATTAATGTTTCCCATACAGTATTTTGCATAATAATACAAGAGTTGTAGTTACAAAAAGTTACAAAAGTTTCTGGGTGGCATTTCTTAAAACATTCTCTCTCTGAGCGCTGAGGTAGTTACTGTTATAGTTACAATGCTTCACTTTGCGATTAGGGTTAAGTGCTTCACAATGCTTTGAAGAGAACGGTTGTCAATTGTGTAACAGTAAGTTTGAGCGTGCCCTGGCGCACAGCGAGGGGAGCTGTTTCTGGCTACATAGTAGTATATTTTTAACAGTTTGAAGTTACATGACCTAATATTACATTCCTAACCAATTATATTCTAGAGGGGCAAAAATGTTTAGATTTATAATTAAACAATCCTAACAAATAATAATAATAATAATAATAATTATAAATCTAAACACTTCTCAAGCTTGATAACACTAAATCTAAACACTTTCACAAGAATAAATCTAAACACTTCTATGCTTCTTCTACTTAACAAACTTCTCCTCCTTAGACTTGTAGTTGTGGGGAACAAATTCTGGGGAGTCACTTCCACTTGCGGGAATCATGTTTCATACTTGACTATGTTCTCCCTACACTAAGGCTGGCCGAGAGACTGTCCCGGACTGATCGTAACAGACTGTTCTGTCCGCGAATGGGCTGAGAGTAAAGGGCGTGTTCGGAATCTGTGGCGCCCAATCTGAGGCTGTCCGAGGTGACTCTTAACGGACTGCTCCGTGCGCCAATGGGCGGTGACTCAAGGCGTGTTCTGGGGCAGCTGGCGGCCAATAGGTTGTCCGGGGTGGATTATAACAGACTCTTCTGTCCGCGAATGGGCTGTGACTAAGGGGCGTGTTCTGAATCAGAGGCACCCAATAGGCTGACCCGGCTGCATCTTAACGGACAGCTCTGTCTGCGAATGCGGTGTGACTAGGGGGAAATGACCTGCCACTGCTCTCGACCAATAGGCTGTCCGGGGTGGATCTTAATGGGCTGCTCTGTCCTCGAATTGTCTGTGAGTTAGGGGTGGTTCCTGGCTGTGTGCCAGCCAATGGGCTTTCGGAAGACAGCCTTGGCGGAGGATAGTGTCGCCCAATGGGCTGTCAGCAAAGGGGATCCTGCCTCTGGTTCGGCCAATGGGCTGCCGCAGGGGGGCGTTGTCTGACTGGGCGGCCGGCGCCGCCATGACAGGAAGGTCCGAGGAGCGCGCGGGGGCGCGAGCGAATCCTGGGTCCGAGTGCGAAGCTCCCCGCCCCCAGCCCGCCCCTTGTTGGTGTCTGGCCCGGGGGAGGAGGGGGCGCGAGGGAAGGTGGGGGAGCGGGCTGGGGGTGGGGTGTCTGGACAGGGGTGAGGTGTAGGAGCAGGCTGGGTGTGAGGGGCCGGGGGGGGCCTTGGCACTGGGGGGGCAGGAGGGAGGGGGAGGGGCCGGGGGGGGCCTTGGCACTGGGGGAGGGCAGGAGCGGATAGGGCGCGGGAGAGCGCAGGCGCGGGCGGCGCTGGCTGGGCGGGAAACTCCCGGGACGCTCGCGCTGACGAGGCGGGCGGGAAAACGCTGCGGGGGGCGCTGAGGTGCGGAGCCTGGGGGGCGGGGCGGGAGCTGGCAGTGACGTGGAGCCCCCCCCCCCCCCCCGCCTGCTTCTCTCCGGGCCCCAGGCTGGACATCGGCGGGGCGGCCCCTGGCGGAGGTGGGGGGGCGATTTCTGCCCCCCCCCCGGCGCTGCAGCCTCCCCGGGGAGCAGCGCCCCTGTGACCCCCCCCACGTGGTGCCGGGGGAACGGGGCTGTGGCCCCCCCTTTGGGGCGCGGGAGCTGACCCGGGCTCCAGTCACGTGGGTGTCTCGGGGAGGGGGGGCTGCGGGCCACCGGGGCGCGGGAGTGTCACGTGCCCCCTCCCCCCGCCGGGGAGCCGCGCGCCCTCGAGGGGTGGTTCCCGCGGGCGGGGCACGCACAGAACGTGTCCCGCACGCGGGGTGGCGGGGCGGCCTGAGCCCTGCTCCCCGCGCTGCTCGCTGCCTGGGGGCGGGGCCGGGTGCCCGCTGAATCCCCCCTGTGCCCGGGGGGGGGGGCAGTTCGGCGGGGGGCGCTGTGGGGGGGGATGCTCTGGCCCTGGCTGCCCGCAGTGCTGCCCAGTGCCCGGCTGTGCCTCCTGCAGAGGCCGAGAGCGTCCTGGGTGGGGGCGTGTGGGGAGAGGGGGGGAGTGGCTGAGAATTGGGGGGCAAACAGGTGACAGACAAACCAACCGACAGAAAAGCCTCCCTGCCTGGCCCCCAGCTGAGCGGAGAAACGTCCCCCTGGCGGCCAGAGCACTGCAGGGCCCAGCCTAGTCGCTTTGTGCCTCCAGCCCCACGGCGTGGGGAGGGGGCGACGGTGGAGGAGCCCCACGCACCCAGGCCTTAGGTTCCCCACCCGCCTTCTAAGCACTGAGCATTTTAGGCCTGGCTGGACTAGAGAAGGGGGCACCAGGGGAGTTGCCGCTGAAGGCGCGCGGCCGCGCACAAACACCCCTCTGCCGCCCACCTCCGTTGCGGAGCCTTGCAGCGGCACTCGCCTTCCTGCTGGCCGGGGAATGGCGCGGTTGTTTTCCTGATCCGGTGGAGGGCGGCTGCCCCGTTGTGTCCCTGCTGGGGCAGCCTCGCCCCACCTCCAGCTGCTCTTGGGGCTTCTGTTTGTTTCTGTTCATACAGTTTGCTGCTGTTTTCCATCCACGAGGACCTGCGTGAAGCTGGTCCAACCAGAGATACGGGGATCGATTTTTAAGAGTAAGAGGTTTTGTTTTTAAAGCAGGGGTGAGGAACCTAATACCCCAGCTCACGTGAGTGTGGCCCTCGAGACTCAAGGTTCCCACACTAACGCTCTAGCTCCCCTCCAGATTGGAGCAGACAAAATCTGCTAGCCTGCCCCGCCGCCCTCCTCACAAGCTCCGTCCGGTGTGCGAGGGGAATGTGGGAAGCCTCTTCCTCCTTCTCAGTTGGGGCATGTGTTAATGCGGATGGTGGGGTTTGGGATTTCTTTTTCTTCACACTTGTGTGTAGGGTTGCCAGGTGTCTAGCACTGAGCCAGACAGCCCGGTATTTGCACTTTTTGTCCGGTAAATAAATTTAGAAAATACCGGACATACAAAATGTCCAGTATTTCCTGCTTTTCCTCTGCGCCCAGCAGAAATAAGCCGGGGGCGGGGAGATTGGCTGACTAATTAAAGGGGTCACAACTGGATTTTGCTCAACAAAAATGTTCCTGGTGGGGTTTTTTTTGTTTGGTTGGCTTTTTTTCCTCAACAAAAATTTTCCTGGCGCTTTTTTTTTGCTGAAACCATCTGGCAACCCTACTAGTGTGTGCCTTCCGCCCCCCCCCCCCAATAAGGTTCCCCACCCCGTCTGAAAGCGAGAGTTGGGAGAATAGGTTACCTTGCGTTCCTGTGACCTTATAAGGAAGTTGAAGGCTACTATAAATTCCCCCTCATGGTCTCCTCTTCAGACTAAAGAAACCTAAATCCCTCAGCCTCTTCATAGAGCAATTGCTCCAGCCCCCTAATCATTTTGGTTGTCCTCTGCTGGACCCTCTCCAATGTGTCCACATCCCTTCTGTAGTGGAAGGCTCAGAACTGGACACAGTACTCCAGATGTGGCCTCACCAAAGCCGAATAAAGGGGAATAATGACATCTCTGGATCTACTGGCAATGCTCCTCTTAATGCAACCTAATATGCCATTAGCCTTCTTGGCTACAAGGGCACACTGTTGACTCATCTCCAGCTTCTCATCCACTGTAACCCCCAGGTCCCTGTCTGCAGAACTACTACTTAACTGGTTGGTCCCCAGCTTGTAACTATGCTTGGGATTCTTCCATCCCAAGTGCAGGACTCTACACTTGTCCTTGTTGAACCTCATCAGATTTCTTGTGGCCCAATCCTCCAATTTGTCTAAGTCATTCTGGACCCTATCTCTGCCCTTAGGCATCTTTTAGCCTTTTTGTTCTATTATTGTTTTTCTATTTGGTACTAGAAAATCAAACTTTCCTCCTGCTTGGGCCTCAAGTTTCACTCCAGCAGCCCTTCCACAAGTAGAATCGTCTGCAAAATAAAATGTCAGGGCTACCGTCATTAAGGTGCTTGTCCCTGTAAGGACATGTGACTGAACTGGTTGTTCAGAAGGTTTCTGGTGAATTGGTTTATGCACAGGTATGCCTCCCGTTCTTCTTTAACCACCGCAGTCTCTTGTTTTTGTCCGGAAGCAAATTCTCTGCCAAGCCACCTTTTTTCCCTTTCATGTAATTGTCTGCTCTTTCGTTCGGTGTGGTAGACTTGTTCTAGTGTGGCATTAGACAACCGAGCCACAGAAAAGTCTGCCTTGGTACCACTGAGTACCGGCCCAGACCAAAGTAGCTTTCAGACACCTTAAGAGAGTCTTGATTTGCAATTCTCCCCTTTCTTCTCCTTGGATTTTCAACTAGGAAAGTGTGCTAATCATCTGCTTTTGCGGAAAAACTTGCCAGCTGTCTACACTGGCCGCTTGAATTTCCGCAAAAGCACTGACGATCTCATGTAAGATTGTCAGTGCTTCTGCGGGAATACTATGCTGCTCCCGTTCGGGCAAAAGTCTTTTTCCGAAAGACTTCTGCGCAAAAGGGCCAGTGTAGACAGCAGAGAGTTCTTTTCCGCAAAAAAGCCCCGATGGCGAAAATGGCGATTGGGGCTTTTTTGCAGAAAAGCGCGACTAGATTGGCCACGGACGCTTTTCCGTAAAAAGTTTACATACCCAGTATCTTGTGAAGAACTTGTCACCTCAGCACAGGGTCCCGGGGCGGGCTTTACCATAAGGGACCCGGAGAGATCATCTAGGCCAGCTGGAGGGGGCAGGGGAGGGGAGAGGAGAGGAGAGGAGAGGAGGTTGGCCACTGAAAATGTTGCAGTATTAATTTTCCTTTTATTTGACTTCATATCAAACAAATATTTACAGTTTAAATGACCTTGTTAATTCTCCCTTGTGTTAGTACTCTTTCTTCCAGAACGTTTTAAAAACACAGACGAGACATGTCTTCGCCTGGGTGGCAGGCATCCGAAGAAGGGCACGTGACCTCGATCTTGGAGCACGAGACAAAACTCACTCCGCTCCTGGAGGGGAAATGTTAGAGGCAACACTGGGCTCCAGTGAGCAGCAGCCAGGTGACGCACGTGTCTGTCCTTTCCACACATCTAGGGTGGCCTAGCTCCTAACCGTTCTCTGTCTCTTTTTCGGTCCCTGTAGACTTGGAGGAGATGAGAGGCTGGCCATGTGGTGGCAGAGACCGAAAGGAGCCACCCCCCCGAGACCCTGCCGGCAGATGGAAACCAGACAGCGATCTATGGAAGAAGAGCAAATAGCAATTGGCTCAAGGTAAGTATCGAGGGAGGGCCGCACAGACGTTTGCGAGCGTGGTACGGGTCCCTGAGAAAAGGCCCTCTGGCTCGTGGTGGAAGAACTTGAAAATACGAAGTACAAAAGTCACAGTGTTGTACTTAAAAGAAGCACTCGGGATCTTTTTCAGAGGGATAAGGCAACACGCCACATTTATTGATCACACGCACACACACATTATATATATATATATATATATAAAAATTATTTATTTATTTACCACATGCATATGATAAGTATTGATTATTCTGTGTCACTCACGCACTCACTCTCTCACACACACACACACACGTGCACAAGCACACTCCGTCTTGCTGTTGTTACCAACTTGTTGCTCCCCTTAACTTCACTGGCCAGGTGAGTTAGATGGGGGAGGGGTGGAGCCGGGCTTCTGCTGATCCGGATCGATGCTCCGATGGTGACAAGATGAGACCCGGAGTCCTCTGCAAGACAACTCACTTTTATAGCAGCTTCCCTCTTATGCAAATATATCCCAGATTCAAAATCTGGGTCTGTGTCCTTTGGTCCCTTTGTGGGTGCTGTCTGTTAAGAGAGGGTGTTTTCCAAAGAAGGTGCTTGCTTCTAATCCCCAAGGCCTTCAATATGTCTGCTCTTCTTTCTTGAGCCCTCTTGACACGTTGGGTCTGGCTTCCACCCCCTTTTCAACTGGTGTAGCTCTCTGGAGGTGCTTGGCTCCCAAGTGTTACTCATTCACACCTCGTTCATTCAACTGGGCAATTGATTACAGAGTGGGGGGAGAGAGTGGGGGAAAGATCTTATTCTACTCCTAGCAAATGACATTTTTACCTCTTTAACTATATACTCTGTATTAGAACCCTATGTAGAAAACTAAGTTACAAGGTTATATGGATTCAGGTTCTAATACAAAGTGACAAGGTCATATGGATTAATACAAAGTTACAAGGTTATATGGAGAGGCACAGTGTCAAGTCATATGAAGTACATAGGTTTATCTACAACAGAAACTGAACACCGATTTTTGTATTTTTAAAAATGTCATTAATCCCCCCCTCCCCCCGCCGCCCCCCGAATCTCCTGGCTGGCGATACTTAACGTGTCTAGGATCATACGGAAAACTAAGTGAGTAGGCTGCCAATTGACCTAGCGTCACGCATGCGGAGAGTTGGCAAAACTGGGATTGAAATAAAGACTTGGTCTCCAGCAGCACCGAGGAGCCCCAGACATGGATTAGGGCCTCGTGGGAATAGTTGTCTCCTAATTGATCTAATCTTTGGCTTTTGAGTTTAATATTATTGGTGAGTCCTTCTAGGCGACTGTTACTCGGCGTGCATGCGTGCGCACGTAAGTATGAGTGCAAGTGTGTGCGTCCGCAAGTGTCCATTTGCGTGTGCGCGCACGTGCCTGCGTGCGGGCAGATTGAGCAGATGCGTGTGTGGGCATCTGAGCGAGGGCATGAGTGGGCGCCCAGGCGTGTTAATCTGTTAATTCGCGTTTGTGAGTGTGTACACGCATCCCTGCGTGTGAGCATTTGGTAGGGTGAGTGGCTGTTGCACGGGCGTGTGCGTCTGACGTGTGCCAATCAGACGGTGCCCTGGCAGCAGTAGCTCCTGGAAAGCGACACCCCTCCCCTCCCATCTGGAGCATGCAACTGGGATGAGAGGGGCAGGGAAGAGTAGAACTGCTGCAGCGCGTTTCAGCACGAGGCTCTAACTGCCGCGCGGTAGCTGCTCCTTTTGTATCCGACGTGGGGCAACAAGGAGCGGCCTCGCATCATGCCGGCGCCACGTGCGTTCAGTCCCACGGGCCGGAAGTGACGTTTGCTCGGTCCACAGCCTGACAGCAACCGACTGGCAACCGTGACCGGAAGGTGCCCAGGTACGAGCGCTCAGCTGGTGCCAGGTCAGCGGGTGGTAGGCAGGAGACACGGGGCCAGGCGGGACGGGTTCAGACACGGGGTGCCTGGCTGGGACAGCGACTGGGGTTGGAGGTTTCCTGCGGCGGTGCAGCCAGCGTAGGGCACCAGCTCCCGTGGTACGTGGGGCAGAGGAAGGACAGCAGAGTGGAGGCTGGAACCGCTCCGACAAGGCACCGCTCTGCTTATGGTTGCCAGGTGTCCGGTTTTGAACTGGACGGTCCAGGCTTTCAGCTTTTTCTTCGGGAAACAAATTTATATTTTCTCAATGTCCGCGAAAGCGGCAAGGAGTTCTGTGCCACAGGGCTCCTCGCTGCTTTTGCAGATTCAGACTAACGCGGCTACTCCTCTGATAAATGTCGGGTATTTTCTAAATCAGATGGAATGCAGATTGTGATGTCATGTCAGGCGTGCCTGGTATTTTTGGTGAAACCATCTGGCAACCCTAGCTCTGCTCCTTGCTTGGCCGGGGTGGCGCCCTGCCTCTGTGGCAGGTCCTGACGTCACAGGGAGCGTGTTCCCCAGGAAATCCGGGCAGTGCAGCGGCTTCCGGTCCGCGCCACCCGGCCCCAAGGGAGCGGCGGCGGGAGGCGGCAGGGAGGTCAGAGCGTGACGCTGCCCCGCCCGGATCTCAGCCCTTGGGCGCCCCAGTGTGCACCCCGCCCGGCCGGGCCGCTCCCCTGTAGCTCCGCCCCCAGCGCTGCGCCCGCTGCCTCGTGGCCCGGCTCGGTGCGAAGCTGCCACTGCCGGCTACGAACAGCAGCGCACTGCTAGTGACGTCATTGCCCTGGCGCGGTGCATGCAAATGATGGAACGCGGGGCACGTTCTATCGGCTCCCGGGCGAGTGACACGTGGGTTTGTGTGGCACACAGACGGGTCCCAGGCTCCGTCATTAATGGCAGGGGCGGGGCCTGATCTGGGGGCGGGGCCACTGACCGGCAGGAACTCAGCTGGGACACAGAAGTGAGCGGCAGAAAACTCCTCGGGGTCTCCGGAAAATCCTCGCGCGGCCCCTCTGGGCTTGTGAACGGGACGCAGCAGAGGCAGCCGCCCCCCTCCCCACCCACCCGCCTCACGCTCCCCGCTGCACTTTCGAAGGCAACAGCAGCATCAGCCTGTCCCGCTGCCAGTCCCTGCACAAGCCGGCTGGGAAATTTGGTGTTGGGGGGAGCAGACTGCACGGGGCGGAGAGGAGTTTGGGGGTGGTGGGGGATCAGACTGCATGGAGCGGAGAGGAGTTTGGGGGGAAGCAGACTGCACGGGGCGGGGAGGAGTTTGGTGAGGGGGGATCATACTGCACGGGGCGGAGAGGAGTTTGGTGAGGGGGGATCATACTGCATGGGGCGGAGAGGAGTTTGGGGGGAAGCAGACTGCACGGGGCGGGGAGGAGTTTGGTGAGGGGGGATCAGACTGCAGGGGGCGGAGAGGAGTTTCGTGGGGGGTAGGAGATCAGACTGCACGGGGGGAGGAGTTTGGGGGGGATCAGACTGCACGGGGCGGGGAGGAGTTTGCGGGGGAGCAGACTGCACGGGGCGGGGAGGAGTTTGGGGGGGTTCAGACTGCACGGGGCGGAGAGGAGTTTGGGGGGAGCAGACTGCACGGGGCGGGGAGGAGTTTGCGGGGGAGCAGACTGCACGGGGCGGGGATGAGTTTGGGGGGGTTCAGACTGCATGGGGCGGGGAGGAGTTTGGGGGGGAGCAGACTGCACGGGGCGGGGAGGAGTTTGGGGGGATCAGACTGCATGTGGCGGGGAGGAGTTTGGGGGGGATCAGACTGCACGGGGGGGAGGATCAGACTCCACGGGGCGGCGAGGAGTTTGGGGAGGGGTTCAGACTGCACGGGGCGGAGAGGAGTTTGGGGAGGGGATCAGACTACACGGGGCGGAGAGGAGTTTGGGGGGGATCGGACTGCACGGGGCGGGGAGGAGTTTGGGGGGATGGGACTGCACGGGGCGGGGAGGAGTTTGGGGGGATCAGACTGCACGGAGCGGGGAGGAGTTTGGGGGGATCAGACTGCACGGGGGGAGGATCAGACTGCACGGAGCGGGGAGGAGTTTGGGGGGGGATCAGACTGCATGGGGCGGAGGGGAGTGTGGGGGGGATCAGACTGCACGGGGCGGAGAGGAGTTTGGGGAGGGGATCAGACTGCACGGGGCGGAGAGGAGTTTGGGGGGGATCGGACTGCACGGGGCGGGGAGGAGTTTGGGGGGATCAGACTGCACGGAGCAGGGAGGAGTTTGGGGGGATCAGACTGCACGGGGGGGAGGATCAGACTGCACGGAGCGGGGAGGAGTTTGGGGGGATCAGACTGCACGGAGCGGGGAGGAGTTTGGGGGGATCAGACTGCACGGGGGGGAGGATCAGACTGCACGGAGCGGGGAGGAGTTTGGGGGGGGATCAGACTGCATGGGGCGGAGGGGAGTGTGGGGGGGATCAGACTGCACGGGGCGGAGAGGAGTTTGGGGAGGGGATCAGACTGCACGGGGCGGAGAGGAGTTTGGGGGGGATCGGACTGCACGGGGCGGGGAGGAGTTTGGGGGGATCAGACTGCACGGAGCAGGGAGGAGTTTGGGGGGATCAGACTGCACGGGGGGGAGGATCAGACTGCACGGAGCGGGGAGGAGTTTGGGGGGGATCAGACTGCACGGGGGGGAGGATCAGACTGCACGGGGCAGGGAGGAGCTTTGGGGGGGATCAGACTGCACGGGGCGGACAGGAGTTTGGGGGGGCGATCAGACTGCACGGGGCGGAGGGGAGTGTGGGGGGGATCAGACTGCACGGGGGGGAGGAGTTTGGGGGGGATCAGACTGCACGGAGCGGGGAGGAGTGTGGGGGGGATCAGACTGCATGGGGCGGGGAGGAGTGTGGGGGGGATCAGACTGCACGGGGGGGAGAGGAGTTTGGGGGGGATCGGACTGCACGGAGGGAGAGGAGTTTGGGGGGATCGGACTGCACGGGGCGGGGAAGAGTTTGGGGGGATCGGACTGCACGGGGGGAGAGGAGTTTGGGGGGATCAGATTGCACGGGGGGGAGGATCAGACTGCACGGGGGGGAGGAGTTGGGGGGGGATCAGACTGCACGGGGCAGGGAGGAGTTTGGGGGGGTCGGACTGCACGGGGGGAGAGGAGTTTGGGGGGATCAGATTGCACGGGGGGGGGGGAGGATCAGACTGCACGGGGGGGGAGGAGTTTGGAGGGGGATCAGACTGCACGGGGCGGGGAGGTGTTTGGGGGGGATCATACTGCACGGGGGAGAGGAGTTTGGGGGGATCGGACTGCACGGGGCGGGGAGGAGTTTGGGGGGGATCAGACTGCACGGGGGGGAGGATCAGACTGCACGGGGCGGAGGGGAAGTTTGGGGGGATCAGACTGCACGGGGCGGGGAGGAGTTTGGGGGGATCAGACTGCACGGGGGGGAGGAGTTTGAGGGGGATCAGACTGCACGGGGCGGGGAGGAGTTTGGGGGGATCAGACTGCACGGGGCTGGGAGGAGTTTGGGGGGGAAGGGTTGCCGCGGAGTCTCCTCTCCCGAGTGGGGGCGGAGCATCAGCTGCGGACGCTGCCGTCTCTGAGGCAGGAGCCCCGCCCAGCAATGGGGAGGGGCGGGTTGAGGGGGAGTAGGGAAAGTAGCCGCAGTGGCTTGTGGGAAACTGAGTGCCCCTGTCCGCAGCTCCCATCGGCCATTGCAGGGCCAGGGCAGGCCCGGCGCTGTTCGGTTGGGCGGGTGCAGCGGAAGTGACATCACAACGGGGCATTGACCAGGGAGCGACGCGGTTGGTCCCGCGCTCGTGTCACTCCAAGTGTTAGCGACGCATCCTGGGACTTGTAGTTCTCATAGTGCGGCCTCCCGGGGCACGTCGCAGCGCGCCCCGCCCCTATCATAGCCCCGCCCCCCGGCATAGCCCCGCCCAGCGTGTTCTTAGTTCGGAATGGGGCATTTCTACCCTAAAAACAATCTTTTTTATTCGGAAATAACGGCCCTTAGCAGAGCAACAGTGACACTCGGTAGTCACCGGCGGTAATGCACGTGTAATTCCGTAGCGCCTCCACAGTGCCGCTCGGTGGTCATTGCCGGTAATGCACGTGTAATTCCGTAGCGCCTCCACAGTGCCGCTCGGTGGTCATTGCCGGTAATGCACGTGTAATTCCGAAGCGCCTCCACAGTGCCGCTCGGTGGTCATTGCCGGTAATGCACGTGTAATTCCATAGCGCCTCCACAGTGCCGCTCGGTGGTCATTGCCGGTAATGCACGTGTAATTCCGTAGCGCCTCCACAGTGCCGCTCGGTGGTCATTGCCGGTAATGCACGTGTAATTCCGAAGCGCCTCCACAGTGCCGCTCGGTGGTCATTGCCGGTAATGCACGTGTAATTCCGTAGCGCCTCCACAGTGCCGCTTGGTGGTCATTGCCGGTAATGCACGTGTCATTCCGAAGCGCCTCCACAGTGCCGCTCGGTGGTCATTGCCGGTAATGCACGTGTAATTCCATCGCCCCCAGCTGCTGTCCCTGCTCCGCACGCCACGTGGCCCCAGTCTTGCCCTTTGACAGCAGGCAAAGTAAGAAGCTCGTTATTTCCAGGCTCCGCGCAGCCCTCTCCCCTCCTGCCCCCGGCCCCCTCATCCCACACACCAGGCTCCGCGCAGCCCCCTCCCCTCCTGCTTCCTCACCCCAGCCTGCACCCCGTCCATACTCTTATCCCGGGGCCCTTCCTCTCCCCAGCCTGCACCCCCGTCCATATGCTTATCCCGGGGCCCTTCCTCCCCCCAGCCTGCACCCCCATCCATATTCTTATCCCGGGGCCCTTCCTCACTCCAGTCTGCACGCCCATTCATGGGAGCCATCAGTCCACCTTTTCCCTGCACCACATTCAGTAAAGTGTCTGATCAGGGTATGAGAGCAGCCCTGAGCCTTTGTCTCCACTCAGCAGGTTGCACCACACAGGATATGTGGATGGTCCTGGGCTTTGTACAGCACTCCAGACTGACCCCTGGACACGGCTTCTGAGTCCTAGCCCTTTGCTGTCACTCCTGCCCGAGGGCTTTGCTGGCTCCAGACTGGGTAACAGCTGGGAAACTGGCTGGGCAGTGGGCTGAGAAGATACCGTCCGAGATGGACTTGAGCTGCCTGGACGTGATTCTCGGAACACGTGAAGGGTCCTCAGCGTTCGGCCTTCCCATGGCTCTGTGTGAGTAAGAGGTGCGTGCTTTGAAATCTTCAAGCGTCCTGGCAGTATGTTTCTTCTGAGGCAGAGAGCTTCCTGCTGGGGCACGGAGCCTGGTGGCTTGGGGACTGGTGAAGGGGCAGTAGGCGGTTCAACAGTGCGTGGATAGATATTCAAGGCCTCCGTTCTCTCCGAGTTCCTGGAGTGGCAGCGGGAGGGGGTGGCCGATGGTGGGAGGAGAAGCGATGCCGCGTCCTTGCGGACTGAAAAGCTAAGTTGTTTGTTTGTTTTTTCCCCTCAGCTGTGTTCGGTAGCGAGCGATAAGAAGTCAACCCTCCCGGTGTCCTCCCGTCTGGGGATGGAACGGAAAAGAGAACGGCGAGCTTGGGAGCTTGGTCGAAGCGAGGCGAGAACCGTCCTGCTGGGAGCGGAGCAGCCATCGCTGACCGGGAGATAAGTGTCGGGTCTGGAAATCTCTCAGCTTACGGCCCACTCGGGTCTAGGAAGGGAAGTCACGTTTGCTTAGACAGCGAGTCCGAGCGGAGGTTCCCGAGGTGCTTCCTTGGTAGTGGGAGAAACAGGGCTCCCGTTTGTCAGGGGTGCTGGTTTCTCTGGAACACGGTGTCCTTCTCAGCAGACGCTTGGCTCGAGGAGGAAGACGCAAGGTGGTAAGGTTTCTGACTGCCTCTTATGTGTTTCTCTCTTGTTGCTCTCTCGTATTGGCCAATACGTCCTGTCTGTCTGTTTCTGTCTATGTCTTTGTCCTTGCTCTGCTTCTGCCGTGTCCTTGTACAGCACACTTGCAGGCATTCCAGGTGAGCATCTCCAAGGGTTAAGGGCTCAGGAGCCAACGGGAATTCAGCAGGTTCGCAAGTCGCGCAAGGGAGAGCGGTGGTGCATCATGGCTGAATGACTCGGTGTTCTTGTAGAGGACCCGATACATAGGCGAGAGGGGGGGAAAGGGCTAAAGGATAGAATTCCCACAGCCACAGACTTTAGTGAGTGAGAGCTAACGCTGGGCTTTTTCGGCCACCCTTGCAGAGGAATCAGTGCGTGGCCGTGGGCGGAGAATAAATCGTCCGAGATGTACTTGAGCTGCCTGGACGTGATTCTCGGAACATGTGAAGGGTCCTCAGCGTTCGGCCTTCCCATGGCTCTGTGTGAGTAAGAGGTGCGTGCTTTGAAATCTTTAAGCGTCCTGGCAGTATGTTTCTTCTGAGGCAGAGAGCTTCCTGCTGGGTCACGGAGCCTGGTGGCTTGGGGACTGGTGAAGGGGCATAGGCAGTTCAACAGAGCGTGGATAGATATTCAAGGCCTCCGTTCTCTCCGCGTTCCTGGAGTGTCAGCGGGAGGGGGTGGCCGATGGTGGGAGGCAGCGGTGCGATGGTGGGAGGAGAAGCGATGCCGCGTCCTTGCGGACTGAAAAGCTAAGTTGTTTGTTTGTTTTTTCCCCTCTGCTGTGTTCGGTAGTGAGCGATAAGAAGTCAACCCTCCCGGTGTCCTCCCGTCTGGGGATGGAACGGAAACGAGAACAGCGAGCTCGGGAGCTTGGTCGAAGCGAGGCGAGAACCGTCCGGCTGGGAGCGGAGCAGCCATCGCTGACAGGGAGATAAGTGTCGGGTTTGGAAATCTCTCGGCTTACGGCGCACTCGGGTCTAGGAAGGGAAGTCAGGTTTGCTTAGACAGCGAGTCCGAGCGGAGGTTCGCGAGGTGATTCCTTGGTAGTGGGAGAAACAGGGCTTCCGTTTGTCAGGGGTGCTGATTTCTCTGGAACACGGTGTCCTTCTCAGCAGACGCTTGGCTCGAGGAGGAAGACGCAAGGCGGTAAGGTTTCCGTCTGCCTCTCATGTGTTTCTCTCTTGTTGCTCTCTCGTATTGGCCAATACGTTCTGTCTGTCTGTTTCTGTCTGTGTCTTTGTCCTTGCTCTGCTTCTGCCGTGTCCTTGTATAGCTCACGTGCAGGCATTCCAGGTGAGCATCTCCACGGGTTAAGGGCTCAGGAGCCAACGGGAATTCTGCAGGTACGCCAGTCGCGCAAGGGAGAGCGGTGGTGCGTCATGGCTGACTGACTCAGTGTTCTTGTAGAGGGCCCTATACATAGGCGAGGGGCGGGGGGGAAGGGCTAAAGGATAGAATTCCCACAGCCACAGACCTTAGTGAGTGAGAGGTCTCTTCAGTCACGCCGCTCTCGGATCTCGCTGCAGGGAGGGATTCTGGTGCCGCTCTCGGGTCGTGCAGCTTGGGGGTGTCTCTAGCGCTGCTCTCGGGTCTCGCTGCTGGGGGGGAGGGGTCTTTGGGGCCACTCTCAGGTCGTGCTGCTGGGAGGGAGTCTGGCGCCTCTCTCGGGTTATGCTGCTGCGGGGAATCTCTGGTGCCTCCTTGGGATCATGCTGCTGGGGGGGTCTCTGGCTTCGCTCTCCGGTCGTGCTGCTGGGGGGGGGTCTCTGTTACCGCTTTCGGGTCGCGCCGTTAGGGGGGGTCTCTGGTGCCGCTCTCGGTAGTGGTGCTGGGGGTGGGGTCTCTGTCTCCACTCTCGGGTCGCGCTGCTGGGGGGAGGTCTCTGGCGCCGCTCTCGGGTCGCGCTGCTGGGGGGTGGTCTCTGGAGCCTCCCTCCGGTCATGCTGCAGACGGGGGGTGTCACTGGCCCCGCTATCAGGTGATGCTGCTGCGGGGGGTCTCTGGCACCTCTCGGGTTTTGCTGCTGGGTGGGTGTCTGGGGCCGCTCTCGGGTGATGCTGTTCGGGGAGGTCTCTGGCGCCGCTCTCCGGTAGCGGTGCTGGGGGTGGGGTTTCTGTCTCCACTCTCGGGTAATGCTTCTGGGGGGGTCTCCGGCGCCGGTCTCGGGTCGCGCTCCTTGGGGGTGGGGTCTCTGTCGCCACTTTCATCTCATGCTGCTGGGGGGGGGTCTCTGGCGCCACTCTCGGGTGATGCTGCTGGGGGGGGCCTCTGGCTCCCATCTCAGGTCGTGCTGCTGGGGGGGGGAGATCTCTGTCGCCGTTCTCTGGTGATGCTGCTGGGGGGAGGGTCTCTGGCGCCACTCTTGGGTCGCACTGCTGGGGGCGGGTCTGTGGTGCCGCTCTCGGGTCTTGCTGCTGGGGGGGGTCTCTGGCACCGTTTTCGGGTCACTCTGCTGGGGGAGGTCTCTGGCTTCGCTCTCGGGTCACGCTGCTGGGGAGGGTCTCTGGCGCCGCCCTCGGGACTTGCTGCTGGGGGGGGTCTCTGGCGCCGCCCTCGGGTCGCAATGCCGGGGGGGTTCTTTCGCGCTGCTCTCGGGTTTTGCTGCTGGGGGGGGGGGTCTCTTGTTTCGCTCTCGGGTCATGCTGCTGGGGGGGGACTTTGCAAGCGGGGCCGGGTACTAAAGGCACCAAGCAGCTGGCGGAATCACTGAGAACAAGGGTCATGGGGTCGGGGGTTGGTTGAGACTCTTTGGACCAGAGGCAGGGGGTCCAGGCTGCCAAATGTGTCGCGGAGAACCTCCATCTATCGGACGCGGCTTCCTCTCCGCGCTTGCAGAACCGAGCAGCTAAAAGTGTTAGAAGCCAAATCAGAGCGGCTCATGTGTGTGTTAGAAACGGCTACGGGGAGCCAATTGCACTGGCACCTTCTTCAGCCCTTTGTTGCTGCATTCTCAGGCTGGCACCTCTCACAACCATTCATTCATCGTCCAAGCACTCTCTCTCTTATGTACATTCCCTAATTAATGTTTCCCATACAGTATTTTGCATAATAATACAAGAGTTGTAGTTACAAAAAGTTACAAAAGTTTCTGGGTGGCATTTCTTAAAACATTCTCTCTCTGAGCGCTGAGGTAGTTACTGTTATAGTTACAATGCTTCACTTTGCGATTAGGGTTAAGTGCTTCACAATGCTTTGAAGAGAACGGTTGTCAATTGTGTAACAGTAAGTTTGAGCGTGCCCTGGCGCACAGCGAGGGGAGCTGTTTCTGGCTACATAGTAGTATATTTTTAACAGTTTGAAGTTACATGACCTAATATTACATTCCTAACCAATTATATTCTAGAGGGGCAAAAATGTTTAGATTTATAATTAAACAATCCTAACAAATAATAATAATAATAATAATAATTATAAATGTAAACACTTCTCAAGCTTGATAACACTAAATCTAAACACTTTCACAAGAATAAATCTAAACACTTCTATGCTTCTTCTACTTAACAAACTTCTCCTCCTTAGACTTTTAGTTGTGGGGAACAAATTCTGGGGAGTCACTTCCACTTGCGGGAATCATGTTTCATACTTGACTATGTTCTCCCTACACTAAGGCTGGCCGAGAGACTGTCCCGGACTGATCGTAACAGACTGTTCTGTCCGCGAATGGGCTGAGAGTAAAGGGCGTGTTCGGAATCTGTGGCGCCCAATCTGAGGCTGTCCGAGGTGACTCTTAACGGACTGCTCCGTGCGCCAATGGGCGGTGACTCAAGGCGTGTTCTGGGGCAGCTGGCGGCCAATAGGTTGTCCGGGGTGGATTATAACAGACTCTTCTGTCCGCGAATGGGCTGTGACTAAGGGGCGTGTTCTGAATCAGAGGCACCCAATAGGCTGACCCGGCTGCATCTTAACGGACAGCTCTGTCTGCGAATGCGGTGTGACTAGGGGGAAATGACCTGCCACTGCTCTCGACCAATAGGCTGTCCGGGGTGGATCTTAATGGGCTGCTCTGTCCTCGAATTGTCTGTGAGTTACGGGTGGTTCCTGGCTGTGTGCCAGCCAATGGGCTTTCGGAAGACAGCCTTGGCGGAGGATAGTGTCGCCCAATGGGCTGTCAGCAAAGGGGATCCTGCCTCTGGTTCGGCCAATGGGCTGCCGCAGGGGGGCGTTGTCTGACTGGGCGGCCGGCGCCGCCATGACAGGAAGGTCCGAGGAGCGCGCGGGGGCGCGAGCGAATCCTGGGTCCGAGTGCGAAGCTCCCCGCCCCCAGCCCGCCCCTTGTTGGTGTCTGGCCCGGGGGAGGAGGGGGCGCGAGGGAAGGTGGGGGAGCGGGCTGGGGGTGGGGTGTCTGGACAGGGGTGAGGTGTAGGAGCAGGCTGGGTGTGAGGGGCCGGGGGGGGCCTTGGCACTGGGGGGGCAGGAGGGAGGGGGAGGGGCCGGGGGGGGCCTTGGCATTGGGGGGGGCAGGAGCGGATAGGGCGCGGGAGAGCGCAGGCGCGGGCGGCGCTGGCTGGGCGGGAAACTCCCGGGACGCTCGCGCTGACGAGGCGGGCGGGAAAACGCTGCGGGGGGCGCTGAGGTGCGGAGCCTGGGGGGCGGGGCGGGAGCTGGCAGTGACGTGGAGCCCCCCCCCCCCCGCCTGCTTCTCTCCGGGCCCCAGGCTGGACATCGGCGGGGCGGCCCCTGGCGGAGGTGGGGGGGCGATTTCTGCCCCCCCCCGGCGCTGCAGCCTCCCCGGGGAGCAGCGCCCCTGTGACCCCCCCCACGTGGTGCCGGGGGAACGGGGCTGTGGCCCCCCCTTTGGGGCGCGGGAGCTGACCCGGGCTCCAGTCACGTGGGTGTCTCGGGGAGGGGGGGCTGCGGGCCACCGGGGCGCGGGAGTGTCACGTGCCCCCTCCCCCCGCCGGGGAGCCGCGCGCCCTCGAGGGGTGGTTCCCGCGGGCGGGGCACGCACAGAACGTGTCCCGCACGCGGGGGGGCGGGGCGGCCTGAGCCCTGCTCCCCGCGCTGCTCGCTGCCTGGGGGCGGGGCCGGGTGCCCGCTGAATCCCCCCTGTGCCCGGGGGGGGGCAGTTCGGCGGGGGGCGCTGTGGGGGGGGATGCTCTGGCCCTGGCTGCCCGCAGTGCTGCCCAGTGCCCGGCTGTGCCTCCTGCAGAGGCCGAGAGCGTCCTGGGTGGGGGCGTGTGGGGAGAGGGGGGGAGTGGCTGAGAATTGGGGGGCAAACAGGTGACAGACAAACCAACCGACAGAAAAGCCTCCCTGCCTGGCCCCCAGCTGAGCGGAGAAACGTCCCCCTGGCGCCAGAGCACTGCAGGGCCCAGCCTAGTCGCTTTGTGCCTCCAGCCCCACGGCGTGGGGAGGGGGCGACGGTGGAGGAGCCCCACGCACCCAGGCCTTAGGTTCCCCACCCGCCTTCTAAGCACTGAGCATTTTAGGCCTGGCTGGACTAGAGAAGGGGGCACCAGGGGAGTTGCCGCTGAAGGCGCGCGGCCGCGCACAAACACCCCTCTGCCGCCCACCTCCGTTGCGGAGCCTTGCAGCGGCACTCGCCTTCCTGCTGGCCGGGGAATGGCGCGGTTGTTTTCCTGATCCGGTGGAGGGCGGCTGCCCCGTTGTGTCCCTGCTGGGGCAGCCTCGCCCCACCTCCAGCTGCTCTTGGGGCTTCTGTTTGTTTCTGTTCATACAGTTTGCTGCTGTTTTCCATCCACGAGGACCTGCGTGAAGCTGGTCCGACCAGAGATACGGGGATCGATTTTTAAGAGTAAGAGGTTTTGTTTTTAAAGCAGGGGTGAGGAACCTAATACCCCAGCTCACGTGAGTGTGGCCCTCGAGACTCAAGGTTCCCACACTAACGCTCTAGCTCCCCTCCAGATTGGAGCAGACAAAATCTGCTAGCCTGCCCCGCCGCCCTCCTCACAAGCTCCGTCCGGTGTGCGAGGGGAATGTGGGAAGCCTCTTCCTCCTTCTCAGTTGGGGCATGTGTTAATGCGGATGGTGGGGTTTGGGATTTCTTTTTCTTCACACTTGTGTGTAGGGTTGCCAGGTGTCTAGCACTGAGCCAGACAGCCCGGTATTTGCACTTTTTGTCCGGTAAATAAATTTAGAAAATACCGGACATACAAAATGTCCAGTATTTCCTGCTTTTCCTCTGCGCCCAGCAGAAATAAGCCGGGGGCGGGGAGATTGGCTGACTAATTAAAGGGGTCACAACTGGATTTTGCTCAACAAAAATGTTCCTGGTGGGGTTTTTTTTGTTTGGTTGGCTTTTTTTCCTCAACAAAAATTTTCCTGGCGCTTTTTTTTTGCTGAAACCATCTGGCAACCCTACTAGTGTGTGCCTTCCGCCCCCCCCCCCAATAAGGTTCCCCACCCCGTCTGAAAGCGAGAGTTGGGAGAATAGGTTACCTTGCGTTCCTGTGACCTTATAAGGAAGTTGAAGGCTACTATAAATTCCCCCTCATGGTCTCCTCTTCAGACTAAAGAAACCTAAATCCCTCAGCCTCTTCATAGAGCAATTGCTCCAGCCCCCTAATCATTTTGGTTGTCCTCTGCTGGACCCTCTCCAATGTGTCCACATCCCTTCTGTAGTGGAAGGCTCAGAACTGGACACAGTACTCCAGATGTGGCCTCACCAAAGCCGAATAAAGGGGAATAATGACATCTCTGGATCTACTGGCAATGCTCCTCTTAATGCAACCTAATATGCCATTAGCCTTCTTGGCTACAAGGGCACACTGTTGACTCATCTCCAGCTTCTCATCCACTGTAACCCCCAGGTCCCTGTCTGCAGAACTACTACTTAACTGGTTGGTCCCCAGCTTGTAACTATGCTTGGGATTCTTCCATCCCAAGTGCAGGACTCTACACTTGTCCTTGTTGAACCTCATCAGATTTCTTGTGGCCCAATCCTCCAATTTGTCTAAGTCATTCTGGACCCTATCTCTGCCCTTAGGCATCTTTTAGCCTTTTTGTTCTATTATTGTTTTTCTATTTGGTACTAGAAAATCAAACTTTCCTCCTGCTTGGGCCTCAAGTTTCACTCCAGCAGCCCTTCCACAAGTAGAATCGTCTGCAAAATAAAATGTCAGGGCTACCGTCATTAAGGTGCTTGTCCCTGTAAGGACATGTGACTGAACTGGTTGTTCAGAAGGTTTCTGGTGAATTGGTTTATGCACAGGTATGCCTCCCGTTCTTCTTTAACCACCGCAGTCTCTTGTTTTTGTCCGGAAGCAAATTCTCTGCCAAGCCACCTTTTTTCCCTTTCATGTAATTGTCTGCTCTTTCGTTCGGTGTGGTAGACTTGTTCTAGTGTGGCATTAGACAACCGAGCCACAGAAAAGTCTGCCTTGGTACCACTGAGTACCGGCCCAGACCAAAGTAGCTTTCAGACACCTTAAGAGAGTCTTGATTTGCAATTCTCCCCTTTCTTCTCCTTGGATTTTCAACTAGGAAAGTGTGCTAATCATCTGCTTTTGCGGAAAAACTTGCCAGCTGTCTACACTGGCCGCTTGAATTTCCGCAAAAGCACTGACGATCTCATGTAAGATTGTCAGTGCTTCTGCGGGAATACTATGCTGCTCCCGTTCGGGCAAAAGTCTTTTTCCGAAAGACTTCTGCGCAAAAGGGCCAGTGTAGACAGCAGAGAGTTCTTTTCCGCAAAAAAGCCCCGATGGCGAAAATGGCGATTGGGGCTTTTTTGCAGAAAAGCGCGACTAGATTGGCCACGGACGCTTTTCCGTAAAAAGTTTACATACCCAGTATCTTGTGAAGAACTTGTCACCTCAGCACAGGGTCCCGGGGCGGGCTTTACCATAAGGGACCCGGAGAGATCATCTAGGCCAGCTGGAGGGGGCAGGGGAGGGGAGAGGAGAGGAGAGGAGAGGAGGTTGGCCACTGAAAATGTTGCAGTATTAATTTTCCTTTTATTTGACTTCATATCAAACAAATATTTACAGTTTAAATGACCTTGTTAATTCTCCCTTGTGTTAGTACTCTTTCTTCCAGAACGTTTTAAAAACACAGACGAGACATGTCTTCGCCTGGGTGGCAGGCATCCGAAGAAGGGCACGTGACCTCGATCTTGGAGCACGAGACAAAACTCACTCCGCTCCTGGAGGGGAAATGTTAGAGGCAACACTGGGCTCCAGTGAGCAGCAGCCAGGTGACGCACGTGTCTGTCCTTTCCACACATCTAGGGTGGCCTAGCTCCTAACCGTTCTCTGTCTCTTTTTCGGTCCCTGTAGACTTGGAGGAGATGAGAGGCTGGCCATGTGGTGGCAGAGACCGAAAGGAGCCACCCCCCCGAGACCCTGCCGGCAGATGGAAACCAGACAGCGATCTATGGAAGAAGAGCAAATAGCAATTGGCTCAAGGTAAGTATCGAGGGAGGGCCGCACAGACGTTTGCGAGCGTGGTACGGGTCCCTGAGAAAAGGCCCTCTGGCTCGTGGTGGAAGAACTTGAAAATACGAAGTACAAAAGTCACAGTGTTGTACTTAAAAGAAGCACTCGGGATCTTTTTCAGAGGGATAAGGCAACACGCCACATTTATTGATCACACGCACACACACATTATATATATATATATATATATAAAAATTATTTATTTATTTACCACATGCATATGATAAGTATTGATTATTCTGTGTCACTCACGCACTCACTCTCTCACACACACACACACACGTGCACAAGCACACTCCGTCTTGCTGTTGTTACCAACTTGTTGCTCCCCTTAACTTCACTGGCCAGGTGAGTTAGATGGGGGAGGGGTGGAGCCGGGCTTCTGCTGATCCGGATCGATGCTCCGATGGTGACAAGATGAGACCCGGAGTCCTCTGCAAGACAACTCACTTTTATAGCAGCTTCCCTCTTATGCAAATATATCCCAGATTCAAAATCTGGGTCTGTGTCCTTTGGTCCCTTTGTGGGTGCTGTCTGTTAAGAGAGGGTGTTTTCCAAAGAAGGTGCTTGCTTCTAATCCCCAAGGCCTTCAATATGTCTGCTCTTCTTTCTTGAGCCCTCTTGACACGTTGGGTCTGGCTTCCACCCCCTTTTCAACTGGTGTAGCTCTCTGGAGGTGCTTGGCTCCCAAGTGTTACTCATTCACACCTCGTTCATTCAACTGGGCAATTGATTACAGAGTGGGGGGAGAGAGTGGGGGAAAGATCTTATTCTACTCCTAGCAAATGACATTTTTACCTCTTTAACTATATACTCTGTATTAGAACCCTATGTAGAAAACTAAGTTACAAGGTTATATGGATTCAGGTTCTAATACAAAGTGACAAGGTCATATGGATTAATACAAAGTTACAAGGTTATATGGAGAGGCACAGTGTCAAGTCATATGAAGTACATAGGTTTATCTACAACAGAAACTGAACACCGATTTTTGTATTTTTAAAAATGTCATTAATCCCCCCCTCCCCCCGCCGCCCCCCGAATCTCCTGGCTGGCGATACTTAACGTGTCTAGGATCATACGGAAAACTAAGTGAGTAGGCTGCCAATTGACCTAGCGTCACGCATGCGGAGAGTTGGCAAAACTGGGATTGAAATAAAGACTTGGTCTCCAGCAGCACCGAGGAGCCCCAGACATGGATTAGGGCCTCGTGGGAATAGTTGTCTCCTAATTGATCTAATCTTTGGCTTTTGAGTTTAATATTATTGGTGAGTCCTTCTAGGCGACTGTTACTCGGCGTGCATGCGTGCGCACGTAAGTATGAGTGCAAGTGTGTGCGTCCGCAAGTGTCCATTTGCGTGTGCGCGCACGTGCCTGCGTGCGGGCAGATTGAGCAGATGCGTGTGTGGGCATCTGAGCGAGGGCATGAGTGGGCGCCCAGGCGTGTTAATCTGTTAATTCGCGTTTGTGAGTGTGTACACGCATCCCTGCGTGTGAGCATTTGGTAGGGTGAGTGGCTGTTGCACGGGCGTGTGCGTCTGACGTGTGCCAATCAGACGGTGCCCTGGCAGCAGTAGCTCCTGGAAAGCGACACCCCTCCCCTCCCATCTGGAGCATGCAACTGGGATGAGAGGGGCAGGGAAGAGTAGAACTGCTGCAGCGCGTTTCAGCACGAGGCTCTAACTGCCGCGCGGTAGCTGCTCCTTTTGTATCCGACGTGGGGCAACAAGGAGCGGCCTCGCATCATGCCGGCGCCACGTGCGTTCAGTCCCACGGGCCGGAAGTGACGTTTGCTCGGTCCACAGCCTGACAGCAACCGACTGGCAACCGTGACCGGAAGGTGCCCAGGTACGAGCGCTCAGCTGGTGCCAGGTCAGCGGGTGGTAGGCAGGAGACACGGGGCCAGGCGGGACGGGTTCAGACACGGGGTGCCTGGCTGGGACAGCGACTGGGGTTGGAGGTTTCCTGCGGCGGTGCAGCCAGCGTAGGGCACCAGCTCCCGTGGTACGTGGGGCAGAGGAAGGACAGCAGAGTGGAGGCTGGAACCGCTCCGACAAGGCACCGCTCTGCTTATGGTTGCCAGGTGTCCGGTTTTGAACTGGACGGTCCAGGCTTTCAGCTTTTTCTTCGGGAAACAAATTTATATTTTCTCAATGTCCGCGAAAGCGGCAAGGAGTTCTGTGCCACAGGGCTCCTCGCTGCTTTTGCAGATTCAGACTAACGCGGCTACTCCTCTGATAAATGTCGGGTATTTTCTAAATCAGATGGAATGCAGATTGTGATGTCATGTCAGGCGTGCCTGGTATTTTTGGTGAAACCATCTGGCAACCCTAGCTCTGCTCCTTGCTTGGCCGGGGTGGCGCCCTGCCTCTGTGGCAGGTCCTGACGTCACAGGGAGCGTGTTCCCCAGGAAATCCGGGCAGTGCAGCGGCTTCCGGTCCGCGCCACCCGGCCCCAAGGGAGCGGCGGCGGGAGGCGGCAGGGAGGTCAGAGCGTGACGCTGCCCCGCCCGGATCTCAGCCCTTGGGCGCCCCAGTGTGCACCCCGCCCGGCCGGGCCGCTCCCCTGTAGCTCCGCCCCCAGCGCTGCGCCCGCTGCCTCGTGGCCCGGCTCGGTGCGAAGCTGCCACTGCCGGCTACGAACAGCAGCGCACTGCTAGTGACGTCATTGCCCTGGCGCGGTGCATGCAAATGATGGAACGCGGGGCACGTTCTATCGGCTCCCGGGCGAGTGACACGTGGGTTTGTGTGGCACACAGACGGGTCCCAGGCTCCGTCATTAATGGCAGGGGCGGGGCCTGATCTGGGGGCGGGGCCACTGACCGGCAGGAACTCAGCTGGGACACAGAAGTGAGCGGCAGAAAACTCCTCGGGGTCTCCGGAAAATCCTCGCGCGGCCCCTCTGGGCTTGTGAACGGGACGCAGCAGAGGCAGCCGCCCCCCTCCCCACCCACCCGCCTCACGCTCCCCGCTGCACTTTCGAAGGCAACAGCAGCATCAGCCTGTCCCGCTGCCAGTCCCTGCACAAGCCGGCTGGGAAATTTGGTGTTGGGGGGAGCAGACTGCACGGGGCGGAGAGGAGTTTGGGGGTGGTGGGGGATCAGACTGCATGGAGCGGAGAGGAGTTTGGGGGGAAGCAGACTGCACGGGGCGGGGAGGAGTTTGGTGAGGGGGGATCATACTGCACGGGGCGGAGAGGAGTTTGGTGAGGGGGGATCATACTGCATGGGGCGGAGAGGAGTTTGGGGGGAAGCAGACTGCACGGGGCGGGGAGGAGTTTGGTGAGGGGGGATCAGACTGCAGGGGGCGGAGAGGAGTTTCGTGGGGGGTAGGAGATCAGACTGCACGGGGGGAGGAGTTTGGGGGGGATCAGACTGCACGGGGCGGGGAGGAGTTTGCGGGGGAGCAGACTGCACGGGGCGGGGAGGAGTTTGGGGGGGTTCAGACTGCACGGGGCGGGGAGGAGTTTGGGGGGAGCAGACTGCACGGGGCGGGGAGGAGTTTGCGGGGGAGCAGACTGCACGGGGCGGGGATGAGTTTGGGGGGGTTCAGACTGCATGGGGCGGGGAGGAGTTTGGGGGGGAGCAGACTGCACGGGGCGGGGAGGAGTTTGGGGGGATCAGACTGCATGTGGCGGGGAGGAGTTTGGGGGGGATCAGACTGCACGGGGGGGAGGATCAGACTCCACGGGGCGGCGAGGAGTTTGGGGAGGGGTTCAGACTGCACGGGGCGGAGAGGAGTTTGGGGAGGGGATCAGACTACACGGGGCGGAGAGGAGTTTGGGGGGGATCGGACTGCACGGGGCGGGGAGGAGTTTGGGGGGATGGGACTGCACGGGGCGGGGAGGAGTTTGGGGGGATCAGACTGCACGGAGCGGGGAGGAGTTTGGGGGGATCAGACTGCACGGGGGGGAGGATCAGACTGCACGGAGCGGGGAGGAGTTTGGGGGGGGATCAGACTGCATGGGGCGGAGGGGAGTGTGGGGGGGATCAGACTGCACGGGGCGGAGAGGAGTTTGGGGAGGGGATCAGACTGCACGGGGCGGAGAGGAGTTTGGGGGGGATCGGACTGCACGGGGCGGGGAGGAGTTTGGGGGGATCAGACTGCACGGAGCAGGGAGGAGTTTGGGGGGATCAGACTGCACGGGGGGGAGGATCAGACTGCACGGAGCGGGGAGGAGTTTGGGGGGGATCAGACTGCACGGGGGGGAGGATCAGACTGCACGGGGCAGGGAGGAGCTTTGGGGGGGATCAGACTGCACGGGGCGGACAGGAGTTTGGGGGGGCGATCAGACTGCACGGGGCGGAGGGGAGTGTGGGGGGGATCAGACTGCACGGGGGGGAGGAGTTTGGGGGGGATCAGACTGCACGGAGCGGGGAGGAGTGTGGGGGGGATCAGACTGCATGGGGCGGGGAGGAGTGTGGGGGGGATCAGACTGCACGGGGGGGAGAGGAGTTTGGGGGGGATCGGACTGCACGGAGGGAGAGGAGTTTGGGGGGATCGGACTGCACGGGGCGGGGAAGAGTTTGGGGGGATCGGACTGCACGGGGGGAGAGGAGTTTGGGGGGATCAGATTGCACGGGGGGGAGGATCAGACTGCACGGGGGGGAGTTGGGGGGGGATCAGACTGCACGGGGCAGGGAGGAGTTTGGGGGGGTCGGACTGCACGGGGGGAGAGGAGTTTGGGGGGATCAGATTGCACGGGGGGGGGGGAGGATCAGACTGCACGGGGGGGGAGGAGTTTGGAGGGGGATCAGACTGCACGGGGCGGGGAGGTGTTTGGGGGGGATCATACTGCACGGGGGAGAGGAGTTTGGGGGGATCGGACTGCACGGGGCGGGGAGGAGTTTGGGGGGGATCAGACTGCACGGGGGGGAGGATCAGACTGCACGGGGCGGAGGGGAAGTTTGGGGGGATCAGACTGCACGGGGCGGGGAGGAGTTTGGGGGGATCAGACTGCACGGGGGGGAGGAGTTTGAGGGGGATCAGACTGCACGGGGCGGGGAGGAGTTTGGGGGGATCAGACTGCACGGGGCTGGGAGGAGTTTGGGGGGGAAGGGTTGCCGCGGAGTCTCCTCTCCCGAGTGGGGGCGGAGCATCAGCTGCGGACGCTGCCGTCTCTGAGGCAGGAGCCCCGCCCAGCAATGGGGAGGGGCGGGTTGAGGGGGAGTAGGGAAAGTAGCCGCAGTGGCTTGTGGGAAACTGAGTGCCCCTGTCCGCAGCTCCCATCGGCCATTGCAGGGCCAGGGCAGGCCCGGCGCTGTTCGGTTGGGCGGGTGCAGCGGAAGTGACATCACAACGGGGCATTGACCAGGGAGCGACGCGGTTGGTCCCGCGCTCGTGTCACTCCAAGTGTTAGCGACGCATCCTGGGACTTGTAGTTCTCATAGTGCGGCCTCCCGGGGCACGTCGCAGCGCGCCCCGCCCCTATCATAGCCCCGCCCCCCGGCATAGCCCCGCCCAGCGTGTTCTTAGTTCGGAATGGGGCATTTCTACCCTAAAAACAATCTTTTTTATTCGGAAATAACGGCCCTTAGCAGAGCAACAGTGACACTCGGTAGTCACCGGCGGTAATGCACGTGTAATTCCGTAGCGCCTCCACAGTGCCGCTCGGTGGTCATTGCCGGTAATGCACGTGTAATTCCGTAGCGCCTCCACAGTGCCGCTCGGTGGTCATTGCCGGTAATGCACGTGTAATTCCGTAGCGCCTCCACAGTGCCGCTCGGTGGTCATTGCCGGTAATGCACGTGTCATTCCGAAGCGCCTCCACAGTGCCGCTCGGTGGTCATTGCCGGTAATGCACGTGTAATTCCGTAGCGCCTCCACAGTGCCGCTTGGTGGTCATTGCCGGTAATGCACGTGTAATTCCGTAGCGCCTCCACAGTGCCGCTCGGTGGTCATTGCAGGTAATGCACGTGTAATTCCATCGCCCCCAGCTGCTGTCCCTGCTCCGCACGCCACGTGGCCCCAGTCTTGCCCTTTGACAGCAGGCAAAGTAAGAAGCTCGTTATTTCCAGGCTCCGCGCAGCCCTCTCCCCTCCTGCCCCCGGCCCCCTCATCCCACACACCAGGCTCCGCGCAGCCCCCTCCCCTCCTGCTTCCTCACCCCAGCCTGCACCCTGTCCATACTCTTATCCCGGGGCCCTTCCTCTCCCCAGCCTGCACCCCCGTCCATATGCTTATCCCGGGGCCCTTCCTCCCCCCAGCCTGCACCCCCATCCATATTCTTATCCCGGGGCCCTTCCTCACTCCAGTCTGCACGCCCATTCATGGGAGCCATCAGTCCACCTTTTCCCTGCACCACATTCAGTAAAGTGTCTGATCAGGGTATGAGAGCAGCCCTGAGCCTTTGTCTCCACTCAGCAGGTTGCACCACACAGGATATGTGGATGGTCCTGGGCTTTGTACAGCACTCCAGACTGACCCCTGGACACGGCTTCTGAGTCCTAGCCCTTTGCTGTCACTCCTGCCCGAGGGCTTTGCTGGCTCCAGACTGGGTAACAGCTGGGAAACTGGCTGGGCAGTGGGCTGAGAAGATACCGTCCGAGATGGACTTGAGCTGCCTGGACGTGATTCTCGGAACACGTGAAGGGTCCTCAGCGTTCGGCCTTCCCATGGCTCTGTGTGAGTAAGAGGTGCGTGCTTTGAAATCTTCAAGCGTCCTGGCAGTATGTTTCTTCTGAGGCAGAGAGCTTCCTGCTGGGGCACGGAGCCTGGTGGCTTGGGGACTGGTGAAGGGGCAGTAGGCGGTTCAACAGTGCGTGGATAGATATTCAAGGCCTCCGTTCTCTCCGAGTTCCTGGAGTGGCAGCGGGAGGGGGTGGCCGATGGTGGGAGGAGAAGCGATGCCGCGTCCTTGCGGACTGAAAAGCTAAGTTGTTTGTTTGTTTTTTCCCCTCAGCTGTGTTCGGTAGCGAGCGATAAGAAGTCAACCCTCCCGGTGTCCTCCCGTCTGGGGATGGAACGGAAAAGAGAACGGCGAGCTTGGGAGCTTGGTCGAAGCGAGGCGAGAACCGTCCTGCTGGGAGCGGAGCAGCCATCGCTGACCGGGAGATAAGTGTCGGGTCTGGAAATCTCTCAGCTTACGGCCCACTCGGGTCTAGGAAGGGAAGTCACGTTTGCTTAGACAGCGAGTCCGAGCGGAGGTTCCCGAGGTGCTTCCTTGGTAGTGGGAGAAACAGGGCTCCCGTTTGTCAGGGGTGCTGGTTTCTCTGGAACACGGTGTCCTTCTCAGCAGACGCTTGGCTCGAGGAGGAAGACGCAAGGTGGTAAGGTTTCTGACTGCCTCTTATGTGTTTCTCTCTTGTTGCTCTCTCGTATTGGCCAATACGTCCTGTCTGTCTGTTTCTGTCTATGTCTTTGTCCTTGCTCTGCTTCTGCCGTGTCCTTGTACAGCACACTTGCAGGCATTCCAGGTGAGCATCTCCAAGGGTTAAGGGCTCAGGAGCCAACGGGAATTCAGCAGGTTCGCAAGTCGCGCAAGGGAGAGCGGTGGTGCATCATGGCTGAATGACTCGGTGTTCTTGTAGAGGACCCGATACATAGGCGAGAGGGGGGGAAAGGGCTAAAGGATAGAATTCCCACAGCCACAGACTTTAGTGAGTGAGAGCTAACGCTGGGCTTTTTCGGCCACCCTTGCAGAGGAATCAGTGCGTGGCCGTGGGCGGAGAATAAATCGTCCGAGATGTACTTGAGCTGCCTGGACGTGATTCTCGGAACATGTGAAGGGTCCTCAGCGTTCGGCCTTCCCATGGCTCTGTGTGAGTAAGAGGTGCGTGCTTTGAAATCTTTAAGCGTCCTGGCAGTATGTTTCTTCTGAGGCAGAGAGCTTCCTGCTGGGTCACGGAGCCTGGTGGCTTGGGGACTGGTGAAGGGGCATAGGCAGTTCAACAGAGCGTGGATAGATATTCAAGGCCTCCGTTCTCTCCGCGTTCCTGGAGTGTCAGCGGGAGGGGGTGGCCGATGGTGGGAGGCAGCGGTGCGATGGTGGGAGGAGAAGCGATGCCGCGTCCTTGCGGACTGAAAAGCTAAGTTGTTTGTTTGTTTTTTCCCCTCTGCTGTGTTCGGTAGTGAGCGATAAGAAGTCAACCCTCCCGGTGTCCTCCCGTCTGGGGATGGAACGGAAACGAGAACAGCGAGCTCGGGAGCTTGGTCGAAGCGAGGCGAGAACCGTCCGGCTGGGAGCGGAGCAGCCATCGCTGACAGGGAGATAAGTGTCGGGTTTGGAAATCTCTCGGCTTACGGCGCACTCGGGTCTAGGAAGGGAAGTCAGGTTTGCTTAGACAGCGAGTCCGAGCGGAGGTTCGCGAGGTGATTCCTTGGTAGTGGGAGAAACAGGGCTTCCGTTTGTCAGGGGTGCTGATTTCTCTGGAACACGGTGTCCTTCTCAGCAGACGCTTGGCTCGAGGAGGAAGACGCAAGGCGGTAAGGTTTCCGTCTGCCTCTCATGTGTTTCTCTCTTGTTGCTCTCTCGTATTGGCCAATACGTTCTGTCTGTCTGTTTCTGTCTGTGTCTTTGTCCTTGCTCTGCTTCTGCCGTGTCCTTGTATAGCTCACGTGCAGGCATTCCAGGTGAGCATCTCCACGGGTTAAGGGCTCAGGAGCCAACGGGAATTCTGCAGGTACGCCAGTCGCGCAAGGGAGAGCGGTGGTGCGTCATGGCTGACTGACTCAGTGTTCTTGTAGAGGGCCCTATACATAGGCGAGGGGCGGGGGGGAAGGGCTAAAGGATAGAATTCCCACAGCCACAGACCTTAGTGAGTGAGAGGTCTCTTCAGTCACGCCGCTCTCGGATCTCGCTGCAGGGAGGGATTCTGGTGCCGCTCTCGGGTCGTGCAGCTTGGGGGTGTCTCTAGCGCTGCTCTCGGGTCTCGCTGCTGGGGGGGAGGGGTCTTTGGGGCCACTCTCAGGTCGTGCTGCTGGGAGGGAGTCTGGCGCCTCTCTCGGGTTATGCTGCTGCGGGGAATCTCTGGTGCCTCCTTGGGATCATGCTGCTGGGGGGGTCTCTGGCTTCGCTCTCCGGTCGTGCTGCTGGGGGGGGGGTCTCTGTTACCGCTTTCGGGTCGCGCCGTTAGGGGGGGTCTCTGGTGCCGCTCTCGGTAGTGGTGCTGGGGGTGGGGTCTCTGTCTCCACTCTCGGGTCGCGCTGCTGGGGGGAGGTCTCTGGCGCCGCTCTCGGGTCGCGCTGCTGGGGGGTGGTCTCTGGAGCCTCCCTCCGGTCATGCTGCAGACGGGGGGTGTCACTGGCCCCGCTATCAGGTGATGCTGCTGCGGGGGGTCTCTGGCACCTCTCGGGTTTTGCTGCTGGGTGGGTGTCTGGGGCCGCTCTCGGGTGATGCTGTTCGGGGAGGTCTCTGGCGCCGCTCTCCGGTAGCGGTGCTGGGGGTGGGGTTTCTGTCTCCACTCTCGGGTAATGCTTCTGGGGGGGTCTCCGGCGCCGGTCTCGGGTCGCGCTCCTTGGGGGTGGGGTCTCTGTCGCCACTTTCATCTCATGCTGCTGGGGGGGGGTCTCTGGCGCCACTCTCGGGTGATGCTGCTGGGGGGGGCCTCTGGCTCCCATCTCAGGTCGTGCTGCTGGGGGGGGGAGATCTCTGTCGCCGTTCTCTGGTGATGCTGCTGGGGGGAGGGTCTCTGGCGCCACTCTTGGGTCGCACTGCTGGGGGCGGGTCTGTGGTGCCGCTCTCGGGTCTTGCTGCTGGGGGGGGTCTCTGGCACCGTTTTCGGGTCACTCTGCTGGGGGAGGTCTCTGGCTTCGCTCTCGGGTCACGCTGCTGGGGAGGGTCTCTGGCGCCGCCCTCGGGACTTGCTGCTGGGGGGGGTCTCTGGCGCCGCCCTCGGGTCGCAATGCCGGGGGGGTTCTTTCGCGCTGCTCTCGGGTTTTGCTGCTGGGGGGGGGGGTCTCTTGTTTCGCTCTCGGGTCATGCTGCTGGGGGGGGACTTTGCAAGCGGGGCCGGGTACTAAAGGCACCAAGCAGCTGGCGGAATCACTGAGAACAAGGGTCATGGGGTCGGGGTTGGTTGAGACTCTTTGGACCAGAGGCAGGGGGTCCAGGCTGCCAAATGTGTCGCGGAGAACCTCCATCTATCGGACGCGGCTTCCTCTCCGCGCTTGCAGAACCGAGCAGCTAAAAGTGTTAGAAGCCAAATCAGAGCGGCTCATGTGTGTGTTAGAAACGGCTACGGGGAGCCAATTGCACTGGCACCTGACGCCTTCTTCAGCCCTTTGTTGCTGCATTCTCAGGCTGGCACCTCTCACAACCATTCATTCATCGTCCAAGCACTCTCTCTCTTATGTACATTCCCTAATTAATGTTTCCCATACAGTATTTTGCATAATAATACAAGAGTTGTAGTTACAAAAAGTTACAAAAGTTTCTGGGTGGCATTTCTTAAAACATTCTCTCTCTGAGCGCTGAGGTAGTTACTGTTATAGTTACAATGCTTCACTTTGCGATTAGGGTTAAGTGCTTCACAATGCTTTGAAGAGAACGGTTGTCAATTGTGTAACAGTAAGTTTGAGCGTGCCCTGGCGCACAGCGAGGGGAGCTGTTTCTGGCTACATAGTAGTATATTTTTAACAGTTTGAAGTTACATGACCTAATATTACATTCCTAACCAATTATATTCTAGAGGGGCAAAAATGTTTAGATTTATAATTAAACAATCCTAACAAATAATAATAATAATAATAATAATTATAAATCTAAACACTTCTCAAGCTTGATAACACTAAATCTAAACACTTTCACAAGAATAAATCTAAACACTTCTATGCTTCTTCTACTTAACAAACTTCTCCTCCTTAGACTTTTAGTTGTGGGGAACAAATTCTGGGGAGTCACTTCCACTTGCGGGAATCATGTTTCATACTTGACTATGTTCTCCCTACACTAAGGCTGGCCGAGAGACTGTCCCGGACTGATCGTAACAGACTGTTCTGTCCGCGAATGGGCTGAGAGTAAAGGGCGTGTTCGGAATCTGTGGCGCCCAATCTGAGGCTGTCCGAGGTGACTCTTAACGGACTGCTCCGTGCGCCAATGGGCGGTGACTCAAGGCGTGTTCTGGGGCAGCTGGCGGCCAATAGGTTGTCCGGGGTGGATTATAACAGACTCTTCTGTCCGCGAATGTTCTGAATCAGAGGCACCCAATAGGCTGACCCGGCTGCATCTTAACGGACAGCTCTGTCTGCGAATGCGGTGTGACTAGGGGGAAATGACCTGCCACTGCTCTCGACCAATAGGCTGTCCGGGGTGGATCTTAATGGGCTGCTCTGTCCTCGAATTGTCTGTGAGTTAGGGGTGGTTCCTGGCTGTGTGCCAGCCAATGGGCTTTCGGAAGACAGCCTTGGCGGAGGATAGTGTCGCCCAATGGGCTGTCAGCAAAGGGGATCCTGCCTCTGGTTCGGCCAATGGGCTGCCGCAGGGGGGCGTTGTCTGACTGGGCGGCCGGCGCCGCCATGACAGGAAGGTCCGAGGAGCGCGCGGGGGCGCGAGCGAATCCTGGGTCCGAGTGCGAAGCTCCCCCGCCCCCAGCCCGCCCCTTGTTGGTGTCTGGCCCGGGGGAGGAGGGGGCGCGAGGGAAGGTGGGGGAGCGGGCTGGGGGTGGGGTGTCTGGACAGGGGTGAGGTGTAGGAGCAGGCTGGGTGTGAGGGGCCGGGGGGGGCCTTGGCACTGGGGGGGCAGGAGGGAGGGGGAGGGGCCGGGGGGGGCCTTGGCACTGGGGGGGGGCAGGAGCGGATAGGGCGCGGGAGAGCGCAGGCGCGGGCGGCGCTGGCTGGGCGGGAAACTCCCGGGACGCTCGCGCTGACGAGGCGGGCGGGAAAACGCTGCGGGGGGCGCTGAGGTGCGGAGCCTGGGGGGCGGGGCGGGAGCTGGCAGTGACGTGGAGCCCCCCCCCCCCCCGCCTGCTTCTCTCCGGGCCCCAGGCTGGACATCGGCGGGGCGGCCCCTGGCGGAGGTGGGGGGGCGATTTCTGCCCCCCCCCGGCGCTGCAGCCTCCCCGGGGAGCAGCGCCCCTGTGACCCCCCCCACGTGGTGCCGGGGGAACGGGGCTGTGGCCCCCCCTTTGGGGCGCGGGAGCTGACCCGGGCTCCAGTCACGTGGGTGTCTCGGGGAGGGGGGGCTGCGGGCCACCGGGGCGCGGGAGTGTCACGTGCCCCCTCCCCCCGCCGGGGAGCCGCGCGCCCTCGAGGGGTGGTTCCCGCGGGCGGGGCACGCACAGAACGTGTCCCGCACGCGGGGGGGCGGGGGCGGCCTGAGCCCTGCTCCCCGCGCTGCTCGCTGCCTGGGGGCGGGGCCGGGTGCCCGCTGAATCCCCCCTGTGCCCGGGGGGGGGGCAGTTCGGCGGGGGGCGCTGTGGGGGGGGATGCTCTGGCCCTGGCTGCCCGCAGTGCTGCCCAGTGCCCGGCTGTGCCTCCTGCAGAGGCCGAGAGCGTCCTGGGTGGGGGCGTGTGGGGAGAGGGGGGGAGTGGCTGAGAATTGGGGGGCAAACAGGTGACAGACAAACCAACCGACAGAAAAGCCTCCCTGCCTGGCCCCCAGCTGAGCGGAGAAACGTCCCCCTGGCGGCCAGAGCACTGCAGGGCCCAGCCTAGTCGCTTTGTGCCTCCAGCCCCACGGCGTGGGGAGGGGGCGACGGTGGAGGAGCCCCACGCACCCAGGCCTTAGGTTCCCCACCCGCCTTCTAAGCACTGAGCATTTTAGGCCTGGCTGGACTAGAGAAGGGGGCACCAGGGGAGTTGCCGCTGAAGGCGCGCGGCCGCGCACAAACACCCCTCTGCCGCCCACCTCCGTTGCGGAGCCTTGCAGCGGCACTCGCCTTCCTGCTGGCCGGGGAATGGCGCGGTTGTTTTCCTGATCCGGTGGAGGGCGGCTGCCCCGTTGTGTCCCTGCTGGGGCAGCCTCGCCCCACCTCCAGCTGCTCTTGGGGCTTCTGTTTGTTTCTGTTCATACAGTTTGCTGCTGTTTTCCATCCACGAGGACCTGCGTGAAGCTGGTCCGACCAGAGATACGGGGATCGATTTTTAAGAGTAAGAGGTTTTGTTTTTAAAGCAGGGGTGAGGAACCTAATACCCCAGCTCACGTGAGTGTGGCCCTCGAGACTCAAGGTTCCCACACTAACGCTCTAGCTCCCCTCCAGATTGGAGCAGACAAAATCTGCTAGCCTGCCCCGCCGCCCTCCTCACAAGCTCCGTCCGGTGTGCGAGGGGAATGTGGGAAGCCTCTTCCTCCTTCTCAGTTGGGGCATGTGTTAATGCGGATGGTGGGGTTTGGGATTTCTTTTTCTTCACACTTGTGTGTAGGGTTGCCAGGTGTCTAGCACTGAGCCAGACAGCCCGGTATTTGCACTTTTTGTCCGGTAAATAAATTTAGAAAATACCGGACATACAAAATGTCCAGTATTTCCTGCTTTTCCTCTGCGCCCAGCAGAAATAAGCCGGGGGCGGGGAGATTGGCTGACTAATTAAAGGGGTCACAACTGGATTTTGCTCAACAAAAATGTTCCTGGTGGGGTTTTTTTTGTTTGGTTGGCTTTTTTTCCTCAACAAAAATTTTCCTGGCGCTTTTTTTTTGCTGAAACCATCTGGCAACCCTACTAGTGTGTGCCTTCCGCCCCCCCCCCCCCAATAAGGTTCCCCACCCCGTCTGAAAGCGAGAGTTGGGAGAATAGGTTACCTTGCGTTCCTGTGACCTTATAAGGAAGTTGAAGGCTACTATAAATTCCCCCTCATGGTCTCCTCTTCAGACTAAAGAAACCTAAATCCCTCAGCCTCTTCATAGAGCAATTGCTCCAGCCCCCTAATCATTTTGGTTGTCCTCTGCTGGACCCTCTCCAATGTGTCCACATCCCTTCTGTAGTGGAAGGCTCAGAACTGGACACAGTACTCCAGATGTGGCCTCACCAAAGCCGAATAAAGGGGAATAATGACATCTCTGGATCTACTGGCAATGCTCCTCTTAATGCAACCTAATATGCCATTAGCCTTCTTGGCTACAAGGGCACACTGTTGACTCATCTCCAGCTTCTCATCCACTGTAACCCCCAGGTCCCTGTCTGCAGAACTACTACTTAACTGGTTGGTCCCCAGCTTGTAACTATGCTTGGGATTCTTCCATCCCAAGTGCAGGACTCTACACTTGTCCTTGTTGAACCTCATCAGATTTCTTGTGGCCCAATCCTCCAATTTGTCTAAGTCATTCTGGACCCTATCTCTGCCCTTAGGCATCTTTTAGCCTTTTTGTTCTATTATTGTTTTTCTATTTGGTACTAGAAAATCAAACTTTCCTCCTGCTTGGGCCTCAAGTTTCACTCCAGCAGCCCTTCCACAAGTAGAATCGTCTGCAAAATAAAATGTCAGGGCTACCGTCATTAAGGTGCTTGTCCCTGTAAGGACATGTGACTGAACTGGTTGTTCAGAAGGTTTCTGGTGAATTGGTTTATGCACAGGTATGCCTCCCGTTCTTCTTTAACCACCGCAGTCTCTTGTTTTTGTCCGGAAGCAAATTCTCTGCCAAGCCACCTTTTTTCCCTTTCATGTAATTGTCTGCTCTTTCGTTCGGTGTGGTAGACTTGTTCTAGTGTGGCATTAGACAACCGAGCCACAGAAAAGTCTGCCTTGGTACCACTGAGTACCGGCCCAGACCAAAGTAGCTTTCAGACACCTTAAGAGAGTCTTGATTTGCAATTCTCCCCTTTCTTCTCCTTGGATTTTCAACTAGGAAAGTGTGCTAATCATCTGCTTTTGCGGAAAAACTTGCCAGCTGTCTACACTGGCCGCTTGAATTTCCGCAAAAGCACTGACGATCTCATGTAAGATTGTCAGTGCTTCTGCGGGAATACTATGCTGCTCCCGTTCGGGCAAAAGTCTTTTTCCGAAAGACTTCTGCGCAAAAGGGCCAGTGTAGACAGCAGAGAGTTCTTTTCCGCAAAAAAGCCCCGATGGCGAAAATGGCGATTGGGGCTTTTTTGCAGAAAAGCGCGACTAGATTGGCCACGGACGCTTTTCCGTAAAAAGTTTACATACCCAGTATCTTGTGAAGAACTTGTCACCTCAGCACAGGGTCCCGGGGCGGGCTTTACCATAAGGGACCCGGAGAGATCATCTAGGCCAGCTGGAGGGGGCAGGGGAGGGGAGAGGAGAGGAGAGGAGAGGAGGTTGGCCACTGAAAATGTTGCAGTATTAATTTTCCTTTTATTTGACTTCATATCAAACAAATATTTACAGTTTAAATGACCTTGTTAATTCTCCCTTGTGTTAGTACTCTTTCTTCCAGAACGTTTTAAAAACACAGACGAGACATGTCTTCGCCTGGGTGGCAGGCATCCGAAGAAGGGCACGTGACCTCGATCTTGGAGCACGAGACAAAACTCACTCCGCTCCTGGAGGGGAAATGTTAGAGGCAACACTGGGCTCCAGTGAGCAGCAGCCAGGTGACGCACGTGTCTGTCCTTTCCACACATCTAGGGTGGCCTAGCTCCTAACCGTTCTCTGTCTCTTTTTCGGTCCCTGTAGACTTGGAGGAGATGAGAGGCTGGCCATGTGGTGGCAGAGACCGAAAGGAGCCACCCCCCCGAGACCCTGCCGGCAGATGGAAACCAGACAGCGATCTATGGAAGAAGAGCAAATAGCAATTGGCTCAAGGTAAGTATGGAGGGAGGGCCGCACAGACGTTTGCGAGCGTGGTACGGGTCCCTGAGAAAAGGCCCTCTGGCTCGTGGTGGAAGAACTTGAAAATACGAAGTACAAAAGTCACAGTGTTGTACTTAAAAGAAGCACTCGGGATCTTTTTCAGAGGGATAAGGCAACACGCCACATTTATTGATCACACGCACACACACATTATATATATATATATATATATATATATATATATATAAATTATTTATTTATTTACCACATGCATATGATAAGTATTGATTATTCTGTGTCACTCACGCACTCACTCTCTCACACACACACACACACGTGCACAAGCACACTCCGTCTTGCTGTTGTTACCAACTTGTTGCTCCCCTTAACTTCACTGGCCAGGTGAGTTAGATGGGGGAGGGGTGGAGCCGGGCTTCTGCTGATCCGGATCGATGCTCCGATGGTGACAAGATGAGACCCGGAGTCCTCTGCAAGACAACTCACTTTTATAGCAGCTTCCCTCTTATGCAAATATATCCCAGATTCAAAATCTGGGTCTGTGTCCTTTGGTCCCTTTGTGGGTGCTGTCTGTTAAGAGAGGGTGTTTTCCAAAGAAGGTGCTTGCTTCTAATCCCCAAGGCCTTCAATATGTCTGCTCTTCTTTCTTGAGCCCTCTTGACACGTTGGGTCTGGCTTCCACCCCCTTTTCAACTGGTGTAGCTCTCTGGAGGTGCTTGGCTCCCAAGTGTTACTCATTCACACCTCGTTCATTCAACTGGGCAATTGATTACAGAGTGGGGGGAGAGAGTGGGGGAAAGATCTTATTCTACTCCTAGCAAATGACATTTTTACCTCTTTAACTATATACTCTGTATTAGAACCCTATGTAGAAAACTAAGTTACAAGGTTATATGGATTCAGGTTCTAATACAAAGTGACAAGGTCATATGGATTAATACAAAGTTACAAGGTTATATGGAGAGGCACAGTGTCAAGTCATATGAAGTACATAGGTTTATCTACAACAGAAACTGAACACCGATTTTTGTATTTTTAAAAATGTCATTAATCCCCCCCTCCCCCCGCCGCCCCCCGAATCTCCTGGCTGGCGATACTTAACGTGTCTAGGATCATACGGAAAACTAAGTGAGTAGGCTGCCAATTGACCTAGCGTCACGCATGCGGAGAGTTGGCAAAACTGGGATTGAAATAAAGACTTGGTCTCCAGCAGCACCGAGGAGCCCCAGACATGGATTAGGGCCTCGTGGGAATAGTTGTCTCCTAATTGATCTAATCTTTGGCTTTTGAGTTTAATATTATTGGTGAGTCCTTCTAGGCGACTGTTACTCGGCGTGCATGCGTGCGCACGTAAGTATGAGTGCAAGTGTGTGCGTCCGCAAGTGTCCATTTGCGTGTGCGCGCACGTGCCTGCGTGCGGGCAGATTGAGCAGATGCGTGTGTGGGCATCTGAGCGAGGGCATGAGTGGGCGCCCAGGCGTGTTAATCTGTTAATTCGCGTTTGTGAGTGTGTACACGCATCCCTGCGTGTGAGCATTTGGTAGGGTGAGTGGCTGTTGCACGGGCGTGTGCGTCTGACGTGTGCCAATCAGACGGTGCCCTGGCAGCAGTAGCTCCTGGAAAGCGACACCCCTCCCCTCCCATCTGGAGCATGCAACTGGGATGAGAGGGGCAGGGAAGAGTAGAACTGCTGCAGCGCGTTTCAGCACGAGGCTCTAACTGCCGCGCGGTAGCTGCTCCTTTTGTATCCGACGTGGGGCAACAAGGAGCGGCCTCGCATCATGCCGGCGCCACGTGCGTTCAGTCCCACGGGCCGGAAGTGACGTTTGCTCGGTCCACAGCCTGACAGCAACCGACTGGCAACCGTGACCGGAAGGTGCCCAGGTACGAGCGCTCAGCTGGTGCCAGGTCAGCGGGTGGTAGGCAGGAGACACGGGGCCAGGCGGGACGGGTTCAGACACGGGGTGCCTGGCTGGGACAGCGACTGGGGTTGGAGGTTTCCTGCGGCGGTGCAGCCAGCGTAGGGCACCAGCTCCCGTGGTACGTGGGGCAGAGGAAGGACAGCAGAGTGGAGGCTGGAACCGCTCCGACAAGGCACCGCTCTGCTTATGGTTGCCAGGTGTCCGGTTTTGAACTGGACGGTCCAGGCTTTCAGCTTTTTCTTCGGGAAACAAATTTATATTTTCTCAATGTCCGCGAAAGCGGCAAGGAGTTCTGTGCCACAGGGCTCCTCGCTGCTTTTGCAGATTCAGACTAACGCGGCTACTCCTCTGATAAATGTCGGGTATTTTCTAAATCAGATGGAATGCAGATTGTGATGTCATGTCAGGCGTGCCTGGTATTTTTGGTGAAACCATCTGGCAACCCTAGCTCTGCTCCTTGCTTGGCCGGGGTGGCGCCCTGCCTCTGTGGCAGGTCCTGACGTCACAGGGAGCGTGTTCCCCAGGAAATCCGGGCAGTGCAGCGGCTTCCGGTCCGCGCCACCCGGCCCCAAGGGAGCGGCGGCGGGAGGCGGCAGGGAGGTCAGAGCGTGACGCTGCCCCGCCCGGATCTCAGCCCTTGGGCGCCCCAGTGTGCACCCCGCCCGGCCGGGCCGCTCCCCTGTAGCTCCGCCCCCAGCGCTGCGCCCGCTGCCTCGTGGCCCGGCTCGGTGCGAAGCTGCCACTGCCGGCTACGAACAGCAGCGCACTGCTAGTGACGTCATTGCCCTGGCGCGGTGCATGCAAATGATGGAACGCGGGGCACGTTCTATCGGCTCCCGGGCGAGTGACACGTGGGTTTGTGTGGCACACAGACGGGTCCCAGGCTCCGTCATTAATGGCAGGGGCGGGGCCTGATCTGGGGGCGGGGCCACTGACCGGCAGGAACTCAGCTGGGACACAGAAGTGAGCGGCAGAAAACTCCTCGGGGTCTCCGGAAAATCCTCGCGCGGCCCCTCTGGGCTTGTGAACGGGACGCAGCAGAGGCAGCCGCCCCCCTCCCCACCCACCCGCCTCACGCTCCCCGCTGCACTTTCGAAGGCAACAGCAGCATCAGCCTGTCCCGCTGCCAGTCCCTGCACAAGCCGGCTGGGAAATTTGGTGTTGGGGGGAGCAGACTGCACGGGGCGGAGAGGAGTTTGGGGGTGGTGGGGGATCAGACTGCATGGAGCGGAGAGGAGTTTGGGGGGAAGCAGACTGCACGGGGCGGGGAGGAGTTTGGTGAGGGGGGATCATACTGCACGGGGCGGAGAGGAGTTTGGTGAGGGGGGATCATACTGCATGGGGCGGAGAGGAGTTTGGGGGGAAGCAGACTGCACGGGGCGGGGAGGAGTTTGGTGAGGGGGGATCAGACTGCAGGGGGCGGAGAGGAGTTTCGTGGGGGGTAGGAGATCAGACTGCACGGGGGGAGGAGTTTGGGGGGGATCAGACTGCACGGGGCGGGGAGGAGTTTGCGGGGGAGCAGACTGCACGGGGCGGGGAGGAGTTTGGGGGGGTTCAGACTGCACGGGGCGGAGAGGAGTTTGGGGGGAGCAGACTGCACGGGGCGGGGAGGAGTTTGCGGGGGAGCAGACTGCACGGGGCGGGGAGGAGTTTGGGGGGGTTCAGACTGCATGGGGCGGGGAGGAGTTTGGGGGGGAGCAGACTGCACGGGGCGGGGAGGAGTTTGGGGGGATCAGACTGCATGTGGCGGGGAGGAGTTTGGGGGGGATCAGACTGCACGGGGGGGAGGATCAGACTCCACGGGGCGGCGAGGAGTTTGGGGAGGGGTTCAGACTGCACGGGGCGGAGAGGAGTTTGGGGAGGGGATCAGACTACACGGGGCGGAGAGGAGTTTGGGGGGGATCGGACTGCACGGGGCGGGGAGGAGTTTGGGGGGATGGGACTGCACGGGGCGGGGAGGAGTTTGGGGGGATCAGACTGCACGGGGGGGAGGATCAGACTGCACGGAGCGGGGAGGAGTTTGGGGGGGGATCAGACTGCATGGGGCGGAGGGGAGTGTGGGGGGGATCAGACTGCACGGGGCGGAGAGGAGTTTGGGGAGGGGATCAGACTGCACGGGGCGGAGAGGAGTTTGGGGGGGATCGGACTGCACGGGGCGGGGAGGAGTTTGGGGGGATCAGACTGCACGGAGCAGGGAGGAGTTTGGGGGGATCAGACTGCACGGGGGGGAGGATCAGACTGCACGGAGCGGGGAGGAGTTTGGGGGGGATCAGACTGCACGGGGGGGAGGATCAGACTGCACGGGGCAGGGAGGAGCTTTGGGGGGGATCAGACTGCACGGGGCGGACAGGAGTTTGGGGGGGCGATCAGACTGCACGGGGCGGAGGGGAGTGTGGGGGGGATCAGACTGCACGGGGGGGAGGAGTTTGGGGGGGATCAGACTGCACGGAGCGGGGAGGAGTGTGGGGGGGATCAGACTGCATGGGGCGGGGAGGAGTGTGGGGGGGATCAGACTGCACGGGGGGGAGAGGAGTTTGGGGGGGATCGGACTGCACGGAGGGAGAGGAGTTTGGGGGGATCGGACTGCACGGGGCGGGGAAGAGTTTGGGGGGATCGGACTGCACGGGGGGAGAGGAGTTTGGGGGGATCAGATTGCACGGGGGGGAGGATCAGACTGCACGGGGGGGAGGAGTTGGGGGGGGATCAGACTGCACGGGGCAGGGAGGAGTTTGGGGGGGTCGGACTGCACGGGGGGAGAGGAGTTTGGGGGGATCAGATTGCACGGGGGGGGGGAGGATCAGACTGCACGGGGGGGGAGGAGTTTGGAGGGGGATCAGACTGCACGGGGCGGGGAGGTGTTTGGGGGGGATCATACTGCACGGGGGAGAGGAGTTTGGGGGGATCGGACTGCACGGGGCGGGGAGGAGTTTGGGGGGGATCAGACTGCACGGGGGGGAGGATCAGACTGCACGGGGCGGAGGGGAAGTTTGGGGGGATCAGACTGCACGGGGCGGGGAGGAGTTTGGGGGGATCAGACTGCACGGGGGGGAGGAGTTTGAGGGGGATCAGACTGCACGGGGCGGGGAGGAGTTTGGGGGGATCAGACTGCACGGGGCTGGGAGGAGTTTGGGGGGGAAGGGTTGCCGCGGAGTCTCCTCTCCCGAGTGGGGGCGGAGCATCAGCTGCGGACGCTGCCGTCTCTGAGGCAGGAGCCCCGCCCAGCAATGGGGAGGGGCGGGTTGAGGGGGAGTAGGGAAAGTAGCCGCAGTGGCTTGTGGGAAACTGAGTGCCCCTGTCCGCAGCTCCCATCGGCCATTGCAGGGCCAGGGCAGGCCCGGCGCTGTTCGGTTGGGCGGGTGCAGCGGAAGTGACATCACAACGGGGCATTGACCAGGGAGCGACGCGGTTGGTCCCGCGCTCGTGTCACTCCAAGTGTTAGCGACGCATCCTGGGACTTGTAGTTCTCATAGTGCGGCCTCCCGGGGCACGTCGCAGCGCGCCCCGCCCCTATCATAGCCCCGCCCCCCGGCATAGCCCCGCCCAGCGTGTTCTTAGTTCGGAATGGGGCATTTCTACCCTAAAAACAATCTTTTTTATTCGGAAATAACGGCCCTTAGCAGAGCAACAGTGACACTCGGTAGTCACCGGCGGTAATGCACGTGTAATTCCGTAGCGCCTCCACAGTGCCGCTCGGTGGTCATTGCCGGTAATGCACGTGTAATTCCGAAGCGCCTCCACAGTGCCGCTCGGTGGTCATTGCCGGTAATGCACGTGTAATTCCGTAGCGCCTCCACAGTGCCGCTCGGTGGTCATTGCCGGTAATGCACGTGTAATTCCGTAGCGCCTCCACAGTGCCGCTCGGTGGTCATTGCGGGTAATGCACGTGTAATTCCATCGCCCCCAGCTGCTGTCCCTGCTCCGCACGCCACGTGGCCCCAGTCTTGCCCTTTGACAGCAGGCAAAGTAAGAAGCTCGTTATTTCCAGGCTCCGCGCAGCCCTCTCCCCTCCTGCCCCCGGCCCCCTCATCCCACACACCAGGCTCCGCGCAGCCCCCTCCCCTCCTGCTTCCTCACCCCAGCCTGCACCCTGTCCATACTCTTATCCCGGGGCCCTTCCTCTCCCCAGCCTGCACCCCCGTCCATATGCTTATCCCGGGGCCCTTCCTCCCCCCAGCCTGCACCCCCATCCATATTCTTATCCCGGGGCCCTTCCTCACTCCAGTCTGCACGCCCATTCATGGGAGCCATCAGTCCACCTTTTCCCTGCACCACATTCAGTAAAGTGTCTGATCAGGGTATGAGAGCAGCCCTGAGCCTTTGTCTCCACTCAGCAGGTTGCACCACACAGGATATGTGGATGGTCCTGGGCTTTGTACAGCACTCCAGACTGACCCCTGGACACGGCTTCTGAGTCCTAGCCCTTTGCTGTCACTCCTGCCCGAGGGCTTTGCTGGCTCCAGACTGGGTAACAGCTGGGAAACTGGCTGGGCAGTGGGCTGAGAAGATACCGTCCGAGATGGACTTGAGCTGCCTGGACGTGATTCTCGGAACACGTGAAGGGTCCTCAGCGTTCGGCCTTCCCATGGCTCTGTGTGAGTAAGAGGTGCGTGCTTTGAAATCTTCAAGCGTCCTGGCAGTATGTTTCTTCTGAGGCAGAGAGCTTCCTGCTGGGGCACGGAGCCTGGTGGCTTGGGGACTGGTGAAGGGGCAGTAGGCGGTTCAACAGTGCGTGGATAGATATTCAAGGCCTCCGTTCTCTCCGAGTTCCTGGAGTGGCAGCGGGAGGGGGTGGCCGATGGTGGGAGGAGAAGCGATGCCGCGTCCTTGCGGACTGAAAAGCTAAGTTGTTTGTTTGTTTTTTCCCCTCAGCTGTGTTCGGTAGCGAGCGATAAGAAGTCAACCCTCCCGGTGTCCTCCCGTCTGGGGATGGAACGGAAAAGAGAACGGCGAGCTTGGGAGCTTGGTCGAAGCGAGGCGAGAACCGTCCTGCTGGGAGCGGAGCAGCCATCGCTGACCGGGAGATAAGTGTCGGGTCTGGAAATCTCTCAGCTTACGGCCCACTCGGGTCTAGGAAGGGAAGTCACGTTTGCTTAGACAGCGAGTCCGAGCGGAGGTTCCCGAGGTGCTTCCTTGGTAGTGGGAGAAACAGGGCTCCCGTTTGTCAGGGGTGCTGGTTTCTCTGGAACACGGTGTCCTTCTCAGCAGACGCTTGGCTCGAGGAGGAAGACGCAAGGTGGTAAGGTTTCTGACTGCCTCTTATGTGTTTCTCTCTTGTTGCTCTCTCGTATTGGCCAATACGTCCTGTCTGTCTGTTTCTGTCTATGTCTTTGTCCTTGCTCTGCTTCTGCCGTGTCCTTGTACAGCACACTTGCAGGCATTCCAGGTGAGCATCTCCAAGGGTTAAGGGCTCAGGAGCCAACGGGAATTCAGCAGGTTCGCAAGTCGCGCAAGGGAGAGCGGTGGTGCATCATGGCTGAATGACTCGGTGTTCTTGTAGAGGACCCGATACATAGGCGAGAGGGGGGGAAAGGGCTAAAGGATAGAATTCCCACAGCCACAGACTTTAGTGAGTGAGAGCTAACGCTGGGCTTTTTCGGCCACCCTTGCAGAGGAATCAGTGCGTGGCCGTGGGCGGAGAATAAATCGTCCGAGATGTACTTGAGCTGCCTGGACGTGATTCTCGGAACATGTGAAGGGTCCTCAGCGTTCGGCCTTCCCATGGCTCTGTGTGAGTAAGAGGTGCGTGCTTTGAAATCTTTAAGCGTCCTGGCAGTATGTTTCTTCTGAGGCAGAGAGCTTCCTGCTGGGTCACGGAGCCTGGTGGCTTGGGGACTGGTGAAGGGGCATAGGCAGTTCAACAGAGCGTGGATAGATATTCAAGGCCTCCGTTCTCTCCGCGTTCCTGGAGTGTCAGCGGGAGGGGGTGGCCGATGGTGGGAGGCAGCGGTGCGATGGTGGGAGGAGAAGCGATGCCGCGTCCTTGCGGACTGAAAAGCTAAGTTGTTTGTTTGTTTTTTCCCCTCTGCTGTGTTCGGTAGTGAGCGATAAGAAGTCAACCCTCCCGGTGTCCTCCCGTCTGGGGATGGAACGGAAACGAGAACAGCGAGCTCGGGAGCTTGGTCGAAGCGAGGCGAGAACCGTCCGGCTGGGAGCGGAGCAGCCATCGCTGACAGGGAGATAAGTGTCGGGTTTGGAAATCTCTCGGCTTACGGCGCACTCGGGTCTAGGAAGGGAAGTCAGGTTTGCTTAGACAGCGAGTCCGAGCGGAGGTTCGCGAGGTGATTCCTTGGTAGTGGGAGAAACAGGGCTTCCGTTTGTCAGGGGTGCTGATTTCTCTGGAACACGGTGTCCTTCTCAGCAGACGCTTGGCTCGAGGAGGAAGACGCAAGGCGGTAAGGTTTCCGTCTGCCTCTCATGTGTTTCTCTCTTGTTGCTCTCTCGTATTGGCCAATACGTTCTGTCTGTCTGTTTCTGTCTGTGTCTTTGTCCTTGCTCTGCTTCTGCCGTGTCCTTGTATAGCTCACGTGCAGGCATTCCAGGTGAGCATCTCCACGGGTTAAGGGCTCAGGAGCCAACGGGAATTCTGCAGGTACGCCAGTCGCGCAAGGGAGAGCGGTGGTGCGTCATGGCTGACTGACTCAGTGTTCTTGTAGAGGGCCCTATACATAGGCGAGGGGCGGGGGGGAAGGGCTAAAGGATAGAATTCCCACAGCCACAGACCTTAGTGAGTGAGAGGTCTCTTCAGTCACGCCGCTCTCGGATCTCGCTGCAGGGAGGGATTCTGGTGCCGCTCTCGGGTCGTGCAGCTTGGGGGTGTCTCTAGCGCTGCTCTCGGGTCTCGCTGCTGGGGGGGAGGGGTCTTTGGGGCCACTCTCAGGTCGTGCTGCTGGGAGGGAGTCTGGCGCCTCTCTCGGGTTATGCTGCTGCGGGGAATCTCTGGTGCCTCCTTGGGATCATGCTGCTGGGGGGGTCTCTGGCTTCGCTCTCCGGTCGTGCTGCTGGGGGGGGGTCTCTGTTACCGCTTTCGGGTCGCGCCGTTAGGGGGGGTCTCTGGTGCCGCTCTCGGTAGTGGTGCTGGGGGTGGGGTCTCTGTCTCCACTCTCGGGTCGCGCTCCTGGGGGGAGGTCTCTGGCGCCGCTCTCGGGTCGCGCTGCTGGGGGGTGGTCTCTGGAGCCTCCCTCCGGTCATGCTGCAGACGGGGGGTGTCACTGGCCCCGCTATCAGGTGATGCTGCTGCGGGGGGTCTCTGGCACCTCTCGGGTTTTGCTGCTGGGTGGGTGTCTGGGGCCGCTCTCGGGTGATGCTGTTCGGGGAGGTCTCTGGCGCCGCTCTCCGGTAGCGGTGCTGGGGGTGGGGTTTCTGTCTCCACTCTCGGGTAATGCTTCTGGGGGGGTCTCCGGCGCCGGTCTCGGGTCGCGCTCCTTGGGGGTGGGGTCTCTGTCGCCACTTTCATCTCATGCTGCTGGGGGGGGGTCTCTGGCGCCACTCTCGGGTGATGCTGCTGGGGGGGGCCTCTGGCTCCCATCTCAGGTCGTGCTGCTGGGGGGGGGAGATCTCTGTCGCCGTTCTCTGGTGATGCTGCTGGGGGGAGGGTCTCTGGCGCCACTCTTGGGTCGCACTGCTGGGGGCGGGTCTGTGGTGCCGCTCTCGGGTCTTGCTGCTGGGGGGGGTCTCTGGCACCGTTTTCGGGTCACTCTGCTGGGGGAGGTCTCTGGCTTCGCTCTCGGGTCACGCTGCTGGGGAGGGTCTCTGGCGCCGCCCTCGGGACTTGCTGCTGGGGGGGGTCTCTGGCGCCGCCCTCGGGTCGCAATGCCGGGGGGGTTCTTTCGCGCTGCTCTCGGGTTTTGCTGCTGGGGGGGGGGGTCTCTTGTTTCGCTCTCGGGTCATGCTGCTGGGGGGGGACTTTGCAAGCGGGGCCGGGTACTAAAGGCACCAAGCAGCTGGCGGAATCACTGAGAACAAGGGTCATGGGGTCGGGGGTTGGTTGAGACTCTTTGGACCAGAGGCAGGGGGTCCAGGCTGCCAAATGTGTCGCGGAGAACCTCCATCTATCGGACGCGGCTTCCTCTCCGCGCTTGCAGAACCGAGCAGCTAAAAGTGTTAGAAGCCAAATCAGAGCGGCTCATGTGTGTGTTAGAAACGGCTACGGGGAGCCAATTGCACTGGCACCTGACGCCTTCTTCAGCCCTTTGTTGCTGCATTCTCAGGCTGGCACCTCTCACAACCATTCATTCATCGTCCAAGCACTCTCTCTCTTATGTACATTCCCTAATTAATGTTTCCCATACAGTATTTTGCATAATAATACAAGAGTTGTAGTTACAAAAAGTTACAAAAGTTTCTGGGTGGCATTTCTTAAAACATTCTCTCTCTGAGCGCTGAGGTAGTTACTGTTATAGTTACAATGCTTCACTTTGCGATTAGGGTTAAGTGCTTCACAATGCTTTGAAGAGAACGGTTGTCAATTGTGTAACAGTAAGTTTGAGCGTGCCCTGGCGCACAGCGAGGGGAGCTGTTTCTGGCTACATAGTAGTATATTTTTAACAGTTTGAAGTTACATGACCTAATATTACATTCCTAACCAATTATATTCTAGAGGGGCAAAAATGTTTAGATTTATAATTAAACAATCCTAACAAATAATAATAATAATAATAATAATTATAAATGTAAACACTTCTCAAGCTTGATAACACTAAATCTAAACACTTTCACAAGAATAAATCTAAACACTTCTATGCTTCTTCTACTTAACAAACTTCTCCTCCTTAGACTTTTAGTTGTGGGGAACAAATTCTGGGGAGTCACTTCCACTTGCGGGAATCATGTTTCATACTTGACTATGTTCTCCCTACACTAAGGCTGGCCGAGAGACTGTCCCGGACTGATCGTAACAGACTGTTCTGTCCGCGAATGGGCTGAGAGTAAAGGGCGTGTTCGGAATCTGTGGCGCCCAATCTGAGGCTGTCCGAGGTGACTCTTAACGGACTGCTCCGTGCGCCAATGGGCGGTGACTCAAGGCGTGTTCTGGGGCAGCTGGCGGCCAATAGGTTGTCCGGGGTGGATTATAACAGACTCTTCTGTCCGCGAATGGGCTGTGACTAAGGGGCGTGTTCTGAATCAGAGGCACCCAATAGGCTGACCCGGCTGCATCTTAACGGACAGCTCTGTCTGCGAATGCGGTGTGACTAGGGGGAAATGACCTGCCACTGCTCTCGACCAATAGGCTGTCCGGGGTGGATCTTAATGGGCTGCTCTGTCCTCGAATTGTCTGTGAGTTAGGGGTGGTTCCTGGCTGTGTGCCAGCCAATGGGCTTTCGGAAGACAGCCTTGGCGGAGGATAGTGTCGCCCAATGGGCTGTCAGCAAAGGGGATCCTGCCTCTGGTTCGGCCAATGGGCTGCCGCAGGGGGGCGTTGTCTGACTGGGCGGCCGGCGCCGCCATGACAGGAAGGTCCGAGGAGCGCGCGGGGGCGCGAGCGAATCCTGGGTCCGAGTGCGAAGCTCCCCGCCCCCAGCCCGCCCCTTGTTGGTGTCTGGCCCGGGGGAGGAGGGGGCGCGAGGGAAGGTGGGGGAGCGGGCTGGGGGTGGGGTGTCTGGACAGGGGTGAGGTGTAGGAGCAGGCTGGGTGTGAGGGGCCGGGGGGGGCCTTGGCACTGGGGGGGCAGGAGGGAGGGGGAGGGGCCGGGGGGGGCCTTGGCACTGGGGGGGGGCAGGAGCGGATAGGGCGCGGGAGAGCGCAGGCGCGGGCGGCGCTGGCTGGGCGGGAAACTCCCGGGATGCTCGCGCTGACGAGGCGGGCGGGAAAACGCTGCGGGGGGCGCTGAGGTGCGGAGCCTGGGGGGCGGGGCGGGAGCTGGCAGTGACGTGGAGCCCCCCCCCCCCCGCCTGCTTCTCTCCGGGCCCCAGGCTGGACATCGGCGGGGCGGCCCCTGGCGGAGGTGGGGGGGCGATTTCTGCCCCCCCCCGGCGCTGCAGCCTCCCCGGGGAGCAGCGCCCCTGTGACCCCCCCCACGTGGTGCCGGGGGAACGGGGCTGTGGCCCCCCCTTTGGGGCGCGGGAGCTGACCCGGGCTCCAGTCACGTGGGTGTCTCGGGGAGGGGGGGCTGCGGGCCACCGGGGCGCGGGAGTGTCACGTGCCCCCTCCCCCCGCCGGGGAGCCGCGCGCCCTCGAGGGGTGGTTCCCGCGGGCGGGGCACGCACAGAACGTGTCCCGCACGCGGGGGGGCGGGGCGGCCTGAGCCCTGCTCCCCGCGCTGCTCGCTGCCTGGGGGCGGGGCCGGGTGCCCGCTGAATCCCCCCTGTGCCCGGGGGGGGGGGGGCAGTTCGGCGGGGGGCGCTGTGGGGGGGGATGCTCTGGCCCTGGCTGCCCGCAGTGCTGCCCAGTGCCCGGCTGTGCCTCCTGCAGAGGCCGAGAGCGTCCTGGGTGGGGGCGTGTGGGGAGAGGGGGGGAGTGGCTGAGAATTGGGGGGCAAACAGGTGACAGACAAACCAACCGACAGAAAAGCCTCCCTGCCTGGCCCCCAGCTGAGCGGAGAAACGTCCCCCTGGCGGCCAGAGCACTGCAGGGCCCAGCCTAGTCGCTTTGTGCCTCCAGCCCCACGGCGTGGGGAGGGGGCGACGGTGGAGGAGCCCCACGCACCCAGGCCTTAGGTTCCCCACCCGCCTTCTAAGCACTGAGCATTTTAGGCCTGGCTGGACTAGAGAAGGGGGCACCAGGGGAGTTGCCGCTGAAGGCGCGCGGCCGCGCACAAACACCCCTCTGCCGCCCACCTCCGTTGCGGAGCCTTGCAGCGGCACTCGCCTTCCTGCTGGCCGGGGAATGGCGCGGTTGTTTTCCTGATCCGGTGGAGGGCGGCTGCCCCGTTGTGTCCCTGCTGGGGCAGCCTCGCCCCACCTCCAGCTGCTCTTGGGGCTTCTGTTTGTTTCTGTTCATACAGTTTGCTGCTGTTTTCCATCCACGAGGACCTGCGTGAAGCTGGTCCAACCAGAGATACGGGGATCGATTTTTAAGAGTAAGAGGTTTTGTTTTTAAAGCAGGGGTGAGGAACCTAATACCCCAGCTCACGTGAGTGTGGCCCTCGAGACTCAAGGTTCCCACACTAACGCTCTAGCTCCCCTCCAGATTGGAGCAGACAAAATCTGCTAGCCTGCCCCGCCGCCCTCCTCACAAGCTCCGTCCGGTGTGCGAGGGGAATGTGGGAAGCCTCTTCCTCCTTCTCAGTTGGGGCATGTGTTAATGCGGATGGTGGGGTTTGGGATTTCTTTTTCTTCACACTTGTGTGTAGGGTTGCCAGGTGTCTAGCACTGAGCCAGACAGCCCGGTATTTGCACTTTTTGTCCGGTAAATAAATTTAGAAAATACCGGACATACAAAATGTCCAGTATTTCCTGCTTTTCCTCTGCGCCCAGCAGAAATAAGCCGGGGGCGGGGAGATTGGCTGACTAATTAAAGGGGTCACAACTGGATTTTGCTCAACAAAAATGTTCCTGGTGGGGTTTTTTTGTTTGGTTGGCTTTTTTTCCTCAACAAAAATTTTCCTGGCGCTTTTTTTTTGCTGAAACCATCTGGCAACCCTACTAGTGTGTGCCTTCCGCCCCCCCCCCCCAATAAGGTTCCCCACCCCGTCTGAAAGCGAGAGTTGGGAGAATAGGTTACCTTGCGTTCCTGTGACCTTATAAGGAAGTTGAAGGCTACTATAAATTCCCCCTCATGGTCTCCTCTTCAGACTAAAGAAACCTAAATCCCTCAGCCTCTTCATAGAGCAATTGCTCCAGCCCCCTAATCATTTTGGTTGTCCTCTGCTGGACCCTCTCCAATGTGTCCACATCCCTTCTGTAGTGGAAGGCTCAGAACTGGACACAGTACTCCAGATGTGGCCTCACCAAAGCCGAATAAAGGGGAATAATGACATCTCTGGATCTACTGGCAATGCTCCTCTTAATGCAACCTAATATGCCATTAGCCTTCTTGGCTACAAGGGCACACTGTTGACTCATCTCCAGCTTCTCATCCACTGTAACCCCCAGGTCCCTGTCTGCAGAACTACTACTTAACTGGTTGGTCCCCAGCTTGTAACTATGCTTGGGATTCTTCCATCCCAAGTGCAGGACTCTACACTTGTCCTTGTTGAACCTCATCAGATTTCTTGTGGCCCAATCCTCCAATTTGTCTAAGTCATTCTGGACCCTATCTCTGCCCTTAGGCATCTTTTAGCCTTTTTGTTCTATTATTGTTTTTCTATTTGGTACTAGAAAATCAAACTTTCCTCCTGCTTGGGCCTCAAGTTTCACTCCAGCAGCCCTTCCACAAGTAGAATCGTCTGCAAAATAAAATGTCAGGGCTACCGTCATTAAGGTGCTTGTCCCTGTAAGGACATGTGACTGAACTGGTTGTTCAGAAGGTTTCTGGTGAATTGGTTTATGCACAGGTATGCCTCCCGTTCTTCTTTAACCACCGCAGTCTCTTGTTTTTGTCCGGAAGCAAATTCTCTGCCAAGCCACCTTTTTTCCCTTTCATGTAATTGTCTGCTCTTTCGTTCGGTGTGGTAGACTTGTTCTAGTGTGGCATTAGACAACCGAGCCACAGAAAAGTCTGCCTTGGTACCACTGAGTACCGGCCCAGACCAAAGTAGCTTTCAGACACCTTAAGAGAGTCTTGATTTGCAATTCTCCCCTTTCTTCTCCTTGGATTTTCAACTAGGAAAGTGTGCTAATCATCTGCTTTTGCGGAAAAACTTGCCAGCTGTCTACACTGGCCGCTTGAATTTCCGCAAAAGCACTGACGATCTCATGTAAGATTGTCAGTGCTTCTGCGGGAATACTATGCTGCTCCCGTTCGGGCAAAAGTCTTTTTCCGAAAGACTTCTGCGCAAAAGGGCCAGTGTAGACAGCAGAGAGTTCTTTTCCGCAAAAAAGCCCCGATGGCGAAAATGGCGATTGGGGCTTTTTTGCAGAAAAGCGCGACTAGATTGGCCACGGACGCTTTTCCGTAAAAAGTTTACATACCCAGTATCTTGTGAAGAACTTGTCACCTCAGCACAGGGTCCCGGGGCGGGCTTTACCATAAGGGACCCGGAGAGATCATCTAGGCCAGCTGGAGGGGGCAGGGGAGGGGAGAGGAGAGGAGAGGAGAGGAGGTTGGCCACTGAAAATGTTGCAGTATTAATTTTCCTTTTATTTGACTTCATATCAAACAAATATTTACAGTTTAAATGACCTTGTTAATTCTCCCTTGTGTTAGTACTCTTTCTTCCAGAACGTTTTAAAAACACAGACGAGACATGTCTTCGCCTGGGTGGCAGGCATCCGAAGAAGGGCACGTGACCTCGATCTTGGAGCACGAGACAAAACTCACTCCGCTCCTGGAGGGGAAATGTTAGAGGCAACACTGGGCTCCAGTGAGCAGCAGCCAGGTGACGCACGTGTCTGTCCTTTCCACACATCTAGGGTGGCCTAGCTCCTAACCGTTCTCTGTCTCTTTTTCGGTCCCTGTAGACTTGGAGGAGATGAGAGGCTGGCCATGTGGTGGCAGAGACCGAAAGGAGCCACCCCCCCGAGACCCTGCCGGCAGATGGAAACCAGACAGCGATCTATGGAAGAAGAGCAAATAGCAATTGGCTCAAGGTAAGTATGGAGGGAGGGCCGCACAGACGTTTGCGAGCGTGGTACGGGTCCCTGAGAAAAGGCCCTCTGGCTCGTGGTGGAAGAACTTGAAAATACGAAGTACAAAAGTCACAGTGTTGTACTTAAAAGAAGCACTCGGGATCTTTTTCAGAGGGATAAGGCAACACGCCACATTTATTGATCACACGCACACACACATTATATATATATATATATATATATATATATATATATATATATAAATTATTTATTTATTTACCACATGCATATGATAAGTATTGATTATTCTGTGTCACTCACGCACTCACTCTCTCACACACACACACACACGTGCACAAGCACACTCCGTCTTGCTGTTGTTACCAACTTGTTGCTCCCCTTAACTTCACTGGCCAGGTGAGTTAGATGGGGGAGGGGTGGAGCCGGGCTTCTGCTGATCCGGATCGATGCTCCGATGGTGACAAGATGAGACCCGGAGTCCTCTGCAAGACAACTCACTTTTATAGCAGCTTCCCTCTTATGCAAATATATCCCAGATTCAAAATCTGGGTCTGTGTCCTTTGGTCCCTTTGTGGGTGCTGTCTGTTAAGAGAGGGTGTTTTCCAAAGAAGGTGCTTGCTTCTAATCCCCAAGGCCTTCAATATGTCTGCTCTTCTTTCTTGAGCCCTCTTGACACGTTGGGTCTGGCTTCCACCCCCTTTTCAACTGGTGTAGCTCTCTGGAGGTGCTTGGCTCCCAAGTGTTACTCATTCACACCTCGTTCATTCAACTGGGCAATTGATTACAGAGTGGGGGGAGAGAGTGGGGGAAAGATCTTATTCTACTCGTAGCAAATGACATTTTTACCTCTTTAACTATATACTCTGTATTAGAACCCTATGTAGAAAACTAAGTTACAAGGTTATATGGATTCAGGTTCTAATACAAAGTGACAAGGTCATATGGATTAATACAAAGTTACAAGGTTATATGGAGAGGCACAGTGTCAAGTCATATGAAGTACATAGGTTTATCTACAACAGAAACTGAACACCGATTTTTGTATTTTTAAAAATGTCATTAATCCCCCCCTCCCCCCGCCGCCCCCCGAATCTCCTGGCTGGCGATACTTAACGTGTCTAGGATCATACGGAAAACTAAGTGAGTAGGCTGCCAATTGACCTAGCGTCACGCATGCGGAGAGTTGGCAAAACTGGGATTGAAATAAAGACTTGGTCTCCAGCAGCACCGAGGAGCCCCAGACATGGATTAGGGCCTCGTGGGAATAGTTGTCTCCTAATTGATCTAATCTTTGGCTTTTGAGTTTAATATTATTGGTGAGTCCTTCTAGGCGACTGTTACTCGGCGTGCATGCGTGCGCACGTAAGTATGAGTGCAAGTGTGTGCGTCCGCAAGTGTCCATTTGCGTGTGCGCGCACGTGCCTGCGTGCGGGCAGATTGAGCAGATGCGTGTGTGGGCATCTGAGCGAGGGCATGAGTGGGCGCCCAGGCGTGTTAATCTGTTAATTCGCGTTTGTGAGTGTGTACACGCATCCCTGCGTGTGAGCATTTGGTAGGGTGAGTGGCTGTTGCACGGGCGTGTGCGTCTGACGTGTGCCAATCAGACGGTGCCCTGGCAGCAGTAGCTCCTGGAAAGCGACACCCCTCCCCTCCCATCTGGAGCATGCAACTGGGATGAGAGGGGCAGGGAAGAGTAGAACTGCTGCAGCGCGTTTCAGCACGAGGCTCTAACTGCCGCGCGGTAGCTGCTCCTTTTGTATCCGACGTGGGGCAACAAGGAGCGGCCTCGCATCATGCCGGCGCCACGTGCGTTCAGTCCCACGGGCCGGAAGTGACGTTTGCTCGGTCCACAGCCTGACAGCAACCGACTGGCAACCGTGACCGGAAGGTGCCCAGGTACGAGCGCTCAGCTGGTGCCAGGTCAGCGGGTGGTAGGCAGGAGACACGGGGCCAGGCGGGACGGGTTCAGACACGGGGTGCCTGGCTGGGACAGCGACTGGGGTTGGAGGTTTCCTGCGGCGGTGCAGCCAGCGTAGGGCACCAGCTCCCGTGGTACGTGGGGCAGAGGAAGGACAGCAGAGTGGAGGCTGGAACCGCTCCGACAAGGCACCGCTCTGCTTATGGTTGCCAGGTGTCCGGTTTTGAACTGGACGGTCCAGGCTTTCAGCTTTTTCTTCGGGAAACAAATTTATATTTTCTCAATGTCCGCGAAAGCGGCAAGGAGTTCTGTGCCACAGGGCTCCTCGCTGCTTTTGCAGATTCAGACTAACGCGGCTACTCCTCTGATAAATGTCGGGTATTTTCTAAATCAGATGGAATGCAGATTGTGATGTCATGTCAGGCGTGCCTGGTATTTTTGGTGAAACCATCTGGCAACCCTAGCTCTGCTCCTTGCTTGGCCGGGGTGGCGCCCTGCCTCTGTGGCAGGTCCTGACGTCACAGGGAGCGTGTTCCCCAGGAAATCCGGGCAGTGCAGCGGCTTCCGGTCCGCGCCACCCGGCCCCAAGGGAGCGGCGGCGGGAGGCGGCAGGGAGGTCAGAGCGTGACGCTGCCCCGCCCGGATCTCAGCCCTTGGGCGCCCCAGTGTGCACCCCGCCCGGCCGGGCCGCTCCCCTGTAGCTCCGCCCCCAGCGCTGCGCCCGCTGCCTCGTGGCCCGGCTCGGTGCGAAGCTGCCACTGCCGGCTACGAACAGCAGCGCACTGCTAGTGACGTCATTGCCCTGGCGCGGTGCATGCAAATGATGGAACGCGGGGCACGTTCTATCGGCTCCCGGGCGAGTGACACGTGGGTTTGTGTGGCACACAGACGGGTCCCAGGCTCCGTCATTAATGGCAGGGGCGGGGCCTGATCTGGGGGCGGGGCCACTGACCGGCAGGAACTCAGCTGGGACACAGAAGTGAGCGGCAGAAAACTCCTCGGGGTCTCCGGAAAATCCTCGCGCGGCCCCTCTGGGCTTGTGAACGGGACGCAGCAGAGGCAGCCGCCCCCCTCCCCACCCACCCGCCTCACGCTCCCCGCTGCACTTTCGAAGGCAACAGCAGCATCAGCCTGTCCCGCTGCCAGTCCCTGCACAAGCCGGCTGGGAAATTTGGTGTTGGGGGGAGCAGACTGCACGGGGCGGAGAGGAGTTTGGGGGTGGTGGGGGATCAGACTGCATGGAGCGGAGAGGAGTTTGGGGGGAAGCAGACTGCACGGGGCGGGGAGGAGTTTGGTGAGGGGGGATCATACTGCACGGGGCGGAGAGGAGTTTGGTGAGGGGGGATCATACTGCATGGGGCGGAGAGGAGTTTGGGGGGAAGCAGACTGCACGGGGCGGGGAGGAGTTTGGTGAGGGGGGATCAGACTGCAGGGGGCGGAGAGGAGTTTCGTGGGGGGTAGGAGATCAGACTGCACGGGGGGAGGAGTTTGGGGGGGATCAGACTGCACGGGGCGGGGAGGAGTTTGCGGGGGAGCAGACTGCACGGGGCGGGGAGGAGTTTGGGGGGGTTCAGACTGCACGGGGCGGAGAGGAGTTTGGGGGGAGCAGACTGCACGGGGCGGGGAGGAGTTTGCGGGGGAGCAGACTGCACGGGGCGGGGAGGAGTTTGGGGGGGTTCAGACTGCATGGGGCGGGGAGGAGTTTGGGGGGGAGCAGACTGCACGGGGCGGGGAGGAGTTTGGGGGGATCAGACTGCATGTGGCGGGGAGGAGTTTGGGGGGGATCAGACTGCACGGGGGGGAGGATCAGACTCCACGGGGCGGCGAGGAGTTTGGGGAGGGGTTCAGACTGCACGGGGCGGAGAGGAGTTTGGGGAGGGGATCAGACTACACGGGGCGGAGAGGAGTTTGGGGGGGATCGGACTGCACGGGGCGGGGAGGAGTTTGGGGGGATGGGACTGCACGGGGCGGGGAGGAGTTTGGGGGGATCAGACTGCACGGAGCGGGGAGGAGTTTGGGGGGATCAGACTGCACGGGGGGGAGGATCAGACTGCACGGAGCGGGGAGGAGTTTGGGGGGGGATCAGACTGCATGGGGCGGAGGGGAGTGTGGGGGGGATCAGACTGCACGGGGCGGAGAGGAGTTTGGGGAGGGGATCAGACTGCACGGGGCGGAGAGGAGTTTGGGGGGGATCGGACTGCACGGGGCGGGGAGGAGTTTGGGGGGATCAGACTGCACGGAGCAGGGAGGAGTTTGGGGGGATCAGACTGCACGGGGGGGAGGATCAGACTGCACGGAGCGGGGAGGAGTTTGGGGGGGATCAGACTGCACGGGGGGGAGGATCAGACTGCACGGGGCAGGGAGGAGCTTTGGGGGGGATCAGACTGCACGGGGCGGACAGGAGTTTGGGGGGGCGATCAGACTGCACGGGGCGGAGGGGAGTGTGGGGGGGATCAGACTGCACGGGGGGGAGGAGTTTGGGGGGGATCAGACTGCACGGAGCGGGGAGGAGTGTGGGGGGGATCAGACTGCATGGGGCGGGGAGGAGTGTGGGGGGGATCAGACTGCACGGGGGGGAGAGGAGTTTGGGGGGGATCGGACTGCACGGAGGGAGAGGAGTTTGGGGGGATCGGACTGCACGGGGCGGGGAAGAGTTTGGGGGGATCGGACTGCACGGGGGGAGAGGAGTTTGGGGGGATCAGATTGCACGGGGGGGAGGATCAGACTGCACGGGGGGGAGGAGTTGGGGGGGGATCAGACTGCACGGGGCAGGGAGGAGTTTGGGGGGGTCGGACTGCACGGGGGGAGAGGAGTTTGGGGGGATCAGATTGCACGGGGGGGGGGAGGATCAGACTGCACGGGGGGGGAGGAGTTTGGAGGGGGATCAGACTGCACGGGGCGGGGAGGTGTTTGGGGGGGATCATACTGCACGGGGGAGAGGAGTTTGGGGGGATCGGACTGCACGGGGCGGGGAGGAGTTTGGGGGGGATCAGACTGCACGGGGGGGAGGATCAGACTGCACGGGGCGGAGGGGAAGTTTGGGGGGATCAGACTGCACGGGGCGGGGAGGAGTTTGGGGGGATCAGACTGCACGGGGGGGAGGAGTTTGAGGGGGATCAGACTGCACGGGGCGGGGAGGAGTTTGGGGGGATCAGACTGCACGGGGCTGGGAGGAGTTTGGGGGGGAAGGGTTGCCGCGGAGTCTCCTCTCCCGAGTGGGGGCGGAGCATCAGCTGCGGACGCTGCCGTCTCTGAGGCAGGAGCCCCGCCCAGCAATGGGGAGGGGCGGGTTGAGGGGGAGTAGGGAAAGTAGCCGCAGTGGCTTGTGGGAAACTGAGTGCCCCTGTCCGCAGCTCCCATCGGCCATTGCAGGGCCAGGGCAGGCCCGGCGCTGTTCGGTTGGGCGGGTGCAGCGGAAGTGACATCACAACGGGGCATTGACCAGGGAGCGACGCGGTTGGTCCCGCGCTCGTGTCACTCCAAGTGTTAGCGACGCATCCTGGGACTTGTAGTTCTCATAGTGCGGCCTCCCGGGGCACGTCGCAGCGCGCCCCGCCCCTATCATAGCCCCGCCCCCCGGCATAGCCCCGCCCAGCGTGTTCTTAGTTCGGAATGGGGCATTTCTACCCTAAAAACAATCTTTTTTATTCGGAAATAACGGCCCTTAGCAGAGCAACAGTGACACTCGGTAGTCACCGGCGGTAATGCACGTGTAATTCCGTAGCGCCTCCACAGTGCCGCTCGGTGGTCATTGCCGGTAATGCACGTGTAATTCCGAAGCGCCTCCACAGTGCCGCTCGGTGGTCATTGCCGGTAATGCACGTGTAATTCCGTAGCGCCTCCACAGTGCCGCTCGGTGGTCATTGCCGGTAATGCACGTGTAATTCCGTAGCGCCTCCACAGTGCCGCTCGGTGGTCATTGCGGGTAATGCACGTGTAATTCCATCGCCCCCAGCTGCTGTCCCTGCTCCGCACGCCACGTGGCCCCAGTCTTGCCCTTTGACAGCAGGCAAAGTAAGAAGCTCGTTATTTCCAGGCTCCGCGCAGCCCTCTCCCCTCCTGCCCCCGGCCCCCTCATCCCACACACCAGGCTCCGCGCAGCCCCCTCCCCTCCTGCTTCCTCACCCCAGCCTGCACCCCGTCCATACTCTTATCCCGGGGCCCTTCCTCTCCCCAGCCTGCACCCCCGTCCATATGCTTATCCCGGGGCCCTTCCTCCCCCCAGCCTGCACCCCCATCCATATTCTTATCCCGGGGCCCTTCCTCACTCCAGTCTGCACGCCCATTCATGGGAGCCATCAGTCCAGCTTTTCCCTGCACCACATTCAGTAAAGTGTCTGATCAGGGTATGAGAGCAGCCCTGAGCCTTTGTCTCCACTCAGCAGGTTGCACCACACAGGATATGTGGATGGTCCTGGGCTTTGTACAGCACTCCAGACTGACCCCTGGACACGGCTTCTGAGTCCTAGCCCTTTGCTGTCACTCCTGCCCGAGGGCTTTGCTGGCTCCAGACTGGGTAACAGCTGGGAAACTGGCTGGGCAGTGGGCTGAGAAGATACCGTCCGAGATGGACTTGAGCTGCCTGGACGTGATTCTCGGAACACGTGAAGGGTCCTCAGCGTTCGGCCTTCCCATGGCTCTGTGTGAGTAAGAGGTGCGTGCTTTGAAATCTTCAAGCGTCCTGGCAGTATGTTTCTTCTGAGGCAGAGAGCTTCCTGCTGGGGCACGGAGCCTGGTGGCTTGGGGACTGGTGAAGGGGCAGTAGGCGGTTCAACAGTGCGTGGATAGATATTCAAGGCCTCCGTTCTCTCCGAGTTCCTGGAGTGGCAGCGGGAGGGGGTGGCCGATGGTGGGAGGAGAAGCGATGCCGCGTCCTTGCGGACTGAAAAGCTAAGTTGTTTGTTTGTTTTTTCCCCTCAGCTGTGTTCGGTAGCGAGCGATAAGAAGTCAACCCTCCCGGTGTCCTCCCGTCTGGGGATGGAACGGAAAAGAGAACGGCGAGCTTGGGAGCTTGGTCGAAGCGAGGCGAGAACCGTCCTGCTGGGAGCGGAGCAGCCATCGCTGACCGGGAGATAAGTGTCGGGTCTGGAAATCTCTCAGCTTACGGCCCACTCGGGTCTAGGAAGGGAAGTCACGTTTGCTTAGACAGCGAGTCCGAGCGGAGGTTCCCGAGGTGCTTCCTTGGTAGTGGGAGAAACAGGGCTCCCGTTTGTCAGGGGTGCTGGTTTCTCTGGAACACGGTGTCCTTCTCAGCAGACGCTTGGCTCGAGGAGGAAGACGCAAGGTGGTAAGGTTTCTGACTGCCTCTTATGTGTTTCTCTCTTGTTGCTCTCTCGTATTGGCCAATACGTCCTGTCTGTCTGTTTCTGTCTATGTCTTTGTCCTTGCTCTGCTTCTGCCGTGTCCTTGTACAGCACACTTGCAGGCATTCCAGGTGAGCATCTCCAAGGGTTAAGGGCTCAGGAGCCAACGGGAATTCAGCAGGTTCGCAAGTCGCGCAAGGGAGAGCGGTGGTGCATCATGGCTGAATGACTCGGTGTTCTTGTAGAGGACCCGATACATAGGCGAGAGGGGGGGAAAGGGCTAAAGGATAGAATTCCCACAGCCACAGACTTTAGTGAGTGAGAGCTAACGCTGGGCTTTTTCGGCCACCCTTGCAGAGGAATCAGTGCGTGGCCGTGGGCGGAGAATAAATCGTCCGAGATGTACTTGAGCTGCCTGGACGTGATTCTCGGAACATGTGAAGGGTCCTCAGCGTTCGGCCTTCCCATGGCTCTGTGTGAGTAAGAGGTGCGTGCTTTGAAATCTTTAAGCGTCCTGGCAGTATGTTTCTTCTGAGGCAGAGAGCTTCCTGCTGGGTCACGGAGCCTGGTGGCTTGGGGACTGGTGAAGGGGCATAGGCAGTTCAACAGAGCGTGGATAGATATTCAAGGCCTCCGTTCTCTCCGCGTTCCTGGAGTGTCAGCGGGAGGGGGTGGCCGATGGTGGGAGGCAGCGGTGCGATGGTGGGAGGAGAAGCGATGCCGCGTCCTTGCGGACTGAAAAGCTAAGTTGTTTGTTTGTTTTTTCCCCTCTGCTGTGTTCGGTAGTGAGCGATAAGAAGTCAACCCTCCCGGTGTCCTCCCGTCTGGGGATGGAACGGAAACGAGAACAGCGAGCTCGGGAGCTTGGTCGAAGCGAGGCGAGAACCGTCCGGCTGGGAGCGGAGCAGCCATCGCTGACAGGGAGATAAGTGTCGGGTTTGGAAATCTCTCGGCTTACGGCGCACTCGGGTCTAGGAAGGGAAGTCAGGTTTGCTTAGACAGCGAGTCCGAGCGGAGGTTCGCGAGGTGATTCCTTGGTAGTGGGAGAAACAGGGCTTCCGTTTGTCAGGGGTGCTGATTTCTCTGGAACACGGTGTCCTTCTCAGCAGACGCTTGGCTCGAGGAGGAAGACGCAAGGCGGTAAGGTTTCCGTCTGCCTCTCATGTGTTTCTCTCTTGTTGCTCTCTCGTATTGGCCAATACGTTCTGTCTGTCTGTTTCTGTCTGTGTCTTTGTCCTTGCTCTGCTTCTGCCGTGTCCTTGTATAGCTCACGTGCAGGCATTCCAGGTGAGCATCTCCACGGGTTAAGGGCTCAGGAGCCAACGGGAATTCTGCAGGTACGCCAGTCGCGCAAGGGAGAGCGGTGGTGCGTCATGGCTGACTGACTCAGTGTTCTTGTAGAGGGCCCTATACATAGGCGAGGGGCGGGGGGGAAGGGCTAAAGGATAGAATTCCCACAGCCACAGACCTTAGTGAGTGAGAGGTCTCTTCAGTCACGCCGCTCTCGGATCTCGCTGCAGGGAGGGATTCTGGTGCCGCTCTCGGGTCGTGCAGCTTGGGGGTGTCTCTAGCGCTGCTCTCGGGTCTCGCTGCTGGGGGGGAGGGGTCTTTGGGGCCACTCTCAGGTCGTGCTGCTGGGAGGGAGTCTGGCGCCTCTCTCGGGTTATGCTGCTGCGGGGAATCTCTGGTGCCTCCTTGGGATCATGCTGCTGGGGGGGTCTCTGGCTTCGCTCTCCGGTCGTGCTGCTGGGGGGGGGTCTCTGTTACCGCTTTCGGGTCGCGCCGTTAGGGGGGGTCTCTGGTGCCGCTCTCGGTAGTGGTGCTGGGGGTGGGGTCTCTGTCTCCACTCTCGGGTCGCGCTCCTGGGGGGAGGTCTCTGGCGCCGCTCTCGGGTCGCGCTGCTGGGGGGTGGTCTCTGGAGCCTCCCTCCGGTCATGCTGCAGACGGGGGGTGTCACTGGCCCCGCTATCAGGTGATGCTGCTGCGGGGGGTCTCTGGCACCTCTCGGGTTTTGCTGCTGGGTGGGTGTCTGGGGCCGCTCTCGGGTGATGCTGTTCGGGGAGGTCTCTGGCGCCGCTCTCCGGTAGCGGTGCTGGGGGTGGGGTTTCTGTCTCCACTCTCGGGTAATGCTTCTGGGGGGGTCTCCGGCGCCGGTCTCGGGTCGCGCTCCTTGGGGGTGGGGTCTCTGTCGCCACTTTCATCTCATGCTGCTGGGGGGGGGTCTCTGGCGCCACTCTCGGGTGATGCTGCTGGGGGGGGCCTCTGGCTCCCATCTCAGGTCGTGCTGCTGGGGGGGGGAGATCTCTGTCGCCGTTCTCTGGTGATGCTGCTGGGGGGAGGGTCTCTGGCGCCACTCTTGGGTCGCACTGCTGGGGGCGGGTCTGTGGTGCCGCTCTCGGGTCTTGCTGCTGGGGGGGGTCTCTGGCACCGTTTTCGGGTCACTCTGCTGGGGGAGGTCTCTGGCTTCGCTCTCGGGTCACGCTGCTGGGGAGGGTCTCTGGCGCCGCCCTCGGGACTTGCTGCTGGGGGGGGTCTCTGGCGCCGCCCTCGGGTCGCAATGCCGGGGGGGTTCTTTCGCGCTGCTCTCGGGTTTTGCTGCTGGGGGGGGGGGTCTCTTGTTTCGCTCTCGGGTCATGCTGCTGGGGGGGGACTTTGCAAGCGGGGCCGGGTACTAAAGGCACCAAGCAGCTGGCGGAATCACTGAGAACAAGGGTCATGGGGTCGGGGGTTGGTTGAGACTCTTTGGACCAGAGGCAGGGGGTCCAGGCTGCCAAATGTGTCGCGGAGAACCTCCATCTATCGGACGCGGCTTCCTCTCCGCGCTTGCAGAACCGAGCAGCTAAAAGTGTTAGAAGCCAAATCAGAGCGGCTCATGTGTGTGTTAGAAACGGCTACGGGGAGCCAATTGCACTGGCACCTGACGCCTTCTTCAGCCCTTTGTTGCTGCATTCTCAGGCTGGCACCTCTCACAACCATTCATTCATCGTCCAAGCACTCTCTCTCTTATGTACATTCCCTAATTAATGTTTCCCATACAGTATTTTGCATAATAATACAAGAGTTGTAGTTACAAAAAGTTACAAAAGTTTCTGGGTGGCATTTCTTAAAACATTCTCTCTCTGAGCGCTGAGGTAGTTACTGTTATAGTTACAATGCTTCACTTTGCGATTAGGGTTAAGTGCTTCACAATGCTTTGAAGAGAACGGTTGTCAATTGTGTAACAGTAAGTTTGAGCGTGCCCTGGCGCACAGCGAGGGGAGCTGTTTCTGGCTACATAGTAGTATATTTTTAACAGTTTGAAGTTACATGACCTAATATTACATTCCTAACCAATTATATTCTAGAGGGGCAAAAATGTTTAGATTTATAATTAAACAATCCTAACAAATAATAATAATAATAATAATAATTATAAATGTAAACACTTCTCAAGCTTGATAACACTAAATCTAAACACTTTCACAAGAATAAATCTAAACACTTCTATGCTTCTTCTACTTAACAAACTTCTCCTCCTTAGACTTTTAGTTGTGGGGAACAAATTCTGGGGAGTCACTTCCACTTGCGGGAATCATGTTTCATACTTGACTATGTTCTCCCTACACTAAGGCTGGCCGAGAGACTGTCCCGGACTGATCGTAACAGACTGTTCTGTCCGCGAATGGGCTGAGAGTAAAGGGCGTGTTCGGAATCTGTGGCGCCCAATCTGAGGCTGTCCGAGGTGACTCTTAACGGACTGCTCCGTGCGCCAATGGGCGGTGACTCAAGGCGTGTTCTGGGGCAGCTGGCGGCCAATAGGTTGTCCGGGGTGGATTATAACAGACTCTTCTGTCCGCGAATGGGCTGTGACTAAGGGGCGTGTTCTGAATCAGAGGCACCCAATAGGCTGACCCGGCTGCATCTTAACGGACAGCTCTGTCTGCGAATGCGGTGTGACTAGGGGGAAATGACCTGCCACTGCTCTCGACCAATAGGCTGTCCGGGGTGGATCTTAATGGGCTGCTCTGTCCTCGAATTGTCTGTGAGTTAGGGGTGGTTCCTGGCTGTGTGCCAGCCAATGGGCTTTCGGAAGACAGCCTTGGCGGAGGATAGTGTCGCCCAATGGGCTGTCAGCAAAGGGGATCCTGCCTCTGGTTCGGCCAATGGGCTGCCGCAGGGGGGCGTTGTCTGACTGGGCGGCCGGCGCCGCCATGACAGGAAGGTCCGAGGAGCGCGCGGGGGCGCGAGCGAATCCTGGGTCCGAGTGCGAAGCTCCCCGCCCCCAGCCCGCCCCTTGTTGGTGTCTGGCCCGGGGGAGGAGGGGGCGCGAGGGAAGGTGGGGGAGCGGGCTGGGGGTGGGGTGTCTGGACAGGGGTGAGGTGTAGGAGCAGGCTGGGTGTGAGGGGCCGGGGGGGGCCTTGGCACTGGGGGGGCAGGAGGGAGGGGGAGGGGCCGGGGGGGGCCTTGGCACTGGGGGGGGGCAGGAGCGGATAGGGCGCGGGAGAGCGCAGGCGCGGGCGGCGCTGGCTGGGCGGGAAACTCCCGGGATGCTCGCGCTGACGAGGCGGGCGGGAAAACGCTGCGGGGGGCGCTGAGGTGCGGAGCCTGGGGGGCGGGGCGGGAGCTGGCAGTGACGTGGAGCCCCCCCCCCCCCGCCTGCTTCTCTCCGGGCCCCAGGCTGGACATCGGCGGGGCGGCCCCTGGCGGAGGTGGGGGGGCGATTTCTGCCCCCCCCCGGCGCTGCAGCCTCCCCGGGGAGCAGCGCCCCTGTGACCCCCCCCACGTGGTGCCGGGGGAACGGGGCTGTGGCCCCCCCTTTGGGGCGCGGGAGCTGACCCGGGCTCCAGTCACGTGGGTGTCTCGGGGAGGGGGGGCTGCGGGCCACCGGGGCGCGGGAGTGTCACGTGCCCCCTCCCCCCGCCGGGGAGCCGCGCGCCCTCGAGGGGTGGTTCCCGCGGGCGGGGCACGCACAGAACGTGTCCCGCACGCGGGGGGGCGGGGCGGCCTGAGCCCTGCTCCCCGCGCTGCTCGCTGCCTGGGGGCGGGGCCGGGTGCCCGCTGAATCCCCCCTGTGCCCGGGGGGGGGGGGGCAGTTCGGCGGGGGGCGCTGTGGGGGGGGATGCTCTGGCCCTGGCTGCCCGCAGTGCTGCCCAGTGCCCGGCTGTGCCTCCTGCAGAGGCCGAGAGCGTCCTGGGTGGGGGCGTGTGGGGAGAGGGGGGGAGTGGCTGAGAATTGGGGGGCAAACAGGTGACAGACAAACCAACCGACAGAAAAGCCTCCCTGCCTGGCCCCCAGCTGAGCGGAGAAACGTCCCCCTGGCGGCCAGAGCACTGCAGGGCCCAGCCTAGTCGCTTTGTGCCTCCAGCCCCACGGCGTGGGGAGGGGGCGACGGTGGAGGAGCCCCACGCACCCAGGCCTTAGGTTCCCCACCCGCCTTCTAAGCACTGAGCATTTTAGGCCTGGCTGGACTAGAGAAGGGGGCACCAGGGGAGTTGCCGCTGAAGGCGCGCGGCCGCGCACAAACACCCCTCTGCCGCCCACCTCCGTTGCGGAGCCTTGCAGCGGCACTCGCCTTCCTGCTGGCCGGGGAATGGCGCGGTTGTTTTCCTGATCCGGTGGAGGGCGGCTGCCCCGTTGTGTCCCTGCTGGGGCAGCCTCGCCCCACCTCCAGCTGCTCTTGGGGCTTCTGTTTGTTTCTGTTCATACAGTTTGCTGCTGTTTTCCATCCACGAGGACCTGCGTGAAGCTGGTCCAACCAGAGATACGGGGATCGATTTTTAAGAGTAAGAGGTTTTGTTTTTAAAGCAGGGGTGAGGAACCTAATACCCCAGCTCACGTGAGTGTGGCCCTCGAGACTCAAGGTTCCCACACTAACGCTCTAGCTCCCCTCCAGATTGGAGCAGACAAAATCTGCTAGCCTGCCCCGCCGCCCTCCTCACAAGCTCCGTCCGGTGTGCGAGGGGAATGTGGGAAGCCTCTTCCTCCTTCTCAGTTGGGGCATGTGTTAATGCGGATGGTGGGGTTTGGGATTTCTTTTTCTTCACACTTGTGTGTAGGGTTGCCAGGTGTCTAGCACTGAGCCAGACAGCCCGGTATTTGCACTTTTTGTCCGGTAAATAAATTTAGAAAATACCGGACATACAAAATGTCCAGTATTTCCTGCTTTTCCTCTGCGCCCAGCAGAAATAAGCCGGGGGCGGGGAGATTGGCTGACTAATTAAAGGGGTCACAACTGGATTTTGCTCAACAAAAATGTTCCTGGTGGGGTTTTTTTTGTTTGGTTGGCTTTTTTTCCTCAACAAAAATTTTCCTGGCGCTTTTTTTTTGCTGAAACCATCTGGCAACCCTACTAGTGTGTGCCTTCCGCCCCCCCCCCAATAAGGTTCCCCACCCCGTCTGAAAGCGAGAGTTGGGAGAATAGGTTACCTTGCGTTCCTGTGACCTTATAAGGAAGTTGAAGGCTACTATAAATTCCCCCTCATGGTCTCCTCTTCAGACTAAAGAAACCTAAATCCCTCAGCCTCTTCATAGAGCAATTGCTCCAGCCCCCTAATCATTTTGGTTGTCCTCTGCTGGACCCTCTCCAATGTGTCCACATCCCTTCTGTAGTGGAAGGCTCAGAACTGGACACAGTACTCCAGATGTGGCCTCACCAAAGCCGAATAAAGGGGAATAATGACATCTCTGGATCTACTGGCAATGCTCCTCTTAATGCAACCTAATATGCCATTAGCCTTCTTGGCTACAAGGGCACACTGTTGACTCATCTCCAGCTTCTCATCCACTGTAACCCCCAGGTCCCTGTCTGCAGAACTACTACTTAACTGGTTGGTCCCCAGCTTGTAACTATGCTTGGGATTCTTCCATCCCAAGTGCAGGACTCTACACTTGTCCTTGTTGAACCTCATCAGATTTCTTGTGGCCCAATCCTCCAATTTGTCTAAGTCATTCTGGACCCTATCTCTGCCCTTAGGCATCTTTTAGCCTTTTTGTTCTATTATTGTTTTTCTATTTGGTACTAGAAAATCAAACTTTCCTCCTGCTTGGGCCTCAAGTTTCACTCCAGCAGCCCTTCCACAAGTAGAATCGTCTGCAAAATAAAATGTCAGGGCTACCGTCATTAAGGTGCTTGTCCCTGTAAGGACATGTGACTGAACTGGTTGTTCAGAAGGTTTCTGGTGAATTGGTTTATGCACAGGTATGCCTCCCGTTCTTCTTTAACCACCGCAGTCTCTTGTTTTTGTCCGGAAGCAAATTCTCTGCCAAGCCACCTTTTTTCCCTTTCATGTAATTGTCTGCTCTTTCGTTCGGTGTGGTAGACTTGTTCTAGTGTGGCATTAGACAACCGAGCCACAGAAAAGTCTGCCTTGGTACCACTGAGTACCGGCCCAGACCAAAGTAGCTTTCAGACACCTTAAGAGAGTCTTGATTTGCAATTCTCCCCTTTCTTCTCCTTGGATTTTCAACTAGGAAAGTGTGCTAATCATCTGCTTTTGCGGAAAAACTTGCCAGCTGTCTACACTGGCCGCTTGAATTTCCGCAAAAGCACTGACGATCTCATGTAAGATTGTCAGTGCTTCTGCGGGAATACTATGCTGCTCCCGTTCGGGCAAAAGTCTTTTTCCGAAAGACTTCTGCGCAAAAGGGCCAGTGTAGACAGCAGAGAGTTCTTTTCCGCAAAAAAGCCCCGATGGCGAAAATGGCGATTGGGGCTTTTTTGCAGAAAAGCGCGACTAGATTGGCCACGGACGCTTTTCCGTAAAAAGTTTACATACCCAGTATCTTGTGAAGAACTTGTCACCTCAGCACAGGGTCCCGGGGCGGGCTTTACCATAAGGGACCCGGAGAGATCATCTAGGCCAGCTGGAGGGGGCAGGGGAGGGGAGAGGAGAGGAGAGGAGAGGAGGTTGGCCACTGAAAATGTTGCAGTATTAATTTTCCTTTTATTTGACTTCATATCAAACAAATATTTACAGTTTAAATGACCTTGTTAATTCTCCCTTGTGTTAGTACTCTTTCTTCCAGAACGTTTTAAAAACACAGACGAGACATGTCTTCGCCTGGGTGGCAGGCATCCGAAGAAGGGCACGTGACCTCGATCTTGGAGCACGAGACAAAACTCACTCCGCTCCTGGAGGGGAAATGTTAGAGGCAACACTGGGCTCCAGTGAGCAGCAGCCAGGTGACGCACGTGTCTGTCCTTTCCACACATCTAGGGTGGCCTAGCTCCTAACCGTTCTCTGTCTCTTTTTCGGTCCCTGTAGACTTGGAGGAGATGAGAGGCTGGCCATGTGGTGGCAGAGACCGAAAGGAGCCACCCCCCCGAGACCCTGCCGGCAGATGGAAACCAGACAGCGATCTATGGAAGAAGAGCAAATAGCAATTGGCTCAAGGTAAGTATGGAGGGAGGGCCGCACAGACGTTTGCGAGCGTGGTACGGGTCCCTGAGAAAAGGCCCTCTGGCTCGTGGTGGAAGAACTTGAAAATACGAAGTACAAAAGTCACAGTGTTGTACTTAAAAGAAGCACTCGGGATCTTTTTCAGAGGGATAAGGCAACACGCCACATTTATTGATCACACGCACACACACATTATATATATATATATATATATATATATATATATATATATATAAATTATTTATTTATTTACCACATGCATATGATAAGTATTGATTATTCTGTGTCACTCACGCACTCACTCTCTCACACACACACACACACGTGCACAAGCACACTCCGTCTTGCTGTTGTTACCAACTTGTTGCTCCCCTTAACTTCACTGGCCAGGTGAGTTAGATGGGGGAGGGGTGGAGCCGGGCTTCTGCTGATCCGGATCGATGCTCCGATGGTGACAAGATGAGACCCGGAGTCCTCTGCAAGACAACTCACTTTTATAGCAGCTTCCCTCTTATGCAAATATATCCCAGATTCAAAATCTGGGTCTGTGTCCTTTGGTCCCTTTGTGGGTGCTGTCTGTTAAGAGAGGGTGTTTTCCAAAGAAGGTGCTTGCTTCTAATCCCCAAGGCCTTCAATATGTCTGCTCTTCTTTCTTGAGCCCTCTTGACACGTTGGGTCTGGCTTCCACCCCCTTTTCAACTGGTGTAGCTCTCTGGAGGTGCTTGGCTCCCAAGTGTTACTCATTCACACCTCGTTCATTCAACTGGGCAATTGATTACAGAGTGGGGGGAGAGAGTGGGGGAAAGATCTTATTCTACTCGTAGCAAATGACATTTTTACCTCTTTAACTATATACTCTGTATTAGAACCCTATGTAGAAAACTAAGTTACAAGGTTATATGGATTCAGGTTCTAATACAAAGTGACAAGGTCATATGGATTAATACAAAGTTACAAGGTTATATGGAGAGGCACAGTGTCAAGTCATATGAAGTACATAGGTTTATCTACAACAGAAACTGAACACCGATTTTTGTATTTTTAAAAATGTCATTAATCCCCCCCTCCCCCCGCCGCCCCCCGAATCTCCTGGCTGGCGATACTTAACGTGTCTAGGATCATACGGAAAACTAAGTGAGTAGGCTGCCAATTGACCTAGCGTCACGCATGCGGAGAGTTGGCAAAACTGGGATTGAAATAAAGACTTGGTCTCCAGCAGCACCGAGGAGCCCCAGACATGGATTAGGGCCTCGTGGGAATAGTTGTCTCCTAATTGATCTAATCTTTGGCTTTTGAGTTTAATATTATTGGTGAGTCCTTCTAGGCGACTGTTACTCGGCGTGCATGCGTGCGCACGTAAGTATGAGTGCAAGTGTGTGCGTCCGCAAGTGTCCATTTGCGTGTGCGCGCACGTGCCTGCGTGCGGGCAGATTGAGCAGATGCGTGTGTGGGCATCTGAGCGAGGGCATGAGTGGGCGCCCAGGCGTGTTAATCTGTTAATTCGCGTTTGTGAGTGTGTACACGCATCCCTGCGTGTGAGCATTTGGTAGGGTGAGTGGCTGTTGCACGGGCGTGTGCGTCTGACGTGTGCCAATCAGACGGTGCCCTGGCAGCAGTAGCTCCTGGAAAGCGACACCCCTCCCCTCCCATCTGGAGCATGCAACTGGGATGAGAGGGGCAGGGAAGAGTAGAACTGCTGCAGCGCGTTTCAGCACGAGGCTCTAACTGCCGCGCGGTAGCTGCTCCTTTTGTATCCGACGTGGGGCAACAAGGAGCGGCCTCGCATCATGCCGGCGCCACGTGCGTTCAGTCCCACGGGCCGGAAGTGACGTTTGCTCGGTCCACAGCCTGACAGCAACCGACTGGCAACCGTGACCGGAAGGTGCCCAGGTACGAGCGCTCAGCTGGTGCCAGGTCAGCGGGTGGTAGGCAGGAGACACGGGGCCAGGCGGGACGGGTTCAGACACGGGGTGCCTGGCTGGGACAGCGACTGGGGTTGGAGGTTTCCTGCGGCGGTGCAGCCAGCGTAGGGCACCAGCTCCCGTGGTACGTGGGGCAGAGGAAGGACAGCAGAGTGGAGGCTGGAACCGCTCCGACAAGGCACCGCTCTGCTTATGGTTGCCAGGTGTCCGGTTTTGAACTGGACGGTCCAGGCTTTCAGCTTTTTCTTCGGGAAACAAATTTATATTTTCTCAATGTCCGCGAAAGCGGCAAGGAGTTCTGTGCCACAGGGCTCCTCGCTGCTTTTGCAGATTCAGACTAACGCGGCTACTCCTCTGATAAATGTCGGGTATTTTCTAAATCAGATGGAATGCAGATTGTGATGTCATGTCAGGCGTGCCTGGTATTTTTGGTGAAACCATCTGGCAACCCTAGCTCTGCTCCTTGCTTGGCCGGGGTGGCGCCCTGCCTCTGTGGCAGGTCCTGACGTCACAGGGAGCGTGTTCCCCAGGAAATCCGGGCAGTGCAGCGGCTTCCGGTCCGCGCCACCCGGCCCCAAGGGAGCGGCGGCGGGAGGCGGCAGGGAGGTCAGAGCGTGACGCTGCCCCGCCCGGATCTCAGCCCTTGGGCGCCCCAGTGTGCACCCCGCCCGGCCGGGCCGCTCCCCTGTAGCTCCGCCCCCAGCGCTGCGCCCGCTGCCTCGTGGCCCGGCTCGGTGCGAAGCTGCCACTGCCGGCTACGAACAGCAGCGCACTGCTAGTGACGTCATTGCCCTGGCGCGGTGCATGCAAATGATGGAACGCGGGGCACGTTCTATCGGCTCCCGGGCGAGTGACACGTGGGTTTGTGTGGCACACAGACGGGTCCCAGGCTCCGTCATTAATGGCAGGGGCGGGGCCTGATCTGGGGGCGGGGCCACTGACCGGCAGGAACTCAGCTGGGACACAGAAGTGAGCGGCAGAAAACTCCTCGGGGTCTCCGGAAAATCCTCGCGCGGCCCCTCTGGGCTTGTGAACGGGACGCAGCAGAGGCAGCCGCCCCCCTCCCCACCCACCCGCCTCACGCTCCCCGCTGCACTTTCGAAGGCAACAGCAGCATCAGCCTGTCCCGCTGCCAGTCCCTGCACAAGCCGGCTGGGAAATTTGGTGTTGGGGGGAGCAGACTGCACGGGGCGGAGAGGAGTTTGGGGGTGGTGGGGGATCAGACTGCATGGAGCGGAGAGGAGTTTGGGGGGAAGCAGACTGCACGGGGCGGGGAGGAGTTTGGTGAGGGGGGATCATACTGCACGGGGCGGAGAGGAGTTTGGTGAGGGGGGATCATACTGCATGGGGCGGAGAGGAGTTTGGGGGGAAGCAGACTGCACGGGGCGGGGAGGAGTTTGGTGAGGGGGGATCAGACTGCAGGGGGCGGAGAGGAGTTTCGTGGGGGGTAGGAGATCAGACTGCACGGGGGGAGGAGTTTGGGGGGGATCAGACTGCACGGGGCGGGGAGGAGTTTGCGGGGGAGCAGACTGCACGGGGCGGGGAGGAGTTTGGGGGGGTTCAGACTGCACGGGGCGGAGAGGAGTTTGGGGGGAGCAGACTGCACGGGGCGGGGAGGAGTTTGCGGGGGAGCAGACTGCACGGGGCGGGGAGGAGTTTGGGGGGGTTCAGACTGCATGGGGCGGGGAGGAGTTTGGGGGGGAGCAGACTGCACGGGGCGGGGAGGAGTTTGGGGGGATCAGACTGCATGTGGCGGGGAGGAGTTTGGGGGGGATCAGACTGCACGGGGGGGAGGATCAGACTCCACGGGGCGGCGAGGAGTTTGGGGAGGGGTTCAGACTGCACGGGGCGGAGAGGAGTTTGGGGAGGGGATCAGACTACACGGGGCGGAGAGGAGTTTGGGGGGGATCGGACTGCACGGGGCGGGGAGGAGTTTGGGGGGATGGGACTGCACGGGGCGGGGAGGAGTTTGGGGGGATCAGACTGCACGGAGCGGGGAGGAGTTTGGGGGGATCAGACTGCACGGGGGGGAGGATCAGACTGCACGGAGCGGGGAGGAGTTTGGGGGGGGATCAGACTGCATGGGGCGGAGGGGAGTGTGGGGGGGATCAGACTGCACGGGGCGGAGAGGAGTTTGGGGAGGGGATCAGACTGCACGGGGCGGAGAGGAGTTTGGGGGGGATCGGACTGCACGGGGCGGGGAGGAGTTTGGGGGGATCAGACTGCACGGAGCAGGGAGGAGTTTGGGGGGATCAGACTGCACGGGGGGGAGGATCAGACTGCACGGAGCGGGGAGGAGTTTGGGGGGGATCAGACTGCACGGGGGGGAGGATCAGACTGCACGGGGCAGGGAGGAGCTTTGGGGGGGATCAGACTGCACGGGGCGGACAGGAGTTTGGGGGGGCGATCAGACTGCACGGGGCGGAGGGGAGTGTGGGGGGGATCAGACTGCACGGGGGGGAGGAGTTTGGGGGGGATCAGACTGCACGGAGCGGGGAGGAGTGTGGGGGGGATCAGACTGCATGGGGCGGGGAGGAGTGTGGGGGGGATCAGACTGCACGGGGGGGAGAGGAGTTTGGGGGGGATCGGACTGCACGGAGGGAGAGGAGTTTGGGGGGATCGGACTGCACGGGGCGGGGAAGAGTTTGGGGGGATCGGACTGCACGGGGGGAGAGGAGTTTGGGGGGATCAGATTGCACGGGGGGGAGGATCAGACTGCACGGGGGGGAGGAGTTGGGGGGGGATCAGACTGCACGGGGCAGGGAGGAGTTTGGGGGGGTCGGACTGCACGGGGGGAGAGGAGTTTGGGGGGATCAGATTGCACGGGGGGGGGGAGGATCAGACTGCACGGGGGGGGAGGAGTTTGGAGGGGGATCAGACTGCACGGGGCGGGGAGGTGTTTGGGGGGGATCATACTGCACGGGGGAGAGGAGTTTGGGGGGATCGGACTGCACGGGGCGGGGAGGAGTTTGGGGGGGATCAGACTGCACGGGGGGGAGGATCAGACTGCACGGGGCGGAGGGGAAGTTTGGGGGGATCAGACTGCACGGGGCGGGGAGGAGTTTGGGGGGATCAGACTGCACGGGGGGGAGGAGTTTGAGGGGGATCAGACTGCACGGGGCGGGGAGGAGTTTGGGGGGATCAGACTGCACGGGGCTGGGAGGAGTTTGGGGGGGAAGGGTTGCCGCGGAGTCTCCTCTCCCGAGTGGGGGCGGAGCATCAGCTGCGGACGCTGCCGTCTCTGAGGCAGGAGCCCCGCCCAGCAATGGGGAGGGGCGGGTTGAGGGGGAGTAGGGAAAGTAGCCGCAGTGGCTTGTGGGAAACTGAGTGCCCCTGTCCGCAGCTCCCATCGGCCATTGCAGGGCCAGGGCAGGCCCGGCGCTGTTCGGTTGGGCGGGTGCAGCGGAAGTGACATCACAACGGGGCATTGACCAGGGAGCGACGCGGTTGGTCCCGCGCTCGTGTCACTCCAAGTGTTAGCGACGCATCCTGGGACTTGTAGTTCTCATAGTGCGGCCTCCCGGGGCACGTCGCAGCGCGCCCCGCCCCTATCATAGCCCCGCCCCCCGGCATAGCCCCGCCCAGCGTGTTCTTAGTTCGGAATGGGGCATTTCTACCCTAAAAACAATCTTTTTTATTCGGAAATAACGGCCCTTAGCAGAGCAACAGTGACACTCGGTAGTCACCGGCGGTAATGCACGTGTAATTCCGTAGCGCCTCCACAGTGCCGCTCGGTGGTCATTGCCGGTAATGCACGTGTAATTCCGAAGCGCCTCCACAGTGCCGCTCGGTGGTCATTGCCGGTAATGCACGTGTAATTCCGTAGCGCCTCCACAGTGCCGCTTGGTGGTCATTGCCGGTAATGCACGTGTAATTCCGTAGCGCCTCCACAGTGCCGCTCGGTGGTCATTGCCGGTAATGCACGTGTAATTCCGTAGCGCCTCCACAGTGCCGCTCGGTGGTCATTGCGGGTAATGCACGTGTAATTCCATCGCCCCCAGCTGCTGTCCCTGCTCCGCACGCCACGTGGCCCCAGTCTTGCCCTTTGACAGCAGGCAAAGTAAGAAGCTCGTTATTTCCAGGCTCCGCGCAGCCCTCTCCCCTCCTGCCCCCGGCCCCCTCATCCCACACACCAGGCTCCGCGCAGCCCCCTCCCCTCCTGCTTCCTCACCCCAGCCTGCACCCCGTCCATACTCTTATCCCGGGGCCCTTCCTCTCCCCAGCCTGCACCCCCGTCCATATGCTTATCCCGGGCCCTTCCTCCCCCCAGCCTGCACCCCCATCCATATTCTTATCCCGGGGCCCTTCCTCACTCCAGTCTGCACGCCCATTCATGGGAGCCATCAGTCCAGCTTTTCCCTGCACCACATTCAGTAAAGTGTCTGATCAGGGTATGAGAGCAGCCCTGAGCCTTTGTCTCCACTCAGCAGGTTGCACCACACAGGATATGTGGATGGTCCTGGGCTTTGTACAGCACTCCAGACTGACCCCTGGACACGGCTTCTGAGTCCTAGCCCTTTGCTGTCACTCCTGCCCGAGGGCTTTGCTGGCTCCAGACTGGGTAACAGCTGGGAAACTGGCTGGGCAGTGGGCTGAGAAGATACCGTCCGAGATGGACTTGAGCTGCCTGGACGTGATTCTCGGAACACGTGAAGGGTCCTCAGCGTTCGGCCTTCCCATGGCTCTGTGTGAGTAAGAGGTGCGTGCTTTGAAATCTTCAAGCGTCCTGGCAGTATGTTTCTTCTGAGGCAGAGAGCTTCCTGCTGGGGCACGGAGCCTGGTGGCTTGGGGACTGGTGAAGGGGCAGTAGGCGGTTCAACAGTGCGTGGATAGATATTCAAGGCCTCCGTTCTCTCCGAGTTCCTGGAGTGGCAGCGGGAGGGGGTGGCCGATGGTGGGAGGAGAAGCGATGCCGCGTCCTTGCGGACTGAAAAGCTAAGTTGTTTGTTTGTTTTTTCCCCTCAGCTGTGTTCGGTAGCGAGCGATAAGAAGTCAACCCTCCCGGTGTCCTCCCGTCTGGGGATGGAACGGAAAAGAGAACGGCGAGCTTGGGAGCTTGGTCGAAGCGAGGCGAGAACCGTCCTGCTGGGAGCGGAGCAGCCATCGCTGACCGGGAGATAAGTGTCGGGTCTGGAAATCTCTCAGCTTACGGCCCACTCGGGTCTAGGAAGGGAAGTCACGTTTGCTTAGACAGCGAGTCCGAGCGGAGGTTCCCGAGGTGCTTCCTTGGTAGTGGGAGAAACAGGGCTCCCGTTTGTCAGGGGTGCTGGTTTCTCTGGAACACGGTGTCCTTCTCAGCAGACGCTTGGCTCGAGGAGGAAGACGCAAGGTGGTAAGGTTTCTGACTGCCTCTTATGTGTTTCTCTCTTGTTGCTCTCTCGTATTGGCCAATACGTCCTGTCTGTCTGTTTCTGTCTATGTCTTTGTCCTTGCTCTGCTTCTGCCGTGTCCTTGTACAGCACACTTGCAGGCATTCCAGGTGAGCATCTCCAAGGGTTAAGGGCTCAGGAGCCAACGGGAATTCAGCAGGTTCGCAAGTCGCGCAAGGGAGAGCGGTGGTGCATCATGGCTGAATGACTCGGTGTTCTTGTAGAGGACCCGATACATAGGCGAGAGGGGGGGAAAGGGCTAAAGGATAGAATTCCCACAGCCACAGACTTTAGTGAGTGAGAGCTAACGCTGGGCTTTTTCGGCCACCCTTGCAGAGGAATCAGTGCGTGGCCGTGGGCGGAGAATAAATCGTCCGAGATGTACTTGAGCTGCCTGGACGTGATTCTCGGAACATGTGAAGGGTCCTCAGCGTTCGGCCTTCCCATGGCTCTGTGTGAGTAAGAGGTGCGTGCTTTGAAATCTTTAAGCGTCCTGGCAGTATGTTTCTTCTGAGGCAGAGAGCTTCCTGCTGGGTCACGGAGCCTGGTGGCTTGGGGACTGGTGAAGGGGCATAGGCAGTTCAACAGAGCGTGGATAGATATTCAAGGCCTCCGTTCTCTCCGCGTTCCTGGAGTGTCAGCGGGAGGGGGTGGCCGATGGTGGGAGGCAGCGGTGCGATGGTGGGAGGAGAAGCGATGCCGCGTCCTTGCGGACTGAAAAGCTAAGTTGTTTGTTTGTTTTTTCCCCTCTGCTGTGTTCGGTAGTGAGCGATAAGAAGTCAACCCTCCCGGTGTCCTCCCGTCTGGGGATGGAACGGAAACGAGAACAGCGAGCTCGGGAGCTTGGTCGAAGCGAGGCGAGAACCGTCCGGCTGGGAGCGGAGCAGCCATCGCTGACAGGGAGATAAGTGTCGGGTTTGGAAATCTCTCGGCTTACGGCGCACTCGGGTCTAGGAAGGGAAGTCAGGTTTGCTTAGACAGCGAGTCCGAGCGGAGGTTCGCGAGGTGATTCCTTGGTAGTGGGAGAAACAGGGCTTCCGTTTGTCAGGGGTGCTGATTTCTCTGGAACACGGTGTCCTTCTCAGCAGACGCTTGGCTCGAGGAGGAAGACGCAAGGCGGTAAGGTTTCCGTCTGCCTCTCATGTGTTTCTCTCTTGTTGCTCTCTCGTATTGGCCAATACGTTCTGTCTGTCTGTTTCTGTCTGTGTCTTTGTCCTTGCTCTGCTTCTGCCGTGTCCTTGTATAGCTCACGTGCAGGCATTCCAGGTGAGCATCTCCACGGGTTAAGGGCTCAGGAGCCAACGGGAATTCTGCAGGTACGCCAGTCGCGCAAGGGAGAGCGGTGGTGCGTCATGGCTGACTGACTCAGTGTTCTTGTAGAGGGCCCTATACATAGGCGAGGGGCGGGGGGGAAGGGCTAAAGGATAGAATTCCCACAGCCACAGACCTTAGTGAGTGAGAGGTCTCTTCAGTCACGCCGCTCTCGGATCTCGCTGCAGGGAGGGATTCTGGTGCCGCTCTCGGGTCGTGCAGCTTGGGGGTGTCTCTAGCGCTGCTCTCGGGTCTCGCTGCTGGGGGGGAGGGGTCTTTGGGGCCACTCTCAGGTCGTGCTGCTGGGAGGGAGTCTGGCGCCTCTCTCGGGTTATGCTGCTGCGGGGAATCTCTGGTGCCTCCTTGGGATCATGCTGCTGGGGGGGTCTCTGGCTTCGCTCTCCGGTCGTGCTGCTGGGGGGGGGTCTCTGTTACCGCTTTCGGGTCGCGCCGTTAGGGGGGGTCTCTGGTGCCGCTCTCGGTAGTGGTGCTGGGGGTGGGGTCTCTGTCTCCACTCTCGGGTCGCGCTCCTGGGGGGAGGTCTCTGGCGCCGCTCTCGGGTCGCGCTGCTGGGGGGTGGTCTCTGGAGCCTCCCTCCGGTCATGCTGCAGACGGGGGGTGTCACTGGCCCCGCTATCAGGTGATGCTGCTGCGGGGGGTCTCTGGCACCTCTCGGGTTTTGCTGCTGGGTGGGTGTCTGGGGCCGCTCTCGGGTGATGCTGTTCGGGGAGGTCTCTGGCGCCGCTCTCCGGTAGCGGTGCTGGGGGTGGGGTTTCTGTCTCCACTCTCGGGTAATGCTTCTGGGGGGGTCTCCGGCGCCGGTCTCGGGTCGCGCTCCTTGGGGGTGGGGTCTCTGTCGCCACTTTCATCTCATGCTGCTGGGGGGGGGTCTCTGGCGCCACTCTCGGGTGATGCTGCTGGGGGGGGCCTCTGGCTCCCATCTCAGGTCGTGCTGCTGGGGGGGGGAGATCTCTGTCGCCGTTCTCTGGTGATGCTGCTGGGGGGAGGGTCTCTGGCGCCACTCTTGGGTCGCACTGCTGGGGGCGGGTCTGTGGTGCCGCTCTCGGGTCTTGCTGCTGGGGGGGGTCTCTGGCACCGTTTTCGGGTCACTCTGCTGGGGGAGGTCTCTGGCTTCGCTCTCGGGTCACGCTGCTGGGGAGGGTCTCTGGCGCCGCCCTCGGGACTTGCTGCTGGGGGGGGTCTCTGGCGCCGCCCTCGGGTCGCAATGCCGGGGGGGTTCTTTCGCGCTGCTCTCGGGTTTTGCTGCTGGGGGGGGGGGTCTCTTGTTTCGCTCTCGGGTCATGCTGCTGGGGGGGGACTTTGCAAGCGGGGCCGGGTACTAAAGGCACCAAGCAGCTGGCGGAATCACTGAGAACAAGGGTCATGGGGTCGGGGGTTGGTTGAGACTCTTTGGACCAGAGGCAGGGGGTCCAGGCTGCCAAATGTGTCGCGGAGAACCTCCATCTATCGGACGCGGCTTCCTCTCCGCGCTTGCAGAACCGAGCAGCTAAAAGTGTTAGAAGCCAAATCAGAGCGGCTCATGTGTGTGTTAGAAACGGCTACGGGGAGCCAATTGCACTGGCACCTGACGCCTTCTTCAGCCCTTTGTTGCTGCATTCTCAGGCTGGCACCTCTCACAACCATTCATTCATCGTCCAAGCACTCTCTCTCTTATGTACATTCCCTAATTAATGTTTCCCATACAGTATTTTGCATAATAATACAAGAGTTGTAGTTACAAAAAGTTACAAAAGTTTCTGGGTGGCATTTCTTAAAACATTCTCTCTCTGAGCGCTGAGGTAGTTACTGTTATAGTTACAATGCTTCACTTTGCGATTAGGGTTAAGTGCTTCACAATGCTTTGAAGAGAACGGTTGTCAATTGTGTAACAGTAAGTTTGAGCGTGCCCTGGCGCACAGCGAGGGGAGCTGTTTCTGGCTACATAGTAGTATATTTTTAACAGTTTGAAGTTACATGACCTAATATTACATTCCTAACCAATTATATTCTAGAGGGGCAAAAATGTTTAGATTTATAATTAAACAATCCTAACAAATAATAATAATAATAATAATAATTATAAATGTAAACACTTCTCAAGCTTGATAACACTAAATCTAAACACTTTCACAAGAATAAATCTAAACACTTCTATGCTTCTTCTACTTAACAAACTTCTCCTCCTTAGACTTTTAGTTGTGGGGAACAAATTCTGGGGAGTCACTTCCACTTGCGGGAATCATGTTTCATACTTGACTATGTTCTCCCTACACTAAGGCTGGCCGAGAGACTGTCCCGGACTGATCGTAACAGACTGTTCTGTCCGCGAATGGGCTGAGAGTAAAGGGCGTGTTCGGAATCTGTGGCGCCCAATCTGAGGCTGTCCGAGGTGACTCTTAACGGACTGCTCCGTGCGCCAATGGGCGGTGACTCAAGGCGTGTTCTGGGGCAGCTGGCGGCCAATAGGTTGTCCGGGGTGGATTATAACAGACTCTTCTGTCCGCGAATGGGCTGTGACTAAGGGGCGTGTTCTGAATCAGAGGCACCCAATAGGCTGACCCGGCTGCATCTTAACGGACAGCTCTGTCTGCGAATGCGGTGTGACTAGGGGGAAATGACCTGCCACTGCTCTCGACCAATAGGCTGTCCGGGGTGGATCTTAATGGGCTGCTCTGTCCTCGAATTGTCTGTGAGTTAGGGGTGGTTCCTGGCTGTGTGCCAGCCAATGGGCTTTCGGAAGACAGCCTTGGCGGAGGATAGTGTCGCCCAATGGGCTGTCAGCAAAGGGGATCCTGCCTCTGGTTCGGCCAATGGGCTGCCGCAGGGGGGCGTTGTCTGACTGGGCGGCCGGCGCCGCCATGACAGGAAGGTCCGAGGAGCGCGCGGGGGCGCGAGCGAATCCTGGGTCCGAGTGCGAAGCTCCCCGCCCCCAGCCCGCCCCTTGTTGGTGTCTGGCCCGGGGGAGGAGGGGGCGCGAGGGAAGGTGGGGGAGCGGGCTGGGGGTGGGGTGTCTGGACAGGGGTGAGGTGTAGGAGCAGGCTGGGTGTGAGGGGCCGGGGGGGGCCTTGGCACTGGGGGGGCAGGAGGGAGGGGGAGGGGCCGGGGGGGGCCTTGGCACTGGGGGGGGGCAGGAGCGGATAGGGCGCGGGAGAGCGCAGGCGCGGGCGGCGCTGGCTGGGCGGGAAACTCCCGGGATGCTCGCGCTGACGAGGCGGGCGGGAAAACGCTGCGGGGGGCGCTGAGGTGCGGAGCCTGGGGGGCGGGGCGGGAGCTGGCAGTGACGTGGAGCCCCCCCCCCCCCGCCTGCTTCTCTCCGGGCCCCAGGCTGGACATCGGCGGGGCGGCCCCTGGCGGAGGTGGGGGGGCGATTTCTGCCCCCCCCCGGCGCTGCAGCCTCCCCGGGGAGCAGCGCCCCTGTGACCCCCCCCACGTGGTGCCGGGGGAACGGGGCTGTGGCCCCCCCTTTGGGGCGCGGGAGCTGACCCGGGCTCCAGTCACGTGGGTGTCTCGGGGAGGGGGGGCTGCGGGCCACCGGGGCGCGGGAGTGTCACGTGCCCCCTCCCCCCGCCGGGGAGCCGCGCGCCCTCGAGGGGTGGTTCCCGCGGGCGGGGCACGCACAGAACGTGTCCCGCACGCGGGGGGGCGGGGCGGCCTGAGCCCTGCTCCCCGCGCTGCTCGCTGCCTGGGGGCGGGGCCGGGTGCCCGCTGAATCCCCCCTGTGCCCGGGGGGGGGGGGGCAGTTCGGCGGGGGGCGCTGTGGGGGGGGATGCTCTGGCCCTGGCTGCCCGCAGTGCTGCCCAGTGCCCGGCTGTGCCTCCTGCAGAGGCCGAGAGCGTCCTGGGTGGGGGCGTGTGGGGAGAGGGGGGGAGTGGCTGAGAATTGGGGGGCAAACAGGTGACAGACAAACCAACCGACAGAAAAGCCTCCCTGCCTGGCCCCCAGCTGAGCGGAGAAACGTCCCCCTGGCGGCCAGAGCACTGCAGGGCCCAGCCTAGTCGCTTTGTGCCTCCAGCCCCACGGCGTGGGGAGGGGGCGACGGTGGAGGAGCCCCACGCACCCAGGCCTTAGGTTCCCCACCCGCCTTCTAAGCACTGAGCATTTTAGGCCTGGCTGGACTAGAGAAGGGGGCACCAGGGGAGTTGCCGCTGAAGGCGCGCGGCCGCGCACAAACACCCCTCTGCCGCCCACCTCCGTTGCGGAGCCTTGCAGCGGCACTCGCCTTCCTGCTGGCCGGGGAATGGCGCGGTTGTTTTCCTGATCCGGTGGAGGGCGGCTGCCCCGTTGTGTCCCTGCTGGGGCAGCCTCGCCCCACCTCCAGCTGCTCTTGGGGCTTCTGTTTGTTTCTGTTCATACAGTTTGCTGCTGTTTTCCATCCACGAGGACCTGCGTGAAGCTGGTCCAACCAGAGATACGGGGATCGATTTTTAAGAGTAAGAGGTTTTGTTTTTAAAGCAGGGGTGAGGAACCTAATACCCCAGCTCACGTGAGTGTGGCCCTCGAGACTCAAGGTTCCCACACTAACGCTCTAGCTCCCCTCCAGATTGGAGCAGACAAAATCTGCTAGCCTGCCCCGCCGCCCTCCTCACAAGCTCCGTCCGGTGTGCGAGGGGAATGTGGGAAGCCTCTTCCTCCTTCTCAGTTGGGGCATGTGTTAATGCGGATGGTGGGGTTTGGGATTTCTTTTTCTTCACACTTGTGTGTAGGGTTGCCAGGTGTCTAGCACTGAGCCAGACAGCCCGGTATTTGCACTTTTTGTCCGGTAAATAAATTTAGAAAATACCGGACATACAAAATGTCCAGTATTTCCTGCTTTTCCTCTGCGCCCAGCAGAAATAAGCCGGGGGCGGGGAGATTGGCTGACTAATTAAAGGGGTCACAACTGGATTTTGCTCAACAAAAATGTTCCTGGTGGGGTTTTTTTTGTTTGGTTGGCTTTTTTTCCTCAACAAAAATTTTCCTGGCGCTTTTTTTTTGCTGAAACCATCTGGCAACCCTACTAGTGTGTGCCTTCCGCCCCCCCCCCCCCAATAAGGTTCCCCACCCCGTCTGAAAGCGAGAGTTGGGAGAATAGGTTACCTTGCGTTCCTGTGACCTTATAAGGAAGTTGAAGGCTACTATAAATTCCCCCTCATGGTCTCCTCTTCAGACTAAAGAAACCTAAATCCCTCAGCCTCTTCATAGAGCAATTGCTCCAGCCCCCTAATCATTTTGGTTGTCCTCTGCTGGACCCTCTCCAATGTGTCCACATCCCTTCTGTAGTGGAAGGCTCAGAACTGGACACAGTACTCCAGATGTGGCCTCACCAAAGCCGAATAAAGGGGAATAATGACATCTCTGGATCTACTGGCAATGCTCCTCTTAATGCAACCTAATATGCCATTAGCCTTCTTGGCTACAAGGGCACACTGTTGACTCATCTCCAGCTTCTCATCCACTGTAACCCCCAGGTCCCTGTCTGCAGAACTACTACTTAACTGGTTGGTCCCCAGCTTGTAACTATGCTTGGGATTCTTCCATCCCAAGTGCAGGACTCTACACTTGTCCTTGTTGAACCTCATCAGATTTCTTGTGGCCCAATCCTCCAATTTGTCTAAGTCATTCTGGACCCTATCTCTGCCCTTAGGCATCTTTTAGCCTTTTTGTTCTATTATTGTTTTTCTATTTGGTACTAGAAAATCAAACTTTCCTCCTGCTTGGGCCTCAAGTTTCACTCCAGCAGCCCTTCCACAAGTAGAATCGTCTGCAAAATAAAATGTCAGGGCTACCGTCATTAAGGTGCTTGTCCCTGTAAGGACATGTGACTGAACTGGTTGTTCAGAAGGTTTCTGGTGAATTGGTTTATGCACAGGTATGCCTCCCGTTCTTCTTTAACCACCGCAGTCTCTTGTTTTTGTCCGGAAGCAAATTCTCTGCCAAGCCACCTTTTTTCCCTTTCATGTAATTGTCTGCTCTTTCGTTCGGTGTGGTAGACTTGTTCTAGTGTGGCATTAGACAACCGAGCCACAGAAAAGTCTGCCTTGGTACCACTGAGTACCGGCCCAGACCAAAGTAGCTTTCAGACACCTTAAGAGAGTCTTGATTTGCAATTCTCCCCTTTCTTCTCCTTGGATTTTCAACTAGGAAAGTGTGCTAATCATCTGCTTTTGCGGAAAAACTTGCCAGCTGTCTACACTGGCCGCTTGAATTTCCGCAAAAGCACTGACGATCTCATGTAAGATTGTCAGTGCTTCTGCGGGAATACTATGCTGCTCCCGTTCGGGCAAAAGTCTTTTTCCGAAAGACTTCTGCGCAAAAGGGCCAGTGTAGACAGCAGAGAGTTCTTTTCCGCAAAAAAGCCCCGATGGCGAAAATGGCGATTGGGGCTTTTTTGCAGAAAAGCGCGACTAGATTGGCCACGGACGCTTTTCCGTAAAAAGTTTACATACCCAGTATCTTGTGAAGAACTTGTCACCTCAGCACAGGGTCCCGGGGCGGGCTTTACCATAAGGGACCCGGAGAGATCATCTAGGCCAGCTGGAGGGGGCAGGGGAGGGGAGAGGAGAGGAGAGGAGAGGAGGTTGGCCACTGAAAATGTTGCAGTATTAATTTTCCTTTTATTTGACTTCATATCAAACAAATATTTACAGTTTAAATGACCTTGTTAATTCTCCCTTGTGTTAGTACTCTTTCTTCCAGAACGTTTTAAAAACACAGACGAGACATGTCTTCGCCTGGGTGGCAGGCATCCGAAGAAGGGCACGTGACCTCGATCTTGGAGCACGAGACAAAACTCACTCCGCTCCTGGAGGGGAAATGTTAGAGGCAACACTGGGCTCCAGTGAGCAGCAGCCAGGTGACGCACGTGTCTGTCCTTTCCACACATCTAGGGTGGCCTAGCTCCTAACCGTTCTCTGTCTCTTTTTCGGTCCCTGTAGACTTGGAGGAGATGAGAGGCTGGCCATGTGGTGGCAGAGACCGAAAGGAGCCACCCCCCCGAGACCCTGCCGGCAGATGGAAACCAGACAGCGATCTATGGAAGAAGAGCAAATAGCAATTGGCTCAAGGTAAGTATCGAGGGAGGGCCGCACAGACGTTTGCGAGCGTGGTACGGGTCCCTGAGAAAAGGCCCTCTGGCTCGTGGTGGAAGAACTTGAAAATACGAAGTACAAAAGTCACAGTGTTGTACTTAAAAGAAGCACTCGGGATCTTTTTCAGAGGGATAAGGCAACACGCCACATTTATTGATCACACGCACACACACATTATATATATATATATATATATATATATAAAAATTATTTATTTATTTACCACATGCATATGATAAGTATTGATTATTCTGTGTCACTCACGCACTCACTCTCTCACACACACACACACACGTGCACAAGCACACTCCGTCTTGCTGTTGTTACCAACTTGTTGCTCCCCTTAACTTCACTGGCCAGGTGAGTTAGATGGGGGAGGGGTGGAGCCGGGCTTCTGCTGATCCGGATCGATGCTCCGATGGTGACAAGATGAGACCCGGAGTCCTCTGCAAGACAACTCACTTTTATAGCAGCTTCCCTCTTATGCAAATATATCCCAGATTCAAAATCTGGGTCTGTGTCCTTTGGTCCCTTTGTGGGTGCTGTCTGTTAAGAGAGGGTGTTTTCCAAAGAAGGTGCTTGCTTCTAATCCCCAAGGCCTTCAATATGTCTGCTCTTCTTTCTTGAGCCCTCTTGACACGTTGGGTCTGGCTTCCACCCCCTTTTCAACTGGTGTAGCTCTCTGGAGGTGCTTGGCTCCCAAGTGTTACTCATTCACACCTCGTTCATTCAACTGGGCAATTGATTACAGAGTGGGGGGAGAGAGTGGGGGAAAGATCTTATTCTACTCCTAGCAAATGACATTTTTACCTCTTTAACTATATACTCTGTATTAGAACCCTATGTAGAAAACTAAGTTACAAGGTTATATGGATTCAGGTTCTAATACAAAGTGACAAGGTCATATGGATTAATACAAAGTTACAAGGTTATATGGAGAGGCACAGTGTCAAGTCATATGAAGTACATAGGTTTATCTACAACAGAAACTGAACACCGATTTTTGTATTTTTAAAAATGTCATTAATCCCCCCCTCCCCCCGCCGCCCCCCGAATCTCCTGGCTGGCGATACTTAACGTGTCTAGGATCATACGGAAAACTAAGTGAGTAGGCTGCCAATTGACCTAGCGTCACGCATGCGGAGAGTTGGCAAAACTGGGATTGAAATAAAGACTTGGTCTCCAGCAGCACCGAGGAGCCCCAGACATGGATTAGGGCCTCGTGGGAATAGTTGTCTCCTAATTGATCTAATCTTTGGCTTTTGAGTTTAATATTATTGGTGAGTCCTTCTAGGCGACTGTTACTCGGCGTGCATGCGTGCGCACGTAAGTATGAGTGCAAGTGTGTGCGTCCGCAAGTGTCCATTTGCGTGTGCGCGCACGTGCCTGCGTGCGGGCAGATTGAGCAGATGCGTGTGTGGGCATCTGAGCGAGGGCATGAGTGGGCGCCCAGGCGTGTTAATCTGTTAATTCGCGTTTGTGAGTGTGTACACGCATCCCTGCGTGTGAGCATTTGGTAGGGTGAGTGGCTGTTGCACGGGCGTGTGCGTCTGACGTGTGCCAATCAGACGGTGCCCTGGCAGCAGTAGCTCCTGGAAAGCGACACCCCTCCCCTCCCATCTGGAGCATGCAACTGGGATGAGAGGGGCAGGGAAGAGTAGAACTGCTGCAGCGCGTTTCAGCACGAGGCTCTAACTGCCGCGCGGTAGCTGCTCCTTTTGTATCCGACGTGGGGCAACAAGGAGCGGCCTCGCATCATGCCGGCGCCACGTGCGTTCAGTCCCACGGGCCGGAAGTGACGTTTGCTCGGTCCACAGCCTGACAGCAACCGACTGGCAACCGTGACCGGAAGGTGCCCAGGTACGAGCGCTCAGCTGGTGCCAGGTCAGCGGGTGGTAGGCAGGAGACACGGGGCCAGGCGGGACGGGTTCAGACACGGGGTGCCTGGCTGGGACAGCGACTGGGGTTGGAGGTTTCCTGCGGCGGTGCAGCCAGCGTAGGGCACCAGCTCCCGTGGTACGTGGGGCAGAGGAAGGACAGCAGAGTGGAGGCTGGAACCGCTCCGACAAGGCACCGCTCTGCTTATGGTTGCCAGGTGTCCGGTTTTGAACTGGACGGTCCAGGCTTTCAGCTTTTTCTTCGGGAAACAAATTTATATTTTCTCAATGTCCGCGAAAGCGGCAAGGAGTTCTGTGCCACAGGGCTCCTCGCTGCTTTTGCAGATTCAGACTAACGCGGCTACTCCTCTGATAAATGTCGGGTATTTTCTAAATCAGATGGAATGCAGATTGTGATGTCATGTCAGGCGTGCCTGGTATTTTTGGTGAAACCATCTGGCAACCCTAGCTCTGCTCCTTGCTTGGCCGGGGTGGCGCCCTGCCTCTGTGGCAGGTCCTGACGTCACAGGGAGCGTGTTCCCCAGGAAATCCGGGCAGTGCAGCGGCTTCCGGTCCGCGCCACCCGGCCCCAAGGGAGCGGCGGCGGGAGGCGGCAGGGAGGTCAGAGCGTGACGCTGCCCCGCCCGGATCTCAGCCCTTGGGCGCCCCAGTGTGCACCCCGCCCGGCCGGGCCGCTCCCCTGTAGCTCCGCCCCCAGCGCTGCGCCCGCTGCCTCGTGGCCCGGCTCGGTGCGAAGCTGCCACTGCCGGCTACGAACAGCAGCGCACTGCTAGTGACGTCATTGCCCTGGCGCGGTGCATGCAAATGATGGAACGCGGGGCACGTTCTATCGGCTCCCGGGCGAGTGACACGTGGGTTTGTGTGGCACACAGACGGGTCCCAGGCTCCGTCATTAATGGCAGGGGCGGGGCCTGATCTGGGGGCGGGGCCACTGACCGGCAGGAACTCAGCTGGGACACAGAAGTGAGCGGCAGAAAACTCCTCGGGGTCTCCGGAAAATCCTCGCGCGGCCCCTCTGGGCTTGTGAACGGGACGCAGCAGAGGCAGCCGCCCCCCTCCCCACCCACCCGCCTCACGCTCCCCGCTGCACTTTCGAAGGCAACAGCAGCATCAGCCTGTCCCGCTGCCAGTCCCTGCACAAGCCGGCTGGGAAATTTGGTGTTGGGGGGAGCAGACTGCACGGGGCGGAGAGGAGTTTGGGGGTGGTGGGGGATCAGACTGCATGGAGCGGAGAGGAGTTTGGGGGGAAGCAGACTGCACGGGGCGGGGAGGAGTTTGGTGAGGGGGGATCATACTGCACGGGGCGGAGAGGAGTTTGGTGAGGGGGGATCATACTGCATGGGGCGGAGAGGAGTTTGGGGGGAAGCAGACTGCACGGGGCGGGGAGGAGTTTGGTGAGGGGGGATCAGACTGCAGGGGGCGGAGAGGAGTTTCGTGGGGGGTAGGAGATCAGACTGCACGGGGGGAGGAGTTTGGGGGGGATCAGACTGCACGGGGCGGGGAGGAGTTTGCGGGGGAGCAGACTGCACGGGGCGGGGAGGAGTTTGGGGGGGTTCAGACTGCACGGGGCGGAGAGGAGTTTGGGGGGAGCAGACTGCACGGGGCGGGGAGGAGTTTGCGGGGGAGCAGACTGCACGGGGCGGGGATGAGTTTGGGGGGGTTCAGACTGCATGGGGCGGGGAGGAGTTTGGGGGGGGAGCAGACTGCACGGGGCGGGGAGGAGTTTGGGGGGATCAGACTGCATGTGGCGGGGAGGAGTTTGGGGGGGATCAGACTGCACGGGGGGGAGGATCAGACTCCACGGGGCGGCGAGGAGTTTGGGGAGGGGTTCAGACTGCACGGGGCGGAGAGGAGTTTGGGGGGGATCGGACTGCACGGGGCGGGGAGGAGTTTGGGGGGATGGGACTGCACGGGGCGGGGAGGAGTTTGGGGGGATCAGACTGCACGGAGCGGGGAGGAGTTTGGGGGGATCAGACTGCACGGGGGGGAGGATCAGACTGCACGGAGCGGGGAGGAGTTTGGGGGGGGATCAGACTGCATGGGGCGGAGGGGAGTGTGGGGGGGATCAGACTGCACGGGGCGGAGAGGAGTTTGGGGAGGGGATCAGACTGCACGGGGCGGAGAGGAGTTTGGGGGGGATCGGACTGCACGGGGCGGGGAGGAGTTTGGGGGGATCAGACTGCACGGAGCAGGGAGGAGTTTGGGGGGATCAGACTGCACGGGGGGGAGGATCAGACTGCACGGAGCGGGGAGGAGTTTGGGGGGGATCAGACTGCACGGGGGGGAGGATCAGACTGCACGGGGCAGGGAGGAGCTTTGGGGGGGATCAGACTGCACGGGGCGGACAGGAGTTTGGGGGGGCGATCAGACTGCACGGGGCGGAGGGGAGTGTGGGGGGGATCAGACTGCACGGGGGGGAGGAGTTTGGGGGGGATCAGACTGCACGGAGCGGGGAGGAGTGTGGGGGGGATCAGACTGCATGGGGCGGGGAGGAGTGTGGGGGGGATCAGACTGCACGGGGGGGAGAGGAGTTTGGGGGGGATCGGACTGCACGGAGGGAGAGGAGTTTGGGGGGATCGGACTGCACGGGGCGGGGAAGAGTTTGGGGGGATCGGACTGCACGGGGGGAGAGGAGTTTGGGGGGATCAGATTGCACGGGGGGGAGGATCAGACTGCACGGGGGGGAGGAGTTTGGGGGGGGATCAGACTGCACGGGGCAGGGAGGAGTTTGGGGGGGTCGGACTGCACGGGGGGAGAGGAGTTTGGGGGGATCAGATTGCACGGGGGGGAGGATCAGACTGCACGGGGGGGAGGAGTTTGGAGGGGGATCAGACTGCACGGGGGGGAGGATCAGACTGCACGGGGCAGGGAGGAGCTTTGGGGGGGATCAGACTGCACGGGGCGGACAGGAGTTTGGGGGGGCGATCAGACTGCACGGGGCGGAGGGGAGTGTGGGGGGGATCAGACTGCACGGGGGGGAGGAGTTTGGGGGGGATCAGACTGCACGGAGCGGGGAGGAGTGTGGGGGGGATCAGACTGCATGGGGCGGGGAGGAGTGTGGGGGGGATCAGACTGCACGGGGGGGAGAGGAGTTTGGGGGGGATCGGACTGCACGGAGGGAGAGGAGTTTGGGGGGATCGGACTGCACGGGGCGGGGAAGAGTTTGGGGGGATCGGACTGCACGGGGGGAGAGGAGTTTGGGGGGATCAGATTGCACGGGGGGGAGGATCAGACTGCACGGGGGGAGGAGTTTGGGGGGGGATCAGACTGCACGGGGCAGGGAGGAGTTTGGGGGGGTCGGACTGCACGGGGGGAGAGGAGTTTGGGGGGATCAGATTGCACGGGGGGAGGATCAGACTGCACGGGGCGGGGAGGAGTTTGGGGGGGATCGGACTGCACGGGGCGGGGAGGTGTTTGGGGGGGATCGGACTGCACGGGGCGGGGAGGTGTTTGGGGGGGATCATACTGCACGGGGGAGAGGAGTTTGGGGGGGATCAGACTGCACGGGGGGAGGATCAGACTGCACGGGGCGGAGGGGAAGTTTGGGGGGATCAGACTGCACGGGGCGGGGAGGAGTTTGGGGGGATCAGACTGCACGGGGGGGAGGATCAGACTGCACGGGGGGGAGGAGTTTGGGGGGGGATCAGACTGCACGGGGCAGGGAGGAGTTTGGGGGGGATCGGACTGCACGGGGCGGACAGGAGTTTGGGGGGGCGATCAGACTGCACGGGGCGGAGGGGAGTGTGGGGGGGATCAGACTGCACGGGGGGGGAGGAGTTTGGGGGGGATCAGACTGCACGGAGCGGGGAGGAGTGTGGGGGGGATCATACTGCACGGGGGAGAGGAGTTTGGGGGGATCGGACTGCACGGGGCGGGGAGGAGTTTGGGGGGGATCAGACTGCACGGGGGGGAGGATCAGACTGCACGGGGCGGAGGGGAAGTTTGGGGGGATCAGACTGCACGGGGCGGAGGGGAAGTTTGGGGGGATCAGACTGCACGGGGGGGAGGAGTTTGAGGGGGATCAGACTGCACGGGGCGGGGAGGAGTTTGGGGGGATCAGACTGCACGGGGCTGGGAGGAGTTTGGGGGGGAAGGGTTGCCGCGGAGTCTCCTCTCCCGAGTGGGGGCGGAGCATCAGCTGCGGACGCTGCCGTCTCTGAGGCAGGAGCCCCGCCCAGCAATGGGGAGGGGCGGGTTGAGGGGGAGTAGGGAAAGTAGCCGCAGTGGCTTGTGGGAAACTGAGTGCCCCTGTCCGCAGCTCCCATCGGCCATTGCAGGGCCAGGGCAGGCCCGGCGCTGTTCGGTTGGGCGGGTGCAGCGGAAGTGACATCACAACGGGGCATTGACCAGGGAGCGACGCGGTTGGTCCCGCGCTCGTGTCACTCCAAGTGTTAGCGACGCATCCTGGGACTTGTAGTTCTCATAGTGCGGCCTCCCGGGGCACGTCGCAGCGCGCCCCGCCCCTATCATAGCCCCGCCCCCCGGCATAGCCCCGCCCAGCGTGTTCTTAGTTCGGAATGGGGCATTTCTACCCTAAAAACAATCTTTTTTATTCGGAAATAACGGCCCTTAGCAGAGCAACAGTGACACTCGGTAGTCACCGGCGGTAATGCACGTGTAATTCCGTAGCGCCTCCACAGTGCCGCTCGGTGGTCATTGCCGGTAATGCACGTGTAATTCCGTAGCGCCTCCACAGTGCCGCTCGGTGGTCATTGCCGGTAATGCACGTGTAATTCCGAAGCGCCTCCACAGTGCCGCTCGGTGGTCATTGCCGGTAATGCACGTGTAATTCCATAGCGCCTCCACAGTGCCGCTCAGTGGTCATTGCCGGTAATGCACGTGTCATTCCGAAGCGCCTCCACAGTGCCGCTCGGTGGTCATTGCGGGTAATGCACGTGTAATTCCGTAGCGCCTCCACAGTGCCGCTCGGTGGTCATTGCGGGTAATGCACGTGTAATTCCATAGCGCCTCCACAGTGCCGCTCGGTGGTCATTGCCGGTAATGCACGTGTAATTCCGAAGCGCCTCCACAGTGCCGCTCGGTGGTCATTGCCGGTAATGCACGTGTAATTCCGTAGCGCCTCCACAGTGCCGCTCGGTGGTCATTGCCGGTAATGCACGTGTAATTCCGTAGCGCCTCCACAGTGCCGCTCGGTGGTCATTGCAGGTAATGCACGTGTAATTCCATCGCCCCCAGCTGCTGTCCCTGCTCCGCACGCCACGTGGCCCCAGTCTTGCCCTTTGACAGCAGGCAAAGTAAGAAGCTCGTTATTTCCAGGCTCCGCGCAGCCCTCTCCCCTCCTGCCCCCGGCCCCCTCATCCCACACACCAGGCTCCGCGCAGCCCCCTCCCCTCCTGCTTCCTCACCCCAGCCTGCACCCCGTCCATACTCTTATCCCGGGGCCCTTCCTCTCCCCAGCCTGCACCCCCGTCCATATGCTTATCCCGGGGCCCTTCCTCCCCCCAGCCTGCACCCCCATCCATATTCTTATCCCGGGGCCCTTCCTCACTCCAGTCTGCACGCCCATTCATGGGAGCCATCAGTCCAGCTTTTCCCTGCACCACATTCAGTAAAGTGTCTGATCAGGGTATGAGAGCAGCCCTGAGCCTTTGTCTCCACTCAGCAGGTTGCACCACACAGGATATGTGGATGGTCCTGGGCTTTGTACAGCACTCCAGACTGACCCCTGGACACGGCTTCTGAGTCCTAGCCCTTTGCTGTCACTCCTGCCCGAGGGCTTTGCTGGCTCCAGACTGGGTAACAGCTGGGAAACTGGCTGGGCAGTGGGCTGAGAAGATACCGTCCGAGATGGACTTGAGCTGCCTGGACGTGATTCTCGGAACACGTGAAGGGTCCTCAGCGTTCGGCCTTCCCATGGCTCTGTGTGAGTAAGAGGTGCGTGCTTTGAAATCTTCAAGCGTCCTGGCAGTATGTTTCTTCTGAGGCAGAGAGCTTCCTGCTGGGGCACGGAGCCTGGTGGCTTGGGGACTGGTGAAGGGGCAGTAGGCGGTTCAACAGTGCGTGGATAGATATTCAAGGCCTCCGTTCTCTCCGAGTTCCTGGAGTGGCAGCGGGAGGGGGTGGCCGATGGTGGGAGGAGAAGCGATGCCGCGTCCTTGCGGACTGAAAAGCTAAGTTGTTTGTTTGTTTTTTCCCCTCAGCTGTGTTCGGTAGCGAGCGATAAGAAGTCAACCCTCCCGGTGTCCTCCCGTCTGGGGATGGAACGGAAAAGAGAACGGCGAGCTTGGGAGCTTGGTCGAAGCGAGGCGAGAACCGTCCTGCTGGGAGCGGAGCAGCCATCGCTGACCGGGAGATAAGTGTCGGGTCTGGAAATCTCTCAGCTTACGGCCCACTCGGGTCTAGGAAGGGAAGTCACGTTTGCTTAGACAGCGAGTCCGAGCGGAGGTTCCCGAGGTGCTTCCTTGGTAGTGGGAGAAACAGGGCTCCCGTTTGTCAGGGGTGCTGGTTTCTCTGGAACACGGTGTCCTTCTCAGCAGACGCTTGGCTCGAGGAGGAAGACGCAAGGTGGTAAGGTTTCTGACTGCCTCTTATGTGTTTCTCTCTTGTTGCTCTCTCGTATTGGCCAATACGTCCTGTCTGTCTGTTTCTGTCTATGTCTTTGTCCTTGCTCTGCTTCTGCCGTGTCCTTGTACAGCACACTTGCAGGCATTCCAGGTGAGCATCTCCAAGGGTTAAGGGCTCAGGAGCCAACGGGAATTCAGCAGGTTCGCAAGTCGCGCAAGGGAGAGCGGTGGTGCATCATGGCTGAATGACTCGGTGTTCTTGTAGAGGACCCGATACATAGGCGAGAGGGGGGGAAAGGGCTAAAGGATAGAATTCCCACAGCCACAGACTTTAGTGAGTGAGAGCTAACGCTGGGCTTTTTCGGCCACCCTTGCAGAGGAATCAGTGCGTGGCCGTGGGCGGAGAATAAATCGTCCGAGATGTACTTGAGCTGCCTGGACGTGATTCTCGGAACATGTGAAGGGTCCTCAGCGTTCGGCCTTCCCATGGCTCTGTGTGAGTAAGAGGTGCGTGCTTTGAAATCTTTAAGCGTCCTGGCAGTATGTTTCTTCTGAGGCAGAGAGCTTCCTGCTGGGTCACGGAGCCTGGTGGCTTGGGGACTGGTGAAGGGGCATAGGCAGTTCAACAGAGCGTGGATAGATATTCAAGGCCTCCGTTCTCTCCGCGTTCCTGGAGTGTCAGCGGGAGGGGGTGGCCGATGGTGGGAGGCAGCGGTGCGATGGTGGGAGGAGAAGCGATGCCGCGTCCTTGCGGACTGAAAAGCTAAGTTGTTTGTTTGTTTTTTCCCCTCTGCTGTGTTCGGTAGTGAGCGATAAGAAGTCAACCCTCCCGGTGTCCTCCCGTCTGGGGATGGAACGGAAACGAGAACAGCGAGCTCGGGAGCTTGGTCGAAGCGAGGCGAGAACCGTCCGGCTGGGAGCGGAGCAGCCATCGCTGACAGGGAGATAAGTGTCGGGTTTGGAAATCTCTCGGCTTACGGCGCACTCGGGTCTAGGAAGGGAAGTCAGGTTTGCTTAGACAGCGAGTCCGAGCGGAGGTTCGCGAGGTGATTCCTTGGTAGTGGGAGAAACAGGGCTTCCGTTTGTCAGGGGTGCTGATTTCTCTGGAACACGGTGTCCTTCTCAGCAGACGCTTGGCTCGAGGAGGAAGACGCAAGGCGGTAAGGTTTCCGTCTGCCTCTCATGTGTTTCTCTCTTGTTGCTCTCTCGTATTGGCCAATACGTTCTGTCTGTCTGTTTCTGTCTGTGTCTTTGTCCTTGCTCTGCTTCTGCCGTGTCCTTGTATAGCTCACGTGCAGGCATTCCAGGTGAGCATCTCCACGGGTTAAGGGCTCAGGAGCCAACGGGAATTCTGCAGGTACGCCAGTCGCGCAAGGGAGAGCGGTGGTGCGTCATGGCTGACTGACTCAGTGTTCTTGTAGAGGGCCCTATACATAGGCGAGGGGCGGGGGGGAAGGGCTAAAGGATAGAATTCCCACAGCCACAGACCTTAGTGAGTGAGAGGTCTCTTCAGTCACGCCGCTCTCGGATCTCGCTGCAGGGAGGGATTCTGGTGCCGCTCTCGGGTCGTGCAGCTTGGGGGTGTCTCTAGCGCTGCTCTCGGGTCTCGCTGCTGGGGGGGAGGGGTCTTTGGGGCCACTCTCAGGTCGTGCTGCTGGGAGGGAGTCTGGCGCCTCTCTCGGGTTATGCTGCTGCGGGGAATCTCTGGTGCCTCCTTGGGATCATGCTGCTGGGGGGGTCTCTGGCTTCGCTCTCCGGTCGTGCTGCTGGGGGGGGGTCTCTGTTACCGCTTTCGGGTCGCGCCGTTAGGGGGGGTCTCTGGTGCCGCTCTCGGTAGTGGTGCTGGGGGTGGGGTCTCTGTCTCCACTCTCGGGTCGCGCTCCTGGGGGGAGGTCTCTGGCGCCGCTCTCGGGTCGCGCTGCTGGGGGGTGGTCTCTGGAGCCTCCCTCCGGTCATGCTGCAGACGGGGGGTGTCACTGGCCCCGCTATCAGGTGATGCTGCTGCGGGGGGTCTCTGGCACCTCTCGGGTTTTGCTGCTGGGTGGGTGTCTGGGGCCGCTCTCGGGTGATGCTGTTCGGGGAGGTCTCTGGCGCCGCTCTCCGGTAGCGGTGCTGGGGGTGGGGTTTCTGTCTCCACTCTCGGGTAATGCTTCTGGGGGGGTCTCCGGCGCCGGTCTCGGGTCGCGCTCCTTGGGGGTGGGGTCTCTGTCGCCACTTTCATCTCATGCTGCTGGGGGGGGGTCTCTGGCGCCACTCTCGGGTGATGCTGCTGGGGGGGGCCTCTGGCTCCCATCTCAGGTCGTGCTGCTGGGGGGGGGAGATCTCTGTCGCCGTTCTCTGGTGATGCTGCTGGGGGGAGGGTCTCTGGCGCCACTCTTGGGTCGCACTGCTGGGGGCGGGTCTGTGGTGCCGCTCTCGGGTCTTGCTGCTGGGGGGGGTCTCTGGCACCGTTTTCGGGTCACTCTGCTGGGGGAGGTCTCTGGCTTCGCTCTCGGGTCACGCTGCTGGGGAGGGTCTCTGGCGCCGCCCTCGGGACTTGCTGCTGGGGGGGGTCTCTGGCGCCGCCCTCGGGTCGCAATGCCGGGGGGGTTCTTTCGCGCTGCTCTCGGGTTTTGCTGCTGGGGGGGGGGGTCTCTTGTTTCGCTCTCGGGTCATGCTGCTGGGGGGGGACTTTGCAAGCGGGGCCGGGTACTAAAGGCACCAAGCAGCTGGCGGAATCACTGAGAACAAGGGTCATGGGGTCGGGGGTTGGTTGAGACTCTTTGGACCAGAGGCAGGGGGTCCAGGCTGCCAAATGTGTCGCGGAGAACCTCCATCTATCGGACGCGGCTTCCTCTCCGCGCTTGCAGAACCGAGCAGCTAAAAGTGTTAGAAGCCAAATCAGAGCGGCTCATGTGTGTGTTAGAAACGGCTACGGGGAGCCAATTGCACTGGCACCTGACGCCTTCTTCAGCCCTTTGTTGCTGCATTCTCAGGCTGGCACCTCTCACAACCATTCATTCATCGTCCAAGCACTCTCTCTCTTATGTACATTCCCTAATTAATGTTTCCCATACAGTATTTTGCATAATAATACAAGAGTTGTAGTTACAAAAAGTTACAAAAGTTTCTGGGTGGCATTTCTTAAAACATTCTCTCTCTGAGCGCTGAGGTAGTTACTGTTATAGTTACAATGCTTCACTTTGCGATTAGGGTTAAGTGCTTCACAATGCTTTGAAGAGAACGGTTGTCAATTGTGTAACAGTAAGTTTGAGCGTGCCCTGGCGCACAGCGAGGGGAGCTGTTTCTGGCTACATAGTAGTATATTTTTAACAGTTTGAAGTTACATGACCTAATATTACATTCCTAACCAATTATATTCTAGAGGGGCAAAAATGTTTAGATTTATAATTAAACAATCCTAACAAATAATAATAATAATAATAATAATTATAAATGTAAACACTTCTCAAGCTTGATAACACTAAATCTAAACACTTTCACAAGAATAAATCTAAACACTTCTATGCTTCTTCTACTTAACAAACTTCTCCTCCTTAGACTTTTAGTTGTGGGGAACAAATTCTGGGGAGTCACTTCCACTTGCGGGAATCATGTTTCATACTTGACTATGTTCTCCCTACACTAAGGCTGGCCGAGAGACTGTCCCGGACTGATCGTAACAGACTGTTCTGTCCGCGAATGGGCTGAGAGTAAAGGGCGTGTTCGGAATCTGTGGCGCCCAATCTGAGGCTGTCCGAGGTGACTCTTAACGGACTGCTCCGTGCGCCAATGGGCGGTGACTCAAGGCGTGTTCTGGGGCAGCTGGCGGCCAATAGGTTGTCCGGGGTGGATTATAACAGACTCTTCTGTCCGCGAATGGGCTGTGACTAAGGGGCGTGTTCTGAATCAGAGGCACCCAATAGGCTGACCCGGCTGCATCTTAACGGACAGCTCTGTCTGCGAATGCGGTGTGACTAGGGGGAAATGACCTGCCACTGCTCTCGACCAATAGGCTGTCCGGGGTGGATCTTAATGGGCTGCTCTGTCCTCGAATTGTCTGTGAGTTAGGGGTGGTTCCTGGCTGTGTGCCAGCCAATGGGCTTTCGGAAGACAGCCTTGGCGGAGGATAGTGTCGCCCAATGGGCTGTCAGCAAAGGGGATCCTGCCTCTGGTTCGGCCAATGGGCTGCCGCAGGGGGGCGTTGTCTGACTGGGCGGCCGGCGCCGCCATGACAGGAAGGTCCGAGGAGCGCGCGGGGGCGCGAGCGAATCCTGGGTCCGAGTGCGAAGCTCCCCGCCCCCAGCCCGCCCCTTGTTGGTGTCTGGCCCGGGGGAGGAGGGGGCGCGAGGGAAGGTGGGGGAGCGGGCTGGGGGTGGGGTGTCTGGACAGGGGTGAGGTGTAGGAGCAGGCTGGGTGTGAGGGGCCGGGGGGGGCCTTGGCACTGGGGGGGCAGGAGGGAGGGGGAGGGGCCGGGGGGGGCCTTGGCACTGGGGGGGGGCAGGAGCGGATAGGGCGCGGGAGAGCGCAGGCGCGGGCGGCGCTGGCTGGGCGGGAAACTCCCGGGATGCTCGCGCTGACGAGGCGGGCGGGAAAACGCTGCGGGGGGCGCTGAGGTGCGGAGCCTGGGGGGCGGGGCGGGAGCTGGCAGTGACGTGGAGCCCCCCCCCCCCCGCCTGCTTCTCTCCGGGCCCCAGGCTGGACATCGGCGGGGCGGCCCCTGGCGGAGGTGGGGGGGCGATTTCTGCCCCCCCCCGGCGCTGCAGCCTCCCCGGGGAGCAGCGCCCCTGTGACCCCCCCCACGTGGTGCCGGGGGAACGGGGCTGTGGCCCCCCCTTTGGGGCGCGGGAGCTGACCCGGGCTCCAGTCACGTGGGTGTCTCGGGGAGGGGGGGCTGCGGGCCACCGGGGCGCGGGAGTGTCACGTGCCCCCTCCCCCCGCCGGGGAGCCGCGCGCCCTCGAGGGGTGGTTCCCGCGGGCGGGGCACGCACAGAACGTGTCCCGCACGCGGGGGGGCGGGGCGGCCTGAGCCCTGCTCCCCGCGCTGCTCGCTGCCTGGGGGCGGGGCCGGGTGCCCGCTGAATCCCCCCTGTGCCCGGGGGGGGGGGCAGTTCGGCGGGGGGCGCTGTGGGGGGGGATGCTCTGGCCCTGGCTGCCCGCAGTGCTGCCCAGTGCCCGGCTGTGCCTCCTGCAGAGGCCGAGAGCGTCCTGGGTGGGGGCGTGTGGGGAGAGGGGGGGAGTGGCTGAGAATTGGGGGGCAAACAGGTGACAGACAAACCAACCGACAGAAAAGCCTCCCTGCCTGGCCCCCAGCTGAGCGGAGAAACGTCCCCCTGGCGGCCAGAGCACTGCAGGGCCCAGCCTAGTCGCTTTGTGCCTCCAGCCCCACGGCGTGGGGAGGGGGCGACGGTGGAGGAGCCCCACGCACCCAGGCCTTAGGTTCCCCACCCGCCTTCTAAGCACTGAGCATTTTAGGCCTGGCTGGACTAGAGAAGGGGGCACCAGGGGAGTTGCCGCTGAAGGCGCGCGGCCGCGCACAAACACCCCTCTGCCGCCCACCTCCGTTGCGGAGCCTTGCAGCGGCACTCGCCTTCCTGCTGGCCGGGGAATGGCGCGGTTGTTTTCCTGATCCGGTGGAGGGCGGCTGCCCCGTTGTGTCCCTGCTGGGGCAGCCTCGCCCCACCTCCAGCTGCTCTTGGGGCTTCTGTTTGTTTCTGTTCATACAGTTTGCTGCTGTTTTCCATCCACGAGGACCTGCGTGAAGCTGGTCCAACCAGAGATACGGGGATCGATTTTTAAGAGTAAGAGGTTTTGTTTTTAAAGCAGGGGTGAGGAACCTAATACCCCAGCTCACGTGAGTGTGGCCCTCGAGACTCAAGGTTCCCACACTAACGCTCTAGCTCCCCTCCAGATTGGAGCAGACAAAATCTGCTAGCCTGCCCCGCCGCCCTCCTCACAAGCTCCGTCCGGTGTGCGAGGGGAATGTGGGAAGCCTCTTCCTCCTTCTCAGTTGGGGCATGTGTTAATGCGGATGGTGGGGTTTGGGATTTCTTTTTCTTCACACTTGTGTGTAGGGTTGCCAGGTGTCTAGCACTGAGCCAGACAGCCCGGTATTTGCACTTTTTGTCCGGTAAATAAATTTAGAAAATACCGGACATACAAAATGTCCAGTATTTCCTGCTTTTCCTCTGCGCCCAGCAGAAATAAGCCGGGGGCGGGGAGATTGGCTGACTAATTAAAGGGGTCACAACTGGATTTTGCTCAACAAAAATGTTCCTGGTGGGGTTTTTTTTGTTTGGTTGGCTTTTTTTCCTCAACAAAAATTTTCCTGGCGCTTTTTTTTTGCTGAAACCATCTGGCAACCCTACTAGTGTGTGCCTTCCGCCCCCCCCCCAATAAGGTTCCCCACCCCGTCTGAAAGCGAGAGTTGGGAGAATAGGTTACCTTGCGTTCCTGTGACCTTATAAGGAAGTTGAAGGCTACTATAAATTCCCCCTCATGGTCTCCTCTTCAGACTAAAGAAACCTAAATCCCTCAGCCTCTTCATAGAGCAATTGCTCCAGCCCCCTAATCATTTTGGTTGTCCTCTGCTGGACCCTCTCCAATGTGTCCACATCCCTTCTGTAGTGGAAGGCTCAGAACTGGACACAGTACTCCAGATGTGGCCTCACCAAAGCCGAATAAAGGGGAATAATGACATCTCTGGATCTACTGGCAATGCTCCTCTTAATGCAACCTAATATGCCATTAGCCTTCTTGGCTACAAGGGCACACTGTTGACTCATCTCCAGCTTCTCATCCACTGTAACCCCCAGGTCCCTGTCTGCAGAACTACTACTTAACTGGTTGGTCCCCAGCTTGTAACTATGCTTGGGATTCTTCCATCCCAAGTGCAGGACTCTACACTTGTCCTTGTTGAACCTCATCAGATTTCTTGTGGCCCAATCCTCCAATTTGTCTAAGTCATTCTGGACCCTATCTCTGCCCTTAGGCATCTTTTAGCCTTTTTGTTCTATTATTGTTTTTCTATTTGGTACTAGAAAATCAAACTTTCCTCCTGCTTGGGCCTCAAGTTTCACTCCAGCAGCCCTTCCACAAGTAGAATCGTCTGCAAAATAAAATGTCAGGGCTACCGTCATTAAGGTGCTTGTCCCTGTAAGGACATGTGACTGAACTGGTTGTTCAGAAGGTTTCTGGTGAATTGGTTTATGCACAGGTATGCCTCCCGTTCTTCTTTAACCACCGCAGTCTCTTGTTTTTGTCCGGAAGCAAATTCTCTGCCAAGCCACCTTTTTTCCCTTTCATGTAATTGTCTGCTCTTTCGTTCGGTGTGGTAGACTTGTTCTAGTGTGGCATTAGACAACCGAGCCACAGAAAAGTCTGCCTTGGTACCACTGAGTACCGGCCCAGACCAAAGTAGCTTTCAGACACCTTAAGAGAGTCTTGATTTGCAATTCTCCCCTTTCTTCTCCTTGGATTTTCAACTAGGAAAGTGTGCTAATCATCTGCTTTTGCGGAAAAACTTGCCAGCTGTCTACACTGGCCGCTTGAATTTCCGCAAAAGCACTGACGATCTCATGTAAGATTGTCAGTGCTTCTGCGGGAATACTATGCTGCTCCCGTTCGGGCAAAAGTCTTTTTCCGAAAGACTTCTGCGCAAAAGGGCCAGTGTAGACAGCAGAGAGTTCTTTTCCGCAAAAAAGCCCCGATGGCGAAAATGGCGATTGGGGCTTTTTTGCAGAAAAGCGCGACTAGATTGGCCACGGACGCTTTTCCGTAAAAAGTTTACATACCCAGTATCTTGTGAAGAACTTGTCACCTCAGCACAGGGTCCCAGGGCGGGCTTTACCATAAGGGACCCGGAGAGATCATCTAGGCCAGCTGGAGGGGGCAGGGGAGGGGAGAGGAGAGGAGAGGAGAGGAGGTTGGCCACTGAAAATGTTGCAGTATTAATTTTCCTTTTATTTGACTTCATATCAAACAAATATTTACAGTTTAAATGACCTTGTTAATTCTCCCTTGTGTTAGTACTCTTTCTTCCAGAACGTTTTAAAAACACAGACGAGACATGTCTTCGCCTGGGTGGCAGGCATCCGAAGAAGGGCACGTGACCTCGATCTTGGAGCACGAGACAAAACTCACTCCGCTCCTGGAGGGGAAATGTTAGAGGCAACACTGGGCTCCAGTGAGCAGCAGCCAGGTGACGCACGTGTCTGTCCTTTCCACACATCTAGGGTGGCCTAGCTCCTAACCGTTCTCTGTCTCTTTTTCGGTCCCTGTAGACTTGGAGGAGATGAGAGGCTGGCCATGTGGTGGCAGAGACCGAAAGGAGCCACCCCCCCGAGACCCTGCCGGCAGATGGAAACCAGACAGCGATCTATGGAAGAAGAGCAAATAGCAATTGGCTCAAGGTAAGTATCGAGGGAGGGCCGCACAGACGTTTGCGAGCGTGGTACGGGTCCCTGAGAAAAGGCCCTCTGGCTCGTGGTGGAAGAACTTGAAAATACGAAGTACAAAAGTCACAGTGTTGTACTTAAAAGAAGCACTCGGGATCTTTTTCAGAGGGATAAGGCAACACGCCACATTTATTGATCACACGCACACACACATTATATATATATATATATATATATATATATATATATATATATATATAAAAATTATTTATTTATTTACCACATGCATATGATAAGTATTGATTATTCTGTGTCACTCACGCACTCACTCTCTCACACACACACACACACGTGCACAAGCACACTCCGTCTTGCTGTTGTTACCAACTTGTTGCTCCCCTTAACTTCACTGGCCAGGTGAGTTAGATGGGGGAGGGGTGGAGCCGGGCTTCTGCTGATCCGGATCGATGCTCCGATGGTGACAAGATGAGACCCGGAGTCCTCTGCAAGACAACTCACTTTTATAGCAGCTTCCCTCTTATGCAAATATATCCCAGATTCAAAATCTGGGTCTGTGTCCTTTGGTCCCTTTGTGGGTGCTGTCTGTTAAGAGAGGGTGTTTTCCAAAGAAGGTGCTTGCTTCTAATCCCCAAGGCCTTCAATATGTCTGCTCTTCTTTCTTGAGCCCTCTTGACACGTTGGGTCTGGCTTCCACCCCCTTTTCAACTGGTGTAGCTCTCTGGAGGTGCTTGGCTCCCAAGTGTTACTCATTCACACCTCGTTCATTCAACTGGGCAATTGATTACAGAGTGGGGGGAGAGAGTGGGGGAAAGATCTTATTCTACTCCTAGCAAATGACATTTTTACCTCTTTAACTATATACTCTGTATTAGAACCCTATGTAGAAAACTAAGTTACAAGGTTATATGGATTCAGGTTCTAATACAAAGTGACAAGGTCATATGGATTAATACAAAGTTACAAGGTTATATGGAGAGGCACAGTGTCAAGTCATATGAAGTACATAGGTTTATCTACAACAGAAACTGAACACCGATTTTTGTATTTTTAAAAATGTCATTAATCCCCCCCTCCCCCCGCCGCCCCCCGAATCTCCTGGCTGGCGATACTTAACGTGTCTAGGATCATACGGAAAACTAAGTGAGTAGGCTGCCAATTGACCTAGCGTCACGCATGCGGAGAGTTGGCAAAACTGGGATTGAAATAAAGACTTGGTCTCCAGCAGCACCGAGGAGCCCCAGACATGGATTAGGGCCTCGTGGGAATAGTTGTCTCCTAATTGATCTAATCTTTGGCTTTTGAGTTTAATATTATTGGTGAGTCCTTCTAGGCGACTGTTACTCGGCGTGCATGCGTGCGCACGTAAGTATGAGTGCAAGTGTGTGCGTCCGCAAGTGTCCATTTGCGTGTGCGCGCACGTGCCTGCGTGCGGGCAGATTGAGCAGATGCGTGTGTGGGCATCTGAGCGAGGGCATGAGTGGGCGCCCAGGCGTGTTAATCTGTTAATTCGCGTTTGTGAGTGTGTACACGCATCCCTGCGTGTGAGCATTTGGTAGGGTGAGTGGCTGTTGCACGGGCGTGTGCGTCTGACGTGTGCCAATCAGACGGTGCCCTGGCAGCAGTAGCTCCTGGAAAGCGACACCCCTCCCCTCCCATCTGGAGCATGCAACTGGGATGAGAGGGGCAGGGAAGAGTAGAACTGCTGCAGCGCGTTTCAGCACGAGGCTCTAACTGCCGCGCGGTAGCTGCTCCTTTTGTATCCGACGTGGGGCAACAAGGAGCGGCCTCGCATCATGCCGGCGCCACGTGCGTTCAGTCCCACGGGCCGGAAGTGACGTTTGCTCGGTCCACAGCCTGACAGCAACCGACTGGCAACCGTGACCGGAAGGTGCCCAGGTACGAGCGCTCAGCTGGTGCCAGGTCAGCGGGTGGTAGGCAGGAGACACGGGGCCAGGCGGGACGGGTTCAGACACGGGGTGCCTGGCTGGGACAGCGACTGGGGTTGGAGGTTTCCTGCGGCGGTGCAGCCAGCGTAGGGCACCAGCTCCCGTGGTACGTGGGGCAGAGGAAGGACAGCAGAGTGGAGGCTGGAACCGCTCCGACAAGGCACCGCTCTGCTTATGGTTGCCAGGTGTCCGGTTTTGAACTGGACGGTCCAGGCTTTCAGCTTTTTCTTCGGGAAACAAATTTATATTTTCTCAATGTCCGCGAAAGCGGCAAGGAGTTCTGTGCCACAGGGCTCCTCGCTGCTTTTGCAGATTCAGACTAACGCGGCTACTCCTCTGATAAATGTCGGGTATTTTCTAAATCAGATGGAATGCAGATTGTGATGTCATGTCAGGCGTGCCTGGTATTTTTGGTGAAACCATCTGGCAACCCTAGCTCTGCTCCTTGCTTGGCCGGGGTGGCGCCCTGCCTCTGTGGCAGGTCCTGACGTCACAGGGAGCGTGTTCCCCAGGAAATCCGGGCAGTGCAGCGGCTTCCGGTCCGCGCCACCCGGCCCCAAGGGAGCGGCGGCGGGAGGCGGCAGGGAGGTCAGAGCGTGACGCTGCCCCGCCCGGATCTCAGCCCTTGGGCGCCCCAGTGTGCACCCCGCCCGGCCGGGCCGCTCCCCTGTAGCTCCGCCCCCAGCGCTGCGCCCGCTGCCTCGTGGCCCGGCTCGGTGCGAAGCTGCCACTGCCGGCTACGAACAGCAGCGCACTGCTAGTGACGTCATTGCCCTGGCGCGGTGCATGCAAATGATGGAACGCGGGGCACGTTCTATCGGCTCCCGGGCGAGTGACACGTGGGTTTGTGTGGCACACAGACGGGTCCCAGGCTCCGTCATTAATGGCAGGGGCGGGGCCTGATCTGGGGGCGGGGCCACTGACCGGCAGGAACTCAGCTGGGACACAGAAGTGAGCGGCAGAAAACTCCTCGGGGTCTCCGGAAAATCCTCGCGCGGCCCCTCTGGGCTTGTGAACGGGACGCAGCAGAGGCAGCCGCCCCCCTCCCCACCCACCCGCCTCACGCTCCCCGCTGCACTTTCGAAGGCAACAGCAGCATCAGCCTGTCCCGCTGCCAGTCCCTGCACAAGCCGGCTGGGAAATTTGGTGTTGGGGGGAGCAGACTGCACGGGGCGGAGAGGAGTTTGGGGGTGGTGGGGGATCAGACTGCATGGAGCGGAGAGGAGTTTGGGGGGAAGCAGACTGCACGGGGCGGGGAGGAGTTTGGTGAGGGGGGATCATACTGCACGGGGCGGAGAGGAGTTTGGTGAGGGGGGATCATACTGCATGGGGCGGAGAGGAGTTTGGGGGGAAGCAGACTGCACGGGGCGGGGAGGAGTTTGGTGAGGGGGGATCAGACTGCAGGGGGCGGAGAGGAGTTTCGTGGGGGGTAGGAGATCAGACTGCACGGGGGGAGGAGTTTGGGGGGGATCAGACTGCACGGGGCGGGGAGGAGTTTGCGGGGGAGCAGACTGCACGGGGCGGGGAGGAGTTTGGGGGGGTTCAGACTGCACGGGGCGGAGAGGAGTTTGGGGGGAGCAGACTGCACGGGGCGGGGAGGAGTTTGCGGGGGAGCAGACTGCACGGGGCGGGGAGGAGTTTGGGGGGGTTCAGACTGCATGGGGCGGGGAGGAGTTTGGGGGGGAGCAGACTGCACGGGGCGGGGAGGAGTTTGGGGGGATCAGACTGCATGTGGCGGGGAGGAGTTTGGGGGGGATCAGACTGCACGGGGGGGAGGATCAGACTCCACGGGGCGGCGAGGAGTTTGGGGAGGGGTTCAGACTGCACGGGGCGGAGAGGAGTTTGGGGAGGGGATCAGACTACACGGGGCGGAGAGGAGTTTGGGGGGGATCGGACTGCACGGGGCGGGGAGGAGTTTGGGGGGATGGGACTGCACGGGGCGGGGAGGAGTTTGGGGGGATCAGACTGCACGGGGGGGAGGATCAGACTGCACGGAGCGGGGAGGAGTTTGGGGGGGGATCAGACTGCATGGGGCGGAGGGGAGTGTGGGGGGGATCAGACTGCACGGGGCGGAGAGGAGTTTGGGGAGGGGATCAGACTGCACGGGGCGGAGAGGAGTTTGGGGGGGATCGGACTGCACGGGGCGGGGAGGAGTTTGGGGGGATCAGACTGCACGGAGCAGGGAGGAGTTTGGGGGGATCAGACTGCACGGGGGGGAGGATCAGACTGCACGGAGCGGGGAGGAGTTTGGGGGGGATCAGACTGCACGGGGGGGAGGATCAGACTGCACGGGGCAGGGAGGAGCTTTGGGGGGGATCAGACTGCACGGGGCGGACAGGAGTTTGGGGGGGCGATCAGACTGCACGGGGCGGAGGGGAGTGTGGGGGGGATCAGACTGCACGGGGGGGAGGAGTTTGGGGGGGATCAGACTGCACGGAGCGGGGAGGAGTGTGGGGGGGATCAGACTGCATGGGGCGGGGAGGAGTGTGGGGGGGATCAGACTGCACGGGGGGGAGAGGAGTTTGGGGGGGATCGGACTGCACGGAGGGAGAGGAGTTTGGGGGGATCGGACTGCACGGGGCGGGGAAGAGTTTGGGGGGATCGGACTGCACGGGGGGAGAGGAGTTTGGGGGGATCAGATTGCACGGGGGGGAGGATCAGACTGCACGGGGGGGAGGAGTTTGGGGGGGGATCAGACTGCACGGGGCAGGGAGGAGTTTGGGGGGGTCGGACTGCACGGGGGGAGAGGAGTTTGGGGGGATCAGATTGCACGGGGGGAGGATCAGACTGCACGGGGGGGGAGGAGTTTGGAGGGGGATCAGACTGCACGGGGCAGGGAGGAGTTTGGGGGGGTCGGACTGCACGGGGGGAGAGGAGTTTGGGGGGATCAGATTGCACGGGGGGGGAGGAGTTTGGAGGGGGATCAGACTGCACGGGGCGGGGAGGTGTTTGGGGGGGATCATACTGCACGGGGGAGAGGAGTTTGGGGGGATCGGACTGCACGGGGCGGGGAGGAGTTTGGGGGGGATCAGACTGCACGGGGGGGAGGATCAGACTGCACGGGGCGGAGGGGAAGTTTGGGGGGATCAGACTGCACGGGGCGGGGAGGAGTTTGGGGGGATCAGACTGCACGGGGGGGAGGAGTTTGAGGGGGATCAGACTGCACGGGGCGGGGAGGAGTTTGGGGGGATCAGACTGCACGGGGCTGGGAGGAGTTTGGGGGGGAAGGGTTGCCGCGGAGTCTCCTCTCCCGAGTGGGGGCGGAGCATCAGCTGCGGACGCTGCCGTCTCTGAGGCAGGAGCCCCGCCCAGCAATGGGGAGGGGCGGGTTGAGGGGGAGTAGGGAAAGTAGCCGCAGTGGCTTGTGGGAAACTGAGTGCCCCTGTCCGCAGCTCCCATCGGCCATTGCAGGGCCAGGGCAGGCCCGGCGCTGTTCGGTTGGGCGGGTGCAGCGGAAGTGACATCACAACGGGGCATTGACCAGGGAGCGACGCGGTTGGTCCCGCGCTCGTGTCACTCCAAGTGTTAGCGACGCATCCTGGGACTTGTAGTTCTCATAGTGCGGCCTCCCGGGGCACGTCGCAGCGCGCCCCGCCCCTATCATAGCCCCGCCCCCCGGCATAGCCCCGCCCAGCGTGTTCTTAGTTCGGAATGGGGCATTTCTACCCTAAAAACAATCTTTTTTATTCGGAAATAACGGCCCTTAGCAGAGCAACAGTGACACTCGGTAGTCACCGGCGGTAATGCACGTGTAATTCCGTAGCGCCTCCACAGTGCCGCTCGGTGGTCATTGCCGGTAATGCACGTGTAATTCCGTAGCGCCTCCACAGTGCCGCTTGGTGGTCATTGCCGGTAATGCACGTGTCATTCCGAAGCGCCTCCACAGTGCCGCTCGGTGGTCATTGCCGGTAATGCACGTGTCATTCCGAAGCGCCTCCACAGTGCCGCTCGGTGGTCATTGCCGGTAATGCACGTGTAATTCCGTAGCGCCTCCACAGTGCCGCTTGGTGGTCATTGCCGGTAATGCACGTGTAATTCCGTAGCGCCTCCACAGTGCCGCTCGGTGGTCATTGCCGGTAATGCACGTGTAATTCCGTAGCGCCTCCACAGTGCCGCTTGGTGGTCATTGCCGGTAATGCACGTGTCATTCCGAAGCGCCTCCACAGTGCCGCTCGGTGGTCATTGCCGGTAATGCACGTGTAATTCCGTAGCGCCTCCACAGTGCCGCTCGGTGGTCATTGCCGGTAATGCACGTGTAATTCCGTAGCGCCTCCACAGTGCCGCTTGGTGGTCATTGCCGGTAATGCACGTGTAATTCCGTAGCGCCTCCACAGTGCCGCTCGGTGGTCATTGCAGGTAATGCACGTGTAATTCCATCGCCCCCAGCTGCTGTCCCTGCTCCGCACGCCACGTGGCCCCAGTCTTGCCCTTTGACAGCAGGCAAAGTAAGAAGCTCGTTATTTCCAGGCTCCGCGCAGCCCTCTCCCCTCCTGCCCCCGGCCCCCTCATCCCACACACCAGGCTCCGCGCAGCCCCCTCCCCTCCTGCTTCCTCACCCCAGCCTGCACCCCGTCCATACTCTTATCCCGGGGCCCTTCCTCTCCCCAGCCTGCACCCCCGTCCATATGCTTATCCCGGGGCCCTTCCTCCCCCCAGCCTGCACCCCCATCCATATTCTTATCCCGGGGCCCTTCCTCACTCCAGTCTGCACGCCCATTCATGGGAGCCATCAGTCCACCTTTTCCCTGCACCACATTCAGTAAAGTGTCTGATCAGGGTATGAGAGCAGCCCTGAGCCTTTGTCTCCACTCAGCAGGTTGCACCACACAGGATATGTGGATGGTCCTGGGCTTTGTACAGCACTCCAGACTGACCCCTGGACACGGCTTCTGAGTCCTAGCCCTTTGCTGTCACTCCTGCCCGAGGGCTTTGCTGGCTCCAGACTGGGTAACAGCTGGGAAACTGGCTGGGCAGTGGGCTGAGAAGATACCGTCCGAGATGGACTTGAGCTGCCTGGACGTGATTCTCGGAACACGTGAAGGGTCCTCAGCGTTCGGCCTTCCCATGGCTCTGTGTGAGTAAGAGGTGCGTGCTTTGAAATCTTCAAGCGTCCTGGCAGTATGTTTCTTCTGAGGCAGAGAGCTTCCTGCTGGGGCACGGAGCCTGGTGGCTTGGGGACTGGTGAAGGGGCAGTAGGCGGTTCAACAGTGCGTGGATAGATATTCAAGGCCTCCGTTCTCTCCGAGTTCCTGGAGTGGCAGCGGGAGGGGGTGGCCGATGGTGGGAGGAGAAGCGATGCCGCGTCCTTGCGGACTGAAAAGCTAAGTTGTTTGTTTGTTTTTTCCCCTCAGCTGTGTTCGGTAGCGAGCGATAAGAAGTCAACCCTCCCGGTGTCCTCCCGTCTGGGGATGGAACGGAAAAGAGAACGGCGAGCTTGGGAGCTTGGTCGAAGCGAGGCGAGAACCGTCCTGCTGGGAGCGGAGCAGCCATCGCTGACCGGGAGATAAGTGTCGGGTCTGGAAATCTCTCAGCTTACGGCCCACTCGGGTCTAGGAAGGGAAGTCACGTTTGCTTAGACAGCGAGTCCGAGCGGAGGTTCCCGAGGTGCTTCCTTGGTAGTGGGAGAAACAGGGCTCCCGTTTGTCAGGGGTGCTGGTTTCTCTGGAACACGGTGTCCTTCTCAGCAGACGCTTGGCTCGAGGAGGAAGACGCAAGGTGGTAAGGTTTCTGACTGCCTCTTATGTGTTTCTCTCTTGTTGCTCTCTCGTATTGGCCAATACGTCCTGTCTGTCTGTTTCTGTCTATGTCTTTGTCCTTGCTCTGCTTCTGCCGTGTCCTTGTACAGCACACTTGCAGGCATTCCAGGTGAGCATCTCCAAGGGTTAAGGGCTCAGGAGCCAACGGGAATTCAGCAGGTTCGCAAGTCGCGCAAGGGAGAGCGGTGGTGCATCATGGCTGAATGACTCGGTGTTCTTGTAGAGGACCCGATACATAGGCGAGAGGGGGGGAAAGGGCTAAAGGATAGAATTCCCACAGCCACAGACTTTAGTGAGTGAGAGCTAACGCTGGGCTTTTTCGGCCACCCTTGCAGAGGAATCAGTGCGTGGCCGTGGGCGGAGAATAAATCGTCCGAGATGTACTTGAGCTGCCTGGACGTGATTCTCGGAACATGTGAAGGGTCCTCAGCGTTCGGCCTTCCCATGGCTCTGTGTGAGTAAGAGGTGCGTGCTTTGAAATCTTTAAGCGTCCTGGCAGTATGTTTCTTCTGAGGCAGAGAGCTTCCTGCTGGGTCACGGAGCCTGGTGGCTTGGGGACTGGTGAAGGGGCATAGGCAGTTCAACAGAGCGTGGATAGATATTCAAGGCCTCCGTTCTCTCCGCGTTCCTGGAGTGTCAGCGGGAGGGGGTGGCCGATGGTGGGAGGCAGCGGTGCGATGGTGGGAGGAGAAGCGATGCCGCGTCCTTGCGGACTGAAAAGCTAAGTTGTTTGTTTGTTTTTTCCCCTCTGCTGTGTTCGGTAGTGAGCGATAAGAAGTCAACCCTCCCGGTGTCCTCCCGTCTGGGGATGGAACGGAAACGAGAACAGCGAGCTCGGGAGCTTGGTCGAAGCGAGGCGAGAACCGTCCGGCTGGGAGCGGAGCAGCCATCGCTGACAGGGAGATAAGTGTCGGGTTTGGAAATCTCTCGGCTTACGGCGCACTCGGGTCTAGGAAGGGAAGTCAGGTTTGCTTAGACAGCGAGTCCGAGCGGAGGTTCGCGAGGTGATTCCTTGGTAGTGGGAGAAACAGGGCTTCCGTTTGTCAGGGGTGCTGATTTCTCTGGAACACGGTGTCCTTCTCAGCAGACGCTTGGCTCGAGGAGGAAGACGCAAGGCGGTAAGGTTTCCGTCTGCCTCTCATGTGTTTCTCTCTTGTTGCTCTCTCGTATTGGCCAATACGTTCTGTCTGTCTGTTTCTGTCTGTGTCTTTGTCCTTGCTCTGCTTCTGCCGTGTCCTTGTATAGCTCACGTGCAGGCATTCCAGGTGAGCATCTCCACGGGTTAAGGGCTCAGGAGCCAACGGGAATTCTGCAGGTACGCCAGTCGCGCAAGGGAGAGCGGTGGTGCGTCATGGCTGACTGACTCAGTGTTCTTGTAGAGGGCCCTATACATAGGCGAGGGGCGGGGGGGAAGGGCTAAAGGATAGAATTCCCACAGCCACAGACCTTAGTGAGTGAGAGGTCTCTTCAGTCACGCCGCTCTCGGATCTCGCTGCAGGGAGGGATTCTGGTGCCGCTCTCGGGTCGTGCAGCTTGGGGGTGTCTCTAGCGCTGCTCTCGGGTCTCGCTGCTGGGGGGGAGGGGTCTTTGGGGCCACTCTCAGGTCGTGCTGCTGGGAGGGAGTCTGGCGCCTCTCTCGGGTTATGCTGCTGCGGGGAATCTCTGGTGCCTCCTTGGGATCATGCTGCTGGGGGGGTCTCTGGCTTCGCTCTCCGGTCGTGCTGCTGGGGGGGGGTCTCTGTTACCGCTTTCGGGTCGCGCCGTTAGGGGGGGTCTCTGGTGCCGCTCTCGGTAGTGGTGCTGGGGGTGGGGTCTCTGTCTCCACTCTCGGGTCGCGCTGCTGGGGGGAGGTCTCTGGCGCCGCTCTCGGGTCGCGCTGCTGGGGGGTGGTCTCTGGAGCCTCCCTCCGGTCATGCTGCAGACGGGGGGTGTCACTGGCCCCGCTATCAGGTGATGCTGCTGCGGGGGGTCTCTGGCACCTCTCGGGTTTTGCTGCTGGGTGGGTGTCTGGGGCCGCTCTCGGGTGATGCTGTTCGGGGAGGTCTCTGGCGCCGCTCTCCGGTAGCGGTGCTGGGGGTGGGGTTTCTGTCTCCACTCTCGGGTAATGCTTCTGGGGGGGTCTCCGGCGCCGGTCTCGGGTCGCGCTCCTTGGGGGTGGGGTCTCTGTCGCCACTTTCATCTCATGCTGCTGGGGGGGGGTCTCTGGCGCCACTCTCGGGTGATGCTGCTGGGGGGGGCCTCTGGCTCCCATCTCAGGTCGTGCTGCTGGGGGGGGGAGATCTCTGTCGCCGTTCTCTGGTGATGCTGCTGGGGGGAGGGTCTCTGGCGCCACTCTTGGGTCGCACTGCTGGGGGCGGGTCTGTGGTGCCGCTCTCGGGTCTTGCTGCTGGGGGGGGTCTCTGGCACCGTTTTCGGGTCACTCTGCTGGGGGAGGTCTCTGGCTTCGCTCTCGGGTCACGCTGCTGGGGAGGGTCTCTGGCGCCGCCCTCGGGACTTGCTGCTGGGGGGGGTCTCTGGCGCCGCCCTCGGGTCGCAATGCCGGGGGGGTTCTTTCGCGCTGCTCTCGGGTTTTGCTGCTGGGGGGGGGGTCTCTTGTTTCGCTCTCGGGTCATGCTGCTGGGGGGGGACTTTGCAAGCGGGGCCGGGTACTAAAGGCACCAAGCAGCTGGCGGAATCACTGAGAACAAGGGTCATGGGGTCGGGGGTTGGTTGAGACTCTTTGGACCAGAGGCAGGGGGTCCAGGCTGCCAAATGTGTCGCGGAGAACCTCCATCTATCGGACGCGGCTTCCTCTCCGCGCTTGCAGAACCGAGCAGCTAAAAGTGTTAGAAGCCAAATCAGAGCGGCTCATGTGTGTGTTAGAAACGGCTACGGGGAGCCAATTGCACTGGCACCTGACGCCTTCTTCAGCCCTTTGTTGCTGCATTCTCAGGCTGGCACCTCTCACAACCATTCATTCATCGTCCAAGCACTCTCTCTCTTATGTACATTCCCTAATTAATGTTTCCCATACAGTATTTTGCATAATAATACAAGAGTTGTAGTTACAAAAAGTTACAAAAGTTTCTGGGTGGCATTTCTTAAAACATTCTCTCTCTGAGCGCTGAGGTAGTTACTGTTATAGTTACAATGCTTCACTTTGCGATTAGGGTTAAGTGCTTCACAATGCTTTGAAGAGAACGGTTGTCAATTGTGTAACAGTAAGTTTGAGCGTGCCCTGGCGCACAGCGAGGGGAGCTGTTTCTGGCTACATAGTAGTATATTTTTAACAGTTTGAAGTTACATGACCTAATATTACATTCCTAACCAATTATATTCTAGAGGGGCAAAAATGTTTAGATTTATAATTAAACAATCCTAACAAATAATTACATTTATAATTATTATTATTATTATTAACACTTCTCAAGCTTGATAACACTAAATCTAAACACTTTCACAAGAATAAATCTAAACACTTCTATGCTTCTTCTACTTAACAAACTTCTCCTCCTTAGACTTTTAGTTGTGGGGAACAAATTCTGGGGAGTCACTTCCACTTGCGGGAATCATGTTTCATACTTGACTATGTTATCCCTACACTAAGGCTGGCCGAGAGACTGTCCCGGACTGATCGTAACAGACTGTTCTGTCCGCGAATGGGCTGAGAGTAAAGGGCGTGTTCGGAATCTGTGGCGCCCAATCTGAGGCTGTCCGAGGTGACTCTTAACGGACTGCTCCGTGCGCCAATGGGCGGTGACTCAAGGCGTGTTCTGGGGCAGCTGGCGGCCAATAGGTTGTCCGGGGTGGATTATAACAGACTCTTCTGTCCGCGAATGGGCTGTGACTAAGGGGCGTGTTCTGAATCAGAGGCACCCAATAGGCTGACCCGGCTGCATCTTAACGGACAGCTCTGTCTGCGAATGCGGTGTGACTAGGGGGAAATGACCTGCCACTGCTCTCGACCAATAGGCTGTCCGGGGTGGATCTTAATGGGCTGCTCTGTCCTCGAATTGTCTGTGAGTTAGGGGTGGTTCCTGGCTGTGTGCCAGCCAATGGGCTTTCGGAAGACAGCCTTGGCGGAGGATAGTGTCGCCCAATGGGCTGTCAGCAAAGGGGATCCTGCCTCTGGTTCGGCCAATGGGCTGCCGCAGGGGGGCGTTGTCTGACTGGGCGGCCGGCGCCGCCATGACAGGAAGGTCCGAGGAGCGCGCGGGGGCGCGAGCGAATCCTGGGTCCGAGTGCGAAGCTCCCCGCCCCCAGCCCGCCCCTTGTTGGTGTCTGGCCCGGGGGAGGAGGGGGCGCGAGGGAAGGTGGGGGAGCGGGCTGGGGGTGGGGTGTCTGGACAGGGGTGAGGTGTAGGAGCAGGCTGGGTGTGAGGGGCCGGGGGGGGCCTTGGCACTGGGGGGGCAGGAGGCAGGGGGAGGGGGAGGGGCCGGGGGGGGCCTTGGCACTGGGGGGGGGCAGGAGCGGATAGGGCGCGGGAGAGCGCAGGCGCGGGCGGCGCTGGCTGGGCGGGAAACTCCCGGGACGCTCGCGCTGACGAGGCGGGCGGGAAAACGCTGCGGGGGGCGCTGAGGTGCGGAGCCTGGGGGGCGGGGCGGGAGCTGGCAGTGACGTGGAGCCCCCCCCCCCCCGCCTGCTTCTCTCCGGGCCCCAGGCTGGACATCGGCGGGGCGGCCCCTGGCGGAGGTGGGGGGGCGATTTCTGCCCCCCCCCCCGGCGCTGCAGCCTCCCCGGGGAGCAGCGCCCCTGTGACCCCCCCCCACGTGGTGCCGGGGGAACGGGGCTGTGGCCCCCCCTTTGGGGCGCGGGAGCTGACCCGGGCTCCAGTCACGTGGGTGTCTCGGGGAGGGGGGGCTGCGGGCCACCGGGGCGCGGGAGTGTCACGTGCCCCCTCCCCCCGCCGGGGAGCCGCGCGCCCTCGAGGGGTGGTTCCCGCGGGCGGGGCACGCACAGAACGTGTCCCGCACGCGGGGGGGCGGGGCGGCCTGAGCCCTGCTCCCCGCGCTGCTCGCTGCCTGGGGGCGGGGCCGGGTGCCCGCTGAATCCCCCCTGTGCCCGGGGGGGGGGCAGTTCGGCGGGGGGCGCTGTGGGGGGGGATGCTCTGGCCCTGGCTGCCCGCAGTGCTGCCCAGTGCCCGGCTGTGCCTCCTGCAGAGGCCGAGAGCGTCCTGGGTGGGGGCGTGTGGGGAGAGGGGGGGAGTGGCTGAGAATTGGGGGGCAAACAGGTGACAGACAAACCAACCGACAGAAAAGCCTCCCTGCCTGGCCCCCAGCTGAGCGGAGAAACGTCCCCCTGGCGGCCAGAGCACTGCAGGGCCCAGCCTAGTCGCTTTGTGCCTCCAGCCCCACGGCGTGGGGAGGGGGCGACGGTGGAGGAGCCCCACGCACCCAGGCCTTAGGTTCCCCACCCGCCTTCTAAGCACTGAGCATTTTAGGCCTGGCTGGACTAGAGAAGGGGGCACCAGGGGAGTTGCCGCTGAAGGCGCGCGGCCGCGCACAAACACCCCTCTGCCGCCCACCTCCGTTGCGGAGCCTTGCAGCGGCACTCGCCTTCCTGCTGGCCGGGGAATGGCGCGGTTGTTTTCCTGATCCGGTGGAGGGCGGCTGCCCCGTTGTGTCCCTGCTGGGGCAGCCTCGCCCCACCTCCAGCTGCTCTTGGGGCTTCTGTTTGTTTCTGTTCATACAGTTTGCTGCTGTTTTCCATCCACGAGGACCTGCGTGAAGCTGGTCCAACCAGAGATACGGGGATCGATTTTTAAGAGTAAGAGGTTTTGTTTTTAAAGCAGGGGTGAGGAACCTAATACCCCAGCTCACGTGAGTGTGGCCCTCGAGACTCAAGGTTCCCACACTAACGCTCTAGCTCCCCTCCAGATTGGAGCAGACAAAATCTGCTAGCCTGCCCCGCCGCCCTCCTCACAAGCTCCGTCCGGTGTGCGAGGGGAATGTGGGAAGCCTCTTCCTCCTTCTCAGTTGGGGCATGTGTTAATGCGGATGGTGGGGTTTGGGATTTCTTTTTCTTCACACTTGTGTGTAGGGTTGCCAGGTGTCTAGCACTGAGCCAGACAGCCCGGTATTTGCACTTTTTGTCCGGTAAATAAATTTAGAAAATACCGGACATACAAAATGTCCAGTATTTCCTGCTTTTCCTCTGCGCCCAGCAGAAATAAGCCGGGGGCGGGGAGATTGGCTGACTAATTAAAGGGGTCACAACTGGATTTTGCTCAACAAAAATGTTCCTGGTGGGGTTTTTTTTGTTTGGTTGGCTTTTTTTCCTCAACAAAAATTTTCCTGGCGCTTTTTTTTTGCTGAAACCATCTGGCAACCCTACTAGTGTGTGCCTTCCGCCCCCCCCCCCCCAATAAGGTTCCCCACCCCGTCTGAAAGCGAGAGTTGGGAGAATAGGTTACCTTGCGTTCCTGTGACCTTATAAGGAAGTTGAAGGCTACTATAAATTCCCCCTCATGGTCTCCTCTTCAGACTAAAGAAACCTAAATCCCTCAGCCTCTTCATAGAGCAATTGCTCCAGCCCCCTAATCATTTTGGTTGTCCTCTGCTGGACCCTCTCCAATGTGTCCACATCCCTTCTGTAGTGGAAGGCTCAGAACTGGACACAGTACTCCAGATGTGGCCTCACCAAAGCCGAATAAAGGGGAATAATGACATCTCTGGATCTACTGGCAATGCTCCTCTTAATGCAACCTAATATGCCATTAGCCTTCTTGGCTACAAGGGCACACTGTTGACTCATCTCCAGCTTCTCATCCACTGTAACCCCCAGGTCCCTGTCTGCAGAACTACTACTTAACTGGTTGGTCCCCAGCTTGTAACTATGCTTGGGATTCTTCCATCCCAAGTGCAGGACTCTACACTTGTCCTTGTTGAACCTCATCAGATTTCTTGTGGCCCAATCCTCCAATTTGTCTAAGTCATTCTGGACCCTATCTCTGCCCTTAGGCATCTTTTAGCCTTTTTGTTCTATTATTGTTTTTCTATTTGGTACTAGAAAATCAAACTTTCCTCCTGCTTGGGCCTCAAGTTTCACTCCAGCAGCCCTTCCACAAGTAGAATCGTCTGCAAAATAAAATGTCAGGGCTACCGTCATTAAGGTGCTTGTCCCTGTAAGGACATGTGACTGAACTGGTTGTTCAGAAGGTTTCTGGTGAATTGGTTTATGCACAGGTATGCCTCCCGTTCTTCTTTAACCACCGCAGTCTCTTGTTTTTGTCCGGAAGCAAATTCTCTGCCAAGCCACCTTTTTTCCCTTTCATGTAATTGTCTGCTCTTTCGTTCGGTGTGGTAGACTTGTTCTAGTGTGGCATTAGACAACCGAGCCACAGAAAAGTCTGCCTTGGTACCACTGAGTACCGGCCCAGACCAAAGTAGCTTTCAGACACCTTAAGAGAGTCTTGATTTGCAATTCTCCCCTTTCTTCTCCTTGGATTTTCAACTAGGAAAGTGTGCTAATCATCTGCTTTTGCGGAAAAACTTGCCAGCTGTCTACACTGGCCGCTTGAATTTCCGCAAAAGCACTGACGATCTCATGTAAGATTGTCAGTGCTTCTGCGGGAATACTATGCTGCTCCCGTTCGGGCAAAAGTCTTTTTCCGAAAGACTTCTGCGCAAAAGGGCCAGTGTAGACAGCAGAGAGTTCTTTTCCGCAAAAAAGCCCCGATGGCGAAAATGGCGATTGGGGCTTTTTTGCAGAAAAGCGCGACTAGATTGGCCACGGACGCTTTTCCGTAAAAAGTTTACATACCCAGTATCTTGTGAAGAACTTGTCACCTCAGCACAGGGTCCCGGGGCGGGCTTTACCATAAGGGACCCGGAGAGATCATCTAGGCCAGCTGGAGGGGGCAGGGGAGGGGAGAGGAGAGGAGAGGAGAGGAGGTTGGCCACTGAAAATGTTGCAGTATTAATTTTCCTTTTATTTGACTTCATATCAAACAAATATTTACAGTTTAAATGACCTTGTTAATTCTCCCTTGTGTTAGTACTCTTTCTTCCAGAACGTTTTAAAAACACAGACGAGACATGTCTTCGCCTGGGTGGCAGGCATCCGAAGAAGGGCACGTGACCTCGATCTTGGAGCACGAGACAAAACTCACTCCGCTCCTGGAGGGGAAATGTTAGAGGCAACACTGGGCTCCAGTGAGCAGCAGCCAGGTGACGCACGTGTCTGTCCTTTCCACACATCTAGGGTGGCCTAGCTCCTAACCGTTCTCTGTCTCTTTTTCGGTCCCTGTAGACTTGGAGGAGATGAGAGGCTGGCCATGTGGTGGCAGAGACCGAAAGGAGCCACCCCCCCGAGACCCTGCCGGCAGATGGAAACCAGACAGCGATCTATGGAAGAAGAGCAAATAGCAATTGGCTCAAGGTAAGTATCGAGGGAGGGCCGCACAGACGTTTGCGAGCGTGGTACGGGTCCCTGAGAAAAGGCCCTCTGGCTCGTGGTGGAAGAACTTGAAAATACGAAGTACAAAAGTCACAGTGTTGTACTTAAAAGAAGCACTCGGGATCTTTTTCAGAGGGATAAGGCAACACGCCACATTTATTGATCACACGCACACACACATTATATATATATATATATATATATATATATAAAAATTATTTATTTATTTACCACATGCATATGATAAGTATTGATTATTCTGTGTCACTCACGCACTCACTCTCTCACACACACACACACGTGCACAAGCACACTCCGTCTTGCTGTTGTTACCAACTTGTTGCTCCCCTTAACTTCACTGGCCAGGTGAGTTAGATGGGGGAGGGGTGGAGCCGGGCTTCTGCTGATCCGGATCGATGCTCCGATGGTGACAAGATGAGACCCGGAGTCCTCTGCAAGACAACTCACTTTTATAGCAGCTTCCCTCTTATGCAAATATATCCCAGATTCAAAATCTGGGTCTGTGTCCTTTGGTCCCTTTGTGGGTGCTGTCTGTTAAGAGAGGGTGTTTTCCAAAGAAGGTGCTTGCTTCTAATCCCCAAGGCCTTCAATATGTCTGCTCTTCTTTCTTGAGCCCTCTTGACACGTTGGGTCTGGCTTCCACCCCCTTTTCAACTGGTGTAGCTCTCTGGAGGTGCTTGGCTCCCAAGTGTTACTCATTCACACCTCGTTCATTCAACTGGGCAATTGATTACAGAGTGGGGGGAGAGAGTGGGGGAAAGATCTTATTCTACTCCTAGCAAATGACATTTTTACCTCTTTAACTATATACTCTGTATTAGAACCCTATGTAGAAAACTAAGTTACAAGGTTATATGGATTCAGGTTCTAATACAAAGTGACAAGGTCATATGGATTAATACAAAGTTACAAGGTTATATGGAGAGGCACAGTGTCAAGTCATATGAAGTACATAGGTTTATCTACAACAGAAACTGAACACCGATTTTTGTATTTTTAAAAATGTCATTAATCCCCCCCTCCCCCCGCCGCCCCCCGAATCTCCTGGCTGGCGATACTTAACGTGTCTAGGATCATACGGAAAACTAAGTGAGTAGGCTGCCAATTGACCTAGCGTCACGCATGCGGAGAGTTGGCAAAACTGGGATTGAAATAAAGACTTGGTCTCCAGCAGCACCGAGGAGCCCCAGACATGGATTAGGGCCTCGTGGGAATAGTTGTCTCCTAATTGATCTAATCTTTGGCTTTTGAGTTTAATATTATTGGTGAGTCCTTCTAGGCGACTGTTACTCGGCGTGCATGCGTGCGCACGTAAGTATGAGTGCAAGTGTGTGCGTCCGCAAGTGTCCATTTGCGTGTGCGCGCACGTGCCTGCGTGCGGGCAGATTGAGCAGATGCGTGTGTGGGCATCTGAGCGAGGGCATGAGTGGGCGCCCAGGCGTGTTAATCTGTTAATTCGCGTTTGTGAGTGTGTACACGCATCCCTGCGTGTGAGCATTTGGTAGGGTGAGTGGCTGTTGCACGGGCGTGTGCGTCTGACGTGTGCCAATCAGACGGTGCCCTGGCAGCAGTAGCTCCTGGAAAGCGACACCCCTCCCCTCCCATCTGGAGCATGCAACTGGGATGAGAGGGGCAGGGAAGAGTAGAACTGCTGCAGCGCGTTTCAGCACGAGGCTCTAACTGCCGCGCGGTAGCTGCTCCTTTTGTATCCGACGTGGGGCAACAAGGAGCGGCCTCGCATCATGCCGGCGCCACGTGCGTTCAGTCCCACGGGCCGGAAGTGACGTTTGCTCGGTCCACAGCCTGACAGCAACCGACTGGCAACCGTGACCGGAAGGTGCCCAGGTACGAGCGCTCAGCTGGTGCCAGGTCAGCGGGTGGTAGGCAGGAGACACGGGGCCAGGCGGGACGGGTTCAGACACGGGGTGCCTGGCTGGGACAGCGACTGGGGTTGGAGGTTTCCTGCGGCGGTGCAGCCAGCGTAGGGCACCAGCTCCCGTGGTACGTGGGGCAGAGGAAGGACAGCAGAGTGGAGGCTGGAACCGCTCCGACAAGGCACCGCTCTGCTTATGGTTGCCAGGTGTCCGGTTTTGAACTGGACGGTCCAGGCTTTCAGCTTTTTCTTCGGGAAACAAATTTATATTTTCTCAATGTCCGCGAAAGCGGCAAGGAGTTCTGTGCCACAGGGCTCCTCGCTGCTTTTGCAGATTCAGACTAACGCGGCTACTCCTCTGATAAATGTCGGGTATTTTCTAAATCAGATGGAATGCAGATTGTGATGTCATGTCAGGCGTGCCTGGTATTTTTGGTGAAACCATCTGGCAACCCTAGCTCTGCTCCTTGCTTGGCCGGGGTGGCGCCCTGCCTCTGTGGCAGGTCCTGACGTCACAGGGAGCGTGTTCCCCAGGAAATCCGGGCAGTGCAGCGGCTTCCGGTCCGCGCCACCCGGCCCCAAGGGAGCGGCGGCGGGAGGCGGCAGGGAGGTCAGAGCGTGACGCTGCCCCGCCCGGATCTCAGCCCTTGGGCGCCCCAGTGTGCACCCCGCCCGGCCGGGCCGCTCCCCTGTAGCTCCGCCCCCAGCGCTGCGCCCGCTGCCTCGTGGCCCGGCTCGGTGCGAAGCTGCCACTGCCGGCTACGAACAGCAGCGCACTGCTAGTGACGTCATTGCCCTGGCGCGGTGCATGCAAATGATGGAACGCGGGGCACGTTCTATCGGCTCCCGGGCGAGTGACACGTGGGTTTGTGTGGCACACAGACGGGTCCCAGGCTCCGTCATTAATGGCAGGGGCGGGGCCTGATCTGGGGGCGGGGCCACTGACCGGCAGGAACTCAGCTGGGACACAGAAGTGAGCGGCAGAAAACTCCTCGGGGTCTCCGGAAAATCCTCGCGCGGCCCCTCTGGGCTTGTGAACGGGACGCAGCAGAGGCAGCCGCCCCCCTCCCCACCCACCCGCCTCACGCTCCCCGCTGCACTTTCGAAGGCAACAGCAGCATCAGCCTGTCCCGCTGCCAGTCCCTGCACAAGCCGGCTGGGAAATTTGGTGTTGGGGGGAGCAGACTGCACGGGGCGGAGAGGAGTTTGGGGGTGGTGGGGGATCAGACTGCATGGAGCGGAGAGGAGTTTGGGGGGAAGCAGACTGCACGGGGCGGGGAGGAGTTTGGTGAGGGGGGATCATACTGCACGGGGCGGAGAGGAGTTTGGTGAGGGGGGATCATACTGCATGGGGCGGAGAGGAGTTTGGGGGGAAGCAGACTGCACGGGGCGGGGAGGAGTTTGGTGAGGGGGGATCAGACTGCAGGGGGCGGAGAGGAGTTTCGTGGGGGGTAGGAGATCAGACTGCACGGGGGGAGGAGTTTGGGGGGGATCAGACTGCACGGGGCGGGGAGGAGTTTGCGGGGGAGCAGACTGCACGGGGCGGGGAGGAGTTTGGGGGGGTTCAGACTGCACGGGGCGGAGAGGAGTTTGGGGGGAGCAGACTGCACGGGGCGGGGAGGAGTTTGCGGGGGAGCAGACTGCACGGGGCGGGGAGGAGTTTGGGGGGGTTCAGACTGCATGGGGCGGGGAGGAGTTTGGGGGGGAGCAGACTGCACGGGGCGGGGAGGAGTTTGGGGGGATCAGACTGCATGTGGCGGGGAGGAGTTTGGGGGGGATCAGACTGCACGGGGGGGAGGATCAGACTCCACGGGGCGGCGAGGAGTTTGGGGAGGGGTTCAGACTGCACGGGGCGGAGAGGAGTTTGGGGAGGGGATCAGACTACACGGGGCGGAGAGGAGTTTGGGGGGGATCGGACTGCACGGGGCGGGGAGGAGTTTGGGGGGATGGGACTGCACGGGGCGGGGAGGAGTTTGGGGGGATCAGACTGCACGGGGGGGAGGATCAGACTGCACGGAGCGGGGAGGAGTTTGGGGGGGGATCAGACTGCATGGGGCGGAGGGGAGTGTGGGGGGGATCAGACTGCACGGGGCGGAGAGGAGTTTGGGGAGGGGATCAGACTGCACGGGGCGGAGAGGAGTTTGGGGGGGATCGGACTGCACGGGGCGGGGAGGAGTTTGGGGGGATCAGACTGCACGGAGCAGGGAGGAGTTTGGGGGGATCAGACTGCACGGGGGGGAGGATCAGACTGCACGGAGCGGGGAGGAGTTTGGGGGGGATCAGACTGCACGGGGGGGAGGATCAGACTGCACGGGGCAGGGAGGAGCTTTGGGGGGGATCAGACTGCACGGGGCGGACAGGAGTTTGGGGGGGCGATCAGACTGCACGGGGCGGAGGGGAGTGTGGGGGGGATCAGACTGCACGGGGGGGAGGAGTTTGGGGGGGATCAGACTGCACGGAGCGGGGAGGAGTGTGGGGGGGATCAGACTGCATGGGGCGGGGAGGAGTGTGGGGGGGATCAGACTGCACGGGGGGGAGAGGAGTTTGGGGGGGATCGGACTGCACGGAGGGAGAGGAGTTTGGGGGGATCGGACTGCACGGGGCGGGGAAGAGTTTGGGGGGATCGGACTGCACGGGGGGAGAGGAGTTTGGGGGGATCAGATTGCACGGGGGGGAGGATCAGACTGCACGGGGGGGAGGAGTTGGGGGGGGATCAGACTGCACGGGGCAGGGAGGAGTTTGGGGGGGTCGGACTGCACGGGGGGAGAGGAGTTTGGGGGGATCAGATTGCACGGGGGGGGGGGAGGATCAGACTGCACGGGGGGGGAGGAGTTTGGAGGGGGATCAGACTGCACGGGGCGGGGAGGTGTTTGGGGGGGATCATACTGCACGGGGGAGAGGAGTTTGGGGGGATCGGACTGCACGGGGCGGGGAGGAGTTTGGGGGGGATCAGACTGCACGGGGGGGAGGATCAGACTGCACGGGGCGGAGGGGAAGTTTGGGGGGATCAGACTGCACGGGGCGGGGAGGAGTTTGGGGGGATCAGACTGCACGGGGGGGAGGAGTTTGAGGGGGATCAGACTGCACGGGGCGGGGAGGAGTTTGGGGGGATCAGACTGCACGGGGCTGGGAGGAGTTTGGGGGGGAAGGGTTGCCGCGGAGTCTCCTCTCCCGAGTGGGGGCGGAGCATCAGCTGCGGACGCTGCCGTCTCTGAGGCAGGAGCCCCGCCCAGCAATGGGGAGGGGCGGGTTGAGGGGGAGTAGGGAAAGTAGCCGCAGTGGCTTGTGGGAAACTGAGTGCCCCTGTCCGCAGCTCCCATCGGCCATTGCAGGGCCAGGGCAGGCCCGGCGCTGTTCGGTTGGGCGGGTGCAGCGGAAGTGACATCACAACGGGGCATTGACCAGGGAGCGACGCGGTTGGTCCCGCGCTCGTGTCACTCCAAGTGTTAGCGACGCATCCTGGGACTTGTAGTTCTCATAGTGCGGCCTCCCGGGGCACGTCGCAGCGCGCCCCGCCCCTATCATAGCCCCGCCCCCCGGCATAGCCCCGCCCAGCGTGTTCTTAGTTCGGAATGGGGCATTTCTACCCTAAAAACAATCTTTTTTATTCGGAAATAACGGCCCTTAGCAGAGCAACAGTGACACTCGGTAGTCACCGGCGGTAATGCACGTGTAATTCCGTAGCGCCTCCACAGTGCCGCTCAGTGGTCATTGCCGGTAATGCACGTGTAATTCCGTAGCGCCTCCACAGTGCCGCTCAGTGGTCATTGCCGGTAATGCACGTGTAATTCCGTAGCGCCTCCACAGTGCCGCTCAGTGGTCATTGCCGGTAATGCACGTGTCATTCCGTAGCGCCTCCACAGTGCCGCTCAGTGGTCATTGCCGGTAATGCACGTGTCATTCCGAAGCGCCTCCACAGTGCCGCTCGGTGGTCATTGCCGGTAATGCACGTGTAATTCCGAAGCGCCTCCACAGTGCCTCTCGGTGGTCATTGCCGGTAATGCACGTGTAATTCCATCGCCCCCAGCTGCTGTCCCTGCTCCGCACGCCACGTGGCCCCAGTCTTGCCCTTTGACAGCAGGCAAAGTAAGAAGCTCGTTATTTCCAGGCTCCGCGCAGCCCTCTCCCCTCCTGCCCCGGCCCCCTCATCCCACACACCAGGCTCCGCGCAGCCCCCTCCCCTCCTGCTTCCTCCCCCCAGCCTGCACCCCGTCCATACTCTTATCCCGGGGCCCTTCCTCACTCCAGTCTGCACGCCCATTCATGGGAGCCATCAGTCCACCTTTTCCCTGCACCACATTCAGTAAAGTGTCTGATCAGGGTATGAGAGCAGCCCTGAGCCTTTGTCTCCACTCAGCAGGTTGCACCACACAGGATATGTGGATGGTCCTGGGCTTTGTACAGCACTCCAGACTGACCCCTGGACACGGCTTCTGGGTCCTAGCCCTTTGCTGTCACTCCTGCCCGAGGGCTTTGCTGGCTCCAGACTGGGTAACAGCTGGGAAACTGGCTGGGCAGTGGGCTGAGAAGATACCGTCCGAGATGGACTTGAGCTGCCTGGACGTGATTCTCGGAACACGTGAAGGGTCCTCAGCGTTCGGCCTTCCCATGGCTCTGTGTGAGTAAGAGGTGCGTGCTTTGAAATCTTCAAGCGTCCTGGCAGTATGTTTCTTCTGAGGCAGAGAGCTTCCTGCTGGGGCACGGAGCCTGGTGGCTTGGGGACTGGTGAAGGGGCAGTAGGCGGTTCAACAGTGCGTGGATAGATATTCAAGGCCTCCGTTCTCTCCGAGTTCCTGGAGTGGCAGCGGGAGGGGGTGGCCGATGGTGGGAGGAGAAGCGATGCCGCGTCCTTGCGGACTGAAAAGCTAAGTTGTTTGTTTGTTTTTTCCCCTCAGCTGTGTTCGGTAGCGAGCGATAAGAAGTCAACCCTCCCGGTGTCCTCCCGTCTGGGGATGGAACGGAAAAGAGAACGGCGAGCTTGGGAGCTTGGTCGAAGCGAGGCGAGAACCGTCCTGCTGGGAGCGGAGCAGCCATCGCTGACCGGGAGATAAGTGTCGGGTCTGGAAATCTCTCAGCTTACGGCCCACTCGGGTCTAGGAAGGGAAGTCACGTTTGCTTAGACAGCGAGTCCGAGCGGAGGTTCCCGAGGTGCTTCCTTGGTAGTGGGAGAAACAGGGCTCCCGTTTGTCAGGGGTGCTGGTTTCTCTGGAACACGGTGTCCTTCTCAGCAGACGCTTGGCTCGAGGAGGAAGACGCAAGGTGGTAAGGTTTCTGACTGCCTCTTATGTGTTTCTCTCTTGTTGCTCTCTCGTATTGGCCAATACGTCCTGTCTGTCTGTTTCTGTCTATGTCTTTGTCCTTGCTCTGCTTCTGCCGTGTCCTTGTACAGCACACTTGCAGGCATTCCAGGTGAGCATCTCCAAGGGTTAAGGGCTCAGGAGCCAACGGGAATTCAGCAGGTTCGCAAGTCGCGCAAAGGAGAGCGGTGGTGCATCATGGCTGAATGACTCGGTGTTCTTGTAGAGGACCCGATACATAGGCGAGAGGGGGGGAAAGGGCTAAAGGATAGAATTCCCACAGCCACAGACTTTAGTGAGTGAGAGCTAACGCTGGGCTTTTTCGGCCACCCTTGCAGAGGAATCAGTGCGTGGCCGTGGGCGGAGAATAAATCGTCCGAGATGTACTTGAGCTGCCTGGACGTGATTCTCGGAACATGTGAAGGGTCCTCAGCGTTCGGCCTTCCCATGGCTCTGTGTGAGTAAGAGGTGCGTGCTTTGAAATCTTTAAGCGTCCTGGCAGTATGTTTCTTCTGAGGCAGAGAGCTTCCTGCTGGGTCACGGAGCCTGGTGGCTTGGGGACTGGTGAAGGGGCATAGGCAGTTCAACAGAGCGTGGATAGATATTCAAGGCCTCCGTTCTCTCCGCGTTCCTGGAGTGTCAGCGGGAGGGGGTGGCCGATGGTGGGAGGCAGCGGTGCGATGGTGGGAGGAGAAGCGATGCCGCGTCCTTGCGGACTGAAAAGCTAAGTTGTTTGTTTGTTTTTTCCCCTCTGCTGTGTTCGGTAGTGAGCGATAAGAAGTCAACCCTCCCGGTGTCCTCCCGTCTGGGGATGGAACGGAAACGAGAACAGCGAGCTCGGGAGCTTGGTCGAAGCGAGGCGAGAACCGTCCGGCTGGGAGCGGAGCAGCCATCGCTGACAGGGAGATAAGTGTCGGGTTTGGAAATCTCTCGGCTTACGGCGCACTCGGGTCTAGGAAGGGAAGTCAGGTTTGCTTAGACAGCGAGTCCGAGCGGAGGTTCGCAAGGTGATTCCTTGGTAGTGGGAGAAACAGGGCTTCCGTTTGTCAGGGGTGCTGATTTCTCTGGAACACGGTGTCCTTCTCAGCAGACGCTTGGCTCGAGGAGGAAGACGCAAGGCGGTAAGGTTTCCGTCTGCCTCTCATGTGTTTCTCTCTTGTTGCTCTCTCGTATTGGCCAATACGTTCTGTCTGTCTGTTTCTGTCTGTGTCTTTGTCCTTGCTCTGCTTCTGCCGTGTCCTTGTATAGCTCACGTGCAGGCATTCCAGGTGAGCATCTCCACGGGTTAAGGGCTCAGGAGCCAACGGGAATTCTGCAGGTACGCCAGTCGCGCAAGGGAGAGCGGTGGTGCGTCATGGCTGACTGACTCAGTGTTCTTGTAGAGGGCCCTATACATAGGCGAGGGGCGGGGGGGAAGGGCTAAAGGATAGAATTCCCACAGCCACAGACCTTAGTGAGTGAGAGGTCTCTTCAGTCACGCCGCTCTCGGATCTCGCTGCAGGGAGGGATTCTGGTGCCGCTCTCGGGTCGTGCAGCTTGGGGGTGTCTCTAGCGCTGCTCTCGGGTCTCGCTGCTGGGGGGGAGGGGTCTTTGGGGCCACTCTCAGGTCGTGCTGCTGGGAGGGAGTCTGGCGCCTCTCTCGGGTTATGCTGCTGCGGGGAATCTCTGGTGCCTCCTTGGGATCATGCTGCTGGGGGGGTCTCTGGCTTCGCTCTCCGGTCGTGCTGCTGGGGGGGGGTCTCTGTTACCGCTTTCGGGTCGCGCCGTTAGGGGGGGTCTCTGGTGCCGCTCTCGGTAGTGGTGCTGGGGATGGGGTCTCTGTCTCCACTCTCGGGTCGCGCTGCTGGGGGGAGGTCTCTGGCGCCGCTCTCGGGTCGCGCTGCTGGGGGGTGGTCTCTGGAGCCTCCCTCCGGTCATGCTGCAGACGGGGGGTGTCACTGGCCCCGCTATCAGGTGATGCTGCTGCGGGGGGTCTCTGGCACCTCTCGGGTTTTGCTGCTGGGTGGGTGTCTGGGGCCGCTCTCGGGTGATGCTGTTCGGGGAGGTCTCTGGCGCCGCTCTCCGGTAGCGGTGCTGGGGGTGGGGTTTCTGTCTCCACTCTCGGGTAATGCTTCTGGGGGGGTCTCCGGCGCCGGTCTCGGGTCGCGCTCCTTGGGGGTGGGGTCTCTGTCGCCACTTTCATCTCATGCTGCTGGGGGGGGGTCTCTGGCGCCACTCTCGGGTGATGCTGCTGGGGGGGGCCTCTGGCTCCCATCTCAGGTCGTGCTGCTGGGGGGGGGAGATCTCTGTCGCCGTTCTCTGGTGATGCTGCTGGGGGGAGGGTCTCTGGCGCCACTCTTGGGTCGCACTGCTGGGGGCGGGTCTGTGGTGCCGCTCTCGGGTCTTGCTGCTGGGGGGGGTCTCTGGCACCGTTTTCGGGTCACTCTGCTGGGGGAGGTCTCTGGCTTCGCTCTCGGGTCACGCTGCTGGGGAGGGTCTCTGGCGCCGCCCTCGGGACTTGCTGCTGGGGGGGGTCTCTGGCGCCGCCCTCGGGTCGCAATGCCGGGGGGGTTCTTTCGCGCTGCTCTCGGGTTTTGCTGCTGGGGGGGGGGGTCTCTTGTTTCGCTCTCGGGTCATGCTGCTGGGGGGGGACTTTGCAAGCGGGGCCGGGTACTAAAGGCACCAAGCAGCTGGCGGAATCACTGAGAACAAGGGTCATGGGGTCGGGGGTTGGTTGAGACTCTTTGGACCAGAGGCAGGGGGTCCAGGCTGCCAAATGTGTCGCGGAGAACCTCCATCTATCGGACGCGGCTTCCTCTCCGCGCTTGCAGAACCGAGCAGCTAAAAGTGTTAGAAGCCAAATCAGAGCGGCTCATGTGTGTGTTAGAAACGGCTACGGGGAGCCAATTGCACTGGCACCTGACGCCTTCTTCAGCCCTTTGTTGCTGCATTCTCAGGCTGGCACCTCTCACAACCATTCATTCATCGTCCAAGCACTCTCTCTCTTATGTACATTCCCTAATTAATGTTTCCCATACAGTATTTTGCATAATAATACAAGAGTTGTAGTTACAAAAAGTTACAAAAGTTTCTGGGTGGCATTTCTTAAAACATTCTCTCTCTGAGCGCTGAGGTAGTTACTGTTATAGTTACAATGCTTCACTTTGCGATTAGGGTTAAGTGCTTCACAATGCTTTGAAGAGAACGGTTGTCAATTGTGTAACAGTAAGTTTGAGCGTGCCCTGGCGCACAGCGAGGGGAGCTGTTTCTGGCTACATAGTAGTATATTTTTAACAGTTTGAAGTTACATGACCTAATATTACATTCCTAACCAATTATATTCTAGAGGGGCAAAAATGTTTAGATTTATAATTAAACAATCCTAACAAATAATAATAATAATAATAATAATTATAAATGTAAACACTTCTCAAGCTTGATAACACTAAATCTAAACACTTTCACAAGAATAAATCTAAACACTTCTATGCTTCTTCTACTTAACAAACTTCTCCTCCTTAGACTTTTAGTTGTGGGGAACAAATTCTGGGGAGTCACTTCCACTTGCGGGAATCATGTTTCATACTTGACTATGTTCTCCCTACACTAAGGCTGGCCGAGAGACTGTCCCGGACTGATCGTAACAGACTGTTCTGTCCGCGAATGGGCTGAGAGTAAAGGGCGTGTTCGGAATCTGTGGCGCCCAATCTGAGGCTGTCCGAGGTGACTCTTAACGGACTGCTCCGTGCGCCAATGGGCGGTGACTCAAGGCGTGTTCTGGGGCAGCTGGCGGCCAATAGGTTGTCCGGGGTGGATTATAACAGACTCTTCTGTCCGCGAATGGGCTGTGACTAAGGGGCGTGTTCTGAATCAGAGGCACCCAATAGGCTGACCCGGCTGCATCTTAACGGACAGCTCTGTCTGCGAATGCGGTGTGACTAGGGGGAAATGACCTGCCACTGCTCTCGACCAATAGGCTGTCCGGGGTGGATCTTAATGGGCTGCTCTGTCCTCGAATTGTCTGTGAGTTAGGGGTGGTTCCTGGCTGTGTGCCAGCCAATGGGCTTTCGGAAGACAGCCTTGGCGGAGGATAGTGTCGCCCAATGGGCTGTCAGCAAAGGGGATCCTGCCTCTGGTTCGGCCAATGGGCTGCCGCAGGGGGGCGTTGTCTGACTGGGCGGCCGGCGCCGCCATGACAGGAAGGTCCGAGGAGCGCGCGGGGGCGCGAGCGAATCCTGGGTCCGAGTGCGAAGCTCCCCGCCCCCAGCCCGCCCCTTGTTGGTGTCTGGCCCGGGGGAGGAGGGGGCGCGAGGGAAGGTGGGGGAGCGGGCTGGGGGTGGGGTGTCTGGACAGGGGTGAGGTGTAGGAGCAGGCTGGGTGTGAGGGGCCGGGGGGGGCCTTGGCACTGGGGGGGCAGGAGGGAGGGGGAGGGGCCGGGGGGGGCCTTGGCACTGGGGGGGGGCAGGAGCGGATAGGGCGCGGGAGAGCGCAGGCGCGGGCGGCGCTGGCTGGGCGGGAAACTCCCGGGATGCTCGCGCTGACGAGGCGGGCGGGAAAACGCTGCGGGGGGCGCTGAGGTGCGGAGCCTGGGGGGCGGGGCGGGAGCTGGCAGTGACGTGGAGCCCCCCCCCCCCCCGCCTGCTTCTCTCCGGGCCCCAGGCTGGACATCGGCGGGGCGGCCCCTGGCGGAGGTGGGGGGGCGATTTCTGCCCCCCCCCGGCGCTGCAGCCTCCCCGGGGAGCAGCGCCCCTGTGACCCCCCCCACGTGGTGCCGGGGGAACGGGGCTGTGGCCCCCCCTTTGGGGCGCGGGAGCTGACCCGGGCTCCAGTCACGTGGGTGTCTCGGGGAGGGGGGGCTGCGGGCCACCGGGGCGCGGGAGTGTCACGTGCCCCCTCCCCCCGCCGGGGAGCCGCGCGCCCTCGAGGGGTGGTTCCCGCGGGCGGGGCACGCACAGAACGTGTCCCGCACGCGGGGGGGCGGGGCGGCCTGAGCCCTGCTCCCCGCGCTGCTCGCTGCCTGGGGGCGGGGCCGGGTGCCCGCTGAATCCCCCCTGTGCCCGGGGGGGGGGGGGCAGTTCGGCGGGGGGCGCTGTGGGGGGGGATGCTCTGGCCCTGGCTGCCCGCAGTGCTGCCCAGTGCCCGGCTGTGCCTCCTGCAGAGGCCGAGAGCGTCCTGGGTGGGGGCGTGTGGGGAGAGGGGGGGAGTGGCTGAGAATTGGGGGGCAAACAGGTGACAGACAAACCAACCGACAGAAAAGCCTCCCTGCCTGGCCCCCAGCTGAGCGGAGAAACGTCCCCCTGGCGGCCAGAGCACTGCAGGGCCCAGCCTAGTCGCTTTGTGCCTCCAGCCCCACGGCGTGGGGAGGGGGCGACGGTGGAGGAGCCCCACGCACCCAGGCCTTAGGTTCCCCACCCGCCTTCTAAGCACTGAGCATTTTAGGCCTGGCTGGACTAGAGAAGGGGGCACCAGGGGAGTTGCCGCTGAAGGCGCGCGGCCGCGCACAAACACCCCTCTGCCGCCCACCTCCGTTGCGGAGCCTTGCAGCGGCACTCGCCTTCCTGCTGGCCGGGGAATGGCGCGGTTGTTTTCCTGATCCGGTGGAGGGCGGCTGCCCCGTTGTGTCCCTGCTGGGGCAGCCTCGCCCCACCTCCAGCTGCTCTTGGGGCTTCTGTTTGTTTCTGTTCATACAGTTTGCTGCTGTTTTCCATCCACGAGGACCTGCGTGAAGCTGGTCCAACCAGAGATACGGGGATCGATTTTTAAGAGTAAGAGGTTTTGTTTTTAAAGCAGGGGTGAGGAACCTAATACCCCAGCTCACGTGAGTGTGGCCCTCGAGACTCAAGGTTCCCACACTAACGCTCTAGCTCCCCTCCAGATTGGAGCAGACAAAATCTGCTAGCCTGCCCCGCCGCCCTCCTCACAAGCTCCGTCCGGTGTGCGAGGGGAATGTGGGAAGCCTCTTCCTCCTTCTCAGTTGGGGCATGTGTTAATGCGGATGGTGGGGTTTGGGATTTCTTTTTCTTCACACTTGTGTGTAGGGTTGCCAGGTGTCTAGCACTGAGCCAGACAGCCCGGTATTTGCACTTTTTGTCCGGTAAATAAATTTAGAAAATACCGGACATACAAAATGTCCAGTATTTCCTGCTTTTCCTCTGCGCCCAGCAGAAATAAGCCGGGGGCGGGGAGATTGGCTGACTAATTAAAGGGGTCACAACTGGATTTTGCTCAACAAAAATGTTCCTGGTGGGGTTTTTTTTGTTTGGTTGGCTTTTTTTCCTCAACAAAAATTTTCCTGGCGCTTTTTTTTTGCTGAAACCATCTGGCAACCCTACTAGTGTGTGCCTTCCGCCCCCCCCCCCCAATAAGGTTCCCCACCCCGTCTGAAAGCGAGAGTTGGGAGAATAGGTTACCTTGCGTTCCTGTGACCTTATAAGGAAGTTGAAGGCTACTATAAATTCCCCCTCATGGTCTCCTCTTCAGACTAAAGAAACCTAAATCCCTCAGCCTCTTCATAGAGCAATTGCTCCAGCCCCCTAATCATTTTGGTTGTCCTCTGCTGGACCCTCTCCAATGTGTCCACATCCCTTCTGTAGTGGAAGGCTCAGAACTGGACACAGTACTCCAGATGTGGCCTCACCAAAGCCGAATAAAGGGGAATAATGACATCTCTGGATCTACTGGCAATGCTCCTCTTAATGCAACCTAATATGCCATTAGCCTTCTTGGCTACAAGGGCACACTGTTGACTCATCTCCAGCTTCTCATCCACTGTAACCCCCAGGTCCCTGTCTGCAGAACTACTACTTAACTGGTTGGTCCCCAGCTTGTAACTATGCTTGGGATTCTTCCATCCCAAGTGCAGGACTCTACACTTGTCCTTGTTGAACCTCATCAGATTTCTTGTGGCCCAATCCTCCAATTTGTCTAAGTCATTCTGGACCCTATCTCTGCCCTTAGGCATCTTTTAGCCTTTTTGTTCTATTATTGTTTTTCTATTTGGTACTAGAAAATCAAACTTTCCTCCTGCTTGGGCCTCAAGTTTCACTCCAGCAGCCCTTCCACAAGTAGAATCGTCTGCAAAATAAAATGTCAGGGCTACCGTCATTAAGGTGCTTGTCCCTGTAAGGACATGTGACTGAACTGGTTGTTCAGAAGGTTTCTGGTGAATTGGTTTATGCACAGGTATGCCTCCCGTTCTTCTTTAACCACCGCAGTCTCTTGTTTTTGTCCGGAAGCAAATTCTCTGCCAAGCCACCTTTTTTCCCTTTCATGTAATTGTCTGCTCTTTCGTTCGGTGTGGTAGACTTGTTCTAGTGTGGCATTAGACAACCGAGCCACAGAAAAGTCTGCCTTGGTACCACTGAGTACCGGCCCAGACCAAAGTAGCTTTCAGACACCTTAAGAGAGTCTTGATTTGCAATTCTCCCCTTTCTTCTCCTTGGATTTTCAACTAGGAAAGTGTGCTAATCATCTGCTTTTGCGGAAAAACTTGCCAGCTGTCTACACTGGCCGCTTGAATTTCCGCAAAAGCACTGACGATCTCATGTAAGATTGTCAGTGCTTCTGCGGGAATACTATGCTGCTCCCGTTCGGGCAAAAGTCTTTTTCCGAAAGACTTCTGCGCAAAAGGGCCAGTGTAGACAGCAGAGAGTTCTTTTCCGCAAAAAAGCCCCGATGGCGAAAATGGCGATTGGGGCTTTTTTGCAGAAAAGCGCGACTAGATTGGCCACGGACGCTTTTCCGTAAAAAGTTTACATACCCAGTATCTTGTGAAGAACTTGTCACCTCAGCACAGGGTCCCGGGGCGGGCTTTACCATAAGGGACCCGGAGAGATCATCTAGGCCAGCTGGAGGGGGCAGGGGAGGGGAGAGGAGAGGAGAGGAGAGGAGGTTGGCCACTGAAAATGTTGCAGTATTAATTTTCCTTTTATTTGACTTCATATCAAACAAATATTTACAGTTTAAATGACCTTGTTAATTCTCCCTTGTGTTAGTACTCTTTCTTCCAGAACGTTTTAAAAACACAGACGAGACATGTCTTCGCCTGGGTGGCAGGCATCCGAAGAAGGGCACGTGACCTCGATCTTGGAGCACGAGACAAAACTCACTCCGCTCCTGGAGGGGAAATGTTAGAGGCAACACTGGGCTCCAGTGAGCAGCAGCCAGGTGACGCACGTGTCTGTCCTTTCCACACATCTAGGGTGGCCTAGCTCCTAACCGTTCTCTGTCTCTTTTTCGGTCCCTGTAGACTTGGAGGAGATGAGAGGCTGGCCATGTGGTGGCAGAGACCGAAAGGAGCCACCCCCCCGAGACCCTGCCGGCAGATGGAAACCAGACAGCGATCTATGGAAGAAGAGCAAATAGCAATTGGCTCAAGGTAAGTATGGAGGGAGGGCCGCACAGACGTTTGCGAGCGTGGTACGGGTCCCTGAGAAAAGGCCCTCTGGCTCGTGGTGGAAGAACTTGAAAATACGAAGTACAAAAGTCACAGTGTTGTACTTAAAAGAAGCACTCGGGATCTTTTTCAGAGGGATAAGGCAACACGCCACATTTATTGATCACACGCACACACACATTATATATATATATATATATATATATATATATATATAAATTATTTATTTATTTACCACATGCATATGATAAGTATTGATTATTCTGTGTCACTCACGCACTCACTCTCTCACACACACACACACACGTGCACAAGCACACTCCGTCTTGCTGTTGTTACCAACTTGTTGCTCCCCTTAACTTCACTGGCCAGGTGAGTTAGATGGGGGAGGGGTGGAGCCGGGCTTCTGCTGATCCGGATCGATGCTCCGATGGTGACAAGATGAGACCCGGAGTCCTCTGCAAGACAACTCACTTTTATAGCAGCTTCCCTCTTATGCAAATATATCCCAGATTCAAAATCTGGGTCTGTGTCCTTTGGTCCCTTTGTGGGTGCTGTCTGTTAAGAGAGGGTGTTTTCCAAAGAAGGTGCTTGCTTCTAATCCCCAAGGCCTTCAATATGTCTGCTCTTCTTTCTTGAGCCCTCTTGACACGTTGGGTCTGGCTTCCACCCCCTTTTCAACTGGTGTAGCTCTCTGGAGGTGCTTGGCTCCCAAGTGTTACTCATTCACACCTCGTTCATTCAACTGGGCAATTGATTACAGAGTGGGGGGAGAGAGTGGGGGAAAGATCTTATTCTACTCGTAGCAAATGACATTTTTACCTCTTTAACTATATACTCTGTATTAGAACCCTATGTAGAAAACTAAGTTACAAGGTTATATGGATTCAGGTTCTAATACAAAGTGACAAGGTCATATGGATTAATACAAAGTTACAAGGTTATATGGAGAGGCACAGTGTCAAGTCATATGAAGTACATAGGTTTATCTACAACAGAAACTGAACACCGATTTTTGTATTTTTAAAAATGTCATTAATCCCCCCCTCCCCCCGCCGCCCCCCGAATCTCCTGGCTGGCGATACTTAACGTGTCTAGGATCATACGGAAAACTAAGTGAGTAGGCTGCCAATTGACCTAGCGTCACGCATGCGGAGAGTTGGCAAAACTGGGATTGAAATAAAGACTTGGTCTCCAGCAGCACCGAGGAGCCCCAGACATGGATTAGGGCCTCGTGGGAATAGTTGTCTCCTAATTGATCTAATCTTTGGCTTTTGAGTTTAATATTATTGGTGAGTCCTTCTAGGCGACTGTTACTCGGCGTGCATGCGTGCGCACGTAAGTATGAGTGCAAGTGTGTGCGTCCGCAAGTGTCCATTTGCGTGTGCGCGCACGTGCCTGCGTGCGGGCAGATTGAGCAGATGCGTGTGTGGGCATCTGAGCGAGGGCATGAGTGGGCGCCCAGGCGTGTTAATCTGTTAATTCGCGTTTGTGAGTGTGTACACGCATCCCTGCGTGTGAGCATTTGGTAGGGTGAGTGGCTGTTGCACGGGCGTGTGCGTCTGACGTGTGCCAATCAGACGGTGCCCTGGCAGCAGTAGCTCCTGGAAAGCGACACCCCTCCCCTCCCATCTGGAGCATGCAACTGGGATGAGAGGGGCAGGGAAGAGTAGAACTGCTGCAGCGCGTTTCAGCACGAGGCTCTAACTGCCGCGCGGTAGCTGCTCCTTTTGTATCCGACGTGGGGCAACAAGGAGCGGCCTCGCATCATGCCGGCGCCACGTGCGTTCAGTCCCACGGGCCGGAAGTGACGTTTGCTCGGTCCACAGCCTGACAGCAACCGACTGGCAACCGTGACCGGAAGGTGCCCAGGTACGAGCGCTCAGCTGGTGCCAGGTCAGCGGGTGGTAGGCAGGAGACACGGGGCCAGGCGGGACGGGTTCAGACACGGGGTGCCTGGCTGGGACAGCGACTGGGGTTGGAGGTTTCCTGCGGCGGTGCAGCCAGCGTAGGGCACCAGCTCCCGTGGTACGTGGGGCAGAGGAAGGACAGCAGAGTGGAGGCTGGAACCGCTCCGACAAGGCACCGCTCTGCTTATGGTTGCCAGGTGTCCGGTTTTGAACTGGACGGTCCAGGCTTTCAGCTTTTTCTTCGGGAAACAAATTTATATTTTCTCAATGTCCGCGAAAGCGGCAAGGAGTTCTGTGCCACAGGGCTCCTCGCTGCTTTTGCAGATTCAGACTAACGCGGCTACTCCTCTGATAAATGTCGGGTATTTTCTAAATCAGATGGAATGCAGATTGTGATGTCATGTCAGGCGTGCCTGGTATTTTTGGTGAAACCATCTGGCAACCCTAGCTCTGCTCCTTGCTTGGCCGGGGTGGCGCCCTGCCTCTGTGGCAGGTCCTGACGTCACAGGGAGCGTGTTCCCCAGGAAATCCGGGCAGTGCAGCGGCTTCCGGTCCGCGCCACCCGGCCCCAAGGGAGCGGCGGCGGGAGGCGGCAGGGAGGTCAGAGCGTGACGCTGCCCCGCCCGGATCTCAGCCCTTGGGCGCCCCAGTGTGCACCCCGCCCGGCCGGGCCGCTCCCCTGTAGCTCCGCCCCCAGCGCTGCGCCCGCTGCCTCGTGGCCCGGCTCGGTGCGAAGCTGCCACTGCCGGCTACGAACAGCAGCGCACTGCTAGTGACGTCATTGCCCTGGCGCGGTGCATGCAAATGATGGAACGCGGGGCACGTTCTATCGGCTCCCGGGCGAGTGACACGTGGGTTTGTGTGGCACACAGACGGGTCCCAGGCTCCGTCATTAATGGCAGGGGCGGGGCCTGATCTGGGGGCGGGGCCACTGACCGGCAGGAACTCAGCTGGGACACAGAAGTGAGCGGCAGAAAACTCCTCGGGGTCTCCGGAAAATCCTCGCGCGGCCCCTCTGGGCTTGTGAACGGGACGCAGCAGAGGCAGCCGCCCCCCTCCCCACCCACCCGCCTCACGCTCCCCGCTGCACTTTCGAAGGCAACAGCAGCATCAGCCTGTCCCGCTGCCAGTCCCTGCACAAGCCGGCTGGGAAATTTGGTGTTGGGGGGAGCAGACTGCACGGGGCGGAGAGGAGTTTGGGGGTGGTGGGGGATCAGACTGCATGGAGCGGAGAGGAGTTTGGGGGGAAGCAGACTGCACGGGGCGGGGAGGAGTTTGGTGAGGGGGGATCATACTGCACGGGGCGGAGAGGAGTTTGGTGAGGGGGGATCATACTGCATGGGGCGGAGAGGAGTTTGGGGGGAAGCAGACTGCACGGGGCGGGGAGGAGTTTGGTGAGGGGGGATCAGACTGCAGGGGGCGGAGAGGAGTTTCGTGGGGGGTAGGAGATCAGACTGCACGGGGGGAGGAGTTTGGGGGGGATCAGACTGCACGGGGCGGGGAGGAGTTTGCGGGGGAGCAGACTGCACGGGGCGGGGAGGAGTTTGGGGGGGTTCAGACTGCACGGGGCGGAGAGGAGTTTGGGGGGAGCAGACTGCACGGGGCGGGGAGGAGTTTGCGGGGGAGCAGACTGCACGGGGCGGGGATGAGTTTGGGGGGGTTCAGACTGCATGGGGCGGGGAGGAGTTTGGGGGGGGAGCAGACTGCACGGGGCGGGGAGGAGTTTGGGGGGATCAGACTGCATGTGGCGGGGAGGAGTTTGGGGGGGATCAGACTGCACGGGGGGGAGGATCAGACTCCACGGGGCGGCGAGGAGTTTGGGGAGGGGTTCAGACTGCACGGGGCGGAGAGGAGTTTGGGGGGGATCGGACTGCACGGGGCGGGGAGGAGTTTGGGGGGATGGGACTGCACGGGGCGGGGAGGAGTTTGGGGGGATCAGACTGCACGGAGCGGGGAGGAGTTTGGGGGGATCAGACTGCACGGGGGGGAGGATCAGACTGCACGGAGCGGGGAGGAGTTTGGGGGGGGATCAGACTGCACGGGGCGGAGGGGAGTGTGGGGGGGATCAGACTGCACGGGGCGGAGAGGAGTTTGGGGAGGGGATCAGACTGCACGGGGCGGAGAGGAGTTTGGGGGGGATCGGACTGCACGGGGCGGGGAGGAGTTTGGGGGGATCAGACTGCACGGAGCGGGGAGGAGTTTGGGGGGATCAGACTGCACGGGGGGGAGGATCAGACTGCACGGAGCGGGGAGGAGTTTGGGGGGGATCAGACTGCACGGGGGGGAGGATCAGACTGCACGGGGCAGGGAGGAGCTTTGGGGGGGATCAGACTGCACGGGGCGGACAGGAGTTTGGGGGGGCGATCAGACTGCACGGGGCGGAGGGGAGTGTGGGGGGGATCAGACTGCACGGGGGGGAGGAGTTTGGGGGGGATCAGACTGCACGGAGCGGGGAGGAGTGTGGGGGGGATCAGACTGCATGGGGCGGGGAGGAGTGTGGGGGGGATCAGACTGCACGGGGGGGAGAGGAGTTTGGGGGGGATCGGACTGCACGGAGGGAGAGGAGTTTGGGGGGATCGGACTGCACGGGGCGGGGAAGAGTTTGGGGGGATCGGACTGCACGGGGGGAGAGGAGTTTGGGGGGATCAGATTGCACGGGGGGGAGGATCAGACTGCACGGGGGGGAGGAGTTTGGGGGGGGATCAGACTGCACGGGGCAGGGAGGAGTTTGGGGGGGATCGGACTGCACGGGGGGAGAGGAGTTTGGGGGGATCAGATTGCACGGGGGGGGGGGGGGGGAGGATCAGACTGCACGGGGGGGGAGGAGTTTGGAGGGGGATCAGACTGCACGGGGGGGAGGATCAGACTGCACGGGGCAGGGAGGAGCTTTGGGGGGGATCAGACTGCACGGGGCGGACAGGAGTTTGGGGGGGCGATCAGACTGCACGGGGCGGAGGGGAGTGTGGGGGGGATCAGACTGCACGGGGGGGAGGAGTTTGGGGGGGATCAGACTGCACGGAGCGGGGAGGAGTGTGGGGGGGATCAGACTGCATGGGGCGGGGAGGAGTGTGGGGGGGATCAGACTGCACGGGGGGGAGAGGAGTTTGGGGGGGATCGGACTGCACGGAGGGAGAGGAGTTTGGGGGGATCGGACTGCACGGGGCGGGGAAGAGTTTGGGGGGATCGGACTGCACGGGGGGAGAGGAGTTTGGGGGGATCAGATTGCACGGGGGGAGGATCAGACTGCACGGGGGGGAGGAGTTTGGGGGGGGATCAGACTGCACGGGGCAGGGAGGAGTTTGGGGGGGATCGGACTGCACGGGGGGAGAGGAGTTTGGGGGGATCAGATTGCACGGGGGGAGGATCAGACTGCACGGGGCGGGGAGGAGTTTGGGGGGGATCGGACTGCACGGGGCGGGGAGGTGTTTGGGGGGGATCGGACTGCACGGGGCGGGGAGGTGTTTGGGGGGGATCATACTGCACGGGGGAGAGGAGTTTGGGGGGATCAGACTGCACGGGGGGGAGGATCAGACTGCACGGGGCGGAGGGGAAGTTTGGGGGGATCAGACTGCACGGGGCGGGGAGGAGTTTGGGGGGATCAGACTGCACGGGGGGGAGGATCAGACTGCACGGGGGGAGGAGTTTGGGGGGGATCAGACTGCACGGGGCAGGGAGGAGTTTGGGGGGGATCGGACTGCACGGGGCGGACAGGAGTTTGGGGGGGCGATCAGACTGCACGGGGCGGAGGGGAGTGTGGGGGGGATCAGACTGCACGGGGGGGAGGAGTTTGGGGGGGATCAGACTGCACGGAGCGGGGAGGAGTGTGGGGGGGATCAGACTGCACGGGGCAGGGAGGAGTTTGGGGGGGATCAGACTGCACGGGGGGGAGAGGAGTTTGGGGGGGATCGGACTGCACGGAGGGAGAGGAGTTTGGGGGGATCGGACTGCACGGGGCGGGGAAGAGTTTGGGGGGATCGGACTGCACGGGGGGGAGGATCAGACTGCACGGAGCGGGGAGGAGTTTGGGGGGGGATCAGACTGCACGGGGCGGAGGGGAGTGTGGGGGGGATCAGACTGCACGGGGCGGAGGGGAGTGTGGGGGGGATCAGACTGCACGGGGCGGAGGGGAGTGTGGGGGGGATCAGACTGCACGGGGCGGGGAGGAGTTTGGGGGGATCAGACTGCACGGAGCAGGGAGGAGTTTGGGGGGATCAGACTGCACGGGGGGAGGATCAGACTGCACGGGGCAGGGAGGAGCTTTGGGGGGGATCAGACTGCACGGGGCGGACAGGAGTTTGGGGGGGCGATCAGACTGCACGGGGCGGAGGGGAGTGTGGGGGGGATCAGACTGCACGGGGGGGAGGAGTTTGGGGGGGATCAGACTGCACGGAGCGGGGAGGAGTGTGGGGGGGATCAGACTGCATGGGGCGGGGAGGAGTGTGGGGGGGATCAGACTGCACGGGGGGGAGAGGAGTTTGGGGGGGATCGGACTGCACGGAGGGAGAGGAGTTTGGGGGGATCGGACTGCACGGGGCGGGGAAGAGTTTGGGGGGATCGGACTGCACGGGGGGAGAGGAGTTTGGGGGGATCAGATTGCACGGGGGGGAGGATCAGACTGCACGGGGGGGAGGAGTTTGGGGGGGGATCAGACTGCACGGGGCAGGGAGGAGTTTGGGGGGGATCGGACTGCACGGGGGGAGAGGAGTTTGGGGGGATCAGATTGCACGGGGGGGGGGGGGGGGGAGGATCAGACTGCACGGGGCGGGGAGGAGTTTGGGGGGGATCGGACTGCACGGGGCGGGGAGGTGTTTGGGGGGGATCGGACTGCACGGGGCGGGGAGGTGTTTGGGGGGGATCATACTGCACGGGGGAGAGGAGTTTGGGGGGGATCAGACTGCACGGGGGGGAGGATCAGACTGCACGGGGCGGAGGGGAAGTTTGGGGGGATCAGACTGCACGGGGCGGGGAGGAGTTTGGGGGGATCAGACTGCACGGGGGGGAGGAGTTTGAGGGGGATCAGACTGCACGGGGCGGAGGGGAAGTTTGGGGGGATCAGACTGCACGGGGGGAAGGAGTTTGAGAGGGATCAGACTGCACGGGGCGGGGAGGAGTTTGGGGGGATCAGACTGCACGGGGCTGGGAGGAGTTTGGGGGGGAAGGTTTGCCGCGGAGTCTCCTCTCCCGAGTGGGGGCGGAGCATCAGCTGCGGACGCTGCCGTCTCTGAGGCAGGAGCCCCGCCCAGCAATGGGGAGGGGCGGGTTGAGGGGGAGTAGGGAAAGTAGCCGCAGTGGCTTGTGGGAAACTGAGTGCCCCTGTCCGCAGCTCCCATCGGCCATTGCAGGGCCAGGGCAGGCCCGGCGCTGTTCGGTTGGGCGGGTGCAGCGGAAGTGACATCACAACGGGGCATTGACCAGGGAGCGACGCGGTTGGTCCCGCGCTCGTGTCACTCCAAGTGTTAGCGACGCATCCTGGGACTTGTAGTTCTCATAGTGCGGCCTCCCGGGGCACGTCGCAGCGCGCCTCGCCCCTATCATAGCCCCGCCCCCCGGCATAGCCCCGCCCAGCGTGTTCTTAGTTCGGAATGGGGCATTTCTACCCTAAAAACAATCTTTTTTATTCGGAAATAACGGCCCTTAGCAGAGCAACAGTGACACTCGGTAGTCACCGGCGGTAATGCACGTGTAATTCCGTAGCGCCTCCACAGTGCCGCTCGGTGGTCATTGCCGGTAATGCACGTGTAATTCCGAAGCGCCTCCACAGTGCCGCTCGGTGGTCATTGCCGGTAATGCACGTGTCATTCCGAAGCGCCTCCACAGTGCCGCTCGGTGGTCATTGCGGGTAATGCACGTGTAATTCCGTAGCGCCTCCACAGTGCCGCTCGGTGGTCATTGCGGGTAATGCACGTGTAATTCCGTAGCGCCTCCACAGTGCCGCTCGGTGGTCATTGCCGGTAATGCACGTGTAATTCCGAAGCGCCTCCACAGTGCCGCTCGGTGGTCATTGCCGGTAATGCACGTGTAATTCCGTAGCGCCTCCACAGTGCCGCTCGGTGGTCATTGCCGGTAATGCACGTGTAATTCCGTAGCGCCTCCACAGTGCCGCTCGGTGGTCATTGCAGGTAATGCACGTGTAATTCCATCGCCCCCAGCTGCTGTCCCTGCTCCGCACGCCACGTGGCCCCAGTCTTGCCCTTTGACAGCAGGCAAAGTAAGAAGCTCGTTATTTCCAGGCTCCGCGCAGCCCTCTCCCCTCCTGCCCCCGGCCCCCTCATCCCACACACCAGGCTCCGCGCAGCCCCCTCCCCTCCTGCTTCCTCACCCCAGCCTGCACCCCGTCCATACTCTTATCCCGGGGCCCTTCCTCTCCCCAGCCTGCACCCCCGTCCATATGCTTATCCCGGGGCCCTTCCTCCCCCCAGCCTGCACCCCCATCCATATTCTTATCCCGGGGCCCTTCCTCACTCCAGTCTGCACGCCCATTCATGGGAGCCATCAGTCCACCTTTTCCCTGCACCACATTCAGTAAAGTGTCTGATCAGGGTATGAGAGCAGCCCTGAGCCTTTGTCTCCACTCAGCAGGTTGCACCACACAGGATATGTGGATGGTCCTGGGCTTTGTACAGCACTCCAGACTGACCCCTGGACACGGCTTCTGGGTCCTAGCCCTTTGCTGTCACTCCTGCCCGAGGGCTTTGCTGGCTCCAGACTGGGTAACAGCTGGGAAACTGGCTGGGCAGTGGGCTGAGAAGATACCGTCCGAGATGGACTTGAGCTGCCTGGACGTGATTCTCGGAACACGTGAAGGGTCCTCAGCGTTCGGCCTTCCCATGGCTCTGTGTGAGTAAGAGGTGCGTGCTTTGAAATCTTCAAGCGTCCTGGCAGTATGTTTCTTCTGAGGCAGAGAGCTTCCTGCTGGGGCACGGAGCCTGGTGGCTTGGGGACTGGTGAAGGGGCAGTAGGCGGTTCAACAGTGCGTGGATAGATATTCAAGGCCTCCGTTCTCTCCGAGTTCCTGGAGTGGCAGCGGGAGGGGGTGGCCGATGGTGGGAGGAGAAGCGATGCCGCGTCCTTGCGGACTGAAAAGCTAAGTTGTTTGTTTGTTTTTTCCCCTCAGCTGTGTTCGGTAGCGAGCGATAAGAAGTCAACCCTCCCGGTGTCCTCCCGTCTGGGGATGGAACGGAAAAGAGAACGGCGAGCTTGGGAGCTTGGTCGAAGCGAGGCGAGAACCGTCCTGCTGGGAGCGGAGCAGCCATCGCTGACCGGGAGATAAGTGTCGGGTCTGGAAATCTCTCAGCTTACGGCCCACTCGGGTCTAGGAAGGGAAGTCACGTTTGCTTAGACAGCGAGTCCGAGCGGAGGTTCCCGAGGTGCTTCCTTGGTAGTGGGAGAAACAGGGCTCCCGTTTGTCAGGGGTGCTGGTTTCTCTGGAACACGGTGTCCTTCTCAGCAGACGCTTGGCTCGAGGAGGAAGACGCAAGGTGGTAAGGTTTCTGACTGCCTCTTATGTGTTTCTCTCTTGTTGCTCTCTCGTATTGGCCAATACGTCCTGTCTGTCTGTTTCTGTCTATGTCTTTGTCCTTGCTCTGCTTCTGCCGTGTCCTTGTACAGCACACTTGCAGGCATTCCAGGTGAGCATCTCCAAGGGTTAAGGGCTCAGGAGCCAACGGGAATTCAGCAGGTTCGCAAGTCGCGCAAGGGAGAGCGGTGGTGCATCATGGCTGAATGACTCGGTGTTCTTGTAGAGGACCCGATACATAGGCGAGAGGGGGGGAAAGGGCTAAAGGATAGAATTCCCACAGCCACAGACTTTAGTGAGTGAGAGCTAACGCTGGGCTTTTTCGGCCACCCTTGCAGAGGAATCAGTGCGTGGCCGTGGGCGGAGAATAAATCGTCCGAGATGTACTTGAGCTGCCTGGACGTGATTCTCGGAACATGTGAAGGGTCCTCAGCGTTCGGCCTTCCCATGGCTCTGTGTGAGTAAGAGGTGCGTGCTTTGAAATCTTTAAGCGTCCTGGCAGTATGTTTCTTCTGAGGCAGAGAGCTTCCTGCTGGGTCACGGAGCCTGGTGGCTTGGGGACTGGTGAAGGGGCATAGGCAGTTCAACAGAGCGTGGATAGATATTCAAGGCCTCCGTTCTCTCCGCGTTCCTGGAGTGTCAGCGGGAGGGGGTGGCCGATGGTGGGAGGCAGCGGTGCGATGGTGGGAGGAGAAGCGATGCCGCGTCCTTGCGGACTGAAAAGCTAAGTTGTTTGTTTGTTTTTTCCCCTCTGCTGTGTTCGGTAGTGAGCGATAAGAAGTCAACCCTCCCGGTGTCCTCCCGTCTGGGGATGGAACGGAAACGAGAACAGCGAGCTCGGGAGCTTGGTCGAAGCGAGGCGAGAACCGTCCGGCTGGGAGCGGAGCAGCCATCGCTGACAGGGAGATAAGTGTCGGGTTTGGAAATCTCTCGGCTTACGGCGCACTCGGGTCTAGGAAGGGAAGTCAGGTTTGCTTAGACAGCGAGTCCGAGCGGAGGTTCGCGAGGTGATTCCTTGGTAGTGGGAGAAACAGGGCTTCCGTTTGTCAGGGGTGCTGATTTCTCTGGAACACGGTGTCCTTCTCAGCAGACGCTTGGCTCGAGGAGGAAGACGCAAGGCGGTAAGGTTTCCGTCTGCCTCTCATGTGTTTCTCTCTTGTTGCTCTCTCGTATTGGCCAATACGTTCTGTCTGTCTGTTTCTGTCTGTGTCTTTGTCCTTGCTCTGCTTCTGCCGTGTCCTTGTATAGCTCACGTGCAGGCATTCCAGGTGAGCATCTCCACGGGTTAAGGGCTCAGGAGCCAACGGGAATTCTGCAGGTACGCCAGTCGCGCAAGGGAGAGCGGTGGTGCGTCATGGCTGACTGACTCAGTGTTCTTGTAGAGGGCCCTATACATAGGCGAGGGGCGGGGGGGAAGGGCTAAAGGATAGAATTCCCACAGCCACAGACCTTAGTGAGTGAGAGGTCTCTTCAGTCACGCCGCTCTCGGATCTCGCTGCAGGGAGGGATTCTGGTGCCGCTCTCGGGTCGTGCAGCTTGGGGGTGTCTCTAGCGCTGCTCTCGGGTCTCGCTGCTGGGGGGGAGGGGTCTTTGGGGCCACTCTCAGGTCGTGCTGCTGGGAGGGAGTCTGGCGCCTCTCTCGGGTTATGCTGCTGCGGGGAATCTCTGGTGCCTCCTTGGGATCATGCTGCTGGGGGGGTCTCTGGCTTCGCTCTCCGGTCGTGCTGCTGGGGGGGGGGTCTCTGTTACCGCTTTCGGGTCGCGCCGTTAGGGGGGGTCTCTGGTGCCGCTCTCGGTAGTGGTGCTGGGGGTGGGGTCTCTGTCTCCACTCTCGGGTCGCGCTGCTGGGGGGAGGTCTCTGGCGCCGCTCTCGGGTCGCGCTGCTGGGGGGTGGTCTCTGGAGCCTCCCTCCGGTCATGCTGCAGACGGGGGGTGTCACTGGCCCCGCTATCAGGTGATGCTGCTGCGGGGGGTCTCTGGCACCTCTCGGGTTTTGCTGCTGGGTGGGTGTCTGGGGCCGCTCTCGGGTGATGCTGTTCGGGGAGGTCTCTGGCGCCGCTCTCCGGTAGCGGTGCTGGGGGTGGGGTTTCTGTCTCCACTCTCGGGTAATGCTTCTGGGGGGGTCTCCGGCGCCGGTCTCGGGTCGCGCTCCTTGGGGGTGGGGTCTCTGTCGCCACTTTCATCTCATGCTGCTGGGGGGGGGTCTCTGGCGCCACTCTCGGGTGATGCTGCTGGGGGGGGCCTCTGGCTCCCATCTCAGGTCGTGCTGCTGGGGGGGGGAGATCTCTGTCGCCGTTCTCTGGTGATGCTGCTGGGGGGAGGGTCTCTGGCGCCACTCTTGGGTCGCACTGCTGGGGGCGGGTCTGTGGTGCCGCTCTCGGGTCTTGCTGCTGGGGGGGGTCTCTGGCACCGTTTTCGGGTCACTCTGCTGGGGGAGGTCTCTGGCTTCGCTCTCGGGTCACGCTGCTGGGGAGGGTCTCTGGCGCCGCCCTCGGGACTTGCTGCTGGGGGGGGTCTCTGGCGCCGCCCTCGGGTCGCAATGCCGGGGGGGTTCTTTCGCGCTGCTCTCGGGTTTTGCTGCTGGGGGGGGGGGTCTCTTGTTTCGCTCTCGGGTCATGCTGCTGGGGGGGGACTTTGCAAGCGGGGCCGGGTACTAAAGGCACCAAGCAGCTGGCGGAATCACTGAGAACAAGGGTCATGGGGTCGGGGGTTGGTTGAGACTCTTTGGACCAGAGGCAGGGGGTCCAGGCTGCCAAATGTGTCGCGGAGAACCTCCATCTATCGGACGCGGCTTCCTCTCCGCGCTTGCAGAACCGAGCAGCTAAAAGTGTTAGAAGCCAAATCAGAGCGGCTCATGTGTGTGTTAGAAACGGGGAGCCAATTGCACTGGCACCTGACACCTTCTTCAGCCCTTTGTTGCTGCATTCTCAGGCTGGCACCTCTCACAACCATTCATTCATCGTCCAAGCACTCTCTCTCTTATGTACATTCCCTAATTAATGTTTCCCATACAGTATTTTGCATAATAATACAAGAGTTGTAGTTACAAAAAGTTACAAAAGTTTCTGGGTGGCATTTCTTAAAACATTCTCTCTCTGAGCGCTGAGGTAGTTACTGTTATAGTTACAATGCTTCACTTTGCGATTAGGGTTAAGTGCTTCACAATGCTTTGAAGAGAACGGTTGTCAATTGTGTAACAGTAAGTTTGAGCGTGCCCTGGCGCACAGCGAGGGGAGCTGTTTCTGGCTACATAGTAGTATATTTTTAACAGTTTGAAGTTACATGACCTAATATTACATTCCTAACCAATTATATTCTAGAGGGGCAAAAATGTTTAGATTTATAATTAAACAATCCTAACAAATAATAATAATAATAATAATAATTATAAATCTAAACACTTCTCAAGCTTGATAACACTAAATCTAAACACTTTCACAAGAATAAATCTAAACACTTCTATGCTTCTTCTACTTAACAAACTTCTCCTCCTTAGACTTTTAGTTGTGGGGAACAAATTCTGGGGAGTCACTTCCACTTGCGGGAATCATGTTTCATACTTGACTATGTTCTCCCTACACTAAGGCTGGCCGAGAGACTGTCCCGGACTGATCGTAACAGACTGTTCTGTCCGCGAATGGGCTGAGAGTAAAGGGCGTGTTCGGAATCTGTGGCGCCCAATCTGAGGCTGTCCGAGGTGACTCTTAACGGACTGCTCCGTGCGCCAATGGGCGGTGACTCAAGGCGTGTTCTGGGGCAGCTGGCGGCCAATAGGTTGTCCGGGGTGGATTATAACAGACTCTTCTGTCCGCGAATGTTCTGAATCAGAGGCACCCAATAGGCTGACCCGGCTGCATCTTAACGGACAGCTCTGTCTGCGAATGCGGTGTGACTAGGGGGAAATGACCTGCCACTGCTCTCGACCAATAGGCTGTCCGGGGTGGATCTTAATGGGCTGCTCTGTCCTCGAATTGTCTGTGAGTTAGGGGTGGTTCCTGGCTGTGTGCCAGCCAATGGGCTTTCGGAAGACAGCCTTGGCGGAGGATAGTGTCGCCCAATGGGCTGTCAGCAAAGGGGATCCTGCCTCTGGTTCGGCCAATGGGCTGCCGCAGGGGGGCGTTGTCTGACTGGGCGGCCGGCGCCGCCATGACAGGAAGGTCCGAGGAGCGCGCGGGGGCGCGAGCGAATCCTGGGTCCGAGTGCGAAGCTCCCCGCCCCCAGCCCGCCCCTTGTTGGTGTCTGGCCCGGGGGAGGAGGGGGCGCGAGGGAAGGTGGGGGAGCGGGCTGGGGGTGGGGTGTCTGGACAGGGGTGAGGTGTAGGAGCAGGCTGGGTGTGAGGGGCCGGGGGGGGCCTTGGCACTGGGGGGGCAGGAGGGAGGGGGAGGGGCCGGGGGGGGCCTTGGCACTGGGGGGGGGCAGGAGCGGATAGGGCGCGGGAGAGCGCAGGCGCGGGCGGCGCTGGCTGGGCGGGAAACTCCCGGGACGCTCGCGCTGACGAGGCGGGCGGGAAAACGCTGCGGGGGGCGCTGAGGTGCGGAGCCTGGGGGGCGGGGCGGGAGCTGGCAGTGACGTGGAGCCCCCCCCCCCCCCCCGCCTGCTTCTCTCCGGGCCCCAGGCTGGACATCGGCGGGGCGGCCCCTGGCGGAGGTGGGGGGGCGATTTCTGCCCCCCCCCGGCGCTGCAGCCTCCCCGGGGAGCAGCGCCCCTGTGACCCCCCCCACGTGGTGCCGGGGGAACGGGGCTGTGGCCCCCCCTTTGGGGCGCGGGAGCTGACCCGGGCTCCAGTCACGTGGGTGTCTCGGGGAGGGGGGGCTGCGGGCCACCGGGGCGCGGGAGTGTCACGTGCCCCCTCCCCCCGCCGGGGAGCCGCGCGCCCTCGAGGGGTGGTTCCCGCGGGCGGGGCACGCACAGAACGTGTCCCGCACGCGGGGGGGCGGGGCGGCCTGAGCCCTGCTCCCCGCGCTGCTCGCTGCCTGGGGGCGGGGCCGGGTGCCCGCTGAATCCCCCCTGTGCCCGGGGGGGGGGCAGTTCGGCGGGGGGCGCTGTGGGGGGGGATGCTCTGGCCCTGGCTGCCCGCAGTGCTGCCCAGTGCCCGGCTGTGCCTCCTGCAGAGGCCGAGAGCGTCCTGGGTGGGGGCGTGTGGGGAGAGGGGGGGAGTGGCTGAGAATTGGGGGGCAAACAGGTGACAGACAAACCAACCGACAGAAAAGCCTCCCTGCCTGGCCCCCAGCTGAGCGGAGAAACGTCCCCCTGGCGGCCAGAGCACTGCAGGGCCCAGCCTAGTCGCTTTGTGCGCTCCAGCCCCACGGCGTGGGGAGGGGGCGACGGTGGAGGAGCCCCACGCACCCAGGCCTTAGGTTCCCCACCCGCCTTCTAAGCACTGAGCATTTTAGGCCTGGCTGGACTAGAGAAGGGGGCACCAGGGGAGTTGCCGCTGAAGGCGCGCGGCCGCGCACAAACACCCCTCTGCCGCCCACCTCCGTTGCGGAGCCTTGCAGCGGCACTCGCCTTCCTGCTGGCCGGGGAATGGCGCGGTTGTTTTCCTGATCCGGTGGAGGGCGGCTGCCCCGTTGTGTCCCTGCTGGGGCAGCCTCGCCCCACCTCCAGCTGCTCTTGGGGCTTCTGTTTGTTTCTGTTCATACAGTTTGCTGCTGTTTTCCATCCACGAGGACCTGCGTGAAGCTGGTCCGACCAGAGATACGGGGATCGATTTTTAAGAGTAAGAGGTTTTGTTTTTAAAGCAGGGGTGAGGAACCTAATACCCCAGCTCACGTGAGTGTGGCCCTCGAGACTCAAGGTTCCCACACTAACGCTCTAGCTCCCCTCCAGATTGGAGCAGACAAAATCTGCTAGCCTGCCCCGCCGCCCTCCTCACAAGCTCCGTCCGGTGTGCGAGGGGAATGTGGGAAGCCTCTTCCTCCTTCTCAGTTGGGGCATGTGTTAATGCGGATGGTGGGGTTTGGGATTTCTTTTTCTTCACACTTGTGTGTAGGGTTGCCAGGTGTCTAGCACTGAGCCAGACAGCCCGGTATTTGCACTTTTTGTCCGGTAAATAAATTTAGAAAATACCGGACATACAAAATGTCCAGTATTTCCTGCTTTTCCTCTGCGCCCAGCAGAAATAAGCCGGGGGCGGGGAGATTGGCTGACTAATTAAAGGGGTCACAACTGGATTTTGCTCAACAAAAATGTTCCTGGTGGGGTTTTTTTTGTTTGGTTGGCTTTTTTTCCTCAACAAAAATTTTCCTGGCGCTTTTTTTTTGCTGAAACCATCTGGCAACCCTACTAGTGTGTGCCTTCCGCCCCCCCCCAATAAGGTTCCCCACCCCGTCTGAAAGCGAGAGTTGGGAGAACAGGTTACCTTGCATTCCTGTGTCCTTATAAGGAAGTTGAAGGCTACTATAAAATCCCCCCTCATGGTCTCCTCTTCAGACTAAAGAAACCTAAATCCCTCAGCCTCTTCATAGAGCAATTGCTCCAGCCCCCTAATCATTTTGGTTGTCCTCTGCTGGACCCTCTCCAATATGTCCACATCCCTTCTGTAGTGGGGGGCCCAGAACTGGACACAGTACTCCAGATGTGGCCTCACCAAAGCCGAATAAAGGGGAATAATGACATCTCTGGATCTACTGGCAATGCTCCTCTTAATGCAACCTAATATGCCATTAGCCTTCTTGGCTACAAGGGCACACTGTCGACTCATCTCCAGCTTCTCATCCACTGTAACCCCCAGGTCCTGTCTGCAGAACTACTACTTAACTGGTTGGTCCCCAGCTTGTAACTATGCTTGGGATTCTTCCATCCCAAGTGCAGGACTCTACACTTGTCCTTGTTGAACCTCATCAGATTTCTTGTGGCCCAATCCTCCAATTTGTCTAAGTCATTCTGGACCCTATCTCCGCCCTTAGGCATCTTTTAGCCTTTTTGTTCTATTATTGTTTTTCTATTTGGTACTAGAAAATCAAACTTTCCTCCTGCTTGGGCCTCAAGTTTCACTCCAGCAGCCCTTCCACAAGTAGAATCGTCTGCAAAATAAAATGTCAGGGCTACCGTCATTAAGGTGCTTGTCCCTGTAAGGACATGTGACTGAACTGGTTGTTCAGAAGGTTTCTGGTGAATTGGTTTATGCACAGGTATGCCTCCCGTTCTTCTTTAACCACCGCAGTCTCTTGTTTTTGTCCGGAAGCAAATTCTCTGCCAAGCCACCTTTTTTCCCTTTCATGTAATTGTCTGCTCTTTCGTTCGGTGTGGTAGACTTGTTCTAGTGTGGCATTAGACAACCGAGCCACAGAAAAGTCTGCCTTGGTACCACTGAGTACCGGCCCAGACCAAAGTAGCTTTCAGACACCTTAAGAGAGTCTTGATTTGCAATTCTCCCCTTTCTTCTCCTTGGATTTTCAACTAGGAAAGTGTGCTAATCATCTGCTTTTGCGGAAAAACTTGCCAGCTGTCTACACTGGCCGCTTGAATTTCCGCAAAAGCACTGACGATCTCATGTAAGATTGTCAGTGCTTCTGCGGGAATACTATGCTGCTCCCGTTCGGGCAAAAGTCTTTTTCCGAAAGACTTCTGCGCAAAAGGGCCAGTGTAGACAGCAGAGAGTTCTTTTCCGCAAAAAAGCCCCGATGGCGAAAATGGCGATTGGGGCTTTTTTGCAGAAAAGCGCGACTAGATTGGCCACGGACGCTTTTCCGTAAAAAGTTTACATACCCAGTATCTTGTGAAGAACTTGTCACCTCAGCACAGGGTCCCGGGGCGGGCTTTACCATAAGGGACCCGGAGAGATCATCTAGGCCAGCTGGAGGGGGCAGGGGAGGGGAGAGGAGAGGAGAGGAGAGGAGGTTGGCCACTGAAAATGTTGCAGTATTAATTTTCCTTTTATTTGACTTCATATCAAACAAATATTTACAGTTTAAATGACCTTGTTAATTCTCCCTTGTGTTAGTACTCTTTCTTCCAGAACGTTTTAAAAACACAGACGAGACATGTCTTCGCCTGGGTGGCAGGCATCCGAAGAAGGGCACGTGACCTCGATCTTGGAGCACGAGACAAAACTCACTCCGCTCCTGGAGGGGAAATGTTAGAGGCAACACTGGGCTCCAGTGAGCAGCAGCCAGGTGACGCACGTGTCTGTCCTTTCCACACATCTAGGGTGGCCTAGCTCCTAACCGTTCTCTGTCTCTTTTTCGGTCCCTGTAGACTTGGAGGAGATGAGAGGCTGGCCATGTGGTGGCAGAGACCGAAAGGAGCCACCCCCCCGAGACCCTGCCGGCAGATGGAAACCAGACAGCGATCTATGGAAGAAGAGCAAATAGCAATTGGCTCAAGGTAAGTATCGAGGGAGGGCCGCACAGACGTTTGCGAGCGTGGTACGGGTCCCTGAGAAAAGGCCCTCTGGCTCGTGGTGGAAGAACTTGAAAATACGAAGTACAAAAGTCACAGTGTTGTACTTAAAAGAAGCACTCGGGATCTTTTTCAGAGGGATAAGGCAACACGCCACATTTATTGATCACACGCACACACACATTATATATATATATATATATATATATATATATATATATATAAATTATTTATTTATTTACCACATGCATATGATAAGTATTGATTATTCTGTGTCACTCACGCACTCACTCTCTCACACACACACACACACGTGCACAAGCACACTCCGTCTTGCTGTTGTTACCAACTTGTTGCTCCCCTTAACTTCACTGGCCAGGTGAGTTAGATGGGGGAGGGGTGGAGCCGGGCTTCTGCTGATCCGGATCGATGCTCCGATGGTGACAAGATGAGACCCGGAGTCCTCTGCAAGACAACTCACTTTTATAGCAGCTTCCCTCTTATGCAAATATATCCCAGATTCAAAATCTGGGTCTGTGTCCTTTGGTCCCTTTGTGGGTGCTGTCTGTTAAGAGAGGGTGTTTTCCAAAGAAGGTGCTTGCTTCTAATCCCCAAGGCCTTCAATATGTCTGCTCTTCTTTCTTGAGCCCTCTTGACACGTTGGGTCTGGCTTCCACCCCCTTTTCAACTGGTGTAGCTCTCTGGAGGTGCTTGGCTCCCAAGTGTTACTCATTCACACCTCGTTCATTCAACTGGGCAATTGATTACAGAGTGGGGGGAGAGAGTGGGGGAAAGATCTTATTCTACTCCTAGCAAATGACATTTTTACCTCTTTAACTATATACTCTGTATTAGAACCCTATGTAGAAAACTAAGTTACAAGGTTATATGGATTCAGGTTCTAATACAAAGTGACAAGGTCATATGGATTAATACAAAGTTACAAGGTTATATGGAGAGGCACAGTGTCAAGTCATATGAAGTACATAGGTTTATCTACAACAGAAACTGAACACCGATTTTTGTATTTTTAAAAATGTCATTAATCCCCCCCTCCCCCCGCCGCCCCCCGAATCTCCTGGCTGGCGATACTTAACGTGTCTAGGATCATACGGAAAACTAAGTGAGTAGGCTGCCAATTGACCTAGCGTCACGCATGCGGAGAGTTGGCAAAACTGGGATTGAAATAAAGACTTGGTCTCCAGCAGCACCGAGGAGCCCCAGACATGGATTAGGGCCTCGTGGGAATAGTTGTCTCCTAATTGATCTAATCTTTGGCTTTTGAGTTTAATATTATTGGTGAGTCCTTCTAGGCGACTGTTACTCGGCGTGCATGCGTGCGCACGTAAGTATGAGTGCAAGTGTGTGCGTCCGCAAGTGTCCATTTGCGTGTGCGCGCACGTGCCTGCGTGCGGGCAGATTGAGCAGATGCGTGTGTGGGCATCTGAGCGAGGGCATGAGTGGGCGCCCAGGCGTGTTAATCTGTTAATTCGCGTTTGTGAGTGTGTACACGCATCCCTGCGTGTGAGCATTTGGTAGGGTGAGTGGCTGTTGCACGGGCGTGTGCGTCTGACGTGTGCCAATCAGACGGTGCCCTGGCAGCAGTAGCTCCTGGAAAGCGACACCCCTCCCCTCCCATCTGGAGCATGCAACTGGGATGAGAGGGGCAGGGAAGAGTAGAACTGCTGCAGCGCGTTTCAGCACGAGGCTCTAACTGCCGCGCGGTAGCTGCTCCTTTTGTATCCGACGTGGGGCAACAAGGAGCGGCCTCGCATCATGCCGGCGCCACGTGCGTTCAGTCCCACGGGCCGGAAGTGACGTTTGCTCGGTCCACAGCCTGACAGCAACCGACTGGCAACCGTGACCGGAAGGTGCCCAGGTACGAGCGCTCAGCTGGTGCCAGGTCAGCGGGTGGTAGGCAGGAGACACGGGGCCAGGCGGGACGGGTTCAGACACGGGGTGCCTGGCTGGGACAGCGACTGGGGTTGGAGGTTTCCTGCGGCGGTGCAGCCAGCGTAGGGCACCAGCTCCCGTGGTACGTGGGGCAGAGGAAGGACAGCAGAGTGGAGGCTGGAACCGCTCCGACAAGGCACCGCTCTGCTTATGGTTGCCAGGTGTCCGGTTTTGAACTGGACGGTCCAGGCTTTCAGCTTTTTCTTCGGGAAACAAATTTATATTTTCTCAATGTCCGCGAAAGCGGCAAGGAGTTCTGTGCCACAGGGCTCCTCGCTGCTTTTGCAGATTCAGACTAACGCGGCTACTCCTCTGATAAATGTCGGGTATTTTCTAAATCAGATGGAATGCAGATTGTGATGTCATGTCAGGCGTGCCTGGTATTTTTGGTGAAACCATCTGGCAACCCTAGCTCTGCTCCTTGCTTGGCCGGGGTGGCGCCCTGCCTCTGTGGCAGGTCCTGACGTCACAGGGAGCGTGTTCCCCAGGAAATCCGGGCAGTGCAGCGGCTTCCGGTCCGCGCCACCCGGCCCCAAGGGAGCGGCGGCGGGAGGCGGCAGGGAGGTCAGAGCGTGACGCTGCCCCGCCCGGATCTCAGCCCTTGGGCGCCCCAGTGTGCACCCCGCCCGGCCGGGCCGCTCCCCTGTAGCTCCGCCCCCAGCGCTGCGCCCGCTGCCTCGTGGCCCGGCTCGGTGCGAAGCTGCCACTGCCGGCTACGAACAGCAGCGCACTGCTAGTGACGTCATTGCCCTGGCGCGGTGCATGCAAATGATGGAACGCGGGGCACGTTCTATCGGCTCCCGGGCGAGTGACACGTGGGTTTGTGTGGCACACAGACGGGTCCCAGGCTCCGTCATTAATGGCAGGGGCGGGGCCTGATCTGGGGGCGGGGCCACTGACCGGCAGGAACTCAGCTGGGACACAGAAGTGAGCGGCAGAAAACTCCTCGGGGTCTCCGGAAAATCCTCGCGCGGCCCCTCTGGGCTTGTGAACGGGACGCAGCAGAGGCAGCCGCCCCCCTCCCCACCCACCCGCCTCACGCTCCCCGCTGCACTTTCGAAGGCAACAGCAGCATCAGCCTGTCCCGCTGCCAGTCCCTGCACAAGCCGGCTGGGAAATTTGGTGTTGGGGGGAGCAGACTGCACGGGGCGGAGAGGAGTTTGGGGGTGGTGGGGGATCAGACTGCATGGAGCGGAGAGGAGTTTGGGGGGAAGCAGACTGCACGGGGCGGGGAGGAGTTTGGTGAGGGGGGATCATACTGCACGGGGCGGAGAGGAGTTTGGTGAGGGGGGATCATACTGCATGGGGCGGAGAGGAGTTTGGGGGGAAGCAGACTGCACGGGGCGGGGAGGAGTTTGGTGAGGGGGGATCAGACTGCAGGGGGCGGAGAGGAGTTTCGTGGGGGGTAGGAGATCAGACTGCACGGGGGGAGGAGTTTGGGGGGGATCAGACTGCACGGGGCGGGGAGGAGTTTGCGGGGGAGCAGACTGCACGGGGCGGGGAGGAGTTTGGGGGGGTTCAGACTGCACGGGGCGGAGAGGAGTTTGGGGGGAGCAGACTGCACGGGGCGGGGAGGAGTTTGCGGGGGAGCAGACTGCACGGGGCGGGGAGGAGTTTGGGGGGGTTCAGACTGCATGGGGCGGGGAGGAGTTTGGGGGGGGAGCAGACTGCACGGGGCGGGGAGGAGTTTGGGGGGATCAGACTGCATGTGGCGGGGAGGAGTTTGGGGGGGATCAGACTGCACGGGGGGGAGGATCAGACTCCACGGGGCGGCGAGGAGTTTGGGGAGGGGTTCAGACTGCACGGGGCGGAGAGGAGTTTGGGGAGGGGATCAGACTACACGGGGCGGAGAGGAGTTTGGGGGGGATCGGACTGCACGGGGCGGGGAGGAGTTTGGGGGGATGGGACTGCACGGGGCGGGGAGGAGTTTGGGGGGATCAGACTGCACGGAGCGGGGAGGAGTTTGGGGGGATCAGACTGCACGGGGGGGAGGATCAGACTGCACGGAGCGGGGAGGAGTTTGGGGGGGGATCAGACTGCACGGGGCAGGGAGGAGTTTGGGGGGGTCGGACTGCACGGGGGGAGAGGAGTTTGGGGGGATCAGATTGCACGGGGGGGAGGATCAGACTGCACGGGGGGGAGGAGTTTGGGGGGGGATCAGACTGCACGGGGCAGGGAGGAGTTTGGGGGGGTCGGACTGCACGGGGGGAGAGGAGTTTGGGGGGATCAGATTGCACGGGGGGGGGGAGGATCAGACTGCACGGGGGGGGAGGAGTTTGGAGGGGGATCAGACTGCACGGGGCGGGGAGGAGTTTGGGGGGGATCGGACTGCACGGGGCGGGGAGGTGTTTGGGGGGATCGGAGTGCACGGGGCGGGGAAGAGTTTGGGGGGATCGGACTGCACGGGGGGAGAGGAGTTTGGGGGGATCAGATTGCACGGGGGGGAGGATCAGACTGCACGGGGGGGAGGAGTTTGGGGGGGATCAGACTGCACGGGGCAGGGAGGAGTTTGGGGGGGATCGGACTGCACGGGGGGAGAGGAGTTTGGGGGGATCAGATTGCACGGGGGGAGGATCAGACTGCACGGGGCGGGGAGGAGTTTGGTGAGGGGGGATCATACTGCACGGGGCGGAGAGGAGTTTGGTGAGGGGGGATCATACTGCATGGGGCGGAGAGGAGTTTGGGGGGAAGCAGACTGCACGGGGCGGGGAGGAGTTTGGTGAGGGGGGATCAGACTGCAGGGGGCGGAGAGGAGTTTCGTGGGGGGTAGGAGATCAGACTGCACGGGGGGAGGAGTTTGGGGGGGATCAGACTGCACGGGGCGGGGAGGAGTTTGCGGGGGAGCAGACTGCACGGGGCGGGGAGGAGTTTGGGGGGGTTCAGACTGCACGGGGCGGAGAGGAGTTTGGGGGGAGCAGACTGCACGGGGCGGGGAGGAGTTTGCGGGGGAGCAGACTGCACGGGGCGGGGATGAGTTTGGGGGGGTTCAGACTGCATGGGGCGGGGAGGAGTTTGGGGGGGGAGCAGACTGCACGGGGCGGGGAGGAGTTTGGGGGGATCAGACTGCATGTGGCGGGGAGGAGTTTGGGGGGGATCAGACTGCACGGGGGGGAGGATCAGACTCCACGGGGCGGCGAGGAGTTTGGGGAGGGGTTCAGACTGCACGGGGCGGAGAGGAGTTTGGGGGGGATCGGACTGCACGGGGCGGGGAGGAGTTTGGGGGGATGGGACTGCACGGGGCGGGGAGGAGTTTGGGGGGATCAGACTGCACGGAGCGGGGAGGAGTTTGGGGGGATCAGACTGCACGGGGGGGAGGATCAGACTGCACGGAGCGGGGAGGAGTTTGGGGGGGGATCAGACTGCATGGGGCGGAGGGGAGTGTGGGGGGGATCAGACTGCACGGGGCGGAGAGGAGTTTGGGGAGGGGATCAGACTGCACGGGGCGGAGAGGAGTTTGGGGGGGATCGGACTGCACGGGGCGGGGAGGAGTTTGGGGGGATCAGACTGCACGGAGCAGGGAGGAGTTTGGGGGGATCAGACTGCACGGGGGGGAGGATCAGACTGCACGGAGCGGGGAGGAGTTTGGGGGGGATCAGACTGCACGGGGGGGAGGATCAGACTGCACGGGGCAGGGAGGAGCTTTGGGGGGGATCAGACTGCACGGGGCGGACAGGAGTTTGGGGGGGCGATCAGACTGCACGGGGCGGAGGGGAGTGTGGGGGGGATCAGACTGCACGGGGGGGAGGAGTTTGGGGGGGATCAGACTGCACGGAGCGGGGAGGAGTGTGGGGGGGATCAGACTGCATGGGGCGGGGAGGAGTGTGGGGGGGATCAGACTGCACGGGGGGGAGAGGAGTTTGGGGGGGATCGGACTGCACGGAGGGAGAGGAGTTTGGGGGGATCGGACTGCACGGGGCGGGGAAGAGTTTGGGGGGATCGGACTGCACGGGGGGAGAGGAGTTTGGGGGGATCAGATTGCACGGGGGGGAGGATCAGACTGCACGGGGGGGAGGAGTTTGGGGGGGGATCAGACTGCACGGGGCAGGGAGGAGTTTGGGGGGGTCGGACTGCACGGGGGGAGAGGAGTTTGGGGGGATCAGATTGCACGGGGGGGGGGGGGAGGATCAGACTGCACGGGGGGGGAGGAGTTTGGAGGGGGATCAGACTGCACGGGGCGGGGAGGAGTTTGGGGGGGATCGGACTGCACGGGGCGAGGAGGTGTTTGGGGGGGATCATACTGCACGGGGGAGAGGAGTTTGGGGGGATCGGACTGCACGGGGCGGGGAGGAGTTTGGGGGGGATCAGACTGCACGGGGGGGAGGATCAGACTGCACGGGGCGGAGGGGAAGTTTGGGGGGATCAGACTGCACGGGGCGGAGGGGAAGTTTGGGGGGATCAGACTGCACGGGGGGGAGGAGTTTGAGGGGGATCAGACTGCACGGGGCGGGGAGGAGTTTGGGGGGATCAGACTGCACGGGGCTGGGAGGAGTTTGGGGGGGAAGGGTTGCCGCGGAGTCTCCTCTCCCGAGTGGGGGCGGAGCATCAGCTGCGGACGCTGCCGTCTCTGAGGCAGGAGCCCCGCCCAGCAATGGGGAGGGGCGGGTTGAGGGGGAGTAGGGAAAGTAGCCGCAGTGGCTTGTGGGAAACTGAGTGCCCCTGTCCGCAGCTCCCATCGGCCATTGCAGGGCTGTTCGGTTGGGCGGGTGCAGCGGAAGTGACATCACAACGGGGCATTGACCAGGGAGCGACGCGGTTGGTCCCGCGCTCGTGTCACTCCAAGTGTTAGCGACGCATCCTGGGACTTGTAGTTCTCATAGTGCGGCCTCCCGGGGCACGTCGCAGCGCGCCCCGCCCCTATCATAGCCCCGCCCCCCGGCATAGCCCCGCCCAGCGTGTTCTTAGTTCGGAATGGGGCATTTCTACCCTAAAAACAATCTTTTTTATTCGGAAATAACGGCCCTTAGCAGAGCAACAGTGACACTCGGTAGTCACCGGCGGTAATGCACGTGTAATTCCGTAGCGCCTCCACAGTGCCGCTCGGTGGTCATTGCCGGTAATGCACGTGTAATTCCGAAGCGCCTCCACAGTGCCGCTCGGTGGTCATTGCCGGTAATGCACGTGTAATTCCATAGCGCCTCCACAGTGCCGCTCGGTGGTCATTGCCGGTAATGCACGTGTAATTCCGTAGCGCCTCCACAGTGCCGCTCGGTGGTCATTGCCGGTAATGCACGTGTAATTCCGTAGCGCCTCCACAGTGCCGCTCGGTGGTCATTGCCGGTAATGCACGTGTAATTCCATAGCGCCTCCACAGTGCCGCTCGGTGGTCATTGCCGGTAATGCACGTGTAATTCCGAAGCGCCTCCACAGTGCCGCTCGGTGGTCATTGCCGGTAATGCACGTGTAATTCCGTAGCGCCTCCACAGTGCCGCTTGGTGGTCATTGCCGGTAATGCACGTGTCATTCCGAAGCGCCTCCACAGTGCCGCTCGGTGGTCATTGCCGGTAATGCACGTGTAATTCCGTAGCGCCTCCACAGTGCCGCTTGGTGGTCATTGCCGGTAATGCACGTGTAATTCCGAAGCGCCTCCACAGTGCCGCTCGGTGGTCATTGCGGGTAATGCACGTGTAATTCCATAGCGCCTCCACAGTGCCGCTCGGTGGTCATTGCCGGTAATGCACGTGTAATTCCGAAGCGCCTCCACAGTGCCGCTCGGTGGTCATTGCCGGTAATGCACGTGTAATTCCGTAGCGCCTCCACAGTGCCGCTCGGTGGTCATTGCAGGTAATGCACGTGTAATTCCATCGCCCCCAGCTGCTGTCCCTGCTCCGCACGCCACGTGGCCCCAGTCTTGCCCTTTGACAGCAGGCAAAGTAAGAAGCTCGTTATTTCCAGGCTCCGCGCAGCCCTCTCCCCTCCTGCCCCCGGCCCCCTCATCCCACACACCAGGCTCCGCGCAGCCCCCTCCCCTCCTGCTTCCTCACCCCAGCCTGCACCCCATCCATACTCTTATCCCGGGGCCCTTCCTCTCCCCAGCCTGCACCCCCGTCCATATGCTTATCCCGGGGCCCTTCCTCCCCCCAGCCTGCACCCCCATCCATATTCTTATCCCGGGGCCCTTCCTCACTCCAGTCTGCACGCCCATTCATGGGAGCCATCAGTCCACCTTTTCCCTGCACCACATTCAGTAAAGTGTCTGATCAGGGTATGAGAGCAGCCCTGAGCCTTTGTCTCCACTCAGCAGGTTGCACCACACAGGATATGTGGATGGTCCTGGGCTTTGTACAGCACTCCAGACTGACCCCTGGACACGGCTTCTGAGTCCTAGCCCTTTGCTGTCACTCCTGCCCGAGGGCTTTGCTGGCTCCAGACTGGGTAACAGCTGGGAAACTGGCTGGGCAGTGGGCTGAGAAGATACCGTCCGAGATGGACTTGAGCTGCCTGGACGTGATTCTCGGAACACGTGAAGGGTCCTCAGCGTTCGGCCTTCCCATGGCTCTGTGTGAGTAAGAGGTGCGTGCTTTGAAATCTTCAAGCGTCCTGGCAGTATGTTTCTTCTGAGGCAGAGAGCTTCCTGCTGGGGCACGGAGCCTGGTGGCTTGGGGACTGGTGAAGGGGCAGTAGGCGGTTCAACAGTGCGTGGATAGATATTCAAGGCCTCCGTTCTCTCCGAGTTCCTGGAGTGGCAGCGGGAGGGGGTGGCCGATGGTGGGAGGAGAAGCGATGCCGCGTCCTTGCGGACTGAAAAGCTAAGTTGTTTGTTTGTTTTTTCCCCTCAGCTGTGTTCGGTAGCGAGCGATAAGAAGTCAACCCTCCCGGTGTCCTCCCGTCTGGGGATGGAACGGAAAAGAGAACGGCGAGCTTGGGAGCTTGGTCGAAGCGAGGCGAGAACCGTCCTGCTGGGAGCGGAGCAGCCATCGCTGACCGGGAGATAAGTGTCGGGTCTGGAAATCTCTCAGCTTACGGCCCACTCGGGTCTAGGAAGGGAAGTCACGTTTGCTTAGACAGCGAGTCCGAGCGGAGGTTCCCGAGGTGCTTCCTTGGTAGTGGGAGAAACAGGGCTCCCGTTTGTCAGGGGTGCTGGTTTCTCTGGAACACGGTGTCCTTCTCAGCAGACGCTTGGCTCGAGGAGGAAGACGCAAGGTGGTAAGGTTTCTGACTGCCTCTTATGTGTTTCTCTCTTGTTGCTCTCTCGTATTGGCCAATACGTCCTGTCTGTCTGTTTCTGTCTATGTCTTTGTCCTTGCTCTGCTTCTGCCGTGTCCTTGTACAGCACACTTGCAGGCATTCCAGGTGAGCATCTCCAAGGGTTAAGGGCTCAGGAGCCAACGGGAATTCAGCAGGTTCGCAAGTCGCGCAAGGGAGAGCGGTGGTGCATCATGGCTGAATGACTCGGTGTTCTTGTAGAGGACCCGATACATAGGCGAGAGGGGGGGAAAGGGCTAAAGGATAGAATTCCCACAGCCACAGACTTTAGTGAGTGAGAGCTAACGCTGGGCTTTTTCGGCCACCCTTGCAGAGGAATCAGTGCGTGGCCGTGGGCGGAGAATAAATCGTCCGAGATGTACTTGAGCTGCCTGGACGTGATTCTCGGAACATGTGAAGGGTCCTCAGCGTTCGGCCTTCCCATGGCTCTGTGTGAGTAAGAGGTGCGTGCTTTGAAATCTTTAAGCGTCCTGGCAGTATGTTTCTTCTGAGGCAGAGAGCTTCCTGCTGGGTCACGGAGCCTGGTGGCTTGGGGACTGGTGAAGGGGCATAGGCAGTTCAACAGAGCGTGGATAGATATTCAAGGCCTCCGTTCTCTCCGCGTTCCTGGAGTGTCAGCGGGAGGGGGTGGCCGATGGTGGGAGGCAGCGGTGCGATGGTGGGAGGAGAAGCGATGCCGCGTCCTTGCGGACTGAAAAGCTAAGTTGTTTGTTTGTTTTTTCCCCTCTGCTGTGTTCGGTAGTGAGCGATAAGAAGTCAACCCTCCCGGTGTCCTCCCGTCTGGGGATGGAACGGAAACGAGAACAGCGAGCTCGGGAGCTTGGTCGAAGCGAGGCGAGAACCGTCCGGCTGGGAGCGGAGCAGCCATCGCTGACAGGGAGATAAGTGTCGGGTTTGGAAATCTCTCGGCTTACGGCGCACTCGGGTCTAGGAAGGGAAGTCAGGTTTGCTTAGACAGCGAGTCCGAGCGGAGGTTCGCGAGGTGATTCCTTGGTAGTGGGAGAAACAGGGCTTCCGTTTGTCAGGGGTGCTGATTTCTCTGGAACACGGTGTCCTTCTCAGCAGACGCTTGGCTCGAGGAGGAAGACGCAAGGCGGTAAGGTTTCCGTCTGCCTCTCATGTGTTTCTCTCTTGTTGCTCTCTCGTATTGGCCAATACGTTCTGTCTGTCTGTTTCTGTCTGTGTCTTTGTCCTTGCTCTGCTTCTGCCGTGTCCTTGTATAGCTCACGTGCAGGCATTCCAGGTGAGCATCTCCACGGGTTAAGGGCTCAGGAGCCAACGGGAATTCTGCAGGTACGCCAGTCGCGCAAGGGAGAGCGGTGGTGCGTCATGGCTGACTGACTCAGTGTTCTTGTAGAGGGCCCTATACATAGGCGAGGGGCGGGGGGGAAGGGCTAAAGGATAGAATTCCCACAGCCACAGACCTTAGTGAGTGAGAGGTCTCTTCAGTCACGCCGCTCTCGGATCTCGCTGCAGGGAGGGATTCTGGTGCCGCTCTCGGGTCGTGCAGCTTGGGGGTGTCTCTAGCGCTGCTCTCGGGTCTCGCTGCTGGGGGGGAGGGGTCTTTGGGGCCACTCTCAGGTCGTGCTGCTGGGAGGGAGTCTGGCGCCTCTCTCGGGTTATGCTGCTGCGGGGAATCTCTGGTGCCTCCTTGGGATCATGCTGCTGGGGGGGTCTCTGGCTTCGCTCTCCGGTCGTGCTGCTGGGGGGGGGTCTCTGTTACCGCTTTCGGGTCGCGCCGTTAGGGGGGGTCTCTGGTGCCGCTCTCGGTAGTGGTGCTGGGGGTGGGGTCTCTGTCTCCACTCTCGGGTCGCGCTGCTGGGGGGAGGTCTCTGGCGCCGCTCTCGGGTCGCGCTGCTGGGGGGTGGTCTCTGGAGCCTCCCTCCGGTCATGCTGCAGACGGGGGGTGTCACTGGCCCCGCTATCAGGTGATGCTGCTGCGGGGGGTCTCTGGCACCTCTCGGGTTTTGCTGCTGGGTGGGTGTCTGGGGCCGCTCTCGGGTGATGCTGTTCGGGGAGGTCTCTGGCGCCGCTCTCCGGTAGCGGTGCTGGGGGTGGGGTTTCTGTCTCCACTCTCGGGTAATGCTTCTGGGGGGGTCTCCGGCGCCGGTCTCGGGTCGCGCTCCTTGGGGGTGGGGTCTCTGTCGCCACTTTCATCTCATGCTGCTGGGGGGGGGTCTCTGGCGCCACTCTCGGGTGATGCTGCTGGGGGGGGCCTCTGGCTCCCATCTCAGGTCGTGCTGCTGGGGGGGGGAGATCTCTGTCGCCGTTCTCTGGTGATGCTGCTGGGGGGAGGGTCTCTGGCGCCACTCTTGGGTCGCACTGCTGGGGGCGGGTCTGTGGTGCCGCTCTCGGGTCTTGCTGCTGGGGGGGGTCTCTGGCACCGTTTTCGGGTCACTCTGCTGGGGGAGGTCTCTGGCTTCGCTCTCGGGTCACGCTGCTGGGGAGGGTCTCTGGCGCCGCCCTCGGGACTTGCTGCTGGGGGGGGTCTCTGGCGCCGCCCTCGGGTCGCAATGCCGGGGGGGTTCTTTCGCGCTGCTCTCGGGTTTTGCTGCTGGGGGGGGGGGGTCTCTTGTTTCGCTCTCGGGTCATGCTGCTGGGGGGGGACTTTGCAAGCGGGGCCGGGTACTAAAGGCACCAAGCAGCTGGCGGAATCACTGAGAACAAGGGTCATGGGGTCGGGGGTTGGTTGAGACTCTTTGGACCAGAGGCAGGGGGTCCAGGCTGCCAAATGTGTCGCGGAGAACCTCCATCTATCGGACGCGGCTTCCTCTCCGCGCTTGCAGAACCGAGCAGCTAAAAGTGTTAGAAGCCAAATCAGAGCGGCTCATGTGTGTGTTAGAAACGGCTACGGGGAGCCAATTGCACTGGCACCTGACGCCTTCTTCAGCCCTTTGTTGCTGCATTCTCAGGCTGGCACCTCTCACAACCATTCATTCATCGTCCAAGCACTCTCTCTCTTATGTACATTCCCTAATTAATGTTTCCCATACAGTATTTTGCATAATAATACAAGAGTTGTAGTTACAAAAAGTTACAAAAGTTTCTGGGTGGCATTTCTTAAAACATTCTCTCTCTGAGCGCTGAGGTAGTTACTGTTATAGTTACAATGCTTCACTTTGCGATTAGGGTTAAGTGCTTCACAATGCTTTGAAGAGAACGGTTGTCAATTGTGTAACAGTAAGTTTGAGCGTGCCCTGGCGCACAGCGAGGGGAGCTGTTTCTGGCTACATAGTAGTATATTTTTAACAGTTTGAAGTTACATGACCTAATATTACATTCCTAACCAATTATATTCTAGAGGGGCAAAAATGTTTAGATTTATAATTAAACAATCCTAACAAATAATAATAATAATAATAATAATTATAAATCTAAACACTTCTCAAGCTTGATAACACTAAATCTAAACACTTTCACAAGAATAAATCTAAACACTTCTATGCTTCTTCTACTTAACAAACTTCTCCTCCTTAGACTTTTAGTTGTGGGGAACAAATTCTGGGGAGTCACTTCCACTTGCGGGAATCATGTTTCATACTTGACTATGTTCTCCCTACACTAAGGCTGGCCGAGAGACTGTCCCGGACTGATCGTAACAGACTGTTCTGTCCGCGAATGGGCTGAGAGTAAAGGGCGTGTTCGGAATCTGTGGCGCCCAATCTGAGGCTGTCCGAGGTGACTCTTAACGGACTGCTCCGTGCGCCAATGGGCGGTGACTCAAGGCGTGTTCTGGGGCAGCTGGCGGCCAATAGGTTGTCCGGGGTGGATTATAACAGACTCTTCTGTCCGCGAATGTTCTGAATCAGAGGCACCCAATAGGCTGACCCGGCTGCATCTTAACGGACAGCTCTGTCTGCGAATGCGGTGTGACTAGGGGGAAATGACCTGCCACTGCTCTCGACCAATAGGCTGTCCGGGGTGGATCTTAATGGGCTGCTCTGTCCTCGAATTGTCTGTGAGTTACGGGTGGTTCCTGGCTGTGTGCCAGCCAATGGGCTTTCGGAAGACAGCCTTGGCGGAGGATAGTGTCGCCCAATGGGCTGTCAGCAAAGGGGATCCTGCCTCTGGTTCGGCCAATGGGCTGCCGCAGGGGGGCGTTGTCTGACTGGGCGGCCGGCGCCGCCATGACAGGAAGGTCCGAGGAGCGCGCGGGGGCGCGAGCGAATCCTGGGTCCGAGTGCGAAGCTCCCCGCCCCCAGCCCGCCCCTTGTTGGTGTCTGGCCCGGGGGAGGAGGGGGCGCGAGGGAAGGTGGGGGAGCGGGCTGGGGGTGGGGTGTCTGGACAGGGGTGAGGTGTAGGAGCAGGCTGGGTGTGAGGGGCCGGGGGGGGCCTTGGCACTGGGGGGGCAGGAGGGAGGGGGAGGGGCCGGGGGGGGCCTTGGCACTGGGGGGGGGCAGGAGCGGATAGGGCGCGGGAGAGCGCAGGCGCGGGCGGCGCTGGCTGGGCGGGAAACTCCCGGGATGCTCGCGCTGACGAGGCGGGCGGGAAAACGCTGCGGGGGGCGCTGAGGTGCGGAGCCTGGGGGGCGGGGCGGGAGCTGGCAGTGACGTGGAGCCCCCCCCCCCCCCCCCGCCTGCTTCTCTCCGGGCCCCAGGCTGGACATCGGCGGGGCGGCCCCTGGCGGAGGTGGGGGGGCGATTTCTGCCCCCCCCCGGCGCTGCAGCCTCCCCGGGGAGCAGCGCCCCTGTGACCCCCCCCACGTGGTGCCGGGGGAACGGGGCTGTGGCCCCCCCTTTGGGGCGCGGGAGCTGACCCGGGCTCCAGTCACGTGGGTGTCTCGGGGAGGGGGGGCTGCGGGCCACCGGGGCGCGGGAGTGTCACGTGCCCCCTCCCCCCGCCGGGGAGCCGCGCGCCCTCGAGGGGTGGTTCCCGCGGGCGGGGCACGCACAGAACGTGTCCCGCACGCGGGGGGGCGGGGCGGCCTGAGCCCTGCTCCCCGCGCTGCTCGCTGCCTGGGGGCGGGGCCGGGTGCCCGCTGAATCCCCCCTGTGCCCGGGGGGGGGGCAGTTCGGCGGGGGGCGCTGTGGGGGGGGATGCTCTGGCCCTGGCTGCCCGCAGTGCTGCCCAGTGCCCGGCTGTGCCTCCTGCAGAGGCCGAGAGCGTCCTGGGTGGGGGCGTGTGGGGAGAGGGGGGGAGTGGCTGAGAATTGGGGGGCAAACAGGTGACAGACAAACCAACCGACAGAAAAGCCTCCCTGCCTGGCCCCCAGCTGAGCGGAGAAACGTCCCCCTGGCGGCCAGAGCACTGCAGGGCCCAGCCTAGTCGCTTTGTGCCTCCAGCCCCACGGCGTGGGGAGGGGGCGACGGTGGAGGAGCCCCACGCACCCAGGCCTTAGGTTCCCCACCCGCCTTCTAAGCACTGAGCATTTTAGGCCTGGCTGGACTAGAGAAGGGGGCACCAGGGGAGTTGCCGCTGAAGGCGCGCGGCCGCGCACAAACACCCCTCTGCCGCCCACCTCCGTTGCGGAGCCTTGCAGCGGCACTCGCCTTCCTGCTGGCCGGGGAATGGCGCGGTTGTTTTCCTGATCCGGTGGAGGGCGGCTGCCCCGTTGTGTCCCTGCTGGGGCAGCCTCGCCCCACCTCCAGCTGCTCTTGGGGCTTCTGTTTGTTTCTGTTCATACAGTTTGCTGCTGTTTTCCATCCACGAGGACCTGCGTGAAGCTGGTCCAACCAGAGATACGGGGATCGATTTTTAAGAGTAAGAGGTTTTGTTTTTAAAGCAGGGGTGAGGAACCTAATACCCCAGCTCACGTGAGTGTGGCCCTCGAGACTCAAGGTTCCCACACTAACGCTCTAGCTCCCCTCCAGATTGGAGCAGACAAAATCTGCTAGCCTGCCCCGCCGCCCTCCTCACAAGCTCCGTCCGGTGTGCGAGGGGAATGTGGGAAGCCTCTTCCTCCTTCTCAGTTGGGGCATGTGTTAATGCGGATGGTGGGGTTTGGGATTTCTTTTTCTTCACACTTGTGTGTAGGGTTGCCAGGTGTCTAGCACTGAGCCAGACAGCCCGGTATTTGCACTTTTTGTCCGGTAAATAAATTTAGAAAATACCGGACATACAAAATGTCCAGTATTTCCTGCTTTTCCTCTGCGCCCAGCAGAAATAAGCCGGGGGCGGGGAGATTGGCTGACTAATTAAAGGGGTCACAACTGGATTTTGCTCAACAAAAATGTTCCTGGTGGGGTTTTTTTTGTTTGGTTGGCTTTTTTTCCTCAACAAAAATTTTCCTGGCGCTTTTTTTTTTGCTGAAACCATCTGGCAACCCTACTAGTGTGTGCCTTCCGCCCCCCCCCCCCCAATAAGGTTCCCCACCCCGTCTGAAAGCGAGAGTTGGGAGAATAGGTTACCTTGCGTTCCTGTGACCTTATAAGGAAGTTGAAGGCTACTATAAATTCCCCCTCATGGTCTCCTCTTCAGACTAAAGAAACCTAAATCCCTCAGCCTCTTCATAGAGCAATTGCTCCAGCCCCCTAATCATTTTGGTTGTCCTCTGCTGGACCCTCTCCAATGTGTCCACATCCCTTCTGTAGTGGAAGGCTCAGAACTGGACACAGTACTCCAGATGTGGCCTCACCAAAGCCGAATAAAGGGGAATAATGACATCTCTGGATCTACTGGCAATGCTCCTCTTAATGCAACCTAATATGCCATTAGCCTTCTTGGCTACAAGGGCACACTGTTGACTCATCTCCAGCTTCTCATCCACTGTAACCCCCAGGTCCCTGTCTGCAGAACTACTACTTAACTGGTTGGTCCCCAGCTTGTAACTATGCTTGGGATTCTTCCATCCCAAGTGCAGGACTCTACACTTGTCCTTGTTGAACCTCATCAGATTTCTTGTGGCCCAATCCTCCAATTTGTCTAAGTCATTCTGGACCCTATCTCTGCCCTTAGGCATCTTTTAGCCTTTTTGTTCTATTATTGTTTTTCTATTTGGTACTAGAAAATCAAACTTTCCTCCTGCTTGGGCCTCAAGTTTCACTCCAGCAGCCCTTCCACAAGTAGAATCGTCTGCAAAATAAAATGTCAGGGCTACCGTCATTAAGGTGCTTGTCCCTGTAAGGACATGTGACTGAACTGGTTGTTCAGAAGGTTTCTGGTGAATTGGTTTATGCACAGGTATGCCTCCCGTTCTTCTTTAACCACCGCAGTCTCTTGTTTTTGTCCGGAAGCAAATTCTCTGCCAAGCCACCTTTTTTCCCTTTCATGTAATTGTCTGCTCTTTCGTTCGGTGTGGTAGACTTGTTCTAGTGTGGCATTAGACAACCGAGCCACAGAAAAGTCTGCCTTGGTACCACTGAGTACCGGCCCAGACCAAAGTAGCTTTCAGACACCTTAAGAGAGTCTTGATTTGCAATTCTCCCCTTTCTTCTCCTTGGATTTTCAACTAGGAAAGTGTGCTAATCATCTGCTTTTGCGGAAAAACTTGCCAGCTGTCTACACTGGCCGCTTGAATTTCCGCAAAAGCACTGACGATCTCATGTAAGATTGTCAGTGCTTCTGCGGGAATACTATGCTGCTCCCGTTCGGGCAAAAGTCTTTTTCCGAAAGACTTCTGCGCAAAAGGGCCAGTGTAGACAGCAGAGAGTTCTTTTCCGCAAAAAAGCCCCGATGGCGAAAATGGCGATTGGGGCTTTTTTGCAGAAAAGCGCGACTAGATTGGCCACGGACGCTTTTCCGTAAAAAGTTTACATACCCAGTATCTTGTGAAGAACTTGTCACCTCAGCACAGGGTCCCAGGGCGGGCTTTACCATAAGGGACCCGGAGAGATCATCTAGGCCAGCTGGAGGGGGCAGGGGAGGGGAGAGGAGAGGAGAGGAGAGGAGGTTGGCCACTGAAAATGTTGCAGTATTAATTTTCCTTTTATTTGACTTCATATCAAACAAATATTTACAGTTTAAATGACCTTGTTAATTCTCCCTTGTGTTAGTACTCTTTCTTCCAGAACGTTTTAAAAACACAGACGAGACATGTCTTCGCCTGGGTGGCAGGCATCCGAAGAAGGGCACGTGACCTCGATCTTGGAGCACGAGACAAAACTCACTCCGCTCCTGGAGGGGAAATGTTAGAGGCAACACTGGGCTCCAGTGAGCAGCAGCCAGGTGACGCACGTGTCTGTCCTTTCCACACATCTAGGGTGGCCTAGCTCCTAACCGTTCTCTGTCTCTTTTTCGGTCCCTGTAGACTTGGAGGAGATGAGAGGCTGGCCATGTGGTGGCAGAGACCGAAAGGAGCCACCCCCCCGAGACCCTGCCGGCAGATGGAAACCAGACAGCGATCTATGGAAGAAGAGCAAATAGCAATTGGCTCAAGGTAAGTATCGAGGGAGGGCCGCACAGACGTTTGCGAGCGTGGTACGGGTCCCTGAGAAAAGGCCCTCTGGCTCGTGGTGGAAGAACTTGAAAATACGAAGTACAAAAGTCACAGTGTTGTACTTAAAAGAAGCACTCGGGATCTTTTTCAGAGGGATAAGGCAACACGCCACATTTATTGATCACACGCACACACACAAATAAATAATTTTTATATATATATATATATATATATATATATATATATATTTACCACATGCATATGATAAGTATTGATTATTCTGTGTCACTCACGCACTCACTCTCTCACACACACACACACACGTGCACAAGCACACTCCGTCTTGCTGTTGTTACCAACTTGTTGCTCCCCTTAACTTCACTGGCCAGGTGAGTTAGATGGGGGAGGGGTGGAGCCGGGCTTCTGCTGATCCGGATCGATGCTCCGATGGTGACAAGATGAGACCCGGAGTCCTCTGCAAGACAACTCACTTTTATAGCAGCTTCCCTCTTATGCAAATATATCCCAGATTCAAAATCTGGGTCTGTGTCCTTTGGTCCCTTTGTGGGTGCTGTCTGTTAAGAGAGGGTGTTTTCCAAAGAAGGTGCTTGCTTCTAATCCCCAAGGCCTTCAATATGTCTGCTCTTCTTTCTTGAGCCCTCTTGACACGTTGGGTCTGGCTTCCACCCCCTTTTCAACTGGTGTAGCTCTCTGGAGGTGCTTGGCTCCCAAGTGTTACTCATTCACACCTCGTTCATTCAACTGGGCAATTGATTACAGAGTGGGGGGAGAGAGTGGGGGAAAGATCTTATTCTACTCCTAGCAAATGACATTTTTACCTCTTTAACTATATACTCTGTATTAGAACCCTATGTAGAAAACTAAGTTACAAGGTTATATGGATTCAGGTTCTAATACAAAGTGACAAGGTCATATGGATTAATACAAAGTTACAAGGTTATATGGAGAGGCACAGTGTCAAGTCATATGAAGTACATAGGTTTATCTACAACAGAAACTGAACACCGATTTTTGTATTTTTAAAAATGTCATTAATCCCCCCCTCCCCCCGCCGCCCCCCGAATCTCCTGGCTGGCGATACTTAACGTGTCTAGGATCATACGGAAAACTAAGTGAGTAGGCTGCCAATTGACCTAGCGTCACGCATGCGGAGAGTTGGCAAAACTGGGATTGAAATAAAGACTTGGTCTCCAGCAGCACCGAGGAGCCCCAGACATGGATTAGGGCCTCGTGGGAATAGTTGTCTCCTAATTGATCTAATCTTTGGCTTTTGAGTTTAATATTATTGGTGAGTCCTTCTAGGCGACTGTTACTCGGCGTGCATGCGTGCGCACGTAAGTATGAGTGCAAGTGTGTGCGTCCGCAAGTGTCCATTTGCGTGTGCGCGCACGTGCCTGCGTGCGGGCAGATTGAGCAGATGCGTGTGTGGGCATCTGAGCGAGGGCATGAGTGGGCGCCCAGGCGTGTTAATCTGTTAATTCGCGTTTGTGAGTGTGTACACGCATCCCTGCGTGTGAGCATTTGGTAGGGTGAGTGGCTGTTGCACGGGCGTGTGCGTCTGACGTGTGCCAATCAGACGGTGCCCTGGCAGCAGTAGCTCCTGGAAAGCGACACCCCTCCCCTCCCATCTGGAGCATGCAACTGGGATGAGAGGGGCAGGGAAGAGTAGAACTGCTGCAGCGCGTTTCAGCACGAGGCTCTAACTGCCGCGCGGTAGCTGCTCCTTTTGTATCCGACGTGGGGCAACAAGGAGCGGCCTCGCATCATGCCGGCGCCACGTGCGTTCAGTCCCACGGGCCGGAAGTGACGTTTGCTCGGTCCACAGCCTGACAGCAACCGACTGGCAACCGTGACCGGAAGGTGCCCAGGTACGAGCGCTCAGCTGGTGCCAGGTCAGCGGGTGGTAGGCAGGAGACACGGGGCCAGGCGGGACGGGTTCAGACACGGGGTGCCTGGCTGGGACAGCGACTGGGGTTGGAGGTTTCCTGCGGCGGTGCAGCCAGCGTAGGGCACCAGCTCCCGTGGTACGTGGGGCAGAGGAAGGACAGCAGAGTGGAGGCTGGAACCGCTCCGACAAGGCACCGCTCTGCTTATGGTTGCCAGGTGTCCGGTTTTGAACTGGACGGTCCAGGCTTTCAGCTTTTTCTTCGGGAAACAAATTTATATTTTCTCAATGTCCGCGAAAGCGGCAAGGAGTTCTGTGCCACAGGGCTCCTCGCTGCTTTTGCAGATTCAGACTAACGCGGCTACTCCTCTGATAAATGTCGGGTATTTTCTAAATCAGATGGAATGCAGATTGTGATGTCATGTCAGGCGTGCCTGGTATTTTTGGTGAAACCATCTGGCAACCCTAGCTCTGCTCCTTGCTTGGCCGGGGTGGCGCCCTGCCTCTGTGGCAGGTCCTGACGTCACAGGGAGCGTGTTCCCCAGGAAATCCGGGCAGTGCAGCGGCTTCCGGTCCGCGCCACCCGGCCCCAAGGGAGCGGCGGCGGGAGGCGGCAGGGAGGTCAGAGCGTGACGCTGCCCCGCCCGGATCTCAGCCCTTGGGCGCCCCAGTGTGCACCCCGCCCGGCCGGGCCGCTCCCCTGTAGCTCCGCCCCCAGCGCTGCGCCCGCTGCCTCGTGGCCCGGCTCGGTGCGAAGCTGCCACTGCCGGCTACGAACAGCAGCGCACTGCTAGTGACGTCATTGCCCTGGCGCGGTGCATGCAAATGATGGAACGCGGGGCACGTTCTATCGGCTCCCGGGCGAGTGACACGTGGGTTTGTGTGGCACACAGACGGGTCCCAGGCTCCGTCATTAATGGCAGGGGCGGGGCCTGATCTGGGGGCGGGGCCACTGACCGGCAGGAACTCAGCTGGGACACAGAAGTGAGCGGCAGAAAACTCCTCGGGGTCTCCGGAAAATCCTCGCGCGGCCCCTCTGGGCTTGTGAACGGGACGCAGCAGAGGCAGCCGCCCCCCTCCCCACCCACCCGCCTCACGCTCCCCGCTGCACTTTCGAAGGCAACAGCAGCATCAGCCTGTCCCGCTGCCAGTCCCTGCACAAGCCGGCTGGGAAATTTGGTGTTGGGGGGAGCAGACTGCACGGGGCGGAGAGGAGTTTGGGGGTGGTGGGGGATCAGACTGCATGGAGCGGAGAGGAGTTTGGGGGGAAGCAGACTGCACGGGGCGGGGAGGAGTTTGGTGAGGGGGGATCATACTGCACGGGGCGGAGAGGAGTTTGGTGAGGGGGGATCATACTGCATGGGGCGGAGAGGAGTTTGGGGGGAAGCAGACTGCACGGGGCGGGGAGGAGTTTGGTGAGGGGGGATCAGACTGCAGGGGGCGGAGAGGAGTTTCGTGGGGGGTAGGAGATCAGACTGCACGGGGGGAGGAGTTTGGGGGGGATCAGACTGCACGGGGCGGGGAGGAGTTTGGGGGGGTTCAGACTGCACGGGGCGGAGAGGAGTTTGGGGGGAGCAGACTGCACGGGGCGGGGAGGAGTTTGCGGGGGAGCAGACTGCACGGGGCGGGGATGAGTTTGGGGGGGTTCAGACTGCACGGGGCGGGGAGGAGTTTGGGGGGGGAGCAGACTGCACGGGGCGGGGAGGAGTTTGGGGGGATCAGACTGCATGTGGCGGGGAGGAGTTTGGGGGGGATCAGACTGCACGGGGGGGAGGATCAGACTCCACGGGGCGGTGAGGAGTTTGGGGAGGGGTTCAGACTGCACGGGGCGGAGAGGAGTTTGGGGAGGGGATCAGACTACACGGGGCGGAGAGGAGTTTGGGGGGGATCGGACTGCACGGGGCGGGGAGGAGTTTGGGGGGATGGGACTGCACGGGGCGGGGAGGAGTTTGGGGGGATCAGACTGCACGGAGCGGGGAGGAGTTTGGGGGGATCAGACTGCACGGGGGGGAGGATCAGACTGCACGGAGCGGGGAGGAGTTTGGGGGGGGATCAGACTGCATGGGGCGGAGGGGAGTGTGGGGGGGATCAGACTGCACGGGGCGGAGGGGAGTGTGGGGGGGATCAGACTGCACGGGGCGGAGGGGAGTGTGGGGGGGATCAGACTGCACGGGTGGGAGAGGAGTTTGGGGGGGATCAGACTGCACGGGGCGGGGAGGAGTTTGGGGGGATCAGATTGCACGGGGGGGAGGATCAGACTGCACGGGGGGGAGGAGTTTGGGGGGGGATCAGACTGCACGGGGCAGGGAGGAGTTTGGGGGGGATCGGACTGCACGGGGCGGACAGGAGTTTGGGGGGGCGATCAGACTGCACGGGGCGGAGGGGAGTGTGGGGGGGATCAGACTGCACGGGGGGGGAGGAGTTTGGGGGGGATCAGACTGCACGGAGCGGGGAGGAGTGTGGGGGGGATCAGACTGCACGGGGCAGGGAGGAGTGTGGGGGGGATCAGACTGCACGGGGGGGAGAGGAGTTTGGGGGGGATCGGACTGCACGGAGGGAGAGGAGTTTGGGGGGATCGGACTGCACGGGGCGGGGAAGAGTTTGGGGGGATCGGACTGCACGGGGGGGAGGATCAGACTGCACGGAGCGGGGAGGAGTTTGGGGGGGGATCAGACTGCATGGGGCGGAGGGGAGTGTGGGGGGGATCAGACTGCACGGGGCGGAGGGGAGTGTGGGGGGGATCAGACTGCACGGGGCGGAGGGGAGTGTGGGGGGATCAGACTGCACGGAGCAGGGAGGAGTTTGGGGGGATCAGACTGCACGGGGGGGAGGATCAGACTGCACGGAGCGGGGAGGAGTTTGGGGGGGATCAGACTGCACGGGGAGGAGTTTGGGGGGGATCAGACTGCACGGGGGGAGGATCAGACTGCACGGGGCAGGGAGGAGCTTTGGGGGGATCAGACTGCACGGGGCGGACAGGAGTTTGGGGGGGCGATCAGACTGCACGGGGCGGAGGGGAGTGTGGGGGGGATCAGACTGCACGGGGGGAGGAGTTTGGGGGGATCAGACTGCACGGAGCGGGGAGGAGTGTGGGGGGGATCAGACTGCATGGGGCGGGGAGGAGTGTGGGGGGGGATCAGACTGCACGGGGGGGAGAGGAGTTTGGGGGGGATCGGACTGCACGGAGGGAGAGGAGTTTGGGGGGATCGGACTGCACGGGGCGGGGAAGAGTTTGGGGGGATCGGACTGCACGGGGGGAGAGGAGTTTGGGGGGATCAGATTGCACGGGGGGAGGATCAGACTGCACGGGGGGGAGGAGTTTGGGGGGGATCAGACTGCACGGGGCAGGGAGGAGTTTGGGGGGGTCGGACTGCACGGGGGGAGAGGAGTTTGGGGGGATCAGATTGCACGGGGGGAGGATCAGACTGCACGGGGCGGGGAGGAGTTTGGGGGGGATCGGACTGCACGGGGCGGGGAGGTGTTTGGGGGGATCGGACTGCACGGGGCGGGGAGGTGTTTGGGGGGGATCATACTGCACGGGGGAGAGGAGTTTGGGGGGGATCAGACTGCACGGGGGGAGGATCAGACTGCACGGGGCGGAGGGGAAGTTTGGGGGATCAGACTGCACGGGGCGGGGAGGAGTTTGGGGGATCAGACTGCACGGGGGGGAGGATCAGACTGCACGGGGGGGAGGAGTTTGGGGGGGGATCAGACTGCACGGGGCAGGGAGGAGTTTGGGGGGGATCGGACTGCACGGGGCGGACAGGAGTTTGGGGGGGCGATCAGACTGCACGGGGCGGAGGGGAGTGTGGGGGGGATCAGACTGCACGGGGGGGAGGAGTTTGGGGGGATCAGACTGCACGGAGCGGGGAGGAGTGTGGGGGGGATCAGACTGCACGGGGCAGGGAGGAGTGTGGGGGGGATCAGACTGCACGGGGGGGAGAGGAGTTTGGGGGGATCGGACTGCACGGAGGGAGAGGAGTTTGGGGGGGATCGGACTGCACGGGGCGGGGAAGAGTTTGGGGGGATCGGACTGCACGGGGGGGAGGATCAGACTGCACGGAGCGGGGAGGAGTTTGGGGGGGGATCAGACTGCATGGGGCGGAGGGGAGTGTGGGGGGGATCAGACTGCACGGGGCGGAGGGGAGTGTGGGGGGGATCAGACTGCACGGGGCGGAGGGGAGTGTGGGGGGATCAGACTGCACGGGGCGGGGAGGAGTTTGGGGGGATCAGACTGCACGGAGCAGGGAGGAGTTTGGGGGGATCAGACTGCACGGGGGGAGGATCAGACTGCACGGGGCAGGGAGGAGCTTTGGGGGGATCAGACTGCACGGGGCGGACAGGAGTTTGGGGGGGCGATCAGACTGCACGGGGCGGAGGGGAGTGTGGGGGGGATCAGACTGCACGGGGGGGAGGAGTTGGGGGGGATCAGACTGCACGGAGCGGGGAGGAGTGTGGGGGGGATCAGACTGCATGGGGCGGGGAGGAGTGTGGGGGGGATCAGACTGCACGGGGGGGAGAGGAGTTTGGGGGGGATCGGACTGCACGGAGGGAGAGGAGTTTGGGGGGATCGGACTGCACGGGGCGGGGAAGAGTTTGGGGGGATCGGACTGCACGGGGGGAGAGGAGTTTGGGGGGATCAGATTGCACGGGGGGAGGATCAGACTGCACGGGGGGGAGGAGTTTGGGGGGGGATCAGACTGCACGGGGCAGGGAGGAGTTTGGGGGGGTCGGACTGCACGGGGGGAGAGGAGTTTGGGGGGATCAGATTGCACGGGGGGGAGGATCAGACTGCACGGGGCGGGGAGGAGTTTGGGGGGGATCGGACTGCACGGGGCGGGGAGGTGTTTGGGGGGGATCGGACTGCACGGGGCGGGGAGGTGTTTGGGGGGGATCATACTGCACGGGGGAGAGGAGTTTGGGGGGATCAGACTGCACGGGGGGGAGGATCAGACTGCACGGGGCGGAGGGGAAGTTTGGGGGGATCAGACTGCACGGGGCGGGGAGGAGTTTGGGGGATCAGACTGCACGGGGGGGAGGAGTTTGAGGGGGATCAGACTGCACGGGGCGGGGAGGAGTTTGGGGGGATCAGACTGCACGGGGCTGGGAGGAGTTTGGGGGGAAGGGTTGCCGCGGAGTCTCCTCTCCCGAGTGGGGGCGGAGCATCAGCTGCGGACGCTGCCGTCTCTGAGGCAGGAGCCCCGCCCAGCAATGGGGAGGGGCGGGTTGAGGGGGAGTAGGGAAAGTAGCCGCAGTGGCTTGTGGGAAACTGAGTGCCCCTGTCCGCAGCTCCCATCGGCCATTGCAGGGCCAGGGCAGGCCCGGCGCTGTTCGGTTGGGCGGGTGCAGCGGAAGTGACATCACAACGGGGCATTGACCAGGGAGCGACGCGGTTGGTCCCGCGCTCGTGTCACTCCAAGTGTTAGCGACGCATCCTGGGACTTGTAGTTCTCATAGTGCGGCCTCCCGGGGCACGTCGCAGCGCGCCCCGCCCCTATCATAGCCCCGCCCCCCGGCATAGCCCCGCCCAGCGTGTTCTTAGTTCGGAATGGGGCATTTCTACCCTAAAAACAATCTTTTTTATTCGGAAATAACGGCCCTTAGCAGAGCAACAGTGCCGCTCGGTGGTCATTGCGGGTAATGCACGTGTAATTCCGTAGCGCCTCCACAGTGCCGCTCGGTGGTCATTGCCGGTAATGCACGTGTAATTCCGTAGCGCCTCCACAGTGCCGCTCGGTGGTCATTGCCGGTAATGCACGTGTAATTCCGTAGCGCCTCCACAGTGCCGCTCGGTGGTCATTGCCGGTAATGCACGTGTAATTCCATAGCGCCTCCACAGTGCCGCTCGGTGGTCATTGCCGGTAATGCACGTGTCATTCCGAAGCGCCTCCACAGTGCCGCTCGGTGGTCATTGCGGGTAATGCACGTGTAATTCCGAAGCGCCTCCACAGTGCCGCTCGGTGGTCATTGCCGGTAATGCACGTGTAATTCCGTAGCGCCTCCACAGTGCCGCTCGGTGGTCATTGCGGGTAATGCACGTGTAATTCCATAGCGCCTCCACAGTGCCGCTCGGTGGTCATTGCCGGTAATGCACGTGTAATTCCGAAGCGCCTCCACAGTGCCGCTCGGTGGTCATTGCCGGTAATGCACGTGTAATTCCGTAGCGCCTCCACAGTGCCGCTCGGTGGTCATTGCCGGTAATGCACGTGTAATTCCGTAGCGCCTCCACAGTGCCGCTTGGTGGTCATTGCCGGTAATGCACGTGTAATTCCGTAGCGCCTCCACAGTGCCGCTCGGTGGTCATTGCAGGTAATGCACGTGTAATTCCATCGCCCCCAGCTGCTGTCCCTGCTCCGCACGCCACGTGGCCCCAGTCTTGCCCTTTGACAGCAGGCAAAGTAAGAAGCTCGTTATTTCCAGGCTCCGCGCAGCCCTCTCCCCTCCTGCCCCCGGCCCCCTCATCCCACACACCAGGCTCCGCGCAGCCCCCTCCCCTCCTGCTTCCTCACCCCAGCCTGCACCCCGTCCATACTCTTATCCCGGGGCCCTTCCTCTCCCCAGCCTGCACCCCCGTCCATATGCTTATCCCGGGGCCCTTCCTCCCCCCAGCCTGCACCCCCATCCATATTCTTATCCCGGGGCCCTTCCTCACTCCAGTCTGCACGCCCATTCATGGGAGCCATCAGTCCACCTTTTCCCTGCACCACATTCAGTAAAGTGTCTGATCAGGGTATGAGAGCAGCCCTGAGCCTTTGTCTCCACTCAGCAGGTTGCACCACACAGGATATGTGGATGGTCCTGGGCTTTGTACAGCACTCCAGACTGACCCCTGGACACGGCTTCTGAGTCCTAGCCCTTTGCTGTCACTCCTGCCCGAGGGCTTTGCTGGCTCCAGACTGGGTAACAGCTGGGAAACTGGCTGGGCAGTGGGCTGAGAAGATACCGTCCGAGATGGACTTGAGCTGCCTGGACGTGATTCTCGGAACACGTGAAGGGTCCTCAGCGTTCGGCCTTCCCATGGCTCTGTGTGAGTAAGAGGTGCGTGCTTTGAAATCTTCAAGCGTCCTGGCAGTATGTTTCTTCTGAGGCAGAGAGCTTCCTGCTGGGGCACGGAGCCTGGTGGCTTGGGGACTGGTGAAGGGGCAGTAGGCGGTTCAACAGTGCGTGGATAGATATTCAAGGCCTCCGTTCTCTCCGAGTTCCTGGAGTGGCAGCGGGAGGGGGTGGCCGATGGTGGGAGGAGAAGCGATGCCGCGTCCTTGCGGACTGAAAAGCTAAGTTGTTTGTTTGTTTTTTCCCCTCAGCTGTGTTCGGTAGCGAGCGATAAGAAGTCAACCCTCCCGGTGTCCTCCCGTCTGGGGATGGAACGGAAAAGAGAACGGCGAGCTTGGGAGCTTGGTCGAAGCGAGGCGAGAACCGTCCTGCTGGGAGCGGAGCAGCCATCGCTGACCGGGAGATAAGTGTCGGGTCTGGAAATCTCTCAGCTTACGGCCCACTCGGGTCTAGGAAGGGAAGTCACGTTTGCTTAGACAGCGAGTCCGAGCGGAGGTTCCCGAGGTGCTTCCTTGGTAGTGGGAGAAACAGGGCTCCCGTTTGTCAGGGGTGCTGGTTTCTCTGGAACACGGTGTCCTTCTCAGCAGACGCTTGGCTCGAGGAGGAAGACGCAAGGTGGTAAGGTTTCTGACTGCCTCTTATGTGTTTCTCTCTTGTTGCTCTCTCGTATTGGCCAATACGTCCTGTCTGTCTGTTTCTGTCTATGTCTTTGTCCTTGCTCTGCTTCTGCCGTGTCCTTGTACAGCACACTTGCAGGCATTCCAGGTGAGCATCTCCAAGGGTTAAGGGCTCAGGAGCCAACGGGAATTCAGCAGGTTCGCAAGTCGCGCAAGGGAGAGCGGTGGTGCATCATGGCTGAATGACTCGGTGTTCTTGTAGAGGACCCGATACATAGGCGAGAGGGGGGGAAAGGGCTAAAGGATAGAATTCCCACAGCCACAGACTTTAGTGAGTGAGAGCTAACGCTGGGCTTTTTCGGCCACCCTTGCAGAGGAATCAGTGCGTGGCCGTGGGCGGAGAATAAATCGTCCGAGATGTACTTGAGCTGCCTGGACGTGATTCTCGGAACATGTGAAGGGTCCTCAGCGTTCGGCCTTCCCATGGCTCTGTGTGAGTAAGAGGTGCGTGCTTTGAAATCTTTAAGCGTCCTGGCAGTATGTTTCTTCTGAGGCAGAGAGCTTCCTGCTGGGTCACGGAGCCTGGTGGCTTGGGGACTGGTGAAGGGGCATAGGCAGTTCAACAGAGCGTGGATAGATATTCAAGGCCTCCGTTCTCTCCGCGTTCCTGGAGTGTCAGCGGGAGGGGGTGGCCGATGGTGGGAGGCAGCGGTGCGATGGTGGGAGGAGAAGCGATGCCGCGTCCTTGCGGACTGAAAAGCTAAGTTGTTTGTTTGTTTTTTCCCCTCTGCTGTGTTCGGTAGTGAGCGATAAGAAGTCAACCCTCCCGGTGTCCTCCCGTCTGGGGATGGAACGGAAACGAGAACAGCGAGCTCGGGAGCTTGGTCGAAGCGAGGCGAGAACCGTCCGGCTGGGAGCGGAGCAGCCATCGCTGACAGGGAGATAAGTGTCGGGTTTGGAAATCTCTCGGCTTACGGCGCACTCGGGTCTAGGAAGGGAAGTCAGGTTTGCTTAGACAGCGAGTCCGAGCGGAGGTTCGCGAGGTGATTCCTTGGTAGTGGGAGAAACAGGGCTTCCGTTTGTCAGGGGTGCTGATTTCTCTGGAACACGGTGTCCTTCTCAGCAGACGCTTGGCTCGAGGAGGAAGACGCAAGGCGGTAAGGTTTCCGTCTGCCTCTCATGTGTTTCTCTCTTGTTGCTCTCTCGTATTGGCCAATACGTTCTGTCTGTCTGTTTCTGTCTGTGTCTTTGTCCTTGCTCTGCTTCTGCCGTGTCCTTGTATAGCTCACGTGCAGGCATTCCAGGTGAGCATCTCCACGGGTTAAGGGCTCAGGAGCCAACGGGAATTCTGCAGGTACGCCAGTCGCGCAAGGGAGAGCGGTGGTGCGTCATGGCTGACTGACTCAGTGTTCTTGTAGAGGGCCCTATACATAGGCGAGGGGCGGGGGGGAAGGGCTAAAGGATAGAATTCCCACAGCCACAGACCTTAGTGAGTGAGAGGTCTCTTCAGTCACGCCGCTCTCGGATCTCGCTGCAGGGAGGGATTCTGGTGCCGCTCTCGGGTCGTGCAGCTTGGGGGTGTCTCTAGCGCTGCTCTCGGGTCTCGCTGCTGGGGGGGAGGGGTCTTTGGGGCCACTCTCAGGTCGTGCTGCTGGGAGGGAGTCTGGCGCCTCTCTCGGGTTATGCTGCTGCGGGGAATCTCTGGTGCCTCCTTGGGATCATGCTGCTGGGGGGGTCTCTGGCTTCGCTCTCCGGTCGTGCTGCTGGGGGGGGGTCTCTGTTACCGCTTTCGGGTCGCGCCGTTAGGGGGGGTCTCTGGTGCCGCTCTCGGTAGTGGTGCTGGGGGTGGGGTCTCTGTCTCCACTCTCGGGTCGCGCTGCTGGGGGGAGGTCTCTGGCGCCGCTCTCGGGTCGCGCTGCTGGGGGGTGGTCTCTGGAGCCTCCCTCCGGTCATGCTGCAGACGGGGGGTGTCACTGGCCCCGCTATCAGGTGATGCTGCTGCGGGGGGTCTCTGGCACCTCTCGGGTTTTGCTGCTGGGTGGGTGTCTGGGGCCGCTCTCGGGTGATGCTGTTCGGGGAGGTCTCTGGCGCCGCTCTCCGGTAGCGGTGCTGGGGGTGGGGTTTCTGTCTCCACTCTCGGGTAATGCTTCTGGGGGGGTCTCCGGCGCCGGTCTCGGGTCGCGCTCCTTGGGGGTGGGGTCTCTGTCGCCACTTTCATCTCATGCTGCTGGGGGGGGGTCTCTGGCGCCACTCTCGGGTGATGCTGCTGGGGGGGGCCTCTGGCTCCCATCTCAGGTCGTGCTGCTGGGGGGGGGAGATCTCTGTCGCCGTTCTCTGGTGATGCTGCTGGGGGGAGGGTCTCTGGCGCCACTCTTGGGTCGCACTGCTGGGGGCGGGTCTGTGGTGCCGCTCTCGGGTCTTGCTGCTGGGGGGGGTCTCTGGCACCGTTTTCGGGTCACTCTGCTGGGGGAGGTCTCTGGCTTCGCTCTCGGGTCACGCTGCTGGGGAGGGTCTCTGGCGCCGCCCTCGGGACTTGCTGCTGGGGGGGGTCTCTGGCGCCGCCCTCGGGTCGCAATGCCGGGGGGGTTCTTTCGCGCTGCTCTCGGGTTTTGCTGCTGGGGGGGGGGGTCTCTTGTTTCGCTCTCGGGTCATGCTGCTGGGGGGGGACTTTGCAAGCGGGGCCGGGTACTAAAGGCACCAAGCAGCTGGCGGAATCACTGAGAACAAGGGTCATGGGGTCGGGGGTTGGTTGAGACTCTTTGGACCAGAGGCAGGGGGTCCAGGCTGCCAAATGTGTCGCGGAGAACCTCCATCTATCGGACGCGGCTTCCTCTCCGCGCTTGCAGAACCGAGCAGCTAAAAGTGTTAGAAGCCAAATCAGAGCGGCTCATGTGTGTGTTAGAAACGGCTACGGGGAGCCAATTGCACTGGCACCTGACGCCTTCTTCAGCCCTTTGTTGCTGCATTCTCAGGCTGGCACCTCTCACAACCATTCATTCATCGTCCAAGCACTCTCTCTCTTATGTACATTCCCTAATTAATGTTTCCCATACAGTATTTTGCATAATAATACAAGAGTTGTAGTTACAAAAAGTTACAAAAGTTTCTGGGTGGCATTTCTTAAAACATTCTCTCTCTGAGCGCTGAGGTAGTTACTGTTATAGTTACAATGCTTCACTTTGCGATTAGGGTTAAGTGCTTCACAATGCTTTGAAGAGAACGGTTGTCAATTGTGTAACAGTAAGTTTGAGCGTGCCCTGGCGCACAGCGAGGGGAGCTGTTTCTGGCTACATAGTAGTATATTTTTAACAGTTTGAAGTTACATGACCTAATATTACATTCCTAACCAATTATATTCTAGAGGGGCAAAAATGTTTAGATTTATAATTAAACAATCCTAACAAATAATAATAATAATAATAATAATTATAAATCTAAACACTTCTCAAGCTTGATAACACTAAATCTAAACACTTTCACAAGAATAAATCTAAACACTTCTATGCTTCTTCTACTTAACAAACTTCTCCTCCTTAGACTTTTAGTTGTGGGGAACAAATTCTGGGGAGTCACTTCCACTTGCGGGAATCATGTTTCATACTTGACTATGTTCTCCCTACACTAAGGCTGGCCGAGAGACTGTCCCGGACTGATCGTAACAGACTGTTCTGTCCGCGAATGGGCTGAGAGTAAAGGGCGTGTTCGGAATCTGTGGCGCCCAATCTGAGGCTGTCCGAGGTGACTCTTAACGGACTGCTCCGTGCGCCAATGGGCGGTGACTCAAGGCGTGTTCTGGGGCAGCTGGCGGCCAATAGGTTGTCCGGGGTGGATTATAACAGACTCTTCTGTCCGCGAATGGGCTGTGACTAAGGGGCGTGTTCTGAATCAGAGGCACCCAATAGGCTGACCCGGCTGCATCTTAACGGACAGCTCTGTCTGCGAATGCGGTGTGACTAGGGGGAAATGACCTGCCACTGCTCTCGACCAATAGGCTGTCCGGGGTGGATCTTAATGGGCTGCTCTGTCCTCGAATTGTCTGTGAGTTAGGGGTGGTTCCTGGCTGTGTGCCAGCCAATGGGCTTTCGGAAGACAGCCTTGGCGGAGGATAGTGTCGCCCAATGGGCTGTCAGCAAAGGGGATCCTGCCTCTGGTTCGGCCAATGGGCTGCCGCAGGGGGGCGTTGTCTGACTGGGCGGCCGGCGCCGCCATGACAGGAAGGTCCGAGGAGCGCGCGGGGGCGCGAGCGAATCCTGGGTCCGAGTGCGAAGCTCCCCGCCCCCAGCCCGCCCCTTGTTGGTGTCTGGCCCGGGGGAGGAGGGGGCGCGAGGGAAGGTGGGGGAGCGGGCTGGGGGTGGGGTGTCTGGACAGGGGTGAGGTGTAGGAGCAGGCTGGGTGTGAGGGGCCGGGGGGGGCCTTGGCACTGGGGGGGCAGGAGGGAGGGGGAGGGGCCGGGGGGGGCCTTGGCACTGGGGGGGGGCAGGAGCGGATAGGGCGCGGGAGAGCGCAGGCGCGGGCGGCGCTGGCTGGGCGGGAAACTCCCGGGACGCTCGCGCTGACGAGGCGGGCGGGAAAACGCTGCGGGGGGCGCTGAGGTGCGGAGCCTGGGGGGCGGGGCGGGAGCTGGCAGTGACGTGGAGCCCCCCCCCCCCCCCCCGCCTGCTTCTCTCCGGGCCCCAGGCTGGACATCGGCGGGGCGGCCCCTGGCGGAGGTGGGGGGGCGATTTCTGCCCCCCCCCGGCGCTGCAGCCTCCCCGGGGAGCAGCGCCCCTGTGACCCCCCCCACGTGGTGCCGGGGGAACGGGGCTGTGGCCCCCCCTTTGGGGCGCGGGAGCTGACCCGGGCTCCAGTCACGTGGGTGTCTCGGGGAGGGGGGGCTGCGGGCCACCGGGGCGCGGGAGTGTCACGTGCCCCCTCCCCCCGCCGGGGAGCCGCGCGCCCTCGAGGGGTGGTTCCCGCGGGCGGGGCACGCACAGAACGTGTCCCGCACGCGGGGGGGCGGGGCGGCCTGAGCCCTGCTCCCCGCGCTGCTCGCTGCCTGGGGGCGGGGCCGGGTGCCCGCTGAATCCCCCCTGTGCCCGGGGGGGGGGCAGTTCGGCGGGGGGCGCTGTGGGGGGGGATGCTCTGGCCCTGGCTGCCCGCAGTGCTGCCCAGTGCCCGGCTGTGCCTCCTGCAGAGGCCGAGAGCGTCCTGGGTGGGGGCGTGTGGGGAGAGGGGGGGAGTGGCTGAGAATTGGGGGGCAAACAGGTGACAGACAAACCAACCGACAGAAAAGCCTCCCTGCCTGGCCCCCAGCTGAGCGGAGAAACGTCCCCCTGGCGCCAGAGCACTGCAGGGCCCAGCCTAGTCGCTTTGTGCCTCCAGCCCCACGGCGTGGGGAGGGGGCGACGGTGGAGGAGCCCCACGCACCCAGGCCTTAGGTTCCCCACCCGCCTTCTAAGCACTGAGCATTTTAGGCCTGGCTGGACTAGAGAAGGGGGCACCAGGGGAGTTGCCGCTGAAGGCGCGCGGCCGCGCACAAACACCCCTCTGCCGCCCACCTCCCTTGCGGAGCCTTGCAGCGGCACTCGCCTTCCTGCTGGCCGGGGAATGGCGCGGTTGTTTTCCTGATCCGGTGGAGGGCGGCTGCCCCGTTGTGTCCCTGCTGGGGCAGCCTCGCCCCACCTCCAGCTGCTCTTGGGGCTTCTGTTTGTTTCTGTTCATACAGTTTGCTGCTGTTTTCCATCCACGAGGACCTGCGTGAAGCTGGTCCGACCAGAGATACGGGGATCGATTTTTAAGAGTAAGAGGTTTTGTTTTTAAAGCAGGGGTGAGGAACCTAATACCCCAGCTCACGTGAGTGTGGCCCTCGAGACTCAAGGTTCCCACACTAACGCTCTAGCTCCCCTCCAGATTGGAGCAGACAAAATCTGCTAGCCTGCCCCGCCGCCCTCCTCACAAGCTCCGTCCGGTGTGCGAGGGGAATGTGGGAAGCCTCTTCCTCCTTCTCAGTTGGGGCATGTGTTAATGCGGATGGTGGGGTTTGGGATTTCTTTTTCTTCACACTTGTGTGTAGGGTTGCCAGGTGTCTAGCACTGAGCCAGACAGCCCGGTATTTGCACTTTTTGTCCGGTAAATAAATTTAGAAAATACCGGACATACAAAATGTCCAGTATTTCCTGCTTTTCCTCTGCGCCCAGCAGAAATAAGCCGGGGGCGGGGAGATTGGCTGACTAATTAAAGGGGTCACAACTGGATTTTGCTCAACAAAAATGTTCCTGGTGGGGTTTTTTTTGTTTGGTTGGCTTTTTTTCCTCAACAAAAATTTTCCTGGCGCTTTTTTTTTGCTGAAACCATCTGGCAACCCTACTAGTGTGTGCCTTCCGCCCCCCCCCCCCAATAAGGTTCCCCACCCCGTCTGAAAGCGAGAGTTGGGAGAATAGGTTACCTTGCGTTCCTGTGACCTTATAAGGAAGTTGAAGGCTACTATAAATTCCCCCTCATGGTCTCCTCTTCAGACTAAAGAAACCTAAATCCCTCAGCCTCTTCATAGAGCAATTGCTCCAGCCCCCTAATCATTTTGGTTGTCCTCTGCTGGACCCTCTCCAATGTGTCCACATCCCTTCTGTAGTGGAAGGCTCAGAACTGGACACAGTACTCCAGATGTGGCCTCACCAAAGCCGAATAAAGGGGAATAATGACATCTCTGGATCTACTGGCAATGCTCCTCTTAATGCAACCTAATATGCCATTAGCCTTCTTGGCTACAAGGGCACACTGTTGACTCATCTCCAGCTTCTCATCCACTGTAACCCCCAGGTCCCTGTCTGCAGAACTACTACTTAACTGGTTGGTCCCCAGCTTGTAACTATGCTTGGGATTCTTCCATCCCAAGTGCAGGACTCTACACTTGTCCTTGTTGAACCTCATCAGATTTCTTGTGGCCCAATCCTCCAATTTGTCTAAGTCATTCTGGACCCTATCTCTGCCCTTAATAATAGAACAAAAAGGCTAAAAGATGCCTGTTTTTCTATTTGGTACTAGAAAATCAAACTTTCCTCCTGCTTGGGCCTCAAGTTTCACTCCAGCAGCCCTTCCACAAGTAGAATCGTCTGCAAAATAAAATGTCAGGGCTACCGTCATTAAGGTGCTTGTCCCTGTAAGGACATGTGACTGAACTGGTTGTTCAGAAGGTTTCTGGTGAATTGGTTTATGCACAGGTATGCCTCCCGTTCTTCTTTAACCACCGCAGTCTCTTGTTTTTGTCCGGAAGCAAATTCTCTGCCAAGCCACCTTTTTTCCCTTTCATGTAATTGTCTGCTCTTTCGTTCGGTGTGGTAGACTTGTTCTAGTGTGGCATTAGACAACCGAGCCACAGAAAAGTCTGCCTTGGTACCACTGAGTACCGGCCCAGACCAAAGTAGCTTTCAGACACCTTAAGAGAGTCTTGATTTGCAATTCTCCCCTTTCTTCTCCTTGGATTTTCAACTAGGAAAGTGTGCTAATCATCTGCTTTTGCGGAAAAACTTGCCAGCTGTCTACACTGGCCGCTTGAATTTCCGCAAAAGCACTGACGATCTCATGTAAGATTGTCAGTGCTTCTGCGGGAATACTATGCTGCTCCCGTTCGGGCAAAAGTCTTTTTCCGAAAGACTTCTGCGCAAAAGGGCCAGTGTAGACAGCAGAGAGTTCTTTTCCGCAAAAAAGCCCCGATGGCGAAAATGGCGATTGGGGCTTTTTTGCAGAAAAGCGCGACTAGATTGGCCACGGACGCTTTTCCGTAAAAAGTTTACATACCCAGTATCTTGTGAAGAACTTGTCACCTCAGCACAGGGTCCCGGGGCGGGCTTTACCATAAGGGACCCGGAGAGATCATCTAGGCCAGCTGGAGGGGGCAGGGGAGGGGAGAGGAGAGGAGAGGAGAGGAGAGGAGGTTGGCCACTGAAAATGTTGCAGTATTAATTTTCCTTTTATTTGACTTCATATCAAACAAATATTTACAGTTTAAATGACCTTGTTAATTCTCCCTTGTGTTAGTACTCTTTCTTCCAGAACGTTTTAAAAACACAGACGAGACATGTCTTCGCCTGGGTGGCAGGCATCCGAAGAAGGGCACGTGACCTCGATCTTGGAGCACGAGACAAAACTCACTCCGCTCCTGGAGGGGAAATGTTAGAGGCAACACTGGGCTCCAGTGAGCAGCAGCCAGGTGACGCACGTGTCTGTCCTTTCCACACATCTAGGGTGGCCTAGCTCCTAACCGTTCTCTGTCTCTTTTTCGGTCCCTGTAGACTTGGAGGAGATGAGAGGCTGGCCATGTGGTGGCAGAGACCGAAAGGAGCCACCCCCACGAGACCCTGCCGGCAGATGGAAACCAGACAGCGATCTATGGAAGAAGAGCAAATAGCAATTGGCTCAAGGTAAGTATCGAGGGAGGGCCGCACAGACGTTTGCGAGCGTGGTACGGGTCCCTGAGAAAAGGCCCTCTGGCTCGTGGTGGAAGAACTTGAAAATACGAAGTACAAAAGTCACAGTGTTGTACTTAAAAGAAGCACTCGGGATCTTTTTCAGAGGGATAAGGCAACACGCCACATTTATTGATCACACGCACACACACATTATATATATATATATATAAAAATTATTTATTTATTTACCACATGCATATGATAAGTATTGATTATTCTGTGTCACTCACGCACTCACTCTCTCACACACACACACACGTGCACAAGCACACTCCGTCTTGCTGTTGTTACCAACTTGTTGCTCCCCTTAACTTCACTGGCCAGGTGAGTTAGATGGGGGAGGGGTGGAGCCGGGCTTCTGCTGATCCGGATCGATGCTCCGATGGTGACAAGATGAGACCCGGAGTCCTCTGCAAGACAACTCACTTTTATAGCAGCTTCCCTCTTATGCAAATATATCCCAGATTCAAAATCTGGGTCTGTGTCCTTTGGTCCCTTTGTGGGTGCTGTCTGTTAAGAGAGGGTGTTTTCCAAAGAAGGTGCTTGCTTCTAATCCCCAAGGCCTTCAATATGTCTGCTCTTCTTTCTTGAGCCCTCTTGACACGTTGGGTCTGGCTTCCACCCCCTTTTCAACTGGTGTAGCTCTCTGGAGGTGCTTGGCTCCCAAGTGTTACTCATTCACACCTCGTTCATTCAACTGGGCAATTGATTACAGAGTGGGGGGAGAGAGTGGGGGAAAGATCTTATTCTACTCCTAGCAAATGACATTTTTACCTCTTTAACTATATACTCTGTATTAGAACCCTATGTAGAAAACTAAGTTACAAGGTTATATGGATTCAGGTTCTAATACAAAGTGACAAGGTCATATGGATTAATACAAAGTTACAAGGTTATATGGAGAGGCACAGTGTCAAGTCATATGAAGTACATAGGTTTATCTACAACAGAAACTGAACACCGATTTTTGTATTTTTAAAAATGTCATTAATCCCCCCCTCCCCCCGCCGCCCCCCGAATCTCCTGGCTGGCGATACTTAACGTGTCTAGGATCATACGGAAAACTAAGTGAGTAGGCTGCCAATTGACCTAGCGTCACGCATGCGGAGAGTTGGCAAAACTGGGATTGAAATAAAGACTTGGTCTCCAGCAGCACCGAGGAGCCCCAGACATGGATTAGGGCCTCGTGGGAATAGTTGTCTCCTAATTGATCTAATCTTTGGCTTTTGAGTTTAATATTATTGGTGAGTCCTTCTAGGCGACTGTTACTCGGCGTGCATGCGTGCGCACGTAAGTATGAGTGCAAGTGTGTGCGTCCGCAAGTGTCCATTTGCGTGTGTGCGCACGTGCCTGCGTGCGGGCAGATTGAGCAGATGCGTGTGTGGGCATCTGAGCGAGGGCATGAGTGGGCGCCCAGGCGTGTTAATCTGTTAATTCGCGTTTGTGAGTGTGTACACGCATCCCTGCGTGTGAGCATTTGGTAGGGTGAGTGGCTGTTGCACGGGCGTGTGCGTCTGACGTGTGCCAATCAGACGGTGCCCTGGCAGCAGTAGCTCCTGGAAAGCGACACCCCTCCCCTCCCATCTGGAGCATGCAACTGGGATGAGAGGGGCAGGGAAGAGTAGAACTGCTGCAGCGCGTTTCAGCACGAGGCTCTAACTGCCGCGCGGTAGCTGCTCCTTTTGTATCCGACGTGGGGCAACAAGGAGCGGCCTCGCATCATGCCGGCGCCACGTGCGTTCAGTCCCACGGGCCGGAAGTGACGTTTGCTCGGTCCACAGCCTGACAGCAACCGACTGGCAACCGTGACCGGAAGGTGCCCAGGTACGAGCGCTCAGCTGGTGCCAGGTCAGCGGGTGGTAGGCAGGAGACACGGGGCCAGGCGGGACGGGTTCAGACACGGGGTGCCTGGCTGGGACAGTGACTGGGGTTGGAGGTTTCCTGCGGCGGTGCAGCCAGCGTAGGGCACCAGCTCCCGTGGTACGTGGGGCAGAGGAAGGACAGCAGAGTGGAGGCTGGAACCGCTCCGACAAGGCACCGCTCTGCTTATGGTTGCCAGGTGTCCGGTTTTGAACTGGACGGTCCAGGCTTTCAGCTTTTTCTTCGGGAAACAAATTTATATTTTCTCAATGTCCGCGAAAGCGGCAAGGAGTTCTGTGCCACAGGGCTCCTCGCTGCTTTTGCAGATTCAGACTAACGCGGCTACTCCTCTGATAAATGTCGGGTATTTTCTAAATCAGATGGAATGCAGATTGTGATGTCATGTCAGGCGTGCCTGGTATTTTTGGTGAAACCATCTGGCAACCCTAGCTCTGCTCCTTGCTTGGCCGGGGTGGCGCCCTGCCTCTGTGGCAGGTCCTGACGTCACAGGGAGCGTGTTCCCCAGGAAATCCGGGCAGTGCAGCGGCTTCCGGTCCGCGCCACCCGGCCCCAAGGGAGCGGCGGCGGGAGGCGGCAGGGAGGTCAGAGCGTGACGCTGCCCCGCCCGGATCTCAGCCCTTGGGCGCCCCAGTGTGCACCCCGCCCGGCCGGGCCGCTCCCCTGTAGCTCCGCCCCCAGCGCTGCGCCCGCTGCCTCGTGGCCCGGCTCGGTGCGAAGCTGCCACTGCCGGCTACGAACAGCAGCGCACTGCTAGTGACGTCATTGCCCTGGCGCGGTGCATGCAAATGATGGAACGCGGGGCACGTTCTATCGGCTCCCGGGCGAGTGACACGTGGGTTTGTGTGGCACACAGACGGGTCCCAGGCTCCGTCATTAATGGCAGGGGCGGGGCCTGATCTGGGGGCGGGGCCACTGACCGGCAGGAACTCAGCTGGGACACAGAAGTGAGCGGCAGAAAACTCCTCGGGGTCTCCGGAAAATCCTCGCGCGGCCCCTCTGGGCTTGTGAACGGGACGCAGCAGAGGCAGCCGCCCCCCTCCCCACCCACCCGCCTCACGCTCCCCGCTGCACTTTCGAAGGCAACAGCAGCATCAGCCTGTCCCGCTGCCAGTCCCTGCACAAGCCGGCTGGGAAATTTGGTGTTGGGGGGAGCAGACTGCACGGGGCGGAGAGGAGTTTGGGGGTGGTGGGGGATCAGACTGCATGGAGCGGAGAGGAGTTTGGGGGGAAGCAGACTGCACGGGGCGGGGAGGAGTTTGGTGAGGGGGGATCATACTGCACGGGGCGGAGAGGAGTTTGGTGAGGGGGGATCATACTGCATGGGGCGGAGAGGAGTTTGGGGGGAAGCAGACTGCACGGGGCGGGGAGGAGTTTGGTGAGGGGGGATCAGACTGCAGGGGGCGGAGAGGAGTTTCGTGGGGGGTAGGAGATCAGACTGCATGGGGGGAGGAGTTTGGGGGGGATCAGACTGCACGGGGCGGGGAGGAGTTTGCGGGGGAGCAGACTGCACGGGGCGGGGAGGAGTTTGGGGGGGTTCAGACTGCACGGGGCGGAGAGGAGTTTGGGGGGAGCAGACTGCACGGGGCGGGGAGGAGTTTGCGGGGGAGCAGACTGCACGGGGCGGGGATGAGTTTGGGGGGGTTCAGACTGCATGGGGCGGGGAGGAGTTTGGGGGGGGAGCAGACTGCACGGGGCGGGGAGGAGTTTGGGGGGATCAGACTGCATGTGGCGGGGAGGAGTTTGGGGGGGATCAGACTGCACGGGGGGGAGGATCAGACTCCACGGGGCGGCGAGGAGTTTGGGGAGGGGTTCAGACTGCACGGGGCGGAGAGGAGTTTGGGGAGGGGATCAGACTACACGGGGCGGAGAGGAGTTTGGGGGGGATCGGACTGCACGGGGCGGGGAGGAGTTTGGGGGGATGGGACTGCACGGGGCGGGGAGGAGTTTGGGGGGATCAGACTGCACGGAGCGGGGAGGAGTTTGGGGGGATCAGACTGCACGGGGGGGAGGATCAGACTGCACGGAGCGGGGAGGAGTTTGGGGGGGGATCAGACTGCATGGGGCGGAGGGGAGTGTGTGGGGGATCAGACTGCACGGGGCGGAGAGGAGTTTGGGGAGGGGATCAGACTGCACGGGGCGGAGAGGAGTTTGGGGGGGATCGGACTGCACGGGGCGGGGAGGAGTTTGGGGGGATCAGACTGCACGGAGCAGGGAGGAGTTTGGGGGGATCAGACTGCACGGGGGGGAGGATCAGACTGCACGGAGCGGGGAGGAGTTTGGGGGGGGATCAGACTGCACGGGGGGGAGGATCAGACTGCACGGGGCAGGGAGGAGCTTTGGGGGGGATCAGACTGCACGGGGCGGACAGGAGTTTGGGGGGGCGATCAGACTGCACGGGGCGGAGGGGAGTGTGGGGGGGATCAGACTGCACGGGGGGGAGGAGTTTGGGGGGGATCAGACTGCACGGAGCGGGGAGGAGTGTGGGGGGGATCAGACTGCATGGGGCGGGGAGGAGTGTGGGGGGGATCAGACTGCACGGGGGGGAGAGGAGTTTGGGGGGGATCGGACTGCACGGAGGGAGAGGAGTTTGGGGGGATCGGACTGCACGGGGCGGGGAAGAGTTTGGGGGGATCGGACTGCACGGGGGGAGAGGAGTTTGGGGGGATCAGATTGCACGGGGGGGAGGATCAGACTGCACGGGGGGGAGGAGTTTGGGGGGGGATCAGACTGCACGGGGCAGGGAGGAGTTTGGGGGGGTCGGACTGCACGGGGGGAGAGGAGTTTGGGGGGATCAGATTGCACGGGGGGAGGATCAGACTGCACGGGGGGGAGGAGTTTGGAGGGGGATCAGACTGCACGGGGCGGGGAGGAGTTTGGGGGGGATCGGACTGCACGGGGCGGGGAGGTGTTTGGGGGGGATCATACTGCACGGGGGAGAGGAGTTTGGGGGGATCGGACTGCACGGGGCGGGGAGGAGTTTGGGGGGGATCAGACTGCACGGGGGGGAGGATCAGACTGCACGGGGCGGAGGGGAAGTTTGGGGGGATCAGACTGCACGGGGCGGGGAGGAGTTTGGGGGGATCAGACTGCACGGGGGGGAGGAGTTTGAGGGGGATCAGACTGCACGGGGCGGGGAGGAGTTTGGGGGGATCAGACTGCACGGGGCTGGGAGGAGTTTGGGGGGGAAGGGTTGCCGCGGAGTCTCCTCTCCCGAGTGGGGGCGGAGCATCAGCTGCGGACGCTGCCGTCTCTGAGGCAGGAGCCCCGCCCAGCAATGGGGAGGGGCGGGTTGAGGGGGAGTAGGGAAAGTAGCCGCAGTGGCTTGTGGGAAACTGAGTGCCCCTGTCCGCAGCTCCCATCGGCCATTGCAGGGCCAGGGCAGGCCCGGCGCTGTTCGGTTGGGCGGGTGCAGCGGAAGTGACATCACAACGGGGCATTGACCAGGGAGCGACGCGGTTGGTCCCGCGCTCGTGTCACTCCAAGTGTTAGCGACGCATCCTGGGACTTGTAGTTCTCATAGTGCGGCCTCCCGGGGCACGTCGCAGCGCGCCCCGCCCCTATCATAGCCCCGCCCCCCGGCATAGCCCCGCCCAGCGTGTTCTTAGTTCGGAATGGGGCATTTCTACCCTAAAAACAATCTTTTTTATTCGGAAATAACGGCCCTTAGCAGAGCAACAGTGACACTCGGTAGTCACCGGCGGTAATGCACGTGTAATTCCGTAGCGCCTCCACAGTGCCGCTCGGTGGTCATTGCCGGTAATGCACGTGTAATTCCGTAGCGCCTCCACAGTGCCGCTCAGTGGTCATTGCCGGTAATGCACGTGTAATTCCGTAGCGCCTCCACAGTGCCGCTCGGTGGTCATTGCCGGTAATGCACGTGTAATTCCGAAGCGCCTCCACAGTGCCGCTCGGTGGTCATTGCCGGTAATGCACGTGTAATTCCATAGCGCCTCCACAGTGCCGCTCAGTGGTCATTGCCGGTAATGCACGTGTAATTCCATAGCGCCTCCACAGTGCCGCTCGGTGGTCATTGCCGGTAATGCACGTGTCATTCCGAAGCGCCTCCACAGTGCCGCTCGGTGGTCATTGCGGGTAATGCACGTGTAATTCCGTAGCGCCTCCACAGTGCCGCTCGGTGGTCATTGCGGGTAATGCACGTGTAATTCCATAGCGCCTCCACAGTGCCGCTCGGTGGTCATTGCCGGTAATGCACGTGTAATTCCGAAGCGCCTCCACAGTGCCGCTCGGTGGTCATTGCCGGTAATGCACGTGTAATTCCGTAGCGCCTCCACAGTGCCGCTTGGTGGTCATTGCCGGTAATGCACGTGTAATTCCGTAGCGCCTCCACAGTGCCGCTCGGTGGTCATTGCAGGTAATGCACGTGTAATTCCATCGCCCCCAGCTGCTGTCCCTGCTCCGCACGCCACGTGGCCCCAGTCTTGCCCTTTGACAGCAGGCAAAGTAAGAAGCTCGTTATTTCCAGGCTCCGCGCAGCCCTCTCCCCTCCTGCCCCCGGCCCCCTCATCCCACACACCAGGCTCCGCGCAGCCCCCTCCCCTCCTGCTTCCTCACCCCAGCCTGCACCCCGTCCATACTCTTATCCCGGGGCCCTTCCTCTCCCCAGCCTGCACCCCCGTCCATATGCTTATCCCGGGGCCCTTCCTCCCCCCAGCCTGCACCCCCATCCATATTCTTATCCCGGGGCCCTTCCTCACTCCAGTCTGCACGCCCATTCATGGGAGCCATCAGTCCACCTTTTCCCTGCACCACATTCAGTAAAGTGTCTGATCAGGGTATGAGAGCAGCCCTGAGCCTTTGTCTCCACTCAGCAGGTTGCACCACACAGGATATGTGGATGGTCCTGGGCTTTGTACAGCACTCCAGACTGACCCCTGGACACGGCTTCTGAGTCCTAGCCCTTTGCTGTCACTCCTGCCCGAGGGCTTTGCTGGCTCCAGACTGGGTAACAGCTGGGAAACTGGCTGGGCAGTGGGCTGAGAAGATACCGTCCGAGATGGACTTGAGCTGCCTGGACGTGATTCTCGGAACACGTGAAGGGTCCTCAGCGTTCGGCCTTCCCATGGCTCTGTGTGAGTAAGAGGTGCGTGCTTTGAAATCTTCAAGCGTCCTGGCAGTATGTTTCTTCTGAGGCAGAGAGCTTCCTGCTGGGGCACGGAGCCTGGTGGCTTGGGGACTGGTGAAGGGGCAGTAGGCGGTTCAACAGTGCGTGGATAGATATTCAAGGCCTCCGTTCTCTCCGAGTTCCTGGAGTGGCAGCGGGAGGGGGTGGCCGATGGTGGGAGGAGAAGCGATGCCGCGTCCTTGCGGACTGAAAAGCTAAGTTGTTTGTTTGTTTTTTCCCCTCAGCTGTGTTCGGTAGCGAGCGATAAGAAGTCAACCCTCCCGGTGTCCTCCCGTCTGGGGATGGAACGGAAAAGAGAACGGCGAGCTTGGGAGCTTGGTCGAAGCGAGGCGAGAACCGTCCTGCTGGGAGCGGAGCAGCCATCGCTGACCGGGAGATAAGTGTCGGGTCTGGAAATCTCTCAGCTTACGGCCCACTCGGGTCTAGGAAGGGAAGTCACGTTTGCTTAGACAGCGAGTCCGAGCGGAGGTTCCCGAGGTGCTTCCTTGGTAGTGGGAGAAACAGGGCTCCCGTTTGTCAGGGGTGCTGGTTTCTCTGGAACACGGTGTCCTTCTCAGCAGACGCTTGGCTCGAGGAGGAAGACGCAAGGTGGTAAGGTTTCTGACTGCCTCTTATGTGTTTCTCTCTTGTTGCTCTCTCGTATTGGCCAATACGTCCTGTCTGTCTGTTTCTGTCTATGTCTTTGTCCTTGCTCTGCTTCTGCCGTGTCCTTGTACAGCACACTTGCAGGCATTCCAGGTGAGCATCTCCAAGGGTTAAGGGCTCAGGAGCCAACGGGAATTCAGCAGGTTCGCAAGTCGCGCAAGGGAGAGCGGTGGTGCATCATGGCTGAATGACTCGGTGTTCTTGTAGAGGACCCGATACATAGGCGAGAGGGGGGGAAAGGGCTAAAGGATAGAATTCCCACAGCCACAGACTTTAGTGAGTGAGAGCTAACGCTGGGCTTTTTCGGCCACCCTTGCAGAGGAATCAGTGCGTGGCCGTGGGCGGAGAATAAATCGTCCGAGATGTACTTGAGCTGCCTGGACGTGATTCTCGGAACATGTGAAGGGTCCTCAGCGTTCGGCCTTCCCATGGCTCTGTGTGAGTAAGAGGTGCGTGCTTTGAAATCTTTAAGCGTCCTGGCAGTATGTTTCTTCTGAGGCAGAGAGCTTCCTGCTGGGTCACGGAGCCTGGTGGCTTGGGGACTGGTGAAGGGGCATAGGCAGTTCAACAGAGCGTGGATAGATATTCAAGGCCTCCGTTCTCTCCGCGTTCCTGGAGTGTCAGCGGGAGGGGGTGGCCGATGGTGGGAGGCAGCGGTGCGATGGTGGGAGGAGAAGCGATGCCGCGTCCTTGCGGACTGAAAAGCTAAGTTGTTTGTTTGTTTTTTCCCCTCTGCTGTGTTCGGTAGTGAGCGATAAGAAGTCAACCCTCCCGGTGTCCTCCCGTCTGGGGATGGAACGGAAACGAGAACAGCGAGCTCGGGAGCTTGGTCGAAGCGAGGCGAGAACCGTCCGGCTGGGAGCGGAGCAGCCATCGCTGACAGGGAGATAAGTGTCGGGTTTGGAAATCTCTCGGCTTACGGCGCACTCGGGTCTAGGAAGGGAAGTCAGGTTTGCTTAGACAGCGAGTCCGAGCGGAGGTTCGCGAGGTGATTCCTTGGTAGTGGGAGAAACAGGGCTTCCGTTTGTCAGGGGTGCTGATTTCTCTGGAACACGGTGTCCTTCTCAGCAGACGCTTGGCTCGAGGAGGAAGACGCAAGGCGGTAAGGTTTCCGTCTGCCTCTCATGTGTTTCTCTCTTGTTGCTCTCTCGTATTGGCCAATACGTTCTGTCTGTCTGTTTCTGTCTGTGTCTTTGTCCTTGCTCTGCTTCTGCCGTGTCCTTGTATAGCTCACGTGCAGGCATTCCAGGTGAGCATCTCCACGGGTTAAGGGCTCAGGAGCCAACGGGAATTCTGCAGGTACGCCAGTCGCGCAAGGGAGAGCGGTGGTGCGTCATGGCTGACTGACTCAGTGTTCTTGTAGAGGGCCCTATACATAGGCGAGGGGCGGGGGGGAAGGGCTAAAGGATAGAATTCCCACAGCCACAGACCTTAGTGAGTGAGAGGTCTCTTCAGTCACGCCGCTCTCGGATCTCGCTGCAGGGAGGGATTCTGGTGCCGCTCTCGGGTCGTGCAGCTTGGGGGTGTCTCTAGCGCTGCTCTCGGGTCTCGCTGCTGGGGGGGAGGGGTCTTTGGGGCCACTCTCAGGTCGTGCTGCTGGGAGGGAGTCTGGCGCCTCTCTCGGGTTATGCTGCTGCGGGGAATCTCTGGTGCCTCCTTGGGATCATGCTGCTGGGGGGGTCTCTGGCTTCGCTCTCCGGTCGTGCTGCTGGGGGGGGGTCTCTGTTACCGCTTTCGGGTCGCGCCGTTAGGGGGGGTCTCTGGTGCCGCTCTCGGTAGTGGTGCTGGGGGTGGGGTCTCTGTCTCCACTCTCGGGTCGCGCTGCTGGGGGGAGGTCTCTGGCGCCGCTCTCGGGTCGCGCTGCTGGGGGGTGGTCTCTGGAGCCTCCCTCCGGTCATGCTGCAGACGGGGGGTGTCACTGGCCCCGCTATCAGGTGATGCTGCTGCGGGGGGTCTCTGGCACCTCTCGGGTTTTGCTGCTGGGTGGGTGTCTGGGGCCGCTCTCGGGTGATGCTGTTCGGGGAGGTCTCTGGCGCCGCTCTCCGGTAGCGGTGCTGGGGGTGGGGTTTCTGTCTCCACTCTCGGGTAATGCTTCTGGGGGGGTCTCCGGCGCCGGTCTCGGGTCGCGCTCCTTGGGGGTGGGGTCTCTGTCGCCACTTTCATCTCATGCTGCTGGGGGGGGGTCTCTGGCGCCACTCTCGGGTGATGCTGCTGGGGGGGGCCTCTGGCTCCCATCTCAGGTCGTGCTGCTGGGGGGGGGAGATCTCTGTCGCCGTTCTCTGGTGATGCTGCTGGGGGGAGGGTCTCTGGCGCCACTCTTGGGTCGCACTGCTGGGGGCGGGTCTGTGGTGCCGCTCTCGGGTCTTGCTGCTGGGGGGGGTCTCTGGCACCGTTTTCGGGTCACTCTGCTGGGGGAGGTCTCTGGCTTCGCTCTCGGGTCACGCTGCTGGGGAGGGTCTCTGGCGCCGCCCTCGGGACTTGCTGCTGGGGGGGGTCTCTGGCGCCGCCCTCGGGTCGCAATGCCGGGGGGGTTCTTTCGCGCTGCTCTCGGGTTTTGCTGCTGGGGGGGGGGGGTCTCTTGTTTCGCTCTCGGGTCATGCTGCTGGGGGGGGACTTTGCAAGCGGGGCCGGGTACTAAAGGCACCAAGCAGCTGGCGGAATCACTGAGAACAAGGGTCATGGGGTCGGGGTTGGTTGAGACTCTTTGGACCAGAGGCAGGGGGTCCAGGCTGCCAAATGTGTCGCGGAGAACCTCCATCTATCGGACGCGGCTTCCTCTCCGCGCTTGCAGAACCGAGCAGCTAAAAGTGTTAGAAGCCAAATCAGAGCGGCTCATGTGTGTGTTAGAAACGGCTACGGGGAGCCAATTGCACTGGCACCTGACGCCTTCTTCAGCCCTTTGTTGCTGCATTCTCAGGCTGGCACCTCTCACAACCATTCATTCATCGTCCAAGCACTCTCTCTCTTATGTACATTCCCTAATTAATGTTTCCCATACAGTATTTTGCATAATAATACAAGAGTTGTAGTTACAAAAAGTTACAAAAGTTTCTGGGTGGCATTTCTTAAAACATTCTCTCTCTGAGCGCTGAGGTAGTTACTGTTATAGTTACAATGCTTCACTTTGCGATTAGGGTTAAGTGCTTCACAATGCTTTGAAGAGAACGGTTGTCAATTGTGTAACAGTAAGTTTGAGCGTGCCCTGGCGCACAGCGAGGGGAGCTGTTTCTGGCTACATAGTAGTATATTTTTAACAGTTTGAAGTTACATGACCTAATATTACATTCCTAACCAATTATATTCTAGAGGGGCAAAAATGTTTAGATTTATAATTAAACAATCCTAACAAATAATAATAATAATAATAATAATTATAAATGTAAACACTTCTCAAGCTTGATAACACTAAATCTAAACACTTTCACAAGAATAAATCTAAACACTTCTATGCTTCTTCTACTTAACAAACTTCTCCTCCTTAGACTTTTAGTTGTGGGGAACAAATTCTGGGGAGTCACTTCCACTTGCGGGAATCATGTTTCATACTTGACTATGTTCTCCCTACACTAAGGCTGGCCGAGAGACTGTCCCGGACTGATCGTAACAGACTGTTCTGTCCGCGAATGGGCTGAGAGTAAAGGGCGTGTTCGGAATCTGTGGCGCCCAATCTGAGGCTGTCCGAGGTGACTCTTAACGGACTGCTCCGTGCGCCAATGGGCGGTGACTCAAGGCGTGTTCTGGGGCAGCTGGCGGCCAATAGGTTGTCCGGGGTGGATTATAACAGACTCTTCTGTCCGCGAATGGGCTGTGACTAAGGGGCGTGTTCTGAATCAGAGGCACCCAATAGGCTGACCCGGCTGCATCTTAACGGACAGCTCTGTCTGCGAATGCGGTGTGACTAGGGGGAAATGACCTGCCACTGCTCTCGACCAATAGGCTGTCCGGGGTGGATCTTAATGGGCTGCTCTGTCCTCGAATTGTCTGTGAGTTACGGGTGGTTCCTGGCTGTGTGCCAGCCAATGGGCTTTCGGAAGACAGCCTTGGCGGAGGATAGTGTCGCCCAATGGGCTGTCAGCAAAGGGGATCCTGCCTCTGGTTCGGCCAATGGGCTGCCGCAGGGGGGCGTTGTCTGACTGGGCGGCCGGCGCCGCCATGACAGGAAGGTCCGAGGAGCGCGCGGGGGCGCGAGCGAATCCTGGGTCCGAGTGCGAAGCTCCCCGCCCCCAGCCCGCCCCTTGTTGGTGTCTGGCCCGGGGGAGGAGGGGGCGCGAGGGAAGGTGGGGGAGCGGGCTGGGGGTGGGGTGTCTGGACAGGGGTGAGGTGTAGGAGCAGGCTGGGTGTGAGGGGCCGGGGGGGGCCTTGGCACTGGGGGGGCAGGAGGGAGGGGGAGGGGCCGGGGGGGGCCTTGGCACTGGGGGGGGGCAGGAGCGGATAGGGCGCGGGAGAGCGCAGGCGCGGGCGGCGCTGGCTGGGCGGGAAACTCCCGGGATGCTCGCGCTGACGAGGCGGGCGGGAAAACGCTGCGGGGGGCGCTGAGGTGCGGAGCCTGGGGGGCGGGGCGGGAGCTGGCAGTGACGTGGAGCCCCCCCCCCCCCCCCCGCCTGCTTCTCTCCGGGCCCCAGGCTGGACATCGGCGGGGCGGCCCCTGGCGGAGGTGGGGGGGCGATTTCTGCCCCCCCCCGGCGCTGCAGCCTCCCCGGGGAGCAGCGCCCCTGTGACCCCCCCCACGTGGTGCCGGGGGAACGGGGCTGTGGCCCCCCCTTTGGGGCGCGGGAGCTGACCCGGGCTCCAGTCACGTGGGTGTCTCGGGGAGGGGGGGCTGCGGGCCACCGGGGCGCGGGAGTGTCACGTGCCCCCTCCCCCCGCCGGGGAGCCGCGCGCCCTCGAGGGGTGGTTCCCGCGGGCGGGGCACGCACAGAACGTGTCCCGCACGCGGGGGGGCGGGGCGGCCTGAGCCCTGCTCCCCGCGCTGCTCGCTGCCTGGGGGCGGGGCCGGGTGCCCGCTGAATCCCCCCTGTGCCCGGGGGGGGGGCAGTTCGGCGGGGGGCGCTGTGGGGGGGGATGCTCTGGCCCTGGCTGCCCGCAGTGCTGCCCAGTGCCCGGCTGTGCCTCCTGCAGAGGCCGAGAGCGTCCTGGGTGGGGGCGTGTGGGGAGAGGGGGGGAGTGGCTGAGAATTGGGGGGCAAACAGGTGACAGACAAACCAACCGACAGAAAAGCCTCCCTGCCTGGCCCCCAGCTGAGCGGAGAAACGTCCCCCTGGCGGCCAGAGCACTGCAGGGCCCAGCCTAGTCGCTTTGTGCCTCCAGCCCCACGGCGTGGGGAGGGGGCGACGGTGGAGGAGCCCCACGCACCCAGGCCTTAGGTTCCCCACCCGCCTTCTAAGCACTGAGCATTTTAGGCCTGGCTGGACTAGAGAAGGGGGCACCAGGGGAGTTGCCGCTGAAGGCGCGCGGCCGCGCACAAACACCCCTCTGCCGCCCACCTCCGTTGCGGAGCCTTGCAGCGGCACTCGCCTTCCTGCTGGCCGGGGAATGGCGCGGTTGTTTTCCTGATCCGGTGGAGGGCGGCTGCCCCGTTGTGTCCCTGCTGGGGCAGCCTCGCCCCACCTCCAGCTGCTCTTGGGGCTTCTGTTTGTTTCTGTTCATACAGTTTGCTGCTGTTTTCCATCCACGAGGACCTGCGTGAAGCTGGTCCAACCAGAGATACGGGGATCGATTTTTAAGAGTAAGAGGTTTTGTTTTTAAAGCAGGGGTGAGGAACCTAATACCCCAGCTCACGTGAGTGTGGCCCTCGAGACTCAAGGTTCCCACACTAACGCTCTAGCTCCCCTCCAGATTGGAGCAGACAAAATCTGCTAGCCTGCCCCGCCGCCCTCCTCACAAGCTCCGTCCGGTGTGCGAGGGGAATGTGGGAAGCCTCTTCCTCCTTCTCAGTTGGGGCATGTGTTAATGCGGATGGTGGGGTTTGGGATTTCTTTTTCTTCACACTTGTGTGTAGGGTTGCCAGGTGTCTAGCACTGAGCCAGACAGCCCGGTATTTGCACTTTTTGTCCGGTAAATAAATTTAGAAAATACCGGACATACAAAATGTCCAGTATTTCCTGCTTTTCCTCTGCGCCCAGCAGAAATAAGCCGGGGGCGGGGAGATTGGCTGACTAATTAAAGGGGTCACAACTGGATTTTGCTCAACAAAAATGTTCCTGGTGGGGTTTTTTTGTTTGGTTGGCTTTTTTTCCTCAACAAAAATTTTCCTGGCGCTTTTTTTTTGCTGAAACCATCTGGCAACCCTACTAGTGTGTGCCTTCCGCCCCCCCCCCCCCCAATAAGGTTCCCCACCCCGTCTGAAAGCGAGAGTTGGGAGAATAGGTTACCTTGCGTTCCTGTGACCTTATAAGGAAGTTGAAGGCTACTATAAATTCCCCCTCATGGTCTCCTCTTCAGACTAAAGAAACCTAAATCCCTCAGCCTCTTCATAGAGCAATTGCTCCAGCCCCCTAATCATTTTGGTTGTCCTCTGCTGGACCCTCTCCAATGTGTCCACATCCCTTCTGTAGTGGAAGGCTCAGAACTGGACACAGTACTCCAGATGTGGCCTCACCAAAGCCGAATAAAGGGGAATAATGACATCTCTGGATCTACTGGCAATGCTCCTCTTAATGCAACCTAATATGCCATTAGCCTTCTTGGCTACAAGGGCACACTGTTGACTCATCTCCAGCTTCTCATCCACTGTAACCCCCAGGTCCCTGTCTGCAGAACTACTACTTAACTGGTTGGTCCCCAGCTTGTAACTATGCTTGGGATTCTTCCATCCCAAGTGCAGGACTCTACACTTGTCCTTGTTGAACCTCATCAGATTTCTTGTGGCCCAATCCTCCAATTTGTCTAAGTCATTCTGGACCCTATCTCTGCCCTTAGGCATCTTTTAGCCTTTTTGTTCTATTATTGTTTTTCTATTTGGTACTAGAAAATCAAACTTTCCTCCTGCTTGGGCCTCAAGTTTCACTCCAGCAGCCCTTCCACAAGTAGAATCGTCTGCAAAATAAAATGTCAGGGCTACCGTCATTAAGGTGCTTGTCCCTGTAAGGACATGTGACTGAACTGGTTGTTCAGAAGGTTTCTGGTGAATTGGTTTATGCACAGGTATGCCTCCCGTTCTTCTTTAACCACCGCAGTCTCTTGTTTTTGTCCGGAAGCAAATTCTCTGCCAAGCCACCTTTTTTCCCTTTCATGTAATTGTCTGCTCTTTCGTTCGGTGTGGTAGACTTGTTCTAGTGTGGCATTAGACAACCGAGCCACAGAAAAGTCTGCCTTGGTACCACTGAGTACCGGCCCAGACCAAAGTAGCTTTCAGACACCTTAAGAGAGTCTTGATTTGCAATTCTCCCCTTTCTTCTCCTTGGATTTTCAACTAGGAAAGTGTGCTAATCATCTGCTTTTGCGGAAAAACTTGCCAGCTGTCTACACTGGCCGCTTGAATTTCCGCAAAAGCACTGACGATCTCATGTAAGATTGTCAGTGCTTCTGCGGGAATACTATGCTGCTCCCGTTCGGGCAAAAGTCTTTTTCCGAAAGACTTCTGCGCAAAAGGGCCAGTGTAGACAGCAGAGAGTTCTTTTCCGCAAAAAAGCCCCGATGGCGAAAATGGCGATTGGGGCTTTTTTGCAGAAAAGCGCGACTAGATTGGCCACGGACGCTTTTCCGTAAAAAGTTTACATACCCAGTATCTTGTGAAGAACTTGTCACCTCAGCACAGGGTCCCAGGGCGGGCTTTACCATAAGGGACCCGGAGAGATCATCTAGGCCAGCTGGAGGGGGCAGGGGAGGGGAGAGGAGAGGAGAGGAGAGGAGGTTGGCCACTGAAAATGTTGCAGTATTAATTTTCCTTTTATTTGACTTCATATCAAACAAATATTTACAGTTTAAATGACCTTGTTAATTCTCCCTTGTGTTAGTACTCTTTCTTCCAGAACGTTTTAAAAACACAGACGAGACATGTCTTCGCCTGGGTGGCAGGCATCCGAAGAAGGGCACGTGACCTCGATCTTGGAGCACGAGACAAAACTCACTCCGCTCCTGGAGGGGAAATGTTAGAGGCAACACTGGGCTCCAGTGAGCAGCAGCCAGGTGACGCACGTGTCTGTCCTTTCCACACATCTAGGGTGGCCTAGCTCCTAACCGTTCTCTGTCTCTTTTTCGGTCCCTGTAGACTTGGAGGAGATGAGAGGCTGGCCATGTGGTGGCAGAGACCGAAAGGAGCCACCCCCCCGAGACCCTGCCGGCAGATGGAAACCAGACAGCGATCTATGGAAGAAGAGCAAATAGCAATTGGCTCAAGGTAAGTATCGAGGGAGGGCCGCACAGACGTTTGCGAGCGTGGTACGGGTCCCTGAGAAAAGGCCCTCTGGCTCGTGGTGGAAGAACTTGAAAATACGAAGTACAAAAGTCACAGTGTTGTACTTAAAAGAAGCACTCGGGATCTTTTTCAGAGGGATAAGGCAACACGCCACATTTATTGATCACACGCACACACACAAATAAATAATTTTTATATATATATATATATATATATATATATATATAATATTTACCACATGCATATGATAAGTATTGATTATTCTGTGTCACTCACGCACTCACTCTCTCACACACACACACACACGTGCACAAGCACACTCCGTCTTGCTGTTGTTACCAACTTGTTGCTCCCCTTAACTTCACTGGCCAGGTGAGTTAGATGGGGGAGGGGTGGAGCCGGGCTTCTGCTGATCCGGATCGATGCTCCGATGGTGACAAGATGAGACCCGGAGTCCTCTGCAAGACAACTCACTTTTATAGCAGCTTCCCTCTTATGCAAATATATCCCAGATTCAAAATCTGGGTCTGTGTCCTTTGGTCCCTTTGTGGGTGCTGTCTGTTAAGAGAGGGTGTTTTCCAAAGAAGGTGCTTGCTTCTAATCCCCAAGGCCTTCAATATGTCTGCTCTTCTTTCTTGAGCCCTCTTGACACGTTGGGTCTGGCTTCCACCCCCTTTTCAACTGGTGTAGCTCTCTGGAGGTGCTTGGCTCCCAAGTGTTACTCATTCACACCTCGTTCATTCAACTGGGCAATTGATTACAGAGTGGGGGGAGAGAGTGGGGGAAAGATCTTATTCTACTCCTAGCAAATGACATTTTTACCTCTTTAACTATATACTCTGTATTAGAACCCTATGTAGAAAACTAAGTTACAAGGTTATATGGATTCAGGTTCTAATACAAAGTGACAAGGTCATATGGATTAATACAAAGTTACAAGGTTATATGGAGAGGCACAGTGTCAAGTCATATGAAGTACATAGGTTTATCTACAACAGAAACTGAACACCGATTTTTGTATTTTTAAAAATGTCATTAATCCCCCCCTCCCCCCGCCGCCCCCCGAATCTCCTGGCTGGCGATACTTAACGTGTCTAGGATCATACGGAAAACTAAGTGAGTAGGCTGCCAATTGACCTAGCGTCACGCATGCGGAGAGTTGGCAAAACTGGGATTGAAATAAAGACTTGGTCTCCAGCAGCACCGAGGAGCCCCAGACATGGATTAGGGCCTCGTGGGAATAGTTGTCTCCTAATTGATCTAATCTTTGGCTTTTGAGTTTAATATTATTGGTGAGTCCTTCTAGGCGACTGTTACTCGGCGTGCATGCGTGCGCACGTAAGTATGAGTGCAAGTGTGTGCGTCCGCAAGTGTCCATTTGCGTGTGTGCGCACGTGCCTGCGTGCGGGCAGATTGAGCAGATGCGTGTGTGGGCATCTGAGCGAGGGCATGAGTGGGCGCCCAGGCGTGTTAATCTGTTAATTCGCGTTTGTGAGTGTGTACACGCATCCCTGCGTGTGAGCATTTGGTAGGGTGAGTGGCTGTTGCACGGGCGTGTGCGTCTGACGTGTGCCAATCAGACGGTGCCCTGGCAGCAGTAGCTCCTGGAAAGCGACACCCCTCCCCTCCCATCTGGAGCATGCAACTGGGATGAGAGGGGCAGGGAAGAGTAGAACTGCTGCAGCGCGTTTCAGCACGAGGCTCTAACTGCCGCGCGGTAGCTGCTCCTTTTGTATCCGACGTGGGGCAACAAGGAGCGGCCTCGCATCATGCCGGCGCCACGTGCGTTCAGTCCCACGGGCCGGAAGTGACGTTTGCTCGGTCCACAGCCTGACAGCAACCGACTGGCAACCGTGACCGGAAGGTGCCCAGGTACGAGCGCTCAGCTGGTGCCAGGTCAGCGGGTGGTAGGCAGGAGACACGGGGCCAGGCGGGACGGGTTCAGACACGGGGTGCCTGGCTGGGACAGCGACTGGGGTTGGAGGTTTCCTGCGGCGGTGCAGCCAGCGTAGGGCACCAGCTCCCGTGGTACGTGGGGCAGAGGAAGGACAGCAGAGTGGAGGCTGGAACCGCTCCGACAAGGCACCGCTCTGCTTATGGTTGCCAGGTGTCCGGTTTTGAACTGGACGGTCCAGGCTTTCAGCTTTTTCTTCGGGAAACAAATTTATATTTTCTCAATGTCCGCGAAAGCGGCAAGGAGTTCTGTGCCACAGGGCTCCTCGCTGCTTTTGCAGATTCAGACTAACGCGGCTACTCCTCTGATAAATGTCGGGTATTTTCTAAATCAGATGGAATGCAGATTGTGATGTCATGTCAGGCGTGCCTGGTATTTTTGGTGAAACCATCTGGCAACCCTAGCTCTGCTCCTTGCTTGGCCGGGGTGGCGCCCTGCCTCTGTGGCAGGTCCTGACGTCACAGGGAGCGTGTTCCCCAGGAAATCCGGGCAGTGCAGCGGCTTCCGGTCCGCGCCACCCGGCCCCAAGGGAGCGGCGGCGGGAGGCGGCAGGGAGGTCAGAGCGTGACGCTGCCCCGCCCGGATCTCAGCCCTTGGGCGCCCCAGTGTGCACCCCGCCCGGCCGGGCCGCTCCCCTGTAGCTCCGCCCCCAGCGCTGCGCCCGCTGCCTCGTGGCCCGGCTCGGTGCGAAGCTGCCACTGCCGGCTACGAACAGCAGCGCACTGCTAGTGACGTCATTGCCCTGGCGCGGTGCATGCAAATGATGGAACGCGGGGCACGTTCTATCGGCTCCCGGGCGAGTGACACGTGGGTTTGTGTGGCACACAGACGGGTCCCAGGCTCCGTCATTAATGGCAGGGGCGGGGCCTGATCTGGGGGCGGGGCCACTGACCGGCAGGAACTCAGCTGGGACACAGAAGTGAGCGGCAGAAAACTCCTCGGGGTCTCCGGAAAATCCTCGCGCGGCCCCTCTGGGCTTGTGAACGGGACGCAGCAGAGGCAGCCGCCCCCCTCCCCACCCACCCGCCTCACGCTCCCCGCTGCACTTTCGAAGGCAACAGCAGCATCAGCCTGTCCCGCTGCCAGTCCCTGCACAAGCCGGCTGGGAAATTTGGTGTTGGGGGGAGCAGACTGCACGGGGCGGAGAGGAGTTTGGGGGTGGTGGGGGATCAGACTGCATGGAGCGGAGAGGAGTTTGGGGGGAAGCAGACTGCACGGGGCGGGGAGGAGTTTGGTGAGGGGGGATCATACTGCACGGGGCGGAGAGGAGTTTGGTGAGGGGGGATCATACTGCATGGGGCGGAGAGGAGTTTGGGGGGAAGCAGACTGCACGGGGCGGGGAGGAGTTTGGTGAGGGGGGATCAGACTGCAGGGGGCGGAGAGGAGTTTCGTGGGGGGTAGGAGATCAGACTGCACGGGGGGAGGAGTTTGGGGGGGATCAGACTGCACGGGGCGGGGAGGAGTTTGCGGGGGAGCAGACTGCACGGGGCGGGGAGGAGTTTGGGGGGGTTCAGACTGCACGGGGCGGAGAGGAGTTTGGGGGGAGCAGACTGCACGGGGCGGGGAGGAGTTTGCGGGGGAGCAGACTGCACGGGGCGGGGATGAGTTTGGGGGGGTTCAGACTGCATGGGGCGGGGAGGAGTTTGGGGGGGAGCAGACTGCACGGGGCGGGGAGGAGTTTGGGGGGATCAGACTGCATGTGGCGGGGAGGAGTTTGGGGGGGATCAGACTGCACGGGGGGGAGGATCAGACTCCACGGGGCGGCGAGGAGTTTGGGGAGGGGTTCAGACTGCACGGGGCGGAGAGGAGTTTGGGGAGGGGATCAGACTACACGGGGCGGAGAGGAGTTTGGGGGGGATCGGACTGCACGGGGCGGGGAGGAGTTTGGGGGGATGGGACTGCACGGGGCGGGGAGGAGTTTGGGGGGATCAGACTGCACGGAGCGGGGAGGAGTTTGGGGGGATCAGACTGCACGGGGGGGAGGAGTTTGGGGGGGGATCAGACTGCATGGGGCGGAGGGGAGTGTGGGGGGGATCAGACTGCACGGGGCGGAGAGGAGTTTGGGGAGGGGATCAGACTGCACGGGGCGGAGAGGAGTTTGGGGGGGATCGGACTGCACGGGGCGGGGAGGAGTTTGGGGGGATCAGACTGCACGGAGCAGGGAGGAGTTTGGGGGGATCAGACTGCACGGGGGGGAGGATCAGACTGCACGGAGCGGGGAGGAGTTTGGGGGGGATCAGACTGCACGGGGGGGAGGATCAGACTGCACGGGGCAGGGAGGAGCTTTGGGGGGGATCAGACTGCACGGGGCGGACAGGAGTTTGGGGGGGCGATCAGACTGCACGGGGCGGAGGGGAGTGTGGGGGGGATCAGACTGCACGGGGGGGAGGAGTTTGGGGGGGATCAGACTGCACGGAGCGGGGAGGAGTGTGGGGGGGATCAGACTGCATGGGGCGGGGAGGAGTGTGGGGGGGATCAGACTGCACGGGGGGGAGAGGAGTTTGGGGGGGATCGGACTGCACGGAGGGAGAGGAGTTTGGGGGGATCGGACTGCACGGGGCGGGGAAGAGTTTGGGGGGATCGGACTGCACGGGGGGAGAGGAGTTTGGGGGGATCAGATTGCACGGGGGGGAGGATCAGACTGCACGGGGGGGAGGAGTTGGGGGGGGATCAGACTGCACGGGGCAGGGAGGAGTTTGGGGGGGTCGGACTGCACGGGGGGAGAGGAGTTTGGGGGGATCAGATTGCACGGGGGGGGGGAGGATCAGACTGCACGGGGGGGAGGAGTTTGGAGGGGGATCAGACTGCACGGGGCGGGGAGGTGTTTGGGGGGGATCATACTGCACGGGGGAGAGGAGTTTGGGGGGATCGGACTGCACGGGGCGGGGAGGAGTTTGGGGGGGATCAGACTGCACGGGGGGGAGGATCAGACTGCACGGGGCGGAGGGGAAGTTTGGGGGGATCAGACTGCACGGGCGGGGAGGAGTTTGGGGGGATCAGACTGCACGGGGGGGAGGAGTTTGAGGGGGATCAGACTGCACGGGGCGGGGAGGAGTTTGGGGGGATCAGACTGCACGGGGCTGGGAGGAGTTTGGGGGGGAAGGGTTGCCGCGGAGTCTCCTCTCCCGAGTGGGGGCGGAGCATCAGCTGCGGACGCTGCCGTCTCTGAGGCAGGAGCCCCGCCCAGCAATGGGGAGGGGCGGGTTGAGGGGGAGTAGGGAAAGTAGCCGCAGTGGCTTGTGGGAAACTGAGTGCCCCTGTCCGCAGCTCCCATCGGCCATTGCAGGGCCAGGGCAGGCCCGGCGCTGTTCGGTTGGGCGGGTGCAGCGGAAGTGACATCACAACGGGGCATTGACCAGGGAGCGACGCGGTTGGTCCCGCGCTCGTGTCACTCCAAGTGTTAGCGACGCATCCTGGGACTTGTAGTTCTCATAGTGCGGCCTCCCGGGGCACGTCGCAGCGCGCCCCGCCCCTATCATAGCCCCGCCCCCCGGCATAGCCCCGCCCAGCGTGTTCTTAGTTCGGAATGGGGCATTTCTACCCTAAAAACAATCTTTTTTATTCGGAAATAACGGCCCTTAGCAGAGCAACAGTGACACTCGGTAGTCACCGGCGGTAATGCACGTGTAATTCCGTAGCGCCTCCACAGTGCCGCTCGGTGGTCATTGCCGGTAATGCACGTGTAATTCCGAAGCGCCTCCACAGTGCCGCTCGGTGGTCATTGCCGGTAATGCACGTGTAATTCCGTAGCGCCTCCACAGTGCCGCTTGGTGGTCATTGCCGGTAATGCACGTGTAATTCCGTAGCGCCTCCACAGTGCCGCTCGGTGGTCATTGCCGGTAATGCACGTGTAATTCCGTAGCGCCTCCACAGTGCCGCTCGGTGGTCATTGCGGGTAATGCACGTGTAATTCCATCGCCCCCAGCTGCTGTCCCTGCTCCGCACGCCACGTGGCCCCAGTCTTGCCCTTTGACAGCAGGCAAAGTAAGAAGCTCGTTATTTCCAGGCTCCGCGCAGCCCTCTCCCCTCCTGCCCCCGGCCCCCTCATCCCACACACCAGGCTCCGCGCAGCCCCCTCCCCTCCTGCTTCCTCACCCCAGCCTGCACCCCGTCCATACTCTTATCCCGGGGCCCTTCCTCTCCCCAGCCTGCACCCCCGTCCATATGCTTATCCCGGGGCCCTTCCTCCCCCCAGCCTGCACCCCCATCCATATTCTTATCCCGGGGCCCTTCCTCACTCCAGTCTGCACGCCCATTCATGGGAGCCATCAGTCCACCTTTTCCCTGCACCACATTCAGTAAAGTGTCTGATCAGGGTATGAGAGCAGCCCTGAGCCTTTGTCTCCACTCAGCAGGTTGCACCACACAGGATATGTGGATGGTCCTGGGCTTTGTACAGCACTCCAGACTGACCCCTGGACACGGCTTCTGAGTCCTAGCCCTTTGCTGTCACTCCTGCCCGAGGGCTTTGCTGGCTCCAGACTGGGTAACAGCTGGGAAACTGGCTGGGCAGTGGGCTGAGAAGATACCGTCCGAGATGGACTTGAGCTGCCTGGACGTGATTCTCGGAACACGTGAAGGGTCCTCAGCGTTCGGCCTTCCCATGGCTCTGTGTGAGTAAGAGGTGCGTGCTTTGAAATCTTCAAGCGTCCTGGCAGTATGTTTCTTCTGAGGCAGAGAGCTTCCTGCTGGGGCACGGAGCCTGGTGGCTTGGGGACTGGTGAAGGGGCAGTAGGCGGTTCAACAGTGCGTGGATAGATATTCAAGGCCTCCGTTCTCTCCGAGTTCCTGGAGTGGCAGCGGGAGGGGGTGGCCGATGGTGGGAGGAGAAGCGATGCCGCGTCCTTGCGGACTGAAAAGCTAAGTTGTTTGTTTGTTTTTTCCCCTCAGCTGTGTTCGGTAGCGAGCGATAAGAAGTCAACCCTCCCGGTGTCCTCCCGTCTGGGGATGGAACGGAAAAGAGAACGGCGAGCTTGGGAGCTTGGTCGAAGCGAGGCGAGAACCGTCCTGCTGGGAGCGGAGCAGCCATCGCTGACCGGGAGATAAGTGTCGGGTCTGGAAATCTCTCAGCTTACGGCCCACTCGGGTCTAGGAAGGGAAGTCACGTTTGCTTAGACAGCGAGTCCGAGCGGAGGTTCCCGAGGTGCTTCCTTGGTAGTGGGAGAAACAGGGCTCCCGTTTGTCAGGGGTGCTGGTTTCTCTGGAACACGGTGTCCTTCTCAGCAGACGCTTGGCTCGAGGAGGAAGACGCAAGGTGGTAAGGTTTCTGACTGCCTCTTATGTGTTTCTCTCTTGTTGCTCTCTCGTATTGGCCAATACGTCCTGTCTGTCTGTTTCTGTCTATGTCTTTGTCCTTGCTCTGCTTCTGCCGTGTCCTTGTACAGCACACTTGCAGGCATTCCAGGTGAGCATCTCCAAGGGTTAAGGGCTCAGGAGCCAACGGGAATTCAGCAGGTTCGCAAGTCGCGCAAGGGAGAGCGGTGGTGCATCATGGCTGAATGACTCGGTGTTCTTGTAGAGGACCCGATACATAGGCGAGAGGGGGGGAAAGGGCTAAAGGATAGAATTCCCACAGCCACAGACTTTAGTGAGTGAGAGCTAACGCTGGGCTTTTTCGGCCACCCTTGCAGAGGAATCAGTGCGTGGCCGTGGGCGGAGAATAAATCGTCCGAGATGTACTTGAGCTGCCTGGACGTGATTCTCGGAACATGTGAAGGGTCCTCAGCGTTCGGCCTTCCCATGGCTCTGTGTGAGTAAGAGGTGCGTGCTTTGAAATCTTTAAGCGTCCTGGCAGTATGTTTCTTCTGAGGCAGAGAGCTTCCTGCTGGGTCACGGAGCCTGGTGGCTTGGGGACTGGTGAAGGGGCATAGGCAGTTCAACAGAGCGTGGATAGATATTCAAGGCCTCCGTTCTCTCCGCGTTCCTGGAGTGTCAGCGGGAGGGGGTGGCCGATGGTGGGAGGCAGCGGTGCGATGGTGGGAGGAGAAGCGATGCCGCGTCCTTGCGGACTGAAAAGCTAAGTTGTTTGTTTGTTTTTTCCCCTCTGCTGTGTTCGGTAGTGAGCGATAAGAAGTCAACCCTCCCGGTGTCCTCCCGTCTGGGGATGGAACGGAAACGAGAACAGCGAGCTCGGGAGCTTGGTCGAAGCGAGGCGAGAACCGTCCGGCTGGGAGCGGAGCAGCCATCGCTGACAGGGAGATAAGTGTCGGGTTTGGAAATCTCTCGGCTTACGGCGCACTCGGGTCTAGGAAGGGAAGTCAGGTTTGCTTAGACAGCGAGTCCGAGCGGAGGTTCGCGAGGTGATTCCTTGGTAGTGGGAGAAACAGGGCTTCCGTTTGTCAGGGGTGCTGATTTCTCTGGAACACGGTGTCCTTCTCAGCAGACGCTTGGCTCGAGGAGGAAGACGCAAGGCGGTAAGGTTTCCGTCTGCCTCTCATGTGTTTCTCTCTTGTTGCTCTCTCGTATTGGCCAATACGTTCTGTCTGTCTGTTTCTGTCTGTGTCTTTGTCCTTGCTCTGCTTCTGCCGTGTCCTTGTATAGCTCACGTGCAGGCATTCCAGGTGAGCATCTCCACGGGTTAAGGGCTCAGGAGCCAACGGGAATTCTGCAGGTACGCCAGTCGCGCAAGGGAGAGCGGTGGTGCGTCATGGCTGACTGACTCAGTGTTCTTGTAGAGGGCCCTATACATAGGCGAGGGGCGGGGGGGAAGGGCTAAAGGATAGAATTCCCACAGCCACAGACCTTAGTGAGTGAGAGGTCTCTTCAGTCACGCCGCTCTCGGATCTCGCTGCAGGGAGGGATTCTGGTGCCGCTCTCGGGTCGTGCAGCTTGGGGGTGTCTCTAGCGCTGCTCTCGGGTCTCGCTGCTGGGGGGGAGGGGTCTTTGGGGCCACTCTCAGGTCGTGCTGCTGGGAGGGAGTCTGGCGCCTCTCTCGGGTTATGCTGCTGCGGGGAATCTCTGGTGCCTCCTTGGGATCATGCTGCTGGGGGGGTCTCTGGCTTCGCTCTCCGGTCGTGCTGCTGGGGGGGGGTCTCTGTTACCGCTTTCGGGTCGCGCCGTTAGGGGGGGTCTCTGGTGCCGCTCTCGGTAGTGGTGCTGGGGGTGGGGTCTCTGTCTCCACTCTCGGGTCGCGCTCCTGGGGGGAGGTCTCTGGCGCCGCTCTCGGGTCGCGCTGCTGGGGGGTGGTCTCTGGAGCCTCCCTCCGGTCATGCTGCAGACGGGGGGTGTCACTGGCCCCGCTATCAGGTGATGCTGCTGCGGGGGGTCTCTGGCACCTCTCGGGTTTTGCTGCTGGGTGGGTGTCTGGGGCCGCTCTCGGGTGATGCTGTTCGGGGAGGTCTCTGGCGCCGCTCTCCGGTAGCGGTGCTGGGGGTGGGGTTTCTGTCTCCACTCTCGGGTAATGCTTCTGGGGGGGTCTCCGGCGCCGGTCTCGGGTCGCGCTCCTTGGGGGTGGGGTCTCTGTCGCCACTTTCATCTCATGCTGCTGGGGGGGGTCTCTGGCGCCACTCTCGGGTGATGCTGCTGGGGGGGGCCTCTGGCTCCCATCTCAGGTCGTGCTGCTGGGGGGGGGAGATCTCTGTCGCCGTTCTCTGGTGATGCTGCTGGGGGGAGGGTCTCTGGCGCCACTCTTGGGTCGCACTGCTGGGGGCGGGTCTGTGGTGCCGCTCTCGGGTCTTGCTGCTGGGGGGGGTCTCTGGCACCGTTTTCGGGTCACTCTGCTGGGGGAGGTCTCTGGCTTCGCTCTCGGGTCACGCTGCTGGGGAGGGTCTCTGGCGCCGCCCTCGGGACTTGCTGCTGGGGGGGGTCTCTGGCGCCGCCCTCGGGTCGCAATGCCGGGGGGGTTCTTTCGCGCTGCTCTCGGGTTTTGCTGCTGGGGGGGGGGGTCTCTTGTTTCGCTCTCGGGTCATGCTGCTGGGGGGGGACTTTGCAAGCGGGGCCGGGTACTAAAGGCACCAAGCAGCTGGCGGAATCACTGAGAACAAGGGTCATGGGGTCGGGGGTTGGTTGAGACTCTTTGGACCAGAGGCAGGGGGTCCAGGCTGCCAAATGTGTCGCGGAGAACCTCCATCTATCGGACGCGGCTTCCTCTCCGCGCTTGCAGAACCGAGCAGCTAAAAGTGTTAGAAGCCAAATCAGAGCGGCTCATGTGTGTGTTAGAAACGGCTACGGGGAGCCAATTGCACTGGCACCTGACGCCTTCTTCAGCCCTTTGTTGCTGCATTCTCAGGCTGGCACCTCTCACAACCATTCATTCATCGTCCAAGCACTCTCTCTCTTATGTACATTCCCTAATTAATGTTTCCCATACAGTATTTTGCATAATAATACAAGAGTTGTAGTTACAAAAAGTTACAAAAGTTTCTGGGTGGCATTTCTTAAAACATTCTCTCTCTGAGCGCTGAGGTAGTTACTGTTATAGTTACAATGCTTCACTTTGCGATTAGGGTTAAGTGCTTCACAATGCTTTGAAGAGAACGGTTGTCAATTGTGTAACAGTAAGTTTGAGCGTGCCCTGGCGCACAGCGAGGGGAGCTGTTTCTGGCTACATAGTAGTATATTTTTAACAGTTTGAAGTTACATGACCTAATATTACATTCCTAACCAATTATATTCTAGAGGGGCAAAAATGTTTAGATTTATAATTAAACAATCCTAACAAATAATAATAATAATAATAATAATTATAAATCTAAACACTTCTCAAGCTTGATAACACTAAATCTAAACACTTTCACAAGAATAAATCTAAACACTTCTATGCTTCTTCTACTTAACAAACTTCTCCTCCTTAGACTTTTAGTTGTGGGGAACAAATTCTGGGGAGTCACTTCCACTTGCGGGAATCATGTTTCATACTTGACTATGTTCTCCCTACACTAAGGCTGGCCGAGAGACTGTCCCGGACTGATCGTAACAGACTGTTCTGTCCGCGAATGGGCTGAGAGTAAAGGGCGTGTTCGGAATCTGTGGCGCCCAATCTGAGGCTGTCCGAGGTGACTCTTAACGGACTGCTCCGTGCGCCAATGGGCGGTGACTCAAGGCGTGTTCTGGGGCAGCTGGCGGCCAATAGGTTGTCCGGGGTGGATTATAACAGACTCTTCTGTCCGCGAATGTTCTGAATCAGAGGCACCCAATAGGCTGACCCGGCTGCATCTTAACGGACAGCTCTGTCTGCGAATGCGGTGTGACTAGGGGGAAATGACCTGCCACTGCTCTCGACCAATAGGCTGTCCGGGGTGGATCTTAATGGGCTGCTCTGTCCTCGAATTGTCTGTGAGTTAGGGGTGGTTCCTGGCTGTGTGCCAGCCAATGGGCTTTCGGAAGACAGCCTTGGCGGAGGATAGTGTCGCCCAATGGGCTGTCAGCAAAGGGGATCCTGCCTCTGGTTCGGCCAATGGGCTGCCGCAGGGGGGCGTTGTCTGACTGGGCGGCCGGCGCCGCCATGACAGGAAGGTCCGAGGAGCGCGCGGGGGCGCGAGCGAATCCTGGGTCCGAGTGCGAAGCTCCCCGCCCCCAGCCCGCCCCTTGTTGGTGTCTGGCCCGGGGGAGGAGGGGGCGCGAGGGAAGGTGGGGGAGCGGGCTGGGGGTGGGGTGTCTGGACAGGGGTGAGGTGTAGGAGCAGGCTGGGTGTGAGGGGCCGGGGGGGGCCTTGGCACTGGGGGGGCAGGAGGGAGGGGGAGGGGCCGGGGGGGGCCTTGGCACTGGGGGGGGGCAGGAGCGGATAGGGCGCGGGAGAGCGCAGGCGCGGGCGGCGCTGGCTGGGCGGGAAACTCCCGGGATGCTCGCGCTGACGAGGCGGGCGGGAAAACGCTGCGGGGGGCGCTGAGGTGCGGAGCCTGGGGGGCGGGGCGGGAGCTGGCAGTGACGTGGAGCCCCCCCCCCCCCCCCTGCTTCTCTCCGGGCCCCAGGCTGGACATCGGCGGGGCGGCCCCTGGCGGAGGTGGGGGGGCGATTTCTGCCCCCCCCCGGCGCTGCAGCCTCCCCGGGGAGCAGCGCCCCTGTGACCCCCCCCACGTGGTGCCGGGGGAACGGGGCTGTGGCCCCCCCTTTGGGGCGCGGGAGCTGACCCGGGCTCCAGTCACGTGGGTGTCTCGGGGAGGGGGGGCTGCGGGCCACCGGGGCGCGGGAGTGTCACGTGCCCCCTCCCCCCGCCGGGGAGCCGCGCGCCCTCGAGGGGTGGTTCCCGCGGGCGGGGCACGCACAGAACGTGTCCCGCACGCGGGGGGGCGGGGCGGCCTGAGCCCTGCTCCCCGCGCTGCTCGCTGCCTGGGGGCGGGGCCGGGTGCCCGCTGAATCCCCCCTGTGCCCGGGGGGGGGGCAGTTCGGCGGGGGGCGCTGTGGGGGGGGATGCTCTGGCCCTGGCTGCCCGCAGTGCTGCCCAGTGCCCGGCTGTGCCTCCTGCAGAGGCCGAGAGCGTCCTGGGTGGGGGCGTGTGGGGAGAGGGGGGGAGTGGCTGAGAATTGGGGGGCAAACAGGTGACAGACAAACCAACCGACAGAAAAGCCTCCCTGCCTGGCCCCCAGCTGAGCGGAGAAACGTCCCCCTGGCGGCCAGAGCACTGCAGGGCCCAGCCTAGTCGCTTTGTGCCTCCAGCCCCACGGCGTGGGGAGGGGGCGACGGTGGAGGAGCCCCACGCACCCAGGCCTTAGGTTCCCCACCCGCCTTCTAAGCACTGAGCATTTTAGGCCTGGCTGGACTAGAGAAGGGGGCACCAGGGGAGTTGCCGCTGAAGGCGCGCGGCCGCGCACAAACACCCCTCTGCCGCCCACCTCCGTTGCGGAGCCTTGCAGCGGCACTCGCCTTCCTGCTGGCCGGGGAATGGCGCGGTTGTTTTCCTGATCCGGTGGAGGGCGGCTGCCCCGTTGTGTCCCTGCTGGGGCAGCCTCGCCCCACCTCCAGCTGCTCTTGGGGCTTCTGTTTGTTTCTGTTCATACAGTTTGCTGCTGTTTTCCATCCACGAGGACCTGCGTGAAGCTGGTCCAACCAGAGATACGGGGATCGATTTTTAAGAGTAAGAGGTTTTGTTTTTAAAGCAGGGGTGAGGAACCTAATACCCCAGCTCACGTGAGTGTGGCCCTCGAGACTCAAGGTTCCCACACTAACGCTCTAGCTCCCCTCCAGATTGGAGCAGACAAAATCTGCTAGCCTGCCCCGCCGCCCTCCTCACAAGCTCCGTCCGGTGTGCGAGGGGAATGTGGGAAGCCTCTTCCTCCTTCTCAGTTGGGGCATGTGTTAATGCGGATGGTGGGGTTTGGGATTTCTTTTTCTTCACACTTGTGTGTAGGGTTGCCAGGTGTCTAGCACTGAGCCAGACAGCCCGGTATTTGCACTTTTTGTCCGGTAAATAAATTTAGAAAATACCGGACATACAAAATGTCCAGTATTTCCTGCTTTTCCTCTGCGCCCAGCAGAAATAAGCCGGGGGCGGGGAGATTGGCTGACTAATTAAAGGGGTCACAACTGGATTTTGCTCAACAAAAATGTTCCTGGTGGGGTTTTTTTTGTTTGGTTGGCTTTTTTTCCTCAACAAAAATTTTCCTGGCGCTTTTTTTTTGCTGAAACCATCTGGCAACCCTACTAGTGTGTGCCTTCCGCCCCCCCCCCCCAATAAGGTTCCCCACCCCGTCTGAAAGCGAGAGTTGGGAGAATAGGTTACCTTGCGTTCCTGTGACCTTATAAGGAAGTTGAAGGCTACTATAAATTCCCCCTCATGGTCTCCTCTTCAGACTAAAGAAACCTAAATCCCTCAGCCTCTTCATAGAGCAATTGCTCCAGCCCCCTAATCATTTTGGTTGTCCTCTGCTGGACCCTCTCCAATGTGTCCACATCCCTTCTGTAGTGGAAGGCTCAGAACTGGACACAGTACTCCAGATGTGGCCTCACCAAAGCCGAATAAAGGGGAATAATGACATCTCTGGATCTACTGGCAATGCTCCTCTTAATGCAACCTAATATGCCATTAGCCTTCTTGGCTACAAGGGCACACTGTTGACTCATCTCCAGCTTCTCATCCACTGTAACCCCCAGGTCCCTGTCTGCAGAACTACTACTTAACTGGTTGGTCCCCAGCTTGTAACTATGCTTGGGATTCTTCCATCCCAAGTGCAGGACTCTACACTTGTCCTTGTTGAACCTCATCAGATTTCTTGTGGCCCAATCCTCCAATTTGTCTAAGTCATTCTGGACCCTATCTCTGCCCTTAGGCATCTTTTAGCCTTTTTGTTCTATTATTGTTTTTCTATTTGGTACTAGAAAATCAAACTTTCCTCCTGCTTGGGCCTCAAGTTTCACTCCAGCAGCCCTTCCACAAGTAGAATCGTCTGCAAAATAAAATGTCAGGGCTACCGTCATTAAGGTGCTTGTCCCTGTAAGGACATGTGACTGAACTGGTTGTTCAGAAGGTTTCTGGTGAATTGGTTTATGCACAGGTATGCCTCCCGTTCTTCTTTAACCACCGCAGTCTCTTGTTTTTGTCCGGAAGCAAATTCTCTGCCAAGCCACCTTTTTTCCCTTTCATGTAATTGTCTGCTCTTTCGTTCGGTGTGGTAGACTTGTTCTAGTGTGGCATTAGACAACCGAGCCACAGAAAAGTCTGCCTTGGTACCACTGAGTACCGGCCCAGACCAAAGTAGCTTTCAGACACCTTAAGAGAGTCTTGATTTGCAATTCTCCCCTTTCTTCTCCTTGGATTTTCAACTAGGAAAGTGTGCTAATCATCTGCTTTTGCGGAAAAACTTGCCAGCTGTCTACACTGGCCGCTTGAATTTCCGCAAAAGCACTGACGATCTCATGTAAGATTGTCAGTGCTTCTGCGGGAATACTATGCTGCTCCCGTTCGGGCAAAAGTCTTTTTCCGAAAGACTTCTGCGCAAAAGGGCCAGTGTAGACAGCAGAGAGTTCTTTTCCGCAAAAAAGCCCCGATGGCGAAAATGGCGATTGGGGCTTTTTTGCAGAAAAGCGCGACTAGATTGGCCACGGACGCTTTTCCGTAAAAAGTTTACATACCCAGTATCTTGTGAAGAACTTGTCACCTCAGCACAGGGTCCCGGGGCGGGCTTTACCATAAGGGACCCGGAGAGATCATCTAGGCCAGCTGGAGGGGGCAGGGGAGGGGAGAGGAGAGGAGAGGAGAGGAGGTTGGCCACTGAAAATGTTGCAGTATTAATTTTCCTTTTATTTGACTTCATATCAAACAAATATTTACAGTTTAAATGACCTTGTTAATTCTCCCTTGTGTTAGTACTCTTTCTTCCAGAACGTTTTAAAAACACAGACGAGACATGTCTTCGCCTGGGTGGCAGGCATCCGAAGAAGGGCACGTGACCTCGATCTTGGAGCACGAGACAAAACTCACTCCGCTCCTGGAGGGGAAATGTTAGAGGCAACACTGGGCTCCAGTGAGCAGCAGCCAGGTGACGCACGTGTCTGTCCTTTCCACACATCTAGGGTGGCCTAGCTCCTAACCGTTCTCTGTCTCTTTTTCGGTCCCTGTAGACTTGGAGGAGATGAGAGGCTGGCCATGTGGTGGCAGAGACCGAAAGGAGCCACCCCCCCGAGACCCTGCCGGCAGATGGAAACCAGACAGCGATCTATGGAAGAAGAGCAAATAGCAATTGGCTCAAGGTAAGTATCGAGGGAGGGCCGCACAGACGTTTGCGAGCGTGGTACGGGTCCCTGAGAAAAGGCCCTCTGGCTCGTGGTGGAAGAACTTGAAAATACGAAGTACAAAAGTCACAGTGTTGTACTTAAAAGAAGCACTCGGGATCTTTTTCAGAGGGATAAGGCAACACGCCACATTTATTGATCACACGCACACACACATTATATATATATATATATATATAAAAATTATTTATTTATTTACCACATGCATATGATAAGTATTGATTATTCTGTGTCACTCACGCACTCACTCTCTCACACACACACACACACGTGCACAAGCACACTCCGTCTTGCTGTTGTTACCAACTTGTTGCTCCCCTTAACTTCACTGGCCAGGTGAGTTAGATGGGGGAGGGGTGGAGCCGGGCTTCTGCTGATCCGGATCGATGCTCCGATGGTGACAAGATGAGACCCGGAGTCCTCTGCAAGACAACTCACTTTTATAGCAGCTTCCCTCTTATGCAAATATATCCCAGATTCAAAATCTGGGTCTGTGTCCTTTGGTCCCTTTGTGGGTGCTGTCTGTTAAGAGAGGGTGTTTTCCAAAGAAGGTGCTTGCTTCTAATCCCCAAGGCCTTCAATATGTCTGCTCTTCTTTCTTGAGCCCTCTTGACACGTTGGGTCTGGCTTCCACCCCCTTTTCAACTGGTGTAGCTCTCTGGAGGTGCTTGGCTCCCAAGTGTTACTCATTCACACCTCGTTCATTCAACTGGGCAATTGATTACAGAGTGGGGGGAGAGAGTGGGGGAAAGATCTTATTCTACTCCTAGCAAATGACATTTTTACCTCTTTAACTATATACTCTGTATTAGAACCCTATGTAGAAAACTAAGTTACAAGGTTATATGGATTCAGGTTCTAATACAAAGTGACAAGGTCATATGGATTAATACAAAGTTACAAGGTTATATGGAGAGGCACAGTGTCAAGTCATATGAAGTACATAGGTTTATCTACAACAGAAACTGAACACCGATTTTTGTATTTTTAAAAATGTCATTAATCCCCCCCTCCCCCCGCCGCCCCCCGAATCTCCTGGCTGGCGATACTTAACGTGTCTAGGATCATACGGAAAACTAAGTGAGTAGGCTGCCAATTGACCTAGCGTCACGCATGCGGAGAGTTGGCAAAACTGGGATTGAAATAAAGACTTGGTCTCCAGCAGCACCGAGGAGCCCCAGACATGGATTAGGGCCTCGTGGGAATAGTTGTCTCCTAATTGATCTAATCTTTGGCTTTTGAGTTTAATATTATTGGTGAGTCCTTCTAGGCGACTGTTACTCGGCGTGCATGCGTGCGCACGTAAGTATGAGTGCAAGTGTGTGCGTCCGCAAGTGTCCATTTGCGTGTGCGCGCACGTGCCTGCGTGCGGGCAGATTGAGCAGATGCGTGTGTGGGCATCTGAGCGAGGGCATGAGTGGGCGCCCAGGCGTGTTAATCTGTTAATTCGCGTTTGTGAGTGTGTACACGCATCCCTGCGTGTGAGCATTTGGTAGGGTGAGTGGCTGTTGCACGGGCGTGTGCGTCTGACGTGTGCCAATCAGACGGTGCCCTGGCAGCAGTAGCTCCTGGAAAGCGACACCCCTCCCCTCCCATCTGGAGCATGCAACTGGGATGAGAGGGGCAGGGAAGAGTAGAACTGCTGCAGCGCGTTTCAGCACGAGGCTCTAACTGCCGCGCGGTAGCTGCTCCTTTTGTATCCGACGTGGGGCAACAAGGAGCGGCCTCGCATCATGCCGGCGCCACGTGCGTTCAGTCCCACGGGCCGGAAGTGACGTTTGCTCGGTCCACAGCCTGACAGCAACCGACTGGCAACCGTGACCGGAAGGTGCCCAGGTACGAGCGCTCAGCTGGTGCCAGGTCAGCGGGTGGTAGGCAGGAGACACGGGGCCAGGCGGGACGGGTTCAGACACGGGGTGCCTGGCTGGGACAGCGACTGGGGTTGGAGGTTTCCTGCGGCGGTGCAGCCAGCGTAGGGCACCAGCTCCCGTGGTACGTGGGGCAGAGGAAGGACAGCAGAGTGGAGGCTGGAACCGCTCCGACAAGGCACCGCTCTGCTTATGGTTGCCAGGTGTCCGGTTTTGAACTGGACGGTCCAGGCTTTCAGCTTTTTCTTCGGGAAACAAATTTATATTTTCTCAATGTCCGCGAAAGCGGCAAGGAGTTCTGTGCCACAGGGCTCCTCGCTGCTTTTGCAGATTCAGACTAACGCGGCTACTCCTCTGATAAATGTCGGGTATTTTCTAAATCAGATGGAATGCAGATTGTGATGTCATGTCAGGCGTGCCTGGTATTTTTGGTGAAACCATCTGGCAACCCTAGCTCTGCTCCTTGCTTGGCCGGGGTGGCGCCCTGCCTCTGTGGCAGGTCCTGACGTCACAGGGAGCGTGTTCCCCAGGAAATCCGGGCAGTGCAGCGGCTTCCGGTCCGCGCCACCCGGCCCCAAGGGAGCGGCGGCGGGAGGCGGCAGGGAGGTCAGAGCGTGACGCTGCCCCGCCCGGATCTCAGCCCTTGGGCGCCCCAGTGTGCACCCCGCCCGGCCGGGCCGCTCCCCTGTAGCTCCGCCCCCAGCGCTGCGCCCGCTGCCTCGTGGCCCGGCTCGGTGCGAAGCTGCCACTGCCGGCTACGAACAGCAGCGCACTGCTAGTGACGTCATTGCCCTGGCGCGGTGCATGCAAATGATGGAACGCGGGGCACGTTCTATCGGCTCCCGGGCGAGTGACACGTGGGTTTGTGTGGCACACAGACGGGTCCCAGGCTCCGTCATTAATGGCAGGGGCGGGGCCTGATCTGGGGGCGGGGCCACTGACCGGCAGGAACTCAGCTGGGACACAGAAGTGAGCGGCAGAAAACTCCTCGGGGTCTCCGGAAAATCCTCGCGCGGCCCCTCTGGGCTTGTGAACGGGACGCAGCAGAGGCAGCCGCCCCCCTCCCCACCCACCCGCCTCACGCTCCCCGCTGCACTTTCGAAGGCAACAGCAGCATCAGCCTGTCCCGCTGCCAGTCCCTGCACAAGCCGGCTGGGAAATTTGGTGTTGGGGGGAGCAGACTGCACGGGGCGGAGAGGAGTTTGGGGGTGGTGGGGGATCAGACTGCATGGAGCGGAGAGGAGTTTGGGGGGAAGCAGACTGCACGGGGCGGGGAGGAGTTTGGTGAGGGGGGATCATACTGCACGGGGCGGAGAGGAGTTTGGTGAGGGGGGATCATACTGCATGGGGCGGAGAGGAGTTTGGGGGGAAGCAGACTGCACGGGGCGGGGAGGAGTTTGGTGAGGGGGGATCAGACTGCAGGGGGCGGAGAGGAGTTTCGTGGGGGGTAGGAGATCAGACTGCACGGGGGGAGGAGTTTGGGGGGGATCAGACTGCACGGGGCGGGGAGGAGTTTGCGGGGGAGCAGACTGCACGGGGCGGGGAGGAGTTTGGGGGGGTTCAGACTGCACGGGGCGGAGAGGAGTTTGGGGGGAGCAGACTGCACGGGGCGGGGAGGAGTTTGCGGGGGAGCAGACTGCACGGGGCGGGGATGAGTTTGGGGGGGTTCAGACTGCATGGGGCGGGGAGGAGTTTGGGGGGGAGCAGACTGCACGGGGCGGGGAGGAGTTTGGGGGGATCAGACTGCATGTGGCGGGGAGGAGTTTGGGGGGGATCAGACTGCACGGGGGGGAGGATCAGACTCCACGGGGCGGCGAGGAGTTTGGGGAGGGGTTCAGACTGCACGGGGCGGAGAGGAGTTTGGGGAGGGGATCAGACTACACGGGGCGGAGAGGAGTTTGGGGGGGATCGGACTGCACGGGGCGGGGAGGAGTTTGGGGGGATGGGACTGCACGGGGCGGGGAGGAGTTTGGGGGGATCAGACTGCACGGAGCGGGGAGGAGTTTGGGGGGATCAGACTGCACGGGGGGGAGGAGTTTGGGGGGGGATCAGACTGCATGGGGCGGAGGGGAGTGTGGGGGGGATCAGACTGCACGGGGCGGAGAGGAGTTTGGGGAGGGGATCAGACTGCACGGGGCGGAGAGGAGTTTGGGGGGGATCGGACTGCACGGGGCGGGGAGGAGTTTGGGGGGATCAGACTGCACGGAGCAGGGAGGAGTTTGGGGGGATCAGACTGCACGGGGGGGAGGATCAGACTGCACGGAGCGGGGAGGAGTTTGGGGGGGATCAGACTGCACGGGGGGGAGGATCAGACTGCACGGGGCAGGGAGGAGCTTTGGGGGGGATCAGACTGCACGGGGCGGACAGGAGTTTGGGGGGGCGATCAGACTGCACGGGGCGGAGGGGAGTGTGGGGGGGATCAGACTGCACGGGGGGGAGGAGTTTGGGGGGGATCAGACTGCACGGAGCGGGGAGGAGTGTGGGGGGGATCAGACTGCATGGGGCGGGGAGGAGTGTGGGGGGGATCAGACTGCACGGGGGGGAGAGGAGTTTGGGGGGGATCGGACTGCACGGAGGGAGAGGAGTTTGGGGGGATCGGACTGCACGGGGCGGGGAAGAGTTTGGGGGGATCGGACTGCACGGGGGGAGAGGAGTTTGGGGGGATCAGATTGCACGGGGGGGAGGATCAGACTGCACGGGGGGGAGGAGTTGGGGGGGGATCAGACTGCACGGGGCAGGGAGGAGTTTGGGGGGGTCGGACTGCACGGGGGGAGAGGAGTTTGGGGGGATCAGATTGCACGGGGGGGGGGAGGATCAGACTGCACGGGGGGGGAGGAGTTTGGAGGGGGATCAGACTGCACGGGGCGGGGAGGTGTTTGGGGGGGATCATACTGCACGGGGGAGAGGAGTTTGGGGGGATCGGACTGCACGGGGCGGGGAGGAGTTTGGGGGGGATCAGACTGCACGGGGGGGAGGATCAGACTGCACGGGGCGGAGGGGAAGTTTGGGGGGATCAGACTGCACGGGGCGGGGAGGAGTTTGGGGGGATCAGACTGCACGGGGGGGAGGAGTTTGAGGGGGATCAGACTGCACGGGGCGGGGAGGAGTTTGGGGGGATCAGACTGCACGGGGCTGGGAGGAGTTTGGGGGGGAAGGGTTGCCGCGGAGTCTCCTCTCCCGAGTGGGGGCGGAGCATCAGCTGCGGACGCTGCCGTCTCTGAGGCAGGAGCCCCGCCCAGCAATGGGGAGGGGCGGGTTGAGGGGGAGTAGGGAAAGTAGCCGCAGTGGCTTGTGGGAAACTGAGTGCCCCTGTCCGCAGCTCCCATCGGCCATTGCAGGGCCAGGGCAGGCCCGGCGCTGTTCGGTTGGGCGGGTGCAGCGGAAGTGACATCACAACGGGGCATTGACCAGGGAGCGACGCGGTTGGTCCCGCGCTCGTGTCACTCCAAGTGTTAGCGACGCATCCTGGGACTTGTAGTTCTCATAGTGCGGCCTCCCGGGGCACGTCGCAGCGCGCCCCGCCCCTATCATAGCCCCGCCCCCCGGCATAGCCCCGCCCAGCGTGTTCTTAGTTCGGAATGGGGCATTTCTACCCTAAAAACAATCTTTTTTATTCGGAAATAACGGCCCTTAGCAGAGCAACAGTGACACTCGGTAGTCACCGGCGGTAATGCACGTGTAATTCCGTAGCGCCTCCACAGTGCCGCTCGGTGGTCATTGCCGGTAATGCACGTGTAATTCCGAAGCGCCTCCACAGTGCCGCTCGGTGGTCATTGCCGGTAATGCACGTGTAATTCCGTAGCGCCTCCACAGTGCCGCTTGGTGGTCATTGCCGGTAATGCACGTGTAATTCCGTAGCGCCTCCACAGTGCCGCTCGGTGGTCATTGCCGGTAATGCACGTGTAATTCCGTAGCGCCTCCACAGTGCCGCTCGGTGGTCATTGCGGGTAATGCACGTGTAATTCCATCGCCCCCAGCTGCTGTCCCTGCTCCGCACGCCACGTGGCCCCAGTCTTGCCCTTTGACAGCAGGCAAAGTAAGAAGCTCGTTATTTCCAGGCTCCGCGCAGCCCTCTCCCCTCCTGCCCCCGGCCCCCTCATCCCACACACCAGGCTCCGCGCAGCCCCCTCCCCTCCTGCTTCCTCACCCCAGCCTGCACCCCGTCCATACTCTTATCCCGGGGCCCTTCCTCTCCCCAGCCTGCACCCCCGTCCATATGCTTATCCCGGGGCCCTTCCTCCCCCCAGCCTGCACCCCCATCCATATTCTTATCCCGGGGCCCTTCCTCACTCCAGTCTGCACGCCCATTCATGGGAGCCATCAGTCCACCTTTTCCCTGCACCACATTCAGTAAAGTGTCTGATCAGGGTATGAGAGCAGCCCTGAGCCTTTGTCTCCACTCAGCAGGTTGCACCACACAGGATATGTGGATGGTCCTGGGCTTTGTACAGCACTCCAGACTGACCCCTGGACACGGCTTCTGAGTCCTAGCCCTTTGCTGTCACTCCTGCCCGAGGGCTTTGCTGGCTCCAGACTGGGTAACAGCTGGGAAACTGGCTGGGCAGTGGGCTGAGAAGATACCGTCCGAGATGGACTTGAGCTGCCTGGACGTGATTCTCGGAACACGTGAAGGGTCCTCAGCGTTCGGCCTTCCCATGGCTCTGTGTGAGTAAGAGGTGCGTGCTTTGAAATCTTCAAGCGTCCTGGCAGTATGTTTCTTCTGAGGCAGAGAGCTTCCTGCTGGGGCACGGAGCCTGGTGGCTTGGGGACTGGTGAAGGGGCAGTAGGCGGTTCAACAGTGCGTGGATAGATATTCAAGGCCTCCGTTCTCTCCGAGTTCCTGGAGTGGCAGCGGGAGGGGGTGGCCGATGGTGGGAGGAGAAGCGATGCCGCGTCCTTGCGGACTGAAAAGCTAAGTTGTTTGTTTGTTTTTTCCCCTCAGCTGTGTTCGGTAGCGAGCGATAAGAAGTCAACCCTCCCGGTGTCCTCCCGTCTGGGGATGGAACGGAAAAGAGAACGGCGAGCTTGGGAGCTTGGTCGAAGCGAGGCGAGAACCGTCCTGCTGGGAGCGGAGCAGCCATCGCTGACCGGGAGATAAGTGTCGGGTCTGGAAATCTCTCAGCTTACGGCCCACTCGGGTCTAGGAAGGGAAGTCACGTTTGCTTAGACAGCGAGTCCGAGCGGAGGTTCCCGAGGTGCTTCCTTGGTAGTGGGAGAAACAGGGCTCCCGTTTGTCAGGGGTGCTGGTTTCTCTGGAACACGGTGTCCTTCTCAGCAGACGCTTGGCTCGAGGAGGAAGACGCAAGGTGGTAAGGTTTCTGACTGCCTCTTATGTGTTTCTCTCTTGTTGCTCTCTCGTATTGGCCAATACGTCCTGTCTGTCTGTTTCTGTCTATGTCTTTGTCCTTGCTCTGCTTCTGCCGTGTCCTTGTACAGCACACTTGCAGGCATTCCAGGTGAGCATCTCCAAGGGTTAAGGGCTCAGGAGCCAACGGGAATTCAGCAGGTTCGCAAGTCGCGCAAGGGAGAGCGGTGGTGCATCATGGCTGAATGACTCGGTGTTCTTGTAGAGGACCCGATACATAGGCGAGAGGGGGGGAAAGGGCTAAAGGATAGAATTCCCACAGCCACAGACTTTAGTGAGTGAGAGCTAACGCTGGGCTTTTTCGGCCACCCTTGCAGAGGAATCAGTGCGTGGCCGTGGGCGGAGAATAAATCGTCCGAGATGTACTTGAGCTGCCTGGACGTGATTCTCGGAACATGTGAAGGGTCCTCAGCGTTCGGCCTTCCCATGGCTCTGTGTGAGTAAGAGGTGCGTGCTTTGAAATCTTTAAGCGTCCTGGCAGTATGTTTCTTCTGAGGCAGAGAGCTTCCTGCTGGGTCACGGAGCCTGGTGGCTTGGGGACTGGTGAAGGGGCATAGGCAGTTCAACAGAGCGTGGATAGATATTCAAGGCCTCCGTTCTCTCCGCGTTCCTGGAGTGTCAGCGGGAGGGGGTGGCCGATGGTGGGAGGCAGCGGTGCGATGGTGGGAGGAGAAGCGATGCCGCGTCCTTGCGGACTGAAAAGCTAAGTTGTTTGTTTGTTTTTTCCCCTCTGCTGTGTTCGGTAGTGAGCGATAAGAAGTCAACCCTCCCGGTGTCCTCCCGTCTGGGGATGGAACGGAAACGAGAACAGCGAGCTCGGGAGCTTGGTCGAAGCGAGGCGAGAACCGTCCGGCTGGGAGCGGAGCAGCCATCGCTGACAGGGAGATAAGTGTCGGGTTTGGAAATCTCTCGGCTTACGGCGCACTCGGGTCTAGGAAGGGAAGTCAGGTTTGCTTAGACAGCGAGTCCGAGCGGAGGTTCGCGAGGTGATTCCTTGGTAGTGGGAGAAACAGGGCTTCCGTTTGTCAGGGGTGCTGATTTCTCTGGAACACGGTGTCCTTCTCAGCAGACGCTTGGCTCGAGGAGGAAGACGCAAGGCGGTAAGGTTTCCGTCTGCCTCTCATGTGTTTCTCTCTTGTTGCTCTCTCGTATTGGCCAATACGTTCTGTCTGTCTGTTTCTGTCTGTGTCTTTGTCCTTGCTCTGCTTCTGCCGTGTCCTTGTATAGCTCACGTGCAGGCATTCCAGGTGAGCATCTCCACGGGTTAAGGGCTCAGGAGCCAACGGGAATTCTGCAGGTACGCCAGTCGCGCAAGGGAGAGCGGTGGTGCGTCATGGCTGACTGACTCAGTGTTCTTGTAGAGGGCCCTATACATAGGCGAGGGGCGGGGGGGAAGGGCTAAAGGATAGAATTCCCACAGCCACAGACCTTAGTGAGTGAGAGGTCTCTTCAGTCACGCCGCTCTCGGATCTCGCTGCAGGGAGGGATTCTGGTGCCGCTCTCGGGTCGTGCAGCTTGGGGGTGTCTCTAGCGCTGCTCTCGGGTCTCGCTGCTGGGGGGGAGGGGTCTTTGGGGCCACTCTCAGGTCGTGCTGCTGGGAGGGAGTCTGGCGCCTCTCTCGGGTTATGCTGCTGCGGGGAATCTCTGGTGCCTCCTTGGGATCATGCTGCTGGGGGGGTCTCTGGCTTCGCTCTCCGGTCGTGCTGCTGGGGGGGGGTCTCTGTTACCGCTTTCGGGTCGCGCCGTTAGGGGGGGTCTCTGGTGCCGCTCTCGGTAGTGGTGCTGGGGGTGGGGTCTCTGTCTCCACTCTCGGGTCGCGCTCCTGGGGGGAGGTCTCTGGCGCCGCTCTCGGGTCGCGCTGCTGGGGGGTGGTCTCTGGAGCCTCCCTCCGGTCATGCTGCAGACGGGGGGTGTCACTGGCCCCGCTATCAGGTGATGCTGCTGCGGGGGGTCTCTGGCACCTCTCGGGTTTTGCTGCTGGGTGGGTGTCTGGGGCCGCTCTCGGGTGATGCTGTTCGGGGAGGTCTCTGGCGCCGCTCTCCGGTAGCGGTGCTGGGGGTGGGGTTTCTGTCTCCACTCTCGGGTAATGCTTCTGGGGGGGTCTCCGGCGCCGGTCTCGGGTCGCGCTCCTTGGGGGTGGGGTCTCTGTCGCCACTTTCATCTCATGCTGCTGGGGGGGGTCTCTGGCGCCACTCTCGGGTGATGCTGCTGGGGGGGGCCTCTGGCTCCCATCTCAGGTCGTGCTGCTGGGGGGGGGAGATCTCTGTCGCCGTTCTCTGGTGATGCTGCTGGGGGGAGGGTCTCTGGCGCCACTCTTGGGTCGCACTGCTGGGGGCGGGTCTGTGGTGCCGCTCTCGGGTCTTGCTGCTGGGGGGGGTCTCTGGCACCGTTTTCGGGTCACTCTGCTGGGGGAGGTCTCTGGCTTCGCTCTCGGGTCACGCTGCTGGGGAGGGTCTCTGGCGCCGCCCTCGGGACTTGCTGCTGGGGGGGGTCTCTGGCGCCGCCCTCGGGTCGCAATGCCGGGGGGGTTCTTTCGCGCTGCTCTCGGGTTTTGCTGCTGGGGGGGGGGGTCTCTTGTTTCGCTCTCGGGTCATGCTGCTGGGGGGGGACTTTGCAAGCGGGGCCGGGTACTAAAGGCACCAAGCAGCTGGCGGAATCACTGAGAACAAGGGTCATGGGGTCGGGGGTTGGTTGAGACTCTTTGGACCAGAGGCAGGGGGTCCAGGCTGCCAAATGTGTCGCGGAGAACCTCCATCTATCGGACGCGGCTTCCTCTCCGCGCTTGCAGAACCGAGCAGCTAAAAGTGTTAGAAGCCAAATCAGAGCGGCTCATGTGTGTGTTAGAAACGGCTACGGGGAGCCAATTGCACTGGCACCTGACGCCTTCTTCAGCCCTTTGTTGCTGCATTCTCAGGCTGGCACCTCTCACAACCATTCATTCATCGTCCAAGCACTCTCTCTCTTATGTACATTCCCTAATTAATGTTTCCCATACAGTATTTTGCATAATAATACAAGAGTTGTAGTTACAAAAAGTTACAAAAGTTTCTGGGTGGCATTTCTTAAAACATTCTCTCTCTGAGCGCTGAGGTAGTTACTGTTATAGTTACAATGCTTCACTTTGCGATTAGGGTTAAGTGCTTCACAATGCTTTGAAGAGAACGGTTGTCAATTGTGTAACAGTAAGTTTGAGCGTGCCCTGGCGCACAGCGAGGGGAGCTGTTTCTGGCTACATAGTAGTATATTTTTAACAGTTTGAAGTTACATGACCTAATATTACATTCCTAACCAATTATATTCTAGAGGGGCAAAAATGTTTAGATTTATAATTAAACAATCCTAACAAATAATAATAATAATAATAATAATTATAAATCTAAACACTTCTCAAGCTTGATAACACTAAATCTAAACACTTTCACAAGAATAAATCTAAACACTTCTATGCTTCTTCTACTTAACAAACTTCTCCTCCTTAGACTTTTAGTTGTGGGGAACAAATTCTGGGGAGTCACTTCCACTTGCGGGAATCATGTTTCATACTTGACTATGTTCTCCCTACACTAAGGCTGGCCGAGAGACTGTCCCGGACTGATCGTAACAGACTGTTCTGTCCGCGAATGGGCTGAGAGTAAAGGGCGTGTTCGGAATCTGTGGCGCCCAATCTGAGGCTGTCCGAGGTGACTCTTAACGGACTGCTCCGTGCGCCAATGGGCGGTGACTCAAGGCGTGTTCTGGGGCAGCTGGCGGCCAATAGGTTGTCCGGGGTGGATTATAACAGACTCTTCTGTCCGCGAATGTTCTGAATCAGAGGCACCCAATAGGCTGACCCGGCTGCATCTTAACGGACAGCTCTGTCTGCGAATGCGGTGTGACTAGGGGGAAATGACCTGCCACTGCTCTCGACCAATAGGCTGTCCGGGGTGGATCTTAATGGGCTGCTCTGTCCTCGAATTGTCTGTGAGTTAGGGGTGGTTCCTGGCTGTGTGCCAGCCAATGGGCTTTCGGAAGACAGCCTTGGCGGAGGATAGTGTCGCCCAATGGGCTGTCAGCAAAGGGGATCCTGCCTCTGGTTCGGCCAATGGGCTGCCGCAGGGGGGCGTTGTCTGACTGGGCGGCCGGCGCCGCCATGACAGGAAGGTCCGAGGAGCGCGCGGGGGCGCGAGCGAATCCTGGGTCCGAGTGCGAAGCTCCCCGCCCCCAGCCCGCCCCTTGTTGGTGTCTGGCCCGGGGGAGGAGGGGGCGCGAGGGAAGGTGGGGGAGCGGGCTGGGGGTGGGGTGTCTGGACAGGGGTGAGGTGTAGGAGCAGGCTGGGTGTGAGGGGCCGGGGGGGGCCTTGGCACTGGGGGGGCAGGAGGGAGGGGGAGGGGCCGGGGGGGGCCTTGGCACTGGGGGGGGGCAGGAGCGGATAGGGCGCGGGAGAGCGCAGGCGCGGGCGGCGCTGGCTGGGCGGGAAACTCCCGGGATGCTCGCGCTGACGAGGCGGGCGGGAAAACGCTGCGGGGGGCGCTGAGGTGCGGAGCCTGGGGGGCGGGGCGGGAGCTGGCAGTGACGTGGAGCCCCCCCCCCCCCGCCTGCTTCTCTCCGGGCCCCAGGCTGGACATCGGCGGGGCGGCCCCTGGCGGAGGTGGGGGGGCGATTTCTGCCCCCCCCCGGCGCTGCAGCCTCCCCGGGGAGCAGCGCCCCTGTGACCCCCCCCACGTGGTGCCGGGGGAACGGGGCTGTGGCCCCCCCTTTGGGGCGCGGGAGCTGACCCGGGCTCCAGTCACGTGGGTGTCTCGGGGAGGGGGGGCTGCGGGCCACCGGGGCGCGGGAGTGTCACGTGCCCCCTCCCCCCGCCGGGGAGCCGCGCGCCCTCGAGGGGTGGTTCCCGCGGGCGGGGCACGCACAGAACGTGTCCCGCACGCGGGGGGGCGGGGCGGCCTGAGCCCTGCTCCCCGCGCTGCTCGCTGCCTGGGGGCGGGGCCGGGTGCCCGCTGAATCCCCCCTGTGCCCGGGGGGGGGGCAGTTCGGCGGGGGGCGCTGTGGGGGGGGATGCTCTGGCCCTGGCTGCCCGCAGTGCTGCCCAGTGCCCGGCTGTGCCTCCTGCAGAGGCCGAGAGCGTCCTGGGTGGGGGCGTGTGGGGAGAGGGGGGGAGTGGCTGAGAATTGGGGGGCAAACAGGTGACAGACAAACCAACCGACAGAAAAGCCTCCCTGCCTGGCCCCCAGCTGAGCGGAGAAACGTCCCCCTGGCGGCCAGAGCACTGCAGGGCCCAGCCTAGTCGCTTTGTGCCTCCAGCCCCACGGCGTGGGGAGGGGGCGACGGTGGAGGAGCCCCACGCACCCAGGCCTTAGGTTCCCCACCCGCCTTCTAAGCACTGAGCATTTTAGGCCTGGCTGGACTAGAGAAGGGGGCACCAGGGGAGTTGCCGCTGAAGGCGCGCGGCCGCGCACAAACACCCCTCTGCCGCCCACCTCCGTTGCGGAGCCTTGCAGCGGCACTCGCCTTCCTGCTGGCCGGGGAATGGCGCGGTTGTTTTCCTGATCCGGTGGAGGGCGGCTGCCCCGTTGTGTCCCTGCTGGGGCAGCCTCGCCCCACCTCCAGCTGCTCTTGGGGCTTCTGTTTGTTTCTGTTCATACAGTTTGCTGCTGTTTTCCATCCACGAGGACCTGCGTGAAGCTGGTCCAACCAGAGATACGGGGATCGATTTTTAAGAGTAAGAGGTTTTGTTTTTAAAGCAGGGGTGAGGAACCTAATACCCCAGCTCACGTGAGTGTGGCCCTCGAGACTCAAGGTTCCCACACTAACGCTCTAGCTCCCCTCCAGATTGGAGCAGACAAAATCTGCTAGCCTGCCCCGCCGCCCTCCTCACAAGCTCCGTCCGGTGTGCGAGGGGAATGTGGGAAGCCTCTTCCTCCTTCTCAGTTGGGGCATGTGTTAATGCGGATGGTGGGGTTTGGGATTTCTTTTTCTTCACACTTGTGTGTAGGGTTGCCAGGTGTCTAGCACTGAGCCAGACAGCCCGGTATTTGCACTTTTTGTCCGGTAAATAAATTTAGAAAATACCGGACATACAAAATGTCCAGTATTTCCTGCTTTTCCTCTGCGCCCAGCAGAAATAAGCCGGGGGCGGGGAGATTGGCTGACTAATTAAAGGGGTCACAACTGGATTTTGCTCAACAAAAATGTTCCTGGTGGGGTTTTTTTTGTTTGGTTGGCTTTTTTTCCTCAACAAAAATTTTCCTGGCGCTTTTTTTTTGCTGAAACCATCTGGCAACCCTACTAGTGTGTGCCTTCCGCCCCCCCCCAATAAGGTTCCCCACCCCGTCTGAAAGCGAGAGTTGGGAGAATAGGTTACCTTGCGTTCCTGTGACCTTATAAGGAAGTTGAAGGCTACTATAAATTCCCCCTCATGGTCTCCTCTTCAGACTAAAGAAACCTAAATCCCTCAGCCTCTTCATAGAGCAATTGCTCCAGCCCCCTAATCATTTTGGTTGTCCTCTGCTGGACCCTCTCCAATGTGTCCACATCCCTTCTGTAGTGGAAGGCTCAGAACTGGACACAGTACTCCAGATGTGGCCTCACCAAAGCCGAATAAAGGGGAATAATGACATCTCTGGATCTACTGGCAATGCTCCTCTTAATGCAACCTAATATGCCATTAGCCTTCTTGGCTACAAGGGCACACTGTTGACTCATCTCCAGCTTCTCATCCACTGTAACCCCCAGGTCCCTGTCTGCAGAACTACTACTTAACTGGTTGGTCCCCAGCTTGTAACTATGCTTGGGATTCTTCCATCCCAAGTGCAGGACTCTACACTTGTCCTTGTTGAACCTCATCAGATTTCTTGTGGCCCAATCCTCCAATTTGTCTAAGTCATTCTGGACCCTATCTCTGCCCTTAGGCATCTTTTAGCCTTTTTGTTCTATTATTGTTTTTCTATTTGGTACTAGAAAATCAAACTTTCCTCCTGCTTGGGCCTCAAGTTTCACTCCAGCAGCCCTTCCACAAGTAGAATCGTCTGCAAAATAAAATGTCAGGGCTACCGTCATTAAGGTGCTTGTCCCTGTAAGGACATGTGACTGAACTGGTTGTTCAGAAGGTTTCTGGTGAATTGGTTTATGCACAGGTATGCCTCCCGTTCTTCTTTAACCACCGCAGTCTCTTGTTTTTGTCCGGAAGCAAATTCTCTGCCAAGCCACCTTTTTTCCCTTTCATGTAATTGTCTGCTCTTTCGTTCGGTGTGGTAGACTTGTTCTAGTGTGGCATTAGACAACCGAGCCACAGAAAAGTCTGCCTTGGTACCACTGAGTACCGGCCCAGACCAAAGTAGCTTTCAGACACCTTAAGAGAGTCTTGATTTGCAATTCTCCCCTTTCTTCTCCTTGGATTTTCAACTAGGAAAGTGTGCTAATCATCTGCTTTTGCGGAAAAACTTGCCAGCTGTCTACACTGGCCGCTTGAATTTCCGCAAAAGCACTGACGATCTCATGTAAGATTGTCAGTGCTTCTGCGGGAATACTATGCTGCTCCCGTTCGGGCAAAAGTCTTTTTCCGAAAGACTTCTGCGCAAAAGGGCCAGTGTAGACAGCAGAGAGTTCTTTTCCGCAAAAAAGCCCCGATGGCGAAAATGGCGATTGGGGCTTTTTTGCAGAAAAGCGCGACTAGATTGGCCACGGACGCTTTTCCGTAAAAAGTTTACATACCCAGTATCTTGTGAAGAACTTGTCACCTCAGCACAGGGTCCCGGGGCGGGCTTTACCATAAGGGACCCGGAGAGATCATCTAGGCCAGCTGGAGGGGGCAGGGGAGGGGAGAGGAGAGGAGAGGAGAGGAGGTTGGCCACTGAAAATGTTGCAGTATTAATTTTCCTTTTATTTGACTTCATATCAAACAAATATTTACAGTTTAAATGACCTTGTTAATTCTCCCTTGTGTTAGTACTCTTTCTTCCAGAACGTTTTAAAAACACAGACGAGACATGTCTTCGCCTGGGTGGCAGGCATCCGAAGAAGGGCACGTGACCTCGATCTTGGAGCACGAGACAAAACTCACTCCGCTCCTGGAGGGGAAATGTTAGAGGCAACACTGGGCTCCAGTGAGCAGCAGCCAGGTGACGCACGTGTCTGTCCTTTCCACACATCTAGGGTGGCCTAGCTCCTAACCGTTCTCTGTCTCTTTTTCGGTCCCTGTAGACTTGGAGGAGATGAGAGGCTGGCCATGTGGTGGCAGAGACCGAAAGGAGCCACCCCCCCGAGACCCTGCCGGCAGATGGAAACCAGACAGCGATCTATGGAAGAAGAGCAAATAGCAATTGGCTCAAGGTAAGTATCGAGGGAGGGCCGCACAGACGTTTGCGAGCGTGGTACGGGTCCCTGAGAAAAGGCCCTCTGGCTCGTGGTGGAAGAACTTGAAAATACGAAGTACAAAAGTCACAGTGTTGTACTTAAAAGAAGCACTCGGGATCTTTTTCAGAGGGATAAGGCAACACGCCACATTTATTGATCACACGCACACACACATTATATATATATATATATATATAAAAATTATTTATTTATTTACCACATGCATATGATAAGTATTGATTATTCTGTGTCACTCACGCACTCACTCTCTCACACACACACACACACGTGCACAAGCACACTCCGTCTTGCTGTTGTTACCAACTTGTTGCTCCCCTTAACTTCACTGGCCAGGTGAGTTAGATGGGGGAGGGGTGGAGCCGGGCTTCTGCTGATCCGGATCGATGCTCCGATGGTGACAAGATGAGACCCGGAGTCCTCTGCAAGACAACTCACTTTTATAGCAGCTTCCCTCTTATGCAAATATATCCCAGATTCAAAATCTGGGTCTGTGTCCTTTGGTCCCTTTGTGGGTGCTGTCTGTTAAGAGAGGGTGTTTTCCAAAGAAGGTGCTTGCTTCTAATCCCCAAGGCCTTCAATATGTCTGCTCTTCTTTCTTGAGCCCTCTTGACACGTTGGGTCTGGCTTCCACCCCCTTTTCAACTGGTGTAGCTCTCTGGAGGTGCTTGGCTCCCAAGTGTTACTCATTCACACCTCGTTCATTCAACTGGGCAATTGATTACAGAGTGGGGGGAGAGAGTGGGGGAAAGATCTTATTCTACTCCTAGCAAATGACATTTTTACCTCTTTAACTATATACTCTGTATTAGAACCCTATGTAGAAAACTAAGTTACAAGGTTATATGGATTCAGGTTCTAATACAAAGTGACAAGGTCATATGGATTAATACAAAGTTACAAGGTTATATGGAGAGGCACAGTGTCAAGTCATATGAAGTACATAGGTTTATCTACAACAGAAACTGAACACCGATTTTTGTATTTTTAAAAATGTCATTAATCCCCCCCTCCCCCCGCCGCCCCCCGAATCTCCTGGCTGGCGATACTTAACGTGTCTAGGATCATACGGAAAACTAAGTGAGTAGGCTGCCAATTGACCTAGCGTCACGCATGCGGAGAGTTGGCAAAACTGGGATTGAAATAAAGACTTGGTCTCCAGCAGCACCGAGGAGCCCCAGACATGGATTAGGGCCTCGTGGGAATAGTTGTCTCCTAATTGATCTAATCTTTGGCTTTTGAGTTTAATATTATTGGTGAGTCCTTCTAGGCGACTGTTACTCGGCGTGCATGCGTGCGCACGTAAGTATGAGTGCAAGTGTGTGCGTCCGCAAGTGTCCATTTGCGTGTGCGCGCACGTGCCTGCGTGCGGGCAGATTGAGCAGATGCGTGTGTGGGCATCTGAGCGAGGGCATGAGTGGGCGCCCAGGCGTGTTAATCTGTTAATTCGCGTTTGTGAGTGTGTACACGCATCCCTGCGTGTGAGCATTTGGTAGGGTGAGTGGCTGTTGCACGGGCGTGTGCGTCTGACGTGTGCCAATCAGACGGTGCCCTGGCAGCAGTAGCTCCTGGAAAGCGACACCCCTCCCCTCCCATCTGGAGCATGCAACTGGGATGAGAGGGGCAGGGAAGAGTAGAACTGCTGCAGCGCGTTTCAGCACGAGGCTCTAACTGCCGCGCGGTAGCTGCTCCTTTTGTATCCGACGTGGGGCAACAAGGAGCGGCCTCGCATCATGCCGGCGCCACGTGCGTTCAGTCCCACGGGCCGGAAGTGACGTTTGCTCGGTCCACAGCCTGACAGCAACCGACTGGCAACCGTGACCGGAAGGTGCCCAGGTACGAGCGCTCAGCTGGTGCCAGGTCAGCGGGTGGTAGGCAGGAGACACGGGGCCAGGCGGGACGGGTTCAGACACGGGGTGCCTGGCTGGGACAGCGACTGGGGTTGGAGGTTTCCTGCGGCGGTGCAGCCAGCGTAGGGCACCAGCTCCCGTGGTACGTGGGGCAGAGGAAGGACAGCAGAGTGGAGGCTGGAACCGCTCCGACAAGGCACCGCTCTGCTTATGGTTGCCAGGTGTCCGGTTTTGAACTGGACGGTCCAGGCTTTCAGCTTTTTCTTCGGGAAACAAATTTATATTTTCTCAATGTCCGCGAAAGCGGCAAGGAGTTCTGTGCCACAGGGCTCCTCGCTGCTTTTGCAGATTCAGACTAACGCGGCTACTCCTCTGATAAATGTCGGGTATTTTCTAAATCAGATGGAATGCAGATTGTGATGTCATGTCAGGCGTGCCTGGTATTTTTGGTGAAACCATCTGGCAACCCTAGCTCTGCTCCTTGCTTGGCCGGGGTGGCGCCCTGCCTCTGTGGCAGGTCCTGACGTCACAGGGAGCGTGTTCCCCAGGAAATCCGGGCAGTGCAGCGGCTTCCGGTCCGCGCCACCCGGCCCCAAGGGAGCGGCGGCGGGAGGCGGCAGGGAGGTCAGAGCGTGACGCTGCCCCGCCCGGATCTCAGCCCTTGGGCGCCCCAGTGTGCACCCCGCCCGGCCGGGCCGCTCCCCTGTAGCTCCGCCCCCAGCGCTGCGCCCGCTGCCTCGTGGCCCGGCTCGGTGCGAAGCTGCCACTGCCGGCTACGAACAGCAGCGCACTGCTAGTGACGTCATTGCCCTGGCGCGGTGCATGCAAATGATGGAACGCGGGGCACGTTCTATCGGCTCCCGGGCGAGTGACACGTGGGTTTGTGTGGCACACAGACGGGTCCCAGGCTCCGTCATTAATGGCAGGGGCGGGGCCTGATCTGGGGGCGGGGCCACTGACCGGCAGGAACTCAGCTGGGACACAGAAGTGAGCGGCAGAAAACTCCTCGGGGTCTCCGGAAAATCCTCGCGCGGCCCCTCTGGGCTTGTGAACGGGACGCAGCAGAGGCAGCCGCCCCCCTCCCCACCCACCCGCCTCACGCTCCCCGCTGCACTTTCGAAGGCAACAGCAGCATCAGCCTGTCCCGCTGCCAGTCCCTGCACAAGCCGGCTGGGAAATTTGGTGTTGGGGGGAGCAGGCTGCACGGGGCGGAGAGGAGTTTGGGGGTGGTGGGGGATCAGACTACATGGAGCGGAGAGGAGTTTGGGGGGAAGCAGACTGCACGGGGCGGGGAGGAGTTTGGTGAGGGGGGATCATACTGCACGGGGCGGAGAGGAGTTTGGTGAGGGGGGATCATACTGCATGGGGCGGAGAGGAGTTTGGGGGGAAGCAGACTGCACGGGGCGGGGAGGAGTTTGGTGAGGGGGGATCAGACTGCAGGGGGCGGAGAGGAGTTTCGTGGGGGGTAGGAGATCAGACTGCACGGGGGGAGGAGTTTGGGGGGGATCAGACTGCACGGGGCGGGGAGGAGTTTGCGGGGGAGCAGACTGCACGGGGCGGGGAGGAGTTTGGGGGGGTTCAGACTGCACGGGGCGGAGAGGAGTTTGGGGGGAGCAGACTGCACGGGGCGGGGAGGAGTTTGCGGGGGAGCAGACTGCACGGGGCGGGGATGAGTTTGGGGGGGTTCAGACTGCATGGGGCGGGGAGGAGTTTGGGGGGGAGCAGACTGCACGGGGCGGGGAGGAGTTTGGGGGGATCAGACTGCACGGGGGGGAGGATCAGACTCCACGGGGCGGCGAGGAGTTTGGGGAGGGGTTCAGACTGCACGGGGCGGAGAGGAGTTTGGGGAGGGGATCAGACTACACGGGGCGGAGAGGAGTTTGGGGGGGATCGGACTGCACGGGGCGGGGAGGAGTTTGGGGGGATGGGACTGCACGGGGCGGGGAGGAGTTTGGGGGGATCAGACTGCACGGAGCGGGGAGGAGTTTGGGGGGATCAGACTGCACGGGGGGAGGATCAGACTGCACGGAGCGGGGAGGAGTTTGGGGGGGGATCAGACTGCATGGGGCGGAGGGGAGTGTGGGGGGGATCAGACTGCACGGGGCGGAGAGGAGTTTGGGGAGGGGATCAGACTGCACGGGGCGGAGAGGAGTTTGGGGGGGATCGGACTGCACGGGGCGGGGAGGAGTTTGGGGGGGATCAGACTGCACGGGGCGGGGAGGAGTTTGGGGGGATGGGACTGCACGGGGCGGGGAGGAGTTTGGGGGGATCAGACTGCACGGAGCAGGGAGGAGTTTGGGGGGATCAGACTGCACGGGGGGGAGGATCAGACTGCACGGAGCGGGGAGGAGTTTGGGGGGGATCAGACTGCACGGGGGGGAGGATCAGACTGCACGGGGCAGGGAGGAGCTTTGGGGGGGATCAGACTGCACGGGGCGGACAGGAGTTTGGGGGGGCGATCAGACTGCACGGGGCGGAGGGGAGTGTGGGGGGGATCAGACTGCACGGGGGGGAGGAGTTTGGGGGGGATCAGACTGCACGGAGCGGGGAGGAGTGTGGGGGGGATCAGACTGCATGGGGCGGGGAGGAGTGTGGGGGGGATCAGACTGCACGGGGGGGAGAGGAGTTTGGGGGGGATCGGACTGCACGGAGGGAGAGGAGTTTGGGGGGATCGGACTGCACGGGGGGGGGGGGGGGGAGGATCAGACTGCACGGGGGGGGAGGAGTTTGGAGGGGGATCAGACTGCACGGGGCGGGGAGGTGTTTGGGGGGGATCATACTGCACGGGGGAGAGGAGTTTGGGGGGATCGGACTGCACGGGGCGGGGAGGAGTTTGGGGGGGATCAGACTGCACGGGGGGGAGGATCAGACTGCACGGGGCGGAGGGGAAGTTTGGGGGGATCAGACTGCACGGGGCGGGGAGGAGTTTGGGGGGATCAGACTGCACGGGGGGGAGGAGTTTGAGGGGGATCAGACTGCACGGGGCGGGGAGGAGTTTGGGGGGATCAGACTGCACGGGGCTGGGAGGAGTTTGGGGGGGAAGGGTTGCCGCGGAGTCTCCTCTCCCGAGTGGGGGCGGAGCATCAGCTGCGGACGCTGCCGTCTCTGAGGCAGGAGCCCCGCCCAGCAATGGGGAGGGGCGGGTTGAGGGGGAGTAGGGAAAGTAGCCGCAGTGGCTTGTGGGAAACTGAGTGCCCCTGTCCGCAGCTCCCATCGGCCATTGCAGGGCCAGGGCAGGCCCGGCGCTGTTCGGTTGGGCGGGTGCAGCGGAAGTGACATCACAACGGGGCATTGACCAGGGAGCGACGCGGTTGGTCCCGCGCTCGTGTCACTCCAAGTGTTAGCGACGCATCCTGGGACTTGTAGTTCTCATAGTGCGGCCTCCCGGGGCACGTCGCAGCGCGCCCCGCCCCTATCATAGCCCCGCCCCCCGGCATAGCCCCGCCCAGCGTGTTCTTAGTTCGGAATGGGGCATTTCTACCCTAAAAACAATCTTTTTTATTCGGAAATAACGGCCCTTAGCAGAGCAACAGTGACACTCGGTAGTCACCGGCGGTAATGCACGTGTAATTCCGTAGCGCCTCCACAGTGCCGCTCGGTGGTCATTGCCGGTAATGCACGTGTAATTCCGAAGCGCCTCCACAGTGCCGCTCGGTGGTCATTGCCGGTAATGCACGTGTAATTCCATAGCGCCTCCACAGTGCCGCTCGGTGGTCATTGCCGGTAATGCACGTGTAATTCCGTAGCGCCTCCACAGTGCCGCTCGGTGGTCATTGCCGGTAATGCACGTGTAATTCCGTAGCGCCTCCACAGTGCCGCTCGGTGGTCATTGCCGGTAATGCACGTGTAATTCCATAGCGCCTCCACAGTGCCGCTCGGTGGTCATTGCCGGTAATGCACGTGTAATTCCGAAGCGCCTCCACAGTGCCGCTCGGTGGTCATTGCCGGTAATGCACGTGTAATTCCGTAGCGCCTCCACAGTGCCGCTTGGTGGTCATTGCCGGTAATGCACGTGTCATTCCGAAGCGCCTCCACAGTGCCGCTCGGTGGTCATTGCCGGTAATGCACGTGTAATTCCGTAGCGCCTCCACAGTGCCGCTTGGTGGTCATTGCCGGTAATGCACGTGTAATTCCGAAGCGCCTCCACAGTGCCGCTCGGTGGTCATTGCGGGTAATGCACGTGTAATTCCATAGCGCCTCCACAGTGCCGCTCGGTGGTCATTGCCGGTAATGCACGTGTAATTCCGAAGCGCCTCCACAGTGCCGCTCGGTGGTCATTGCCGGTAATGCACGTGTAATTCCGTAGCGCCTCCACAGTGCCGCTCGGTGGTCATTGCAGGTAATGCACGTGTAATTCCATCGCCCCCAGCTGCTGTCCCTGCTCCGCACGCCACGTGGCCCCAGTCTTGCCCTTTGACAGCAGGCAAAGTAAGAAGCTCGTTATTTCCAGGCTCCGCGCAGCCCTCTCCCCTCCTGCCCCCGGCCCCCTCATCCCACACACCAGGCTCCGCGCAGCCCCCTCCCCTCCTGCTTCCTCACCCCAGCCTGCACCCCGTCCATACTCTTATCCCGGGGCCCTTCCTCTCCCCAGCCTGCACCCCCGTCCATATGCTTATCCCGGGGCCCTTCCTCCCCCCAGCCTGCACCCCCATCCATATTCTTATCCCGGGGCCCTTCCTCACTCCAGTCTGCACGCCCATTCATGGGAGCCATCAGTCCACCTTTTCCCTGCACCACATTCAGTAAAGTGTCTGATCAGGGTATGAGAGCAGCCCTGAGCCTTTGTCTCCACTCAGCAGGTTGCACCACACAGGATATGTGGATGGTCCTGGGCTTTGTACAGCACTCCAGACTGACCCCTGGACACGGCTTCTGAGTCCTAGCCCTTTGCTGTCACTCCTGCCCGAGGGCTTTGCTGGCTCCAGACTGGGTAACAGCTGGGAAACTGGCTGGGCAGTGGGCTGAGAAGATACCGTCCGAGATGGACTTGAGCTGCCTGGACGTGATTCTCGGAACACGTGAAGGGTCCTCAGCGTTCGGCCTTCCCATGGCTCTGTGTGAGTAAGAGGTGCGTGCTTTGAAATCTTCAAGCGTCCTGGCAGTATGTTTCTTCTGAGGCAGAGAGCTTCCTGCTGGGGCACGGAGCCTGGTGGCTTGGGGACTGGTGAAGGGGCAGTAGGCGGTTCAACAGTGCGTGGATAGATATTCAAGGCCTCCGTTCTCTCCGAGTTCCTGGAGTGGCAGCGGGAGGGGGTGGCCGATGGTGGGAGGAGAAGCGATGCCGCGTCCTTGCGGACTGAAAAGCTAAGTTGTTTGTTTGTTTTTTCCCCTCAGCTGTGTTCGGTAGCGAGCGATAAGAAGTCAACCCTCCCGGTGTCCTCCCGTCTGGGGATGGAACGGAAAAGAGAACGGCGAGCTTGGGAGCTTGGTCGAAGCGAGGCGAGAACCGTCCTGCTGGGAGCGGAGCAGCCATCGCTGACCGGGAGATAAGTGTCGGGTCTGGAAATCTCTCAGCTTACGGCCCACTCGGGTCTAGGAAGGGAAGTCACGTTTGCTTAGACAGCGAGTCCGAGCGGAGGTTCCCGAGGTGCTTCCTTGGTAGTGGGAGAAACAGGGCTCCCGTTTGTCAGGGGTGCTGGTTTCTCTGGAACACGGTGTCCTTCTCAGCAGACGCTTGGCTCGAGGAGGAAGACGCAAGGTGGTAAGGTTTCTGACTGCCTCTTATGTGTTTCTCTCTTGTTGCTCTCTCGTATTGGCCAATACGTCCTGTCTGTCTGTTTCTGTCTATGTCTTTGTCCTTGCTCTGCTTCTGCCGTGTCCTTGTACAGCACACTTGCAGGCATTCCAGGTGAGCATCTCCAAGGGTTAAGGGCTCAGGAGCCAACGGGAATTCAGCAGGTTCGCAAGTCGCGCAAGGGAGAGCGGTGGTGCATCATGGCTGAATGACTCGGTGTTCTTGTAGAGGACCCGATACATAGGCGAGAGGGGGGGAAAGGGCTAAAGGATAGAATTCCCACAGCCACAGACTTTAGTGAGTGAGAGCTAACGCTGGGCTTTTTCGGCCACCCTTGCAGAGGAATCAGTGCGTGGCCGTGGGCGGAGAATAAATCGTCCGAGATGTACTTGAGCTGCCTGGACGTGATTCTCGGAACATGTGAAGGGTCCTCAGCGTTCGGCCTTCCCATGGCTCTGTGTGAGTAAGAGGTGCGTGCTTTGAAATCTTTAAGCGTCCTGGCAGTATGTTTCTTCTGAGGCAGAGAGCTTCCTGCTGGGTCACGGAGCCTGGTGGCTTGGGGACTGGTGAAGGGGCATAGGCAGTTCAACAGAGCGTGGATAGATATTCAAGGCCTCCGTTCTCTCCGCGTTCCTGGAGTGTCAGCGGGAGGGGGTGGCCGATGGTGGGAGGCAGCGGTGCGATGGTGGGAGGAGAAGCGATGCCGCGTCCTTGCGGACTGAAAAGCTAAGTTGTTTGTTTGTTTTTTCCCCTCTGCTGTGTTCGGTAGTGAGCGATAAGAAGTCAACCCTCCCGGTGTCCTCCCGTCTGGGGATGGAACGGAAACGAGAACAGCGAGCTCGGGAGCTTGGTCGAAGCGAGGCGAGAACCGTCCGGCTGGGAGCGGAGCAGCCATCGCTGACAGGGAGATAAGTGTCGGGTTTGGAAATCTCTCGGCTTACGGCGCACTCGGGTCTAGGAAGGGAAGTCAGGTTTGCTTAGACAGCGAGTCCGAGCGGAGGTTCGCGAGGTGATTCCTTGGTAGTGGGAGAAACAGGGCTTCCGTTTGTCAGGGGTGCTGATTTCTCTGGAACACGGTGTCCTTCTCAGCAGACGCTTGGCTCGAGGAGGAAGACGCAAGGCGGTAAGGTTTCCGTCTGCCTCTCATGTGTTTCTCTCTTGTTGCTCTCTCGTATTGGCCAATACGTTCTGTCTGTCTGTTTCTGTCTGTGTCTTTGTCCTTGCTCTGCTTCTGCCGTGTCCTTGTATAGCTCACGTGCAGGCATTCCAGGTGAGCATCTCCACGGGTTAAGGGCTCAGGAGCCAACGGGAATTCTGCAGGTACGCCAGTCGCGCAAGGGAGAGCGGTGGTGCGTCATGGCTGACTGACTCAGTGTTCTTGTAGAGGGCCCTATACATAGGCGAGGGGCGGGGGGGAAGGGCTAAAGGATAGAATTCCCACAGCCACAGACCTTAGTGAGTGAGAGGTCTCTTCAGTCACGCCGCTCTCGGATCTCGCTGCAGGGAGGGATTCTGGTGCCGCTCTCGGGTCGTGCAGCTTGGGGGTGTCTCTAGCGCTGCTCTCGGGTCTCGCTGCTGGGGGGGAGGGGTCTTTGGGGCCACTCTCAGGTCGTGCTGCTGGGAGGGAGTCTGGCGCCTCTCTCGGGTTATGCTGCTGCGGGGAATCTCTGGTGCCTCCTTGGGATCATGCTGCTGGGGGGGTCTCTGGCTTCGCTCTCCGGTCGTGCTGCTGGGGGGGGGTCTCTGTTACCGCTTTCGGGTCGCGCCGTTAGGGGGGGTCTCTGGTGCCGCTCTCGGTAGTGGTGCTGGGGGTGGGGTCTCTGTCTCCACTCTCGGGTCGCGCTCCTGGGGGGAGGTCTCTGGCGCCGCTCTCGGGTCGCGCTGCTGGGGGGTGGTCTCTGGAGCCTCCCTCCGGTCATGCTGCAGACGGGGGGTGTCACTGGCCCCGCTATCAGGTGATGCTGCTGCGGGGGGTCTCTGGCACCTCTCGGGTTTTGCTGCTGGGTGGGTGTCTGGGGCCGCTCTCGGGTGATGCTGTTCGGGGAGGTCTCTGGCGCCGCTCTCCGGTAGCGGTGCTGGGGGTGGGGTTTCTGTCTCCACTCTCGGGTAATGCTTCTGGGGGGGTCTCCGGCGCCGGTCTCGGGTCGCGCTCCTTGGGGGTGGGGTCTCTGTCGCCACTTTCATCTCATGCTGCTGGGGGGGGGTCTCTGGCGCCACTCTCGGGTGATGCTGCTGGGGGGGGCCTCTGGCTCCCATCTCAGGTCGTGCTGCTGGGGGGGGGAGATCTCTGTCGCCGTTCTCTGGTGATGCTGCTGGGGGGAGGGTCTCTGGCGCCACTCTTGGGTCGCACTGCTGGGGGCGGGTCTGTGGTGCCGCTCTCGGGTCTTGCTGCTGGGGGGGGTCTCTGGCACCGTTTTCGGGTCACTCTGCTGGGGGAGGTCTCTGGCTTCGCTCTCGGGTCACGCTGCTGGGGAGGGTCTCTGGCGCCGCCCTCGGGACTTGCTGCTGGGGGGGGTCTCTGGCGCCGCCCTCGGGTCGCAATGCCGGGGGGGTTCTTTCGCGCTGCTCTCGGGTTTTGCTGCTGGGGGGGGGGGTCTCTTGTTTCGCTCTCGGGTCATGCTGCTGGGGGGGGACTTTGCAAGCGGGGCCGGGTACTAAAGGCACCAAGCAGCTGGCGGAATCACTGAGAACAAGGGTCATGGGGTCGGGGGTTGGTTGAGACTCTTTGGACCAGAGGCAGGGGGTCCAGGCTGCCAAATGTGTCGCGGAGAACCTCCATCTATCGGACGCGGCTTCCTCTCCGCGCTTGCAGAACCGAGCAGCTAAAAGTGTTAGAAGCCAAATCAGAGCGGCTCATGTGTGTGTTAGAAACGGCTACGGGGAGCCAATTGCACTGGCACCTGACGCCTTCTTCAGCCCTTTGTTGCTGCATTCTCAGGCTGGCACCTCTCACAACCATTCATTCATCGTCCAAGCACTCTCTCTCTTATGTACATTCCCTAATTAATGTTTCCCATACAGTATTTTGCATAATAATACAAGAGTTGTAGTTACAAAAAGTTACAAAAGTTTCTGGGTGGCATTTCTTAAAACATTCTCTCTCTGAGCGCTGAGGTAGTTACTGTTATAGTTACAATGCTTCACTTTGCGATTAGGGTTAAGTGCTTCACAATGCTTTGAAGAGAACGGTTGTCAATTGTGTAACAGTAAGTTTGAGCGTGCCCTGGCGCACAGCGAGGGGAGCTGTTTCTGGCTACATAGTAGTATATTTTTAACAGTTTGAAGTTACATGACCTAATATTACATTCCTAACCAATTATATTCTAGAGGGGCAAAAATGTTTAGATTTATAATTAAACAATCCTAACAAATAATAATAATAATAATAATAATTATAAATGTAAACACTTCTCAAGCTTGATAACACTAAATCTAAACACTTTCACAAGAATAAATCTAAACACTTCTATGCTTCTTCTACTTAACAAACTTCTCCTCCTTAGACTTTTAGTTGTGGGGAACAAATTCTGGGGAGTCACTTCCACTTGCGGGAATCATGTTTCATACTTGACTATGTTCTCCCTACACTAAGGCTGGCCGAGAGACTGTCCCGGACTGATCGTAACAGACTGTTCTGTCCGCGAATGGGCTGAGAGTAAAGGGCGTGTTCGGAATCTGTGGCGCCCAATCTGAGGCTGTCCGAGGTGACTCTTAACGGACTGCTCCGTGCGCCAATGGGCGGTGACTCAAGGCGTGTTCTGGGGCAGCTGGCGGCCAATAGGTTGTCCGGGGTGGATTATAACAGACTCTTCTGTCCGCGAATGGGCTGTGACTAAGGGGCGTGTTCTGAATCAGAGGCACCCAATAGGCTGACCCGGCTGCATCTTAACGGACAGCTCTGTCTGCGAATGCGGTGTGACTAGGGGGAAATGACCTGCCACTGCTCTCGACCAATAGGCTGTCCGGGGTGGATCTTAATGGGCTGCTCTGTCCTCGAATTGTCTGTGAGTTAGGGGTGGTTCCTGGCTGTGTGCCAGCCAATGGGCTTTCGGAAGACAGCCTTGGCGGAGGATAGTGTCGCCCAATGGGCTGTCAGCAAAGGGGATCCTGCCTCTGGTTCGGCCAATGGGCTGCCGCAGGGGGGCGTTGTCTGACTGGGCGGCCGGCGCCGCCATGACAGGAAGGTCCGAGGAGCGCGCGGGGGCGCGAGCGAATCCTGGGTCCGAGTGCGAAGCTCCCCGCCCCCAGCCCGCCCCTTGTTGGTGTCTGGCCCGGGGGAGGAGGGGGCGCGAGGGAAGGTGGGGGAGCGGGCTGGGGGTGGGGTGTCTGGACAGGGGTGAGGTGTAGGAGCAGGCTGGGTGTGAGGGGCCGGGGGGGGCCTTGGCACTGGGGGGGCAGGAGGGAGGGGGAGGGGCCGGGGGGGGCCTTGGCACTGGGGGGGGGCAGGAGCGGATAGGACGCGGGAGAGCGCAGGCGCGGGCGGCGCTGGCTGGGCGGGAAACTCCCGGGACGCTCGCGCTGACGAGGCGGGCGGGAAAACGCTGCGGGGGGCGCTGAGGTGCGGAGCCTGGGGGGCGGGGCGGGAGCTGGCAGTGACGTGGAGCCCCCCCCCCCCCCCCCGCCTGCTTCTCTCCGGGCCCCAGGCTGGACATCGGCGGGGCGGCCCCTGGCGGAGGTGGGGGGGCGATTTCTGCCCCCCCCCGGCGCTGCAGCCTCCCCGGGGAGCAGCGCCCCTGTGACCCCCCCCACGTGGTGCCGGGGGAACGGGGCTGTGGCCCCCCCTTTGGGGCGCGGGAGCTGACCCGGGCTCCAGTCACGTGGGTGTCTCGGGGAGGGGGGGCTGCGGGCCACCGGGGCGCGGGAGTGTCACGTGCCCCCTCCCCCCGCCGGGGAGCCGCGCGCCCTCGAGGGGTGGTTCCCGCGGGCGGGGCACGCACAGAACGTGTCCCGCACGCGGGGGGGCGGGGCGGCCTGAGCCCTGCTCCCCGCGCTGCTCGCTGCCTGGGGGCGGGGCCGGGTGCCCGCTGAATCCCCCCTGTGCCCGGGGGGGGGGCAGTTCGGCGGGGGGCGCTGTGGGGGGGGATGCTCTGGCCCTGGCTGCCCGCAGTGCTGCCCAGTGCCCGGCTGTGCCTCCTGCAGAGGCCGAGAGCGTCCTGGGTGGGGGCGTGTGGGGAGAGGGGGGGAGTGGCTGAGAATTGGGGGGCAAACAGGTGACAGACAAACCAACCGACAGAAAAGCCTCCCTGCCTGGCCCCCAGCTGAGCGGAGAAACGTCCCCCTGGCGCCAGAGCACTGCAGGGCCCAGCCTAGTCGCTTTGTGCCTCCAGCCCCACGGCGTGGGGAGGGGGCGACGGTGGAGGAGCCCCACGCACCCAGGCCTTAGGTTCCCCACCCGCCTTCTAAGCACTGAGCATTTTAGGCCTGGCTGGACTAGAGAAGGGGGCACCAGGGGAGTTGCCGCTGAAGGCGCGCGGCCGCGCACAAACACCCCTCTGCCGCCCACCTCCCTTGCGGAGCCTTGCAGCGGCACTCGCCTTCCTGCTGGCCGGGGAATGGCGCGGTTGTTTTCCTGATCCGGTGGAGGGCGGCTGCCCCGTTGTGTCCCTGCTGGGGCAGCCTCGCCCCACCTCCAGCTGCTCTTGGGGCTTCTGTTTGTTTCTGTTCATACAGTTTGCTGCTGTTTTCCATCCACGAGGACCTGCGTGAAGCTGGTCCGACCAGAGATACGGGGATCGATTTTTAAGAGTAAGAGGTTTTGTTTTTAAAGCAGGGGTGAGGAACCTAATACCCCAGCTCACGTGAGTGTGGCCCTCGAGACTCAAGGTTCCCACACTAACGCTCTAGCTCCCCTCCAGATTGGAGCAGACAAAATCTGCTAGCCTGCCCCGCCGCCCTCCTCACAAGCTCCGTCCGGTGTGCGAGGGGAATGTGGGAAGCCTCTTCCTCCTTCTCAGTTGGGGCATGTGTTAATGCGGATGGTGGGGTTTGGGATTTCTTTTTCTTCACACTTGTGTGTAGGGTTGCCAGGTGTCTAGCACTGAGCCAGACAGCCCGGTATTTGCACTTTTTGTCCGGTAAATAAATTTAGAAAATACCGGACATACAAAATGTCCAGTATTTCCTGCTTTTCCTCTGCGCCCAGCAGAAATAAGCCGGGGGCGGGGAGATTGGCTGACTAATTAAAGGGGTCACAACTGGATTTTGCTCAACAAAAATGTTCCTGGTGGGGTTTTTTTTGTTTGGTTGGCTTTTTTTCCTCAACAAAAATTTTCCTGGCGCTTTTTTTTTGCTGAAACCATCTGGCAACCCTACTAGTGTGTGCCTTCCGCCCCCCCCCAATAAGGTTCCCCACCCCGTCTGAAAGCGAGAGTTGGGAGAACAGGTTACCTTGCGTTCCTGTGTCCTTATAAGGAAGTTGAAGGCTACTATAAAATCCCCCCTCATGGTCTCCTCTTCAGACTAAAGAAACCTAAATCCCTCAGCCTCTTCATAGAGCAATTGCTCCAGCCCCCTAATCATTTTGGTTGTCCTCTGCTGGACCCTCTCCAATATGTCCACATCCCTTCTGTAGTGGGGGGCCCAGAACTGGACACAGTACTCCAGATGTGGCCTCACCAAAGCCGAATAAAGGGGAATAATGACATCTCTGGATCTACTGGCAATGCTCCTCTTAATGCAACCTAATATGCCATTAGCCTTCTTGGCTACAAGGGCACACTGTCGACTCATCTCCAGCTTCTCATCCACTGTAACCCCCAGGTCCTGTCTGCAGAACTACTACTTAACTGGTTGGTCCCCAGCTTGTAACTATGCTTGGGATTCTTCCATCCCAAGTGCAGGACTCTACACTTGTCCTTGTTGAACCTCATCAGATTTCTTGTGGCCCAATCCTCCAATTTGTCTAAGTCATTCTGGACCCTATCTCCGCCCTTAGGCATCTTTTAGCCTTTTTGTTCTATTATTGTTTTTCTATTTGGTACTAGAAAATCAAACTTTCCTCCTGCTTGGGCCTCAAGTTTCACTCCAGCAGCCCTTCCACAAGTAGAATCGTCTGCAAAATAAAATGTCAGGGCTACCGTCATTAAGGTGCTTGTCCCTGTAAGGACATGTGACTGAACTGGTTGTTCAGAAGGTTTCTGGTGAATTGGTTTATGCACAGGTATGCCTCCCGTTCTTCTTTAACCACCGCAGTCTCTTGTTTTTGTCCGGAAGCAAATTCTCTGCCAAGCCACCTTTTTTCCCTTTCATGTAATTGTCTGCTCTTTCGTTCGGTGTGGTAGACTTGTTCTAGTGTGGCATTAGACAACCGAGCCACAGAAAAGTCTGCCTTGGTACCACTGAGTACCGGCCCAGACCAAAGTAGCTTTCAGACACCTTAAGAGAGTCTTGATTTGCAATTCTCCCCTTTCTTCTCCTTGGATTTTCAACTAGGAAAGTGTGCTAATCATCTGCTTTTGCGGAAAAACTTGCCAGCTGTCTACACTGGCCGCTTGAATTTCCGCAAAAGCACTGACGATCTCATGTAAGATTGTCAGTGCTTCTGCGGGAATACTATGCTGCTCCCGTTCGGGCAAAAGTCTTTTTCCGAAAGACTTCTGCGCAAAAGGGCCAGTGTAGACAGCAGAGAGTTCTTTTCCGCAAAAAAGCCCCGATGGCGAAAATGGCGATTGGGGCTTTTTTGCAGAAAAGCGCGACTAGATTGGCCACGGACGCTTTTCCGTAAAAAGTTTACATACCCAGTATCTTGTGAAGAACTTGTCACCTCAGCACAGGGTCCCGGGGCGGGCTTTACCATAAGGGACCCGGAGAGATCATCTAGGCCAGCTGGAGGGGGCAGGGGAGGGGAGAGGAGAGGAGAGGAGAGGAGAGGAGGTTGGCCACTGAAAATGTTGCAGTATTAATTTTCCTTTTATTTGACTTCATATCAAACAAATATTTACAGTTTAAATGACCTTGTTAATTCTCCCTTGTGTTAGTACTCTTTCTTCCAGAACGTTTTAAAAACACAGACGAGACATGTCTTCGCCTGGGTGGCAGGCATCCGAAGAAGGGCACGTGACCTCGATCTTGGAGCATGAGACAAAACTCACTCCGCTCCTGGAGGGGAAATGTTAGAGGCAACACTGGGCTCCAGTGAGCAGCAGCCAGGTGACGCACGTGTCTGTCCTTTCCACACATCTAGGGTGGCCTAGCTCCTAACCGTTCTCTGTCTCTTTTTCGGTCCCTGTAGACTTGGAGGAGATGAGAGGCTGGCCATGTGGTGGCAGAGACCGAAAGGAGCCACCCCCCCGAGACCCTGCCGGCAGATGGAAACCAGACAGCGATCTATGGAAGAAGAGCAAATAGCAATTGGCTCAAGGTAAGTATCGAGGGAGGGCCGCACAGACGTTTGCGAGCGTGGTACGGGTCCCTGAGAAAAGGCCCTCTGGCTCGTGGTGGAAGAACTTGAAAATACGAAGTACAAAAGTCACAGTGTTGTACTTAAAAGAAGCACTCGGGATCTTTTTCAGAGGGATAAGGCAACACGCCACATTTATTGATCACACGCACACACACATTATATATATATATATATATATAAATTATTTATTTATTTACCACATGCATATGATAAGTATTGATTATTCTGTGTCACTCACGCACTCACTCTCTCACACACACACACACGTGCACAAGCACACTCCGTCTTGCTGTTGTTACCAACTTGTTGCTCCCCTTAACTTCACTGGCCAGGTGAGTTAGATGGGGGAGGGGTGGAGCCGGGCTTCTGCTGATCCGGATCGATGCTCCGATGGTGACAAGATGAGACCCGGAGTCCTCTGCAAGACAACTCACTTTTATAGCAGCTTCCCTCTTATGCAAATATATCCCAGATTCAAAATCTGGGTCTGTGTCCTTTGGTCCCTTTGTGGGTGCTGTCTGTTAAGAGAGGGTGTTTTCCAAAGAAGGTGCTTGCTTCTAATCCCCAAGGCCTTCAATATGTCTGCTCTTCTTTCTTGAGCCCTCTTGACACGTTGGGTCTGGCTTCCACCCCCTTTTCAACTGGTGTAGCTCTCTGGAGGTGCTTGGCTCCCAAGTGTTACTCATTCACACCTCGTTCATTCAACTGGGCAATTGATTACAGAGTGGGGGGAGAGAGTGGGGGAAAGATCTTATTCTACTCCTAGCAAATGACATTTTTACCTCTTTAACTATATACTCTGTATTAGAACCCTATGTAGAAAACTAAGTTACAAGGTTATATGGATTCAGGTTCTAATACAAAGTGACAAGGTCATATGGATTAATACAAAGTTACAAGGTTATATGGAGAGGCACAGTGTCAAGTCATATGAAGTACATAGGTTTATCTACAACAGAAACTGAACACCGATTTTTGTATTTTTAAAAATGTCATTAATCCCCCCCTCCCCCCGCCGCCCCCCGAATCTCCTGGCTGGCGATACTTAACGTGTCTAGGATCATACGGAAAACTAAGTGAGTAGGCTGCCAATTGACCTAGCGTCACGCATGCGGAGAGTTGGCAAAACTGGGATTGAAATAAAGACTTGGTCTCCAGCAGCACCGAGGAGCCCCAGACATGGATTAGGGCCTCGTGGGAATAGTTGTCTCCTAATTGATCTAATCTTTGGCTTTTGAGTTTAATATTATTGGTGAGTCCTTCTAGGCGACTGTTACTCGGCGTGCATGCGTGCGCACGTAAGTATGAGTGCAAGTGTGTGCGTCCGCAAGTGTCCATTTGCGTGTGCGCGCACGTGCCTGCGTGCGGGCAGATTGAGCAGATGCGTGTGTGGGCATCTGAGCGAGGGCATGAGTGGGCGCCCAGGCGTGTTAATCTGTTAATTCGCGTTTGTGAGTGTGTACACGCATCCCTGCGTGTGAGCATTTGGTAGGGTGAGTGGCTGTTGCACGGGCGTGTGCGTCTGACGTGTGCCAATCAGACGGTGCCCTGGCAGCAGTAGCTCCTGGAAAGCGACACCCCTCCCCTCCCATCTGGAGCATGCAACTGGGATGAGAGGGGCAGGGAAGAGTAGAACTGCTGCAGCGCGTTTCAGCACGAGGCTCTAACTGCCGCGCGGTAGCTGCTCCTTTTGTATCCGACGTGGGGCAACAAGGAGCGGCCTCGCATCATGCCGGCGCCACGTGCGTTCAGTCCCACGGGCCGGAAGTGACGTTTGCTCGGTCCACAGCCTGACAGCAACCGACTGGCAACCGTGACCGGAAGGTGCCCAGGTACGAGCGCTCAGCTGGTGCCAGGTCAGCGGGTGGTAGGCAGGAGACACGGGGCCAGGCGGGACGGGTTCAGACACGGGGTGCCTGGCTGGGACAGCGACTGGGGTTGGAGGTTTCCTGCGGCGGTGCAGCCAGCGTAGGGCACCAGCTCCCGTGGTACGTGGGGCAGAGGAAGGACAGCAGAGTGGAGGCTGGAACCGCTCCGACAAGGCACCGCTCTGCTTATGGTTGCCAGGTGTCCGGTTTTGAACTGGACGGTCCAGGCTTTCAGCTTTTTCTTCGGGAAACAAATTTATATTTTCTCAATGTCCGCGAAAGCGGCAAGGAGTTCTGTGCCACAGGGCTCCTCGCTGCTTTTGCAGATTCAGACTAACGCGGCTACTCCTCTGATAAATGTCGGGTATTTTCTAAATCAGATGGAATGCAGATTGTGATGTCATGTCAGGCGTGCCTGGTATTTTTGGTGAAACCATCTGGCAACCCTAGCTCTGCTCCTTGCTTGGCCGGGGTGGCGCCCTGCCTCTGTGGCAGGTCCTGACGTCACAGGGAGCGTGTTCCCCAGGAAATCCGGGCAGTGCAGCGGCTTCCGGTCCGCGCCACCCGGCCCCAAGGGAGCGGCGGCGGGAGGCGGCAGGGAGGTCAGAGCGTGACGCTGCCCCGCCCGGATCTCAGCCCTTGGGCGCCCCAGTGTGCACCCCGCCCGGCCGGGCCGCTCCCCTGTAGCTCCGCCCCCAGCGCTGCGCCCGCTGCCTCGTGGCCCGGCTCGGTGCGAAGCTGCCACTGCCGGCTACGAACAGCAGCGCACTGCTAGTGACGTCATTGCCCTGGCGCGGTGCATGCAAATGATGGAACGCGGGGCACGTTCTATCGGCTCCCGGGCGAGTGACACGTGGGTTTGTGTGGCACACAGACGGGTCCCAGGCTCCGTCATTAATGGCAGGGGCGGGGCCTGATCTGGGGGCGGGGCCACTGACCGGCAGGAACTCAGCTGGGACACAGAAGTGAGCGGCAGAAAACTCCTCGGGGTCTCCGGAAAATCCTCGCGCGGCCCCTCTGGGCTTGTGAACGGGACGCAGCAGAGGCAGCCGCCCCCCTCCCCACCCACCCGCCTCACGCTCCCCGCTGCACTTTCGAAGGCAACAGCAGCATCAGCCTGTCCCGCTGCCAGTCCCTGCACAAGCCGGCTGGGAAATTTGGTGTTGGGGGGAGCAGGCTGCACGGGGCGGAGAGGAGTTTGGGGGTGGTGGGGGATCAGACTACATGGAGCGGAGAGGAGTTTGGGGGGAAGCAGACTGCACGGGGCGGGGAGGAGTTTGGTGAGGGGGGATCATACTGCACGGGGCGGAGAGGAGTTTGGTGAGGGGGGATCATACTGCATGGGGCGGAGAGGAGTTTGGGGGGAAGCAGACTGCACGGGGCGGGGAGGAGTTTGGTGAGGGGGGATCAGACTGCAGGGGGCGGAGAGGAGTTTCGTGGGGGGTAGGAGATCAGACTGCACGGGGGGAGGAGTTTGGGGGGGATCAGACTGCACGGGGCGGGGAGGAGTTTGCGGGGGAGCAGACTGCACGGGGCGGGGAGGAGTTTGGGGGGGTTCAGACTGCACGGGGCGGAGAGGAGTTTGGGGGGAGCAGACTGCACGGGGCGGGGAGGAGTTTGCGGGGGAGCAGACTGCACGGGGCGGGGATGAGTTTGGGGGGGTTCAGACTGCATGGGGCGGGGAGGAGTTTGGGGGGGAGCAGACTGCACGGGGCGGGGAGGAGTTTGGGGGGATCAGACTGCACGGGGGGGAGGATCAGACTCCACGGGGCGGCGAGGAGTTTGGGGAGGGGTTCAGACTGCACGGGGCGGAGAGGAGTTTGGGGAGGGGATCAGACTACACGGGGCGGAGAGGAGTTTGGGGGGGATCGGACTGCACGGGGCGGGGAGGAGTTTGGGGGGATGGGACTGCACGGGGCGGGGAGGAGTTTGGGGGGATCAGACTGCACGGAGCGGGGAGGAGTTTGGGGGGATCAGACTGCACGGGGGGAGGATCAGACTGCACGGAGCGGGGAGGAGTTTGGGGGGGGATCAGACTGCATGGGGCGGAGGGGAGTGTGGGGGGGATCAGACTGCACGGGGCGGAGAGGAGTTTGGGGAGGGGATCAGACTGCACGGGGCGGAGAGGAGTTTGGGGGGGATCGGACTGCACGGGGCGGGGAGGAGTTTGGGGGGGATCAGACTGCACGGGGCGGGGAGGAGTTTGGGGGGATGGGACTGCACGGGGCGGGGAGGAGTTTGGGGGGATCAGACTGCACGGAGCAGGGAGGAGTTTGGGGGGATCAGACTGCACGGGGGGGAGGATCAGACTGCACGGAGCGGGGAGGAGTTTGGGGGGGATCAGACTGCACGGGGGGGAGGATCAGACTGCACGGGGCAGGGAGGAGCTTTGGGGGGGATCAGACTGCACGGGGCGGACAGGAGTTTGGGGGGGCGATCAGACTGCACGGGGCGGAGGGGAGTGTGGGGGGGATCAGACTGCACGGGGGGGAGGAGTTTGGGGGGGATCAGACTGCACGGAGCGGGGAGGAGTGTGGGGGGGATCAGACTGCATGGGGCGGGGAGGAGTGTGGGGGGGATCAGACTGCACGGGGGGGAGAGGAGTTTGGGGGGGATCGGACTGCACGGAGGGAGAGGAGTTTGGGGGGATCGGACTGCACGGGGGGAGGATCAGACTGCACGGGGGGGGAGGAGTTTGGAGGGGGATCAGACTGCACGGGGCGGGGAGGTGTTTGGGGGGGATCATACTGCACGGGGGAGAGGAGTTTGGGGGGATCGGACTGCACGGGGCGGGGAGGAGTTTGGGGGGGATCAGACTGCACGGGGGGGAGGATCAGACTGCACGGGGCGGAGGGGAAGTTTGGGGGGATCAGACTGCACGGGGCGGGGAGGAGTTTGGGGGGATCAGACTGCACGGGGGGGAGGAGTTTGAGGGGGATCAGACTGCACGGGGCGGGGAGGAGTTTGGGGGGATCAGACTGCACGGGGCTGGGAGGAGTTTGGGGGGGAAGGGTTGCCGCGGAGTCTCCTCTCCCGAGTGGGGGCGGAGCATCAGCTGCGGACGCTGCCGTCTCTGAGGCAGGAGCCCCGCCCAGCAATGGGGAGGGGCGGGTTGAGGGGGAGTAGGGAAAGTAGCCGCAGTGGCTTGTGGGAAACTGAGTGCCCCTGTCCGCAGCTCCCATCGGCCATTGCAGGGCCAGGGCAGGCCCGGCGCTGTTCGGTTGGGCGGGTGCAGCGGAAGTGACATCACAACGGGGCATTGACCAGGGAGCGACGCGGTTGGTCCCGCGCTCGTGTCACTCCAAGTGTTAGCGACGCATCCTGGGACTTGTAGTTCTCATAGTGCGGCCTCCCGGGGCACGTCGCAGCGCGCCCCGCCCCTATCATAGCCCCGCCCCCCGGCATAGCCCCGCCCAGCGTGTTCTTAGTTCGGAATGGGGCATTTCTACCCTAAAAACAATCTTTTTTATTCGGAAATAACGGCCCTTAGCAGAGCAACAGTGACACTCGGTAGTCACCGGCGGTAATGCACGTGTAATTCCGTAGCGCCTCCACAGTGCCGCTCGGTGGTCATTGCCGGTAATGCACGTGTAATTCCGAAGCGCCTCCACAGTGCCGCTCGGTGGTCATTGCCGGTAATGCACGTGTAATTCCATAGCGCCTCCACAGTGCCGCTCGGTGGTCATTGCCGGTAATGCACGTGTAATTCCGTAGCGCCTCCACAGTGCCGCTCGGTGGTCATTGCCGGTAATGCACGTGTAATTCCGTAGCGCCTCCACAGTGCCGCTCGGTGGTCATTGCCGGTAATGCACGTGTAATTCCATAGCGCCTCCACAGTGCCGCTCGGTGGTCATTGCCGGTAATGCACGTGTAATTCCGAAGCGCCTCCACAGTGCCGCTCGGTGGTCATTGCCGGTAATGCACGTGTAATTCCGTAGCGCCTCCACAGTGCCGCTTGGTGGTCATTGCCGGTAATGCACGTGTCATTCCGAAGCGCCTCCACAGTGCCGCTCGGTGGTCATTGCCGGTAATGCACGTGTAATTCCGTAGCGCCTCCACAGTGCCGCTTGGTGGTCATTGCCGGTAATGCACGTGTAATTCCGAAGCGCCTCCACAGTGCCGCTCGGTGGTCATTGCGGGTAATGCACGTGTAATTCCATAGCGCCTCCACAGTGCCGCTCGGTGGTCATTGCCGGTAATGCACGTGTAATTCCGAAGCGCCTCCACAGTGCCGCTCGGTGGTCATTGCCGGTAATGCACGTGTAATTCCGTAGCGCCTCCACAGTGCCGCTCGGTGGTCATTGCAGGTAATGCACGTGTAATTCCATCGCCCCCAGCTGCTGTCCCTGCTCCGCACGCCACGTGGCCCCAGTCTTGCCCTTTGACAGCAGGCAAAGTAAGAAGCTCGTTATTTCCAGGCTCCGCGCAGCCCTCTCCCCTCCTGCCCCCGGCCCCCTCATCCCACACACCAGGCTCCGCGCAGCCCCCTCCCCTCCTGCTTCCTCACCCCAGCCTGCACCCCGTCCATACTCTTATCCCGGGGCCCTTCCTCTCCCCAGCCTGCACCCCCGTCCATATGCTTATCCCGGGGCCCTTCCTCCCCCCAGCCTGCACCCCCATCCATATTCTTATCCCGGGGCCCTTCCTCACTCCAGTCTGCACGCCCATTCATGGGAGCCATCAGTCCACCTTTTCCCTGCACCACATTCAGTAAAGTGTCTGATCAGGGTATGAGAGCAGCCCTGAGCCTTTGTCTCCACTCAGCAGGTTGCACCACACAGGATATGTGGATGGTCCTGGGCTTTGTACAGCACTCCAGACTGACCCCTGGACACGGCTTCTGAGTCCTAGCCCTTTGCTGTCACTCCTGCCCGAGGGCTTTGCTGGCTCCAGACTGGGTAACAGCTGGGAAACTGGCTGGGCAGTGGGCTGAGAAGATACCGTCCGAGATGGACTTGAGCTGCCTGGACGTGATTCTCGGAACACGTGAAGGGTCCTCAGCGTTCGGCCTTCCCATGGCTCTGTGTGAGTAAGAGGTGCGTGCTTTGAAATCTTCAAGCGTCCTGGCAGTATGTTTCTTCTGAGGCAGAGAGCTTCCTGCTGGGGCACGGAGCCTGGTGGCTTGGGGACTGGTGAAGGGGCAGTAGGCGGTTCAACAGTGCGTGGATAGATATTCAAGGCCTCCGTTCTCTCCGAGTTCCTGGAGTGGCAGCGGGAGGGGGTGGCCGATGGTGGGAGGAGAAGCGATGCCGCGTCCTTGCGGACTGAAAAGCTAAGTTGTTTGTTTGTTTTTTCCCCTCAGCTGTGTTCGGTAGCGAGCGATAAGAAGTCAACCCTCCCGGTGTCCTCCCGTCTGGGGATGGAACGGAAAAGAGAACGGCGAGCTTGGGAGCTTGGTCGAAGCGAGGCGAGAACCGTCCTGCTGGGAGCGGAGCAGCCATCGCTGACCGGGAGATAAGTGTCGGGTCTGGAAATCTCTCAGCTTACGGCCCACTCGGGTCTAGGAAGGGAAGTCACGTTTGCTTAGACAGCGAGTCCGAGCGGAGGTTCCCGAGGTGCTTCCTTGGTAGTGGGAGAAACAGGGCTCCCGTTTGTCAGGGGTGCTGGTTTCTCTGGAACACGGTGTCCTTCTCAGCAGACGCTTGGCTCGAGGAGGAAGACGCAAGGTGGTAAGGTTTCTGACTGCCTCTTATGTGTTTCTCTCTTGTTGCTCTCTCGTATTGGCCAATACGTCCTGTCTGTCTGTTTCTGTCTATGTCTTTGTCCTTGCTCTGCTTCTGCCGTGTCCTTGTACAGCACACTTGCAGGCATTCCAGGTGAGCATCTCCAAGGGTTAAGGGCTCAGGAGCCAACGGGAATTCAGCAGGTTCGCAAGTCGCGCAAGGGAGAGCGGTGGTGCATCATGGCTGAATGACTCGGTGTTCTTGTAGAGGACCCGATACATAGGCGAGAGGGGGGGAAAGGGCTAAAGGATAGAATTCCCACAGCCACAGACTTTAGTGAGTGAGAGCTAACGCTGGGCTTTTTCGGCCACCCTTGCAGAGGAATCAGTGCGTGGCCGTGGGCGGAGAATAAATCGTCCGAGATGTACTTGAGCTGCCTGGACGTGATTCTCGGAACATGTGAAGGGTCCTCAGCGTTCGGCCTTCCCATGGCTCTGTGTGAGTAAGAGGTGCGTGCTTTGAAATCTTTAAGCGTCCTGGCAGTATGTTTCTTCTGAGGCAGAGAGCTTCCTGCTGGGTCACGGAGCCTGGTGGCTTGGGGACTGGTGAAGGGGCATAGGCAGTTCAACAGAGCGTGGATAGATATTCAAGGCCTCCGTTCTCTCCGCGTTCCTGGAGTGTCAGCGGGAGGGGGTGGCCGATGGTGGGAGGCAGCGGTGCGATGGTGGGAGGAGAAGCGATGCCGCGTCCTTGCGGACTGAAAAGCTAAGTTGTTTGTTTGTTTTTTCCCCTCTGCTGTGTTCGGTAGTGAGCGATAAGAAGTCAACCCTCCCGGTGTCCTCCCGTCTGGGGATGGAACGGAAACGAGAACAGCGAGCTCGGGAGCTTGGTCGAAGCGAGGCGAGAACCGTCCGGCTGGGAGCGGAGCAGCCATCGCTGACAGGGAGATAAGTGTCGGGTTTGGAAATCTCTCGGCTTACGGCGCACTCGGGTCTAGGAAGGGAAGTCAGGTTTGCTTAGACAGCGAGTCCGAGCGGAGGTTCGCGAGGTGATTCCTTGGTAGTGGGAGAAACAGGGCTTCCGTTTGTCAGGGGTGCTGATTTCTCTGGAACACGGTGTCCTTCTCAGCAGACGCTTGGCTCGAGGAGGAAGACGCAAGGCGGTAAGGTTTCCGTCTGCCTCTCATGTGTTTCTCTCTTGTTGCTCTCTCGTATTGGCCAATACGTTCTGTCTGTCTGTTTCTGTCTGTGTCTTTGTCCTTGCTCTGCTTCTGCCGTGTCCTTGTATAGCTCACGTGCAGGCATTCCAGGTGAGCATCTCCACGGGTTAAGGGCTCAGGAGCCAACGGGAATTCTGCAGGTACGCCAGTCGCGCAAGGGAGAGCGGTGGTGCGTCATGGCTGACTGACTCAGTGTTCTTGTAGAGGGCCCTATACATAGGCGAGGGGCGGGGGGGAAGGGCTAAAGGATAGAATTCCCACAGCCACAGACCTTAGTGAGTGAGAGGTCTCTTCAGTCACGCCGCTCTCGGATCTCGCTGCAGGGAGGGATTCTGGTGCCGCTCTCGGGTCGTGCAGCTTGGGGGTGTCTCTAGCGCTGCTCTCGGGTCTCGCTGCTGGGGGGGGGGGGTCTTTGGGGCCACTCTCAGGTCGTGCTGCTGGGAGGGAGTCTGGCGCCTCTCTCGGGTTATGCTGCTGCGGGGAATCTCTGGTGCCTCCTTGGGATCATGCTGCTGGGGGGGTCTCTGGCTTCGCTCTCCGGTCGTGCTGCTGGGGGGGGGTCTCTGTTACCGCTTTCGGGTCGCGCCGTTAGGGGGGGTCTCTGGTGCCGCTCTCGGTAGTGGTGCTGGGGGTGGGGTCTCTGTCTCCACTCTCGGGTCGCGCTCCTGGGGGGAGGTCTCTGGCGCCGCTCTCGGGTCGCGCTGCTGGGGGGTGGTCTCTGGAGCCTCCCTCCGGTCATGCTGCAGACGGGGGGTGTCACTGGCCCCGCTATCAGGTGATGCTGCTGCGGGGGGTCTCTGGCACCTCTCGGGTTTTGCTGCTGGGTGGGTGTCTGGGGCCGCTCTCGGGTGATGCTGTTCGGGGAGGTCTCTGGCGCCGCTCTCCGGTAGCGGTGCTGGGGGTGGGGTTTCTGTCTCCACTCTCGGGTAATGCTTCTGGGGGGGTCTCCGGCGCCGGTCTCGGGTCGCGCTCCTTGGGGGTGGGGTCTCTGTCGCCACTTTCATCTCATGCTGCTGGGGGGGGGTCTCTGGCGCCACTCTCGGGTGATGCTGCTGGGGGGGGCCTCTGGCTCCCATCTCAGGTCGTGCTGCTGGGGGGGGGAGATCTCTGTCGCCGTTCTCTGGTGATGCTGCTGGGGGGAGGGTCTCTGGCGCCACTCTTGGGTCGCACTGCTGGGGGCGGGTCTGTGGTGCCGCTCTCGGGTCTTGCTGCTGGGGGGGGTCTCTGGCACCGTTTTCGGGTCACTCTGCTGGGGGAGGTCTCTGGCTTCGCTCTCGGGTCACGCTGCTGGGGAGGGTCTCTGGCGCCGCCCTCGGGACTTGCTGCTGGGGGGGGTCTCTGGCGCCGCCCTCGGGTCGCAATGCCGGGGGGGTTCTTTCGCGCTGCTCTCGGGTTTTGCTGCTGGGGGGGGGGGTCTCTTGTTTCGCTCTCGGGTCATGCTGCTGGGGGGGGACTTTGCAAGCGGGGCCGGGTACTAAAGGCACCAAGCAGCTGGCGGAATCACTGAGAACAAGGGTCATGGGGTCGGGGGTTGGTTGAGACTCTTTGGACCAGAGGCAGGGGGTCCAGGCTGCCAAATGTGTCGCGGAGAACCTCCATCTATCGGACGCGGCTTCCTCTCCGCGCTTGCAGAACCGAGCAGCTAAAAGTGTTAGAAGCCAAATCAGAGCGGCTCATGTGTGTGTTAGAAACGGCTACGGGGAGCCAATTGCACTGGCACCTGACGCCTTCTTCAGCCCTTTGTTGCTGCATTCTCAGGCTGGCACCTCTCACAACCATTCATTCATCGTCCAAGCACTCTCTCTCTTATGTACATTCCCTAATTAATGTTTCCCATACAGTATTTTGCATAATAATACAAGAGTTGTAGTTACAAAAAGTTACAAAAGTTTCTGGGTGGCATTTCTTAAAACATTCTCTCTCTGAGCGCTGAGGTAGTTACTGTTATAGTTACAATGCTTCACTTTGCGATTAGGGTTAAGTGCTTCACAATGCTTTGAAGAGAACGGTTGTCAATTGTGTAACAGTAAGTTTGAGCGTGCCCTGGCGCACAGCGAGGGGAGCTGTTTCTGGCTACATAGTAGTATATTTTTAACAGTTTGAAGTTACATGACCTAATATTACATTCCTAACCAATTATATTCTAGAGGGGCAAAAATGTTTAGATTTATAATTAAACAATCCTAACAAATAATAATAATAATAATAATAATTATAAATGTAAACACTTCTCAAGCTTGATAACACTAAATCTAAACACTTTCACAAGAATAAATCTAAACACTTCTATGCTTCTTCTACTTAACAAACTTCTCCTCCTTAGACTTTTAGTTGTGGGGAACAAATTCTGGGGAGTCACTTCCACTTGCGGGAATCATGTTTCATACTTGACTATGTTCTCCCTACACTAAGGCTGGCCGAGAGACTGTCCCGGACTGATCGTAACAGACTGTTCTGTCCGCGAATGGGCTGAGAGTAAAGGGCGTGTTCGGAATCTGTGGCGCCCAATCTGAGGCTGTCCGAGGTGACTCTTAACGGACTGCTCCGTGCGCCAATGGGCGGTGACTCAAGGCGTGTTCTGGGGCAGCTGGCGGCCAATAGGTTGTCCGGGGTGGATTATAACAGACTCTTCTGTCCGCGAATGGGCTGTGACTAAGGGGCGTGTTCTGAATCAGAGGCACCCAATAGGCTGACCCGGCTGCATCTTAACGGACAGCTCTGTCTGCGAATGCGGTGTGACTAGGGGGAAATGACCTGCCACTGCTCTCGACCAATAGGCTGTCCGGGGTGGATCTTAATGGGCTGCTCTGTCCTCGAATTGTCTGTGAGTTAGGGGTGGTTCCTGGCTGTGTGCCAGCCAATGGGCTTTCGGAAGACAGCCTTGGCGGAGGATAGTGTCGCCCAATGGGCTGTCAGCAAAGGGGATCCTGCCTCTGGTTCGGCCAATGGGCTGCCGCAGGGGGGCGTTGTCTGACTGGGCGGCCGGCGCCGCCATGACAGGAAGGTCCGAGGAGCGCGCGGGGGCGCGAGCGAATCCTGGGTCCGAGTGCGAAGCTCCCCGCCCCCAGCCCGCCCCTTGTTGGTGTCTGGCCCGGGGGAGGAGGGGGCGCGAGGGAAGGTGGGGGAGCGGGCTGGGGGTGGGGTGTCTGGACAGGGGTGAGGTGTAGGAGCAGGCTGGGTGTGAGGGGCCGGGGGGGGCCTTGGCACTGGGGGGGCAGGAGGGAGGGGGAGGGGCCGGGGGGGGCCTTGGCACTGGGGGGGGGCAGGAGCGGATAGGACGCGGGAGAGCGCAGGCGCGGGCGGCGCTGGCTGGGCGGGAAACTCCCGGGACGCTCGCGCTGACGAGGCGGGCGGGAAAACGCTGCGGGGGGCGCTGAGGTGCGGAGCCTGGGGGGCGGGGCGGGAGCTGGCAGTGACGTGGAGCCCCCCCCCCCCCCCCGCCTGCTTCTCTCCGGGCCCCAGGCTGGACATCGGCGGGGCGGCCCCTGGCGGAGGTGGGGGGGCGATTTCTGCCCCCCCCCGGCGCTGCAGCCTCCCCGGGGAGCAGCGCCCCTGTGACCCCCCCCACGTGGTGCCGGGGGAACGGGGCTGTGGCCCCCCCTTTGGGGCGCGGGAGCTGACCCGGGCTCCAGTCACGTGGGTGTCTCGGGGAGGGGGGGCTGCGGGCCACCGGGGCGCGGGAGTGTCACGTGCCCCCTCCCCCCGCCGGGGAGCCGCGCGCCCTCGAGGGGTGGTTCCCGCGGGCGGGGCACGCACAGAACGTGTCCCGCACGCGGGGGGGCGGGGCGGCCTGAGCCCTGCTCCCCGCGCTGCTCGCTGCCTGGGGGCGGGGCCGGGTGCCCGCTGAATCCCCCCTGTGCCCGGGGGGGGGGCAGTTCGGCGGGGGGCGCTGTGGGGGGGGATGCTCTGGCCCTGGCTGCCCGCAGTGCTGCCCAGTGCCCGGCTGTGCCTCCTGCAGAGGCCGAGAGCGTCCTGGGTGGGGGCGTGTGGGGAGAGGGGGGGAGTGGCTGAGAATTGGGGGGCAAACAGGTGACAGACAAACCAACCGACAGAAAAGCCTCCCTGCCTGGCCCCCAGCTGAGCGGAGAAACGTCCCCCTGGCGCCAGAGCACTGCAGGGCCCAGCCTAGTCGCTTTGTGCCTCCAGCCCCACGGCGTGGGGAGGGGGCGACGGTGGAGGAGCCCCACGCACCCAGGCCTTAGGTTCCCCACCCGCCTTCTAAGCACTGAGCATTTTAGGCCTGGCTGGACTAGAGAAGGGGGCACCAGGGGAGTTGCCGCTGAAGGCGCGCGGCCGCGCACAAACACCCCTCTGCCGCCCACCTCCCTTGCGGAGCCTTGCAGCGGCACTCGCCTTCCTGCTGGCCGGGGAATGGCGCGGTTGTTTTCCTGATCCGGTGGAGGGCGGCTGCCCCGTTGTGTCCCTGCTGGGGCAGCCTCGCCCCACCTCCAGCTGCTCTTGGGGCTTCTGTTTGTTTCTGTTCATACAGTTTGCTGCTGTTTTCCATCCACGAGGACCTGCGTGAAGCTGGTCCGACCAGAGATACGGGGATCGATTTTTAAGAGTAAGAGGTTTTGTTTTTAAAGCAGGGGTGAGGAACCTAATACCCCAGCTCACGTGAGTGTGGCCCTCGAGACTCAAGGTTCCCACACTAACGCTCTAGCTCCCCTCCAGATTGGAGCAGACAAAATCTGCTAGCCTGCCCCGCCGCCCTCCTCACAAGCTCCGTCCGGTGTGCGAGGGGAATGTGGGAAGCCTCTTCCTCCTTCTCAGTTGGGGCATGTGTTAATGCGGATGGTGGGGTTTGGGATTTCTTTTTCTTCACACTTGTGTGTAGGGTTGCCAGGTGTCTAGCACTGAGCCAGACAGCCCGGTATTTGCACTTTTTGTCCGGTAAATAAATTTAGAAAATACCGGACATACAAAATGTCCAGTATTTCCTGCTTTTCCTCTGCGCCCAGCAGAAATAAGCCGGGGGCGGGGAGATTGGCTGACTAATTAAAGGGGTCACAACTGGATTTTGCTCAACAAAAATGTTCCTGGTGGGGTTTTTTTTGTTTGGTTGGCTTTTTTTCCTCAACAAAAATTTTCCTGGCGCTTTTTTTTTGCTGAAACCATCTGGCAACCCTACTAGTGTGTGCCTTCCGCCCCCCCCCAATAAGGTTCCCCACCCCGTCTGAAAGCGAGAGTTGGGAGAACAGGTTACCTTGCGTTCCTGTGTCCTTATAAGGAAGTTGAAGGCTACTATAAAATCCCCCCTCATGGTCTCCTCTTCAGACTAAAGAAACCTAAATCCCTCAGCCTCTTCATAGAGCAATTGCTCCAGCCCCCTAATCATTTTGGTTGTCCTCTGCTGGACCCTCTCCAATATGTCCACATCCCTTCTGTAGTGGGGGGCCCAGAACTGGACACAGTACTCCAGATGTGGCCTCACCAAAGCCGAATAAAGGGGAATAATGACATCTCTGGATCTACTGGCAATGCTCCTCTTAATGCAACCTAATATGCCATTAGCCTTCTTGGCTACAAGGGCACACTGTCGACTCATCTCCAGCTTCTCATCCACTGTAACCCCCAGGTCCTGTCTGCAGAACTACTACTTAACTGGTTGGTCCCCAGCTTGTAACTATGCTTGGGATTCTTCCATCCCAAGTGCAGGACTCTACACTTGTCCTTGTTGAACCTCATCAGATTTCTTGTGGCCCAATCCTCCAATTTGTCTAAGTCATTCTGGACCCTATCTCCGCCCTTAGGCATCTTTTAGCCTTTTTGTTCTATTATTGTTTTTCTATTTGGTACTAGAAAATCAAACTTTCCTCCTGCTTGGGCCTCAAGTTTCACTCCAGCAGCCCTTCCACAAGTAGAATCGTCTGCAAAATAAAATGTCAGGGCTACCGTCATTAAGGTGCTTGTCCCTGTAAGGACATGTGACTGAACTGGTTGTTCAGAAGGTTTCTGGTGAATTGGTTTATGCACAGGTATGCCTCCCGTTCTTCTTTAACCACCGCAGTCTCTTGTTTTTGTCCGGAAGCAAATTCTCTGCCAAGCCACCTTTTTTCCCTTTCATGTAATTGTCTGCTCTTTCGTTCGGTGTGGTAGACTTGTTCTAGTGTGGCATTAGACAACCGAGCCACAGAAAAGTCTGCCTTGGTACCACTGAGTACCGGCCCAGACCAAAGTAGCTTTCAGACACCTTAAGAGAGTCTTGATTTGCAATTCTCCCCTTTCTTCTCCTTGGATTTTCAACTAGGAAAGTGTGCTAATCATCTGCTTTTGCGGAAAAACTTGCCAGCTGTCTACACTGGCCGCTTGAATTTCCGCAAAAGCACTGACGATCTCATGTAAGATTGTCAGTGCTTCTGCGGGAATACTATGCTGCTCCCGTTCGGGCAAAAGTCTTTTTCCGAAAGACTTCTGCGCAAAAGGGCCAGTGTAGACAGCAGAGAGTTCTTTTCCGCAAAAAAGCCCCGATGGCGAAAATGGCGATTGGGGCTTTTTTGCAGAAAAGCGCGACTAGATTGGCCACGGACGCTTTTCCGTAAAAAGTTTACATACCCAGTATCTTGTGAAGAACTTGTCACCTCAGCACAGGGTCCCGGGGCGGGCTTTACCATAAGGGACCCGGAGAGATCATCTAGGCCAGCTGGAGGGGGCAGGGGAGGGGAGAGGAGAGGAGAGGAGAGGAGAGGAGGTTGGCCACTGAAAATGTTGCAGTATTAATTTTCCTTTTATTTGACTTCATATCAAACAAATATTTACAGTTTAAATGACCTTGTTAATTCTCCCTTGTGTTAGTACTCTTTCTTCCAGAACGTTTTAAAAACACAGACGAGACATGTCTTCGCCTGGGTGGCAGGCATCCGAAGAAGGGCACGTGACCTCGATCTTGGAGCATGAGACAAAACTCACTCCGCTCCTGGAGGGGAAATGTTAGAGGCAACACTGGGCTCCAGTGAGCAGCAGCCAGGTGACGCACGTGTCTGTCCTTTCCACACATCTAGGGTGGCCTAGCTCCTAACCGTTCTCTGTCTCTTTTTCGGTCCCTGTAGACTTGGAGGAGATGAGAGGCTGGCCATGTGGTGGCAGAGACCGAAAGGAGCCACCCCCCCGAGACCCTGCCGGCAGATGGAAACCAGACAGCGATCTATGGAAGAAGAGCAAATAGCAATTGGCTCAAGGTAAGTATCGAGGGAGGGCCGCACAGACGTTTGCGAGCGTGGTACGGGTCCCTGAGAAAAGGCCCTCTGGCTCGTGGTGGAAGAACTTGAAAATACGAAGTACAAAAGTCACAGTGTTGTACTTAAAAGAAGCACTCGGGATCTTTTTCAGAGGGATAAGGCAACACGCCACATTTATTGATCACACGCACACACACATTATATATATATATATATATATAAATTATTTATTTATTTACCACATGCATATGATAAGTATTGATTATTCTGTGTCACTCACGCACTCACTCTCTCACACACACACACACGTGCACAAGCACACTCCGTCTTGCTGTTGTTACCAACTTGTTGCTCCCCTTAACTTCACTGGCCAGGTGAGTTAGATGGGGGAGGGGTGGAGCCGGGCTTCTGCTGATCCGGATCGATGCTCCGATGGTGACAAGATGAGACCCGGAGTCCTCTGCAAGACAACTCACTTTTATAGCAGCTTCCCTCTTATGCAAATATATCCCAGATTCAAAATCTGGGTCTGTGTCCTTTGGTCCCTTTGTGGGTGCTGTCTGTTAAGAGAGGGTGTTTTCCAAAGAAGGTGCTTGCTTCTAATCCCCAAGGCCTTCAATATGTCTGCTCTTCTTTCTTGAGCCCTCTTGACACGTTGGGTCTGGCTTCCACCCCCTTTTCAACTGGTGTAGCTCTCTGGAGGTGCTTGGCTCCCAAGTGTTACTCATTCACACCTCGTTCATTCAACTGGGCAATTGATTACAGAGTGGGGGGAGAGAGTGGGGGAAAGATCTTATTCTACTCCTAGCAAATGACATTTTTACCTCTTTAACTATATACTCTGTATTAGAACCCTATGTAGAAAACTAAGTTACAAGGTTATATGGATTCAGGTTCTAATACAAAGTGACAAGGTCATATGGATTAATACAAAGTTACAAGGTTATATGGAGAGGCACAGTGTCAAGTCATATGAAGTACATAGGTTTATCTACAACAGAAACTGAACACCGATTTTTGTATTTTTAAAAATGTCATTAATCCCCCCCTCCCCCCGCCGCCCCCCGAATCTCCTGGCTGGCGATACTTAACGTGTCTAGGATCATACGGAAAACTAAGTGAGTAGGCTGCCAATTGACCTAGCGTCACGCATGCGGAGAGTTGGCAAAACTGGGATTGAAATAAAGACTTGGTCTCCAGCAGCACCGAGGAGCCCCAGACATGGATTAGGGCCTCGTGGGAATAGTTGTCTCCTAATTGATCTAATCTTTGGCTTTTGAGTTTAATATTATTGGTGAGTCCTTCTAGGCGACTGTTACTCGGCGTGCATGCGTGCGCACGTAAGTATGAGTGCAAGTGTGTGCGTCCGCAAGTGTCCATTTGCGTGTGCGCGCACGTGCCTGCGTGCGGGCAGATTGAGCAGATGCGTGTGTGGGCATCTGAGCGAGGGCATGAGTGGGCGCCCAGGCGTGTTAATCTGTTAATTCGCGTTTGTGAGTGTGTACACGCATCCCTGCGTGTGAGCATTTGGTAGGGTGAGTGGCTGTTGCACGGGCGTGTGCGTCTGACGTGTGCCAATCAGACGGTGCCCTGGCAGCAGTAGCTCCTGGAAAGCGACACCCCTCCCCTCCCATCTGGAGCATGCAACTGGGATGAGAGGGGCAGGGAAGAGTAGAACTGCTGCAGCGCGTTTCAGCACGAGGCTCTAACTGCCGCGCGGTAGCTGCTCCTTTTGTATCCGACGTGGGGCAACAAGGAGCGGCCTCGCATCATGCCGGCGCCACGTGCGTTCAGTCCCACGGGCCGGAAGTGACGTTTGCTCGGTCCACAGCCTGACAGCAACCGACTGGCAACCGTGACCGGAAGGTGCCCAGGTACGAGCGCTCAGCTGGTGCCAGGTCAGCGGGTGGTAGGCAGGAGACACGGGGCCAGGCGGGACGGGTTCAGACACGGGGTGCCTGGCTGGGACAGCGACTGGGGTTGGAGGTTTCCTGCGGCGGTGCAGCCAGCGTAGGGCACCAGCTCCCGTGGTACGTGGGGCAGAGGAAGGACAGCAGAGTGGAGGCTGGAACCGCTCCGACAAGGCACCGCTCTGCTTATGGTTGCCAGGTGTCCGGTTTTGAACTGGACGGTCCAGGCTTTCAGCTTTTTCTTCGGGAAACAAATTTATATTTTCTCAATGTCCGCGAAAGCGGCAAGGAGTTCTGTGCCACAGGGCTCCTCGCTGCTTTTGCAGATTCAGACTAACGCGGCTACTCCTCTGATAAATGTCGGGTATTTTCTAAATCAGATGGAATGCAGATTGTGATGTCATGTCAGGCGTGCCTGGTATTTTTGGTGAAACCATCTGGCAACCCTAGCTCTGCTCCTTGCTTGGCCGGGGTGGCGCCCTGCCTCTGTGGCAGGTCCTGACGTCACAGGGAGCGTGTTCCCCAGGAAATCCGGGCAGTGCAGCGGCTTCCGGTCCGCGCCACCCGGCCCCAAGGGAGCGGCGGCGGGAGGCGGCAGGGAGGTCAGAGCGTGACGCTGCCCCGCCCGGATCTCAGCCCTTGGGCGCCCCAGTGTGCACCCCGCCCGGCCGGGCCGCTCCCCTGTAGCTCCGCCCCCAGCGCTGCGCCCGCTGCCTCGTGGCCCGGCTCGGTGCGAAGCTGCCACTGCCGGCTACGAACAGCAGCGCACTGCTAGTGACGTCATTGCCCTGGCGCGGTGCATGCAAATGATGGAACGCGGGGCACGTTCTATCGGCTCCCGGGCGAGTGACACGTGGGTTTGTGTGGCACACAGACGGGTCCCAGGCTCCGTCATTAATGGCAGGGGCGGGGCCTGATCTGGGGGCGGGGCCACTGACCGGCAGGAACTCAGCTGGGACACAGAAGTGAGCGGCAGAAAACTCCTCGGGGTCTCCGGAAAATCCTCGCGCGGCCCCTCTGGGCTTGTGAACGGGACGCAGCAGAGGCAGCCGCCCCCCTCCCCACCCACCCGCCTCACGCTCCCCGCTGCACTTTCGAAGGCAACAGCAGCATCAGCCTGTCCCGCTGCCAGTCCCTGCACAAGCCGGCTGGGAAATTTGGTGTTGGGGGGAGCAGACTGCACGGGGCGGAGAGGAGTTTGGAGGTGGTGGGGGATCAGACTGCATGGAGCGGAGAGGAGTTTGGGGGGAAGCAGACTGCACGGGGCGGGGAGGAGTTTGGTGAGGGGGGATCATACTGCACGGGGCGGAGAGGAGTTTGGTGAGGGGGGATCATACTGCATGGGGCGGAGAGGAGTTTGGGGGGAAGCAGACTGCACGGGGCGGGGAGGAGTTTGGTGAGGGGGGATCAGACTGCAGGGGGCGGAGAGGAGTTTCGTGGGGGGTAGGAGATCAGACTGCACGGGGGGAGGAGTTTGGGGGGGATCAGACTGCACGGGGCGGGGAGGAGTTTGCGGGGGAGCAGACTGCACGGGGCGGGGAGGAGTTTGGGGGGGTTCAGACTGCACGGGGCGGAGAGGAGTTTGGGGGGAGCAGACTGCACGGGGCGGGGAGGAGTTTGCGGGGGAGCAGACTGCACGGGGCGGGGATGAGTTTGGGGGGGTTCAGACTGCATGGGGCGGGGAGGAGTTTGGGGGGGAGCAGACTGCACGGGGCGGGGAGGAGTTTGGGGGGATCAGACTGCATGTGGCGGGGAGGAGTTTGGGGGGGATCAGACTGCATGGGGGGGAGGATCAGACTCCACGGGGCGGCGAGGAGTTTGGGGAGGGGTTCAGACTGCACGGGGCGGAGAGGAGTTTGGGGAGGGGATCAGACTACACGGGGCGGAGAGGAGTTTGGGGGGGATCGGACTGCACGGGGCGGGGAGGAGTTTGGGGGGATGGGACTGCACGGGGCGGGGAGGAGTTTGGGGGGATCAGACTGCACGGAGCGGGGAGGAGTTTGGGGGGATCAGACTGCACGGGGGGGAGGATCAGACTGCACGGAGCGGGGAGGAGTTTGGGGGGGGATCAGACTGCATGGGGCGGAGGGGAGTGTGGGGGGGATCAGACTGCACGGGGCGGAGAGGAGTTTGGGGAGGGGATCAGACTGCACGGGGCGGAGAGGAGTTTGGGGGGGATCGGACTGCACGGGGCGGGGAGGAGTTTGGGGGGATCAGACTGCACGGAGCAGGGAGGAGTTTGGGGGGGATCAGACTGCACGGGGGGGAGGATCAGACTGCACGGAGCGGGGAGGAGTTTGGGGGGGATCAGACTGCACGGGGGGGAGGATCAGACTGCACGGGGCAGGGAGGAGCTTTGGGGGGGATCAGACTGCACGGGGCGGACAGGAGTTTGGGGGGGCGATCAGACTGCACGGGGCGGAGGGGAGTGTGGGGGGGATCAGACTGCACGGGGGGGAGGAGTTTGGGGGGGATCAGACTGCACGGAGCGGGGAGGAGTGTGGGGGGGATCAGACTGCATGGGGCGGGGAGGAGTGTGGGGGGGATCAGACTGCACGGGGGGGAGAGGAGTTTGGGGGGGATCGGACTGCACGGAGGGAGAGGAGTTTGGGGGGATCGGACTGCACGGGGCGGGGAAGAGTTTGGGGGGATCGGACTGCACGGGGGGAGAGGAGTTTGGGGGGATCAGATTGCACGGGGGGGAGGATCAGACTGCACGGGGGGGAGGAGTTGGGGGGGGATCAGACTGCACGGGGCAGGGAGGAGTTTGGGGGGGTCGGACTGCACGGGGGGAGAGGAGTTTGGGGGGATCAGATTGCACGGGGGGGGGGAGGATCAGACTGCACGGGGGGGGAGGAGTTTGGAGGGGGATCAGACTGCACGGGGCGGGGAGGTGTTTGGGGGGGATCATACTGCACGGGGGAGAGGAGTTTGGGGGGATCGGACTGCACGGGGCGGGGAGGAGTTTGGGGGGGATCAGACTGCACGGGGGGGAGGATCAGACTGCACGGGGCGGAGGGGAAGTTTGGGGGGATCAGACTGCACGGGGCGGGGAGGAGTTTGGGGGGATCAGACTGCACGGGGGGGAGGAGTTTGAGGGGGATCAGACTGCACGGGGCGGGGAGGAGTTTGGGGGGATCAGACTGCACGGGGCTGGGAGGAGTTTGGGGGGGAAGGGTTGCCGCGGAGTCTCCTCTCCCGAGTGGGGGCGGAGCATCAGCTGCGGACGCTGCCGTCTCTGAGGCAGGAGCCCCGCCCAGCAATGGGGAGGGGCGGGTTGAGGGGGAGTAGGGAAAGTAGCCGCAGTGGCTTGTGGGAAACTGAGTGCCCCTGTCCGCAGCTCCCATCGGCCATTGCAGGGCCAGGGCAGGCCCGGCGCTGTTCGGTTGGGCGGGTGCAGCGGAAGTGACATCACAACGGGGCATTGACCAGGGAGCGACGCGGTTGGTCCCGCGCTCGTGTCACTCCAAGTGTTAGCGACGCATCCTGGGACTTGTAGTTCTCATAGTGCGGCCTCCCGGGGCACGTCGCAGCGCGCCCCGCCCCTATCATAGCCCCGCCCCCCGGCATAGCCCCGCCCAGCGTGTTCTTAGTTCGGAATGGGGCATTTCTACCCTAAAAACAATCTTTTTTATTCGGAAATAACGGCCCTTAGCAGAGCAACAGTGACACTCGGTAGTCACCGGCGGTAATGCACGTGTAATTCCGTAGCGCCTCCACAGTGCCGCTCGGTGGTCATTGCCGGTAATGCACGTGTAATTCCGAAGCGCCTCCACAGTGCCGCTCGGTGGTCATTGCCGGTAATGCACGTGTAATTCCGTAGCGCCTCCACAGTGCCGCTTGGTGGTCATTGCCGGTAATGCACGTGTAATTCCGTAGCGCCTCCACAGTGCCGCTCGGTGGTCATTGCCGGTAATGCACGTGTAATTCCGTAGCGCCTCCACAGTGCCGCTCGGTGGTCATTGCGGGTAATGCACGTGTAATTCCATCGCCCCCAGCTGCTGTCCCTGCTCCGCACGCCACGTGGCCCCAGTCTTGCCCTTTGACAGCAGGCAAAGTAAGAAGCTCGTTATTTCCAGGCTCCGCGCAGCCCTCTCCCCTCCTGCCCCCGGCCCCCTCATCCCACACACCAGGCTCCGCGCAGCCCCCTCCCCTCCTGCTTCCTCACCCCAGCCTGCACCCCGTCCATACTCTTATCCCGGGGCCCTTCCTCTCCCCAGCCTGCACCCCCGTCCATATGCTTATCCCGGGGCCCTTCCTCCCCCCAGCCTGCACCCCCATCCATATTCTTATCCCGGGGCCCTTCCTCACTCCAGTCTGCACGCCCATTCATGGGAGCCATCAGTCCACCTTTTCCCTGCACCACATTCAGTAAAGTGTCTGATCAGGGTATGAGAGCAGCCCTGAGCCTTTGTCTCCACTCAGCAGGTTGCACCACACAGGATATGTGGATGGTCCTGGGCTTTGTACAGCACTCCAGACTGACCCCTGGACACGGCTTCTGAGTCCTAGCCCTTTGCTGTCACTCCTGCCCGAGGGCTTTGCTGGCTCCAGACTGGGTAACAGCTGGGAAACTGGCTGGGCAGTGGGCTGAGAAGATACCGTCCGAGATGGACTTGAGCTGCCTGGACGTGATTCTCGGAACACGTGAAGGGTCCTCAGCGTTCGGCCTTCCCATGGCTCTGTGTGAGTAAGAGGTGCGTGCTTTGAAATCTTCAAGCGTCCTGGCAGTATGTTTCTTCTGAGGCAGAGAGCTTCCTGCTGGGGCACGGAGCCTGGTGGCTTGGGGACTGGTGAAGGGGCAGTAGGCGGTTCAACAGTGCGTGGATAGATATTCAAGGCCTCCGTTCTCTCCGAGTTCCTGGAGTGGCAGCGGGAGGGGGTGGCCGATGGTGGGAGGAGAAGCGATGCCGCGTCCTTGCGGACTGAAAAGCTAAGTTGTTTGTTTGTTTTTTCCCCTCAGCTGTGTTCGGTAGCGAGCGATAAGAAGTCAACCCTCCCGGTGTCCTCCCGTCTGGGGATGGAACGGAAAAGAGAACGGCGAGCTTGGGAGCTTGGTCGAAGCGAGGCGAGAACCGTCCTGCTGGGAGCGGAGCAGCCATCGCTGACCGGGAGATAAGTGTCGGGTCTGGAAATCTCTCAGCTTACGGCCCACTCGGGTCTAGGAAGGGAAGTCACGTTTGCTTAGACAGCGAGTCCGAGCGGAGGTTCCCGAGGTGCTTCCTTGGTAGTGGGAGAAACAGGGCTCCCGTTTGTCAGGGGTGCTGGTTTCTCTGGAACACGGTGTCCTTCTCAGCAGACGCTTGGCTCGAGGAGGAAGACGCAAGGTGGTAAGGTTTCTGACTGCCTCTTATGTGTTTCTCTCTTGTTGCTCTCTCGTATTGGCCAATACGTCCTGTCTGTCTGTTTCTGTCTATGTCTTTGTCCTTGCTCTGCTTCTGCCGTGTCCTTGTACAGCACACTTGCAGGCATTCCAGGTGAGCATCTCCAAGGGTTAAGGGCTCAGGAGCCAACGGGAATTCAGCAGGTTCGCAAGTCGCGCAAGGGAGAGCGGTGGTGCATCATGGCTGAATGACTCGGTGTTCTTGTAGAGGACCCGATACATAGGCGAGAGGGGGGGAAAGGGCTAAAGGATAGAATTCCCACAGCCACAGACTTTAGTGAGTGAGAGCTAACGCTGGGCTTTTTCGGCCACCCTTGCAGAGGAATCAGTGCGTGGCCGTGGGCGGAGAATAAATCGTCCGAGATGTACTTGAGCTGCCTGGACGTGATTCTCGGAACATGTGAAGGGTCCTCAGCGTTCGGCCTTCCCATGGCTCTGTGTGAGTAAGAGGTGCGTGCTTTGAAATCTTTAAGCGTCCTGGCAGTATGTTTCTTCTGAGGCAGAGAGCTTCCTGCTGGGTCACGGAGCCTGGTGGCTTGGGGACTGGTGAAGGGGCATAGGCAGTTCAACAGAGCGTGGATAGATATTCAAGGCCTCCGTTCTCTCCGCGTTCCTGGAGTGTCAGCGGGAGGGGGTGGCCGATGGTGGGAGGCAGCGGTGCGATGGTGGGAGGAGAAGCGATGCCGCGTCCTTGCGGACTGAAAAGCTAAGTTGTTTGTTTGTTTTTTCCCCTCTGCTGTGTTCGGTAGTGAGCGATAAGAAGTCAACCCTCCCGGTGTCCTCCCGTCTGGGGATGGAACGGAAACGAGAACAGCGAGCTCGGGAGCTTGGTCGAAGCGAGGCGAGAACCGTCCGGCTGGGAGCGGAGCAGCCATCGCTGACAGGGAGATAAGTGTCGGGTTTGGAAATCTCTCGGCTTACGGCGCACTCGGGTCTAGGAAGGGAAGTCAGGTTTGCTTAGACAGCGAGTCCGAGCGGAGGTTCGCGAGGTGATTCCTTGGTAGTGGGAGAAACAGGGCTTCCGTTTGTCAGGGGTGCTGATTTCTCTGGAACACGGTGTCCTTCTCAGCAGACGCTTGGCTCGAGGAGGAAGACGCAAGGCGGTAAGGTTTCCGTCTGCCTCTCATGTGTTTCTCTCTTGTTGCTCTCTCGTATTGGCCAATACGTTCTGTCTGTCTGTTTCTGTCTGTGTCTTTGTCCTTGCTCTGCTTCTGCCGTGTCCTTGTATAGCTCACGTGCAGGCATTCCAGGTGAGCATCTCCACGGGTTAAGGGCTCAGGAGCCAACGGGAATTCTGCAGGTACGCCAGTCGCGCAAGGGAGAGCGGTGGTGCGTCATGGCTGACTGACTCAGTGTTCTTGTAGAGGGCCCTATACATAGGCGAGGGGCGGGGGGGAAGGGCTAAAGGATAGAATTCCCACAGCCACAGACCTTAGTGAGTGAGAGGTCTCTTCAGTCACGCCGCTCTCGGATCTCGCTGCAGGGAGGGATTCTGGTGCCGCTCTCGGGTCGTGCAGCTTGGGGGTGTCTCTAGCGCTGCTCTCGGGTCTCGCTGCTGGGGGGGAGGGGTCTTTGGGGCCACTCTCAGGTCGTGCTGCTGGGAGGGAGTCTGGCGCCTCTCTCGGGTTATGCTGCTGCGGGGAATCTCTGGTGCCTCCTTGGGATCATGCTGCTGGGGGGGTCTCTGGCTTCGCTCTCCGGTCGTGCTGCTGGGGGGGGGTCTCTGTTACCGCTTTCGGGTCGCGCCGTTAGGGGGGGTCTCTGGTGCCGCTCTCGGTAGTGGTGCTGGGGGTGGGGTCTCTGTCTCCACTCTCGGGTCGCGCTGCTGGGGGGAGGTCTCTGGCGCCGCTCTCGGGTCGCGCTGCTGGGGGGTGGTCTCTGGAGCCTCCCTCCGGTCATGCTGCAGACGGGGGGTGTCACTGGCCCCGCTATCAGGTGATGCTGCTGCGGGGGGTCTCTGGCACCTCTCGGGTTTTGCTGCTGGGTGGGTGTCTGGGGCCGCTCTCGGGTGATGCTGTTCGGGGAGGTCTCTGGCGCCGCTCTCCGGTAGCGGTGCTGGGGGTGGGGTTTCTGTCTCCACTCTCGGGTAATGCTTCTGGGGGGGTCTCCGGCGCCGGTCTCGGGTCGCGCTCCTTGGGGGTGGGGTCTCTGTCGCCACTTTCATCTCATGCTGCTGGGGGGGGGTCTCTGGCGCCACTCTCGGGTGATGCTGCTGGGGGGGGCCTCTGGCTCCCATCTCAGGTCGTGCTGCTGGGGGGGGGAGATCTCTGTCGCCGTTCTCTGGTGATGCTGCTGGGGGGAGGGTCTCTGGCGCCACTCTTGGGTCGCACTGCTGGGGGCGGGTCTGTGGTGCCGCTCTCGGGTCTTGCTGCTGGGGGGGGTCTCTGGCACCGTTTTCGGGTCACTCTGCTGGGGGAGGTCTCTGGCTTCGCTCTCGGGTCACGCTGCTGGGGAGGGTCTCTGGCGCCGCCCTCGGGACTTGCTGCTGGGGGGGGTCTCTGGCGCCGCCCTCGGGTCGCAATGCCGGGGGGGTTCTTTCGCGCTGCTCTCGGGTTTTGCTGCTGGGGGGGGGGGTCTCTTGTTTCGCTCTCGGGTCATGCTGCTGGGGGGGGACTTTGCAAGCGGGGCCGGGTACTAAAGGCACCAAGCAGCTGGCGGAATCACTGAGAACAAGGGTCATGGGGTCGGGGGTTGGTTGAGACTCTTTGGACCAGAGGCAGGGGGTCCAGGCTGCCAAATGTGTCGCGGAGAACCTCCATCTATCGGACGCGGCTTCCTCTCCGCGCTTGCAGAACCGAGCAGCTAAAAGTGTTAGAAGCCAAATCAGAGCGGCTCATGTGTGTGTTAGAAACGGCTACGGGGAGCCAATTGCACTGGCACCTGACGCCTTCTTCAGCCCTTTGTTGCTGCATTCTCAGGCTGGCACCTCTCACAACCATTCATTCATCGTCCAAGCACTCTCTCTCTTATGTACATTCCCTAATTAATGTTTCCCATACAGTATTTTGCATAATAATACAAGAGTTGTAGTTACAAAAAGTTACAAAAGTTTCTGGGTGGCATTTCTTAAAACATTCTCTCTCTGAGCGCTGAGGTAGTTACTGTTATAGTTACAATGCTTCACTTTGCGATTAGGGTTAAGTGCTTCACAATGCTTTGAAGAGAACGGTTGTCAATTGTGTAACAGTAAGTTTGAGCGTGCCCTGGCGCACAGCGAGGGGAGCTGTTTCTGGCTACATAGTAGTATATTTTTAACAGTTTGAAGTTACATGACCTAATATTACATTCCTAACCAATTATATTCTAGAGGGGCAAAAATGTTTAGATTTATAATTAAACAATCCTAACAAATAATAATAATAATAATAATAATTATAAATCTAAACACTTCTCAAGCTTGATAACACTAAATCTAAACACTTTCACAAGAATAAATCTAAACACTTCTATGCTTCTTCTACTTAACAAACTTCTCCTCCTTAGACTTTTAGTTGTGGGGAACAAATTCTGGGGAGTCACTTCCACTTGCGGGAATCATGTTTCATACTTGACTATGTTCTCCCTACACTAAGGCTGGCCGAGAGACTGTCCCGGACTGATCGTAACAGACTGTTCTGTCCGCGAATGGGCTGAGAGTAAAGGGCGTGTTCGGAATCTGTGGCGCCCAATCTGAGGCTGTCCGAGGTGACTCTTAACGGACTGCTCCGTGCGCCAATGGGCGGTGACTCAAGGCGTGTTCTGGGGCAGCTGGCGGCCAATAGGTTGTCCGGGGTGGATTATAACAGACTCTTCTGTCCGCGAATGGGCTGTGACTAAGGGGCGTGTTCTGAATCAGAGGCACCCAATAGGCTGACCCGGCTGCATCTTAACGGACAGCTCTGTCTGCGAATGCGGTGTGACTAGGGGGAAATGACCTGCCACTGCTCTCGACCAATAGGCTGTCCGGGGTGGATCTTAATGGGCTGCTCTGTCCTCGAATTGTCTGTGAGTTAGGGGTGGTTCCTGGCTGTGTGCCAGCCAATGGGCTTTCGGAAGACAGCCTTGGCGGAGGATAGTGTCGCCCAATGGGCTGTCAGCAAAGGGGATCCTGCCTCTGGTTCGGCCAATGGGCTGCCGCAGGGGGGCGTTGTCTGACTGGGCGGCCGGCGCCGCCATGACAGGAAGGTCCGAGGAGCGCGCGGGGGCGCGAGCGAATCCTGGGTCCGAGTGCGAAGCTCCCCGCCCCCAGCCCGCCCCTTGTTGGTGTCTGGCCCGGGGGAGGAGGGGGCGCGAGGGAAGGTGGGGGAGCGGGCTGGGGGTGGGGTGTCTGGACAGGGGTGAGGTGTAGGAGCAGGCTGGGTGTGAGGGGCCGGGGGGGGCCTTGGCACTGGGGGGGCAGGAGGGAGGGGGAGGGGCCGGGGGGGGCCTTGGCACTGGGGGGGGGCAGGAGCGGATAGGGCGCGGGAGAGCGCAGGCGCGGGCGGCGCTGGCTGGGCGGGAAACTCCCGGGATGCTCGCGCTGACGAGGCGGGCGGGAAAACGCTGCGGGGGGCGCTGAGGTGCGGAGCCTGGGGGGCGGGGCGGGAGCTGGCAGTGACGTGGAGCCCCCCCCCCCCCGCCTGCTTCTCTCCGGGCCCCAGGCTGGACATCGGCGGGGCGGCCCCTGGCGGAGGTGGGGGGGCGATTTCTGCCCCCCCCCGGCGCTGCAGCCTCCCCGGGGAGCAGCGCCCCTGTGACCCCCCCCACGTGGTGCCGGGGGAACGGGGCTGTGGCCCCCCCTTTGGGGCGCGGGAGCTGACCCGGGCTCCAGTCACGTGGGTGTCTCGGGGAGGGGGGGCTGCGGGCCACCGGGGCGCGGGAGTGTCACGTGCCCCCTCCCCCCGCCGGGGAGCCGCGCGCCCTCGAGGGGTGGTTCCCGCGGGCGGGGCACGCACAGAACGTGTCCCGCACGCGGGGGGGCGGGGCGGCCTGAGCCCTGCTCCCCGCGCTGCTCGCTGCCTGGGGGCGGGGCCGGGTGCCCGCTGAATCCCCCCTGTGCCCGGGGGGGGGGGGCAGTTCGGCGGGGGGCGCTGTGGGGGGGGATGCTCTGGCCCTGGCTGCCCGCAGTGCTGCCCAGTGCCCGGCTGTGCCTCCTGCAGAGGCCGAGAGCGTCCTGGGTGGGGGCGTGTGGGGAGAGGGGGGGAGTGGCTGAGAATTGGGGGGCAAACAGGTGACAGACAAACCAACCGACAGAAAAGCCTCCCTGCCTGGCCCCCAGCTGAGCGGAGAAACGTCCCCCTGGCGGCCAGAGCACTGCAGGGCCCAGCCTAGTCGCTTTGTGCCTCCAGCCCCACGGCGTGGGGAGGGGGCGACGGTGGAGGAGCCCCACGCACCCAGGCCTTAGGTTCCCCACCCGCCTTCTAAGCACTGAGCATTTTAGGCCTGGCTGGACTAGAGAAGGGGGCACCAGGGGAGTTGCCGCTGAAGGCGCGCGGCCGCGCACAAACACCCCTCTGCCGCCCACCTCCGTTGCGGAGCCTTGCAGCGGCACTCGCCTTCCTGCTGGCCGGGGAATGGCGCGGTTGTTTTCCTGATCCGGTGGAGGGCGGCTGCCCCGTTGTGTCCCTGCTGGGGCAGCCTCGCCCCACCTCCAGCTGCTCTTGGGGCTTCTGTTTGTTTCTGTTCATACAGTTTGCTGCTGTTTTCCATCCACGAGGACCTGCGTGAAGCTGGTCCAACCAGAGATACGGGGATCGATTTTTAAGAGTAAGAGGTTTTGTTTTTAAAGCAGGGGTGAGGAACCTAATACCCCAGCTCACGTGAGTGTGGCCCTCGAGACTCAAGGTTCCCACACTAACGCTCTAGCTCCCCTCCAGATTGGAGCAGACAAAATCTGCTAGCCTGCCCCGCCGCCCTCCTCACAAGCTCCGTCCGGTGTGCGAGGGGAATGTGGGAAGCCTCTTCCTCCTTCTCAGTTGGGGCATGTGTTAATGCGGATGGTGGGGTTTGGGATTTCTTTTTCTTCACACTTGTGTGTAGGGTTGCCAGGTGTCTAGCACTGAGCCAGACAGCCCGGTATTTGCACTTTTTGTCCGGTAAATAAATTTAGAAAATACCGGACATACAAAATGTCCAGTATTTCCTGCTTTTCCTCTGCGCCCAGCAGAAATAAGCCGGGGGCGGGGAGATTGGCTGACTAATTAAAGGGGTCACAACTGGATTTTGCTCAACAAAAATGTTCCTGGTGGGGTTTTTTTGTTTGGTTGGCTTTTTTTCCTCAACAAAAATTTTCCTGGCGCTTTTTTTTTGCTGAAACCATCTGGCAACCCTACTAGTGTGTGCCTTCCGCCCCCCCCCCAATAAGGTTCCCCACCCCGTCTGAAAGCGAGAGTTGGGAGAATAGGTTACCTTGCGTTCCTGTGTCCTTATAAGGAAGTTGAAGGCTACTATAAATTCCCCCTCATGGTCTCCTCTTCAGACTAAAGAAACCTAAATCCCTCAGCCTCTTCATAGAGCAATTGCTCCAGCCCCCTAATCATTTTGGTTGTCCTCTGCTGGACCCTCTCCAATGTGTCCACATCCCTTCTGTAGTGGAAGGCTCAGAACTGGACACAGTACTCCAGATGTGGCCTCACCAAAGCCGAATAAAGGGGAATAATGACATCTCTGGATCTACTGGCAATGCTCCTCTTAATGCAACCTAATATGCCATTAGCCTTCTTGGCTACAAGGGCACACTGTTGACTCATCTCCAGCTTCTCATCCACTGTAACCCCCAGGTCCCTGTCTGCAGAACTACTACTTAACTGGTTGGTCCCCAGCTTGTAACTATGCTTGGGATTCTTCCATCCCAAGTGCAGGACTCTACACTTGTCCTTGTTGAACCTCATCAGATTTCTTGTGGCCCAATCCTCCAATTTGTCTAAGTCATTCTGGACCCTATCTCCGCCCTTAGGCATCTTTTAGCCTTTTTGTTCTATTATTGTTTTTCTATTTGGTACTAGAAAATCAAACTTTCCTCCTGCTTGGGCCTCAAGTTTCACTCCAGCAGCCCTTCCACAAGTAGAATCGTCTGCAAAATAAAATGTCAGGGCTACCGTCATTAAGGTGCTTGTCCCTGTAAGGACATGTGACTGAACTGGTTGTTCAGAAGGTTTCTGGTGAATTGGTTTATGCACAGGTATGCCTCCCGTTCTTCTTTAACCACCGCAGTCTCTTGTTTTTGTCCGGAAGCAAATTCTCTGCCAAGCCACCTTTTTTCCCTTTCATGTAATTGTCTGCTCTTTCGTTCGGTGTGGTAGACTTGTTCTAGTGTGGCATTAGACAACCGAGCCACAGAAAAGTCTGCCTTGGTACCACTGAGTACCGGCCCAGACCAAAGTAGCTTTCAGACACCTTAAGAGAGTCTTGATTTGCAATTCTCCCCTTTCTTCTCCTTGGATTTTCAACTAGGAAAGTGTGCTAATCATCTGCTTTTGCGGAAAAACTTGCCAGCTGTCTACACTGGCCGCTTGAATTTCCGCAAAAGCACTGACGATCTCATGTAAGATTGTCAGTGCTTCTGCGGGAATACTATGCTGCTCCCGTTCGGGCAAAAGTCTTTTTCCGAAAGACTTCTGCGCAAAAGGGCCAGTGTAGACAGCAGAGAGTTCTTTTCCGCAAAAAAGCCCCGATGGCGAAAATGGCGATTGGGGCTTTTTTGCAGAAAAGCGCGACTAGATTGGCCACGGACGCTTTTCCGTAAAAAGTTTACATACCCAGTATCTTGTGAAGAACTTGTCACCTCAGCACAGGGTCCCGGGGCGGGCTTTACCATAAGGGACCCGGAGAGATCATCTAGGCCAGCTGGAGGGGGCAGGGGAGGGGAGAGGAGAGGAGAGGAGAGGAGGTTGGCCACTGAAAATGTTGCAGTATTAATTTTCCTTTTATTTGACTTCATATCAAACAAATATTTACAGTTTAAATGACCTTGTTAATTCTCCCTTGTGTTAGTACTCTTTCTTCCAGAACGTTTTAAAAACACAGACGAGACATGTCTTCGCCTGGGTGGCAGGCATCCGAAGAAGGGCACGTGACCTCGATCTTGGAGCACGAGACAAAACTCACTCCGCTCCTGGAGGGGAAATGTTAGAGGCAACACTGGGCTCCAGTGAGCAGCAGCCAGGTGACGCACGTGTCTGTCCTTTCCACACATCTAGGGTGGCCTAGCTCCTAACCGTTCTCTGTCTCTTTTTCGGTCCCTGTAGACTTGGAGGAGATGAGAGGCTGGCCATGTGGTGGCAGAGACCGAAAGGAGCCACCCCCCCGAGACCCTGCCGGCAGATGGAAACCAGACAGCGATCTATGGAAGAAGAGCAAATAGCAATTGGCTCAAGGTAAGTATCGAGGGAGGGCCGCACAGACGTTTGCGAGCGTGGTACGGGTCCCTGAGAAAAGGCCCTCTGGCTCGTGGTGGAAGAACTTGAAAATACGAAGTACAAAAGTCACAGTGTTGTACTTAAAAGAAGCACTCGGGATCTTTTTCAGAGGGATAAGGCAACACGCCACATTTATTGATCACACGCACACACACATTATATATATATATATATATATATATATATATATATATATATAAATTATTTATTTATTTACCACATGCATATGATAAGTATTGATTATTCTGTGTCACTCACGCACTCACTCTCTCACACACACACACACGTGCACAAGCACACTCCGTCTTGCTGTTGTTACCAACTTGTTGCTCCCCTTAACTTCACTGGCCAGGTGAGTTAGATGGGGGAGGGGTGGAGCCGGGCTTCTGCTGATCCGGATCGATGCTCCGATGGTGACAAGATGAGACCCGGAGTCCTCTGCAAGACAACTCACTTTTATAGCAGCTTCCCTCTTATGCAAATATATCCCAGATTCAAAATCTGGGTCTGTGTCCTTTGGTCCCTTTGTGGGTGCTGTCTGTTAAGAGAGGGTGTTTTCCAAAGAAGGTGCTTGCTTCTAATCCCCAAGGCCTTCAATATGTCTGCTCTTCTTTCTTGAGCCCTCTTGACACGTTGGGTCTGGCTTCCACCCCCTTTTCAACTGGTGTAGCTCTCTGGAGGTGCTTGGCTCCCAAGTGTTACTCATTCACACCTCGTTCATTCAACTGGGCAATTGATTACAGAGTGGGGGGAGAGAGTGGGGGAAAGATCTTATTCTACTCCTAGCAAATGACATTTTTACCTCTTTAACTATATACTCTGTATTAGAACCCTATGTAGAAAACTAAGTTACAAGGTTATATGGATTCAGGTTCTAATACAAAGTGACAAGGTCATATGGATTAATACAAAGTTACAAGGTTATATGGAGAGGCACAGTGTCAAGTCATATGAAGTACATAGGTTTATCTACAACAGAAACTGAACACCGATTTTTGTATTTTTAAAAATGTCATTAATCCCCCCCTCCCCCCGCCGCCCCCCGAATCTCCTGGCTGGCGATACTTAACGTGTCTAGGATCATACGGAAAACTAAGTGAGTAGGCTGCCAATTGACCTAGCGTCACGCATGCGGAGAGTTGGCAAAACTGGGATTGAAATAAAGACTTGGTCTCCAGCAGCACCGAGGAGCCCCAGACATGGATTAGGGCCTCGTGGGAATAGTTGTCTCCTAATTGATCTAATCTTTGGCTTTTGAGTTTAATATTATTGGTGAGTCCTTCTAGGCGACTGTTACTCGGCGTGCATGCGTGCGCACGTAAGTATGAGTGCAAGTGTGTGCGTCCGCAAGTGTCCATTTGCGTGTGCGCGCACGTGCCTGCGTGCGGGCAGATTGAGCAGATGCGTGTGTGGGCATCTGAGCGAGGGCATGAGTGGGCGCCCAGGCGTGTTAATCTGTTAATTCGCGTTTGTGAGTGTGTACACGCATCCCTGCGTGTGAGCATTTGGTAGGGTGAGTGGCTGTTGCACGGGCGTGTGCGTCTGACGTGTGCCAATCAGACGGTGCCCTGGCAGCAGTAGCTCCTGGAAAGCGACACCCCTCCCCTCCCATCTGGAGCATGCAACTGGGATGAGAGGGGCAGGGAAGAGTAGAACTGCTGCAGCGCGTTTCAGCACGAGGCTCTAACTGCCGCGCGGTAGCTGCTCCTTTTGTATCCGACGTGGGGCAACAAGGAGCGGCCTCGCATCATGCCGGCGCCACGTGCGTTCAGTCCCACGGGCCGGAAGTGACGTTTGCTCGGTCCACAGCCTGACAGCAACCGACTGGCAACCGTGACCGGAAGGTGCCCAGGTACGAGCGCTCAGCTGGTGCCAGGTCAGCGGGTGGTAGGCAGGAGACACGGGGCCAGGCGGGACGGGTTCAGACACGGGGTGCCTGGCTGGGACAGCGACTGGGGTTGGAGGTTTCCTGCGGCGGTGCAGCCAGCGTAGGGCACCAGCTCCCGTGGTACGTGGGGCAGAGGAAGGACAGCAGAGTGGAGGCTGGAACCGCTCCGACAAGGCACCGCTCTGCTTATGGTTGCCAGGTGTCCGGTTTTGAACTGGACGGTCCAGGCTTTCAGCTTTTTCTTCGGGAAACAAATTTATATTTTCTCAATGTCCGCGAAAGCGGCAAGGAGTTCTGTGCCACAGGGCTCCTCGCTGCTTTTGCAGATTCAGACTAACGCGGCTACTCCTCTGATAAATGTCGGGTATTTTCTAAATCAGATGGAATGCAGATTGTGATGTCATGTCAGGCGTGCCTGGTATTTTTGGTGAAACCATCTGGCAACCCTAGCTCTGCTCCTTGCTTGGCCGGGGTGGCGCCCTGCCTCTGTGGCAGGTCCTGACGTCACAGGGAGCGTGTTCCCCAGGAAATCCGGGCAGTGCAGCGGCTTCCGGTCCGCGCCACCCGGCCCCAAGGGAGCGGCGGCGGAAGGCGGCAGGGAGGTCAGAGCGTGACGCTGCCCCGCCCGGATCTCAGCCCTTGGGCGCCCCAGTGTGCACCCCGCCCGGCCGGGCCGCTCCCCTGTAGCTCCGCCCCCAGCGCTGCGCCCGCTGCCTCGTGGCCCGGCTCGGTGCGAAGCTGCCACTGCCGGCTACGAACAGCAGCGCACTGCTAGTGACGTCATTGCCCTGGCGCGGTGCATGCAAATGATGGAACGCGGGGCACGTTCTATCGGCTCCCCGGCGAGTGACACGTGGGTTTGTGTGGCACACAGACGGGTCCCAGGCTCCGTCATTAATGGCAGGGGCGGGGCCTGGTCTGGGGGCGGGGCCACTGACCGGCAGGAACTCAGCTGGGACACAGAAGTGAGCGGCAGAAAACTCCTCGGGGTCTCCGGAAAATCCTCGCGCGGCCCCTCTGGGCTTGTGAACGGGACGCAGCAGAGGCAGCCGCCCCCCCTCCCCCCCCCTCCCCCCCCCCTCCCCCCCCACCCGCCTCACGCTCCCCGCTGCACTTTCGAAGGCAACAGCAGCATCAGCCTGTCCCGCTGCCAGTCCCCGCACAAGCCTGCTGGGAAAATTGGTGTTGGGGGGAGCAGACTGCACGGGGCGGAGAGGAGTTTGGTGGTGGTGGGGGATCAGACTGCACAGGGGGAGGAGTTTGGGGGGGGGATCAGACTGCATGGGGCAGGGAGGAGTTTGGGGGGTAGGGGATCAGACTGCACGGGGGGAGGAGTTTTGTGGGGGGTAGGAGATCAGACTGCACGGGGGGAGGAGTTTGGGGGGGATCAGACTGCACGGGGCGGGGAGGAGTTTGGTGGTGGAGGGGAGCAGACTGCACGGGGCGGAGAGGAGTTTGGTGGTGAGGGGGAGCAGACTGCATGGGGCAGAGAGGAGTTTGGGGGGGGGTTCAGACTGCACGGGGCGGGGAGGAGTTTGGGGGGATAAGACTGCACGGGGCGGGGAGGAGTTTGGTGGTGAGGGGGAGCAGACTGCATGGGGCGGAGAGGAGTTTGGGAGGGGTTCAGACTGCACGGGGGGAGGAGTTTGGGGGGGGATCAGACTGCACGGGGGGACGAGTTTGGGGGGGATCAGACTGCACGGGGTGGGGAGGAGTTTGGTGGTGGGGGGGAGCAGACTGCACGGGACGGAGAGGAGTTGGGGGGGAGCAGACTGCGCGGGGCGGGGAGGAGTTTGGTGGGGGGGGAGCAGACTGCGCGGGGCGGGGAGGAGTTTGGTGGGGGGGGAGCAGACTGCACGGGGCGGGGAGGAGTTTGGTGCGGGGGCAGCAGACTGCACGGGGCGGAGAGGAGTTTGGTGGGGGGGGGAGCAGACTGCCCGGGGCGGGAAGGAGGCAAACTGCACGGGGCGGAGAGGAGTTTGGTGGGGGGGAGCGGACTGCACGGGGCGGAGAGGAGTTTGGGGGAGGAGCTTGGGTGGGATCGGACTGCATGGGGCGGGGAGGAGTTTGGGAGGGGATCGGACTGCACGGGGCGGAGAGGAGTTTGGGGGGGATTGGACTGCACGGGGCTGAGAGGAGTTTGGGGGGGATCGGACTGCACGGGGCGGGGAAGAGTTTGGGGGGGATTGGACTGCACGGGGCGGAGAGAAATTTTGGGGGTGATCAGACTGCAGGGGGCGGGGAGGAGTTTGGGAGGGGTTCAGACTTCACGGGGCGGAGAGGAGTTTGGGGAGGGGAGCAGACTGCACGGGGCGGGGAGGAGTTTGGGGGGAGCAGACTGCACGGGGGAGGGAGGAGTTTGGTGGTGAGGGGGAGAAGACTGCACGGGGGGAGAGGAGTTGGGGGGGAGCAGACTGCACGGGGCGGAGTGGAATTTGGGGGGAGTTTAGACTGCACGGGGCGGAGAGGAATTTGGTGGGGGTTCAGACTGCACGGGGCGGGGAGGAGTTTGGTGGGGGGGATCAGACTGCACGGGGTGGGGAGGAGTTTGGTGGGGGGGGGGGGAGCAGACTGTACGGGGCGGGAAGGAGTTTGGGGAGGGGATCAGACTGCACGGGGCGGGGAGGAGTTTGGTGAGGGGGGATCAGACTGCACGGTGCGGAGAGGAGTTTGGTGGGGGGGATCAGACTGCACGGGGCGGAGAGGAGTTTGGGGAGGGGAGCAGACTGCACGGGGCGGGGAGGAGTTTGGGGGGAGCAGACTGCACGGGGCAGGGAGGAGTTTGGTGGTGAGGGGGAGCAGACTGCACGGGGCGGAGAGGAGTTGGGGGGGTTCAGAGTGCACGGGGCGAAGAGGAGTTGGGGGGAGCAGACTGCATGGGGCGGGGAGGAGTTGGGGGGAGCAGACTGCATGGGGCGGGGAGGAGTTTGGTGTGGGGGAGCAGACTGCATGGGGCGGAGAGGAGTTTGGGAGGGGTTCAGACTGCACGGGGCGGAGAGGAGTTTGGGAGGGGTTCAGACTGCACGGGGCGGAGAGGAGTTTGGGAGGGGTTCAGACTGCACGGTGCGGAGAGGAGTTTGGTGGGGGGGATCAGACTGCACGGGGCGGAGAGGAGTTTGGGGAGGGAAGCAGACTGCACGGGGCGGGGAGGAGTTTGGTGGTGAGGGGGAGCAGACTGCACGGGGCGGAGAGGAGTTGGGGGGGAGCAGACTGCACGGGGCAGAGAGGAGTTTGGGGGGGTTCAGAGTGCACGGGGCGGAGAGGAGTTGGGGGGAGTAGACTGCATGGGGCGGGGAGGAGTTTGGTGGGGGGGAGCAGACTGCATGGGGCGGGGAGGAGTTTGGTGGGGGGGAGGGGAGCAGACTGCAAAGGGCGGAGAGGAGTTTGGGGGGGGATCAGACTGCACGGGGCGGGGAGGAGTTTGGGGGGATGAGACTGCACGGGGCAGGGAAAGGGGTGCAGGATGGGCAGGGGGTGCAGAATGGACAGGGGGGTGGGGAAGGCGGTGCAGGTTGGGCTGGGAGTGAGGAATGCACTGAGGTGGAGAAGGGGGTGCAGGTCGGGCGGGGGGTGCAGAATGGACGGGGGGGTGGGGAAAGGGGTGAAGGTTGGGCAGGGGGTGCAGAATGGACGGGGGGGTGGGGAAGGGGGTGCAGGTCGGGCAGGGGGTGCAGAATGGATGCGGGGGTGGGGAAAGGGGTGCAGGTTGGGCAGGGGGTGCAGAATGGACTGGGGGTTGGGCGGGGGGTGCAGATTGGGCAGGGGGTGCAGAATGGACTGGGGTGGGGAAAGGGGTGCAGGTTGGGCAGGGGTTGCAGAATGGACTGGGGGTGGGGAAAGGGGTGCAGGTTGGGCAGGGGTGCAGCATGGACTGGGGGTGGGGAAAGGGGTGCAGGTTGGGCAGGGGGTGCAGAATGGACAGGGGGGTGGGGAAAGTGGTGCAGGTTGGGCAGGGGGTGCAGAATGGACAGGGGGGTGGGGAAAGGGGTGCAGATTGGGCAGGGGGTGCAGAATGGACTGGGGGGTGGGGCAGGGGGTGCAGATTGCGCAGGGGGTGCAGAATGGACTGGGGGTGGGGAAGGTGGTGCAGGTCGGGCGGGGGGGGGGGGGGCGTGCAGAGGGCTCGGGCAGACGTGAGCAGGGCCTGAGTAGCGCTGCCGGGACGTCCTGAGATGCAGGTGGGGGCGGAGAGAAGCTGGAACACGCTGGGCGGGGCTATGCCGGGGGGCGGGGCTATGATAGGGGCGGGGCGCGCTGCGACGTGCCCCGGGAGCCCGCACTATGAAAACTACAAGTCCCAGGATGCGTCGGTGACACTTGGAGTGACACGAGCGCGGGATCAACCGCGTCGCTCCCTGGTCAATGCCCCGTTTTGATGTCACTTCCGCTGCACCCGCCCAACCGAACAGCGCCGGGCGTGCCCTGGCCCTGCAATGGCCGATGGGAGCTGCGGACAGGGGCACTCAGTTTCCCACAAGCCACTGCGGCTACTTTCCCTACTCCCCCTCATCCCGCCCCTCCCCATTGCTGGGCGGAGCTCCTGCCTCAGAGCCGGCAGCGTCCGCAGCTGATGCCCCGCCCCCACTCGGGAGAGGAGACTCCGCGGCAACCCTTCCCCCCAAACTCCTCCCCGCCCCGTGCAGTCTGATCCCCCCAAACTCCTCCCCGCCCCGTGCAGTCTGATCCCCCTCAAACTCCTCCCCGCCCCGTGCAGTCTGCTCCCCCCCCAAACTCCTCTCCGCCCCGTGCAGTCTGATCCCCCCAAACTCCTCCCCCCGTGCAGTCTGATCCCCCCAAACTTCCCCTCCGCCCCGTGCAGTCTGATCCCCCCAAACTCCTCCCCGCCCTGTGCAGTCTGCTCCCCCCCCAAACTCCTCTCCGCCCCGTGCAGTCTGCTCCCCCCCAAATTCCTTCCCGCCCCGTGAAGTCTGCTCCCCCCCAAACTCCTCTCCGCCCGTGCAGTCTGCTCCCCCCAACTCCTCCCCGCCCCGTGCAGTCTGCTCCCCCAACTCCTCCCCGCCCCGTGCAGTCTGATCCCCCTCCAAACTCCTCCCCCCCGTGCAGTCTGATCCCCCCCAAACTCCTCCCTGCCCCGTGCAGTCTGATCCCCCCCCAAACTCCTCCCCGCCCCGTGCAGTCTGACCCAGTCCATTCTGCACCCCCAGCCCAACCTGCACCCCCTTCTCCCACCCCCAGTCCATTCTGCACCCCCTGCCCAATCTGCACCCCCTTCTCCCACCCCCAGTCCATTCTGCACCCCCTGCCCAATCTTCATCCCTTTTCCCACCCCCAGTCCATTCTACACCCCCTGCCCAATCTGCACCCCCTCCCCACTCCCAGTCCATTCTGCACCCCCTGCCCAATCTGCACCCCTTTCCCCACCCCCAGTCCATTCTGCACCCCCTGCCCAATCTGCACCCCTTTCCCCACCTCCCAGTCCATTCTGCACCCCCTGCCCAATCTGCATCCCTTTCCCCACCCCCAGTCCATTCTGCACCCCCTGCCCAATCTGCACCCTCTGCCCCACTCCCAGTCCATTCTGCACCCCCTGCCCAATCTGCACCCCTTTCCCCACCCCCAGTCCATTCTGCACCCCCTGCCCAATCTGCACCCCTTTCCCCACCTCCCAGTCCATTCTGCACCCCCTGCCCAATCTGCATCCCTTTCCCCACCCCCCGTCCATTCTGCACCCCCTGCCCAATCTGCACCCCTTTCCCCACCCCCCGTCCATTCTACACCCCCTGCCCAATCTGCACCCCCTTCCCCACCCCCAGTCCATTCTGCACCCCCTGCCCAATCTGCACCCCTTTCCCCACCCCCAGTCCATTCTGCACCCCCGCCCAACCTGCACCCCTTTCCCCACCCCACAGTCCATACAACACCCCCCGCCCAACCTGCACCCCCTTCCCTGACCACCAAGTGTATTCAACCCCTCCCCTCCCACGCAAGCTGCCTCTCATGTGTTTCTCTCTTGTTGCTCTCTCGTATTGGCCAATACGTCCTGTCTGTCTGTCTCTGTCTGTGTTTGTCCTTGCTCTGCTTCTGCCGTGTCCTTGTACAGGACACGTACAGGCATTCCAGGTGAGCATCTCCATGGGTTAAGGGCCCAGGAGCTAAGGGGAATTCTGCAGGTACGCCAGTCGCGCAAGGGAGAGCACGGGAGACCAGTGGTGCGTCATGGCAGACTGACTCAGTATTGTTGTAATGGACCCGATACAGAGGGGCGGAGGGGGGGGTCTAAAGCAGTGGTCTCCAACCTTTTTACACCCAAGATCACTTTTAAATGACAGACCAAGCCAAGATTTACTGCCCTGCCCCTTCCTTGAAGCCCCGCTCTCTCTATTCTCCTCCTCTCCATCACTTGCTGTCCCCAATCCTTATACTGCTACTTTTCTTTAAAAAAAACAATTCTTCTGTAGAATGAGGTTTTTCCAACATTTGGCCTGTCTAGACTGGACCAAATGTCAGAAAAAAAACCCCTTCTTTTGGAAGCCACCTTATTCCTTGGGGAAAGAGGAATATAGGGCTAACCGAAAGAGCCAGATTGTTCTTCCACTAAAAAAGCGGAAGAACAAACGCAACCCTGGATGCAGAAGAGTTTTTCTGAGATATCTCCAGAATCCTGAAAAACTCCTGCAGTCTAGCCGGACCCCAGCTGGGTTGAGACAGGATGTGTAGTCTCTGCAGTGGGAATGAGGGATTTGGGTGTGGGAAGGGGTGAGAGGTGCAAGTTCTGGGAGGAAATCTGGATGGAGGAGGAGGTGGAGAAGGGGACACTGGCTCAGGGAGGGGGCTCCAGGCTGGGCGGTGTTGGGATACTAAGCAAGTCACAGGCTTGTGGATGTGAGGGTGCAGGAATTTGGGTTGGGGTATGTGAAGGGCTCAGGGCAGGGGGTTCCAGTGTTTGATAGGCTCAGATCTAGGGTCTGGGGAAGGGGGAGTGCAGGAGTGGTTGTGGCCAGATGGGGGCTAGGCCCCAATTGGGGGTTTGTTGGCCAAGCTCCATTTTTAAATAAAATACTATGTTAAGCACAAAAAGTTTCTGCATTGTCTTTATTTATGAGAATGGCAGGGAACCTGCCTTGAGTCAGGGGTAACTGACGCATAGAAAAGTCCTTTGGGAGCAGGGGACACAATACTGGGGAGGGGTGCTAGTGGGTTCTGGGACAGGGAACAGGGTGCCAGTGGGGGCAGGGGAGAGGGGGCAGGGTGCCAGGACAGGTTTCTGCATCAGGGGACAGGGTGCTGGGGGGGGGGGACAGGTTTCTGTAGTGGGGAAGGCAGGGGGACAGGTTTCTGCAGTAGGAGACAGGGTGCCAGAGGGAACCGGTTCCTGCAGGGGGGGCAGGGTGCCGTGGGACAAGTTTCTGCAGAGTGGGGAAGGGTTATACAGCGGGGTGGGGGGGGGCAAGGGAGAGGGAACGGGGCGAGGAGGGCGGGGAACAGGTTTGGGGCAGAGGAGAGGAAACAAGGTTGGGGGCAGGGAGTTCCCTACACAAGCCACGGAGGGAAGCCTCCGACCCGCGCTCCCTCCGGACTGACCGCAGGGCAGCCAGGCTGGAGTGAAGAGAAGCGGCTGCCCGGAGAGCTGGTCATGGCGCTCAGCCAGGGTGCACCAAGCTCCACGTGGGCAGGCGCAGAGGAGAAGCCGCCGATCAGCTGGAGCGCGGGGCAGCGTCTTTCTGCTGAAAGCCACAGTCAGCTGGCTGGGGTGTTTCAGCCCTCCAGGTCTCCCAGCTCCCACCATTCCTTGCAGCTACTCACCTGTGTTGTTGCACGGTGAGTAGCTGCTCCTCAAATGAGGAAAACTAATGTAAATGTACTGCGCACGCACGCAGTTCAGAGAGGGCAGAAGAGCTACTCTTAGAGCCTCAACATCTACCGGTAGATCGTGATCTATTGGTTGGTGACCATGGGGCTAAAGGCAAGAATTCCTGCAGCCACAGACCTTAGCGAGTGAGAGCTCACGCGGGGTATTTTTGCTGCCCTTGCAGAGGAATCAGTGCGGGGCCGTGGGCGGAGAAGAAACCGTCCGAGATGGACTTGAGCTGCCTGGACGTGATTCTCGGAACACGTGAAGGGTCCTCAGCGTTCGGCCTTCCCATGGCTCTGTGTGAGTAAGAGGTGCGTGCTTTGAAATCTTCAAGCGTCCTGGCAGTAGGTTTCTTCTGAGGCCGAGAGCTTCCTGCTGGGGCACGGAGCCTGCTGGCTTGGGGACTGGTGAAGGGGCAGTAGGCGGTTCAACAGAGCGTTGATAGAGATTCAAGGCCTCCTTTCTCTCCCCGTTCCTGTACTGGCAGCGGCAGGGGGTGGCCGATGGTGGGAGGCTGCAGTGCAATGGTGGGAGGAGAAGCGATGCCGCGTCCTTGCCGACTGAAACGCTAAGTGGTTTGTTTGTTTTTTCCCCTCTGCTGTGTTCAGTAGCGAGCGATAAGAAGTCAATCCTCCCGGTGCCTTCCCGTCTGGGGATGGAACGGAAACGAAAACAGCGAGCTCGGGAGCTTGGTCGAAGCGAGGCGAGAACCGTCCGGCTGGGAGCGGAGCAGCCATCGCTGACAGGGAGATAAGTGTCGAGTCTGGAAATCTCTCGGCTTACGGCCCACTCGGGTCTAGGAAGGGAAGTCACGTTTGCTTAGACAGCGAGTCCGAGCGGAGGTTCCCGAGGTGCTTCCTTGGTAGTGGGAGAAACAGGGTTCCCGTTTGTCAGGGGTGCTGGTTTCTCTGGAACACAGTGTCCTTCTCAGCAGACGCTTGGCTCGAGGAGGAAGATGCAAGGTGGTAAGGTTTCTGACTGCCTCTTATGTGTTTCTCTCTTGTTGCTCTCTCGTATTGGCCAATACGTTCTGTCTGTCTGTTTCTGTCTGTGTCTTTGTCCTTGCTCTGCTTCTGCCGTGTCCTTGTACAGCACACTTGCAGGCATTCCAGGTGAGCATCTCCAAGGGTTAAAGGCTCAGGAGCCAACGGGAATTCTGGAGGTTCGCCAGTCGCGCAAGGGAGAGCGGTGGTGCGTCATGGCTGACTGACTCAGTGTTCTTGTAGAGGACCCGATACATAGGCGAGAGGGGGGGAAAGGGCTAAAGGATAGCATTCCCACAGCCACAGACTTTAGTGAGTGAGAGCTAACGCTGGGCTTTTTCGGCCACCCTTGCAGAGGAATCAGTGAGGGGCCGTGGGCTGAGAAGATATCGTCCGAGATGGACTTGAGCTGCCTGGACGTGATACTCGGAACACGTGAAGGGTCCTCAGCGTTCGGCCTTCCCATGGCTCTGTGTGAGTAAGAGGTGCGTGCTTTGAAATCTTCAAGCGTCCTGGCAGTATGTTTCTTCTGAGGCAGAGAGCTTCCTGCTGGGGCACGGAGCCTGGTGGCTTGGGGACTGGTGAAGGGGCAGTAGGCGGTTCAACAGTGCGTGGATAGATATTCAAGGCCTCCGTTCCCTCCGCGTTCCTGGAGTGGCAGCGGGAGGGGGTGGCCGATGGTGGGAGGAGAAGCGATGCCGCGTCCTTGCGGACTGAAAAACTAAGTTGTTTGTTTGTTTTTTCCCCTCTGCTGTGTTCGGTAGCGAGCGATAAGAAGTCAACCCTCCCGGTGTCCTCCCGTCTGGGCATGGAACGGAAAAGAGAACAGCGAGCTCGGGAGCTTGGTCGAAGCGAGGCGAGAACCGTCCTGCTGGGAGCGGAGCAGCCATCGCTGACCGGGAGTTAAGTGTCGGGTCTGGAAATCTCTCGGCTTACGGCCCACTCGGGTCTAGGAAGGGAAGTCACGTTTGCTTAGACAGCGAGTCCGAGCGGAGGTTCCCGAGGTGCTTACTTGGTAGTGGGAGAAACAGGGCTCCCGTTTGTCAGGGGTGCTGGTTTCTCTGGAACACGGTGTCCTTCTCAGCAGACGCTTGGCTCGAGGAGGAAGATGCAAGGTGGTAAGGTTTCTGGCTGCCTCTCATGTGTTTCTCTCTTTTTGCTCTCTAGTATTGGCCAATACGTTCTGTCTGTCTGTTTCTGTCTGTGTCTTTGTCCTTGCTCTGCTTCTGCCGTGTCCTTGTACAGCACACTTGCAGGCATTCCAGGTGAGCATCTCCAAGGGTTAAGGGCTCAGGAGCCAACGGGAATGCTGCAGGTACGCCAGTCGCGCAAGGGAGAGCGGTGGTGCGTCATGGCTGACTGACTCAGTGTTCTTGTAGAGGACCCGATACATAGGCGAGAGGGGGGGAAAGGGCTAAAGGATAGCATTCCCACAGCCACAGACCTTAGTGAGTGAGAGCTAACGCTGGGCTTTTTCGGCCACCCTTGCAGAGGAATCAGTGAGGGGCCGTGGGCTGAGAAGATATCGTCCGAGATGGACTTGAGCTGCCTGGACGTGATTCTCGGAACACGTGAAGGGTCCTCAGCGTTCGGCCTTCCCATGGCTCTGTGTGAGTAAGAGGTGCGTGCTTTGAAATCTTCAAGCGTCCTGGCAGTATGTTTCTTCTGAGGCAGAGAGCTTCCTGCTGGGGCACGGAGCCTGGTGGCTTGGGGACTGGTGAAGGGGCAGTAGGCGGTTCAACAGTGCGTGGATAGATATTCAAGGCCTCCGTTATCTCCGCGTTCCTGGAGTGGCAGCGGGAGGGGGTGGCCGATGGTGGGAGGCAGCGGTGCGATGGTGGGAGGAGAAGCGATGCCGCGTCCTTGCGGACTGAAAAGCTAAGTTGTTTGTTTGTTTTTTCCCCTCTGCTGTGTTCGGTAGCGAGCGATAAGAAGTCAACCCTCCCGGTGTCGTCCCGTCTGAGGATGGAACGGAAAAGAGAACAGCGAGCTCGGGAGCTTGGTCGAAGCGAGGCGAGAACCGTCCGGCTGGGAACGGAGCAGCCATCGCTGACCGGGAGATAAGTGTCGGGTCTGGAAATCTCTCGGCTTACGGCCCACTCGGGTCTAGGAAGGGAAGTCACGTTTGCTTAGACAGCGAGTCCGAGCGGAGGTTCCCGAGGTGCTTACTTGGTAGTGGGAGAAACAGGGCTCCCGTTTGTCAGGGGTGCTGGTTTCTCTGGAACACAGTGTCCTTTTCAGCAGACGCTTGGCTCGAGGAGGAAGACGCAAGGTGGTAAGGTTTCTGGCTGCCTCTCATGTGTTTCTCTCTTGTTGCTCTCTAGTATTGGCCAATACGTTCTGTCTGTCTGTTTCTGTCTGTGTCTTTGTCCTTGCTCTGCTTCTGCCGTGTCCTTGTACAGCACACTTGCAGGCATTCCAGGTGAGCATCTCCAAGGGTTAAGGGCTCAGGAGCCAACGGGAATGCTGCAGGTACGCCAGTCGCGCAAGGGAGAGCGGTGGTGCGTCATGGCTGACTGACTCAGTGTTCTTGTAGAGGACCCGATACATAGGCGAGAGGGGGGGAAAGGGCTAAAGGATAGCATTCCCACAGCCACAGACCTTAGTGAGTGAGAGCTAACGCTGGGCTTTTTCGGCCACCCTTGCAGAGGAATCAGTGAGGGGCCGTGGGCTGAGAAGATATCGTCCGAGATGGACTTGAGCTGCCTGGACGTGATTCTCGGAACACGTGAAGGGTCCTCAGCGTTCGGCCTTCCCATGGCTCTGTGTGAGTAAGAGGTGCGTGCTTTGAAATCTTCAAGCGTCCTGGCAGTATGTTTCTTCTGAGGCAGGGAGCTTCCTGCTGGGTCACGGAGCCTGGTGGCTTGGGGACTGGGGAAGGGGCATAGGCGGTTCAACAGAGCGTGGATAGAGATTCAAGGCCTCCGTTCTCTCCGCGTTCCTGGAGTGGCAGCGGGAGGGGGTGGCCGATGGTGGGAGGCAGCGGTGCAATGGTGGGAGGAGAAGTGATGCCGCGTCCTTGCGGACTGAAAAGCTAAGTTGTTTGTTTTTTCCCCTCTGCTGTGTTCGGTAGCGAGCGATAAGAAGTCAACCCTCCCGGTGTCCTCCCGTCTGGGGATGGAACGGAAAAGAGAACAGCGAGCTCGGGAGCTTGGTCGAAGCGAGGCGAGAACCGTCCTGCTGGGAGCGGAGCAGTCATCGCTGACCGGGAGTTAAGTGTCGGGTCTGGAAATCTCTCGGCTTACGGCCCACTCGGGTCTAGGAAGGGAAGTCACGTTTGCTTGGACAGCGAGTCCGAGCGGAGGTTCCCGAGGTGCTTACTTGGTAGTGGGAGAAACAGGGCTCCCGTTTGTCAGGGGTGCTGGTTTCTCTGGAACACGGTGTCCTTTTCAGCAGACGCTTGGCTCGAGGAGGAAGACGCAAGGTGGTAAGGTTTCTGGCTGCCTCTCATGTGCTTCTCTCTTGTTGCTCTCTCGTATTGGCCAATACGTTCTGTCTGTCTGTTTCTGTCTGTGTCTTTGTCCTTGCTCTGCTTCTGCCGTGTCCTTGTACAGCACACTTGCAGGCATTCCAGGTGAGCATCTCCAAGGGTTAAAGGCTCAGGAGCCAACGGGAATTCTGGAGGTTCGCCAGTCGCGCAAGGGAGAGCGGTGGTGCGTCATGGCTGACTGACTCAGTGTTCTTGTAGAGGACCCGATACATAGGCGAGAGGGGGGGAAAGGGCTAAAGGATAGCATTCCCACAGCCACAGACTTTAGTGAGTGAGAGCTAACGCTGGGCTTTTTCGGCCACCCTTGCAGAGGAATCAGTGAGGGGCCGTGGGCTGAGAAGATATCGTCCGAGATGGACTTGAGCTGCCTGGACGTGATACTCGGAACACGTGAAGGGTCCTCAGCGTTCGGCCTTCCCATGGCTCTGTGTGAGTAAGAGGTGCGTGCTTTGAAATCTTCAAGCGTCCTGGCAGTATGTTTCTTCTGAGGCAGAGAGCTTCCTGCTGGGGCACGGAGCCTGGTGGCTTGGGGACTGGTGAAGGGGCAGTAGGCGGTTCAACAGTGCGTGGATAGATATTCAAGGCCTCCGTTCTCTCCGCGTTCCTGGAGTGGCAGCGGGAGGGGGTGGCCGATGGTGGGAGGAGATGCGATGCCGCGTCCTTGCGGACTGAAAAACTAAGTTGTTTGTTTGTTTTTTCCCCTCTGCTGTGTTCGGTAGCGAGCGATAAGAAGTCAACCCTCCCGGTGTCCTCCCGTCTGGGCATGGAACGGAAAAGAGAACAGCGAGCTCGGGAGCTTGGTCGAAGCGAGGCGAGAACCGTCCGGCTGGGAGCGGAGCAGCCATCGCTGACCGGGAGTTAAGTGTCGGGTCTGGAAATCTCTCGGCTTACGGCCCACTCGGGTCTAGGAAGGGAAGTCACGTTTGCTTAGACAGCGAGTCCGAGCGGAGGTTCCCGAGGTGCTTCCTTGGTAGTGGGAGAAACAGGGCTCCCGTTTGTCAGGGGTGCTGGTTTCTCTGGAACACGGTGTCCTTCTCAGCAGACGCTTGGCTCGAGGAGGAAGACGCAAGGTGGTAAGGTTTCTGGCTGCCTCTCATGTGTTTCTCTCTTGTTGCTCTCTCGTATTGGCCAATACGTTCTGTCTGTCTGTTTCTGTCTGTGTCTTTGTCCTTGCTCTGCTTCTGCCGTGTCCTTGTACAGCACACTTGCAGGCATTCCAGGTGAGCATCTCCAAGGGTTAAGGGCTCAGGAGCCAACGGGAATTCTGCAGGTACGCCAGTCGCGCAAGGGAGAGCGGTGGTGCGTCATGGCTGACTGACTCAGTGTTCTTGTAGAGGACCCGATACATAGGCGAGAGGGGGGGAAAGGGCTAAAGGATAGCATTCCCACAGCCACAGACCTTAGTGAGTGAGAGCTAACGCTGGGCTTTTTCGGCCACCCTTGCAGAGGAATCAGTGAGGGGCCGTGGGCTGAGAAGATATCGTCCGAGATGGACTTGAGCTGCCTGGACGTGATTCTCGGAACACGTGAAGGGTCCTCAGCGTTCGGCCTTCCCATGGCTCTGTGTGAGTAAGAGGTGCGTGCTTTGAAATCTTCAAGCGTCCTGGCAGTATGTTTCTTCTGAGGCAGGGAGCTTCCTGCTGGGTCACGGAGCCTGGTGGCTTGGGGACTGGGGAAGGGGCAGTAGGCGGTTCAACAGAGCGTGGATAGAGATTCAAGGCCTCCGTTCTCTCCGCGTTCCTGGAGTGGCAGCGGGAGGGGGTGGCCGATGGTGGGAGGCAGCGGTGCAATGGTGGGAGGAGAAGCGATGCCGCGTCCTTGCGGACTGAAAAGCTAAGTTGTTTGTTTGTTTTTTCCCCTCTGCTGTGTTCGGTAGCGAGCGATAAGAAGTCAACCCTCCCGGTGTCCTCCCGTCTGGGGATGGAACGGAAAAGAGAACAGCGAGCTCGGGAGCTTGGTCGAAGCGAGGCGAGAACCGTCCTGCTGGGAGCGGAGCAGTCATCGCTGACCGGGAGTTAAGTGTCGGGTCTGGAAATCTCTCGGCTTACGGCCCACTCGGGTCTAGGAAGGGAAGTCACGTTTGCTTAGACAGCGAGTCCGAGCGGAGGTTCCCGAGGTGCTTACTTGGTAGTGGGAGAAACAGGGCTCCCGTTTGTCAGGGGTGCTGGTTTCTCTGGAACACGGTGTCCTTTTCAGCAGACGCTTGGCTCGAGGAGGAAGACGCAAGGTGGTAAGGTTTCTGGCTGCCTCTCATGTGCTTCTCTCTTGTTGCTCTCTCGTATTGGCCAATACGTTCTGTCTGTCTGTTTCTGTCTGTGTCTTTGTCCTTGCTCTGCTTCTGCCGTGTCCTTGTACAGCACACTTGCAGGCATTCCAGGTGAGCATCTCCAAGGGTTAAGGGCTCAGGAGCCAACGGGAATTCTGCAGGTTCGCCAGTCGCGCAAGGGAGAGCGGTGGTGCGTCATGGCTGACTGACTCAGTGTTCTTGTAGAGGACCCGATACATAGGCGAGAGGGGGGGAAAGGGCTAAAGGATAGCATTCCCACAGCCACAGACCTTAGTGAGTGAGAGCTAACGCTGGGCTTTTTCGGCCACCCTTGCAGAGGAATCAGTGAGGGGCCGTGGGCTGAGAAGATATCGTCCGAGATGGACTTGAGCTGCCTGGACGTGATTCTCGGAACACGTGAAGGGTCCTCAGCGTTCGGCCTTCCCATGGCTCTGTGTGAGTAAGAGGTGCGTGCTTTGAAATCTTCAAGCGTCCTGGCAGTATGTTTCTTCTGAGGCAGAGAGCTTCCTGCTGGGGCACGGAGCCTGGTGGCTTGGGGACTGGTGAAGGGGCAGTAGGCGGTTCAACAGTGCGTGGATAGATATTCAAGGCCTCCGTTCTCTCCGCGTTCCTGGAGTGGCAGCGGGAGGGGGTGGCCGATGGTGGTAGGAGAAGCGATGCCGCGTCCTTGCGGACTGAAAAGCTAAGTTGTTTGTTTGTTTTTTCCCCTCTGCTGTGTTCGGTAGCGAGCGATAAGAAGTCAACCCTCCCGGTGTCCTCCCGTCTGGGGATGGAACGGAAAAGAGAACAGCGAGCTCGGGAGCTTGGTCGAAGCGAGGCGAGAACCGTCCGGCTGGGAGCGGAGCAGCCATCGCTGACCGGGAGTTAAGTGTCGGGTCTGGAAATCTCTCGGCTTACGGCCCACTCGGGTCTAGGAAGGGAAGTCACGTTTGCTTAGACAGCGAGTCCGAGCGGAGGTTCCCGAGGTGCTTACTTGGTAGTGGGAGAAACAGGGCTCCCGTTTGTCAGGGGTGCTGGTTTCTCTGGAACACGGTGTCCTTTTCAGCAGACGCTTGGCTCGAGGAGGAAGACGCAAGGTGGTAAGGTTTCTGGCTGCCTCTCATGTGTTTCTCTCTTGTTGCTCTCTCGTATTGGCCAATACGTTCTGTCTGTCTGTTTCTGTCTGTGTCTTTGTCCTTGCTCTGCTTCTGCCGTGTCCTTGTACAGCACACTTGCAGGCATTCCAGGTGAGCATCTCCAAGGGTTAAGGGCTCAGGAGCCAACGGGAATTCTGCAGGTTCGCCAGTCGCGCAAGGGAGAGCGGTGGTGCGTCATGGCTGACTGACTCAGTGTTCTTGTAGAGGACCCGATACATAGGCGAGAGGGGGGGAAAGGGCTAAAGGATAGAATTCCCACAGCCACAGACCTTAGTGAGTGAGAGCTAACGCTGGGCTTTTTCGGCCACCCTTGCAGAGGAATCAGTGCGGGGCCGTGGGCGGAGAAGATATCGTCCGAGATGGACTTGAGCTGCCTGGACGTGATTCTCGGAACACGTGAAGGGTCCTCAGCGTTCGGCCTTCCCATGGCTCTGTGTGAGTAAGAGGTGCGTGCTTTGAAATCTTCAAGCGTCCTGGCAGTATGTTTCTTCTGAGGCAGGGAGCTTCCTGCTGGGTCACGGAGCCTGGTGGCTTGGGGACTGGGGAAGGGGCATAGGCGGTTCAACAGAGCGTGGATAGAGATTCAAGGCCTCCGTTCTCTCCGCGTTCCTGGAGTGGCAGCGGGAGGGGGTGGCCGATGGTGGGAGGCAGCGGTGCAATGGTGGGAGGAGAAGCGATGCCGCGTCCTTGCGGACTGAAAAGCTAAGTTGTTTGTTTGTTTTTTCCCCTCTGCTGTGTTCGGTAGCGAGCGATAAGAAGTCAACCCTCCCGGTGTCCTCCCGTCTGGGGATGGAACGGAAAAGAGAACAGCGAGCTCGGGAGCTTGGTCGAAGCGAGGCGAGAACCGTCCTGCTGGGAGCGGAGCAGCCATCGCTGACCGGGAGTTAAGTGTCGGGTCTGGAAATCTCTCGGCTTACGGCCCACTCGGGTCTAGGAAGGGAAGTCACGTTTGCTTAGACAGCGAGTCCGAGCGGAGGTTCCCGAGGTGCTTACTTGGTAGTGGGAGAAACAGGGCTCCCGTTTGTCAGGGGTGCTGGTTTCTCTGGAACACGGTGTCCTTTTCAGCAGACGCTTGGCTCGAGGAGGAAGACGCAAGGTGGTAAGGTTTCTGGCTGCCTCTCATGTGTTTCTCTCTTGTTGCTCTCTCGTATTGGCCAATACGTTCTGTCTGTCTGTTTCTGTCTGTGTCTTTGTCCTTGCTCTGCTTCTGCCGTGTCCTTGTACAGCACACTTGCAGGCATTCCAGGTGAGCATCTCCAAGGGTTAAGGGCTCAGGAGCCAACGGGAATTCTGCAGGTTCGCAAGTCGCGCAAGGGAGAGCGGTGGTGCGTCATGGCTGACTGACTCAGTGTTCTTGTAGAGGACCCGATACATAGGCGAGAGGGGGGGAAAGGGCTAAAGGATAGCATTCCCACAGCCACAGACCTTAGTGAGTGAGAGCTAACGCTGGGCTTTTTCGGCCACCCTTGCAGAGGAATCAGTGCGGGGCCGTGGGCTGAGAAGATATCGTCCGAGATGGACTTGAGCTGCCTGGACGTGATTCTCGGAACACGTGAAGGGTCCTCAGCGTTCGGCCTTCCCATGGCTCTGTGTGAGTAAGAGGTGCGTGCTTTGAAATCTTCAAGCGTCCTGGCAGTATATTTCTTCTGAGGCAGAGAGCTTCCTGCTGGGGCACGGAGCCTGGTGGCTTGGGGACTGGGGAAGGGGCAGTAGGCGGTTCAACAGAGCGTGGATAGATATTCAAGGCCTCCGTTCTCTCCGCGTTCCTGGAGTGGCAGCGGGAGGGGGTGGCCGATGGTGGGAGGAGAAGCGATGCCGCGTCCTTGCGGACTGAAAAGCTAAGTTGTTTGGTTGTTTTTTCCCCTCTGCTGTGTTCGGTAGCGAGCGATAAGAAGTCAACCCTCCCGGTGTCCTCCCGTCTGAGGATGGAACGGAAAAGAGAACAGCGAGCTCGGGAGCTTGGTCGAAGCGAGGCGAGAACCGTCCGGCTGGGAGCGGAGCAGCCATCGCTGACCGGGAGTTAAGTGTCGGGTCTGGAAATCTCTCGGCTTACGGCCCACTCGGGTCTAGGAAGGGAAGTCACGTTTGCTTGGACAGCGAGTCCGAGCGGAGGTTCCCGAGGTGCTTACTTGGTAGTGGGAGAAACAGGGCTCCCGTTTGTCAGGGGTGCTGGTTTCTCTGGAACACGGTGTCCTTTTCAGCAGACGCTTGGCTCGAGGAGGAAGACGCAAGGTGGTAAGGTTTCTGGCTGCCTCTCATGTGCTTCTCTCTTGTTGCTCTCTCGTATTGGCCAATACGTTCTGTCTGTCTGTTTCTGTCTGTGTCTTTGTCCTTGCTCTGCTTCTGCCGTGTCCTTGTACAGCACACTTGCAGGCATTCCAGGTGAGCATCTCCAAGGGTTAAAGGCTCAGGAGCCAACGGGAATTCTGGAGGTTCGCCAGTCGCGCAAGGGAGAGCGGTGGTGCGTCATGGCTGACTGACTCAGTGTTCTTGTAGAGGACCCGATACATAGGCGAGAGGGGGGGAAAGGGCTAAAGGATAGCATTCCCACAGCCACAGACCTTAGTGAGTGAGAGCTAACGCTGGGCTTTTTTGGCCACCCTTGCAGAGGAATCAGTGCGTGGCCGTGGGCGGAGAATAAATCGTCCGAGATGGACTTGAGCTGCCTGGACGTGATTCTCGGAACACGTGAAGGGTCCTCAGCGTTCGGCCTTCCCATGGCTCTGTGTGAGTAAGAGGTGCGTGCTTTGAAATCTTCAAGCGTCCTGGCAGTATGTTTCTTCTGAGGCAGGGAGCTTCCTGCTGGGTCACGGAGCCTGGTGGCTTGGGGACTGGTGAAGGGGCATAGGCGGTTCAACAGTGCGTGGATAGATATTCAAGGCCTCCGTTCTCTCCGCGTTCCTGGAGTGGCAGCGGGAGGGGGTGGCCGATGGTGGGAGGCAGCGGTGCGATGGTGGGAGGAGAAGCGATGCCGCGTCCTTGCGGACTGAAAAGCTAAGTTGTTTGGTTGTTTTTTCCCCTCTGCTGTGTTCGGTAGCGAGCGATAAGAAGTCAACCCTCCCGGTGTCCTCCCGTCTGGGGATGGAACGGAAACGAGAACAGCGAGCTCGGGAGCTTGGTCGAAGCGAGGCGAGAACCGTCCGGCTGGGAGCGGAGCAGCCATCGCTGACCGGGAGATAAGTGTCGGGTCTGGAAATCTCTCGGCTTACGGCCCACTCGGGTCTAGGAAGGGAAGTCACGTTTGCTTAGACAGCGAGTCCGAGCGGAGGTTCCCGAGGTGCTTCCTTGGTAGTGGGAGAAACAGGGCTCCCGTTTGTCAGGGGTGCTGGTTTCTCTGGAACACGGTGTCCTTCTCAGCAGACGCTTGGCTCGAGGAGGAAGACGCAAGGTGGTAAGGTTTCTGACTGCCTCTTATGTGTTTCTCTCTTGTTGCTCTCTAGTATTGGCCAATACGTTCTGTCTGTCTGTTTCTGTCTGTGTCTTTGTCCTTGCTCTGCTTCTGCCGTGTCCTTGTACAGCACACTTGCAGGCATTCCAGGTGAGCATCTCCAAGGGTTAAGGGCTCAGGAGCCAACGGGAATTCTGCAGGTTCGCAAGTCGCGCAAGGGAGAGCGGTGGTGCGTCATGGCTGACTGACTCAGTGTTCTTGTAGAGGACCCGATACATAGGCGAGAGGGGGGGAAAGGGCTAAAGGATAGAATTCCCACAGCCACAGACCTTAGTGAGTGAGAGCTAACGCTGGGCTTTTTTGGCCACCCTTGCAGAGGAATCAGTGCGTGGCCGTGGGCGGAGAATAAATCGTCCGAGATGGACTTGAGCTGCCTGGACGTGATTCTCGGAACACGTGAAGGGTCCTCAGCGTTCGGCCTTCCCATGGCTCTGTGTGAGTAAGAGGTGCGTGCTTTGAAATCTTCAAGCGTCCTGGCAGTATGTTTCTTCTGAGGCAGAGAGCTTCCTGCTGGGGCACGGAGCCTGGTGGCTTGGGGACTGGTGAAGGGGCAGTAGGCGGTTCAACAGTGCGTGGATAGATATTCAAGGCCTCCGTTCTCTCCGCGTTCCTGGAGTGGCAGCGGGAGGGGGTGGCCGATGGTGGTAGGAGAAGCGATGCCGCGTCCTTGCGGACTGAAAAGCTAAATTGTTTGTTTGTTTTTTCCCCTCTGCTGTGTTCGGTAGCGAGCGATAAGAAGTCAACCCTCCCGGTGTCCTCCCGTCTGGGGATGGAACGGAAACGAGAACAGCGAGCTCGGGAGCTTGGTCGAAGCGAGGCGAGAACCGTCCGGCTGGGAGCGGAGCAGCCATCGCTGACCGGGAGATAAGTGTCGGGTCTGGAAATCTCTCGGCTTACGGCCCACTCGGGTCTAGGAAGGGAAGTCACGTTTGCTTAGACAGCGAGTCCGAGCGGAGGTTCCCGAGGTGCTTCCTTGGTAGTGGGAGAAACAGGGCTCCCGTTTGTCAGGGGTGCTGGTTTCTCTGGAACACGGTGTCCTTTTCAGCAGACGCTTGGCTCGAGGAGGAAGACGCAAGGTGGTAAGGTTTCTGGCTGCCTCTCATGTGTTTCTCTCTTGTTGCTCTCTCGTATTGGCCAATACGTTCTGTCTGTCTGTTTCTGTCTGTGTCTTTGTCCTTGCTCTGCTTCTGCCGTGTCCTTGTACAGCACACTTGCAGGCATTCCAGGTGAGCATCTCCAAGGGTTAAGGGCTCAGGAGCCAACGGGAATTCTGCAGGTTCGCCAGTCGCGCAAGGGAGAGCGGTGGTGCGTCATGGCTGACTGACTCAGTGTTCTTGTAGAGGACCCGATACATAGGCGAGAGGGGGGGAAAGGGCTAAAGGATAGCATTCCCACAGCCACAGACTTTAGTGAGTGAGAGCTAACGCTGGGCTTTTTCGGCCACCCTTGCAGAGGAATCAGTGCGTGGCCGTGGGCGGAGAATAAATCGTCCGAGATGGACTTGAGCTGCCTGGACGTGATTCTCGGAACACGTGAAGGGTCCTCAGCGTTCGGCCTTCCCATGGCTCTGTGTGAGTAAGAGGTGCGTGCTTTGAAATCTTCAAGCGTCCTGGCAGTATGTTTCTTCTGAGGCAGAGAGCTTCCTGCTGGGGCACGGAGCCTGGTGGCTTGGGGACTGGTGAAGGGGCAGTAGGCGGTTCAACAGTGCGTGGATAGATATTCAAGGCCTCCGTTCTCTCCGCGTTCCTGGAGTGGCAGCGGGAGGGGGTGGCCGATGGTGGTAGGAGAAGCGATGCCGCGTCCTTGCGGACTGAAAAGCTAAGTTGTTTGGTTGTTTTTTCCCCTCTGCTGTGTTCGGTAGCGAGCGATAAGAAGTCAACCCTCCCGGTGTCCTCCCGTCTGGGGATGGAACGGAAACGAGAACAGCGAGCTCGGGAGCTTGGTCGAAGCGAGGCGAGAACCGTCCGGCTGGGAGCGGAGCAGCCATCGCTGACCGGGAGATAAGTGTCGGGTCTGGAAATCTCTCGGCTTACGGCCCACTCGGGTCTAGGAAGGGAAGTCACGTTTGCTTAGACAGCGAGTCCGAGCGGAGGTTCCCGAGGTGCTTCCTTGGTAGTGGGAGAAACAGGGCTCCCGTTTGTCAGGGGTGCTGGTTTCTCTGGAACACGGTGTCCTTCTCAGCAGACGCTTGGCTCGAGGAGGAAGACGCAAGGTGGTAAGGTTTCTGACTGCCTCTCATGTGTTTCTCTCTTGTTGCTCTCTAGTATTGGCCAATACGTTCTGTCTGTCTGTTTCTGTCTGTGTCTTTGTCCTTGCTCTGCTTCTGCCGTGTCCTTGTACAGCACACTTGCAGGCATTCCAGGTGAGCATCTCCAAGGGTTAAGGGCTCAGGAGCCAACGGGAATTCTGCAGGTTCGCAAGTCGCGCAAGGGAGAGCGGTGGTGCGTCATGGCTGACTGACTCAGTGTTCTTGTAGAGGACCCGATACATAGGCGAGAGGGGGGGAAAGGGCTAAAGGATAGAATTCCCACAGCCACAGACCTTAGTGAGTGAGAGCTAACGCTGGGCTTTTTTGGCCACCCTTGCAGAGGAATCAGTGCGTGGCCGTGGGCGGAGAATAAATCGTCCGAGATGGACTTGAGCTGCCTGGACGTGATTCTCGGAACACGTGAAGGGTCCTCAGCGTTCGGCCTTCCCATGGCTCTGTGTGAGTAAGAGGTGCGTGCTTTGAAATCTTCAAGCGTCCTGGCAGTATGTTTCTTCTGAGGCAGAGAGCTTCCTGCTGGGTCACGGAGCCTGGTGGCTTGGGGACTGAGGAAGGGGCATAGGCGGTTCAACAGTGCGTGGATAGATATTCAAGGCCTCCGTTCTCTCCGCGTTCCTGGAGTGGCAGCGGGAGGGGGTGGCCGATGGTGGGAGGCAGCGGTGCGATGGTGGGAGTAGAAGCGATGCCGCGTCCTTGCGGACTGAAACGCTAAGTTGTTTGTTTGTTTTTTCCCCTCTGCTGTGTTCGGTAGCGAGCGATAAGAAGTCAACCCTCCCGGTGTCCTCCCGTCTGAGGATGGAACGGAAACTAGAACAGCGAGCTCGGGAGCTTGGTCGAAGCGAGGCGAGAACCGTCCGGCTGGGAGCGGAGCAGCCATCGCTGACCGGGAGACAAGTGTCGGGTCTGGAAATCTCTCGGCTTACGGCCCACTCGGGTCTAGGAAGGGAAGTCACGTTTGCTTAGACAGCGAGTCCGAGCGGAGGTTCCCGAGGTGCTTCCTTGGTAGTGGGAGAAACAGGGCTCCCGTTTGTCAGGGGTGCTGGTTTCTCTGGAACACGGTGTCCTTCTCAGGAGACGCTTGGCTCGAGGAGGAAGACGCAAGGTGGTAAGGTTTCTGGCTGCCTCTCATGTGTTTCTCTCTTGTTGCTCTCTCGTATTGGCCAATACGTCCTGTCTGTCTGTTTCTGTCTGTGTCTTTGTCCTTGCTCTGCTTCTGCCGTGTCCTTGTACAGCACACTTGCAGGCATTCCAGGTGAGCATCTCCAAGGGTTAAGGGCTCAGGAGCCAACGGGAATTCTGCAGGTTCGCAAGTCGCACAAGGGAGAGCGGTGGTGCGTCATGGCTGACTGACTCAGTGTTCTTGTAGAGGACCCGATACATAGGCGAGAGGGGGGGAAAGGGCTAAAGGATAGAATTCCCACAGCCACAGACTTTAGTGAGTGAGAGCTAACGCTGGGCTTTTTTGGCCACCCTTGCAGAGGAATCAGTGCGTGGCCGTGGGCGGAGAATAAATCGTCCGAGATGGACTTGAGCTGCCTGGACGTGATTCTCGGAACACGTGAAGGGTCCTCAGCGTTCGGCCTTCCCATGGCTCTGTGTGAGTAAGAGGTGCGTGCTTTGAAATCTTCAAGCGTCCTGGCAGTACGTTTCTTCTGAGGCAGAGAGCTTCCTGCTGGGGCACGGAGCCTGGTGGCTTGGGGACTGGTGAAGGGGCAGTAGGCGGTTCAACAGTGCGTGGATAGATATTCAAGGCCTCCGTTCTCTCCGCGTTCCTGGAGTGGCAGCGGGAGGGGGTGGCCGATGGTGGTAGGAGAAGCGATGCCGCGTCCTTGCGGACTGAAAAGCTAAATTGTTTGGTTGTTTTTTCCCCTCTGCTGTGTTCGGTAGCGAGCGATAAGAAGTCAATCCTCCCGGTGTCCTCCCGTCTGAGGATGGAACGGAAACTAGAACAGCGAGCTCGGGAGCTTGGTCGAAGCGAGGCGAGAACCGTCCGGCTGGGAGCGGAGCAGCCATCGCTGACCGGGAGTTAAGTGTCGGGTCTGGAAATCTCTCGGCTTACGGCCCACTCGGGTCTAGGAAGGGAAGTCACGTTTGCTTGGACAGCGAGTCCGAGCGGAGGTTCCCGAGGTGCTTACTTGGTAGTGGGAGAAACAGGGCTCCCGTTTGTCAGGGGTGCTGGTTTCTCTGGAACACGGTGTCCTTTTCAGCAGACGCTTGGCTCGAGGAGGAAGACGCAAGGTGGTAAGGTTTCTGGCTGCCTCTCATGTGCTTCTCTCTTGTTGCTCTCTCGTATTGGCCAATACGTCCTGTCTGTCTGTTTCTGTCTGTGTCTTTGTCCTTGCTCTGCTTCTGCCGTGTCCTTGTACAGCACACTTGCAGGCATTCCAGGTGAGCATCTCCAAGGGTTAAAGGCTCAGGAGCCAACGGGAATTCTGGAGGTTCGCCAGTCGCGCAAGGGAGAGCGGTGGTGCGTCATGGCTGACTGACTCAGTGTTCTTGTAGAGGACCCGATACATAGGCGAGAGGGGGGGAAAGGGCTAAAGGATAGAATTCCCACAGCCACAGACCTTAGTGAGTGAGAGCTAACGCTGGGCTTTTTTGGCCACCCTTGCAGAGGAATCAGTGCGTGGCCGTGGGCGGAGAATAAATCGTCCGAGATGTACTTGAGCTGCCTGGACGTGATTCTCGGAACACGTGAAGGGTCCTCAGCCTTCGGCCTTCCCATGGCTCTGTGTGAGTAAGAGGTGCGTGCTTTGAAATCTTCAAGCGTCCTGGCAGTATATTTCTTCTGAGGCAGGGAGCTTCCTGCTGGGTCACGGAGCCTGGTGGCTTGGGGACTGAGGAAGGGGCATAGGCGGTTCAACAGGGCGTGGATGGATATTCAAGGCCTTCATTCTCTCCGCGTTCCTGGAGTGGCAGCGGGAGGGGGTGACCGATGGTGGGAGGCAGCGGTGCGATGGTGGGAGGAGAAGCGATGCCGCGTCCTTGCGGACTGAAAAGCTAAGTTGTTTGGTTGTTTTTTCCCCTCTGCTGTGTTCGGTAGCGAGCGATAAGAAGTCAACCCTCCCGGTGTCCTCCCGTCTGGGGATGGAACGGAAACGAGAACAGCGAGCTCGGGAGCTTGGTCGAAGCGAGGCGAGAACCGTCCGGCTGGGAGCGGAGCAGCCATCGCTGACCGGGAGATAAGTGTCGGGTCTGGAAATCTCTCGGCTTACGGCCCACTCGGGTCTAGGAAGGGAAGTCACGTTTGCTTAGACAGCGAGTCCGAGCGGAGGTTCCCGAGGTGCTTCCTTGGTAGTGGGAGAAACAGGGCTCCCGTTTGTCAGGGGTGCTGGTTTCTCTGGAACACGGTGTCCTTCTCAGCAGACGCTTGGCTCGAGGAGGAAGACGCAAGGTGGTAAGGTTTCCGACTGCCTCTTATGTGTTTCTCTCTTGTTGCTCTCTAGTATTGGCCAATACGTTCTGTCTGTCTGTTTCTGTCTGTGTCTTTGTCCTTGCTCTGCTTCTGCCGTGTCCTTGTACAGCACACTTGCAGGCATTCCAGGTGAGCATCTCCAAGGGTTAAGGGCTCAGGAGCCAACGGGAATTCTGCAGGTTCGCAAGTCGCGCAAGGGAGAGCGGTGGTGCGTCATGGCTGACTGACTCAGTGTTCTTGTAGAGGACCCGATACATAGGCGAGAGGGGGGGAAAGGGCTAAAGGATAGAATTCCCACAGCCACAGACCTTAGTGAGTGAGAGCTAACGCTGGGCTTTTTCAGCCACCCTTGCAGAGGAATCAGTGCGTGGCCGTGGGCGGAGAATAAATCGTCCGAGATGTACTTGAGCTGCCTGGACGTGATTCTCGGAACACGTGAAGGGTCCTCAGCGTTCGGCCTTCCCATGGCTCTGTGTGAGTAAGAGGTGCGTGCTTTGAAATCTTCAAGCGTCCTGGCAGTATATTTCTTCTGAGGCAGGGAGCTTCCTGCTGGGTCACGGAGCCTGGTGGCTTGGGGACTGGTGAAGGGGCATAGGCGGTTCAACAGGGCGTGGATAGATATTCAAGGCCTCCGTTCTCTCCGCGTTCCTGGAGTGGCAGCGGGAGGGGGTGACCGATGGTGGGAGGCAGCGGTGCGATGGTGGGAGGAGAAGCGATGCCGCGTCCTTGCGGACTGAAAAGCTAAGTTGTTTGGTTGTTTTTTCCCCTCTGCTGTGTTCGGTAGCGAGCGATAAGAAGTCAACCCTCCCGGTGTCCTCCCGTCTGGGGATGGAACGGAAACGAGAACAGCGAGCTCGGGAGCTTGGTCGAAGCGAGGCGAGAACCGTCCGGCTGGGAGCGGAGCAGCCATCGCTGACCGGGAGATAAGTGTCGGGTCTGGAAATCTCTCGGCTTACGGCCCACTCGGGTCTAGGAAGGGAAGTCACGTTTGCTTAGACAGCGAGTCCGAGCGGAGGTTCCCGAGGTGCTTCCTTGGTAGTGGGAGAAACAGGGCTCCCGTTTGTCAGGGGTGCTGGTTTCTCTGGAACACGGTGTCCTTCTCAGCAGACGCTTGGCTCGAGGAGGAAGACGCAAGGTGGTAAGGTTTCTGACTGCCTCTTATGTGTTTCTCTCTTGTTGCTCTCTAGTATTGGCCAATACGTTCTGTCTGTCTGTTTCTGTCTGTGTCTTTGTCCTTGCTCTGCTTCTGCCGTGTCCTTGTACAGCACACTTGCAGGCATTCCAGGTGAGCATCTCCAAGGGTTAAGGGCTCAGGAGCCAACGGGAATTCTGCAGGTTCGCAAGTCGCGCAAGGGAGAGCGGTGGTGCGTCATGGCTGACTGACTCAGTGTTCTTGTAGAGGACCCGATACATAGGCGAGAGGGGGGGAAAGGGCTAAAGGATAGAATTCCCACAGCCACAGACCTTAGTGAGTGAGAGCTAACGCTGGGCTTTTTTGGCCACCCTTGCAGAGGAATCAGTGCGTGGCCGTGGGCGGAGAATAAATCGTCCGAGATGTACTTGAGCTGCCTGGACGTGATTCTCGGAACACGTGAAGGGTCCTCAGCCTTCGGCCTTCCCATGGCTCTGTGTGAGTAAGAGGTGCGTGCTTTGAAATCTTCAAGCGTCCTGGCAGTATATTTCTTCTGAGGCAGAGAGCTTCCTGCTGGGTCACGGAGCCTGGTGGCTTGGGGACTGGTGAAGGGGCATAGGCAGTTCAACAGAGCATGGATAGATATTCAAGGCCTCCGTTCTCTCCACGTTCCTGGAGTGGCAGCGGGAGGGGGTGGCCGATGGTGCGAGGCAGCGGTGCGATGGTGGTAGGAGAAGCGATGCCGCGTCCTTGCGGACTGAAAAGCTAAGTTGTTTGGTTGTTTTTTCCCCTCTGCTGTGTTCGGTAGCGAGCGATAAGAAGTCAACCCTCCCGGTGTCCTCCCGTCTGGGGATGGAACGGAAACGAGAACAGCGAGCTCGGGAGCTTGGTCGAAGCGAGGCGAGAACCGTCCGGCTGGGAGCGGAGCAGCCATCGCTGACCGGGAGATAAGTGTCGGGTCTGGAAATCTCTCGGCTTACGGCCCACTCGGGTCTAGGAAGGGAAGTCACGTTTGCTTAGACAGCGAGTCCGAGCGGAGGTTCCCGAGGTGCTTCCTTGTTAGTGGGAGAAACAGGGCTCCCGTTTGTCAGGGCTGCTGATTTCTCTGGAACACGGTGTCCTTCTCAGCAGACGCTTGGCTTGAGGGGGAAGATGCAAGGTGGTAAGGTTTCCGGCTGCCTCTCATGTGTTTCTCTCTTGTTGCTCTCTCGTATTGGCCAATACGTTCTGTCTGTCTGTTTCTGTATGTGTCTTTGTCCTTGCTCTGCTTCTGCCGTGTCCTTGTACAGCACACTTGCAGGCATTCCAGGTGAGCATCTCCAAGGGTTAAGGGCTCAGGAGCCAACGGGAATTCTGCAGGTTCGCAAGTCGCACAAGGGAGAGCGGTGGTGCGTCATGGCTGACTGACTCAGTGTTCTTGTAGAGGACCCGATACATAGGCGAGAGGGGGGGAAAGGGCTAAAGGATAGAATTCCCACAGCCACAGACTTTAGCGAGTGAGAGCTAACGCTGGGCTTTTTTGGCCACCCTTGCAGAGGAATCAGTGCGTGGCCGTGGGCGGAGAATAAATCGTCCGAGATGGACTTGAGCTGCCTGGACGTGATTCTCGGAACACGTGAAGGGTCCTCAGCGTTCGGCCTTCCCATGGCTCTGTGTGAGTAAGAGGTGCGTGCTTTGAAATCTTCAAGCGTCCTGGCAGTACATTTCTTCTGAGGCAGAGAGCTTCCTGCTGGGGCACGGAGCCTGGTGGCTTGGGGACTGGTGAAGGGGCAGTAGGCGGTTCAACAGTGCGTGGATAGATATTCAAGGCCTCCGTTCTCTCCGCGTTCCTGGAGTGGCAGCGGGAGGGGGTGGCCGATGGTGGTAGGAGAAGCGATGCCGCGTCCTTGCGGACTGAAAAGCTAAATTGTTTGGTTGTTTTTTCCCCTCTGCTGTGTTCGGTAGCGAGCGATAAGAAGTCAACCCTCCCGGTGTCCTCCCGTCTGGGGATGGAACGGAAACGAGAACAGCGAGCTCGGGAGCTTGGTCGAAGCGAGGCGAGAACCGTCCGGCTGGGAGCGGAGCAGCCATCGCTGACCGGGAGATAAGTGTCGGGTCTGGAAATCTCTCGGCTTACGGCCCACTCGGATCTAGGAAGGGAAGTCACGTTTGCTTAGACAGCGAGTCCGAGCGGAGGTTCCCGAGGTGCTTCCTTGGTAGTGGGAGAAACAGGGCTCCCGTTTGTCAGGGGTGCTGGTTTCTCTGGAACACGGTGTCCTTCTCAGCAGACGCTTGGCTCGAGGAGGAAGATGCAAGGTGGTAAGGTTTCCGACTGCCTCTTATGTGTTTCTCTCTTGTTGCTCTCTAGTATTGGCCAATACGTTCAGTCTGTCTGTTTCTGTCTGTGTCTTTGTCCTTGCTCTGCTTCTGCCGTGTCCTTGTACAGCACACTTGCAGGCATTCCAGGTGAGCATCTCCAAGGGTTAAGGGCTCAGGAGCCAACGGGAATTCTGCAGGTTCGCAAGTCGCGCAAGGGAGAGCGGTGGTGCGTCATGGCTGACTGACTCAGTGTTCTTGTAGAGGACCCGATACATAGGCGAGAGGGGGGAAAGGGCTAAAGGATAGAATTCCCACAGCCACAGACCTTAGTGAGTGAGAGCTAACGCTGGGCTTTTTTGGCCACCCTTGCAGAGGAATCAGTGCGTGGCCGTGGGCGGAGAATAAATCGTCCGAGATGTACTTGAGCTGCCTGGACGTGATTCTCGGAACACGTGAAGGGTCCTCAGCCTTCGGCTTTCCCATGGCTCTGTGTGAGTAAGAGGTGCGTGCTTTGAAATCTTCAAGCGTCCTGGCAGTATATTTCTTCTGAGGCAGAGAGCTTCCTGCTGGGTCACGGAGCCTGGTGGCTTGGGGACTGGTGAAGGGGCATAGGCAGTTCAACAGAGCGTGGATAGATATTCAAGGCCTTCATTCTCTCCGCGTTCCTGGAGTGGCAGCGGGAGGGGGTGACCGATGGTGGGAGGCAGCGGTGCGATGGTGGGAGTAGAAGCGATGCTGCGTCCTTGCGGACTGAAACGCTAAGTTGTTTGTTTGTTTTTTCCCCTCTGCTGTGTTCGGTAGCGAGCGATAAAAAGTCAATCCTCCCGGTGTCCTCCCGTCTGAGGATGGAACGGAAACTAGAACAGCGAGCTCGGGAGCTTGGTCGAAGCGAGGCGAGAACCGTACGGCTGGGAGCGGAGCAGCCATCGCTGACCGGGAGATAAGTGTCGGGTCTGGAAATCTCTCGGCTTACGGCCCACTCGGGTCTAGGAAGGGAAGTCACGTTTGCTTGGACAGCGAGTCCGAGCGGAGGTTCCCGAGGTGCTCACTTGGTAGTGGGAGAAACATGGCTCCCGTTTGTCAGGGGTGCTGGTTTCTCTGGAACACGGTGTCCTTTTCAGCAGACGCTTGGCTCGAGGAGGAAGACGCAAGGTGGTAAGGTTTCTGGCTGCCTCTCATGTGCTTCTCTCTTGTTGCTCTCTCGTATTGGCCAATACGTCCTGTCTGTCTGTTTCTGTTTCTGTCTGTGTCTTTGTCCTTGCTCTGCTTCTGCCGTGTCCTTGTACAGCACACTTGCAGGCATTCCAGGTGAGCATCTCCAAGGGTTAAAGGCTCAGGAGCCAACGGGAATTCTGGAGGTTCGCCAGTCGCGCAAGGGAGAGCGGTGGTGCGTCATGGATGACTGACTCAGTGTTCTTGTAGAGGACCCGATACATAGGCGAGAGGGGGGGAAAGGGCTAAAGGATAGCATTCCCACAGCCACAGACTTTAGTGAGTGAGAGCTAACGCTGGGCTTTTTTGGCCACCCTTGCAGAGGAATCCGTGCGTGGCCGTGGGCGGAGAATAAATCGTCCGAGATGGACTTGAGCTGCCTGGACGTGATTCTCGGAACACGTGAAGGGTCCTCAGCCTTCGGCCTTCCCATGGCTCTGTGTGAGTAAGAGGTGCGTGCTTTGAAATCTTCAAGCGTCCTGGCAGTATATTTCTTCTGAGGCAGGGAGCTTCCTGCTGGGTCACGGAGCCTGGTGGCTTGGGGACTGAGGAAGGGGCATAGGCGGTTCAACAGGGCGTGGATGGATATTCAAGGCCTTCATTCTCTCCGCGTTCCTGGAGTGGCAGCGGGAGGGGGTGACCGATGGTGGGAGGCAGCGGTGCGATGGTGGTAGGAGAAGCGATGCCGCGTCCTTGCGGACTGAAAAGCTAAATTGTTTGGTTGTTTTTTCCCCTCTGCTGTGTTCGGTAGCGAGCGATAAGAAGTCAACCCTCCCGGTGTCCTCCCATCTGGGGATGGAACGGAAACGAGAACAGCGAGCTCGGGAGCTTGGTCGAAGCGAGGCGAGAACCGTCCGGCTGGGAGCGGAGCAGCCATCGCTGACCGGGAGATAAGTGTCGGGTCTGGAAATCTCTCGGCTTACGGCCCACTCGGATCTAGGAAGGGAAGTCACGTTTGCTTAGACAGCGAGTCCGAGCGGAGGTTCCCGAGGTGCTTCCTTGGTAGTGGGAGAAACAGGGCTCCCGTTTGTCAGGGGTGCTGGTTTCTCTGGAACACGGTGTCCTTCTCAGCAGACGCTTGGCTCGAGGAGGAAGATGCAAGGTGGTAAGGTTTCTGACTGCCTCTTATGTGTTTCTCTCTTGTTGCTCTCTAGTATTGGCCAATACGTTCTGTCTGTCTGTTTCTGTCTGTGTCTTTGTCCTTGCTCTGCTTCTGCCGTGTCCTTGTACAGCACACTTGCAGGCATTCCAGGTGAGCATCTCCAAGGGTTAAGGGCTCAGGAGCCAACGGGAATTCTGCAGGTTCGCAAGTCGCGCAAGGGAGAGCGGTGGTGCGTCATGGCTGACTGACTCAGTGTTCTTGTAGAGGACCCGATACATAGGCGAGAGGGGGAAAGGGCTAAAGGATAGAATTCCCACAGCCACAGGCCTTAGTGAGTGAGAGCTAACGCTGGGCTTTTTTGGCCACCCTTGCAGAGGAATCAGTGCGTGGCCGTGGGCGGAGAATAAATCGTCCGAGATGTACTTGAGCTGCCTGGACGTGATTCTCGGAACACGTGAAGGGTCCTCAGCCTTCGGCCTTCCCATGGCTCTGTGTGAGTAAGAGGTGAGTGCTTTGAAATCTTCAAGCGTCCTGGCAGTATATTTCTTCTGAGGCAGGGAGCTTCCTGCTGGGTCACGGAGCCTGGTGGCTTGGGGACTGAGGAAGGGGCATAGGCGGTTCAACAGAGCGTGGATAGATATTCAAGGCCTCCGTTCTCTCCACGTTCCTGGAGTGGCAGCGGGAGGGGGTGGCCGATGGTGGGAGGCAGCGGTGCGATGGTGGGAGGAGAAGCGATGCTGCGTCCTTGCGGACTGAAAAGCTAAGTTGTTTGTTTGTTTTTTCCCCTCTGCTGTGTTCGGTAGCGAGCGATAAAAAGTCAATCCTCCCGGTGTCCTCCCGTCTGAGGATGGAACGGAAACGAGAACAGCGAGCTCGGGAGCTTGGTCGAAGCGAGGCGAGAACCGTCCGGCTGGGAACGGAGCAGCCATCGCTGACAGGGAGATAAGTGTCGGGTCTGGAAATCTCTCGGCTTACGGCCCACTCGGGTCTAGGATGGGAAGTCACGTTTGCTTAGACAGCGAGTCCGAGCGGAGGTTCCCGAGGTGCTTCCTTGGTAGTGGGAGAAACAGGGCTCCCGTTTGTCAGGGGTGCTGGTTTCTCTGGAACACGGTGTCCTTTTCAGCAGACGCTTGGCTCTAGGAGGAAGACGCAAGGTGGTAAGGTTTCTGGCTGCCTCTCATGTGTTTCTCTCTTGTTGCTCTCTCGTATTGGCCAATACGTCCTGTCTGTCTGTTTCTGTCTGTGTCTTTGTCCTTGCTCTGCTTCTGCCGTGTCCTTGTACAGCACACTTGGAGGCATTCCAGGTGAGCATCTCCAAGGGTTAAGGGCTCAGGAGCCAACGGGAATTCTGCAGGTTCGCAAGTCGCACAAGGGAGAGCGGTGGTGCGTCATGGCTGACTGACTCAGTGTTCTTGTAGAGGACCTGATACATAGGCGAGAGGGGGGGAAAGGGCTAAAGGATAGAATTCCCACAGCCACAGACTTTAGTGAGTGAGAGCTAACGCTGGGCTTTTTTGGCCACCCTTGCAGAGGAATCAGTGCGTGGCCGTGGGCGGAGAATAAATCGTCCGAGATGGACTTGAGCTGCCTGGACGTGATTCTCGGAACACGTGAAGGGTCCTCAGCGTTCGGCCTTCCCATGGCTCTGTGTGAGTAAGAGGTGCGTGCTTTGAAATCTTCAAGCGTCCTGGCAGTACGTTTCTTCTGAGGCAGAGAGCTTCCTGCTGGGGCACGGAGCCTGGTGGCTTGGGGACTGGTGAAGGGGCAGTAGGCGGTTCAACAGTGCGTGGATAGATATTCAAGGCCTCCGTTCTCTCCGCGTTCCTGGAGTGGCAGCGGGAGGGGGTGGCCGATGGTGGTAGGAGAAGCGATGCCGCGTCCTTGCGGACTGAAAAACTAAGTTGTTTGGTTGTTTTTTCCCCTCTGCTGTGTTCGGTAGCGAGCGATAAGAAGTCAACCCTCCCGGTGTCCTCCCGTCTGGGGATGGAACGGAAACGAGAACAGCGAGCTCGGGAGCTTGGTCGAAGCGAGGCGAGAACCGTCCGGCTGGGAGCGGAGCAGCCATCGCTGACCGGGAGATAAGTGTCGGGTCTGGAAATCTCTCGGCTTACGGCCCACTCGGGTCTAGGAAGGGAAGTCACGTTTGCTTAGACAGCGAGTCCGAGCGGAGGTTCCCGAGGTGCTTCCTTGGTAGTGGGAGAAACAGGGCTCCCGTTTGTCAGGGCTGCTGATTTCTCTGGAACACGGTGTCCTTCTCAGCAGACGCTTGGCTTGAGGGGGAAGATGCAAGGTGGTAAGGTTTCCGGCTGCCTCTCATGTGTTTCTCTCTTGTTGCTCTCTCGTATTGGCCAATACGTTCTGTCTGTCTGTTTCTGTATGTGTCTTTGTCCTTGCTCTGCTTCTGCCGTGTCCTTGTATAGCTCACGTGCAGGCATTCCAGGTGAGCATCTCCAAGGGTTAAGGGCTCAGGAGCCAACGGGAATTCTGCAGGTACGCCAGTCGCGCAAGGGAGAGCGGTGGTGCGTCATGGCTGACTGACTCAGTGTTATTGTAGAGGGCCCTATACATAGGCGAGGGGCGTGGGGGAAGGGCTAAAGGATAGAATTCCCACAGCCACAGACCTTAGTGAGTGAGAGGTCTCTTCAGTCACGCCGCTCTCTGGTCTCCCTGCAGGGAGGGATTCTGGTGCCGCTCTCGGGTCGTGCAGCTTGGGGGTGTCTCTAGCGCTGCTCTCTGGTCTCGCTGCTGGGGGGGAGGGGTCTTTGGGGCCACTCTCAGGTCGTGCTGCTGGGAGGGAGTCTGGCGCCTCTCTCGGGTTATGCTGCTGCGGGGAATCTCTGGTGCCGCTCTCGAGTCGCGCTACTGGGGGGGTCTCCGGCGCCTCCTTGGGATCATGCTGCTGAGGGGGGTCTCTGGCTTCGCTCTCCGGTCGTGCTGCTGGGGGGGTCTCTGTTACCGCTTTCGGGTCGCGCTGTTAGGGGGGGGTCTCTGGTGCCGCTCTCGGTAGTGGTGCTGAGGGTGGGGTCTCTGTCTCCACTCTCGGGTCGCGCTGCTGGGGGGAGGTCTCTGGCGCCGCTCTTGGGTCGCACTACTGGGGGTGGTCTCTGGAGCCTCTCTCCGGTCATGCTGCAGACGGGGGGTGTCACTGGCCCCGCTATCAGGTGATGCTGCTGCGGGGGGTCTCTGGCACCTCTCTCGGGTTTTGCTGCTGGGTGGGTGTCTGGGGCCGCTCTCGGGTGATGCTGTTCGGGGAGGTCTCTGGCGCTGCTCTCCGGTAGCGGTGCTGGGGGTGGGGTTTCTGTCTCCACTCTCGGGTAATGCTTCTGGGGGGGTCTCCGGCGCCGGTCTCGGGTCGCGCTCCTTGGGGGTGGGGTCTCTGTCGCCACTTTCATCTCATGCTGCTGGGGGGGGGGTCTCTGGCGCCACTCTCGGGTGATGCTGCTGGGGGGGGCCTCTGGCTCCCATCTCAGGTCGTGCTGCTGGGGGGGGGGGGAGATCTCTGTCGCCGTTCTCCGGTGATGCTGCTGGGGGGAGGGTCTCTGGCGCCACTCTTGGGTCGCACTGCTGGGGGCGGGTCTGTGGTGCCGCTCTCCAGTCTTGCTGCTGGGGGGGGGTCTCTGGCACCGTTTTCGGGTCACTCTGCTGGGGGAGGTCTCTGGCTTCGCTCTCGGGTCACGCTGCTGGGAAGGGTCTCTGGCGCCGCCCTCAGGACTTGCTGCTGGGGGGGGTCTCTGGCGCCGCCCTCGGGTCGCAATGCCAGGGGGGTTCTTTCGCGCTGCTCTCGTGTTTTGCTGCTGGGGGGGGTCTCTTGTTTCGCTCTCGGGTCATGCTGCTGGGGGGGGACTTTGCAAGCAGGGCCGGGTACTAAAGGCACCAAGCAGCTGGCGGAATCACTGAGAACAAGGGTCATGGGGTCGAGGGTTGGTTGAGACTCTTTGGACCAGAGGCAGGGGGTCCAGGCTGCCAAATGTGTCGCGGAGAACCTCCATCTATCGGACGCGGCTTCCTCTCCGCGCTTGCAGAAGTGAGCAGCTAAAAGTGTTAGAAGCCAAATCAGAGCGGCTCATGTGTGTGTTAGAAACGGCTACGGGGAGCCAATTGCGACGGCAGCTGTTTGTGACGTCACACCGGCCCCGGGACTGCGGCGTCATCGAGTAGCCGCTGAGAATTCAGGAGTCCATCGGCTGCTCTGCGAACTGACATGGACCGGCCTCAGCCCCACCAGCTCTGCTTTCCCTGGCTCCCCCCCCCCGTGCCTCAGTTTCCTCCTCTGCAATCACCTCATCCCCTCCCCTGGACCTGGCACCTGCCTCTCGCTCCCCAGTGGGGCCTAGGCTGCGCTTCAGCCCGGCCGGCCACTCCCGCCTGTCACCCGCAGGACCAGCTGCGGCCCCCGCCTCCTAAACTGCGCCGTGGCCGGTGGTGCTGCCCAGCTCCAACCAGTCAATCTTAACGGACTGCTCTGTCAGCAAATGGGCTGTGATTAAAGGGCGCGTCCTTTATCTGAGGCGACCAATAAGCTGACCCGGGAATGATCTTAAAGGACACCTTTTGGTTGCACTGGCACCTGACGCCTTCTTCAGCCCTTTGTTGCTGCATTCTCAGGCTGGCACCTCTCAGAACCACTCATTCATCGTCCAAGCACTCTCTCTCTTACGTACATTCCCTAATTAATGTTTCCCATACAGTATTTTGCATAATAATACAAGAGTTGTAGTTACAAAAAGTTACAAAAGTTTCTGAGTGGCATTTCTTAAAACATTCTCTCTCTGAGTGCTGAGTTAGTTACTGTTATAGTTACAATGCTTCACTTTGCGATTAGGGTTAAGTGCTTCACAATGCTTTGAAGAGAACAGTTGTCAATTGTGTAACAATAAGTTTGAGCGTGCCCTGGCACACAGCGAGGGGAGCTGTTTCTGGCTACATAGTAATATATTTTTAACAGTTTGAAGTTACATGACCTAATATTACATTCCTAACCAATTATATTCTAGAGGGGCAAAAATGTTTAGATTTATAATTAAACAATCCTAACAAATAATAATAATAATAATAATAATAATAATAAATCTAAACACTTCTCAAGCTTGATAACGCTAAATCTAAACACTTTCACAAGAATAAATCTAAACACTTCTATGCTTCTTCTACTTAACAAACTTCTCCTCCTTAGACTTTTAGTTGTGGGGAACAAATTCTGGGGAGTCACTTCCACTTGGGGAATCATGTTTCATACTTGACTATGTTATCCCTACACTAAGGCTGGCCGAGAGACTGTCCCGGACTGATCGTAACAGACTGTTCTGTCCGCGAATGGGCTGAGAGTAAAGGGCGTGTTCGGAATCTGTGGCGCCCAATCTGAGGCTGTCCGAGGTGACTCTTAACGGACTGCTCCGTGCGCCAATGGGCGGTGACTAAAGGCGTGTTCTGGGGCTGCTGGCGGCCAATAGGTTGTCCGGGGTGGATTATAACAGACTCTTCTGTCCGCGAATGGGCTGTGACTAAGGAGCGTGTTCTGAATCAGAGGCACCCAATAGGCTGACCCGGCTGCATCTTAACGGACAGCTCTGTCTGCGAATGCGGTGTGACTAGGGGGAATGACCTGCCACTGCTCTCGACCAATAGGCTGTCCGAGGTGGATCTTAATGGACTGCTCTGTCCTCGAATTGTCTGTGACTTAGGGGTGGTTCCTGACTGTGTGCCAGCCAATGGGCTTTCGGAAGACAGCCTTGGCGGAGGATAGTGTCGCCCAATGGGCTGTCAGCAAAGGGGATCCTGCCTCTGGTTCGGCCAATGGGCTGTCGCAGGGGGGCGTTGTCTGACTGGGCGGCCGGCGCCGCCATGACAGGAAGGTCCGAGGAGCGCGCGGGGGCGCGAGCGAATCCTGGGTCCAAGTGCGAAGCTGCCCCGCCCCCAGCCCGTCCCTTGTTGGTGTCTGGCCCGGGGGAGGAGGGGGCGCGAGGGTTGGTGGGGGAGCGGGCTGGGGGAGGGGTGTCTGGCCCGGGGGAGGAGGGGGCGCGAGGGAAGGTGGGGGAGCGGGCTGGGGGAGGGGTGTCTGGCCCGGGGGAGGAGGGGGCGCGAGGGAAGGTGGGGGAGCGGGCTGGGGGAGGGGTGTCTGGCCCGGGGGAGGTGGGGGCGCGAGGGAAGGTGGGGGAGCGGGCTGGGGGTGGGGTGTCTGGCCCGGGGGAGGAGGGGGCGCGAGGGAAGGTGGGGGAGCGGGCTGGGGGAGGGGTGTCTGGCCCGGGGGAGGTGGGGGCGCGAGGGAAGGTGGGGGAGCGGGCTGGGGGTGGGGTGTCTGGCCCGGGGGAGGAGGGGGCGCGAGGGAAGGTGGGGGAGCGGGCTGGGGGAGGGGTGTCTGGCCCGGGGGGGGGAGGGGGCGCGAGGGAAGGTGGGGGAGCGGGCTGGGGGAGGGGTGTCTGGCCCGGGGGAGGAGGGGGCGCGAGGGAAGGTGGGGGAGCGGGCTGGGGGAGGGGTGTCTGGCCCGGGGGGGGAGGGGGCGCGAGGGAAGGTGGGGGAGCGGGCTGGGGGAGGGGTGTCTGGCCCGGGGGAGGAGGGGGCGCGAGGGAAGGTGGGGGAGCGGGCTGGGGGAGGGGTGTCTGGCCCGGGGGAGGAGGGGGCGCGAGGGAAGGTGGGGGAGCGGGCTGGGGGAGGGGTGTCTGGCCCGGGGGGGGGAGGGGGCGCGAGGGAAGGTGGGGGAGCGGGCTGGGGGAGGGGTGTCTGGCCCGGGGGAGGAGGGGGCGCGAGGGAAGGTGGGGGAGCGGGCTGGGGGAGGGGTGTCTGGCCCGGGGGGGAGGGGGCGCGAGGGAAGGTGGGGGAGCGGGCTGGGGGAGGGGTGTCTGGCCCGGGGGGGGGGAGGGGGCGCGAGGGAAGGTGGGGGAGCGGGCTGGGGGAGGGGTGTCTGGCCCGGGGGGGGGAGGGGGCGCGAGGGAAGGTGGGGGAGCGGGCTGGGGGAGGGGTGTCTGGCCCGGGGGAGGAGGGGGCGCGAGGGAAGGTGGGGGAGCGGGCTGGGGGAGGGGTGTCTGGCCCGGGGGGGGAGGGGGCGCGAGGGAAGGTGGGGGAGCGGGCTGGGGGAGGGGTGTCTGGCCCGGGGGGGGGGAGGGGGCGCGAGGGAAGATGGGGGAGCGGGCTGGGGGAGGGGTGTCTGGCTCGGGGGGGGAGGGGGCGCGAGGGAAGGTGGGGGAGCGGGCTGGGGGAGGGGTGTCTGGCCCGGGGGGGGGAGGGGGCGCGAGGAAAGGTGGGGGAGCGGGCTGGGGGTGGGGTGTCTGGCCCGGGGGAGGAGGCGGTGGCGCGAGGGAAGATGGGGGAGCGGGCTGGGGGTGGGGTGTCTTGCCCGGGGGAGGAGGGGGCGCGAGGGAAGGTGGGGGAGCGGGCTGGGGGTGGGGTGTCTGGCCCGGGGGAGGAGGAGGGGGCGCGAGGGAAGGTGGGGGAGCGGGCTGGGGGTGGGGTGTCTGGACAGGGGTGAGGTGTAGGAGCAGGCTGGATGTGAGGGGTCTCAGTGGAGGGTGTGTGTGAGCAGGCTGGGGGCGTGGGGTCTCAGCCTGGGTGAGTGAGGGGCCACTAACTTCTTTCACGGTGCTGCCAGCACCATGGCCCAGGATCAGCCTCCCGCTGCTCCCATTGGCAGGATATTGGCAAATGGGAGTAGCAGGAAAATCCTCCAGGAAGCAGGTCCATGCCCTGCTGTGGGAGGGGGAGGAGGAAGGGAAGCAGCAGTGTGCTCCGCTTCTTCCTTGCAAGTTGGATCCGGCAGGGAGCCTTGGGGCTTTTCCCCCACCCCCGCCCTTTCACCTCCCCTCTCCTGTGGCGTGTGAGAATGGAAGAGCGTCATCTAGAGAGTTAACTTTCTTTTAGGAGCAAACAAGGAATTTTTCCTTTTTTTGAGGGAGACTTAGGACAGGTTATTTAGAGCTTGTCAGAAAACTTCAGATGATGTCCACTAGCAGACATCAAGAAATGAAGAACCCGTCACTTGCTTTGGTAGTTTGTGCCAGTGGTGAATCATCCTCCCTGTGAAGTATTGGTGCCCTATGTCCAAGAGGAACGTGTCTGGTTTCACCTTCCAGCCACTGGCTCTTGTCCTGCCTTTCTCTGCACCGTGAACCGGCCCTTTGGTACCCGACATGTTCTCTCCGGAAAGGCCCTTAGACGCCCGAGTAACGTCATCTCTCAGCTTTCCTTGTACAAGCCAACCACACGGAGCTCAAGAGCAGAGGAGAAGGACTTTCTCTGCAGCTCTCCAGACTTTTTGCTCTTTGCTGCCCCGTCTCTAAGTTTCCAACAGCTTTTCAAAATGTGGCCCCTGAAGCAGGCTGCAGTCTCCAATCTCAGTCTCATGGACGCTGCATCACCTCCCTGCCCTGCTTGCTTCTCTGCTCGTGGGGCGGAGCTGGCGGGCAGGGCAGCGGGTCGGTCACAGTTCAGCCTCGCAGGGTCAGTGATGCGGCTCCCCCGGCTCCTTCTTTTTCTGCTTGTCCAGGGCCGAATCCACTTGCCCCTCAGCAGGAGCCAGGTGATGGGAAACGTGCTTCTGGGCAGGCTCTACACGCTGCTCCAGTTTCACGCCATCCTCGCCGACTTCCCCTCCTGCTCCGTCGCCCCGGGTAGGTGGCAGCAATGGCGGGAGAGGCCCTCTAGAAATGGGCATGGGGGGGCTCTGGCCCGGCTGAGAAACGGGCACGGGGCGGAGGGGACATTAGAGCTGACGCTAGAGTCCCCTGTTGCCCAGGCTGGGCGGGGAGGGCCCCCCGGCGTACCAGAAGCCCACGGGCTAATCAGACTATAGAGGGTTTGTGGATTTAGGGTTTCTGCTCCAGAGGCCGTGGTGCCTCAGGCTTTAGCTGAATGAGTTACAGCAGGAGGATTTTGCTCAGGAAGGCCAGGCAGGAATAGCTGGTGGGCGGGAGGGGTGCAGCCGGCCAGGCCTGCGGCATGGAAAGTGGAGTATCGGCGGGTGACGCTAGGGATGCTCAGTGGAGCTGAATCAATGACCGTAATTTAGCGACTATATACCGCACCCGAATATACCCTGCAGTTTTTTCTATTTGAGTAACCTCTTTTATACTCCGCACACGAATATAACCCGCAGAGCATACAAGACTTTTCTGTGCCGGGGGTATATTTGCTGGGGTATGTTTACAGTGCGGGGTGGGGGGGGATAGCCACTCACCGCCCCAGGTTCCAGCACAGCCGCTAGCCTCTGGGTGGGGGAGCGCTCACCGCCCAGTTCCTGCCCAGCCTCAGGAAGGGGCAGGGGTGGGGGCACAGGTGGGAGGGGCGGGGGCACAGGTGGCTCTCCATGGCACTGGCTCCCATTCCCCCCACTTTACTGCTGATAGAGAGGCGTGGCGCGGAGGGTGTGGGGGGCAGACGGAGCCGGTACCTGCACGAAGCTTTCCAGCCAGCTCCCCGCATGTGCCAGCTATCGCAGGCAGCAGTGGCAGGCGGGGTGGGGGTCACCAGGGCTCACTGCGGACGGAGGCAGCTGCGTGAGATGCCGGGGCAGCGTCAAAGGAAGCAGTCCCTGCTGGGGGGGGGGGCTTCCTGGGAGTGGGGGCTGGGAGCGCACTGGCTGCCGGCCCCACCTCAGGAGACTATCGAATAGTCGTGGAACCGACAGTATTTTGTGCGCTTCCAGGACTATTCACTTCATGGCTGCCTAACGTCCCTGCTTGCCTTGCGGTCAGCGCGGGCTGGGGATTTGGATGGGGAGGGTTTGAAGGGGATATGCTGGTAGGGGTCCTGGATTTCATTTCTGTTGCTATTGGGTTGGAAATAGTAGAGTAAATATGCCTTATCAAGGTAACGTCACAGCCAGATCCCAAGGGAAGTATGGTTCTGAGGCTGGCTAGACCATCGGGTCTGACTTCGGTAGAAGGCAAGTTAGTTGAAACAATAGTAAAGAATAAAATTGTGAGGCATGTAGACGAACATAGTTTGTTGGACAAAAGTCAACATGGTTTCTGTAAAGGGAAATCATGTCTTATTAATCTATTAGTGTTCTCTGAAGGGGTTAACAAACATGCAGACAAGGGGGATCCAGTAGTAGTTTTTCGCGTAGTGTCCCAGTGGGTGCTCCACTGTAGGTGAAGGGTCGCCCTGAGCCTCAGATCGGAGCTTTGTATAGCAGTTTCCCCTGTTGAGCCACGCATGCCCAGGAGGCGTCTCGAGCCCTTCCCGCCTCCTGAGGTTCCTCACAAGGTTCCTCACCAAAGGCTCTTGTGTCAATTCCATGGCCATGGGAGAAGAGGGAAGGTCCTTTCTTGGATTGAGAACTGGTTAAAAGGCAGGAAACAAAGAGTAGGAAGAAATGGTAAATTTTCAGATTGGAGAGGGGTAACTAGTGGTGTCCCCCAAGGGTCAGTCCTGGGACCAATCCTTTTCAACTTATTCGTAAATGATCTGGAGAAAGGGGTAAGGAGTGAGGTGGTAAAGTTTGCAGAAGATACCAAACTGTTCAGGATAGTCAAGACAGAAGCAGACTGTGAGAGACTCCAAAAAGATCTCACCAAACGGAGTGATTGGGCAACAAAATGGCAAATGAAATTTCATGTGGATAAGTGTAAAGTAATGCACATCGGGAAAAATAACCCCAACTATACGTACAGAATGACGGGGGCTACTTTGGCTATGACAAATCAGGAAAGAGATCTTGGAGTTATCGTGGACAGTTCTTTGAAAACTTCCACACGGTGTGCAACGGCGGTCAAAAAGGCAAATAGGATGCTAGGAATTATTAGGAAAGGGATAGAAAATAAGACCCAGAATCTCTTACTGCCCCTGTATAAAACTATGGTACGCCCACATCTTGAATACTGTGTACAGATGTGGTCTCCTCACCTCAAAAAAGATATTTTGGCCTTGGAAAGGGTCCAGAAAAGGGCAACTAAAATGATTAGGGGTTTGGAACGGGTCCCATATGAAGAGAGGTTAAAGCGATTGGGACTTTTCAGTTTAGAAAAGAGGAGACCGAGGGGGGATATGATAGAGGTCTATAAAATCATGAGTGGTGTGGAGAGGGCAGATAAAGAAAAGTTATTTATTAGTTCCCATAATAGAAGAACTAGAGGACACCAAATGAAATTAACGGGTAACAGGTTTAAAACTAATAAATGAAAGTTCTTCTTCACGCAGCATGTAGTCAACCTGTGGAACTCCTTGCCAGAGGAGGCTGTGAAGGCTAGCACTATAACAGAGTTTAAAGAGAAGCTAGATAATTTCATGGAGGTTAGGTCCATAAATGGCTATTAGCCAGGGGATACAATGGTGTCCTTGGCCTCTGTTTGTCAGAGGCTGGAGAAGGATGGCAGGAGACAAATGGCTTGATCATTGTCTTTGGTCCACCCTCTCCGGGGCACCTGGTGCTGGCCACTGTCGGCAGACAGGCTATTGGGCTAGATGGACCTTTGGTCTGATCCAGTACGGCCGTTCTTACGTAGATGGTATCCTGAGTCCACGAAAGCTCATGATCCTAGCTACATTGTTTGTTAGTCTATAAAGTGCTACCAGACCAGTTGTTGTTGTTGTTGTTGTTGTTGTTTTATTTCCAGATGCTATGAACTAGCATCCCGTGGCTACCTGCCACCTCTGCAGTCATTTCAGCATTTTAGTGTTTAAGACGGTATTATCTAGGGTTATTTTTAGTTACATATGCTTAAGGCTTTTTACGCCTTGTGTCTTTATTTGGCTCAAGTACAGTCTTCGATACAGGCTCAATGCATTATTGCCTTAATTTATAAGCATCACCTAGCAAATACTTAGTCCTGCAGGCACCAGGTATTTCACTTGCGACCCCTCTCCCCCCGGCTGTGAAGAGCGGCAGGGAGGCGGAAGGCAGCTGCCAGAAAGCCGCACAGCATGGCCGGGGCAATGGGGCTCCAGGAGCGTGGCTCAGCTACAGGAGGAGGCAAGGCAGCGGGAGAGTGGGATGCGGAGCAAAAAAGAGGCACAGAGGAGAAAGAGATGGGGGAAAGGAGCCTGCACGGGGGAGGGTGTTAAGGACTGCACGTGCCATGAAGGAACCCGAGGAGGGCAAGGAGTCTGGTAAGAAGGGGGGGAGGAAGCGACCCAGGGCAGTGAGGGTGGGTGGCCACACACATTCGTTTAGCATTTTAGGGGGTGGTGGTATCACGAATGTTGAGAACCCCTGCTGTAATCCATGTTCCAGCAATAACTTAATGAGTTTAACATCGCGTTTTTATGTATGTTTTACCCTAGAAATACACAAGCCTTTTACTTTGGAAATAAATCTAAATGCCTAGTGTTCTGTTCATATTCTTTTGCACGGGTGTTGCAGTTTATTCATATTTAAGAACTTATGTTTTAATTTATTGCTCACCATTTTAGAGTTAGACGTTATCACTGACTTTTTAGCTGTTCTGTTCCCCGCACTTATCAGCTCAGCGGTATTGCTCGCTGCTGGCTGGTTAGGGGCTAAACTCTCCACACCAGATTTAGTGGTTTTCTCTTGGAATGTCAACGTACAGACGACTACACGATTAACCAATAAGCCTCAAGTTATTGGTCAATCCTGTCGATTACACGCATTCTCCCCTCTTACCCGCTGTCTGTCAGAGGCAGCGAGGAGGGAGGAGGCGTGAGCTGATACCTGTCGGAAGCCAGCTTTTAAGTCAGCTTGTCGCAAGAGGGCGCGGTTGTACAGCTGATCAGCTCCCCACAAGCGTTGGATCGGCCTGTTCCCCCACCTCTGTGCTGCTGCCTCTGATACAGAGGAAGCAGTATGGTGGAAGGAGGCAGGCGGGAGCTGATATGCATGAGCACTGTGTGTGGTGGCTTCATGGACCCACCTGTCAAACCCCTTGCTGCCTCTTCTAGAGGCAAGAGGGGGAGACAGGAGCTGGTGCTGGCTTCGCAGAGCTGCCTGCCTGCCTGCCCACGCTGCTGCCTGTGCCTGAGGAGTGTGCAGAGAGGGGGCGTGACAGTCAGACGGGGCCATGGCAGCGCGTTCCTGCATGGAAGCATTTGGCGCGGCGTGTGGCTTTTGCAGGGGCACGTGTTCGTGACGTATTCCAGTCAGACGGTGTCCTGGCTGCAGTGCCAGGCGGATCCTAGGGTCCCACTCCTGGAGAGCAACACCCCTCCCCTCCCCAGCCGGAGCCTGCAATGGCCCAGACAGTCTGAGAGGGCCAGAGGGAAGAGGCAGGCGGGACAGGGACTCGGGCTCAGGGCCCCACCCGTGACTGCAGCGGGAGCTGGCAGACACTGAGATGGACACGCGCCCTCTCAGGGGGGTCTCTTGTTTTGACAGTTCACACCTGGCAACCCCACTCGGTCTCCCATGATGCACTGATGTGGGCGGAGAGATTGTAACTCCTTGGCGCGTTCTGGCACGAGGCAGGAGCTGTGCGTCTCACATCCCTCGCGGGGCAACAAACAGCAGTCACGTGGGCGCTGTGAGCTCTCACAATGTAGCGTCGTGCCGGCACGTGTGGCGCGGTGGACGCCCGCGCCCCGTCCCACGGACCGGAAGTGACGTTTGCTCGGTCCACGGCCTGACAGCAACCGACTGGGAACCATGACCGGAAGGTGTCCAGGTACGTGCTCCAATCGCGCCCCCCGGGAACAGGGCTCGGAGTCGATTGGGGGGGATTTGAGAGCAGCCTTCAACTTCCTGAAGTGAGGTTCCAAAGAGGCTGCAGAAAAGCTGTTCTCAGTGGTGACAGATGGCAGAACAAGGAGCAAAGGTCTCAAGTTGCGGTGGGAGAGGTCCAGGTTGGATATTAGGAAAAACTATTTCCCTAGGCGGGTGGGGAAACACTGGGATGGGTTCCCTAGGGAGGCAGTGGAGTCTCCATTCCTAGAGGTGTTTAAGTGTCGGCTTGACACAGCCCTGGCCGGGTTGATTTAGTTGGGATTGGTCCTGCCTAGCGCAGCGGGCTGGACTTGACCTTCTGAGGTCTCTTCCAGCTCTGTGGTTCTAGGATTCTGAGAGAGCGTCTGCACTGGCATGTGCTTTTACGCAAGAGCATCCATGCCAGTGTGGACGCTCTCTTGCGCAATAAACTCCGATGGCCATTTTAACCGTCGGCCTTTCTTGCGCAAGAAATTCCTGTTACCTGTCCGCACTGGCCTGTGCCGGAAGGGCTCTTGCGCAAGAGGCTTCTTTCTGAGCAGGAGCATCCTAGTTCTTGCGCCAGGAGCCCTGGTTGTACACAGGAGAAGGTCAGTTTCCTTGCGCAAGCACACACGGCCAGTGTAGACAGGCAGCAAGTTTCCGCGCAAGAGCGGCCGCTTTGGCGCGAGATGGCGCCAGTGCAGACACAGCATCAGTGTTTTCAAACCGGACGCAGCCGAGGCAGCCCCCCCCCCCCCCCAACCTGCCTCACGCTGCCCCGCTGCACTTTGTAAGGCAGCAGCAGCATCTGCCTGTCCCACACAAGCCCGCTGGGCAGTTGGGTGTGTGTGTGGGGGGGTATTTGGTGGGGGGAGCTGACTGCTGGGGGTAGGGAGGAGCAGAGTGGGGGGTTGGGGAGGAGCAGACTGAATGAAGGGTTTGGTGGGGGGAGCAGAGTGGGGGGGTTGGGGAGGAGCAGACTGAATGAAGAGTTTGGTGGGGGAGCAGAGTGGGGGGGTTTGGTGGTGCTGGAGTAGACTGCAGGGGGGGTTGGGGTGGAGTAGAGTGCAGGGGGGGCAGAGTGGGGGGTTGGGGGGCAGACTACAGGGGGGTTTGGAGGGGGGCAGAGTGGGGGGGTTTAGTGGGGAGCAGACTGCGGGGGGTTGGGGGGGTGGTGGGGGGCAGAGTGGGGGGTTGGGGGGCAGACTACAGGGGGTTTGGTGGGCGGGCAGAGTGGGGGGTTGGGGGGCAGACTACAGGGGGTTTGGTGGGGGGGGGGGTGGGGGGCAGACTACAGGGGGTTTGGTGGGGGGGCAGAGTGGGGGGTTGGGGGGCAGACTACAGGGGGTTTGGTGGGGGGGCAGAGTGGGGGGCTGGGGGGCAGAGTGGGGGGTTGGCAGGTCCTGACGCCACAGGACAAGCCGGCTGGGCAGTTTGGGGGGGGCGGTCTCTGAGGCGGGGGGGGGGCGAGGGGAGCAGGGAAAGTAGCCGCGGTGGCTTGTGGGAAACGTTCCGTGCCCCAATCCGCAGCTCCCATGGGCTGTTCGATTGGGCGGGAGCAGCGGAAGTGACATCACAATCCAGCCGCTGATCCAGGGGTTGGTCTCGCGCGGTGTTACGCCCAGCGTGAGCGATGCATCCTGGGAGTTGTAGTTCCCACAGTGCGGCCTCCCGGGGCGTGTCTCAGTGCGCCCCGCCCCAATCATAGCCACGCCCCTCCCGCCCAGGCCGTCATAGCCACGCCCAGCGTGTTCCAGCCTCTCCCCGCCCCCAACTGCATCGTAGGGCGCCCCCGCAGCGCTACTCAGGCCCCGCCCCTGTCTGCCCCCGCCCCGCGATCCTCAGCCCCCCCCCGCTCTGCACAGCCCCCCCCCCCCCGAGCTGCATCCCCCTCCCCCACCTTCCACCCGACCTGCATCAACTGCTCCATTCTACACCCCCCACCCAACCTGCACCTGTTACCCCCCCAGGCCATTCTACACCCCCCACCCAACCTGCACCTGTTACCCCCCCAGGCCATTCTACACCCCCCCACCCAACCTGCACCTGTTACCCCCCCAGGCCATTCTACACCCCCCACCCAACCTGCACCTGTTACCCCCCCAGGCCATTCTACACCCCCCACCCAACCTGCACCTGTTACCCCCCCAGGCCATTCTACACCCCCACCCAACCTGCACCTGTTACCCCCCCAGGCCATTCTACACCCCCCACCCAACCTGCACCTGTTACCCCCCCAGGCCATTCTACACCCCCTCACCCAACCTGCACCTGTTACCCCCCAGGCCATTCTACACCCCCCACCCAACCTGCACCTGTTACCCCCCCAGGCCATTCTACACCCCCACCCAACCTGCCCCGTTACCCCCCCCCCCCCAGGCCATTCTACACCCCCCAACCAACCTGCCCCTGTTACCCCCCCAGGCCATTCTACACCCCCCACCCAACCTGCCCCTGTTACTCCCCCCAGGCCATTCTACACCCCCCACCCAACCTGCCCCTGTTACCCCCCCCAGTCCTTTCAACACCCCCCTCTCAACCTGCAAGCCCCTCCCCCGGCCCCCAGGCCATTCTACACCCCCCACTCCAGTGCATGCTGAACCCCCCTCCCCTGCCCTCCAGTCCATTCTACACCCGCCACCCAATCTGCACCCCCTCCCCCAGTCCTTTCAACACTCCCAGCGCAACCTGCACCCCTCTTCCCCAGTCCATTCAATACCCCCCTGCCCAGCCTGCACCCCCGTTACCCTACCCCCAGTTTATTCAATATCCTTAGCTCAACCTGCACCCTCCCTGTGCACTCTACACCTCAACCCAACCTGCACCCCCATTCTTCTCACTCTCCACTCCATTCAGCACCCCTAGACCAACATACACCCCCATTCCCCCGCTTCCCAGTCCAACCTGCATCCCTAGCCCGACCTGCCCCTCTTCCTCTGCCCCCAGTGCTTCCCACCCCCCCTTTCACTCCACCCCCAATCCATCACACCCCCAGTCCAACAGCACCCCCACTCCTCCTACTGCAGCCTAACCTGCCCCCCCATTATCTGTGCTGCAGCCGAACTGGCACCTCCCTTCCCTCACTTCCCCAGTGCATTACAACACTCCCAAGCCAATCTTATCCCCCATGAGTGCTCTCCCTCGCTTCAACCATATTTTATCCTTCGGGTCCCTCGCTTTCCTTCCTCTCCACAACGCCCAAACCAACATGTCCCCTCTAGCCCCTTTCTCCATTCATGGGGTCTATCGGTCCCCCATTTTGCTCCCTGCAACACCCCCAAGCTCACCCCGACCTGCGCCCTATTCCTTCCCATCCCCCGTACGTGGGACCTCTCACCTCCCTGTTGGCTTCCTTCCCAACCCACACACCCTCCTCGCACACCCCTGTCTCGCCAGGTCTGCGACCTTCCAGCCTCCCTTCTTCCTTCCTTCCCAACCCACACACCCCTGTCTCGCCAGGCCTGAAACCTGTCAGCCTCTGTTATTCCTTCGTCCGCGCCCTCAAGTTGCACTCCTACCCCCTCAGTCCTCCTTCTTCCCAACACTGGCAGCCTGCCATATCCTTCCCTAATCTGCTCCCCACACCGGCTCTCCCTCCATTCATGGGATCCCTTAAGCCCCAGCTCTCCCCAATTCCAATTATTGTTCCCCATGAACTTGCTGAGTTGACTTTGCCCGCCAACCAAGGGCCCTCAAACACTCCTCCATGCTATTCTTCAACTCTGGGGCTTCTAAATCCCCCAAACTGTCAGTGTCCCTGGGATCCTCAGACCTCTCCCCTCCACAGTGCAGCCCCCAATACCAAGTATTCAAGACAGTCACACTTAGGGGCTGCGTCTAGACTGGCATGATTTTGTGAAATACTTTTAACGGAAAAGTTCTTCCGTTAAAAGTATTTCCGCAAAAGAGCATCTAGATTGGCAGGGATGCTTTTGCACAAAAAGTGCTTTTACGCAAGAGCACCCGTGCGCAGCATAGACGCGCTTTTGCGCAAGAAAGCTCCGATAGCCATTTTAGCCATCGGGGCTTTCTTGCAGAAAAAATGACGGTGCCTGTCTACACTGGCCTTCTTGTGCGAGTATTCCTGCGCAAGAGGGCTTATCCCTGAGCGGGAGCGTCAAAGTGTTTACGCAAGAAGGACTGAATTCTTCCATTAGAACGTCAGTGCTCTTGTGCAAATTCAAGTGGCCAGTGTAGACAGCTGGGAAGTTTTTGCACAAGCGGCCGCTTTTGCGCAAAATCTTGCTAGTCTAGATGCGCCCACGTAGAGACCAAAATAGGAAATGAACTTCTCCACTGATCAGCCCCTTTGAGACTCTATTCTTCGCAGTGCTGCTGTCTCCATCCACAGGACATGGGCAGGTCTGCTGGGTGAACATCTCCACAGACATGGTCTTGGGAGCCTTCAAAAAAGTAGGGGACAACTAGCAGTCGGTTTCATCACAGGCCATGAGCTTCCTTTTGGGTACGAAGAATTCTGCTGGGTATGCTCTGTAAGGAGACTATTTGGATGTGGGCTCAAAGCGCTCTTCTCCACTGGTATTTCTGCAGTGCCAGGGAGAGGCGGAGTGGGAGGGTGGAAGACAGCAGCATAATTTAGATGTGAGAAGAGGTTACGCGACATTACGGACTGAGATGCCAACGTATTCCCTTTTAAGTTGTCAGGTGTACTGGTTTCCCTGGTACAGAGAGACTGAAAAGTAAGTTGCTTGGTTTGATTTCCCCCTTTGCTGGGTTGGGTAGCGAGCGATAGGAAGTCAACCCTCCCGGTGTCCTCCCGTCTGGGGACGGAACAGAAACGAGAACAGCGAGCTCTGGAACTTGGTCGAAGCGAGGAGAGAACCGTGCGGCTGGGAGCGGAGCAGCCGTCACTGTCACGGAGATAAGTGTCAGGTCTGGAAATCTCTCGGCTTACGGCCCACTCGGGTCTAGGAAGGGAAGTCACGTTTGCTTAGACAGCGAGTCCGAGCGGAGGTTCCCGAGGTGCTTCCTTGGTAGTGGGAGAAACAGGGCTCCCGTTTGTCAGGGGTGCTGGTTTCTCTGGAACACGGTGTCCTTCTCAGCAGACGCTTGGCTGGAGGAGGAAGATGCAAGGTGGTAAGGTTTCTGACTGCCTCTTATGTGTTTCTCTCTTGTGGCTCTCTAGTATTGGCCAATACGTTCTGTCTGTCTGTTTCTGTCTGTGTCTTTGTCCTTGCTCTGCTTCTGCCGTGTCCTTGTACAGCACACTTGCAGGCATTCCAGGTGAGCATCTCCAAGGGTTAAGGGCTCAGGAGCCAACGGGAATTCTGCAGGTTCGCAAGTCGCGCAAGGGAGAGCGGTGGTGCGTCATGGCTGACTGACTCAGTGTTCTTGTAGAGGACCCGATACATAGGCGAGAGGGGGGGGGAAAGGGCTAAAGGATAGAATTCCCACAGCCACAGGCCTTAGTGAGTGAGAGCTAACGCTGGGCTTTTTTGGCCACTCTTGCAGAGGAATCAGTGCGTGGCCGTATGCGGAGAATAAATCGTCCGAGATGTACTTGAGCTGCTTGGACGTGATTCTCGGAACACGTGAAGGGTCCTCAACGTTCGGCCTTCCCATGGCTCTGTGTGAGTAAGAGGTGCGTGCTTTGAAATCTTCAAGCATCCTGGCAGTATGTTTCTTCTGAGGCAGAGAGCTTCCTGCTGGGTCACGGAGCCTGGTGGCTTGGGGACTGGTGAAGGGGCATAGGCAGTTCAACAGAGCGTGGATAGATATTCAAGGTCTCCGTTCTCTCCACGTTCCTGGAGTGGCAGCGGGAGGGGGTGGCCGATGGTGGGAGGAGAAGTGATGCCGCGTCCTTGCGGACTGAAAAGCTAAGTTGTTTGTTTGTTTTTTCCCCTCTGCTGTGTTCGGTAGCGAGTGATAAGAAGTCAACCCTCCCGGTGTCCTCCCGTCTGGGGATGGAACGGAAAAGAGAACGGCGAGCTCGGGAGCTTGGTCGAAGCGAGGCGAGAACCGTCCTGCTGGGAGCGGAGCAGCCATCGCTGACTGGGAGATAAGTGTCGGGTCTGGAAATCTCTCGGCTTACGGCCCACTCGGGTCTAGGAAGGGAAGTCACGTTTGCTTAGACAGCGAGTCCGAGCGGAAGTTCCACTCGCGCAGGACATTTAAACTTCCCCCTCACACAACCTGCATGCCTACCAGTGCTCTTTGCTAGCCCATACCCCCTATTCCTGGTGTCCTTCAGTTTCCCTTCTTCTCTTCAGAGACTCAGAGGAACCTGCACCCCCAGAGCATACCTCCATTCATGTTTCCAGGAGCCCCTGTTTTTCCTGCTTAGGACACTCCCCATCCCACACTCTATCCCTATTCCTATATTTTCCCCATTTATAGGACCCTTAACCCCCATTTCTGCCCTTCCTAACGCACAGTTCCTCCTTCCCCACTCCCATCGCGCCTGCCATCACTACCTTCCCCCCAGCCCTCCTTTAGCATGTAAGGACTTCCTCAACCACTCTCTTCTTCCTTCTCAACAACCCCCATCCCAAGCCATGCCACACTCCAGACCCTTCCAGTCCATCCTCCCATCAATTGGGTCCCAGCCCCCTTCTCTTCCTTTCTACACCCACATCCCATGGCAACCTGCATTCCTAATGCTGCCCTTCCTCCATCCATGCCTACACCCATACACGGTATGCGTGCTTTATTTTGTTTTGATAAACGACAGCAATCTCTCAACTGTAAAAGTTAGAAATTACACAAACTACATTTGTTTTATTAAAATCTAACAGCAGGAGGGGAGCGGGAGAAATTGTGCGTATGTTACTCCTCATTGAGGGGATGGGCAAACGTATGAGCTTGCATTGTAGTGATTTCTCTCCCGCGTCAGATAATATTATTTTGGGTGTACTTTCTGGAGGGGAAGTGCAATTGAGTGCTGGACGATTTTCTAGCTAAGCCTTACCGTAGAGAGCTGTTTGCAGACTCTGTGTTTCTACACTTGGTGTGTCCCAACCTGCGTGGGCTCCTAGAGGCCAGAGAGCCTAAGTCAGCAAAACAGGGAGAAGCAGGCAAGGCTAGTGGAGCAAGTAGTCTCAGTGAAATCCCAGCACATCCGCTGGCATCCCAGAAGGAGGACCAAACCCATCAGAAGCTGGGCCTTTGAGAAAAGGTCTCTCCATGTACTGGGTAAGCTTGGAGGCCTCTCAAGGTGTACCTGCTCCCGGCAGTGCACTTACTCCGTTACAGAAATGCTAACAGTGACAGTCGGTGAATGGGATATTAGCGTATAGTCGTGTATACGATTAACTGATAAGCCTGGGCTTATCGGTTAATCTTGACAACTACACACACTTCCCTCCCCCTTGCTGTCTCTAATACAGAGTCCGCAAGGGCTCGGGAGAGGTGAGAGCCTGTGCGCGTGGGGAGCTGGCTTTTAAGTCATCGCCCCAGAAGCACCAGATCCCGCGGAGCTACGTGCTCCGTATCCATCGGTGCACTTCTGATACTGATAAGAACATAAGAATGGCTATACTGGGTCCGACCAAAGGGCCATCTAGCCCAGTAGCCTGTCTGCCAACAGTGGCCAGTGCCAGGTGCCCCAGAGGGGGTGGACTGAAGACAATGATAAAGCAATTTGTCTCCTGCCATCCATCTCCAGCCTTTGACAAACAGAGGCCAGGGGCATCATTTCTTCTTACCCCCAGGCTAATAGCCTTTTATGGACGTAACCTTCATGAATTTATCTAGTTTTTTTTAAAACTCTGTTATAGTCCTAGCCTTCACAGCATCCTGTGGCAAGGAGTTCCACACGTTGACTGTGCGCTGTGTGAAGAACTTTCTTTCATTAGGTTTAAGCCTCCTACCCATTAATTTCATTTGGTGTCCTCTAGTTCTTATATTATGGGAACAAGTAAAGAAGTTTTCTATATTCACCTTCTCCCACCACTCATGATTTTATAGACCTCTGTCATATCCCCCTCAGTCTCCTCCTTTCTAAGCTGAAAAGTCCTAGTCTCTTTAGCCTCTCTTCATATGGGACGTGCTCGAAACCCCTAATCATTGTAGTTGCCCTTTTCTGAACCTTTTCTAATGCCAAAGTACAGTATCTTTTTTGAGGTGAGGAGACCACATATAGTATGCCTACATCTTGAACACTGTGTATAGAAGTTTTATATAGGGGCATTAAGATATTTTTCATCTTATTTTTTATCCCTTTTTAAATAATTACTAGCATCCTATGTGCTTTTTTGACCGTATAGTGCATTTTCAGAGAAATATCCACGATAACTCCAAGATATCTTTCCTGATTAGTTGTAGCTAAATTAGCCCTCATCATATGGTATGTATAGTTGGGGTTATTTTTTTCCAATGTGTGTTACTTTATACTTATCCACATCAAATTTCATTTGCTATTTTGTTGCGCAATCATTATATTTGGTGAGATCTTTTTGAAGTTAAACAGTTACACAATTGCTTTTGTCCTTAAGTCCGAGCAGTGGGTGGTCGGGAGTGGCCTCAAAGGAAGAGGAAAGCAGAGAGTCTGGTCTTTTGTCTGGGTGTCATGTTACTGGATTTTAAGGGGAGCAGCCAGATCAGTGCTGCACCAATTGCGGGGAGGTGTTTGCCCCAAAGTCTATACAAAGGGGGCCATGCGAGATGTCAAATGAAAGTCATGTTCTACTGATTCTGTATATGCTACTCATGTACTTGTATGATATCTGTATGTGGAGTTATGAATATGGAGTATGTGCTGATATTGGCCTGCACTGCCTGTTGTAAAGGAGGATTGTCCGTTGAATGAGTATGCTAATTAGCACTGGTCCAGGGATAATGGCTCTCAAGGTGCCCAATACACACCTGAGGACTGTGTCTGGGAACATGCAACCCAGCCAGGGCAAAATGGCTCCTGACATATGAAACAGCTAAGTCATTCGACCATGTGACCTGCTCCACTTGGAAGGTACCGGGGAGATATACAAGTGCCATGAGGCGGACTCCATCTTGTCTTCAATTCTGCTACTGATCCTAGATGCAGCCTTGCAAGGAACAGAGAGCCGAGGAGGATTGCTGACCCATTCTGACATAGGATGAACACCAGAGACCTTTAAGATAGCAGTTATAACATCTCTCCTGAGAGCCTGCATCGAGAACTTGGTGACTGGTGCATGTAATGTATTCTCCTTAACAACCTTACTCTCATGCTTTGCTTTTCTTCTATTAATAAACCTTTAGATTTTAGATTCTAAAGGATTGGCCCAGCGTGATCTTGTGGGTAAGATCCAAAGTGTAAACTGTCCGGGGATTTGTGGCTGGTTCTTTGGGACCGGAAAGACCCGTTCGGGGAAGGTGAGATTGGGTTCTACAACCCCCTCACCTGTGTGCAGGCCCGGGGCTAATTGTGGCACAGGGAGAGCTGGGGTGTCTGAGGGGTTTTGCTCCTGAGGCTTCTGGCTGTCCAGATTGGCCGCTAAAGCACTCAGTGTGATCGGTTTATGGCGTATTTGGGAAAGGCTTCCAGTCTGGGGCTGTAAGGAGCCCCGAGTTTTGAGCAATTCGCCCTGAGCGGACGCCGTCAGCTGTGCCAAGACCTGGCCTGGTCCGTCACAGCCACCTTCCCAGCTCACCTCAACCCTCACCGTACCTTCTCCCCATTCATCTTTCAACAGATAAGGACCCCCTCATCCACCCTCCTCTTCCTCACTAACGGCCCCCAGCCCAACACGCTCTTGATCCTTCCAGTCCACCCGTCCATCCAGTGGATCTCTCAACCCCTCCTTTCTCTTCCTTTTAACACCGCCAGCCCATGGCAATGTGCACTCCTAACCCTGCCCTTTCTCCACCCATAGGGCCAAGGGCACCATTGTTTGAGGGGGGTAGGTGCCCTTGGTCCTATGGGTGTAGAATTGGGTAGAGAAATGGGGTAGGAGGGCAGTAGCCCCCCTCCTGAGTTTGAAACCCTGTATTTCATACATGAGGTGTGCTTAAAGCCCATGTCCTAACTCCAGAGGCAGTTCTTAAATGTAACAGAGTTTGAGCTGATGCGGCTTTGCCTTTGGGGCATGGACTTTATTATGCTTAAATCACCCTGCCCCTCTCGTTCTTTATAACAATGGACGGACATTCAAGCAGTTGAAGTATTGTTAGATCCTCATAAAAACATTGCTGGGTACTCCCTGTAAAAGATGGGGGGGAGTAACCCACTTTGGCACAACAAATGCAGGAGCAGGGGTCTGCAAAAGTACCCCAAAACCTGATCTCTCCAGGCTTTGGTACAAAAACTTTCCCCCAAAATCCTAAAACCGAAATTTTAGGGAATATCCACTGCCATCACCCAAGTAGTCCAAGAAAACTAGGGATGAGATCACTTGGGAAACCTCCTCCCTAAAACCTCAGGGGTACCTGAAGCTCTTTTTCCCCTCAGAGCTTGAAAAAGAAGAGAGAAAAACAAGCTGCAGTCTGTGCTAGGTGACTCCCAGACAGTCAGACAGACAGAGAGTTTACAGATAAAACTAGGACACCAAAATAAACCTATAGCAGGTTAATTAGAAAAGAAAACAAACTTTTTATTATCAAAACAATACTGCCGTTGCAAGTATAGTTAAGGTGGCTAGATGGTAAGGGCCACCAATTTGTATACTCAGAGGCTGTGTCTATACTGGCTACTTATTCTGGAAAATCAGCCGCTTTTCCGGAATAACTTGCCAGCTGTCTACAGTGGCTGCTTGCTTTTCCGGAAAAGCACTGACTATTTCATGTAAGATTGTCAGTGTTCTTGTGGAAAACTATGCTGCTCTCATTCGGGCAAAAGTCCTTTTGTGCAAAACTTTTGCGCAAAAGGGCCAGTATAGACAGGTCAGGTTTATTTTCCGCAAAAAAAGCCCTGATTGCGAAAATGGCGATCAGGGCTTTTTTGCGGAAAAGCACGTCTAGATTGGCACGGATGCTTTTCCGCAAAAAATGCTTTTGCGGAAAAGCGTCCGTGCCAATCTAGATGCTCTTTTCCGAAAATGCTTTTAACGGAACAGTTTTACGTTAAAACCATTTCCGGAAAATCATGCCAGTCTAGACGTAGCCAGAGACAATTCTGTGGGTTAGAAAGCTTCATTACAAAAGAGAAAAAAAACCACTTTTATGGTTTGGGAATTTCAAATTGATGTTAAAACAATTAAAAACCTGATAGATTAATTAAACTTTGCCCTACTTACATATTGTGAAAAGACTTTTCTTAGGGAGAGCGAGACAGCCTCGAAGCTCCCTGTTACCTGGAAGAATCCACTCTGCCTCAGACAGAGGAGGAAAAAGTTAAAAATTCCTTTGTTCCCAGTTTGAAATCCCTAACTGCATTGTTATTGGCTGACCAAATATCTGGCTAGGATAACCCCTTAACCACGAGGACTGACCAGCAGCCTGGTGGCTATGACGGGGAGAGTAGGAATGAGTGTTATGCTTTTGGGATCTGCATTTGGACCACTGCTATTAAACGTCTCACATATGTTCTTGAAAAAGGAGAGACTAAAGGGATAAATAGTGACTAAATCAAAGTCGATAGGCACTTCCCCATTCCTCCTTTGAAAAGTACAAGAGTCCAGCAGGGACTGTTGTGCATTTCAAAGTAATAGAGCTTGGGTTCAGCTGGGGACTCTGAGTCCCTCACTGACCCCAGGCTCCATGCCGTGCTGCATGCCATGAGGAGCCCCAGGTCATGCCGTGTGGAACCTGGGGCCAGCTGGGGAAATGCCACGCAGAGCTGGGGATCAGCTGACCCCGGGTTCCATGGCTGCCACTTTAAATGCGTGGAGCTGGCTTTTCAAAGGGGCAGCTGCCGCACAGCTGATCTGTAGCTCAGCCATGCAGTGCTGCCACTTAGAAAGCTGGGGCGGGGGGGAAGGAGTACTTCAATCTCAGAGAGGCAGCAAGGTGTGGGGAATTGACTAGCTGACTAGTCAACAGACAACTATCCCATAAGCATTTGCTTATGGGGATAGACTTGTCTTTAACATCCCTAATCCAAAGCTGGTAGGAATGAGTTAAAAAGGGGTCTCACAAAACTGGACGTTTGGGCAACACAAGGGCATATGAATCCGTGTTAGCCAACACAACAGAAAAAAGAGAGGAAGCGGCATGTGAGGTGTGTTTCCATTTTTACTGGCTTGGACTCGAGCGCATGGAAGATGAGCGGGTGTCTTGGCATAATCCTGATGTCAGCGGGGAGCTACAGCCAACTGACCCGTCAGTGTTCAGTCCGTATCTTGTAGCGGAACAGCTGTGTTGTAGAAAGGGTTGGAGAGAGAGGCAGGTACTGGATGGTCTCATGCAGCTGTAGCATTTTTGGCAGTGATACTTCTTCCATGGGTTATTTGCTGTTCTTGCAGAGGCCTGCTGTAGGCAATCGGAGCCACTCTGGACATTCAGCTAGATGAGGGGCATCTGCCTGAAGTGAGTCTGAGTCACCTGTTGTTCCTATTGACAGTGGAGCTGTGGAGGTCTGTCGTGATGGTGTAGGAGCTGGTGTATGTTTTGTGAAATTATCTTCAGCCAGTGTCTGTGCAGCGAGGTGCCTCCTTGCGAGCAGAGAGATGCTTGTGATTTCCATGGGACAGATCCTGGGGAAGGCAGAGCTCTGCCCGTGGCTGGTAATTGTCTGGGATTGTCCTTTCCTGTCTGTAAGTAGCTGCACGTGGGTCGCTGCCCTTCAAATACAGCGATGTGGAGGGAGGGAGGGACGACAAAGTACAGAGCATCTGTCCGTGTAATCACTGGACATCATCACATTGTTCTCCAGTTGCTTGCTCAATCATCACGTCCCTCAGAGGACCAGAGTATTCTGGGCAGGGTGTGGGTATAGTGGACTGAGGGTGTGGTAAAGTGGAGATGGTCATAGTTTCTTATAAATTATGAGCATTTTAGGACCTGGATAGGCTGGAGAGGAATAAAGAAGGGGTCTCCAGTGACCAGCAGTTAGGTGATGCACATGTTTATGTCTGTGTTTTGACCAGTAGTGGTGGTTGAGTTTACAAGTCTCCTCTCATTCTCTTTTCAGTTGTCAGTGGCATTGGATTCATGAAAGAATGGCTGACTTGTGGCAGAGACTAAAGCCTTGAGCCCATCACTAGGGCTGGAAGCCAGCTAGTGCAATGAGTTTGGCAGTTTAAAAGATTCAAGGTATGTTATTTTGAATAATGTCTACGCTACACACTTATGTCAGAATAAGCTAACTACTTTGAAATAGAACATCCAAACTACAGGGAAGCCTTGAAATTAGTCTGAGTCAGGCTCCCCTAATGTTGACGTACTACATTGATTTAGAGTCTGAGGAAGCACTGGGGAGTAATTACTTTGAATGACTCTGGGGAGTAGTTATTTCTAAATAAGAACAGCTGAGCATATATACTGAAGACATTTCAAAATAACAATTTCTACATCAGGGTTATTCCTCATCACAAACAGGAGTCATTAGTTTGTTATTTCATAACTCCTAACTGCCTAGTGTAAAAGTGCCGCAACAGAGCATTGACACTCGATGGCCACTTTTGGCAATGCATGCACAATTCTGTAATGCAGCAACTGTGACACTCGGGGTGTGTCTAGACTACAGGGATTGTTCAAAAAATCTTTATGTGCGTCTAGACGGCCGCTGCGTTCTGTCGACAGTAAATCAACAGAATGCGGCAGTTTTGTTGACAGCAGTAAATCTCATTTTACGTTCTACGAGGAATAACACTATTTTTGACGGACATCTGTCAAAAAAAGGGAAGTGTGGATGCGGGGAAGATTTTTGGTCGAAAATAAAGGCCTCTAGGTAGAAGCCCTGGTGGACACTCCTGCCAGAGCTTTCATCTCTATTGTTCCTGCCCAGACAACTTTGGGCACCGGGGAGGGAACATCAGGTGAGTGCTGTGAGGGTCCAACACACACAGGGCAGGGGAGGCGGGAGCAAAGTGGATGGTGCAGTACTGTGACATGTCATGCTGATCACATCCTGGGGGGAGGGGGGTACACACACGACTGACCTCAGGGAGGGCTGTCCTACCCCTGCAGCTGCATGGCTGCGAGGAACCACCTGCTCCTACAGACACTGATGCCAGGTACAGGCAGGGGTTTGGGACCCTGGGAATTGCCACACAGCTTCAGGCTTCTTAGCAACCTGCGGGAACCCCAACTGTGGCCTGGCACTTGTCTGTGCTGCTTGGCCATGGGGTGGGGGGAGGGGGGCAGGATGGTGGCCTGCACACTGTCTGGGCTTCAGGGAGGCCGTGGCTGCTGCTCAGGGCATACCACTCCTTGCTGTGACCACATGAGCATCCGCTGATCCTAGAGGACAGGCACTGACTGCTGAGGAGGGCATGCTGTCTCTCAGGGAAAGTGTGAGCATGCATGACTGATGACTTTTCTCTCTTGTCCTCCACATCCAGCCCAGCTGTCCAGGAGGGTGGGGGGCCACACCTCTCCCACCTCCCAGACGGCTGCAGGGAACCCATCGGCACTGGTGCAAGTATTTGGACCTGGTGCGGCAGCACATCTCGGCCCTGCGAGGGATGCAGGAGACATGTAATCAGAGGATGCAGGCAGAGACAGAGCGGCGCAGTCGCTTGCTGGATGAGTTTGTGCAGCAGCTGTGGGAAAAAATCAAATAACTCCAATTGTGTCTAAGGAGGGACTGTGCAGGAAATCAAAACTCTCTAACAGAAAACTGCTGTAAGGGTTAAAAGTTTTCCAGGCCTCTCTCCCTGTAACAGAGAGAAATCATCTTAACTCTAATCAAGACCCTTACAATGCGTATCTCAACTTCACGAGACTCCTAGTCTGTCACAAATTGTTATGTAAACTGTTATCTTTGTCACAGTTTGCCTTGTAGACTCCTCACTCAGGTTCTCATGTGCCTTTGTTCTGTAAAACTTACTTCTAGCACACCTGGTGTGAACAGAAACGTCTCAGAGTACTTCTGCTGAGACTTTAATATGTTAAAGAAAACAATCAACAACTAAACTGTCTGAACATACTGTATAAAGGATCCCGGAAACTCTCTCTCAGGGCTGCTGCTGCTCTCACTCTCGTAGCTGTCAGCCTGCATGCATAATAAAATTTTCCTTTTGGATTTCTCTCCTGCCTCACTGCTTTGACCTCCAGCCTTGGACCTTTCTGGGGACTCTGTACCCCAGGGGAGCGAGATTTCCCCAACACAGCGCACTGCTATCTGGGAGGCCATGGCCTTCCCCGGTCCTGTGTCTGTTCCTGCTCCTCCTGCTCAGCTTGCCCTCCCCCTCCCACCAGCTCCCCCACCCCTCCCGTCACCCCCCTGCCCCCCTTCACCCGCTGCCATCCCAGACTCAGGTACAGCCGCACCTCCTGCCCAGGCCCAGCCAGCACGCGCAGCCATCTCCAAGCCGGCCTCCGCAGCCAAGGTGGCAGGGGTTCTTCATCCAGGTGGCACCCTCAGCCCTGAGCCTCCCTCCTCCCTTCCAGCTTGACATTCCCCTTCCCATCTGTGAGAGTCAGTAAGGGAAGCACTTTACTTTGTTAACAAACAATTTATTTTTGGGACTGGTTTGTGGCCTGTTTGGGAAGGTCACCAGTCTGGGGACTGTAAGGAGCCCATAGTTTGAGCAATTTGCCCAGAGCAGATGACATCAGCTGTGCCCAGACCCGGCCCGGTCTGTCACAGCCTGTCTCTGTTCTCAGTGTGAATGTGGGGCTGGGAGGGGCTTTGGACGGGGAGGGGGGGGAAGGCACTGGAGGCATGGGGCAATCCCACATTTGGAAGGCTGTGGGGAAACTCATTGGGCTCCTTGGGAGAATCGCTCCCTCAGGGCTTCCTGAATGTGCAATCCCAGCTGGAGGGCTTGCCGGATGGCAGCTGTCCGGGGCTGCTCAAAGTGCCTCCCCTCCACAGCAGCCTCATGCTGGGAGGAAGGCCTCCTCTTTTCTCTCCACTACGTTGTGCAGCACACAGCATGCAGCAACCACATCGGGGATGTTGTGTTCCCCCATGTCCCGCCGAGCGAGAAGGCATATAAACCTGCCCTTCAGATGGCCAAAGGCGCCCTCCACCTCCAATTGAGCCCGATTCAGGTGAGAGTTAAAGAGGTCCCTGCTCACATCGAGGTGTCCAGTGAATGGCTTCATGAGCCAGGTCATAAGGGGGTTCGCCGTGTCAGCCACAATGCACGTAGGTATCTGCACATCCCTGACTGCATAGTTTCACTCCAGAAAGAATGACCCAGCCTGCAGGCTGCGGTACAGGTATGAGTTCTGGAAGATGCGGGCATCGCGTGCCCGGCCTGACCACCCGACGCAAATGTCTGTGAATTCTCCCCAACGCAGTGAAAAGCAGAAAAAAACCCTGAACCTGAAAATAAACTGCTGTGGTGTCCGAGGAAGCAGGGCAACCAGAGCAAGCACTGCAGCAGCTTTGCTTTCCCTCCAGGAGGTAGGCAAGCCAGAAGCAGGAGCAGAGCAACGGCTGTCCAGGGGATCCCTTTAAGCACGCGCGTCTGCAAAGGGCAGGCAGCAACACCTGGAAATAAAGGCTGCCCCCATGCCCTGCCAGAAGCACTTCTGGGTGCCTTTTTTTTTTGAAAGAGCATCTGGCAGTCTGGACGCTCTTTTTCAAAAAAGCTGATAGCATGATGCGGAGCAAAAAAATCAATCTAGAAGCTTTTTCAACAGAGGCTTTTTCGAAAAATACTTTAGAAAAAGCCTCTGTTGAAAAAGGCGTGTTGTTTAGATTCACCGTTGGTGGCCATTTGCTGATAGACAGGCACAAATCTCTAAGGGTGTGTCTCCACTACAAAGTTAATTTGAACAAACAGCCATTAGTTGAAATTAACTTTAATAGCGGCTATACATACAAACCGCTTAATTCGAACTAGGCGTTACTCCTCGTAGAGTGAGGTTTACCTAGTTCGAATTAAGTAGTTCGAATTAAGGGCTGTGTAGCCACTTAATTCGAACTAGTTGGAGGCTAGCCCTTCCCAGGTTGCCCTGGTGGCCACTGTGGGCGAAACCAGGGAAACTTTTCTGCTGTCTTCCTGGCCCCGGAGCCCTTAAAGGGCCATGGTCTGGCTAGAGTGCTTGTGCCAGTTGCAAGCCTGCCAGCACCCAGCCAGCAGACCCTGCACCTGGCACAGCACGAGCCAGCCAGCGGCTGCCACCCAGCCCTCTGCCTCTTCCCAGAACCAGGCCGACGGCTCCCAGGAGCCTGCCTGGGGCTGAAAGAGGTGGGCGCCTGCCTGATCTAGTGCGGAGATCGTGGATCTCATCAAGGTTTGGGGGGAGGCCTCCAACATCCATGATCTCCACACTAGGCACAGGAATATGGCCATCTAGGGCAGGATAGCTGCCAGCCTGGCCACCAAAGGTCACATGTGAACCCATGAGCAGGTTTTCATGAAAATCAAGTTGGTCCAGTGAGATTCCCGGCCCTGAGTTTAGAACATAAGAACGGCCATACTGGGTCAGACCAAAGGTCCATCTAGCCAAGTAGCTTGTCTGCCTACAGGGGACAGCACCAGGTACCTGGAAGGGATGGACCTAAGACAATGACCAAACGATTTGTCTCGTGCCATCCATCTCCAGCCTTCCACAAACAGAGGCCAGGGACACCGTTCCTACTCCATGGATCCAACCTCCCTGAATTTATCTAACTTCTCGTTAAACTCTGTTATAGTTCTAGCCTTCACAGCCTCCTGCGGCAAGGAGTTCCACAGGTTGACTATGTGCTGTGTGAAGAACTTTCTTTCATTAGGTTTAAGCCTGCTGTGCATTCATTTCATTTGGTGTCCTCTAGTCCTTCTATTATGAGAACTAATGAAGAACTTTTCTTTATTCACCCTCTCCATACCACTCATGATTTTATAGACCTCTGTCATATCCCCCTCAGTCTCCTCTTTTCTAAGCTGAAAAGTCCTAGTCTCTTTAGGGGTTTGGAACAGGTCCCATATGAAGATAGGCTAATCATTGTAGTTGCCCTTTTCTGAACCCTTTCCAAGGCCAAAATATCTTTTTTGAGGTGAGGAGACCACATCTGTACACAGTACTGAAGGTATGGTGTACCATAGTTTTATACTTCCCCTTCTCCTGCTTCCCCTGGCTTCCCCCTTCCAGCTCCCTCCTCCCAGGTTTCCACCTCCCCTCTCCCACCCTCTCTCCTCAGTCTCCCCAGAGGTTAATCCCCACCCCTCAGTTTTCAAAAATAGAAACTCTCTTTATTTAACAACACACGTGTCATTTATTTTTTACATCAGGAAGGGTAAGTGGAAGGAGGTTAGGGAGGAATGGGGCATGAGCCCCCGATGGGGAGGGCTGGGGTGTCTCTGCGGGCTCCTCGGGGTGGAAGCTCTCCTGCAGGGCCTCCTGGATCCTGACAGCCTCCCAATTGATCCCCTTGGATGGCAGCCTGTGGCAAGTGCAGCTGGGCTGATGGCCAAGTGCTTTGATGTGCCTCCAAGACAGGACTGCTTTGCTGTCCCTCATCGAGGTAGACAAGCAAGTGGGGAACCCTGAGAACTGTCTGTCTGGGGTGGGGGTCGGGTTCCTTTAAGCACAACCCTCGGCTAGGAGCTCCACACTCTAAGTCCTAACCTGATGCCGTGCAGGCACTGGTTCTGGCCAGCCTTAACTTTGGTTCAGGGTCCACTCAATGTGGATATGCTATTTCGAATTAGCAAAATGCTAATTCAAATTAGTTTTTAGGTCTAGATGCACTCATTTGAATTAGCTTAGTTTGAATTAACTAATTCGAATTAAGTTAGTTCCAATTAGTGCTGCAGTGTAGACATATCCTAAGGGTGTGTCTACACTGTACCATTTTTCTGGAATAAGGGACACTATTCTGGCAGAACAACAGTAGCATCCACACAGCAATTGCGTTATTTCAAAAGAAAATTGAAACAATGCAGGGCTTATTCCTCAGGGAATGAGATGTACCAGTGTCGGAAAAACGCCTCTTCTGAAAAAGCTTTTTCAGCAGCGGGTGAGCGACTGGATGCTCCACTGCTGCTATGTCAAAATAGCACCTCATTCTAAAGTTAGTCCTTTCCAGTGCATCCTGGGGTGCTAAATTGAGATAGAGCGTCCACACTCCCTGGAAGCCTCAAAATTAGTCTGAGATAAGCTCCCCTAATGTAGATGTGCTATTTCCAAAATCAGCTTTTCCAGAAGATATCTTCCAGAATAGCTTTGTCCGAACGAAACTTGCGGTGAAGACATAAGCCTGCAGTGTAAACATATCCTAAGGGTATTTCAAAAAGCACTTTGAAATCACCAACTAAAGCTCCACACTGATTGGATGCAGAATTGCATTTAAGGCCACTCAGAACCACTTCAGGCAGGGCTTCTGGTCAGCAATTACTTCTGGGAGCTGCTGCTTGAGGCTATCTGAGACCCTTTCACCTGGCAGGGCAGGCTCGTGGGCCCATCCCACCCACCCTGGGAGCGGCCAAATAGCCAACATAGACCTCCCCAGGGATGGAGCTGGCTCCCACATTAGGAAGGCAGGAGAAGGTACCCACTGAAGGCAGGGAGACAGAGTGGGATCTGCAGTGAACTCAGGGATAGGGCAGGGATTTGTCTGGGGAGCACAGAATGGTGGGCTTGATCCCACCCTCCTCTGCCCACACCATCTGCCTCAGGGATGGGCCTAGGTCCTGTGTTAGAGAAGGGGGATAAGGGACCCTCTGAAGGTAGCAAAGTGACCCCGCCCCCGGTACAGCCATTTCTCGGGTGCTTCTCCTTTCCCTGGAGGGACAGCAAAGCCTTTGCTCTGACTGCTCTGGTTGCCCTTGCGGACACCTCAGCTTGCCAGTCGTGGAGCTAGAGCTGCCTCTGGGCACTCAATGGCCCTTAGCTATCGTGCTGCAGTTTCTACAGGCTGCCCTCCTGGCCATGCAGGAACGTAACCACCAGCTGATTGTCTGGGAGCGCAGCTCTTCCAGCTGCACCACGCTGTGCACCGCTGCTTCTTGCGCTGGAGACTAGATCTGACGGGTGGGACCGGCTCGACATGGAGCTCTGGGATGACCAACAGCTGCTCCAGAATTTGTGCACGAGGAAGGAGACCTTCCTGGAGCTGTGTTCCTGGCTCTCCCCTGCCCTCACACGACGGGACACACGCATGCGACCCACATTCCCCTCTGGAGAAGAGGGTCACCATTGCTGTGTGGAAGGTCACCATGCCGGACAGCTACCGATGTGTCGGGAATCAGGTTGGTGCGGAAAAGTTGACCGTCAGGGCCCACGTCATGCAGGCGTGGCGCTCTCCAAAGGTCCTGGAAGAGGGGTGTGAAGTGCTGGAATGGGGAATCCTAGGGAAAGGGTGGTTGGGGGTGGTGGAGAAGCCGCTTTCCCAGGCAATTTTTCAGTCCCACCCTCACAGAGCCCTGCCAGGGATAGGCTACGTAGGGGGTGGCTCCTGATATGTGTGGGCAGGGAAGGGGTGGGCTGGGGGTCCTGCACGGGGCTCAGGCACCCCAGTGATTCTCTGTTTGTTGGTCTCCTGCTACAGGTGGTGCGGTGTGATGGTGTGTCGGGGAGCCCCCGACCCTGGGCCCCCATCCCCAGCCAGATGTGTCTCTTGGCCAGCCAGTAGAGTTAAAGGGTTTATTTCTTCTCAGCGACACAGCATAGCATAGGAGAGATGTTAACACAGGAGCGAGGGCAGACAGCCTTAGTCCTCTTGTGGGGAAGGGGCTTCACCCCCTTTCTTAGTCTCGGCTGGGCTAGGTGGAGTGAGGATGTTTTAGACCAACTCAACTCCCAGGCCCTACCCCCCAGCCTGATTGCTGACCCTGCCTCTCTTCTTTTGTCTCACCCTCTGGGAACAGCCTTATCTGCTCAGGCTGAGACTTAGGTGTCTGGGGCTAATACACATGAGGAGTGACTCATTGGGAATCACACATAGCAACACAGCCAGGAGGGAACATGGGGTTACAAAGTAGACAGCACCCGCACTATGTCACATGCGGGCCATTGACACCAGCCAGCTGGTCAGGGTCATCCACCTCAGCAACACGGAACCGTGTGGCAGTGATATTATTGACGGCACCCACATCCCTGCCCAAGCGCTGACTACCAGCCATCTATGTATATAAACCACGAGGTTACTTCTCCATGGTCCCACAGGCCCTCTCAACTACCGTGGGCAGTTTATTGACATTTTCTTAGGCTGGTTGAGGAAGGCACGTGATGCTTGCATCTTCTGCGACTCCAGAGTCTTCCAGAAGCTGGAGGCAGGCAGTTTATTCCCTGATCTCATCATCAGGGTGGGGGATGTGTTCTACATTCTGTTGCCCTGGCTCACGAAGCTTTACACCGTACACCTTGACCCTAGCAAGGAATGCTTCAATTCCAGGCTTGGCCGGGCCCGCCCTGTAGTGGAGGGTGCCTTTGGGTGTCTCAAGGTGAGGTAGGTATAGCTCCATATATTTATTTATATTAGGTATAACTCCATATATTTAGTTATCTCATAGACCTGGAAGGGACCTTGATAGGTCATTGAATCCACTCCCCTGTCCTCGTGGCAGGACCAAGTACCATCCGTGGCAGATTTGCTCCAAATCCCATCCTTAAGGATTGAATTCACAACCCTGGGTTTAGCAGATCAATGCTCAAACCACTGAGGTATTCCTCCCCCCATAGGTTGAAATGTCTTGTCACCTGGCTGGATGTTGGGGAATGAAACATTCCCTGAAGTAGTGGCCAGTGTTCTGTGCTCTACAATATTTGTGATCTGAAGGGGGAGGTGTTCCTCCTGGGCGGGGGGTGGGGGAGCAAAGGCAGGCCAGGTCAGCAGGCTCTTTGAACAGCTGTGCACAGCTGCCATCCAGCAGGCTCATCAGGTGGGGGTGCACATCCGGGAGCCCCTGAGGGAAAGTTTCTCACAAGGACCCCAGTGACACGGTCCCCAGGATCTCCCAACTAGGGGCCTGTGTCTTGCCCCTCTTTGCCTTTCCTCTCTCAATCCTCCCCGTCTTCCCCTGCAGAGACAATAAAACTGACATTGTTTTTTGGAAACAAAGTGGGTGTGTTTTTTATTTGGGGTCAAAGTAGCTGGAGAGGGGCTGGGGAAAGAATCTGGGAGAGGAAAGTGGGTGGAGGGAGAACCTTTGAGGGTGAAGGAGGGGTAAAGAGAGTCTCAGAGTTCTACAGAGTACTTGAAATAAGCCATTTTGAAATAGCATTGAGATAAGATACTCAAGATACACAATTTGAGCTATACAAATGATTTCATCATTTGGCGCCGTCTATGTGATGCCAAATTTCAAAATAAGGTGCTCTAAGAAAACGTCCCTTTTGCCTCATAGAATGATATTTACAGGGACTTTGGAATAATGAATCCAAAAAAACCAAGTTTGCTGTGAAGATGAGGGGTTGATATTTTGGGATTCTTGGGTATATGGAAATAGCCAAACATTACAGCTACACTGCAATGCTTTGTTCATACTGGGGAATTAAGGTATTTTGGGGGTTATTTCAAATAAAGTATTTGAAAATATTTTTCAAAATAGTGTGTTCCCACATCAGGGAAGCATCAAAATTTGTGAGAGGTAGGCTCCCTTAGTAAGGACATGCTACATAGCATATTCTAAGAGTCAATGTAGTGTAGACATACTTTAACAAGTATTTCAGAATAAAACGTGCCAAAATGTAATGGGGAAATGCTATTTCAAAATAGAGAAGACTTGTAATTACTCTGAGGCAGGCTTTCCTAAAGTGGATGTGCTACCTTGATTTAGAGCCCCAGGAAACACTAGAGCATAATTACTTTAATGGCCCTAGGAAGGAGCTATTTGTAAATAGCGACAGTGGAGCATACACAATATTGCTATTTAGAAATAGCAATTTCAACAATGGCATTATTCTGGAACAAACTCATGTCACAAAAAATAAGAAGCCTGTTATTCTGAAATACGTTCAAAATAACGGGCTTCCCCTCTGGATGCTCACGTTACCACTTTTCTAAAGTGATGTCTTATAGACGTGCTGTTAGTTACTCCCCAGTGCTTCCTGGGACTCCATTTTGAGTGACTGTGGGGAGTACTTACTTTGTTATACAGCACAAGCCTTACATTGAAATAACAATCTTTTATAAGATCATCTGAGCATATACACTGAATCCATGTCAATTTAAAACAGGAAATATTATTAGGGTAGAAATGCCCCATTCCGAAATACCTGCCCTTAGCAGAGCAACAGTGACACTCGGTGGTCACCGGCGGTAATGCACGTATAATTATGTAGCGCCTCCACAGTGACACTCGGTGGTCATTGCAGGTAATGTACGTATAATTCTGTAGCGCCTCCACAGTGACACTCGGTGGTCATTGCAGGTAATGCACGTATAATTCTGTAGCGCCTCCACAGTGCCGCTCGGTGGTCATTGCAGGTAATGCACGTATAATTCTGTAGCGTCTCCACAGTGACGCTCGGTGGTCATTGCCGGTAATGCACGTATAATTCTGCAGCGCCTCCACAGTGACACTCGGTGGTCATTGCCGGTAATGCACGTATAATTTTGCAGCGCCTCCACAGTGACACTCGGTGGTCATTGCCGGTAATGCACGTATAAATCTGCAGCGCCTCCACAGTGACACTCGGTGGTCATTGCCGGTAATGCACGTATAATTCTGCAGCGTCTCCACAGTGACGCTCGGTGGTCATTGCAGGTAATGCACATGTAATTATGTAGCGCCTCCACAGTGCCACTCGGTGGTCATTGCCGGTAATGCAGGTATAATTCTGCAGCGCCTCCACAGTGACACTCGGTGGTCATTGCAGGTAATGCACGTATAATTCTGCAGCGCCTCCACAGTGACACTGGGTGGTCATTGCAGGTAATGCACGTATAATTCTGCAGCGCCTCCTGAGTTACATTCTGTGGCCATTTGCGGTATTGCGGGCACAATTCTCTAAGGCTGTGTCTAGACTGTGTACATTGGCCCAAGAGGGCTTTTTCCCAAGTGGGAGCATCACTGTTCTTGCGCAAGAACATGGACAATCTTATAGTAGATCATCAGTGTTCTTGTGCAAATTCTCGCAGCCAGTTTAGACAGCTGCCAAGATTTTGTGCAAAAGCAGCCACTTTTGCGCAAAATCTTGCCAGTCTAGATGCACCTTTAGGCTACGTCTAGACTGGCATGATTGTCCGGAAATGCTTTTAATGGAAAAATTTTCCGTTAAAGGCATTTTCAGAACAGAACATCTAGATTGGCAAGAATGCTTTTACGCAAAAAGTGCTTTTGTGGAAAAGCATGTGTCCCAATCTAGATGCGCTTTTCTGCAAAAAAAAAAAAAAAAAGCCCCAATTGCCATTTTTGTGTTTGGGGCTCTTTTGCGGAAAACAAATCTGAGCTGTCTTCACTGGCCCTTTTGCTCAAAAGGGAGCAGAATAGTATTTCTGCAAGAAGCACTGATTTCTTACAGTAGGAAGTCAGTGCTTTTGTGGAAATTCAAGCGGCCAGTATAGACAGCTGGCAAGTTTTTCTGGTAAAGTGGCTGATTTTTCCAGAAAAACTGGCCAGTCTAGACACAACTATTCCCCAGAGGTATTTCAAAATAACAGGCCAATTCACGCTCACTCAATTTGTCCTGTGTCTGTTGCTAGTTGTCCTCCACGTACATTCAGTTTCCTCAGACTGGGCCTCGGGTTTGGGCAAGAGTAAGGGGTCTGGCTCTGGGTGAGATTTTTGAGGTGTGTGGGTTGGGGCAGGGTTTTGTGGGGTGGGAAGGGGTGAGGGGTTTTGTGTTTACCTCCACTGTCTCGGGCCCATGGGACATTTGAAATGGAATGGCTCCTAGGTAATTGCTACCTTTGTCCTTTACTAGTGGTGCTGGGGTGGGTGGGTGGGTGTAGGGCTGGGTTGCCTTTAGAACTGAGCACTCTCCTAGCAGCTGCTGCTCCATACTTGGCCACCCATGTTCTAATTTGTGTCAGGATTGAGGTCTGAGACCTTTGTGTATGAAAATTAAGTATTGGCGGAGCCAGTGGGGTCTAGAGGAGATGGGGGGAGGGAGCCTGAAAGGAAGCGTTGGCCAGTGTTGAAGCTCACATCATCAGAGTACAAGTTCTCACAGGTTGCCATTTGCCCATCATATTGGCTCTGGGGGGCATGGTGGGTTTCTTGTTTGTATCAGGTGGCCTGGCACTATAACAGGGAATGACCACCCTCCTTCATCTTGAGAATGAGGCAGCGTGTATCCTCTGTGGCACCAGGCAAGTAATGTTTCCTGCACTCTGCATATACTCCAGTTGAAACACCCTCTTCACTACATCTAAAGTAGCTATTTCAGCACCCAGTAGCTATGTACGCCCTGAGAAACCCTATTTCAGGTTCCTAAAAGGAAAACCTTGCCCCCAGAAAGAGGGGTGACTGTAGCCTCACCTGGTCACAGAGTTTGAGTCTGTGGAGATTAGTATTTGTTAGAAGAAGAGATGATAAATGCTTCAGCATGAGCTGCTCTTGCTGCTGCTAATGTAGAAATGGAGTAAAGGGAGTCTGTGGCCTATGAGTCTGCATTTATACCTTCCTTTGGCCTGCAAGGCATGCTGGGATATTGAGGGGCGGAGCTTATGGTAGCATTTAAGCTGGGCATGTAGGCCTAGGGAGTCATTCAGCTTTGGGTTCCTTTGAGGAGGTGTAGGTAGGTACTCCTACGATCATGGTGAGTGTTGATATTGGGTAATGCTGGGCTGTATTTTTGGTTAAAGTACCATTCTTCTGTTCTCATTTTTGATTTGTGATTTAATTGCATTTTATGTTATTTGTAGCGTATTTAATGCATGCGGGAAGATGATACAGGGAATTGTTTCTGATAGCCATTCTGCAAAACACACATCATTAGCATCAATAGGATTTCTAGAGTGTCTGCTGCAGAAGCATAGCAGTTTTCTGGCTGGGTTAGGCAGGGGCTGCTCTGAGATTACTGTAATGTGTAATGCAAGTTCTCTCTGATTCATTGTACTCATGGGGCTTTAGATGACTGAACGTGAAAGAAAAGGGGAAAAAATATAGCTGAAGTTAGCAATCAGGTTTGCAGTCGGGTTTTATTTGCATTTGCCAGTATTGTCCAATTTTGTATGGATCGGTGTTGTCATTTTCAAGATGCATGAATATTTTTATGCATTTTTCTCGTAGGTCCGTGAGTCCTCGACTACTGAGGGGAATGAGACATTGAGAGGGGAAACGCCCGTCAAATCGTCCTAGTTAAGTATCTGCCAAAGGGTTTGATGACGAGAAGCATTCCTGTGGTTGCGTCTTCTCGTTTTTGTATAGAAGCTCTCTAAACGGTGACCGTTGCTAACGGGAGTAGGAAAGGCATGCGGGTGGAAGGTCATTGTAGGAAGGGACCATGCATTTCCTCTGGAGGAAAGGGTGTTTCTGGGCCAGTGACCCATCTGTAGCTAGAGATGCTCCACGCTCAGTTTCCTGTCTGTTACACTGCACTGGGCTTGCATAATCGGTCACTGCTACTTTTTTCTTTCATCCTCTTCTGGGTGTTGGTTTTCTGCAGAGCACTAGAGCATCTTAGTTAATGATGGGCTACTGTGGCAGCGAGAGAGGGAGGATGAGCAGGAGTATGTAGAAGTGTAGCCATTTTCTGTGTCCTGAAAAGCGATTGAGGGGGTGCGGCAGCGGGGCACGGGGAGTGTACTTTGTAAAAGAAATGTCTTTTGTTAATGAAGCAGTAGGCGGTTGAAGTTTGCTCATTGGCAAGAACGGTACCGGATGTGGATGCCGGTCGTCACGTTCCACGGAGGATCGTGACCATTTGTTCATTCGTCCGGGAAGACGTCACCGACCGAGGGACGACGACGTACGAGAGCGATGGCCTGTAGACAAAGGAAAAGAAGAGCTTGAGATCAGGAGGGGACATCAAAGTTAAGCGTCTTTCTGAGAGTTGGATGGTCAGAAGGATTTGTGAGGCTGAGGTTCATTGTTTAGGAACGGAAGTCCTGTCACACATGGCTATTGTGAAGAGGGATGGGAGCGGGGGGGTCATTATACGGAGGAAGTGAGTATTTCTCCCGAGAGAGCGATGCGCATGTTGTAGTAAAAACTAAGCGTGCTTCTTCCCCTGCATTGCTTAAGCTCGAAACAGCAGGTATTGTTTAGCCGATTGCATATGTTGTAGAAGCTGCTAATCTTTCTGCCAGGGAATTGAGTAAACTTGCAGTGACCAATCACGTTGCGACATGCTGACCAGAAGGAATGTGAAATCTATAAAAGTTTCAGCTCAGGCAATGCTCAAGGTCGACCTTGCTTTGAGCACCGAGCTACTCGGCCCAACTTGTTTGCAAACAATAAAATAGAGTTGGACCCAGCCTGAAAGCGTGACTGTCTTGAGCCAAATTGAACTAGCCTGCAGGGGACGAAACTAGCAATTTATGCAAGAATGTCACTAGAGATGCACTGGGTTTGCACAAGCGATCACCACTATCTCTGTCTTTGGTTCTATATGCAGTTGTGGTTTTCTGAGGCAGATGCGAGCGTCCTAGCTAGCGAGAGGCCCCAGCAGGGTGGGAAATGTGGAGGGCTACGTTCAGGAAGCGAGTTGCATCTTTGTCATAGATACACATGCGTCAGGGGTCTTTTGGGCTTTTGGTTATTTTAGCAAACGGAGAGCAATAACATAGTATTGTCGCTTTTAGCGATAATGTGGAATTTGTTGTTGACATGCCACAGGAGGATTCGAGTACAGAGCCGAGGGAGCGAGGCAGGGCAAGTCCATCCTGTTCAGTCGTCGCGGTTTGAAGCAATGGAGACGCAAGCGGAAGTGGCATAACCGGTGGCATCCGTGAGGTAAGTGTTAAGTTAGAGCTTTGAGTGCAGCCTTGACCAAGGCAACGTGGCCTTTGCTGTGTTAGGTGCGGTGGGCTAATTGCGAAAGGGTCCTCGGCTAATTACATAAGTTAACTCGGATGCTGTTTTTCCATGCCCGTCGTCGCTTGTAAGGTGGCGTGCTGTCGTCTGGTCATCAGTGTGGTCGTTGTCCCGTACAATCGAACGTGTTGAGTTTTGTCACTTTCTTCGAATGGATCGTAGATGTGCGATGTAGGTGTGGAGATTTGTCGGTATTATTGGAAGCATGGGAATAACGGTGAGGAGGGCTGTGTGGAACGTGCGTGGGGGGGGGATCATTGTGATACTAGCGTGGTGAGGGGTCTCGTGACATGCAATTCTCGATTTAGTTATTTAAGGGTTTGTGGGGGAATGGGACAGAGTCATGTCGAAATAGATGTCATTTCCATAAATGTAACTGGCTTACAATAGTCTTTAGCGCACAGGCCGTTTGTCACGTTCAATTTTTGTCATTGTTGTAGGTTCTGCCTCCAGAAGATATCTAATTTGGAAAACCAGCGATGCAGTTGGCGAGCGGGGGAATTTTTCTCTCACGGCAGTGGATTTGATTTCACATTTGCAAGTTAAGTACGGCCATTGATTGGGATGTTTGTTTGTTTGTTGTGCGCGCTCTGTGTTTCACTTGGGGAAACATGGTTCACCGGGCGCACGTCACTGGGAAAAATCACGTGTGTTTTTTGGAAGCGAAGGTCTGCATTTGTTGTACGTGCCTTAACTGTGAGAATTGTTTTCCATTTCCATAGGAAGCGTTCACTGTTGGTGCGATGTGAAGACTTTGCCATGACCGGAGAAGAGTTTGGTGTGTCTTTGCCGGTTTGGAAGATGAAGAGTTTGCATAGGATTCGCTTTCAGATTTGCAAGTTAAGTACGGTTCTGATCAGGGGTTTTGTTTTTTGTGTGTGCTCTGTGTTTTGCTTGGGAAATGTGGTTCACCGGGTGCATGTCACTGGGGAAATTCACCTGTGATATGTTGCACATATGTGTGTTTTGGAAGCTGAGGTAGTTTGCGTTTTGTGTGTGTGCCTTAATGCTGAGAATTGTGTTTAATTTCCATAGGAAGCGTTCCGTGTTCGTGCCCTCTGAAGATTTCTCTGTGAGCGAAGAAGAGTTTGACTTGTCTTTGCCGGTTTGGAAGATTTGGTTTCAGATTCTTAAGTTAAGTACGGTCCCGATCAGGGGTTTTGGTTTTTGTGCACGCTCTGCATTTCACTTGGGAAATGTGGTTCACCGGGTGCATGTCACTGGGAAAATTCACATATGACGTAGCATGTGTGTGTTTGTTGTATGTGCCTTAACTGTGAGAATTGTTTTTCCTTTCAATAGGAAGCGTTCTCCATTGTTACGATCTGAAGATTTCTCCGTGAGCGGAGAAGAGTTCTGTGTGATTTTTGCCATTTTTGAAGCTGTAGAGTTTACATAGGATTTGATTTCACATTCTCAAGTTAAGTATGGTTCTTGATCAGCGGTTAGATTTTGTCGTGCGTGGTCTGAGTTTCAGTTGAGCAATGTGGTTCAGCGGGTGCATGTCACTTGGGGAAATTCACCTGCGGTATGTTGCACATATGTGCGTTTTCGAAGCTGAGGTAGTTTGTGTTTGTTGTGTGTGCCTTAACCGTGAGAATTGTTTTTCGTTTCCATAGGAAGTGTTCCCTGTCTGTGTTATTTGAAGATTTTGCCATGACCGGAGAACAGTTTGGCGTGTCTTTGCTGGTTTGGAAGATGAAGAGATTGCATAGGATTCAAGTTAAGTATGGTCCCGATCAGGGGTTTTGTTTTTTGTGCGCGCTCTGCATTTCACTTGGGAAATGTGGTTCACTGGGTGCATGTCACTGGGAAAATTCACATACATAACGTAGCATGTGTGTGTTTGTTGTATGTGCCTTAACTGTGAGAATTGTTTTTCCTTTCAATAGGAAGTGTTCTCCATTGTTACGATCTGAAGATTTCTCTGTGAGCGGAGAAGAGTTCTGTGTGATTTTTGCCATTTTTGAAGCAGTAGAGTTTACATAGGATTTGATTTCACATTTTCAAGTTAAGTACGGTTCTCCATCAGCGGTTGGATTTTGTTGTGCGTGCTCTGAGTTTCACTTGAGCAATGTGGTTCAGTGGGTGCATGTCACTGGGGAAATTCACATACATAATGTAGCACGTGTGTGTTTTGGAAGCGAAGGTTTGCGTTTGTATGTGCCTTAACTGTGAGAATTGTTTTTCATTTCAATAGGAAGTGTTCTCCATTGTCACGATCTGAAGATTTGTCTGTGAGTGGAGAAGAGTTCCGTGTGATTTTGCCATTTTTGAAGATGTAGAGTTTACATAGGATTCGATTTCACATTTTCAAGTTAAGTACGGTTCTCGATCAGTGGTTGGATTTTGTCGTGCGTGCTGTGAGTTTCAGTTGAGCAATGTGGTTCAGTGGGTGCATGTCACTTGGGGAAATTCAGCTGTGGTATGTTGCACATATGCGTGTTTTCCAAGCCGAGGTAGTTTGTGTTTGTCGTATGTGCCTTAACCGTGAGATTTGTTTTTCATTTCCATAGGAAGTGTTCCCTGTTGGTGTGCTCTAAAGATTTCTCTGTAAGCGGAGAAGAGTTTGACTCGTCTTTGCCAGTTTGGAAGATTTGGTTTCAGATTCTTAAGTTAAGTACGGTCCCGATCAGGGGTTTTGGTTTTTGTGCGCGCTCTGCATTTCACTTGGGAAATGTGGTTCACCGGGTGCATGTCACTGGGAAAATTCACATATATGACGTAGCACGTGTGTGTTTGTTGTATGTGCCTTAACTGTGAGAATTGTTTTTCGTTTCCATAGGAAGTGTTCCCTGTCGGTGTGATTTGAAGACTTTGGCATGACCGGAGAACAGTTTGGCGTGTCTTTGCCGGTTTGGAAGATGAAGAGATTGCATAGGATTCGCTTTCAGATTCTCAAGTTAAGTACGGTCCCGATCAGGGGTTTTGTTTTTTGTGCGTGCTCTCCATTTCACTTGGGAAATGTGGTTCACCGGGTGCATGTCACTGGGAACATTCACATACATAACGTAGCATGTGTGTGTTTGTTGTATGTGCCTTAACTGTGAGAATTGTTTTTCCTTTCAATAGGAAGTGTTCTCCATTGTTACGATCTGAAGATTTCTCTGTGAGTGGAGAAGAGTTCTGTGTGATTTTTGCCATTTTTGAAGCAGTAGAGTTTACATAGGATTCGATTTCACATTCTCAAGTTAAGTACGGTTCTCGATCAGCGGTTGGATTTTGTCGTGCGTCCTCTGAGTTTCAGTTGAGCAATGTGGTTCAGTGGGTGCATGTCACTTGGGGAAATTCAGCTGTGGTATGTTGCACATATGCGTGTTTTCCAAGCTGAGGTAGTTTGTGTTTGTTGTGTGTGCCTTAACTGTGAGAATTGTTTTTCATTTCCATAGGAAGTGTTCCTTGTTGGTGTGCTCTAAAGATTTCTCTGTAAGCGGAGAAGACTTTGGCTTGTCTTTGCCAGTTTGGAAGATATGCTTTCAGATTTTCAAGTTAAGTATGGTCCTCGATCAGGGCTTTTGTTGTGTTTTTGTATTTCACTGCGTGCATGTTGCTGGGGAAGTTTACCTGTGCTAGATTGTATAGAGCCCTTTTGCAAGCTGAGGTGGTTTGTGTTTTGTTGTACAGGCCTTAACTATAAGAATTGTTTTTCATTTCTATAGGAAGTGTTCTCCATCGGTACCATCTGGAGATTTGTCTGTTATCAGAGAGGAGTTTGGTGTGTCTTTGCTGGTTTTGAAGATGTAGAGTTTGCATCGGATTTGCTTTCAGATTTCCAAGTTAAGTATGGTTCTGATCAGGGGTTGTGTGAGCTGTGCATTTTGCTCGGGAAAATGTATTTCACCGGGTGCATGTCACTGGGGAAAATTCACTCGCACTACACCGTATATGTGTGTTTTTTGGAAGCGGAAGTGGCTCGAGTTTGTCGTATGGGCATTAACCGTGACAATTGTTTTGTCTTTCTGTAGGAAGTCTTCCTCTTTGGTGTGATCTGAACATTTCTACGTGGCTGGAGAAGAATTTGGCGTGCCTTTGTTTGGAAGATGTGGAGTTTGTGTATTTCTCGCTTTGTGATTTGCAGTGTTCTCTTGTCTTGATGGCTAGTACCAAAGTTCTGAGTTGGCATTGTTAATATTTTCACAGTCGCAATTGGTAGATATGTCAAGTTCATGTACCAAAAATTCAAAATTAATGAAGTTGGTGGTTATTGTGTGTGTTCTAGCCATCAAAGTAACGAGAGGGCACTGTAATGTGCTGTATGTGTTTTTGTTTTGGAGTGTTTTATTATTTGATGTATTGTCATGCATTTGATGTATTGGAGTGCTGTATCATTTGATGTATTGTCATGCATTTGATGTATTGTAAGTGCTGTATTTCTAAGAGTGTAATGTGTAGTTTGAGTCTTGGTGAGATGACTCATTTTGTCATCCAAGTCATAAAGTGCATCATCACTGCAGTGATGATAAACCCTGATGCAGTGCAGTCAAACAGCCGCAAGGCTGACTTTTTTTTTAAACTGTCAGCCTTCCGGCTGTTTCGCTGCACTGCATCAGGGTTGGGACTGTCCCGGACAGTCTTTGACTTAACTTTTTTGACAAGACGGTGCTAAGGAGGAACCATGCTGGCCGTTTGCCAGGCGACACGTGGTCAACTGTGGATCACAAAGGCTAGAGATGCGGGCCAAGATATTGTAGAGGAGAGGTTTTGATATGAGAAGGTATTGCTTGCAGTGTATGTTCACCATGTCATGTAAGACTCTGAAAATGGAACATTATTATTGTTCATGTCATAGGACCTGTCCAGTATTGGTCACAGTCCAAATGTGTAAGCTGTTGCTGTAAAAGGAAGCCATTTTGTTGCCAAATAAACTTGATGTGAAATCCTGTTGTGGTGTCATTCTCTGTAGCCTGGAAAGATGTGAGCCGGGCTTTAGGGTTTGGGCTTTAGGGTTTGGGCTTTAGGGTTTGGGCTTTAGGGTTTGGGCTTTAGGGTTTGGGCTTTAGGGTTTGGGCTTTAGGGTTTGGGCTTTAGGGTTTGGGCTTTAGGGTTTGGGCTTTAGGGTTTGGGCTTTAGGGTTTGGGCTTTAGGGTTTGGGCTTTAGGGTTTGGGCTTTAGGGTTTGGGCTTTAGGGTTTGGGCTTTAGGGTTTGGGCTTTAGGGTTTGGGCTTTAGGGTTTGGGCTTTAGGGTTTGGGCTTTAGGGTTTGGGCTTTAGGGTTTGGGCTTTAGGGTTTGGGCTTTAGGGTTTGGGCTTTAGGGTTTGGGCTTTAGGGTTTGGGCTTTAGGGTTTGGGCTTTAGGGTTTGGGCTTTAGGGTTTGGGCTTTAGGGTTTGGGCTTTAGGGTTTGGGCTTTAGGGTTTGGGCTTTAGGGTTTGGGCTTTAGGGTTTGGGCTTTAGGGTTTGGGCTTTAGGGTTTGGGCTTTAGGGTTTGGGCTTTAGGGTTTGGGCTTTAGGGTTTGGGCTTTAGGGTTTGGGCTTTAGGGTTTGGGCTTTAGGGTTTGGGCTTTAGGGTTTGGGCTTTAGGGTTTGGGCTTTAGGGTTTGGGCTTTAGGGTTTGGGCTTTAGGGTTTGGGCTTTAGGGTTTGGGCTTTAGGGTTTGGGCTTTAGGGTTTGGGCTTTAGGGTTTGGGCTTTAGGGTTTGGGCTTTAGGGTTTGGGCTTTAGGGTTTGGGCTTTAGGGTTTGGGCTTTAGGGTTTGGGCTTTAGGGTTTGGGCTTTAGGGTTTGGGCTTTAGGGTTTGGGCTTTAGGGTTTGGGCTTTAGGGTTTGGGCTTTAGGGTTTGGGCTTTAGGGTTTGGGCTTTAGGGTTTGGGCTTTAGGGTTTGGGCTTTAGGGTTTGGGCTTTAGGGTTTGGGCTTTAGGGTTTGGGCTTTAGGGTTTGGGCTTTAGGGTTTGGGCTTTAGGGTTTGGGCTTTAGGGTTTGGGCTTTAGGGTTTGGGCTTTAGGGTTTGGGCTTTAGGGTTTGGGCTTTAGGGTTTGGGCTTTAGGGTTTGGGCTTTAGGGTTTGGGCTTTAGGGTTTGGGCTTTAGGGTTTGGGCTTTAGGGTTTGGGCTTTAGGGTTTGGGCTTTAGGGTTTGGGCTTTAGGGTTTGGGCTTTAGGGTTTGGGCTTTAGGGTTTGGGCTTTAGGGTTTGGGCTTTAGGG